>NC_140593.1:607494578-608694578 GCF_964204655.1 Triturus cristatus | reverse complement strand
CCCTGGAAAAGGCGGGAGAGTAGGCAGAAATGCCTCCTCCCCATTTTCCTGCCCCCCCTGCCTCTTAGGTATGACCCGTTAGCGCCGTTGAACATTCAACATCCTGGCCAGGACCTCCCTGATTTCAAGCAGATACAAATCCATGCTCATCCTGGACAAGTGGACTCCATCACTCCTGAAAAACTCCGCTGTGTCATACCTGATGTCCTTATGCGAGATCCTAGAAAAACCCAGATGCCTGAAAAAATGCACCATTTCGGTATTGAGCTTTCTCCGGGCCTTGCCTACTGCCCCCGGATTAACCGCTCCTCTCCAAACCCTACGGGGAACAAACTCTGTCCAAATGACAGCACAACCTGACCACTGCTGTTTTATCAAAGACAAGTCCCGCTTCATGCTCCTCATTAAAGCTAACCCTGTTTCCCTGACCATGTCATTCTCCCCCAGATGTAACAACAAGAAGTCGGGGCACCTACCAGCCACCAACACACAATTCAAAACCCGCACCAGTTCCTTCCATCGCATGCCCCCTTTTCCCCTCCAATTAACTTTAAACAAATCTTTATTAAACCCTAGATTTTCCCCAAAATAACTGGAGCAGGCCTGGACCTGTTCCCACTTTACAAATGAATGTCTCACTATCCAGATTGTCATCTCCCTGGCGAGGGGACCCGTCACCGAACCTGAAACGAGAAAGATTGAATGAGCAGGAGAAATAACATCCCCCCCGTTGCGCTGCACACATAGCGCTGGTAGCAATCCGAGGACCATCTACCCAACCTCATAATGTCCCCCCGCCCTTACTTGCCTCCGACGCTGCCCCAATTCTGAAAGAATATGTCCCAAAACCCCTGCCATCAATCCCCAATTCCGCAAGTGCTTTCCTCAACACTGACAATAGCTGAAAGGCCGTAGCTCGCCGCCCATTCGCATGTACCAAAACTAATCCATCTGGGCCAGCAGCAAGGTGCCTCCACTGTGCTTTCCACCTACACGGGCAAGTCAGCTGCAGCTCAGACCCCTGAAGAGACACCCATTTTCCCAGTCCCCTGTGATCCGTTTTAGATTTTTGCAGCCAAATGCAAACTCTATCCCGATAAGGTGCACCATCACCCCATTGATGCCCACCCTCCAATTTTGTGCCCAACATTTCCAACACACGAAAAGCCCCAAAAACATCCACACCATCAGTGTAGAGAAAAGGCACACCTCATAACAGTCGGTACATAACCTTGACAAAGTCTGCAGCACCCTGCCTAGCAAATTCCAAGACAAAGGGTTCCTCAGCCTGCCTGCCCGACCTTGTTCCCGGGCCCACCCCTCCAGCATCCGCGTCCCGATTTCTCCTGTGGATGGCGCATAGACCCATAACAACTTTCCCACAAATGCAATTCCTGATAGTTTACCCACAATCCTAACCCTAGAAAGTCCTTTATCAATCAAATCCAGCATGAACTATATCACATCTTCCCTTCGAAGCGCCGGGGAATCCTGCCGCCTAGCTTCCGAGAGCAGAAAATCCTCCCACGCTGTCCTGTATGCCGTCGTCGTGGATTGTGCTAGTGACCCTAAAACCAGCTGCAACATCCTATGTTACCTACATACCACAAATTCTGCGGCATGCGGGTCGGAGTCCTGTCTGCATCCTTGGCTAGCTCACGGAATCTCCCCCACTATGAACGAGACAAAGCATCCGCTATGTCATTGCCCACTCCTGGCAAATGCACTGCTCTAAATGCGCTATCATGACGTAAGCATCCCAAAACAAACACCCTCAGTAACTTCAAAACCTGTTCATCCCTGGCAGACTGGTGGTTGACAATCTCCCCAACCGCCATGTTGTCAATTCTGAACGTCACCTTCCCGTGCGCCAATTGCTCCCCCCATAGTGTAACTGCCACCACCAGTGGGAAGAACTAAAAAAATGCGATACTCCTCCCCTCCAAAGCCCACTCTGCCGGCCACTGTTCCACACACCATTTCCCTTGCCAGTAGAGACTAAAGCCCTTGCTACCCGCTGCATTGGAAAATATCTGGACATCCCACACCATGTCCCCCTCCTGCATCAGCGGAATGCCGTTGAAATTCTGCAAGAAAAACTGCCACAAGTCCTCCCTCACACCCGCAGACAGCTGAACATGATGGTGTGGAGGTCTCTGTCCTGCCAGTGCCCTGCCCAGTTGTCTGCAAAACGTCCGCCCTACTCTCACTACTCTGCAAGCAAAGTTGAGGTGACCCAGCAGCACCTGAATCTCTTTTACTGTGACCTTGCCTTTCGACAACATGTCGCCAGCAGCCCCAACATTTGCTGCTTTTTGTCATCCGGAAGGCGTGCCTCCATCAATTGAGAGTCCGACTCAATGCCCAAAAAAGAAAGAGCCGTGCAGGGCCCCATAGTCTTTTCCAGTGCCAAAGGCATCCCAATTTCGCTCATGATCTCATTGGAACTGTCCAGAGCCGCCTGGCAGTCCGTGGAGTCTGAGGTGCCCACAAAGAAAAAGTAATCCAGTTAGTGCGTTACCAGCTGGTGACCTGTCCGCTCCGAGAACAACCACTGAAGAAATGTGCTGAAGGACTCAAACAATGCGCAAGACATAGAACAGCCCATCGGTAATGCTTTGTCCATGTACCATTTACCATTGAAATGTATGCCCAGAAGATCCCAATCATCTGGGTGGACTGGAAGCAATCGGAAAGCTGACTTTATGTCGCATTTTGCCATCATCGCTGTTGCGCCCGTGGTCACTACCAGTGACATGGCCACGTCAACTGACGAATAAGAGACAGTAACCTCCCTTTCATCGATGAAATCATTCACCGAACTCCCTTCTGGCCACGACAAATGCTGTATTAAACCGAACTGCCCCTGTTCCTTTTTTGGCACCACTCCTATGGGTGACACAATCAAATTTTCCAGTGGCCAGTCCTCAAAGGGTCCCGCCATGCGGCCCTCACGCACCTCTTTGTCCAATTTTTCTTGTACTATTTCCAGATGTGCTTTTGCAGATTGTAAATTGTCTGGCCACCGTCTCGTCCTAGGTCCCCCATACCCTAATCTAAAGCCCTCCTGAAACCCTGCCCGCAAACGTTCTGCAGCCTCACGGTTACCATATCCCTGTAAGGCTGCGATCAATCTAACCGTTCTAACCGGTGTACGAGCCCTTTGACCCAGGCCCCTTAGCCCCTCGCCCACCTGCGATAGACTGCTGCTACTGTCCACCTGCCTTAAAACCCCATGCCTGCCACTGCTGGTTCCCTTGTTGCTGTCCCTGCCCACCCCTGAAGCAGTTAACCAAGGCATGTCTGCCTCCACATTTCGAGCAGTCATGCCCTCTCAACCGAAGGTGCAGACTGCACCCTCCTTGCCCCACTCAAATGCAGTTCCTCGGAGCTCCTCCGTCCACTCTGTCCCGAGGACCGTTGAGGCCCAGTGGGTGTTGGGGCCGTCGAGCCAGCCAGTGGCCTACTTATGCCGGCCACGCCGTGATCCCACGCCGGTACTGGGTACACTGCGCGAGGCTCCACCCTCCCTTCTCAGCGCCTGTGAGCCGCTCCCAGCTCTGCCAAGTCTGGCGCCCACTGTTGCTCCACTGCCTGAAAGAAAAAGGAATGGTCTGCTGTGCTGGGCCTACCCAACCTCTCTCTCCCATTCCAGCTCCTCTTCCTGCCTGCCCCCGGCATGCCGGCCGCCCATGCCTGCCCTACCACACTAAGGTCCACCACTTCCCCACCATCTACCTGTTCCCCCTCCTCATCACTCCATTCCAATCCTGCCGTGCCCCACACTCCGGCCCCACTGGGTCCCGCATATGCCTCCAAAGACTCCCTACCCAACCCCCCCTAAACCCCCGCTGGACCCCACCCCTGCTTGCCCATGTCCCCCTCCCTAAAATCCCCTGCACCCCCGTGAGAGGTACCCCTCCCCTTGGCTTACCCTATCTACACCCTGAACTTCCTCATTCAAAGAGGAGAAAATATCCAGCCCCTCCCAGTCACTTTCGCTCCCTTCTGACTCCAAGTCAATGGGAGAACCCTCTCTCTCCTCCTCCACAACCCAAGGCCCATCTACTCTCCCCCCACCCCTTCCCAGAAATCCCTTCGATGCCGCCCCAAACCCCGGCCCCACCCATGTCTGCCCTCTCCTGCCCCACAGGGGTAGCCTGAGCCAGTGCCTCCTTGCTCCCCCTCTTGCCCCTCCTGTTATGTCTCTTATTGCCCCCATCACCCCCATCAACCAACAAGGGGTGTCTCCCTGTGGCTAGGGGCTTTCAACCGGGCCCGTAGGCCGCCCCTTTCCCCCTTCCTGCTGCTCTTTCTGCCCCCCTGCTGCACTACCGCCTTAGCGGTAATCAGGGCCTCCCCCATGCAGCCTCACACTCCTCCTCACGTGCCTCGGTGAGGGTTTCCCTCGGCGGGCCCTGCCCCGTCCCTCTGCATCGGAGCCTCTCCCAGGAAGGGAGGCTCCGCTTCAATTCTCACCCGCGGGGCCACTCTCCTCACATATGAGCGGCCCTGGGCCTTTGGCGAAGGCACCGGGGAGACGCGGGATGCGCTCCCCCGCCGTGCCCCTACTCCTTGTACCTCCGCAGCCGCCTACCCGGTCCCACTAACCCGCAACACGGAAATGTCGCCAGGGGCCGCATCCTCACCCCCCGCGCACACCCCATCACTCACCTGCCCCTTCCTCGCTTTCTGGGGGGCGAGCAGGCCATCACCGTGGCCGCCTCCCCCGCAGACGTGCGCCTCGCCGAGTGCGCTCTCCAAGAGGCCTCCAGCATCAACAGTTCGAGCCGACCGGCCACACTGAGAAAATGAACCACCTCTAGAACGCGGTAATCTTCTGCCGCCATCTTATCAATACTCTGCAGCGATCATGATGTACTACCACCAGAAAGGCCTACCACACTACCGGCCACTACCCACAAGGCCTGCCTGAAAAACGCAAAAAAACTATAGCGCTCCCAGCCACCAGGTCACCAAACCTAAAATGGTGGCTGGGAGAGCACAAAACCAGCCCTTAAACCCATTGGGCTATATTTTCAATTGGGCTACAATTGGGCTAATCCCAATGTAGCCCAAACCACAAAATGGCCGCTATTCGGCTCGCCCCTACCCCCTCCCAATCTGCCCAGGGGGCAGACCTCCCCGGGTTCGGCTGCCCCCCAAACCCCCCTTGTCTGTGTTCCATCGGCTCACTTGTAGAGTATAAGTTGAGGAGAGCAGAAGGACGCATGTCAGGTTGGCCGTGGAAAACAAAACGGGCAAACTGATATGCACACTTCATTTTTACTGCAGCCTGCCAATCGTTATGATTGGACGAGCCCACGGTATGTCATCGGGTGTCACCATCGTGATAGAAGTCACTGCCGGACCGGGCCATAATTAAATTGATTTTAAAACGGGAAACAATTGATATATTTTATAAGCACAGCTGACACACAGGGGGGCAACGCCCTGGCACTCATATGAACGCACTCTGGCTCCAACCCCATTTACAGGCACTTGTAGCGCTGTCACCTGATTTCATTTAATGATTTAATGAAGGTGATTAGAAGTGAGTTTTATGGGGGCGCACTCTGGGCCACAGATAAAACTGGTCGAGCCACTTACAATGAGCAATTGCAAAATGTCTGTTATCGGTAGGACCATGTTTCCATAGAAATAGCGTTTTGTTCTGCTAATAACTTTGACGCAGTTTGACAAATCTTTACAAAATTTTAAAAACTAGTTTGCCACTCACTCAAAGTTTAGGGGTGATCCATTAAGCAGGGGCCCAGAAAAAGGGGGGTCCCAAAACACGTTTTCCCTATGCAATTTCCCATAGGGGTTTTAGACTCAACAACAGCTGAACCGCTGAATGAAATTACACCAAATTTGGTGAAAATCCGTTCAGTAGTTTTGGAGTTATTAAAGAAAATGATTTATGTATATCTAGAGACGTGGAGGGTCCAGGGATCCCACAGATTTCATGCTGAGATCTGATTGGCAGCTACCACTTCACCCAGGAAGTGGTGGCAGCCATCTTGGGACTCCGAACTCGGTCTGAGTCCCAAGATAAATGCAAAAGTAAACACAGGGTGGCAGTGTAGAAATACCCTGACCCCTAGGCCTGGTGTCAAAAAGGTAACATTTTGCCATGAATTTGCAGAGGATCTGCGGCAAAATAAAAAACAAATGCAGTTTCTTGCGCTTGTTTTTATAGCCTCCCGGGTGAGCCAGGTCCCATGGGGGAAATTTTTTATAATAATATATGGGAGGGGAGAGAAAGTAGCCCCCCGCCCAGGTCGATTTCAATCCCAGGGCCCCCAATCCCCAGGGCCCAGCTGTATTAATAATTAATAATGTGAGCGGGAGCAATATCAGCGAGCTGGATGCGGGAAGCCGGTTGGGGCGCCTTGTGGCTCCTCCGCGGCCCCCAGCCAAGATATGGGTGGTGCCCTGTGTGGGCACCGGGGCACCCATTGTTGGCCGGGCCCCGGGGAATGGGGTCCCCAGGGCTGAAATCAGCCCGGGGAGAGGGGCTGTGTGCCCCCTCCCGATTTATAAAGGTGCTGGCTCACGGGGGAGGGGCGCTAGTGCACCCATTATAATATGGCTTGACCCCGGCAGATGTGGTCCACGGGCTCAAATTGGCCCTGTGAGGGTGGCTGCGTGCCCCCCTCCTCCATAAATGTAATGGTGGGCCCCAGGTAGTGGTGGTTCAAGGGGCGAAAAACGGGCAAGGGAGGAGGGCCAAATAACCCTTCCCCTAAACAAATGTGCTGGGCCCCAGGGGATGGAGTCCCCGAGGCCAAAATTGGCCCAGAGAGGGGGCCACATACCCCCCTCCCACACAAATTAGGGCTCCACTTGCTGCCTCCAACTTGGTGAATGAAGGGTGCTCTGGGTGGGCACCAGGGCACCCACCTATAAATAATGCACTGCTTATGACTTTGCATATTACATAACTCAATACATGTTCTACGACATCATTTATGACATCACTGATGACAACTTTGATGACATCAGTGATGACATCATCCAAGCTTCTTTTGTACACATTGGTATGTAAAAGAGTATGGCATTAGATTTCTAAAATTAAGTACATATAGCTCAGAATAATGCGAAGCATCAGTAATACAGTTGCACATACAAATCCCTTACATGTAGCAAGTTTGAGTAATGTGCAACATTGACCCTATAGCATACAATTCATGGATAGCCGGGTTCACATTAACAATCAACCACAGATAGACCCCTACTGCACATGGTGTTCAATCTGTATACAAATCTTCAGAAAAAAGCAAGTTTCTCCAGATACTCAACTTCTGTTACATAACGGTCTCACTGCAGACAGCCTTTATCTGTATCAAACTCTTTACAGTTACCGACCCTACAGTGAAAAATGACGTGGATATGAGTACAAAAGTGAGTTCCGTAAACAGTGTTCTTCCTATAGAGAGAGCTTACTCTGTACAACACTTATTGCAGACAGATAATTATAAAGTATCTACTAAGAACAGTGTTCACTAAATGCCAAACTTGTCCAAAGCTACACTATTCATTAATAAATACATAAGGTCTGAGGGTGCTAAAGGTCATCCTACCTGTAGCCTTCATACTATGGTGAGAACCTTACAGATTAGGTGCTAAAGGTCATCCTACCTGTAGCCTTCATACTATGGTGAGAACCTTACAGATTGCCCATCTTTTGAAGCTAAACAAGCACATGTACATGGGTTAGTACCTGGTGCACAAGTCTATGTTTTGTTCAAATTGTCATGCTCCGACAATTTTGTTGAAAAACTCTAGGGTGCTTCTAATACTTAGTATCTAGTATGTGGAATCTTTGCCCTTTTGGAAAGTTTTTGTGCAGAATAAAAAAACGTATAAGGAACATCCTGGACATAAGTTGTCATCTGTCATCTGCACAAAGAGTTACTCTTCACACCTATGATACACTAGGAGCACAAATGGTTTTTGAACACTTACACCCATTAGCTGGACACAGACTGACTTGTGTGGATTTATCTATCTATCTATCTATCTATCTATCTATCTATCTATCTATCTATCTATCTATCTATCTATCTATCTATCTATCTATCTATCTATCTATCTATCTATCTATCTATCTATCTATCTATCTATCTATCTATCTATCTATCTATCTATCTATCTATCTATCTATCTATCTATCTATCTATCTATCTATCTATCTATCTATCTATCTATCTATCTATCTATCTCTCTCTCTATCTATCTATCTATCTATCTATCTATCTATCTATCTATCTATCTATCTATCTATCTATCTATCTATCTATCTATCTATCTATCTATCTATCTATCTATCTATCTATCTATCTATCTATCTATCTATCCGCTGTTGGCTAGGCCCCATGAGGCCACATCATGAAAAGGCCAGATTTCATAAGAACCTGTCTGCAGCCACACCCTGTTTATACAGTTTTGCCGAATGAAAAAGTCTATGTTTAAACTTGCTTTGCTCATCTACCTCAAGCTCTTCTCTCCATGCCCTTCTCTGATCACATGCCTTGTCCTACTAGCTACTGACCACCTTTAGACATTTTTCTTAATTTTTTTAAGATTTGACACACATGGTGCTTGTACCATTCATCATGGCAAATACATTGTATTTTATACTTACTTTAGAGTGGTCATCCAGCAGGAAAAAAAGCTTGAAAAAAGCTTGTCCTATTACTCAATGTCTATGTTTATGTATTTATTTTATAAAGTGTGCCAGTACCCTGGGGTATTCTGGCGCCGAGCGCAGAGGCAGAGAAAATGGGAGCTAAATTACAAACAGAAGAGATGTTTTAAGAGCTTTTTAAAAAATGCATATGACTTGACTGAGCACGGATATCGAATGGCAAAGTGTTCCAGCTTTGCCCCAGGAAGCTCGACCACCTGTCCGGTTTCTACAACACCTTGATTCATTGACCAATAGATCAGTTGAAGCGCAGAGTTGCCTGGCTGGGCAATATTTAGAAAACAGGTCTGTCAAATAATTCGGAGGTCCAGCCCTATACACCACTTTATGACAATAATACAAAACTTTAACCCTTTCGCTGGTAGGCCTTTTCCCCCCTGTGGCAAGCCTTTTTTTTTGGCTATTTGGGGTAGTTCGCGCTTAGGCCCCAGGGACTTTTTGTCCACATAAGGTATCCACGCCAAATGGCGTCCTTTTCTTCCAACATCATAGGGATTTTAAAGGTACCCAGGGCTTGTGGATTCCCCTGGAGGGGACCCAGAAAATAGCCAAAATACAGCTACATTTTATTTTGTTTTTTGGGAAAAATGGGGACGAAGTGCTGCAGAAGAAAGCATCTGTTTTTCCCCTGCAAAGGGTATCAACATGGGGTTTGTGGTGCTGAAATCACCATCTTCCCAGCTTTCAGGGACAGGCAGACTTTTGTCAGAAAACTAAAAATTTGTACACATTGTTGGCATTTTACTGAGACATAGCCTATTTTTGCTACTTTTTGTGCTTTCAACCTCCTTCCAGTTAATGGTAGAAATGGGTGTGAAAGCAATAATGGATCCCAGAAAGCTATACATTTCTGAAAAGTAGACACAATTCTGAATTCAGCAAGGGGTTATTTGTGTAGATCCTTCAAGGTTTTTTTTTATAGATACTAACCGTTGAAAATAAGAAATATTGAAAATGAGTTGAAAAAACAGCCATTTGTGCCAATGTTGTTACTGGTAACTTCTCATAAGTATGACAGATATTTTAAAGCAATATACCGTTACATCCTCTGGACCCTTCTGGTTGTGGGGATATATAGGACTTGTAGGTTCACCAAGAACCCGAAGAACTCCGAGCCAATAACTGAGCTGCGTTTTACAATGGTTTTTCATTGTGTACCAGGTATATAGCAATTCATTTGGTAAAAAAGTGAAAAGTAGGTATCAAGAACACCTATGTATTTCCAAAATGGAAACAAAATATAGAGTTAAGAAGCAGTAGTTATTTGCACATCTTTGATATTGTGGGTCCCTATACTAGCATGTGAATTATAGGGAATTTTTTTAAGTGACTTTTTTTTTTTGCACATTGCCTTACATTTGTAAGGCAAAAATGCATCGAAAGTAAATAAGTAAATACAGTTGCTCTACAATTTTGTGTTCCCCTAAATCCCAAACTTTCTAAAAATAAAATCCTCACATTTCTGTGATGGAAAGTTCTGGAATCTGCATAGATCCACAAAATTCCACCCACCCCGCATTCCCCAAAGTCTTCTAATAACAATGGTACCTCACATGTGTGGGTAGGCATTGTGCCCGCAGCAGGAAACAGGCCAAAATGCAACGGGGACACGCCATATTGCCTAGCTGTGGATTTTGAACCCTAGCTCTGCAGGCACCTAGGGAAATCTAGCAAACATTTTCATTTTTGAAAACTAGACACCCAGGGGAATCCAGGATGGGGTGACTTGTGTGGCTCTCATCAGGTTCTCTTACCCAGAATCCCAAACTTTCTAAAAAACAAATCCTCACAATTCTGTGATGGAAAGTTCTAGAATCTGCTTGGAGCCAAACGTTTCCACCAACTCCGCATTCTCCAAAGTTCCCGATAAAAATGGTACCTCACTTGTATAGGTAGGCCTAGTGCCTGCGACAGGAAAGGGGCCAAAACGCAATGTGGACAAACCACATTTTTACAGTGAAAACTGACCATTTTTTGCAAAGTGCCTAGCTGTGGAGTTTGAATCCTAGCTCTGCTGGCACCTAGGGAAACATAGCAAACTTATACATGTTTGAAAACTAGACACCCAGAGGAATCCAGGATGGGGTGACGTGTGTGGCTCTCACCAGGTTCTGTTACCCAGAATCCCTTGCAAACCTCAAACTTTAACAAAAACAAATTTTCCTCACATTTCTGTGATGGAAAGTTCTGGAATATGCATGGATCCACAAAATTCCACCCTCCCGGGATTCCCAAAGTCTCCCGATAAAAATGGTACCTCACTAATGTGGGTAGGCGTAGTGCCCGCAACAGGAAATGGGACAAAACGCAACGTGGACACACCACGTTTTTACAATGAAAACTGACCCTTTTTGGGACCCTAGCTCTGCCAGCACATGGGGAAACTAGCAAACCTATAAATGTTTGAAAACAAGACACCCAGGAGTATCCAGGATGGGGTGACTTGTGTGGCTTTCACCAGGTTCTGTTACCCAAAATCCCTTGCAAATCTCAAACTTTGTAAAAAAAAAAAACTCCTCACATTTCTGTGATAAGTTCTGAAATCTGCGTGGATCCACAAAATTCCACCCACCCCGCATTCCCCAGAGTCTTCCAATAAAAATGGTACCTCACTTATGTGGGTAGGCCTAGTGCCCATGGCAGGAAATGGGCCAAAACACAATATGGACACATCACATTTTTAGTAGGAAATCATTGGGGGCTCCATGCCACCCTGGACTCCCCAGAGTGTCTAGTTTTCAGAAATGTGTGGGTTTGGTAGGTATCCCTAGATGGCCGCCGAGCCCGAGTCCAAAAACCCAGGTTCCCCCCTTGCAAAACCAGGTCGTTTTGTGATAGAAATTTTGATGTTTCCACTATACGTTTTGGGCCCTTGCCTGTCGCGGGTAATTGGCCCACCCACATGAGTAAGGTACCTTTTTTATCGGGAGAGCTGGGAGAACATTGGGTGGTAGGAACTTTGTGTGAGTCCGGTGTTTCCACAACTTTCCCACACAGAAATTTTTAAAAAATGT
This sequence comes from Triturus cristatus, assembly GCF_964204655.1. Taxonomy (NCBI): domain Eukaryota; kingdom Metazoa; phylum Chordata; class Amphibia; order Caudata; family Salamandridae; genus Triturus; species Triturus cristatus. The sequence goes on along the minus strand of NC_140593.1, from coordinate 608,682,851 downwards.
GATTTGTGCAGCTAAATTTGAGGTGTGCAGGGGATTCTGGGTTGAAAGACATTGGGGGATCCATGCAAGCCATACCTCCCTGGACTCCCCTGGGTGTATAGTTTTCAAAAACGTGTGAGTTTGGTAGGTTTACCTAGCTGGCCGCCGAGCCTGGGGCCAAATACCCAGGTGACCCCCCCGCAAAACCAGGTTGTTTTATGATAGGTACTTTTGAAGTCTTCACAGAACGATTTGGGCCATTTCCTGTTGCAACTACTATGCCTACCCACACAAGTGAGGTACCATTTTTATCGGGAGACCTGGGGGAACACTGGGTGGTAGGAAATTTGAGGTGGCCCAGTGATCCCACAACTTAGCCACACAGAAAAGTGAGGAAAATTTGATTTTTGTTTTAGCTAAATGTAAGCTGTGCAGGGGATTCTGGGTAGGAAAATGTTGGGAGATCCACGCGAGCCACACCTCCCTGGACTCCCCTGGATGTCTAGTTTAAAAAAAATGTATGGGTGTGGTAGGTTTCCCGTGATTGCGGCTGAGCCTGGGACCAAAAACGCAGGTGACCCCCTTGAAAAAGCAGGTCGTTTTGTGATAGACAGGTGGGCATCTGTGTTTTTGGTCCCGGGTTTGCAGACATCTAGCGAAGCCTAAAAAAACAGACAATTCTGAATTCGAGACACCCATAGGAGTCCACGGAGGTGTGGCTTGCGTTGATCCCCCAACATTTTCCTTCCATGATTCTGCTGCAAAACTCAAATTTAGCTAAAAAGTCACATTTTCCTCTATCTGTGTGGGAAAGTTGTGGGATCCCAACACAGCACAAATGTCCTACCACTCAGCGTTCCCCTCAGCCTCCCAATAAAAATAATACCTCACTTTTGTGGACAGGCCAAGTGCCTATGACATGGAAGGGCCAAAAACATGTAGAGATTGAGGGGGGCCCAAATCGGGTCCTATAGGGCAGTTTGTTTATAAGTTTTTAGACTGATGCTACTTTGGGCACCGACACAATTGAGGTATCATTTTGCTCGGAAGGCCAAGGGGAATGCTGGATAGTAGAAAATGTGTACCTGAACAGTGAACCTACAACTTACCCACACAGAAATGTGAAAATAATGTGACTTTGTCAATAAATTTGAGGTTTGCGGGGGATTCTGGGTAAGAAAATGCTGGGGGATCCATGCAAGCCACACAAACATCCAAGAGTCAGTCCACACACACCATTATCCATGCACCCCACCAGCCAAGCACCATCCAGCACACTGCGAGCCAAGCACCATCCACACACACTGCCAGCCAAGCGCTATACCCGCACACCACCAACCAAGCAGGGTCGGACTGGAAACAGCAACCAGCCCTGGCAGATTGCTGCTCGACCGGCCCCTTGCTAGTAAAAAGCACCACTCCTGCTTTTGTTACTAGGGCCAGATATTGCAGCATTGCAGCAAAACCAGCCCTCAATGACAAAACTGCCCCCTACGGCCAGAAAACTAGCCTCCCACCCTCCGGCTCACCGGGGAAATGCCGGTGGTGGCGCTGCAGCCAGTCCGGCACAGAGCACAGAGCCAGCCAAGCACCAGACCACGTACATCGCCAGCCAAGTGTCACTCCAAATACACCACCAGGCAAGCGCCAATCTACATACACCGTCATCAAGCGCGAGTCCACCCACACCATTAGCCAAGTGCAAGTCCACACACGCCGCCAGTAAAATGCCAACCAAAGGGCAGTACAAGCAGAACGTCAGCCAAACTCCACTTTACACACACACAAACTCTTCCTGGTTTCTAGTGGTTTTCTGCCCCCACTTGGGTGCAGATCAGAATAAAAATATCATGGAAACAGCCAAAATGTGTGCCTAAAAAAAAGGAAGTGACCCTTGCCTAGGGGCTTCTCACTGGCATGCCCATAAACAAATCTCTGGTGCGTAGTGTGCCCCATCTGCCTCCAGGGGGGGCAGAAAGACTGGATTTTGGGGGGCGGGGTGGGGGCATTAGCATGCCCATTTTAGACAGCCCCCACCCCTATATGCATAAAAAAATCCCTGGTGCCTAGGGGCAGATCGGGAGCTATTCTCCCCATCTGCCTCCCGGGGGGCAGAAAGACTGTAAAATATTGCGGGGGTGGGGGCATTGGCATGCCCATCTTGGGCAGCCCCCACCCCTAAAATATAAAAAATGATCCCTGGCATCTAGTGGGCTTTCTGCCCCCTCCCCAGGGAGACAGAAAGACTGTAAAATATTGCAGGGGTAGGGGCATTGGCATGCCATCACCCCTAAATAAAATATCCAAAATAATCCCTGGCATTTAGTGGGCTTTCTGTTCCCCCGAGGTGACAGAAAGACTGGACATGCCCAAATGCAATTGGGGGAAGTGAAGGCCCTTGCGCAAGGGGCCGCTCCCCCCTCCCTGGTGTCCAGTGGGTGGATCCTTGCTTGGGGATTGCCCTCCTGGGGATATCCCCAAGCAGGGATCCATAGGGAGGGGTACCATTGGAAAGGGGAGCTTCTCCCCTTTCCAATGATGCCTCTCCCTTCTTTCTACGCTCTAGAAAGTTAATAAGCCAATCAGCTTATTTCAGTTTTGGTTTCTATGAAATGACGTCAGCGCTGATCGTCATTTCACAGAAACCAAAGAGACAGCCTCTGGAGCTGGGGAAGCTCTTCCCCAGCTCCCGAGGCTGTAGGAGGGAAAAGGAAATCCCTCTGGACCACCTGTCAACACGGTCTCAGTACCTAAGGAAGGTTGAAATCCTACCTGGAATATATTGAATGAACCCTCTCCTCTATGCAGTGTGATAGATGATAATTTACATAGCTTTCCATTTTTTGACACTGTGGAAAGGAGGGACACTGGGCAATACTTGACCATGTTTTGTGCGTCTAAGTTGGGCTTCTTTAGTAATGGGATGATTCCAGTGGCTTTCCAGAAGTTTTTATCTTTTTCTACCTTTTTTTTTTCATTCTCTCTGTTGCTCTGGGTCAAAGTCTGATGATGAAAAATAAGTCTGGGTTTCCAAAAATGAGTGCTGGTGCCAACCACCTCCAGGCCAGCCATGCCTCACTTTCCTTTAGCTTCGATTTGGAGAGCCAGCATGGGGCTAAGGTTGTCTTGTGCCTTTTAATATGTGGTTCTTTGGCTTATTTAGATTGTGATCATTTTCATTGGTCACATTAACTAATGATTGCTTGACCTTTAAGTTAATATGCCAAGGAGACCAGATTCACAACCTATGTTGTCTGTTAGTGATGTTAAAGAAAACACAAAGCCTTCTCCTGAAATAAAAATTAAGAAGGAGACCTCAGTCAGAAGAATCCTGTGGCTCTCTGTTCAGGTCACTGATACTGACAGCTTTAGTGGTATGTTGGCTAAGCCCATTGTTTCCAAAATATAATACCTATAAATAGATGGTGTTGCTGTCTACCCCAGTTATCCCACCGAAAAGCAATTCATCCTCACATTGTTCTGCTTGAATGACTTGTATCCATCCACTGCTGACATCGCTTGCATTTTGGGAACTGTTTTGTAAAAAATTCTAGTTTTAAGCACTCCATGTGAGTGCATGTGATTTTTTGCTCTCTCCCTGTGCTTCTTCCCTTTCATTTCCCCTTGCTCTCTCTGTTGCTTCTCCCAGTGGTGTAACGAAACTTGAGGGGCCCCCCCTGCAAAACACATGGAGGGCCCCCCCCCGGCGGCCCGGCCCACCATCTACCACTTTGCCCCACCACCCAAAAATCTGGCATATTTTGATTTGAAACCTCCAACATTTAAATGAAATGTCTCTATATTGTCTTTCTCAAAGTTCTAATGAGAAAGCGGGAAACCCTCTTAACATATAAGCTATGCCATTTGTAACAATAATGTCAAAAGCAGATTATTTAACTGAGGCAGCAATCAGAACAATGCCAAGGAGAGATCCTATTGTCTCAGGAACTGCAGCAATCAGAACAATGCCAAAGAGCGGTCCGATTGTCTCAGGAACTGCCTATGGCTGAAGAATATCTATGAAGGGTCTGAATTAGAATTGACATTAATGGACAATAACATGAAACTTTGAAAGACAAACCCAAACCAACAATTCCATAAAAACTCGACTGACAATATACATGAGAAGAACACAAGATAAAACTCAGTATCCTGCAAAAGGCAAGAGAAATAGACTGGTGAATTATCTGCATAACACACACTAGCGACTGTCAAGGGTTGTGCATGATAATAACGTGAACTGAGGAAGCAATTTCAATTTCTATCACCATGTCTTTATTAGTAAGCATTTCAAAACAGGCAGGCAAACAAGGCTGAGGAAGAAAAACTGTTTGGATGCTTCAGAACATTGATGCAGATGTTTGTCTGTTTTAATGTATTATTTCTGTAGTGTAAACGATGCTAAATACAAGATTAACCCCTTCAGCGCGGCGCGGATTACCGCGCTGTGCTGAGGGTTCTATTGAGCGGGCGGGGCCATGACGGAGCGGTTCCGTCATACGCACAGCGCAACCGATGCGCATGACGGAACCGCTCTGTCATGCGCATCGAAGGGGTTAAAGCCACACGTATTACAGATAAGTGCAAGCAACACCATACATAACACTGCATGTAGAATAAAAACAAACCATATCAGCAAGTACCTAATGACAATTTATACAAACTGTAGTTGGTTAAGCAAAAGAAAAGTGCAAATGCTTTCAAAGTGCACAATAAAGCAATCACCAGTCCGGCAATAAACAAAAATGAAGCATGTTTACTAAAACAATTAACTTTCTTCTTGCATCAATGTGAAAATACATTCAAAGTGCATAATAAAAACAAGTCCAGCAGTATGCAAAAATATAGCCAGGTTAGTCAAACAATTCCCTGTTTGGTGTGTGCATAAAGGCACATATATTTCAAAGCAACTGGTAAACAATAACAACTACAGCACCATATAATAATCAAACCAGTTTAAACTAACAATTCCCTTTTTGAAGGCTCAAATATTTCAAAGTGACTAGCAAAACAGTAACAAGTACAGCAGACAGCAGCATACAAAAATCAAACCACTTTAGTCAACCAATGCCCTTTTGGTTTGTACTTGTGGATGTAGGTGCAAATTATTCAAAGTGACAGGTAAAACAATAACAAGTACAGCAAGCAGCATCATACATACATCAAACCTATTTAGTCAAACTAATTTCCCTTTTATATGTGCACCACCACAGAAACACTTATGCAGAGTTTAAACATTCTGCACCTTTGCTACAATTTGTTTTTTTTGCTAAACTTTATACACTAAATGTCTTTTCCATGGACTTAGACGTGCCAGCCCACGTTGTAATTAAGGCCATCATATTCGCAGATGGCACCAGGAACATCTTAAGGATAGTAGGGGCCAAACATATTTTGGGGACCCCTGTAAGAACATTTTTGAATTTTTCAGCCTATTTCAGCTCTTTCATGTCCTCTTTGGGCGAGACACAGACAGTGCACAGACACACTAGTCAAAATTCTAAATGTGTTTACATGTAATATTCAGGGATAGTGATGTGTGTTTTCAATATTGTAACACAGCAGCATATTATTGCAAATAATCTCTGTGACACTCTCCCATTTCTCATATGTGTGAGGTCCTGATTTGATCCAAAAGAAAATGTTATGGATGTTGCATGAAACACAACATTACTCTACAAAATGTCTGTAATAGTCACACATCATCAATATTGAAAAAAGCGAAGGAAAGTTGTATTTAAAACAATCTGTTCAAGAATCATTTACTGCGATCAGGGCAATACTCTACAGAACAGAGCGGGTTTTATCAGGGGACCCCTGAAAGACTGGGGTCCTGGGCCAAAGCCCACTGTGCCCATGCCTCAAAAAGTCTCTGGATGGCATCTGACAGTCTTTTTGGTGCGCCCTCCCTCCTCCTTTTCAATGAATTCCCTCACTACTACTCACCAACAATGCACCTCATCTCTCTGTAGCACCTTTCTGACAAACATATTTTTTTTATAGCGCTACACATAGTTTACTCACACTCAGTTCTGTGATCTGCATGGTACACGTTCTTTTGTGGGTGGTAGGAGTGCCCATGTGAGTGCACGTTAGTGTGAGAGTAGGGTAAGAGAAGTGGCTGCAGGGTGAGTGAGGTGACCATATGAATTTGGATGGGGGTGTAAGTGCAGAGTGGGACGAAAGAATCATGGTTAGTGATGGGCTTGTTTAAGTGAGATTGCAGATTGAGCAGTGAGGGGGACAGCTGAGTGAAGTGTGACATGAGTGCAGGGTGAGTAGTGTGATCATGTGACTGCACAGCGGCGTCACTATGGGGGTGCGGGGGGTGCGGACCGCACCGGGTGACACCCTCAAGTGGGGTGACACCAACAGGGCCCGTCAGGGGCCGGCTTTAGGGCGGTGCGACCGGGTGCTGGCTTCCTGGGGGCGTCGTGTTGGAAAGTTTATTAAGCTTTTTAAGCACCTGCTGCAGCGTTTCTTTCCGCCAGCAATTACCAGGCCTCACATAAATGTCAAGATAACTGGTGTGATTAATTATCTTCCTGGAGAGAGATCAGTGTTTTGTAAAGTTGAGGTTTTGACTTAGGTGAAGTTAGGGCAGAGGGTTAATATGCCTGCTGCAAAGAACGTGTGCCAAGTAGATTACAGAGTGCAGATCAGCAGGTTACTGCTTTCATAAGAGACATCCTTTTGTTGCAATTTATAACTTAAAGTCCTAATATTCAACAGTGAGCTATTAACTTTCATCCTAGAACTGCATACACACCTCAAAATATACATTATTAGAACATTGATAAATGTTGCAAAAAGGGTTAATTTGGCTAGAAATAGATTCTTATTATTAAAGAAAACTCCCAACTATGCTGTTTCTTTTTCGACTCTGCGTTTGTGCTTCTCCACACCAAGCACTATACTGCCTACCAGTATGGATGACATGTGACTCCTACACTTTCAGTCCTTTGGTTTATGTATCATTTCCTATACACGGATTTACACACCTATGATTGATTGTCTCTGTGTAATGTGTGTGTGATGCAAAGTGCTCGGACACCCTACACTGGTATGAGTGGCGCTATATAACTAATTCAATGCATCTGAGAGAGTGTGGTTATGGTGACTTGGTCACTGTTAAAGGGTGCTAGTGAGAGAATCCGTGGTGGAGGTGGTCATTGGGGGGGCGCCAACAAACATTGTCGCACAGGGCGCCACCAGCGCTAAAGCCGGCCCTGGGGCCCGTGTGCGCAGAGCAACCTAACCTTTTAGGAAGAGGACATGCCTGTGCGCAGTGCACACTGTCTCCTCTCCTTTCTTGTATTTGCTTCCCTGTGAAATGGATCCAAAAAAGAAAATCACTTTTGCTGGAAATCAATGCCGTATTTTTCTGACATTTAATTCCAAAATGCAGCATCAGGAATAAAAGTTTAAAAATATGAAAAATAAATAACTAAATAAAGTAAGACAGAGTGGTAGCAAACTGTCCAGATTGATTTTTATTCACACCCAAACACATTAGCGCCACAGAGTTTGCCAGTGAAGCGCTATTTTTGTTGTCTTGGCTTTGTTTTCCCTGGGCTTGGAGCTAGTGCACCAATCCTGGAGGTACTGCAATGTGAGGATTGAAAAACAAAATTTGTACTGCTGCTCTGTATCTAGGGATGTTGTCTTTTTTTTACCATACTGCTTACGTTTTGTAAGGATATAAGCAATGGCCATTGAAATGGGTCCATTCAGGGCCCTGTTGTCATGTCCTTAACTTTTCAGGCAAAAGCACTCACTGATTTCTGAACAGTGAGTGTAAAAGCGTTAAGGTAACCATGTTGTTCCTGCTTACATTTCACATGGTTTGCAAAATTTTGCATTCCCTATGATTGTTTGCTTTTTCCAGGATGCTGTCACTTTTTTTTGTAGGCCACATATTGCTCTTGCCCAGTGCGTAATTTAAATTGAGCCGCATCCAGGTGTTTATAGTTGGCAACAATTGGGTTGTAGTTGAAGGCAGTCTGAGTTTTTCTCAGTGGGGCAGTATGGTGTTCAGTGGGGGAGAGGATGTGGCACTATGGCCAGAGCTGCTGAATTTGGAAATGGGGAACCAGGTTCAGCCTTAATAACCAGTCCGCCAGACCACTCTCCTGAGAGAGCACTATCTCATGCTAGACCTTAGAAGGCTTCGCAAGACATTAGAAGCCCCGGTGTCATAGCACCAGCAGGTGGACCCTAGCATGACAAGTGTAGGTTAACCTTCAAGGCTTGTCCACCACTATTCATACTGAAGTTCACCTCCAGTTTTGCGGCAGGCCTATGAAGCAGTACACCCTAGAACAGTGACCCTGTCACTGAGATCACAGGACCCTTGAGAAGGGCCAGCTCTAGGGCGGTGCAACCGGTGTGACCGCACCAGGTGCTCACTTTCGGTGGAGGCATCATTTTTGCAAGTATATTATGGTTTTAAAAGCACTTGCTGCCTCCTTCCTGGCCTCCAGTAATTTTCGGTAACAATAAAAATGGCATGATGACTCTGGTGATTAATGTTCTTCCTAGAGAGAGATCGGAATTTTGTCTAATGGAAGATTTGACTCATGGAAAGGTAGTTCAGAGGGTTAATGTACCTGCTGCAAAGAACATGTACCATGCAGATCACAAAGTGCACATAATGTAAATAGGCCAGTGGGCTACTGCTTTTTTCAGAGAGATCCTTTTGTTACTTGCAGTTTATAAGTTAAAATCCTAACATAGAACAGTGAGCTATTAACTGTCATCTACTCCGCAGCAACACAAGTCAAATTTTTTATTAACTTTTGATACGTTTGAGCAACAAACAATTTATTAGTTTAAATGGTGAGATCATGCTGCAGATCTTGCATTATGAGGCAAATATGGCAGAGCCATTATTATTTAGAAAACATTTGCAAACTAGGATTTTTAACCATTCATGTTTGAACTGCTGTTTTGGTAAAGGGAGAAGTGCTGATGACAGAAACTCCATGGCTCGGAGACAAATGGCTTGTGCTTCCACATTTTATCGTATTTGGAGAGATTCTGTGATTAGAAGCATATCCCACTTTGTGAACACATTTTACTGTCAATAACTCATTATAACCTTAAATAATCATGTGTATCCATTGGTTGATAAAACTGGGCAGTGAAACCAAACAAATACAAAAAATTGGGATGTTTGCGCATTCTGGCCACGCCTCTGGCTCTGCCCACTGATCCAATCCTTGGGTTATTCCTTTGATTCTCCGCCCACAGTTCCCCTACTTTTTTTCCCCCACTTCGACCACTGATATATCGTGTTGATGGATAGTGGGAACACCACACCAGTAAAAAGTACCATACCTATGATATTATAAATTCCAATAAACTGTTGACTAGCAGGTAGCCCACTGTACAACCTGATTAATGAATCATTATCACACTGTTGTTAACAGGCACATTTTGTAAATATAGGACCTACATTTACAAACGTTACTAAGGATTCTGTATGGTCCCGTTATTTGCCAACTGTGTCCACTGGCGGACTCGGGGCGGAGGAGGTCCATGCGGTAAGTCGTGAGGGGGTGACACCATGAGTTACCCGCACCGGGTGACACCAACCCTAGTGACGCCACTGTGACTGCAGGGTGAGGTACAGGGTGAACAATGCAAGTGCATTGTGAGTGCAGAGTGATCACTATGAGTGCAGGGTGAGTGGGTGAATGGTGGGAGTGCATGGTGATCAGTGAGTGCATTGTGATTGCTGTGAGTGCAGGTGAGCGTAAAAGTGAAGGGCGAGAATGGGGAGTGAGTTGTCTGAATGCAGGGTGCATTCCCAGACACTTAAAGTAACTCAGCATGTTATTGAGGGTGGCGTAGGTTTTTCAGATATCCATGTTAAACTATTGCTATTATGGCGTTAATCAGGGATCGAGGGTGGAGGAAATAAATCATGTGCTGATCCTGCAACAAACCTCCAGTCTTGTGATAAGGGTCCCCAGCTCATTATTATGGTGTCCCAGACGGGACAAAAATAAGCAGTCACCTAAAGCTGTATTTTCAGCACTTATCTGTTCATACTTCGAACAACAAATATGAATAGAAAGCACTTTTAATTGTGTTCTAGGGCTGCCTGAATGATCCATGACTGATAATTAAAGTGAACAAAGACAGAAAAGTCACATTACAAATCAATACATACTTTATTTATAACCCTATTTAGTGTCAAGACAAGGTCTTTACAGGCTCTTTAAACAACATATGGCTGGCATTTTTCTTTTGGCAACCCTACTTTATATTCCTTTTCATGAAATGCGTTCTCACACTAGGGCAGTAAATGTAAAATACAAATGTAAGGAATAGGCAGAGTGGGGGCCCAGGTGGTACTGGAACCAGAAAAAACTAAGCCTCTGTAACCAGTTTACAAAGGTATGTAAATATGCAAATGGTCTCTGGCCTCAAGGCAGTTGCCTTCAACCCCCTTGCTTCTGGGCCTTTAAGCTCAGGTCACCTGCACCCACCAAACGTAGCACGCACCATTTAATTTATGAGGCAGGACTGTTATGAGCAACTCACTGGTGCAACCAACGCTGGCGAGAGAGTGTAGTGCTGCCTGTGTGTGCTACAGTGATGATGGGGCCCCTGGAGGCTGGAACACGGGGGCTGCTGCGGGCATAGCTGTCAAGGTTTTTGATTGCCATGTATGACATTTTCATAATTTCAGTGTAATTATGAGTGATACTTCAACGGCTATGAGTGACTTTTTCTTGCGAGCAAAATTATGCAACGAAGACGATCAAAACATATAAATATCAGAAATTACACTCATTTGAGCAAGAAGAAACTTGAAGAAGATCTTAAAACACCATAAATGGTGCAAAGCACTAGAAATGGAAGGGAACTCAGTCATGGAATGGCACGGTATGGCCTCTCATTGTATAGTAGATGGTCATGTACTGTGCTTGTCCTTCCCTTCCTCAGAGGCCAATGGTACATTTTCAAGCCGCGCCATCCTCGTAGACGCACACCTGCAGGGCACAGAAACTGCACCGCAATACACAGGGCGCAGTGCTGGCAACATAGAACCACCTTGATACAAACTAACCCCCGGGGCCAAGCTTCATTAAGAAACACATACCTAAACCTCATGCTAGGAAACAGAAATCAAAGGTTTTTGCCAACCTACGGGTTAGAAGTGTGTTTTGTCAAAAGCTGTTAGTAGTGTTTTATAACACAGGGCAGCTGGGAACACGGTTTAAGCACATGACACAGCTTGTGGTACACATCATGACCAGTATGGAAACCCCCATGTTGTATGTGGGGGTAAAAGGAATATTTAAAAAACCTTCTGATACTTAATCTGCACATTCCCATGTGCTTTTATGTAGATTGCTGCCTGCTGCAGAGGCGCCCCTAAAATTGCCAGCCTTTGCCCACACTGGGCCCCCTCCCTGCCAGCAATCAATCAGGAGAGCACCAGGACTCCAGGGCCTCCCTGTTCACGTGGGACCCAACCCAACAGGATGTGAGGCAGTCCCAACATGAATAGTTACAACACACGGATCCATCTTAGCTGCCTAAGTGTGACACTGATTCACGCATGGACAGGCATCATACTGCATTATCCTCAGGCTGAGGCAGGAGCTGTGCAGTAATCTCACAGCAAAACCAACAGCTAGTGTGACTGTCAGAAGAGACCCACCTGTTTTAAATTACCCCCAAGATACAAAGAAGCACGGCCGCCAGAAAGCCGGCTGCATTTGCCAACAAGCGCTTGAAATAATGCACGCACGTACCTGCGACATTGCTGTCAAGTTTTTAAGATTGCTGATGTGCGACATTTCAATTGCGATTGCAATCGCAGAGCCCACCTAGGCACCAATGGCATGCATTAGGCACAAGTGGTCTCGGAAGTGTAAGAAAGTGCACATAACATTCCCAACTTTCAAGGTTGTACGAGGCTTTAAACATATCCCAGCCTTACGCGTTCTGTTTTCTCAGAGGGCGAAAAAGCGAAAATCATTGAGAAAGGCCTTTTTCAGAAAAGTAATGGAAGATGTAGAGCTACCTCTTGTAATCCTATCGCTTCAGTGAATCAGGTGAAACATCAGAAATTGTCACAATGCACAGGCCTCGATCTATGTATGCTGTAAGGTATGTTTCTTTGGTGACTACGCCGCCGCCCATTATTTCTAGACTGGAGGCCTATATTATGCTCTCAAATTTGATTATGGTTGCATCTTGCGCACCGTCGCGTGGCTGCAATAAATCACAATTTTTAATCATGATGATTGTGACAATCATCTTGATTAAAAATGTGGATTAACTGCAGCCACGCGACGGTGCGGAAGACGCAACCAACCATAGCTGCCAAGGTTTCAGATTGCTATGTGTGACATTTTCATAATTTCAGTGCAATTATGAGTGACATTCAACGACTATGAGTGACACTTCCTCGCGAGAAAAATCAAGCAATGAAAACTAGGGAAACATACAATTATCAGAAATGACACCCATTTGAGCAACGAGAAACTCTTAAGAAGATCTTAAAACTTACTTGCAAAAAAAAGCACCAGAAATGGAAGGGAACTAACCTAGTGCCCTTGTAATCTGATCGGTCAGTGGGCAAGGACACTCCGTATTGGGCAAGGCTCAGGAGAGTGAGGCTGAGGAGCACATAGGTTACAGCCAGCCAGGGCGCTCATTGCTCCTCTCAAGCCTGCTAATATTGGACAAACGCATAATCAACAGTGGAGTCACTAAGACAGGAGATAATTCAATTTAGTTGTATGACTTTGGCCATTGCAGAATAGCACTCAACTTGCTGTCAGCTGTACGTATATTATTATATCCCGGGCCAGCTTGTTTGTTTGTTTGTTGACGCCCCCAATGACAACCTCCACCACGGACTCCCTCACTACCACGCTTTAATAGTGCCCCTCAAGTCTCCATAACCACTCTTTTGCGGAGATGCATTTAATTAGGTTTATAGCGCCACTCATACCAGTGTGGGGTGTCAGAGCACTCTACATCACACACACATTACACAGAGACAATTAATCAAAATGTATAAATCAGTGTATAGGAATGTTACATGGGATTGAGGACTACAAGGGGTAAGAGTCACATGTCATCTATACTGATAGACCGTATAGTTTAAGGGTGCTTGGTCTAGAGAAGCAAAAACTCAGAATTTAAAACGTAACACCGTGTTTAGGGGGTTCTCTTTAATAATAAGAACTGTTTTTCTTTTTACCAAAATGAACCCTTTTTGCAATATTCTAATAATGAAAGGCTGGGGGAGGGGGGTGGATCATAGCTCTCTAATCTATACCTTGCAGTTTGCGTGCAGCTGTTCTATGACAGTTAATAGCTCACTGGGATTTTAACTTAAACACTCACTGCAAGTAAACAAAAGGATGTCTCGAACAAAGCACTAACCTATTTACATTATATGCTCTCCCTGAGCTGCATTCAACACATACTTTGCAGCTGGCATATTAACTCTCTGCTCTACTTAATAATCAGCCAAAACTTCCACTAGAAAAAATTCCGATCTATAGCGTGACATTTTTATTGTTGTATGAAAATTTATGGAGGAAAGGAAGACCACAACTGATGCTTGTAAAACTAAAATACTTGCAAACAACGTGAACACTACTTGTAGTCATTCATAACGTATTGGCTCCTAATTGATTGTAATCAGGTTTCAATAACAAAGGGCTGCCATCTACAGTTAACTTCTAGAACTTGAGCCGCGTAAACAATCAGTGAGAGTCTCAGGAATAAATAGATATTTAGATATGGCTCTGAAGGCGACCATAGGAAATCTTCCTCATGCTAACAGACCGGAAAAGGGGAACAGTGCCCCGATGAAAAAGCCTAGAGTGGAAAATATAAAGCTTTACTGGAGGCAGGAGCTGAAAGAAACGTCCGGTGCAGTCAGGATAGGTGCCACATCCTCGCACTGGATCAATCGTAACGGTCTCCGTCTCCACTCAGCAGAACGGTCGGAACCGGGGCCTATATGAACTTTTACTTTTATTCCCGGCCGCCCGGCCGCCCGCCCGCCCCACGATGCATCCCTGCAGGCGTCATAAGACAGGGCAAGAATGCAAGGCTAGCCAGATGCAATAAATAATTAAATGATGGCATGCACCCACGCGGCCCCTCTCGGTCATCTCTGGCCTCGGTGATGCCTCACCAGACGAGGACTTTCAATTGCGCGCCACCCTAAGGGTGAAAAATGCGCAGACTCGGACCCGGAGATATCTGCGCGGAATTGTAAGATATTTTCATTTTGTCATGTCTGGGACGTGGGTGGGTCCGTAGTGGAAGCTCATATTTCGAGCCAGTCTGCAATGTGCTCAGGGGGCCCCCTGGACCTCGGGGGCCCCCCCGCACCACGGGGGCTGTGGGGGCCTTTGTTACGCCCCTGGCTTCTCCTCTACCCTACTTTGCTCTCCCATCGCTTCCTGCCTGGCCTTTTCTTCTTTATTTTCTTTTAATTAGGCATCCCAACTCCTCTGTTGCTCCTTGCTGTCACAGATCAGTGGCATTTGATTTCTCCCCACCCCCACTGCTCCACCATTGCCCCCACCTCCACTGCCTCATGCTTCCATTCATTTTTACTTATTATTTATTATTTTGGAGGGCTTGGCAGCTGTAATTTGCTGGCAGTCTGCTCATTTATTAAAACACAACATTTGAAAAAAGTGGTGAGGGCCTCATGATGCATGCAGAAGCTTTTGTCATCACCTATGAAGGCACATGTCATTGAACACATGCACATATATCATCATTTATGCATTACGTTTGCATTTTGATGCCTTCATCTGCATGTGTTGTGATACATATCTCTCATATTAAAATAGGTTTCCTTTCATAGGAAGTCCCAAGATTGCTCGATATGTATGAGCATGTGTTGTGACATATGCTTCTTCATATCAGTCCAAAATGGCATTGGCAAAGTCAATAGCTCAGCTGTTTAAAGGTGAAACCTAATTGCCTTGTCAATGCTTGTTAAAGAAAGGTGTTGATGACCTTTGTTAGACCTGTCAGTCTTAGGGTGGTCCTCCCCCAAGTGTTTTGCCTTCACCCCTCCTATTTTTGCTGAATTTCTTTTTGTTGCCATTAGGACTCTGTGCACTTCACTGCTAACTAGTGCTTGTGTTCACTCCCTAAAACATAGAAAAATTGGTTTAAACCTGATTGGCGTACTTAATTTGCTTATAACTATTTGGTAAAGTGGTATACCATACTCCCAGGGCTGGTACATTACATGCTCAAGTGGGTCTGCAGCACTTACTATGCCACCCACTAAGGTAGCACCTTAAAACATGTCTCAGGCCTGCCATTGCAGCCTGTTAGCAGTTTTAAACTGCCAATTTGGCTTACCAAAATAACCCCCTTGACAAGACTAAAACTCATTTTTTATTACATATACGTCACATCTAAGGTAAGCCCCAAACAGCGTCTAGGGCAGGGCGTATTGTGATTAAAAAGTTGGATGTGCACTTTTAAGTTTCACATGTGCTGGTAGTGAAAAACTCACACGTGTTTTTCACTACTACGAGGCCTACCTCTCCCATAGGATAAGATTGGGTTACCTTCTTACATTTAATAAGAGCTACCTTTTGATTAGGAGCAGTTAGAAAAGTTTTACTTGGTATCCAAGAAATTTTATATTTAAAATTCTCTTTGATGGTAAAGTTGAATTATAAGTCACAATTTTGATAATAACAGTTTTAGAAATTTATTATTTTCCTGACTTAACTATTTGGTGCCTGTAGCCTGTTCCTGTGTCACATGACTAGGTGTGAGTGGCATTTGGCCTTTGTATATTAATTCCAGACAGCCAAACACTAGAGTGATTAGGTGTGCTTGGATGGGTCATCTGAGGCAATATGGTGGGTGTAGCTGGGCACAGCGCACTTGCAAGTCAATAGGGTGTGCCCTGCCTTCACACAAAAAACCTCACAGTAGTCTATCATGCATGTTGTCAGGCTGGAGCCAGGACAGGGAAGAAAGAAATTCCAAGCACTTTTGAAAGGCAAACTTCTGGAAACTTCTCCTACTACAAAGGGGGCACTAGGTATAAAAATAGGACCCTTAGACCCACTCTTCAATTCACTTTCTAGACCTGCGGAAGGACTCTCAGAGGACTGCATGCTGCTGTGGCCTGCTGTGTAGTACAGAAGGTTGCTTTGCTACACCAAGAAGGACTGCTTTGCTGCCTGAGGTGTGCCCCAACCCAAGAGGTCTGCCCTGCTGCTTGTGTCCTGCACTTCTCCTTGTACCCAGGACTACTAGGGTGACTCCAAGGGCTAGTTGGCGGCCTTCTGATCAGAGCTTCAGGGACAGAAAAGGCTCCAAACATCTTGAACTCATACCTGGACCCAGCCTGAGTAAATCCTGACCCCTGAAACGTTTTTTCTCTAGTCCTGGATCTTTGGAAGTGGTGCTAAAGGTTCCCAGATAGCCCAAATACAAAACTTGGGACTTAAAACATTTTTGGCCAAAAAGTGCTCTGAGAACACAGAGAAGACTGCGACAAACCTGCTCATCGATCCAACCTAGGTGCATCGACAGTCTCCATGACTTAGCGGCAGCTCCAGCTAGGTTCTTCTCCGTGGGACCAAATCCTGTCTAATGGTCCTCCTCGCAGAAGGGGTATCCGGCCTCATGGAGCCCTCATCAGCTACGACTTGCAGCGTTGTCTGCTGGAGGTCTTCGACTTCCAAAAAAGAGATTAAGGGCCAGATGTACAAAGAAATGTTGAGGTCGCTAATGTTTGCATCTGCAAAAAGCCTTTTTTATGTACAAAGGCCCAATTTGCACTTCGGTAACATATTACTGCATCACAAATTGAGTTTGTGATTCGGTATTAGGAAGGGGCATGTTTAGGACATCACTTCCTAATAGCGACTCTTAGTGATATGTGTGAATATTTTGTGTCTGAAACGCGGTTGCAAAACATTTGCATTTTACCACCAACTCTGTGTTGGTGATAACCCATTCACAAATGGGAAGGAGTCCCAAGGGTACCTCTTCCCCTTTGTGAATGTTGGTTAAAACATTTTCTAAGAGCAGGCAATGGTCCCAGGGACCACTGCCTACTCTTAAAAATGAAAAGAACACTTTTCATGTATTCATTTTAAAAAGCATCCCATTTTCCTTTAAGAAAATGGACTGCATTTCAAAAAAATAAATTGCTTTATTTAAAAGCAGTCACAGACGTGGTGGTCTGCTGACCCCAACAGGCCAGCATTCCTGTGATTTGTGCAATTCCCGATGGGTCACAAACCGGGACCTATCTCATGAATTTTAATGCGGTAGGTCTATTAAAGAACCCATTGGAATTCACTAAATGTGCGAAACACAAATTTGTACACAGCTGTTTGCAATTACCAAATAGCAAATAGCAAAAATTTGGTACTAGGTAATTGCAAACCCAAAGCAATGTACGTCTGCCCCCCAAGGCCAAACAAGAGATTCTTCACTGCGGCTTTGGCCAGTGCTCCCCGCAGCCGTCACCTTCTCTTTGGTCACCGGCAGCTGCCTTGACTGCTGAACTTTATCTTCTCAGACATTTTCCTACAAAACTTCTTCTAAGCGAAGGTAAGTGGAGGGTGAGCCCAACCACTTCTGGTATCTGACCTGAGCTCCAACGCTTTCGAACAACTAGATGTCTGCAGTTGGCACTTTCTATAATGTACACAATTTTTCTTAATTGGTGTAGGATTTTTTTTGTGTGTTTTCACTTTATTACTGTTTGTGTGCTGCATAAATGCTTTGCATAATGCCTCAAAGTTAAGCCTGACTGCTTTTTTTACCAAATGGTTAAGCACAGGTTAATTTAGTGACTTAAGTGGTCCACCCTGACAAAGATTGTGGCTATTGCTTGAGCAGGGTTGTCCCCCTCAACCAACAACCCACTTTCTCACAACCTCTATATGTCCACTGCGCATTCATGAAGTGACGTATGTTTTAATTAAATGATCTGCTTCATGCTCAATAGAGAACTGGCCACACATGTATGGCAGTTCCATATTAGCAGTGATCAAATTACAGAGCTGTCGCTGTAGGCTTGATTCTGAAAAAAACATGTGCGTGCCTAAGTTGTGAGCAAATGGCTTATTTACAAGAGTGCATTTATGTTTTGTGAATTTGAGCCTGCAAAGGAATTTACATGGTAAATCTGCTCCCTTTGTAGGAAGTGGACTCTATAGGGTGGGCATGCCTTGAAAATCCACTTTTCAGTTTGCCAGAATGCACAAACTTTAACACAGAGGAAATGAGTAGATATGTATCAAGAATTGGAATGGGGTGGGAACACGACCCACATTGGAGTAGGTGTGGGGAAGTGTTTGTTTGATGAGGGGGGAGGGGATTATGCTCCCTGCAGAGAAAAGCCCCTTTCCGCTATTGTAAGTTGTTTACACATGCATAAATGTAAACCTTTTTATGCATGTGAAAATTGCATTTGCATGAGAAGATCTTGGAGTTCACAAAAAAAATCCAGAGATACTCCTGTGAAGTTCCGACTGTCACAGTTTCCCAGAAGCCGTTTGTAAATTCCCAAAAAGTCAGAAATGTAGTCCAAGCATAGCAGTAAACATAAAAGAGTAAATGTATGTTTCTTTTTAGAATCAGACCCTAAGACGTTCAATACTCAACTGCCTTGATCTGTGTACATGTGCATGCCTTCAGATGCCGGGGTATTCCAGGACTGTTCATGAATATGGGGCACCAAATGAAAGAATATGGGCAGATTTATGTTTCCTGGCGCATCCCTGCAAATCAGCAGGGATGCGCCAGGAAAGATGCGTCACGCAAGTTTACCATTGCGCCACCACAGATGCGCCGCATTTACAATGCAGCGCATCGTGGCGCAAGGATAAACAGATGCGTGACGCATCTGATGGAGTAAGGGCGGCGCATTGCTGGAGTCGTGTCGCAAGCACGACGCAACTCCAGCAATGTTTAGGGGCTGCCCATACCTTACATGCTGCGTCATGCCTTACGCCTGCTTCAAGCAGGCGCAAGGTTTTGACGCAGCAGCGTCGGAAAAGTGACTGAGTGAAATCTTGTAGATTTCACTGCGTCACTTTTCCGAGGCTTTTTCCGCTGGAACGCCCACCCTGCATACATTAAACCTGACGCAGGTTTAATGTGGCGCAGGGCTTTACACCGTGACGCATCTCCATAGATGCGTCACGATGTAAATAGGGCGCAACGTGGCGCAGGGTTTACGCCGCCGCTGCGCCACAAAAGTGACGCAACGGCGGCGTAAAAGTGGCGCAACTCTAACATAAATCTGCCCCATAATTTCTGACGCCCTCACCATGAATGCTCGGTGTTTGAAACAATAGTCATTCCATCTTCAAAAATCCAATTCTGGGAGGGACGGGATTCGAATTTATCTGGTGCGATAAATAGGTCCTATTATGGGTTTTTGAGGATTAACATCCATATTATGTCAGTTAGCACATCAAAATCTGCATTGGGTAGGATGGATTCTTTAAACAGATAATAAAGCTTTCAGTACATCTCGGATTACTTCCTATAGTCTCTGGAGCTTTCTACTTGTGTATTTTCTCATTAAAATTGTGTGTTCCACACCCCTTTAAACTATATTGAGTAAAAAAAAAAGCCACATCCATCACATTTCAATGTTGTACTTAAAACGGCGGGAAAACGGCCGGCCAGTTTTCAGTGGCAGATGCCACGGATTATTGCCAATTTGCAAGGGCTTCACCAGGGCATAAAGGCATGAAAAGCGGGAAACTTCAAACGATGGGTGGTCGGAAAATCGAGATCCACGCGAAACCATGCCCCCACACTAAATCTGTCCACAGAAATCTAGGCTGACAGGACATTGACTTTTCTGTGGCCTGACCGAGATGCGCGGTTACTCATTTCTCAACATTCATCAAAAAACTAAAGTGCTTAGTCCTATTAAACTTTTCAAGATTCTAGCAGGATGAGGTTTGAGGGGTGTGTGGTCATGCATGCCAAGCAGGCCTCTCTGACGCAGCAGCTGAAAAGAGTGGGTTCATAATTTAGTTTCCCGAACATCTGTTCAACCTCCAGCATTACTAGCTGAGTTAAGGAATCTGCACTGTTACATCTGGTGAATCTAGATTTAATTTTTTTGCACTCGATAAACTGAATTGTTGGTATTTTTTAAAACGTACTACTCCTAGCTCTGGTGTGGCAAACAATGAGTCAGGGAATCCAGCTGGCTCGCCCTGAGGAAGCTATACCATCAATCAATATAGGTATAGTGACATGGCGAGTTATTACATTCTGGTTTAATTTGCCATTATCACTGATAGACCGCGTTGCACTGTCTTAAGGAGGTAGTGTATCCTCATGACCTGCATGTGTTCCACGGAGCAATGCGTCTGATACCACGTAATGCGTCTGATACCACGTAAGGTATCCATGGAGCTAAACAGCATGCTGATGACGTTGACATGAGCTAGCTCAGGCCCCAGAATTAAACCAACCACACACCTGCTCCTACATGAACAGAGCAGGCTGACATGAACAAATTCAGAATATTACTACTGGGTGGTCCAGCTTCAGCACTTGCCACTACAGCTATACCTAATTCTTGATAGGTAGCATTTCCTCTTGGTGAGATGTTAAAAGAGGGCAGCTTTGGACACATTATTTCTTCCTCCTCAAGTGGTCATTCTGGGTACTCCATATCTGGGATCATTACTGTCCCACAGATGGCACAGAATTAGGCCTGGGTGACATTTATGTTACACTGGTGTAATCTTGTGTAATTTTGGTAATTTTGTATTACTCGTGTTACATGAACTTACAAAAATTACACTACTTCGACCCAATGTTACAGCGAGTGCTTAGAAACAATGTGAACACCCAGACTACAACAGGCTGTTGCTCCCAACAGTTGTGTTCTTCTACTATTTTTAGCACAAAATGCATTTCCTGACCATAATGGATGCATTTCACACAAAAATATAGCACTTTTTTCATAATTATGCATCATTTTCCAAACCTTTTGCCTGATTATGCTTATTCCGACTTCATTTCGTACAGAAGCTGGAATCTGTGGCATCCCTCTCTATTGCACTTCTCCTCTGTTCCCGGGGAAGAAACCTCTTACTGATGAAGGCTATAGGTTGATCCAGGCCCTCTTCTTATACCTGTGAGAGCACGGCCCCTATGCTATGTTCTGAGACTCCTGTCTGTACAATGAGTTCTTGGGGAAGTCATGGGCACGGGTGCTGTGCACATGGCCTCCTTCAGGGTGTCAAAAGTGTTCTAGCATGCCTCGGTCCAGATCACCTGACGTGGCTGCTTCTTGGAAGTCAGCTCTGTCAATGGTGCAACAATTGTGCCATACCCCTTGACAAATCTCCTCTAGTAGACAGTGGGGCCTAAGAAGGCTCTCACCTCCGTCTGGGTCTTGAGGGTTTCCCAAAGCTAGAATGGCTTCGGTCTTGGTGCAGAGGAGCTGCACCTTGCCTCCTCCCACTTGGTGACCCAAGTAGACGACGGACCCCTGCCCTATCTGAGACTTACTGGCCTTGATAATCAGGCCTGCTCTCTGCAGAGCCTGAAGCACTTCCTTGAGGTGGCACAGGTGGTCCTCCCAGCTAGAACAGAAGACCGCAGTTTGGTCTAGATAGGTTGACCAACCTCTGGAAGGTGGCAAGGACGTTCCTCAACCTGAAGGGCATTATCTGGAGCTGGAAGTGCCCTTCCTGGGTAGAGAACGCAGATCTCTCTTTGGCCGCCTCGGTGAAGGCCATCTGCCAGTACCCAGATGTTAAATCAAACATGCTGAGGAACTAGGCAGCTCCCAGCCAATCTATGAGCTCTTCAGCTCTGGGGAAAGGGTGTGCGTCAGCCTTGGGGACAGCACTGAGCCCACAGCAGTCCACACAGAACCTAAGTTCTAGAGTGATATCTGGAGGGGCAGTCTTGGTTAACCAGCACCAATGGGCTGGACCTAGGGCTGTTAGAGGGCTCAATAACCCCTAACTCCAGTATCTTAAAGATCTCCTCCTTAATGCTGTATCTCACATTATTAGGTAACCTGTAGATTTTACTTTTCACAGGCATGCTGTATCCAGTATAAATATAATGGGTTCACCATGTGGGGAGTACTGGGATAAGAGAGAATAAATCAATGTAGGGGAGAGGCTTACACCCTCCCCTGACGTATCCTACTCCTTAGAGGAAAGGAAGTTGGAGAGAGGTTCACTCTTCTCTTCCATCCCATTATCCGTGACTAGGAGCAAGGTTAACTCAGACCTCTTGAAGTAGGGCTTGATGCGATTGACATGTAGGATCCTTAAAGTGTTCCTGGAAGACTTGAGGTCCACCAAGTAGGTGACATCACTCTTGTGCTCCTTCATCTCATAGGGACCAGACCAGTGGTCTTGTAGGGCCCTGGGCTTCACAGGCTCCATAACCCACACTTTTTGACCAGGCTGAAAGTCGACCAGAGTGGTATTGAGGTCATACCTCCATTTCATGTCCTCCTTGCTGGTGTCTAGATTCTCCTGCGCTTGCTTCCAGATGCATCTTGTCTCGTTCGGAGCACGACCACATCCTTGGGGGCCTTCTTGGGAGCTTCCTCCCAACCCTACTTCACCAGAATGAGAGTTCCCCTCACAGGGTACCTGTACAGAATTTCAAAGGGGCTGCCGCCAACTCCCTTCTGCCATACCTCCCTGGAGGCAAATAAAAGGCATGGCAGGAGGACTTCCCACTTCTGCCTCATGGGATCCGACAGGCCCATTATCATACCTTTTAGGGTTCTGTTGGACCTTTCAACAAGCCCATTGGTCTGAGGGTGGTAAGGAGTGGAGAACTTCTAAGTTACCCGAAACTCCTTCCACCAGGCCTTCATGTACACTGATAGGCAGTTGGTACTACGGTCTTACACCACCTCCTTACGGAAGCCTACATGGCTAAAGACCCCCATCAGTGCTCTGGCCATGGTGGCTGCAGTTACTGTTCTCAGAAAGATAGTTTTCGAGTGCTGAGTGGCATGGTCGGCCAAGGCCCGGATGAACCTGTTGCCCATGACTGTCTTGGGGTCCAAAGGACCAAAGATGTTGATGCCCATCATTTCAAAGGGGTTGCCAATGACAGGGAAAGGTCTCCTGATTTTCCACTGGCCTGGTAGGTAGGACAGGACCTGCAAAATTCATAACAAGTCTGTCAAAGGTCTTGTTCTGCCCCAAGTGACCTGACAGGGGTACATCATGGGCCAACACCAGCAGGAAGGCCCTATAGCACTGGGGGACCACTTACACATGGGTTGCACCAGGCTTAGGAACCTTAGGCTCACTATAAAGGAGACCATTCTCCCAGTAAATCAGTGATCACCAGAAGTGTTGCCAGTTCCCTGGGCCTTTGCCTGCTGCTGTAGGCCCACATGAGTGGGGCATTCCCTCTGTGCTCTCCTCCCTGATGGGACCCCCTTCCGGCTTCCAGTTGACAACCCCAGGTAGGTTCCCCAGTTTGGCAACATCCTCTGCTGTAGGCTCTGGGGTACCCCCTCAGGGTCAGTCTCCTCACGGATTGTGGGAGTTTCAGGAATGGGTTTCCCACTTCCCTTGCCCTTCCTATTCTTGGCAGGCACCTGGGCCATTCTACCAGGTTCCAAGCCCTCCTGACTACCCCCTCGGGCTGCCATGGACTGTGTGGTCAGGCACACCTACTCAGGCAAACCTAACATCTTCAAGGGCAACCTGAGCTTCGCCTCCTTCCAGATGGTATGCTCCAGGTCATTGTTCATGTACAAAAGAGAAGCAGTTGCACACCTTGCTTGTTAATTTTCTTTATGTTGTTGTTCAAATTAGAATCTGTACATGAACAACTAATTTCTTGCCTCACAAGCAGTGTTGCACCTGACATTGAAACTGTTAAAAAAGACGAACGAGCAACATGGTAACACCTTCACGATCAAAACTGAGTTAATTCATGGAGAAATACAAGGGACCCATGGACTTTCTTTTTTACATCAAGTTTTAATATTGCAATGCACTAAATATATGGCTTTTTGCAGCTTTTCAGGTTTGGGGTTCAAAAGAATATGCATCAGGTGTTATTATTTTCTGTCACGATTGGTGTTTTTGTACGATTATTAACAGATGGTAATTGTGCGTAGGATATTATTTCAGTAAATAGTGTTCAAGACCACATTTCAGATATTAGTTTGTTTCGTTGCAATGGTTTATGGGACATGTAGTTAATGAGGACGAGAAGGAGGGACAGGGATTTGAACATAAGGATAACCGGGTTCGCAGTTTCTAATTGGATGCGAGTTTAGCCTATTGAGGTAATCTAGAGTAACCGGTGCGAAAGGGAAAGTTTAAATGGCGCACACAGCAACATGAGAGTTGCTCTAGCATTCAGTCGATTTGGCAGAACAGAAAAGAACAGCGTTAGAAGCAGGTAAATTGGAGAGTATGGAACCGCGGGAGGGCATAGTGTTAAACTGCAGGGTAATAGGACATGGACATACAATTCATATTTAATTAATGTTTGATAGTAGGGATTAGAGTTGCATTCAGCGTTCAATTTAGGTACACAATTATGAGGGATGTTCAGTGTTTACTTAGCAACGCGGGCAGAGTGGCAGGTTAAACATCGAGGATGGAGTGGGGGAGGTTACTGCGTTCAGTAAACTCTTGACAATGACAGAATACAAGTGAGGTTTTGTTTACGGTTTATTTGTAAGGACAGGACTTTAACATAATTACTGTAATATGTGCATCTGTGAAGAAACAATAGCGTTGCTTTATGGAAGATTAACATGGGTTTTTATCTTATCTTTAATTCTAAACAGCTTCCCATGACGAAGGGCAATTAAAAGGCCCGAAATGCATTGGAATAAAGATTTTAGCTGTAATTCATGAAGTAAATGTCCTGACGTGATGTAGTAAGAGGCCTGGATTGGCACAACTACTTTATGTGAAGCAAAGGGATGTTTGGATGGTTCTCATCATGTATAAAGCCAAGCTGGATGAAATGTGACAAGCACAGAATAAAACGAACTTTAACAAGAAAAGTTTGCATCGTATTTTGTCGCTGCTGTGCGATTGGGTATGTAGCACAGCATTGCTGCAATCTTTGTTTCTATGCTCCAGGTCATTGCCAAGCAGATATTCCACAGGCATGGATGGACTCACAGCTACCTTCAAGGAACCAGAGACCCACTTCCTACTCAAATGGAACCAGAGGCACTGGATAGTGACTCTCATGGTTGTAAACTGCAACAACTTGGTGGAACACATTGGGGATTACCTGCTTTGAGGACACCAGATTACATCTGACTGTTGTCATGCTGGCTCCAGTGTCTCTCAGAGCCTCCACCCTCTGCCCATTGATGGTGACCCACTGCCTGTACTTCCTAGTATTACTAGGCTTATGAGTCATATGCACCATCTCTCCATCACCCAGGGACACCAGGGTAACCTCTACTGTGCCCCGTACACTATCTGGGACAATCTCCTCCCAAAGCGCTACACTAGCCAACCCCAGTGACTTGGCATCCCACTTGTAGGGCACTTCCGTTTGGCACTCATAGCACTTGAGTGGTGCCTACCCTGAAGACTTAATGTCAGGGAGTCATCTCTTCTTTTTCTCAGTCAGGGATGGGAATCCTGACCCATGCACACCAGGTTTAGCAAAAATGACCCTTAGGAACTAGTTTGGGGCCCTTTAGAGAACTCCTTGTTTTTATGTTTATCTCCCCCTTTCGTCTTCTGCTGGGGATCCTGCCCACTCTTGTGGTGATCTCCCCAGATACCTTTTTATGGACCCAGGTGCTGATCAGCGGTCTGCCTCTTGAGCAAGCTCCCTGGGGTCGGAGAGCCTGCTGTCAATCAGGTGTTGGCGCAGATCTGGAAAACAAAGACTAAACATGTGCTCATTTACAATTAAATTATACAACTCCTGATAATCTGTTACTATTATGCCATCCACCCAACCATCCAGTGCCTTGCAAAAGGAATCCACACAATCCACCAAGGTTTGTTGGGCCAGTTTCTGGCTGTCCCTGAACTTCTTTCTGCACTTTTCTGGGGTCAGACAATATACCCTGACGAGGACTTCCTTCATGGGAGAGACATCATTCTGTCCTCCTTCTCTAGGGCCAGTAGAGTGTTCCTCCCCTCGCTAGGAATATGCCTCCACAGACTAGCCCCCCAATCCCACTCAGGGATCTTGTGCATCTTTAAGGCAATCTCATGAGCCTCAAACCACTTATACCCCACAACAAAGTCAGGCACCAGACCTTTTGGAATATGGACCCTCTGGTCTCCGAAGGGAACTGAAGAAATGCTGCCATCCTCATTGCTGGACTCTGCCTATTTGGCCTTGATGTCCAGCTCCTTGGAGGTCCTCTCATGAGCCAAATGCTCCAAAACAATGATCTCCTCCATCCCCAGTTTCTTTTTCTCCATGGCCAATTTCCTTTGCTCTGCCCTCATGGCCAGGCTCCTTTTTTCCATTTTGACCTTAGTAATTTCCATTCTGTACTCCCTCTCCACCTTCCTCTCTGCCTGCTTCTCTGGGGACAGGTTGTTTGGAGGACACACTACTCCCTGCATGTGAAGGGATCTCCAATCCTGGTAATAGGTTACCCCGTGCGTCAACAGGTCACAGTCCAAGACCCTCTTGTGGATACTACTCTGACCCTTTCTCATCCTCCTCATCTTCCTGGTCATCTGTCGTGCCTGGCAATTGATGGGCTTCTGCCCATGCTCTCAAGGCTTTTTGGAGCTCCAATTTGTTGATGCTCCTTTTAGCAGGCAGCCTCCTCTCCGGGCAAAACTCCTTGAGCTAAGCCACGACAAAGCTCTCCAAGTTGACATCTTCAAAATCCATCTTTGCAGGTGATGTCAGAGACACAAACAGTCAAGTAGAGCAAGTATTAATTTGGAAAAAGAAAAAAGGCCAATCATGGAGAATTTAAATTCAAATTGGTCTTAGATATGGAAAAGTAGTGTACACCAAATCACTGCACAAACACAAGTCCTATCCTCACTACTGATTACCAATGTTAGAAATTGGGTTACTGGTTGACTGGGGTGTGAGCCCTGGTCAAGCAGTGACCACAATCCTAGTCAGGGGAAGTCACAAGCACACCCCAAATTAACCTTCGCTCAACCTCCTGGTAGCTTGGCACAGAGCAGGCAGGATTAATTTAGAGGCAATGTGTAAAGTATGTTTACAACACTTCTAACAGTAAAACAGTTAAAATTCCAAAGAAAAAGATCCCACACTAGGTTTAGAAAAATAGACTGATTTTTAGTAAATAAAACAATGCCAAAAAAACAAAAGACCAATTAGTAGTAACAGGGATATTGAATCTGAAAGTTTATAGTGAAAATAGCGCCAAAAAGCACAAAGCATCAATATCTGGTTGCGATGGACCGGGACAAAATCACTAGTTCAGATTGACCACAATGGAGTATAGGCCGGCTAAACTGACCCAGTTTGGCCTGCTGAAAAAAAGTACCTTAAATCCTGGTTGCAGAGCGTTGTGCAAATCTGCATCAAAGATATGCCACACAGTCGAAGCGATGTGCTGCTTGACAAATAATTTCCTAATCTGGGAAGTTGTACAGCTATTTCTGCAGTTGAGTGCTCAATTTCAGCAAACTTTAATAACCTTTCTATTACCAAACCCAACAAAGTGTACAGCAGGTGTACTGTGAAGAACCCATCCTTAAATGAATTAAAATTCCAATACAAAAGTTCCACTGATGCTCTCACCCCAGTGCCACCTACTGGTGGAGGGGTGGCAGATACGTTTTCTATGTGATTTCAAACTGTAAAATGTAAGCTAATATTCACCCAGAGCATAACCTACAAGTCTAAGAGAACACACATCAAAACTTTAAGTAGAGACGAAAAAAGGCTTCACTGAGAGGTTTAAAAAATAATTTGACACAGCATGGCTTTCAAAAGGACAATGGTTAAGTTGAAAGGTGTTGTCTGTTTTTTAGGAGAAAAGGAGAAATGTATGCCAAGATTAT
The DNA here is from genome assembly GCF_964204655.1 of Triturus cristatus. NCBI lineage: Eukaryota > Metazoa > Chordata > Amphibia > Caudata > Salamandridae > Triturus > Triturus cristatus. Next base: position 608,654,856 of record NC_140593.1, on the reverse strand, counting down.
AATATATTGTAATATATCTATGGCCCTGATGACCAGGTGGGGGATGCAATATCAATTGCGCATGATGAAATCTGATACCCTGGGTTCAGTATTTCTTGAGTACAATAAATACAAAATGTTACAAATGGAGCATGCCAATCAGATTTTGGTGCTTTCTGCAGCGAAATCCCAATGGCCCAATATTTCTAGTGCATTTTCGCCGAGTAAATATCAGCAAATTTGATATGGCAATATGTACCTGGAGAACATTGCAGGGGTGAGTCCTTAATTACAGCTGGAAATTGCTGGGTGTGGTAAACTCCAAACAACTCATAATTCTTACTTGGCTGTAATCAAAGTCCATGTCTAGCAAATATCAAACCATTTAATGATTAAAGACGACATGGTTGGTGCCAGAGATCACCCATTCAAGTAATAACTATTGTCGCCTCACCCATTGCATGGTCACGTACAGTGAAGCTACAGTTCAGACTAATGATGAAACTTGTTTATCAGTGCACACACTATGGGAGAACAGGAGTGTGTCTGGGTCAGCTTGTTACATCTGGGCTGATGCAGCCATCAGTCAGGACTGAGACAGTAGGTCTCAGATGTTCCACTGGCTGTCAACAGAAAAGAAAGGGACTAGCAAAGGTTCATCATCAGCAGGTATCATATTTTTTGCTAGCTGTCAACAGAGAAGAAAGACACAAGAAGAGATTCATCAGACAACTGAGATATACGAGGTAGAGTACTGCAAGAAGTCCAAGAAGTTAGAGAGATAGAGCTGATAAATGAACATGGAGCACTGTGATAATTTATAGAAAAGTGAGTGAGAATCAAATTAAAAGGTGCCAAAATCTAGGGGATTTTCATGAGTAAATTTTTAGCTGAGAAATAGGTCAAGAATCGGTAAGCAAAGGAATCTTCCAAAAGGACTAAAAGCTAACGCTGGAGACAAAGTAATCCATTGCAAAGATAATCTGTCCATTCAGACTTGTGCACAGGTGAAAGAACAGTCAATTGTATGCAGCCAACACACTCGAATGTTGCCCCTTACCTATCATTCTATGAATGTTGATGTACTAGAGCTATAGATTCCGCAACACACTTAGGCCTATATTTTATCTGGCAACAATCCAGTGGCAAAGACTTGCACAACCACCCTTCTTCCTCATACTCCATTTGCTCCCTGTACCACTCTCAAACACCTAATAGTGTCCCTAGGAACAGGGGTCACATCAAGAACATGGCAGGGTTTGCAGGCAGAATGCATCATGTCTCTGAGGCTAGAAACAGTGAATAGGGAGTGCAAAACAGTTGACAGAATTGTCAGTCTAGAGTTGTGAAGTATAAAACAGAGTATTTCTACCATTGTGTTTGTATTGTGTTGTTACATTAATATAGTGCTTTATATGAGGCTGTGAAGGGCCCAGATTTGTATCGGTTCCTGTTGGCTCTTTCAGAGTGTAAGGGTAGGAGGATGACCTACATGAGAAATTTTTGTTCATTTGCATGAGGGTCAGACAGGTTCTAAACATGTTAGAGTAAGCTTTGCAATGTTAAACATGTAGTGTTGCCTAGAGTGTGAGGATAGGCACAGTCGTGCATACCCACTTATTAATTTATTTTCTCAGCTCACATTATGATATTGCATGTATACTGTTGGTAAGAACCATTTTAGTAGGGGTGCAACAAGATATATTCCTTTGAAGAGATGGGAGAGTACTTGAGCAATAGCTGTAGTGTTCTTAGACTGGGTGTGCTAGGACACTTGCGTTTCTTGGGAGATTTAACAAGGAATTACGTAACTTGCTGGGAGGTGGTAAGATATGGTTATAAACAGTTATGACATAATGAGAGTGCAGTGTGTGATTGTATGCTGAGTGATAATGAAGTACAATCCAGGACTCCATGTGTGCCATATTCCTTTGAATGCCTTTGGGACTGGGAAGGCCATTACAACTGGCGAGGAGGGTGGAATCCGTGTCCCGAAGAAACAAGACTGCTCACCCTGAGAGTTTGCAACTCTACAGCAAAGTGCTTGTGCGTGCCACATGCACCCATGTCAACGAAAAGCAGTTCTATGTTGGTGTGTGTGGAGTTAAAGCCCAGCTACAGCCCATATACGGCCCTCAAGAAAGTTGAAGGCCCTGTTGAGGAGCACATTCGAAAAGCCTACCAGAAAACCCCTGGTAAGGCCAAAAGAAGAGATATTGCGCAACATCGTAACACAGAGCCATCATAGATACAAAGTGAAACGCTAAAAGCAGTGATAACCAGGAACGAAAGTGCAAACATGCTTACCAACAAGAGAAAAGGAAGTGCCACATGACCTCGAATCAGGTGTGATGACCAGGCCCAGCTGAGCCGCCGACGTATGCACAGCGACAAGTGGCATCCAGTGCACTGAAAGGCCTTTAGGATAGTGACATATTTCAATGGCTACAGAATGGAGCATGAAATACAGTTCAGCCGTATTCTTGAAACCACCACCACCACCATTTGACATGGCCAAGAAGCAGAATATTAGCACCAGATGGACTGCATGGATTAAGACGTTCTATGATTTTATAGACACACTGAAAGAGGCAGACAATGAGAAAATAATTAAGTGCTTAAAAATCTTGTTGGTGATAGAGTGAAAGAAGTGATAAAGAAAATATCACAAGCCGATGCAGCATCATACGTCAAATCAAGGAAGCGTTGGAAGCTAAATTCAATCCGATGCTGAATGTTAACTATGAACGGTACATTTTCAATCAAACTAGAGAACAGCTGCTGAAATGATGGAGGAGTTTGTTGAAAGACTTGATGTGCTTATCAAACACTGCAGGTCTCATTTATGAGGCTTTGTCATAGGTCAGCACCGCAAGGAATCATCCTGCGCTGCCCTGCATCAAAAGAAAAGGGCAGGAATGTGCCTTGTCTATAAGATACGGCAAATTCCTTTCCTTTTCCCCTGCATTGGCGCACAAGGAGCTGCCATGCCCCAACGCAGGCCCGCTTGTGCCATGGTGCAAGTGTGTCTCCATTGTAGGGGTGATTATTTTTGTGCAGGAAGGGACACCTTCCTGCACAAATACAATCTCAAGACATGTTTTCCTCTTTCTATGTGTGCTGCAGAATGCATCACACATAGAAAAAGGAAAAATATTGAGCTCTAAAGGTATTTTCTCCTTGTTGCGCCTCCTTTATGCCTCCTCTGGGAGGTTTAGGAATACTACGCATTCCCAACCTTGTAAATCTGAGAATGCATCAGATTCCATAGATGTTGCGTGGGAATACCCATTCACGTGAGGTATTACTTGAAAGGGGGCCATATTAGGAAGACCTTGCAAAGCCACGCAGGGTGGCTTTACGTGGCCTTGGAAATATGGACAGGCCCACTGCTCCACCGGTCCATCAAAAATAGTGATGCACCAACAGTGCAATGGGCTTGTAAATAAGGCCCCGCAAGTTTAGTGAATTTAAGGATGAAGAAGCCATACGTCTCTGAGTCATCGATGGCTGTCTTTCAGACTTTTCAAAAGACACATGTTGAGAGACATCCAGCTTAGAGAAAGTACTAATGGCAGCAAGAGCCAAGGTAAGAGCAGATCGATAAGCCTCGAATATGGAAGCTGGAACAGCAAAAAATTAAACAGTATTGGTCATGAAAAGCAAACACAAGTGCAAGGTAGATGACTGCAAGTCAGCGTCTACAAAGAAGAAAAAGTTGTTTCCGATGTGGCTTTTCATTTCGTCATGAAGGCAAATGTCCAGCCATAAGACAAACATGCAAAGGTTGCAGTAAAGACAACCACTTCATAATGGTTTGCATATTAAAAGAGAAACTAACTATGTCACAGCGATTAGAGAAAATGGACCCAAGAAGGTTCCAGAAGCATTCTTGTCAAGCCAAAAAGCAACATCAGTTACGACAAGTAAAAACCAGACAAAACCGATCGTTGCCAAATTCATCTTACAAAGGCTCGTCAACATCATTATCGAGCACCAGTGAAGAAGACGGATCAGCAATGATGGCATTGACCTAGGAATACAATGCTGTGGGGAGCGCGTGAATCACGCTCCACTCCCAGACGCACTGCGTTAATGGATTCCAAATCCAACCAATGATAAACCGTTTAACCTTGTTCAAAATACTCCAATTTATTCCACAATATTTTTCAAACTTTCTTCATGTTGTTTTTCTTATCCACATATATGACGTGGTGTATATGGAATGCTTCTCATATTCACGTGTGCCCATCCAGACTTCTTCGCAAATACGATCCAAATACACAAGATAATTCAGAGCAGCATATCTTTATTAGGAACCCAGTGAATTTCGGGCTTATTTCCAGCCCTTCGTCAGGGGTAACTGCAAGTTAACAATTTCAGAAAGTACATCATTACTAGAATGTACCATTATCGGCAGTAATCACATAAATCAGTGTTACATCTCGCGTATATAACTTTTTGTGCTTAACCCCTTCAGTGCCCATGACGAGCTGGACTCGTCATGGGCTGCGGTGGCGCTGTGCCCATGACGAGTCCAGCTCGTCATGAACTCCGCCCGCTAATGGAAGGCGCGGCACTGGGCGGGGAAAGGGGCGGGCATGCAAGGGGTTAAACCATCAATTTAAAGTGAAGGAATAAAACAAAACTAAATACTAATCCCCCGTGACCCTCTAACCGTTATTCCTTCCTACGCCGAATAAAATAAAATTGTAATCTACCACGTATACACCCTCGTTGCATTTGATGTGAAAACTTTCCCTCAACCACAATCCCTCTAACATCCTCTTACACACATCTGCCAAATCCCGCATTTCTCCCGCCTTCTGTTAGGCTGCTCCTGCTAAACCATGATAACATATGAATTCTAGCTCTCTCTTTCACAAAATCATCACATTTACTTCTCTCCCTGCAGGATGAAAAAACTTTTGCACATACTCTTACACTCTTAATATGCAAAACCTCTATGTATTGCATGTGCCCATTTAATCTAATAGCCCAACTAAGCGAATACCTGCTCATTGTATAATCCTCTCACCGCTCGGCGTGCGCCTCAGGCAATTGTTTGTCTCTCTTGTAACCAACCCTCCGTTACAACCCACTTTTGAAACCCGCGTGCTCCACCCCTACGTGTCAACTAATTAATCACCTGACCTCAAAGCAACTACTCTGTGAACTATAGTACCCATAATGCATTAAATGGGCAGGTGCAATACATAGAGCTTTTGCATATTAAGAGTGTAAGAGTATGTGCAAAAGTTTTTTCATCCCGCAGGGCAGTGCTTTAAATGGGGAAACATAAGTGCAGGTACTCATTAAATTGAGCTCAGGCGTGGTTAGTGGGCGGGGCTGGAGGCGGAGCGAAACATAGTGATAGACATTTCTATCGAGTATTCATTGTGCCCTTACATTTCCGTTGATAGTAGTTTCAAACTTCCCATATCTGCAGATTAATATCTGGATATGTTAATAGAAGGTGGTGTGAAGAACTGCTGGGAATAGGCCCTAAATCATAACAGATGTAGCTTTTAAATGAAAGCAAACCATCAACAGCACTATTGAGGCTAAAATTCAGTGTGCCTCAGAACAAGAGAGACTTTTGAATAGCAGCATTAATAACGAGTTGTACACCAGTTGCAGGACATATCAAAACATGTGAGTAATGTATCAATATAAACAAAACTTAACTCATTACACAAAATGAAGGCCAAACACAATATGTTAATCTTTTCTTCTTTTTGCAATATTTGCAGCTTCTTACTATCATACTGTTCTTACTTGGTTGCATTTGGCACAATATCCATATATTCTAGAGTGCACGTGCACATCACACAGAAACAAGCGGACATGCACACACTAAAGCACTCCACACATTTCTTTGAATCTCTCTCTCTCTCTCTCTCTCTCTCTCGTTTCACTTGGGATTCTTCCTGCGTTTCCTCACAGCAAGGACAGTGTGAATGTGATTAACAGGGCTTACTCTATCAAACACAGCAGGACAGTGACATTTTCAACACCCGGGCATTCCCTGCATAACGCAAATGAGCCACTGCTGAATGGTTCAGCAGTGACTCAGGTAAGAGCTAGGAAGGATGCTTTGGGTGTCAGAATGCTTTATAGATCTGCTTCGCTCTGATACCCTCGAGCGCATCAGTGACCTTACCTTTCATGAGTACCGGTACTCTCCCTTGCTGTGGAAAAGTGGCGGTACTCAGAGCGCTAAAAATAAGAAGTGCCGGTACTCAGTACCTGTGAGTACCGGCCCATTTAAGCACTGCCGCAGGGAGAGAAGTAAATGTGATGATTTTGTGAAAGAGAGAGCTTGAATTCATATGTTATCATGGTTTAGCAGGAGCAGCCTAACAGAAGGCGGGAGAAAAACGGGATTTGGAAGATGTGTGTAAGAGGATGTTAGAGGGATTGTGGGTTGAGGGAAAGTTTTCACACCAAATGCAACGAGGGTGTATACATGGTAGATTCAATTTTATTTTATTCGGGGGAGGAAGGAATAATGGTTAGAGGATCACGGGGGATTAGTATTTAGTTTTGTTTTATTCATTCACTTTAAATTGATGGTTTAAGCAGAAAAAGTTATATACGCAAGATGTCACACTGATTTATGTGATTACTGCTGATACTGGTACATTCTAGTAATGATGTACTTTCTGAAATTGTTAACTTGCAGTTACCCCTGATGAAGGGCTGGAAATAAGCCCGAAATGCATTGGGTTCCTAATAAAGATAGGCGGCTCTGAATTATCTTGTGTATTTGGATCGTATTTGCGAAGAAGTCTGGATGGGCATACGTGAATATGAGAAGCATTCCATATACACCACGTCATATATGTGGATAAGAAAAACAACATGAAGAAAGTTTGAAAAATATTGTGGACTAAATTGGACTATTTTGAATAAGGTTAAATGGTGAATTATTGGTTGGATTTGGAATCCATTAACGCAGTGCGTCTGGGAGTGGAGCGTGATTCACGCGTGCCCCACAGCATTGTATTTATTATGGTGCATTCAGGGCTAGGCACTACCCAGTTCCGCACGCAACTAGTAAAGTTTGTTTAAATTAAAGGGATTATACTGAGAGAAACACGGTGTGCATACCACCTCTTATAATCGACCTAGGAATGACAGGCACTTGTAGGTTTGGATGCTTGCAAAGAAGAACAAAGACAGAGGCGAACCACCACACAAAACAACAGAATTCATTTGGACATTTCCCCAAGAATACAATAAAGGTCAACAGTTGCCCCATAATCTTTATCATAGACAGTGGTGCAGTGATTAACATCATGCTGGTCGAAATGTTCCACAGCGTATCTCCTGTGCCACGCCTCACCCTGTCAAACACAAAAGTATACGTATGGGCTGCTTCTAAACCATTGCAGAGTCAAGGATCATTCAAGGTGACAATGAAACACAAAACAGTATCAGTGCAAGTGCCAATTTACGCTCTTTAACGAGCTTTGTCCAGTGCATGCCTACTTAGGTCTTAATTACAACCTCCACACTCAATATGAAGTTCTAAGTGTGTTTCCATTGTTATTTATGGCCTAGGCAGGCTCAAGGTAATGAAAGTGTGACTTCAAATTAATGAGGACATTCGCCCTGTTGCCCAGCAGCCCACAGAGTTGCTTTTCCCTAGAAAGAAGCTGTTGAGAAAGAACTAAAAACTTTTTTGACACATGAGATCATTGAGTGTTCCACAGATCCAAGTCATGGGTTTCGCCTATAGTGGTGGTGCCAAAAAAGGACAGTGGAGGTGCAGTGCACATCTGTGTTTCTATGCACCAGGCTAACAAAGCAATGGAGAGAGAAAGGCATCCTGATTGACACACAGCCGGCATGATAAAGCAACTGAACTGTGCCAAAGTCTTCTCCCAGCTTGACCTGAACAAGAGATACCATCAACTAGAGTTGGAAGAGAACTGCAGGTACATCAATACTTTTTTGACTCATGTTGGTTTGTTTAGATACAAAAGGTCGAGTTTTGGAGTGTTGTCTACTGTAGAAACATGTCAGGATGTTATATGGTAAATAATTTGAACTCTCACTCATGCTTTTATTCACAGTGATGACATACTGGTATTTGGGGCAATGAAAAAGGAGCATGACAAGCCTCTGACGCAAGTGTGCCAGTTACTTGCTGATACAGATCTCACTCTAAATGCAGCAAAATGTGAGTTTCACATGCAGGAATGACTTCTGATCCAGATAAAGTGCAAGCATTATCAGCTTCCTGCCCCCTACAAGATGTGATCATGCTGTGATCCTTCTTAGGCATGGCCAGTTATTACTCAATACACATTTGTGACTTTGCTACTGTGAGTGCTTAATTGAGACACTTGACAAAACGAGATGTGTCTTTCCAGTGGTCTGCTGAATGCGATCAAAGCTTCAAAAGAATAAAACATGCAATTGAAAATGCAACCGTGATGGCCTATTTGACCCCAAGTTACACACTGAGATCACAGTTGATGCGAGCCCAGTGGAGCTGGGGGCAATTCTTGCCCAACATAATGGGCAGCCAAATGCTCAGAGACACATTGTGGCCTACGCCAGCTGAAGCCTGTCTGACACAGAAAATGCCCATTCTTAGCCGAGAAGGAGAGTCTGATTGTAGTGTGGACCTGCTAACATTTTCATGTGTTTCTATATGGAAATTGTTTCACTATTATTACAGATCACCAAGAGCTGCTCACTTTTTTTGATAACCTGAAAGATAAGATGCCCCCTCTCTTTGAGAGGTGGGGATTGCGACTGCAAGAGTTTGACTATGCAACTGTACACAAGCAGGTTAAAGATCAAAACCCTGCCAATTGCTTTTCACGAGTACCATTACAATGGCGAAGTGCAACGTCCAAAATGGTTGAGGAGTAAATTAACTGTTTTTTTATTTTTTATATTTATTTATAAGTTTCAAGATGTGCCTTTCAGACACATGCTCAACACCTGCAACCGTCAATGATCCCAGTAATACATATTAATCCTGCATAGCACAAATACACGTTCAATGCCTGGTAATACAATAATATATCCCCATTCACCCCTTGCAGCCCACACCAATTAAATATCACAATTGCTTGTGGCACTCGGCAGGTTGGTATCCTGTTCAGTCTGTGAGCTAACAGATGTCTGTTCCAACAAATAGGACCTATAAGGCTGCCATATATCCAGCGGCCTAGACACTGGGTGTTGTAGCTGTGCATATATCCCACTGGTAGTATTACAATATGACGTGCTGAACATCCAGTCTTTCAGTGTTAGCGGGAATTTACTCCCCCAGTAAATTGCCACTTCTCTTTTCGCTAACAATAATGCAATTGCACCAAAATGTTTGAATGGTTTAGCGATCTCTTCCACATACCCTAACAGTGCCTGCATAGGCGAAGGGGAAAGGCCCAAGCCGGTCATTTTCGAAAGCTCACTAAATACTTGAGTCCAAAATCGCACCTCTTTGACACAGGTCCAAACCATGTGCACGAAATCAGCCATCGGAGCGCTACATCTGGGGCAGGTGTGTGGGCGCAGTGGATCCATACGGTGAACTTTGACTAGAGAGATGTAGGCGCGCCATAAAAATTGTAACTGTAATATCTTATGTTTATGGTTGAATGAAACTTTATGTGTTTGTTTGCAGCATGCCTGCTACTGTGCGTCAGTAAGGGGGGCAACTAAGTTCCGTTCCCAAGCTGCAAGCACACCCTAATCCCTAACTGGGAGAATAGCCACAGAAGCGCTATACATCCGAGCTATGAGGTGCTCACCGGTTATATCCTTAATAAGTAGTGTCAGCGGGGGGAACTCCTGTGGTTCCAGGGGGTAGCTCGGAACCAGGGACCTAAACGCTGTCTGCAATCAACACAAAAGGGACTGGTCAAGGAACGTGGCTCCCTGAAATCTTCCATCCTCTTCCCTGGAGAATATTTGTCCGTCAGGGAACACGTCCCCAATTGTGCTCAGGTTAAATTTGGTTACGGTTCGTTGCATCGTGACCTCCTTAGTAATGGGTACCCAAATGTTCCCAGCAAGTGGGAGGGCGGGAGACTACAGCAACTGTTTTCCTGCAGTTCGAGCCAACTGCATCCAGGCCCAACGGGTTGTCGACAGCATCTGTATGTCCACCAGGTCCCTTTTTAAACCAGTCAGGCGCAATGGAGACAGGGGGGTGGGGTGTGATAAATATGCCTCGGGCGTAAATATGGAATTCGTGAATCAAAGTGAAACCAGTGTCTTCAAAAACGACACTGCGCAACTAGGTAATATATGCGAAAATTAGGCAACCCACCCCCGCTCATATGGGAGCGTCAGCGTGTCCTAGCTAATCCTCGGCTGTTTGCCACCCCACACCAATCGGATTAATTTAGAGTGCAGTGTGGCAAAGAAAGTCTTATATAGTGGCATTGGAATGTTCTGGAACAGCTACAAGAATTGTGGCAAAACCACCATCTTGACCAGCGCTATCCTACCAGCCATGGCCAATGGGAGATTAAACAACCTCTCTATTTTATCATCTAGTTTCTCCATGGCTGGACCGTAGTTAAGTTGAAGTATTTGAGCCGGAGCCCTATGTATAATTATCCAAAGATATTTAACCGTGTCATCGCACCGTTTCAAAGCAAGTTCAGTGTCCCGGCTACAGGGTGCCTCCGTCAATGGGAAAATGTCAGATTTACCCAATTGATATGCAATCCCGATAGAGCACTAAAGCGGTTAATCTCTCGCAAGAGAGGCTCCAGATTTTTTTACGGGTGCCGCACGTACAAAATAATATCATGAACGTATAGGGTGATCAACAATGGGCCCGTTTTGAATTGAATGCCCCTTTGAAAATGATTATCCTGGAGGTGATGTACCAGAGGGTCCCTTGCAATTACAAATAGCATCGGAGAGAGAGGACACCCCTGTTGTGTTCCCCTTAACAGTGTGAAAGACGGCGTCAACCTACCGTTTACCTGAATGGGAGCCGACGCAAGCGTATATAGTAACGAGACCACTGCAATGTACCTGGGCACCATCCCCAACCTTATCAATGTCCCCCTGAGAAAGGGCCACTCTAAAGAATCAAAGGCCTTTTCGCCATCCAAAATCACTGCAGCTGCTGGTAATGCAGGTGAGATCTTGTGAAGTGTGGCAAACAGGGTGCGAAGTTTCAGGGCAGTGGACCTGTACGGAATGAACACTGCCTGGGCGGGCGAAATCAGCTGATCAACTATCAGGGCCAGCCTGGTAGCCAACATTTTCGCCAGAATCTTGTATTCAAAATTCAGCAGAGACTGTGGCCTGTATGAGCCACAGCTCTTAGGGTCCTTACCTGCCTTAGGTTTTAGTGTGATAACTGCCTATGGGAGAGTGCGGGGAGTACACCTTTTTCTATTGCTTCCTGATAGACATCTATCAGGCCGGGGGCCAGTGCCCGTTTGAAGGCTTTAAAGAAACTGCCAGAAAAGCCATCCAGACTGGGAGCCATGGACCCATCCTTTGCGTCTATGGCCCGAACCACATCATCTACTGTAAATGGCTCAGCCAGGAATTCCCTATGTGCATTCTCCAGCCATACTAACGCTGTTTCATCCAAATAGGCATTACTGGCATCCGTATCCTAGGAGACTTTCGTAGCATATAAATCTTTATAATATGATACCCTCGCAATCAGTTATAGTCTCACCTTCTTCCCCATTCAAGCTGGTTATGTATATTGGGGTCCTGTGTGGCTTAATCAGTCTAGCCATCGTGCAGCCTGGGTGCTCTCCCTTCCCGTACCTCTTGGCGACCGCATATTTCCCCTGATAGTGGGATTCCCTCTCCGTGGCCTCATAAAAGTCCACCAGTAGTGCCGCCCACCGCCTCAGCTGGGTAGACGTCCGACCGTCTCCCTGCTCTTGGTCGATAGCCACTAATTGCCTCTCAATTCTGGATAGGGCATTACGCAGGTCCTTAAGTATCCCGGCCCCTTTCGATATGCACACCTCTTATATATGATTTAAATGCTTCCCATAGCATCGCTTTTGTGTCCACTGTACCCTTATTGAGTTCAAGATAATCGTCAATGGCCTGACCTAGATCGCTAGCAAATACTGAATCACGCAATGCCATCTCAGGGAACCGCCACCGCTTGGCTCTAACACCTGGGCCAGGGATCGTCAGTCCCACCGTAACCAGGGCATGCTCTGACAAGGTATGCGGCAGGTGCCCAGCCTCACTTAACCATGTAACCACATCGGGGGAGGAACCAATAATGCAGCCTTGTCCATGTATTATGTGGTGCCGCGTAGTGCGTGTACATCTGTGTGTCCACATGTAAGTGATGCCAAGCATCAGTCAGCTGATACCCCTCTAGCAACCCTGTCAGAGTTTGCCTGGCTCTTGCTTTGTGTCTGAGGTGCTAGCTGTGCTATCCAGTCGTGGGTTCAATAAAATATTCAAATCCCCACCCATACATACCCTTTTTGCCTCCATCCTGTCGATGCTAGCATGCAAGTCAAGAAAGAATTCCGGATCGTCTATGTTTGGAGCATACCCTCCTGAATAGGTCTGTAAGTGTCAAAATAGCGATTTGTGCCCCAAGTACAGGCAAAATTGGGGGGGGATTATGTGGCAACAAATGGGTTTCCTGCAGGAATGCAATGTCAACATTGTGACGCTGTAAGTATTGTAATACTTGTTTTCTCTTCCGAGCATCAGTAAGTCCCCACACATTCCAAGACATAAGAGCTATGGTATCAACAAGATTTTCACTATGCATTATTCTTCAATTTGGTATCTAAGCTTCTTTATAGTCTCACCATCGGTACATATATGCAGTGCACGTGTCTACAAGCTTGCAAAGAAAATAAATCTGTAAATCTTTCCTATCCCTAATCCCCCCTCCCATCCCCTCAATCTGCGCTAGGGAAAAACCTCAACTCCCAAACAGTAAAGTAGTCATAATACTGAAATTCGTAACACACAAACAAGTGTGTTAAGTGTACCTAAGCACTGGGGGGGGGGGGATGATGAAATAAACCCAGATCCTTGTAACTGGGGGTGAATGTTTGCATTGTCAAGCATTCCGTCCATCAACTGTTTCTTTTGCATATTTCGCCGTAAGTGGGAAGGGTATGCCCAGACGTGGGCCCGTGCTCACTACACCACTGGATTCAAGATAGCCTGGCTGATGAAGGGTGATGCCCTGAAACTGGTCTCGGGATACTCGTTTCCGGTCCAGAGAGGACCTGGCTTGGCAGTTCGGGCTGGACTGTTCCCATTTTCCATAAGGAACAGGGTCAAGACTGATTTACATGTGGCTGGGTCCAAACTCGGGTGGTGTGGTGAGAAAAAGAATGATGGATTAAACCCAGATCCTAGTGACTGGGGGTTAATGTTTGCATTGTCCAGCATTCCGACCATCAACTGTTTCTTTTGAATAAGCACTGGGGAGTGACATCGCTACGCCTAGTCCCCTATTGCACTCAATCAATAAAAGGAAAAATGTGTGTAAATCGGCCCTCCCCCCGGACAACGAGCACCCCAATGTACACCAATGTGATAAAAGCACCAGCAATACTCATCAACCATATTCATAGCGGGCAGTCCGTCAGCTAGCCGAGAACAAATCGGCACTGGCAGCATAGTCCGGTATCCCAGGTGATCGATCAGGCATTGGGAACTTCTTCTGGTGCCCATTCACATCTCTCAATTGAAGAAATGCTTGCACAGCAGCAGGTGTTTCAAAAATTAGGGACCGACCATCTGCATCCGCTCTGAGCCTTGCAGGATACAACATGCCGTACCTCAGCCCTGCTTTCCTCAATGTAAGTTTGACTGCAGCATATTCCTTACGTGCGTCCTGCACCATTACCTTGAAGTCTGGGTACAAAGCTATAGTCGATCCTTGTCAGTCCAACACTCCCTTCTCTCGAGCCATGCGCAATGCAGTATCTCGGTCCCTGAAATTGAGAAGCCTTGCCATTATGGGGCGCGGAGGACAGCCCGGATCAGGCTGAGGGGCGAGGGTGCGATGTGCTCTTTCAACAACGAATGTAACAGTGAAGGATTCCCGGCCAAACAACTCGACCAGCAATCCCTCCATGCATCCATCCAACCGACCTGTATTGGTGGACTCCGGCACTCCCATAATGCAAACGTTATTACGCCTTCCTCAGGCCTCCAAGTCCTCATTCTTGCTAGCCATTGATTTAAGCACCCTTTCCATTCTCTCGATCTTTTTAGTGGTTTGTGCTGCGCCATCCTCCTGGTCCGAAATCCTGCCCTCTGCCTTCTCCAGCCAACCTTTGTGTTAATCCAGCCGGGCCCCCATTTTATCAAGCCGTTTGTCTAGTGAGTCGAAGCGCGTATCCAGCGTCTTGAATCCCACTTGCAACTCAGACATTAGCACGTTGTTACTCTGGGTGCCATCTGCGTGGGACTTAATAGCGTCACCTCCTTCCACCATTGATGTGCTTGTGGCGTCCATCCACCACTCGGCTTCTCAAAGGTAAGTTTCCTTTGCTTAGGGTCTCCTTTGCCCATGAGCCTCCTTGTCTGGTATATCCGATCAGTCAATGCACACTCCCTGGCCTATTGTAGTAGTCTCTTTCAGCGCGCCGGTGTGTCCACAGCCCTGTAATGGATCAGGCCCATCAATGTCCACTCCTCTCTCATCCGGTTAACTGCCCCCCTCCTCGCATGGCACGGGACCACGGTGACTGGTATCACCAATGTGCGCAATATGGGCTCACGAGGTAGCTACTTCTCATGTACACTCTTCCGACAGCCCAACTGTTGCACCTCGAGCCCAGGTCTTCTCTTTGGGCGTGCCGTGTCCTGCACACTGCGGGAAAATTCTGCATCCAATTTTGACCCTTACTGGGCCTGCATATGGCCACTCCACCATGTGGGCTGCCCTCCATACTCGGGGGGCACCCGCTGGGTCACAGCCACTCTACATGCTCAAGTCGTTCAGCAGCATTCAAGTGGCAGGCCAATGACGCACAACCGCGATATAGTCTCCCGCCACTCCTCTGCGCTGCCCGCAATTCTCCTGAGACTTCCAGAGGAATAAAGTGAACCCCGCTTGCTTACTTGGTCCCGGGGGGAAGGTGCCACAGTTACCGCAGTTCCGCCGCCGCTCCAATGCACGCACAGCAATTTCAGTGCGTGGCCATGTTGTTTTTCAATACTCCGGGAGCAGCGAGACCCCAAGCCAGTCCAAGCCTTCGTCACTGTGCCCTAGTAACTCAAGTTCCCGGCTCCTCATTCACCACGCCTCTCAGAGGCCTGCAGACAGGGGCACCTGCAACTCCGGCATGGTTCCTCCGTTCAGAGCCAGGGCAAGATCATCGTGACGTCCAGCTCCCAGGCATTCTCCGGTGCTTCCAGTTTCTACTTAGGGGTGCCGCTACCCCCAGGCAGCCGATGTTGATTGGGGATTTTGGCGGAGCTCCACAGCTACGCGGCCATCTTGGTCCATGGCTTGGTCACGCCCGAGGAGTAAATTAACTTCATTGTGAGGTCCAGCACGCCAGCAGCCCTATTTATAGAACAGATATTTGCCGCTACTATTGCTGTTAAGAATATGCTTATTCTCAAAGACATCATTTCAACTCATTCATGGAAGTAGCATGCTCGGCCTTTTGATGATGAAGTTGAATTTAATAACTCGAACATGTACAGGATGAACTGTCCGTTTCCAAGGAAGGTGTTGTGTTGAGAGGCTCACAAATCATCATACCTGAGAGCCTTAGAAAGCAAGTCATTCAACTCGCCCATTAAGGACATCTTGGCCTTTTCAACACCAAAAGAGCCCTAAGAGACCAAGTGTGGTTCAGATGCCTGGATGAGCGAGTGGAGAGAGAAGTAAGAGTGTCATCTTTGCAACTGTCTATCTACCAAAGTGATGCAGCACCCTTTGACAATGTCTGACCTTCCTGCACATTCGTAGGAAAGAATTGCAGTTGAATTGTTTGGACTTTTAGAAAATAGATATCATCTCATGATAGTCATCAATGAATATTCATGTTTTCCTTTGGTAGAGTAGCTATCGTCAGCTATCCATGACAAGGTCCTCAAGCGGCTGGATGACCTTTTTGCAGTGTGGGGTATCACTGCCATTCTTAATTCTGACAATGACCCACCATTCAATAGCAAAGAATTCAAGGACATTCTGGTCAGATAAATGTCAAGCATGAAAAGAGCACACCACTGTGACCCCAAGATAATGGTGTTGTGGAACACTTCTTAGGTGCCCTAAAATGGGTAATTCAACGAGCATTGATGGAGGGAATCAAGTTAAACCAGTCAAGCCCTATGTGCCTATCGTTCAGCTCATCACTCCATAAATTGTGAGAGTCCTGCCACCTTGCTATTTGGGAGAGACATTGGAACTAAACTGCCCCAGTGGGCAGTAGCCCGATCCTTGAATGTGGATAAAGTTTGCGTCCAATCAGAAGCTAGAAAAATATGAAAAAGAGCTACAAGAAGGGAAGCTCCGGAAATTTAAAAGAGACACAATTGACTACAAACTTAATGAAGTCTATACGTGGGCTGACATTTACTCCAGAAGAAGGTTTGACAAGAAAAACACCACATCCTCAGATGAAAGTACAGTCTCAGATCAAGAATTGTCAACCAAAAGAGGACCAGTCTCTACAAGTATACCAACTACAGGAGTACCAACTTCACCTGTTGCTTCAACATCAAACCAAGCACAAACCTCTTTTTTATCCCAAGCCACGGACCTCAACCGCCCTCCAGACCACCAAGGCGGTCAAAAAGACAAAACAGGCAAATCACTAAGAAGTGGGAAGACAGTGATTTAGTAATTAACATTTCATCACATACTCTAAGCCCACAACAAAAAGCCATCTTATCCAAGGGAATGTCATTTGTACCCACTAACAAAACTACCTTACTCAACGTAGAAGCTGACCTGTACAAATTCATGAGACAACTTCGACTTAAGCATTTTTTTACCAATATTGTTCAGTCTGAGGAACAGAGTACAATGTCATCATCTAACCCTTTCAAACCACGCAGCAAATTCATTCCTCCGGTTTCACATAAGATCCTTGATACTTTTGAACGCTTTGTACGTAGAGATATTGCAAGCATCAATTATCAATCCATGAAAAACAATAACCTCTCACAACCCGAAAGATCTATCATCAATCAATTGGCTAATAACTTGGATATCACTATGAAACCAGCGGACAAAGGAGGCGCCATCGTCCTGATGGACACCACATACTATACGTCTAAAGTCAACACCCATATACAAAATCCCAACACCTATATGAGACTTCCTCGAGATCCTACTACACAACCGGAAAACATTTTGTCTAAAATTCTCCAAGAAGCAATAGATCAGGATTGGATAACAGAACAAACCAAAAATTTCTTGACGATTAAAAATGCGAGGAGACCTAAACTATACATGATACCCAAGGTCCACAAAAACCATCTTGATCCACCTTTTCGACCCATAGTTTCTGGCTGTGGGTCCCTGTTTGAACCCCTAGGAAAATTCGTGGATCACTATCTACAATTATTCGTCCAGCAATGGCCCTCCTACATCAAAGACACCACGCATTTCCTACAACAACTGAACACGATCAAAGACAGGGACCTCACAGATGTTCTCCTGTGTACCATAGATGTCACGTCTTTATATACATCCATTCCCCACGAAGCGGGATTAGAAGCCACAGAGTGGGCTTTACTTCAAATTTCTGAAATTGATACAGAGAGATTGTTCATCCTTAAAATTCTTCACTTTTGTCTACATCACAGCTATTTCGAATGGAAAGAGAATTACTATGTACAACTCACTGGCACATCAATGGGCATTTCAGGAGCACCTGCCTACGCTAATACATTCATGTCACTATTTGAATCCGAGAACATCATGTCAAACACCTGTTGGTGGAAACACATATTGATGTACTGTCGTTACATCGACAACATTTTCATCCTATGGACAGACACAACTACAGCTTTTGAGAATATGATATCCACACTCAACACAGTTAATCCAAGGATTCAATTTACCCACAGCATTCAACAAAAACAAATACATTTTCTGGATGTTCTCATCTCTAAATCACCAGACAACCAGACCTTCGAAACTTCAGTCTTCCAAAAATCAACAGATCGCAACAGCACATTAGCTTTCACCAGTTTTCATCCCAGAAGTCTATTAAGGAATCTTCCATACTCACAACTGCTTAGAGTCAGACGCATTTATTCAAACCCAGACAACAGCCAAATCAAAGAACAGGAATTTGTTCAACGATTTAAAGAACGAGGATACCCTGATAATATACTACAAGATTGTTTGACACGTGCCCAAGGAATTGACAGAACTAAGCTATTACAATCTACAACTAAACCAATACAAGTCCGCACTGTTTTTGTATCCAAATTCTCTACCGCATCCAAATCCATACGAGACATCATCAACAACAGATGGGAAATGTTATCTACAGAAGAAGACTTCAACAACATTTTTTCAGCAAAACCTTTGTTTGCATATACGAGGGGCAAGAACCTCAAGTCACTACTGTCTACACCGGTCCACACAGTTCCTACTTACGAATTCAAAGGCACTATTAAATGCAACAATTGCATCCATTGCAACAATGTCATTTGTGGTAATGTATTAACTCATCCCACCTCTGGTAAATCCATGAAACTCAATCATTCAAGCGATTGCAATACAACTAACGTTATCTACTGCATCAAATGCCCTTGCGGAAAAGCCTATGTCGGAAAAACAGAAAGGAAAATTAAAGTAAGAATTACCGAAAATAAAAGCAAAATCAGGAACCATAGTACCACTTCACCGTTATCTACCCATTGGCATGAAACTAAACACACTATCTCATAATTCAGATTTCAGATTATTGAACACGTGACACCCAAACCAGGAGTAGACATTACCCAAAAACTTCTCCAAAGAGAAATTTACTGGATCAAATTCCTAAACACCTTGTTCCCAAATGGTCTTAATGACCACATCGATATGAGTTGTTATCTTTAGTAGTCTGGTCACCCTTTAAGACTTACCATGCATAGACTATCACCATGTTCTCTATTGGCCATGCAAGCCAAATGTCCATTTGTATTTGCCAATGCTTATTGTTCCATTTTGCATGTCATTGAACAACATCATAAAACCAGGGTCCACACTAAGTATCGTTGTATTTTATGTGTATTTGCTCACTTTTGGATCATCATAATTTATTGCTTTTTGCATTTGTGTCTGTTCCCACACACAACACACACGAACATTCAACAGGATTATACACACACCAATTTTCACACATACCACAGTCAATACAATTTTTAGATCCCCCGGCAACAAGGTACTTTATGATTTACCATGTTTCTACCTTTTTCTAAACTAAAACTTTATTGACTTTCACGTTCGGCATCACATTCCCATTCTTAGTCCCATTTCCGCTTCCATGAATGTACGTTTATTACACGCTTCATCATTCACTTCCGTCACTCTGCGTCTCCTCGCGATGAGTTCCGGTACTTGGCTGCCATCAACTTCTTGCTGTGTACATCCCGCCAACTCTTGTCGTTTCAGGTACTTATTATTACGAACACCCAGCTCGTCTTAGAGACTGCTATTGGCACCTTAAGTGCGCGGTTAACTAAACTCTTGACATATTTTCAGAATTGATGATTAACGCCTGAGGTTTTTTCACCTACAAACATTAGTGCCGCGGCACGGTCCAACTTACGAGCTCACCACGGACACCCAGCTCTTTTAGTCTCGTCGAGACTTCAGGTACCAGTTTCCCTTCATTTTTTCACTTGGGTGAACAGGGGTCACATTTCTCGCTAGTATACCATCATGCCATGTTATTGTTTCTCTTCATAGAACTCGAATAACTTTTTCTTCAGTCCATCACTGGCTGACCGCTTGTTTATCTTCATTTACATTATCCTGTATTGCCGATTTATTAGGTGAGCCAACAAAAAGATCGGTCTCATTGTTGCTTTCTCTTTCACGACCTCACATTATGGTTACACTGAGGTAAACGTGTTCTTTGCTTTATTCTTTATAACATCACTGTAGCATTCGTTCTAATAGCACCGACCACACTCTTTATATATGGGACTATTACTCGTTTTTATTCATTCAAAGTTGGTCTCTGTCTCGGAGCACATTATTGGACCTACATCAGAGTCCTCAACATATGCGCGATCTATATAATACCATTGGACCATCTGCTGCACTTTCCTACCACACGCTAATATGGACGGTTCGCATTGGTTACTAACCGTTAGGTTCACAGTTAATCTTGGTCTCTTCCACCTCGTGGATTGGTTCTATCAAGACCCTTACCAGACGAGCCATTCCCAATACACCATTGACTTACCTACTAACTTCATATGCATCTAATCCACCTATGTACCATCAGACAGATTTGTATTTGTATACTGACTGTATATTGTCTAGAGACATGTTTCTGTTTTCTGTTTATGTTTTAGACTGCCCCTGACGAAGGGATTCTACAAATCCCGAAATGCATTGGGCTCCAACACCAATGAAGATAAAAACAAATTGATTGATTCTTGTCTTTTCCCCAACGGAAACCTTTGTAATTTACACAAGATGTATTTACTGTTTAATATATTGTGAAATTAACAATATAAATGTGACAATGAAATTGTTTTCGGCTTTGTTTTGCACTTGAGGTCTAAATTGATTGAAAGTTAATAATAGATGACTTGCTTACGACTAAGAAATATTTGTTTAAAATTTGTACTTTGACTAAACATATCCAGGGATTTTTTTCCCGCCTAGTGAACAGTGCGAGGCACTCAGTGGGTTCTCCCACTCTTCTTTGTTTCTAAAGTTTGCGTCCAACACTTCTGGGAAGTGCCAGATGAACATATATGCCGATCATCGTTGACTAGCTTTGATGAAGGTGACTGGGTCCTGGTCAAGCAGAAATTAAAGCAGATAACAGACACTCTGTTTGTTGTTGATCCTTTGAGGGTTGTGACATGCAAAGGACATATGGTGACGGTGCAGCATTCCAGAAAGTCTATCACACTGGACTTGTCGCACTTTAAGCACCTACCTCGAAGGTCGTCAGCTCCTCTAACATGAATGAGGTGACAGTCCACCTGACAGTCCAGATCAAGCATCCGAACCTGTGCCATCTGTCCACAATCAGAGTGCATCTCAACCCTCTCATATCACTCAGTCTGGCCAACTAGTGTGAGGGCCCCAACGCCTTATTGAAGAGATATGATGTGACTATTGTTTGTACATTTTATTTAACAAAGGGGGAGATGTAGTGTTATGAGACTATGTGTGCTAGGACCCTTGCGGTTCTGGGCGGACTCAACAAAGAGTTACGTAACTTGCTGGGAGATGTTAAGGTGTCGTTATTAATGGTTATGACATGATGAGAGTGCAGTGTGTGATTAAATGCTGAAGAATAAATACGTACAATCCAAAGTTTTGTGTTTGCCTTATTCCTTTGCATGCTCCCGGGGCTGCTACAATGGCGTCTTGTATTTCTGTGCAAATAGAACCTTCGTGAATTTGATGGAGTTTGGTCCCATTTTCACAGTAACACTCAAACAACAATCTTTTTGTGCGACATGAGAAGTGAGGAGAAGGACGCTTTCAATTCAATATAAAATTTTAGTGTAGTCAGTTTAGGATACACAATAACTCAATTCTACACCAAGTCTCGAGTTAGTAACTTTATTCCAAATTCAAATTCAAAAACAGATTAATATATATCAGTCTGAGCATTATTGTATAGAAATACAATAAAATAGTAAGAAGCCAAATCTTCTGAAGCGGTTCACTCTATATAGCGAAAAGAAAACAACCAATTCTATTATGACTATGTAAATAATAGGAAAACAGAACTTTTCATCGGATTGCATTAATTTGTTATTGAAAATAAGCATGGATCCCTATCTATCCCTGTTCTATCCTACTCTACAGGGGCAACCCTAATTTACCGCAAGAGAAAGAAAATAGAGAAAGGTATCAGCTGTCAGAGTCCTGTGCAAAGGATCTCTAACATGGGTCATATAGCATAGAGCCACAATAACCAAGCAGAGGTCTGTACTTCCAGGTGTTCTAAGTCAGAATGCTAGCTATCCCTCACTACATTGCATCATAACATCAGTTGTATCCAAAGTACGTCCCACAAATGGTATTCAGTAAATTTCTATCTATTCAGCACAGTTTGGCTTCTTCACACCGTCTTGCGATTCTCATGAATCTTTATTGCGGCCGCCCTTGGTCTCGTCTCCGTTTCCTGTGAGAACTCGCCTCCCATCTTGTTATCGCTCTCCTTGTACCAGTTGCCGCTTCACATGCCTCACTATCTACTAAGAACAAATACCCTTTTCTCTTTACTAAGAAGTCTTGTCCACCTGCATTGGGAACACAAAATATATGCATCATTTCTATGGCAAGAATAGAATATGAATTTGAATGTTAAAATGAACCGTGATCTTGAATCCCAATGCATCTCAGGCCCACAAATTAGGCTAAGTTAACATGCGCACAGTTTACATTATGTGCACTCCTCAACGCACAAATAAATCCAAGTTTCTTAATGTTTAGCTTTTTAGAATGAATACAGAAAGAACGCAGTCATTCAATTAGGGCATCTGAGCACACGAGCTTTCATTTAGTAAGCACACCACTATGTTCACTTATCAGTGAACACTCCTACAAACAACTTCACAAAGAGTCAGAATTCTATCAGTTAACGTCTCTAAGCACATATATTGCGATCATTTCAGGTATACTTTAAATATGCAATACCCCACTGTCGCTTTCGAAATTAGTCACACAAAATACACGTGAGTGCAGACTAAATGTGACTTCATTAGAGCTAGGCAGGAGTAGCATCCCCTACCCATGGTTGTACACAGATACTGCAACTACTGCTCTTGCTTCCTATTGGCTCTGGGGTAATTAAGGCTGTGGCAGGAACAGAAAGTAAACAGCACTCAGTTGGTCCTGTTTACTTTCTACTCTCACCAGCCGGTGCACCACCTCTGTCCTATCACCGGACACAGGGGGCCTTTTAAAGGTCTGGGGATGAGAAAATGCATCAGCCCTGTGACGTCACCAGTGGTAATAAAGCATGTGATATCTCTTCCTCTGGCATTTTGGTGAATCAGCGTTCATACCCCATCAATCTCATGATCCCCCACGACAGTTCCATGAACCCCCTAGCTCTTTTTGGGACAGAGCACGATGCTGCAGCCTCATTTCTGTAGTTGCAGCCACTCTGTCTCATAGAACACAATTGTCTCAGACTGCCTCTATCTCTTGCTCACTTTCTCTCTCCTGCTCTTCTGAGTGAACACACATCCCATCTCAGAATTTTGCTTACAGATGCCAGTGCTTAATTTGTAAAACAATAAGTGCCAGGGCCCTCGTCAGGAGGCTACGGCAGCTCGCACTACCCATTGCAATGAGTACCATTTAATTGGACAACTGTGTCCCCTGCTATTTAAATGAAAATAAAATGGCAAAATATATACATGAAAAACTATGGTTGTAGACGTATTAAAAATTTCCTCGCAAAATAAAGATGTTATTATATTGTATATGCTTGTCTACATTCCTGGTGATTAGCCCTGGGTTAAAATCTACGGTTAATATTTTATACAAAAAAGCACTAAAACAGGGTATAGGGACATCTCTTTCCTTGCAAATACATGAGTTGTAATCAGTTCTTCTTTATCACCTTGATTTGCCACCTGCATTTAATGAACTGAAAAAAAATGTTTTGAAGGTCTTATAAAATCAAAATCTGGCAGAGATGCAGATTTCCGAGGTAGAGTAACAGATAAGAAAAGATAATGTATATGCAAATTATGTTTAGTTACACATTTCCAACAGTGTACCTGGAACCCGGAAATCTACACATTTTAAAAGTGCTTTTGAGGTTCTGGTATATATTCCGTTCACTAACAATCAAATCATATTGCGATCATTGTCGTAGATAACTCACTCCCAGTGTATGCAATTTTCACAAAAATAAATAATTGAACTTGTGTACAAAGGGCGTTTCTGTTACAATGCGCAATTTAGTGACATGGTACTGTCTATAATTGAACTATGTATGTTTCTGGAGAAATGATAATCTTTTGTATGTTAAACATAAGCAACTGATTCACCTAAACATGCGACCACATATAGTACAGACACCATTACTATAAAGGAACAATCAGCAGAAAACAAGCATTTGCAATGCAGTCGGTCTCGCCTTTGGGACCTTATATGTATTTAACTATGCAGCACATTCGCCTGTATGCTGAAACATCTACTGTTCTTTAACATGGAGGTAAAGTAAGCACCAAACTGCGTGACACGCCAGGTATGGGAACACATGGAGAGAAATAAATATAGCCTTTCAGCGGGAAATGGTATAGTCCAAAGCTCTGTTTTTAATATAAAATCAGGGCCTTTGGTGGTCATATCACTGAAAATACAAGATTTGCAAAACATATTATTGTCTACGGGTGCTTGTGGAAGACAATTTCTATGGACTGGAATCTAGAGAATGCTAAAGTGATTCTGATATTTTACTGACCTCTGCTGGTCGTTTTCTATCAGGACAGTTAAATAGAGGCAGTTGAGCAGAAAAAAAGTCTCTAAGCAGAAGCAGACAAGTCCTAGGGCTGATCTTCAGAGCCCACAAAGTACATACACATATAAGTATATACTAAAGTATATACAAGATGTCTCGAATGCTCGACCTAAAGAACATTAAGTGCCCGTCTTATAAGTTTGGCAGAAAGGGTACTCCGTCGCAAACACAATGGAGCCAAATCCTTGATCAGCCTCCTTTGGCTCCATTAACGGAATACTTTCCACGATAGCCCAGGGGAAGGGCATTACACAATCTTGCCATTTATGGTGGATGGTGTCATGCCTTTTTTCTGTCCATCGCCACTAGAAAAAACCTGAAGGTAAGGGACTGGAAAAACCTAAAATGAACCCCACACCCTGGTAAAAAAAACTACAAGGGTGTGGGAGTCAATCCTTTTTTGTGTTGTCAAAAACTTTGGGAGTTTTTTGAAGAACAAAAAAAGTTTGAAAAGTTGGCCGGCCGGCCATCACAGCTGACATTGCCAGCTGTCAAACCTTTGCTACATTGACCATGACGGTGGTTCCTGTCAATGTAGAGATGTCCGTGCAGCCGGCAGATATCTTTAAATCTGGACGCAGAGGTCCCTCAGGATAGCAGCAGTAATGTCCTCTGCCATCCTGGCGGAGTAAACTCGTTTTGTCAAACTCTAAATCAAACCCATAGTTTGCCATTCTTATTGTGTATTGAGTTATGCATAGACAACACTACAGACACGCTTGCACACAGGAAACAATATGCAAATGAGCACAAATGGGTAATGAATGTAAGTACATTTAGACCAACAAATTGTATAATCACAGGCTTACTGATTGTCCTTATGTATTAAGTCATGTGGGTTGCAATGCAGAAAGTTTTCGGGAGTAAGCAGCAATGGACTGTGCTACTGGCCTTACCATGGAATTATCTTGTAGACTGGAGGCTAAGGAGCTACCTACCTATTGCGCCGATCCCTGCTTAATTGGGCTAAGGCGGAGGGTGTGACGCCACGTAGGGAGGACCTACTCGGCATTCGGAAATTTCCCCTAGCGCCTCAGTGGGACACAATGGTTTCCGAGTTCCAAGAAATGGTCACTAACACAGGGGACCCAAATACGTTATCTGGGGCCGGTACCCATAGTTCAACCCCCACCAGCAGAGGTGTTGAATAGCACTGACCTCCAGGCTGACTTGACTCTCCTGTTCCAGAACTTCATTGACACTGGGTCCTGGCAGCTCTGGCTACCCCGGCTACACTAGATGCAGCAGCAGGTCTCAAGCGACTCCCTTTCCCTTCCTTGACTTATGTTGTCCTCATTTTGTTGTACCCTATGTCCCCAGTTTGGTTCGGACTGCACTGTATCTGAACCATTTGCATGCCACCCGGTGGTGAGACTCATCAGCACTGATCCGCCCTGTATATGGATACTATCCCATGATTTCTTGTGGTCGCTGTGATCTACTCATCTGTCTCTCCTTTTGCTGTTGGGTACTGCACATTATGCTGTTGGCAATCACTTTTCTTTTTTTCTTTCTCGATGCACGAGCACTGCCCTGACTGTATGCTTAAAATGTGCAAATAAAAAAAAATGTTAATCAATAAAAAGATTTAGACAAAAAAAGAGCTACCTACCTATCCAGCCCAGAAAGCAAATCTGTGGGAGGAGTGGGTCCCTCAGCCTAAGCCACACCGGCGTTCAACCCAAGTTGTGGTCTCTCAAGTCTGTGCCCTGCCTGCAGTCCACAGTTTAATTACCTTCAATGTTGTTAGGACACCGCCGTCTCCCATTATCAGCTCTCTAACCAGGGAAGACAATCTCTGCTCTGATTCTTTGAATGAGTGTTGTGGGTAAAGGAAACATGGGGCCAAAAAAGTCCCACCATGGGAGCCTGGGTCTGGAACACAGGTCAATGTGTTGTGGTGGCAGTTATGGATTCTGCCCTGAGTTTAACTTTTGGGCTATTAAAATACTGGGATGGAGATGGGAATAAATGCTGCCTGTGAATTTCACCTACCGAAATTTGGATATTTTGATCCATAATTTGTCTTTGGGGATATTGATCTTGGAATTGTGACATATAAACCTGGGCCTCGCAGGTGGCACTGGCCTGGTTTTGTTACCTTAAGTGCTGAGAAGTTGCAGACTCTGGCCAAGGCTCAGTACCTGGCATAATGTGGCACTGAGGATAAATGCTAATCTGGTTCCTCTACGTCCTGATTATGAATAATGGCCACAGAAAAGTACTTAGGTTGCTGATGCACTATAATAACTTTCCTAGCTATGGTGCTTTAGGTGCTAAGAAATTTTGGAACCTGGCCAAGATATGTTGCTTTACGTGCTCAGCACTACTCCTTTGGCTGTTGCGTTTTGTATACTGAAGAGGTCTAGACACTGACCTAGCTACAGTGCTTTACATGCTCAGGTATTGTGGAAACATGACTAGCTATGGGCCTTTACACAGCAATGGTACTTTACGTGTAATACTGGCCTGAATACAGTGCTTCACATACTGTGATGTTAAAATATTGCATTACTTCCTCGTCCGACCTCCCTGTCACAGTCCTTATATACATGAGCTACAGCTCCCCACACAGCCATATCCAAGCAAAATCAAGCACTCAAACAGCCCCATCCCTTCCCTCTTGGCCACACCTACATCCTGTGAAACATAAACCACTTACCTCACGTCTGGAAACCCTGTTGCTGTTTTCTGCAGGTCGTCCTCAAGCAGGATCGCTAAGAGCATGTTTCAAGGATATGAGGGTGGCGAAGGTCTGCTCTAGTGACCTTTGTAATGCGGTCTGAGGCAGGACATTAGAGTCCATGCTTTAGTGGGACAGTCACCTACTCTGAATTCACGGCTTAAGAGCTTCGTGTAACAAAGCCCAAGGTCTCTGCCCTCCGGCAGCGACGCACCAGGAAACCAGGGAGTCTCTGGCTGGAGGCCGAGGTCAGGTGGCCGCACTGCCATTGGTGAAGTCTAGCTGGCCTCCTGGTGAGGGTATCATGCTCAGATTATACAGGGCTGCGTGAGTCTCCAGCGTTGACATTGTGTGCAAAGGGGGCTGCGCTGTGATTGGCCAGTGCGTGCCTCAGATGTGCATTGTCATTGCTGTGGCCCTCTGCTTGCAAGTTGGCACATTATATTTCTGGTAAGGGGTGATTAGCGGTTGTGACCGTTCGGTATGTTTTTGTCATACCCATTGGTGAGTCGGTGTCTTAGCAACTAGTGTTGCAGGAAGCAGGTGCTTTTGGGGATCGTTCATTGTCATTGGTCTGTTTTTCTGGTGAATGGGCTATGAATGGTAATTTTTTCTTTCTGGCCTCTTCCGCGAACATGGAGGGTGGAAAAAAGATGCAGAAGTGTAAGAATACTGAGGAGGAGGAGATTGCTGTGCCTCAGGCTGCCCCTTCCTTTGAGATGTGCAAAGGATGATTGAGGCTGCAGTTTCTGCTGCTTTTCAGGCTAGAGATGCTGTGGTGCCTAAAAAGCAGAAGCTGGATTCCCCAGATCCTCCAGATCTTGAATGTGCTCCTTGGCGGGAGGTGCAGCGGAGATTTATTCAGGGGTCTGAACTTAAAAGTATATTCCAATATGTGCAAGACAATTGGGCTTTTCCAGAATGCCAGGTGGCTGAGGACACAGAGGATTCCCTTGCCAATTACCGAAGGAAGGAGCCTGAGTCTCTTCCGTTGCATAAGTCTGTCCGGAATGTGCTGTAAGGTGAATAGAGGGTTGTGGCCAAGCATGCCTTTCCCCGATTCTTGACAAAGAGAGATCTACTGCATGGATTTGCAGAGGAATTCACTGCAGTAGTTAAGGTAGATAAGCTATTGGCTGGCCTTACTTCTCAGGGTGTGATTGTTTCCAAGGATGCAGTTCCTTCAAAACCAGGTGACAAGCGAGTTGAAAGGGCTCTCAAGATGTCTTTGCTGCTTCCAATTTTGTGACCAGGTCAGCTGGATATACCAGTTATATTGTTCAGTCCCTGATGAGGGACGAGCAGCTTCTTAAGGATGATGATCCCACTGAGTCTTTGGCTATGTTGTAACAGCAGTTGTGCTTTTTGTCTGACCTGTGTATTGATTCTCTGAGTGCTTCTGCAGTGGCTACTGGGGCATCCATTGCTGCACGGAGGCAGTTGTGGCTTAAGCCATGGAAGGCAAATGGGGCGCGAAAGGGAACGCTCATGAAAATACCCTTCATAAGTTCCAAGCTGTTTGGGGTTCCGTTAAAGGCCATGATCAAGAAAACTGTGGAGGACAAAAAGTTGTTGTCCCCAATCGGTCAGCCTCAGAAGGGAAACTTTGCTGGATATAAACAAGCATTTGGTTGTTTGTTTTGGAGAACAAAATGGCCAATCTGGAGGGAGGCCGGGATGGAGGTCGGCTTTGGAATTTTTTGCCAGTTTGGGGCGAGTTTGTCAGGGATAATTGGGTCCTACAAATTATCAGATCGGGGTATTGGATAGAGTTTTTGAATCCTCCTTTGGAAAGCTTCTGTTCTACCCCTGTTCTCGGGTTGCCAGTGAAAAAGAGGACACTTTTGGATGGGCTCAGGATCTGTTGGACAAGAGAGCTATTGTAAGGGTTCCAGTGAATCAAAAGGGCAACAGGACTTATTCAATCCTTTTCTTGCTCAGGAAACCGAATGGGGATTATAGGCCAATGTTGGATTTGAAAGCAGTGAATTTGTCCATTCCACACAAGTCATTCAAGATGGTAACTCTGCAGTTGATTCTTCCCTTTCTGTCAGTGGCGGATTTTTTAACCTCCATGGATCTGACTGACTCAAATTTTCATTATTTTGAGTGGATCAGACAGAGATTTCCATCCAAAGAGGTTTAAAAAGATCATTTAAAAAAACAAGATTGGAGACCATGATTACTACCAGAAGATTAGTTCAAAAATACATACAGGCACTAGAAGCAAAAGATTGTTATGTCTGTGTCCACTTAACTTGATCAGCTGCAATCACATGTAGTATTTTAATTAGCTTAGTACATAGGTGAGAACACTTTGAATATTTGCATTCAATTGATGACTTGGTTCTTTCTAGAGTTTCATTACAGAAGAGCATAAATTGGGGTGGCAAGAGGCACAAAATAGTGGCATCCAGCCCTTGATGAAAGGGTGACAATAAGGGGATGCTTCCGTTTGCACTCCTGTTCGAGTGAATTTACCGATGAAACTTGAAACACCAGAGAGTGTCTACATAGAAAGTGACAAGAAAGGTTCTTGTATGTTAAACGTTTTTTCAAAATACATATATCCCTTTGATTTTCAGGATATTTACCTGAAAAGGGACCTATGAGAATGGGATTGTTAGTCCTGAGGAAGGCTAAACTAACCTTACTGGGCGGTAAAAGTGGCCAAAACATGTCGACATTAAAGCAGTAAGGAGAGACAAAGTTATCCTAATTATCCCCTAGACCATCTCCACCTCTTAATTTTTAATCCTATCCAGCGAACCTATGATTAAAGACTTTTGAAGGGTATTCCTGAGGTAGTTTTACACTTACACTATCACTGTTTGTTTATATGTAGTTTATTGCTTGGATTCTAACACATATTTGCTTGTATTGTCTTCTCCCTCCCTTTGCTCCATCCCAGGTGTTGCTCTACGAAGGGATGTTGTAGCAGCCCTATGATGAAGCATGCCACTATCTAGTGGTTGAGCGCAATTTTTAAAAACCTAACGTTTTCCCAGAGAGGAGTGTGGTTTTTCACACACCAACCTCTTCCTGCTTTTCCTCTTTTTGTGGATATTGAAACAAGATTACTTGCTCATAACAATTGATGTGGTTTACCTATATACATCGATTATACAATACATTGGTTGAAAAGCGTGTCATTCGTTTTTTGAAACAATGGAACATAAAAGAATGAGTACACACAAGAATGCCTAAGCAACCTAAACAAAAACATATCTATATTTAATAATGACATCCATACACAAATATGTGGAACTGCCATAGGCATTTCATACTCAACAAGTTACACTAATCTCACAATGGGGAGGTGGGAGAAGATGATATCTTGGGGTGAAGAAAATGCGCAATTAGTGGAAAACATAAT
Source organism: Triturus cristatus (assembly GCF_964204655.1). Classification (NCBI taxonomy): domain Eukaryota; kingdom Metazoa; phylum Chordata; class Amphibia; order Caudata; family Salamandridae; genus Triturus; species Triturus cristatus. Next base: position 608,624,171 of record NC_140593.1, on the reverse strand, counting down.
TTTGCAGGATTGCAAGAAGGAATTATTAGATACATGGGATAGGCTTGATAAGTTTGGGCGCTCTAACTATAGGAAGAGAAGGAGATCAAGTGAGCTATATGCTTGCTATGCTTATTAAAGGCGAGAAACACAGCGCCCCAATAGCGGGACTCCGGGACCAGCACGGTAAAATTTTTCCTCACAATGCGATATAGGGGAAGTGTTCGACAACACTTACAGGAAGTGTACACAGCCCCAGCACACACAAGTTCTTCAGAGATGCGGTCATACCTCGACACAATATGCATGCCGAGCCTGTCTAGGGAGGATATGGATACCCTAAATGCTCCCTTAAGCTAAGACGAGATAATGGCGGCAATAAAAGCGATGAGGACCATGAAGGCCCTGCGTGGGGAAGGCCTACCAGCCGAATTCTACCACACTAGATATGGTGATGTGGCTGAACGACTGCTGGAAGTCAATAAAGAGGCCTATGAGGTGGAGCTGTTGCCTAGATTCGATGAGGGAGGAATTAATAGTTATGCTACTTAAACCCAATAGGGATGACTTAGTGGTGTCCTCCTAATGCCCCCTATCTATGTTAAATGGTGATCTAAAAATTCTGAGCAAGGTCCTAGTCACAAGACTATTGAATTATTTGCTGCAGCTGATCGCAGATGATCAATGCGGGTTCATCCAGAATAGGAATACACTGTATAACTTGCGTCGGCTGTCCCTGGTGTTACAGATGGATCAGTATGCGCTTGCCCTGCTGGACATCGAACAAGATTTTGATTTATTATCCTGGGAATTCCAGTGGGAGATGTCACGTAAAATAGTAGGCATTGGGGACACCTTCACTAAATGGGTCCAGCTTTTGTACAAACGACTTACATCCAGTGTGCGACTGGGTAGGACGGTATCGCAAAGATTTGGGCTGAATTGGGGGACCCGCCTGGGGTGCCCTCTATCACCACTGCTTTTCGTGGTGGCCATGGAACCACTCGCTTTCCACCTAAGGAAGATGCTAAAGGGATGGGGCATAAAGATTGGGGGGACCACTTACGTGGTGTCCCTCTGTGCATATGATGCATTAATATATCTCAGAAGCCCCAGGCACTCAGTACCCATCATGTTGGCAATTCAGACTGAATTCGGGGAACATACCCGGTTGCACATCAGCCACACCAAGTCCAAGCTGTTTCCCTTGAGGACACTGGAAGGGTGACTGGATAAAGATATGCAGCGTCCGTACCTCCCTTGGGAGGCCAAGATGGTCAGATACTTGGGGATTTGAGTTACACACAGGGCATACGACTTTGAAAAGGCAAATCTGGGTGGGATAATAGATGGCCTGAAACACAACATAAAATTCTGGAATAAGCTCAGAATATCCTTGATGGGTAAAATAGCCATAATCAAGATGGTTATCCTCCCCAGATGTCTCTTTCTCTTTCAGGGGACCCTATTCGACATACCGAGACGGATTTTCACAGATCTACATAAACTCGTAGTGGAACTACTCTGGGATACTGGGAGGAGGACCGTTAGTTTAGCTACGTTGAAGCGTACCTGGCGGAGGAGTGGGCTGGAGGTCCCCTGCTTGGAGTATTATTTTTTGGCCACCCAACTCCAACATGTGATTCATTGGTTGTACGAGCATGAAAACTGGGAGCGTAGTCTGCTGAGGATCTTATGCAGTGAATACTCACCACCTGAGGTTTTAAAGTTGGGGTCGAAGGCACCGACATGATTGCCACACATATAAACCGTATGGTCACATACTCTGCATGGTTTGTGGAGCCTGGAAACGGACGGTCAAGATGGTGCTGAAGAAAGCCCCGTTAGCGTCAGAAATGAATATTTGGGCTTTGCGTCCATTTAAAAATATTGACAGCTCCATGTCCTTACATAAATGAAGGGAAGGTGGTTGTGAGTCACTGGGGGATCTATACCCCAACAACCAGTTCATGACTTTGGCAGAGGCCTTGGAGGTATTCCAACTAGGAAATGGGCAATTTTTAGAGTATGCAAAAATAGCGGGAACAGCACAGGAGATATGGCCAATGTTCCCAGAGGCGCCTCTTGCCTCTCGGACACTGGAAACACTACTGACAACGGTCGGGGGCCGGAGACTGATATCGAACCTCTACAGGGACATGAGGGAGGATACCTCCATGACTGTACTTACTGTACAGTGTAAATGGGAGCTTCAGTTGGAAGTGCCTCTTGATAGGCATGCTTGGGAAACTATTTATGAGGGGGTTAAGACCACCTCCACCAACACGAGGTTCAAGCTACTCCAATATAATGTGATCCACCAGGTGTACATGATGCCCAAATGGCTACAAGCCATAAAACCAAAGAGATCGGTGGGTTGCCCCAGTTGTGAGGAGCAGGCCGCTGACTTCCTGCATATGATATGGGGGTGCCCAGACATAGATGGCTTCAGGTAGACCATTACACATAAGCTCAATTTGGTAATGGGATGGGAGGTCCCTAGGGAGATAGCCCAGTGTCTTTTGGGGCACATTCCGCTCTGCAAGAAAACAATCTGAGTGAGAAATTTCTTGTTTTGGGGTTGCTACTGGCTAAGCATAAAATCGTGATAGGGTGGAAGTACCCTAGATGCCCGAAGGTCGAACACTGGCTGAAAGATATGGCTGAATGGATTAATGCTGAGGGTTTTCATATGAAACTAACATGCAGGGATCAGAAGCTGGAGGAAGACATGAGGCCATGGACAGCAATGCTTACCAAATTGTTGGCACCGCCAGATGAGTTACCACCATAGACTACAGTGATATGAATGTTGGATGCGGTGGAGGAGGGGCCTTAAGGTAACATATAGAATGACTGCAACACCTAAGTGTGGATTATGAGGGGCCTAGGCCCGCCTCACCCACAGCCCATGTCTTTAACATAATGCTGTATGGAAATGCAAGTTCCACTCATACTATGACCTGAGCCGGGGGGAGGGAAGGGAGAGAAGAGGGAGCCGAACATATTGCAGAATGTACTAATTTGTTACGATCTCACATCCGGCTTCAGATTGATGCATGTTGTTTTGTTATCTGAAAAGCTAATAAAAATTATACAAAAATAAAACTATAGCTTTCCTTCATCTCTGTTGCTCCTCATTCAATTGAGCATCTGCATAATTACGCACTGCTCTTTTAGATTTATCTGGTATTTCTCTCTCTCTTAAGCATGTGCTGTTTTCTCCCAAATGTTTAATGCTTCGTATTGTGTGGGTCTAGATGGTGGCTCCATTTCATATAGTTTTTCTCTCAATCTTTCAATAATTCTTAATTCAAATGTACCACATCTTTGAAAACTCAAAGGACCTTCATTTTCAGTGATCTTGCACCATTGATTAAGCCAAAACTTGTATGCAGTTCCATATCGTTGTCATAGAATATGCTGGTGTACCCTCAGGAGGCGCCTCTTCACCTTGCCGTACTGGAATTGCTACACCACCTTTCAAGATTCCTAAAACCTTTAAAACATTTCGGGCCAGATGTATCAAGTGTATTCATGTTCGCAAACGGGCCGATTCGCAGAATCGTCCAGTTTGCGAACGGGAAAAAGCCTTTTGGGATAAATCATTCCAAAAGGCAATCGCAAAATAGGGAATCGCAATATGTGCGATTATCTATTTTACGAATGCATTTAGAGAATCGCAATTTGCGATTCTCTAAATGCAATGCAGGAAGCGCTTTTTAAACTGCGACCCTGCTTTAAGGAATCGCAATTTACCACCAACTTCAAGTTGGTGGTAAATTGCAAATCCTTAGAAAAATGCGCAATTTTGCATTTTTCTAAGTGCCATGTGGCGCACATACATGCCCTTAGGGCATGTATGTGCGCCACATGTGCACACATGCATATTTCCGGGGTGCATCAGGGTGGCCTTTTGGCCCCCTTGCACCCATGAAATTGCATGTGCTATTTGCGAGTACCTATTGGGTACTCGCAAATTGTGCATGCAATTCCCATTAATTCCTATGGGCCTCATAGAAATGAATGGGAAGCCAGTCCTTATTTGGGACTCGCAATTTGCGAGTCGCAAATAAGGAATGTGTAGGAATATCATAAAATCTGCTAAATCCTACATACCTTGCATTTTGCGAGTTTATAATAGCGAATCGGTAAAATACGCTATTATAGACTCGCAAAATCCAATTTTGATACATCTGGCCCTTTATGATTTTAGATTATTCAGCAAATACCAAACAATATAATTCAAATTCCCAAATGTTTTGATTCTGTTCCGTAAAGTCACATTTCTTTTCTCCAATCCTGTTATAGCTGTAATACTTGAAATTTTTAGGAGCCAGGAGGTTAAGCAGTTTTCCCAAAATCACAGGGTATACTAGGGACAGCGCCGAGACTCAAAGAGCGCTTAGACTAAAGCCACCTGACGGGTTGTTTTCAAAAGCCTGTTTTATTAACAACAACACCACCAATACCTCCACCACCACCATTACCACCACCACCACCATCAACACCACCAATACCACCAACAATACCACTACCACCACCACCAATACCACCACCACCAATACCACCACCAATACCACCACCACCAATACCACTACCACCAATACCACCACCAATACTGGTTTGCCACTTGTGCTGCTGTCTTGGCCACTCAGATTTCTTGGGGCAAAAGTTCACAGCAACGGTTAATCATCATTGTGTTTGGCAATTAAGGCAAGGGGCTAGTGGTGGAAAGCAGGGGGGTCTCTGGTTGAAAGAGGATGAGTCTTCTGTGGTAGAAAGTGGAAGGCTATGGTTAGTGCTTGAAATGATTTATGAGTGAATGTGTGCTTTTAGTTTTTGGTGATTTGGCAGCCTAATGTCCTCTTACCGTGTCTCCATGAACTCACGCACACTTTCACACAATCACACACTTAACCACACACCCTCAAAAATCCTCAAACTTACATACTCACCCACTAGTCACTCAGGCGCACTTCTCTCCACTCCCACATGTATTGGCTCACACACTCCATTAGACTTAGTTACATATTTATACACCACAAATTATTTGAGGTGGGTAAATACGTCACTAATTAGGTCAGATAGAAATTCCCACTCACACACACTTCTTCACACTTCCACTCTGCGTTAGATCTTCTTGTTCTCACACTCCAGGCCTCAGTACAATCTTATCGCAAAGTCAGTGAGAAGTTCTCTGGTTATACTGACTAAGCAGCTACCTACGTCATTATCATATGAAATCTCTTTATTGATGTCATAAATACAATTTCACAATTCCTTTATTAACATTCTTGCTTTCTCAAATTTTCTTTAAAATGTATTTTCCCACTCTTTTAAAAAAAACATTCTCAGGGGGAGAAGGCCCCAATCTCCCTTATGACAGTCGGGCTCGCTCACATCAGGGCATTCATAACAAACTTTTACACCCCCACCACTTTCAAATGTCGCCAGACGCCACTGTCAACAACCAGAAAAGTCACATGTTGTTTTACTACAGCAAGTGACTAGACATATTTCCAGTCAACATGCCAACAGCAGGCAGATACCATATGTTAATTTTTAAAAAGATACACCCACACATTTGTTTTTTAAAACAGGCCTTTATTAACTCTCCTGTAATTGGAAGATTCAATTGCTGTAACAGCCTGCCAGGAGAACTTGCATACTTATTTCCCTGAGTTCTCAGGACAGCCTGAATTGAACTCTGGCTCCTTCTCCCTCACTCAACTTTTCTTTAATATTTCAAATGTCTCTATGTAGTGGCATTTGCATAGCATGAACCTATCTGGGAGATAAATCAGAGCTGTACATGGGGGTGGGGAAGTGGGAGACCATAAGACATCTTTGGATTATCCTCGCATGAGAGCGTTTGTGAAGAAGCATCTTGGAATCTGCTTCTATGCCAAATAAGTAAATACAGAAATAGAGATGTTCTTTATTTGTAGTCAACATTCCCCGAAATAGAAGTTCTCCAAGCTTTTATGTTTACTTTCGTGTAACCAAAGACACATGTTCAGACTGATGTTGGCCAGAAGAATTTTTTTAAACTAAATCCACACAGCCATTGTGCAAGAGCACATTCTCTTTATGCTTGCAAATATGCCATCTCCAAAAAATGTAAATGAAAGATTACCCTGGATTCCACAGGGCATTGTTCCCTGCATAGCATGCCACTCTTCACATGTTCACAAGCGGCTTGAGAGTGGTATGGAGGAACAGCCAGCACATGTAATAGACTATTTGTAATGATCTAACACACTGGTAGTTTATGTGTAAACTGGTAGTTTATGTGTAAACGGTTTCTAAGTGAAAACAAATAAGGAAGTACACAGATAAATAACCATCTGATTGACAGCGCAATGTGCAGTTAATGACCGCCTTCATGCTCATAGCAGCCCAAAACAATATACTTGATTGGCACAAAGCATATGGATTCAACCATGATCTCCTGTGCTGTGTTTCAGGCCACCAGGGAGGGTAACTATATCTGCACTTCAAGACTGTGAAGGCGCTGAATTCCAGCAAGACTGGCAGAACCCTTCATCTGTCTTAAGGCCATAAATTGGGTAATAACAAACCTTATTAGTAAAAAGGCCACAGCTGGTTTGTGTCTACTTATTCATTAAGGTAATGTCCTCTCTTAATTTTATCAAACAGTCAATTTACTTTCCACAGCAGACATGCAACACCATCACATCTGAATCATGCAAATAGTCTGCTTTCCAGACCAAGAGACCACCATTTCATAGCCTCTTACAGTTACTGTAAACCCAACCTGGCAAGGCCCAACAGGTCTAAGGGGCAGATGTACAAGCCATTTTGTGGTCAGAATGAAAAAAACAGGGGCTATGTGACTGCAAAATTACTTTTTCAATGTACTAAACCCAGTTTGCCATTCAGTAACAAGTCACTGAATGGCAAAATGGATTATAAAAGGCATAATTAATTGCAATTTGGACGGGGTGTGTTTAGGGTGTCTGTAGTATCCTGATGGTATGGATTGCCTTTCCCATATTTCCCTGTCCCTGGCTGCTCAGCCTGTGTGGGTGTTCTGAATGGAATGTTTGGTGTGAGGGCTTTGAGTGGAATGCTTGGGTGACTGAATGTGAGATGACAGTTGATGGATGGGGCTGAGCAGCTAGCAGGCTGCTCCCGGTGGGGTTTGATATGACTTATACCTGGACTTATTCTACCTGTGTACCTGTTTACCAGATACCTGAATAAACCTACTTTGACATCATCACTCCAGTGTGGTCTCCTGATTACTACAGTGTCCTTTTCAAATAGCCATTGTTTATTTTATGTATCAATGGGTTGCAAGCAAAACCCAGTCTCAAAATATTGAAAAGTTACTGACTTCCGAGTTGGTGTGGTAAAACATTAGCATTAGGAAAAGGGTCCTCCACTTTGTGAATATAAAAAAAAAGTTTGATGGGGGCTGGGAGGTGATCCAGGGGATCACAGTCAATCCCAAACAAAATCGTACTTCTCTTTTAAATACAGTCCTATTTCTTTTAAGGAAAACGAGTTGTATTAATACATTTCTTTACAGTACTTAAGCCCAATGACAGACGTGGTTGTCTACTGACCCCAGCAGGCCATTTTCACATGATGGCATCCAGTCATAGTGTGTCGTGATGAGGTAGGTTAGATTGCCACCCGTTATGATTCGGAATTTTGTGAAGCCACCTACTAATACATAAGTCAGTTTGGAAAATTATTTTCGTTCACAAAAACTCAGTGCGCAATTTTCAACCACTTTTTGCAAATGGACATTTCAAACATCAGGCACGGATTTCCTAATCTTTCCCAATCCCCAACTTCTCAAAACAAAGAATGACCTCAAAAAATGACATCCACCAACTTATCCCGGTGTACTTGATGCAACAATCTTCACTTAGAACTCTTGTGCATGTTCCATTGATGTCAATTGCAACTGTGCTATGGGTTTTCATTACTCAATACCTCTCTACTCATAACCAGGACTCAGGAGCAATTACTCTGCGGCGTGTGGTGTGCCTTGACCCTAACCAGAAGATTATACTGGTACAAAGTCACAAAAAGTGACACAAACTGGTGCGAAGTTAATATGTATCTACTTTCCAGCCAAAATTGTTTTGGGGCGAAAGGTAAGTCTAAAATTAACACAAATAGCATTTTGCACTACTTCACATTACTTTTCACCATGGCAGCATTCCATGGATGCTACACAGGCGTTCCTACGTTACCAGCAATGTTTGTAATGCATTAACATACTATACAATACTAACAAAGGTGGACAGGGCTTTGATCCAAAAATGATGCCTCATTGAAGCAGGCACTAACAAGGTGAAAAGTGTTTAATTCTCCTAATTTTTCACTCATTGCATGTGTCCTGCACTATATAGCATACATACAATGTGGGAAAAGTTTTCAAGTATGTGTACGCATAGTATTTTTTGACTGGAAAGGTACCGAATGTCATGTTGCCAAGAATCAGCTAGACTGCAGAGGAGGTCGGCAATCTCGCCAATCAGCAACTGGACTTTCTGGGTGGGCCAGGAAAGGGAAGTGAGCACTGAGTAGGCAAAGCACAGGAATGACAGATGTTGGAGGCTATCTCCAACATGAGTAGGACCCTACCTGTAACCAGCAGTGAATAATAAATAAATAAATATGCTCATCTTCAAAAGATACTGACTGCTGCACATCCTTGAGTCTCCCGCATGGTGTGTAGTGATGATCGTTATCTACCTATGTACAACGCTAAGTTAGCATCACCGCGTTAGATGTTAGAAAGCCATCTTGCCGCTTTTGCTGCTTTTGCACCCGACACTGTAGTCACATGTTATTAGAATTGAGAAATGCTTACTCGACTTTGCTTCACATGAGAACTGTCTGTTGTTAACATCTTAAACAGTGAATAGCGACCTTGGTCTGTACACAGTGTAACAGAAACAGTCTGGATCGCTAGACGGTGCATGTTGTTGAGTTCAGGTTGATCGGCCCACTAGTTTAGCCATAACACGCACGCAGCTGCAAATACCTGAAAATCAAATGCTTTTAATATTGCAGTGTTGCATGTTTTTCAACACATTCGGAAGAAGAGCGTTCCTAGGAGCAGAGCATAGCTGATCCTGTGATGTGAATTCTCTGAGCTGATCTATACGGTATGGGGTTCCCCCTTCAAGCCTAGAGATCTTTTATTAGTCTAATAATACTATTAGTGTGTTAGAGAAAGGAAGGTGGCCTAGAGCCACTGTCATTTTATTATGATTGCTCCTTTCATTTTCTATGGTATTGTAACTATGCTGATGGTTTTGATTTTAATCGTTTGTCTGCTAATGTTAGCCAAACTGCTGCATATTAGGACACGAGGTTTATAAAATAAACTCTTTAAACTTTTCCCGTGTCTCTGTTTATTCTGTTGTGGACTGGTACGAGAATAATTACGAAAAGGTGTTTCTGATTCCCACCATTCCTGAGAAATATACTAAGTCGCTTGTTCTGGGTTGTTTATACATTGGGACCGCCGAGCTAAATCTCGGATAACGAATGGAACACTGATGCTGGCCGGATAGGGGTTCTGGGTTCTGAGGTGAGTTTTTGGTACACCGCAATTCACTGAGGGCCTGGGTTCCTGCGCATAGTTCTGCGCATAAGCAGAATCCCTGCAACATGGCGCACCCAACGTTTGGTCTATTGATTTGAGACGCCTTAGTAGTGCTTGTATTAGTCCACAACACCCTCACTCTGGTTTCCGGATAACGGGAGTGACGGTTTAACCTACCTGTGTTTCGACTAAATAGGTTCATTCAAGCTTGAAAATTAAAAAGGTTAATTAATCTGAACCCTAGTGCTACTGTTTATTGTAGATTTATTGTTGGAGTCCTAATGGTGGTCGATATTCCGCCTCATAGCCGAGCACCCCTGAAACGTCATCTGGCGCAGTATGGGGTGCCAGACGATGGTATGGCTGTGATTTTTGTAGTAAGTGCTGATGCGTTGTTTCCATTTGAGTTGTTCTACTCTTGGGTTACTTTGCCGGCGGTAAGTGAGGACGATGATACGTTCCACACCTATACTGCCACGGCGTTACCAGCCAACTATACGCCATATAGGACTCGAGAAATTCCTATTTCTGCCTGGCAACATAACATTTGGTTTAATGGCGCCCTTCCCCATGCGGTTATACCGGCGAGAATGGGCCCTTTGTCAATCCCAGGGGCCACATGGCCGGTGTTAGCCGGATTTACGCCTCATCCCCGCTACCTGCAGGTAACGGTGGATCAGTTGCGTGTGCTGCACACAGCCCTTATTACAGTACATAGGGCTCTGGTGCAGTACGTGTCACGCAACGTGCAGGTGGTCGCTACTGCTGTTGCGGGACAACCGACGGACCACCACGCGGTGGTTATTAGTCCTGTTATGGTCAATTCGGTAGTGGGCAAGCGACCACAAAATAGGGATGATTTCCCTTATTGGCTTGCTGAGAAGTTTGATCAAATAGAAGCGGTTTATCCGCGTACATCTCCTGTGGAGAAGCACAGGATCCTTACCATTGCTTTGCCTAAAGACTTGGTCCCAGATATGGCTGATTGCGAAAACTGGGGTAAGGTCTTTGCAGCGACATACGCGAAGTGCTTTGGCACTCCGTCTCTGTCGGTACTGCCGTCCGTGATTAAACGTGTTCAAGAGAATCATGGAGCGGAGGCTGCTATTGAATTGGGAATGCGGCTTGTCGGTGTGTTCGATGTGGTTGCTACCATGATTATGGGTAACCTCAAAGGAGATGCTATGCAATTCCAAGTGCTTAATAAATTAGACGCAGTGAACGAAGACGACAAGCCGAGGGAATTTGCGAAAATTATCACGAACGCCTATAGACAGGTTGGTCGTAGCGCCTTAGGTGTTAAACCAACTGTGAAGATTCCTGATTCGATACAGCAGACGAAGGCAAAGTCGTCTGGTAAGGACGATCGCCCTAATTTTCCTAAACAAAGTTGGAAGGCGAAAAAACAGGAAAAGCAGCAACAGAAACAGGGGTCCCGTCCTGCCTCTCCAGTTCAGTCAAGTAGTGAGCGCACTTATGATCTGCGTGATCGTGCTACTATGAAGTCACCTGATCAATTTCAGGTTTCTGACCAACGTTCTCCTCGTTCTTCACAGGAAACATCGGCTTCACAGTCCGGTGGCGGAGGCGCTGGCAAAGGTCGGGGTACGTCACAGCAACGTGAGCAGCCCCGACCGGTTGACGGCAAAGGCAAGCAAGAAGACTCTGCACGTCAACGACCCCCGTTTCAGAAGAAGAAAGTTGCTGCACTGACAGCGAGGTATGCCTCAGATGGTACGGACGCAGCTTCAGAACCTAACATGGGCGCTAACGCTGCTGGACAGCGCGGCGGAAGTTACAGTAGTGCGGCAAGCACTGCGTCCATATCTGGTGGCGACAGTAACTGATATATTTGTGAATATTGAAACTGCTGATACTCATGTGTCTCCTCCTGACAGACTATATAATATAATCTTACACATTGAAGGTGACATACAACGCACAATTCAAGGTTTTTTTTGGGATAATCTGACCACTACCTATGATATTCTGTTGGCGGAGGCAGATTGGCCCCCGGCTTTTGTGTTGGCTGCTCCTAGAGGGGAGGAGGTAATCCTCCCGTCCTTTGCGCACACAGTGCCTAAGGTCCTAGCTGATAAATATGCCGGGGAATGGGCTCAGGTGCAAGCGCCTGTGTTGTATCGGACTCAAGTGGGTTGGGATAAATTGTCCCCTGGCCATGAGATTCCATTGCGGACTACGCCCCAGCCACAACCCCAATACCCCATGCATCGTGAAGCTAGATCGCACGTAGCATCGATCCTTGAACAATTGGAATATCAGGGAGTAATCGAAACATGTGTGTCACCTATGAATAATCCCTTATTTACTGTGACGAAGCCTGACGGGTCGTACCGCCTAGTTTTGGATTACCGGCACCTTAACTCTCATTGCCGGACTTATGCAGTACAGAATACCCACAGTTCGGCTCTCGTCGATAGTCTCGTTAGAAAAAGGTTTAAAACCACACTTGTCATTTCCAACGGCTTTTACAGCTATAACCTGTCCTCTCTTAGTAGTGAGTGGACGGCTTTCACCTCTGGTGGCAAACAAAAACAATTCAAAAGATTACCAATGGGCTATAAGAACAGCCCGGGAGTCTTTGCCGCTCGCGTGGTCTCCCTCTTAGAGGGTATAGACCCAGATGCGTACTCGTACGTGGATGACATTTATCTCACGGATGACGAGTTGGACCCGCATCTCCGACGCGTTGACCGCATTATTGTTTTGTTTGCAGACTTCGGGTACAAATTCAATTTTGCAAAGTCGCACATTGCAGAGTATACAGTGTTGTTCTTGGGGTACGAACTCAACCATGAAGGTCGAGGATTGGCTCCGCACTTTCTAGAAAAGTGCGCATGCCTCCGTGCTCCTACTTCACTGAAGAAATTACAAATCCCTGCTGGGTTTTCTGAATTTCGGTCGAACTTACATCCCGGATTATGCCCAGCGTATCAAGCCGCTTTACACCTTGGTACAACCTACTTTTTATAAATCCTGTTGGCTGCCTGAGCATTCAGCTATATTGCAGTTATTGCAAGCTGATCTACTTGCTTCTAAGTACTTACTGACACGTGATAACCACACTAACCTGGTCATAAGAATAGTGCCCGGCGCAGTTGGTTTCACATACTTAATGTTCAATGAGGGCGACACCGTCACCATTGCTTACAAATCTCACTTGTACACTTCAGCTGAACTGCGTTTTTCCGCTGTCGAGAAGGTTCTGACAGCAGTGCAGATGGCGATTCTGAAAGAACGAGCGCTGTTGCAAGGGAATCGCATGTTGGTGGTGACACCCTATCCTGCCCTAGAGGCAGTGACGAAAGCGAGTGTACCGAATTCTAAGGCTTTGCATCCTAGGTGGATACAATGGGCCACGTCCTTGACATCGCCGGACGTCACTTTTATCTTTGACGCGGCACTTCAGACTCAGGAGTTTTTGCAGTATGAATTCGTTCATCCAGCTCCTCTGTCCTTGCGCCCGCTCGAGGATTACCATTGTGTCATATACACTGACGGGTCTGCGCAACCCGCAACTGGATCAAAGCACGCCTATTCCGCGGCTTGCGCAATTGTAGTCGGTACTTTCGTAAATGGTGAATTCCTGTCCGATGTCGTGCACACGCAGTCATTGGGTGATTGTACCGCTCAGTTGGCGGAGCTTCGTGCTCTGGTGCTTGCACTGGAGTTTGCTGATCCCCGAGTCACTACTCTTATAGTGAGTGACTCCTTTTACTGTGTTCAGTCTTACAACGACAATCTGCATTTTTGGTCTCAGAATGACTATCGTGATTCCAAGGGCAGCACTATTAAGCATAAATTGCTTTGGGTTCGAGTGGCAGATCTTAAAGACCGTCTGCTTCTCGTGAATGTTATTCCCACTCTTGGTCACCAACGCGTTGGTGTCCATGCTGTCGGCAACAGCTTAGCTGACGAGGCAGCAAAAACAGCAGTGGCAACATACTTAGTAGCAGCAGTTAAAAGATCCAAAAGTAAGATTGATGATGACATCTTGGCAGCTATTGCTGCTACAGAGCAGGGCATGAAGCCGCCGAAAGGTTTCCCTGCTCGATACCATTATCACTTAAGTCCTGATAAAGTCCCTTTAGTGAGGATTAATGACGTTGGTGACAGATTGATTCCCAACGCAGACTGCAGACCTTCTTTGATATCAGCAGCCCACGAGGGCATTGCGTCCGCGCATGCCGGCGTTGCGGCTACTGTGTCTTTGCTACAACAATGTTACTGGTGGTGCGGTTTGTACAAACAAGCCAGAGCTTATGTTCTTAATTGTGACATTTGCCAGCAGATTAAACCTTCTTCTGCGGCGCGCCCACCACAGACTCACTTGTACATATCTAGTAAACCATTGGGTTGTGTTTATTTAGATCACTGCGGTCCTTTCACCTCTGATACTGCTTTCAAATACATCTTGGTTGCAGTGGATTCGTGCACACGTTTTCTGTGGGTATGGCCCCAAAGGAGTGCTGATTCTCGCACTGTCATAAAGGATTTGCGTGTCTTTGTTGGAAGTTTTGCGTGTGGTACCTTTCATTCTGATCAGGGCCCGGCGTTCGCCTCTAAGGCGTACAAAGAGGCCATGAGAAATGTGGGGGTCCAAGTCAAGTTTTCGTCTCCATACCGGCCTGAGGGCAATAGTGTCGTGGAGCGAATGAACCATGACTTAAAGCAATCTTTGACAGCCCGAGTTTTGGGTACTGGCCGGAACTGGCTTGCCCACTTATATGACGTGCAACGTGCACTTGATAATCTCCCTAGAAGATCTCTGGGAGGGCGGACCCCATACATGATGCTCTTTGGTGTTCGAATGTTTGTCCCAGACCTTGATGGTCTAGACATGGCGGCGTCAGCCGCACCCTTTGACGTAGATGAACACTGTGCTGTATTGCAGACTCTACAAGAAGCCAGAAACAGTCTAGCGAAGGAACACGTACCCTCCTCATCTGAAGCTGATGTACAGATTCCGGTAGTCGGCTGGCTACCCCGAGTTGGTGATCTGGTCCGTGAGAAGGTGGAGAACAAGAAGGAGTTCGGCCCCTCTTATCGTGCACCGGTTCCAGTGCTTGGAGTGCAGGGTACAAGAACTGTCATTTTACCTCCTCTTCCTGGTCGAAAGGATAACAGGTACATTTCGATTGACAATGTCAAACTACAACGAGTGGCCGATTCTTCTTAGTATGACTCCAGCGGTTTCCTGCCCTTCGATGCTGAGAAATTCTGTTGTGGCCCGAGCTTCTGACATAGTGCCTGATGTTGCCATCGAGATGCATGCCGTTACTGGTCCCTTGTTGCCACAAACACCTAGTGGCGTGCTTGAAGAAGTTGAGTATGCTTATCCTGCGGATGTTACCTTGCCTATTTTACAATCCACCACAGTTGCCCTCTCACATGACTCATTTGATTCTCATTCAATGACTTCCATTGCCCCGTCCAAAGTTTCGATTTTTGTGGCTTGGTTCAGAAGACATTTTTTAATACCCCCTTGGACTTACATTTGGCTGGTGCTCATATGTGTTTTTTTGTTTATGTCCATTGGCTTTGTGGTAGTGTTTTTTAGACTTATCAATGGACACTACCTGAATGAACGGTCAACAATTCGACTAATTGATGGAACTTTGGCCTCCCACTCCTCATCACACATAATGAAGAGGGACCAGACTTTGTGAACATTACTGCCTGGCCTGTTTGTGATGGGATCGCTTGGGATGCCGTTAAATTTCAAATTCATGGCCCCACTGAAGTGATTAATGTGCCAAATGTATTTCGTGTTTCTATGGGTGATGTCGTGAAGCAGAACATTCACTCGGATGATTGGGATGTTCAAGCCATAGAAGCACTGTTTTCTGATTTGAAATATTATGCTGCATTTGATGCTGAGGATTTGTATTTAGATACTGCTAATTATGATGAACAATTTTGTTATCAACACTATGGCACACATTTCCTGCACAAAGCAAATACGTTTAGAAATTTTGTAAATTTTACACAATGGGAACACTGCCCCGCCCCTAGGATGGGCAGTTCTGCCAAGTTAGTGGAAAAATTCACTTATTTTTCTGACTTTAGTGTGGCCCATCCGGCCTCCTTTTATTTTAAGGTTGCCCCTGAGGCTGCTTCTAAAGTTAGACTGACACACACCAAATTGTTGTATTCCAAGTCATTTATGGACGAGTTGGCAATTGGCGGGTATGATCTGTGGAAAGCTACAGTCGATCTTAAATCGGTTTGGGGCTCCAAACGATGGCAAGTACAGGGAACAGAGGCTTTGCATCGTGCCTGCCTCATCCCGAATCATATGTTATTTTTAAATTCCTCGATTTTTGAGACAACCTGTTTTGGATTGGCTACGTCTAAAAAGTTAAATTCTCCCTTAATGCCAGATCTGGGTGCTTATCCCAATTGGGGTAATCATACAGATCTATCACTTGATATGTTGCAGACACAGGTTTCCAACACCTCCTTCAATATTTCTACATTGAATCCGAAGGGGTGGTTGGTGTGGCAAACAAGTTCGGACTCCTGTCAACATAGGTTTCTGGATTTAAAGCAGGGGTATACACAGGTTCGTGTGGACCCCCGTTTTGAATCTTCTCATACTGTAACTACCTATTCAGTAGGAAAGTTATGCCAGTCTTGGCTGCAACATTCCACTTTAGCGTCTGTTAAACTCCATTTAGTGCGATTAAATGACAAAATAGATTTGAATGATTTTGTTAAGGGTCCTGCTGTTGGCAGACCCAAACGATGGGTGTATGCTGTTTATAACGAAATTTGGAAGTTGTCCCAAATTGAGGCTGCTTCCAGATTATGTGCAATAGATCAAGCCAATGTGGAAAAAGTTTTGGCTGTTATAGATAATAGCATTAACACCCTGTCTTCCAGAATCTATGCTTTAGATAATATTGTTTCATCTGTGGTAGACATTGTGCAGGATGATTTGTCTGTATTGTATCATGGTCAGAATCAATTGCGGTCTATTATGCAGTTTGCATGGACATTGCAAACGTTGAAGGCAGGGAAAGTCCCTTGGGATTACATGAACATTTCATCTTTATTCCTTCCCTTTAATTTAACTGCGAAACAGCAATTCATGTCCATGAAAGATGCTGCATATTCATTGCTGCACATTGAAAAATTAGAACCTTTGCCTTTCTCTGTTGCTGAATTAAATTATGCCGTGTGGCTAGTACATGGGTTGATCACTTTACCGTTCCCCTTGTTCAAGTTTAGTTCGTGCATGAAACATTATGCTTTAGGCAGGTACGAACAGTTGGGTACTGCCTTCCTGCATGAAGTCTGGTCGCTCCCTTTCACATACAGGTGTGTAAGGGACGGCAAGGAGGTTTACTTGAAAGGTGAAGAGTGCACTTCCGCACCGGATCACTCTGTTGTGTGTAGGCACATTCAATTGCATGGTGCATGTAATGTCCATGCCCCTAATTTAGCTTGCGTCCTGAAAGGGATTCCGGTGCCTGTTATTACTCCATCTTTCACGCTGCTTGCTAATGGTAGTTATTTGCTGTTAAATAATGAAGCTTGCTGTGGGATGCTGGTAGGAATTCCCTACATCGTGACTGTATCACAGAGGGTAGTTTGCTGTAATAATGTTCTTTTCCCACCCCCGCATGGCCAGCTGTATGTATCCATATGGCCTTGAATTCCAACCTTGAAAGCAGAGTTCAACAAGATGAGCAGAATAAGAGCTCTATTGTCTCAGAAAGAAGTTGCTTCAACTTCGTCCCGGGAAACATTTGTCCTTCACGTAGCTAACACGCGCACTGAGGTGCAAGCGCTTTTGAATACTGATCTCCCACTCCATTTTGGGACCTTGATTAATACTATCTTTAATGCCTCATCCACAAGTGGCATAGCTCATTCTTTTTAAATCGTGGGCTCCGGCCTCGTGACCTCTTTTCAAACTATTTTTGGAGTGATCCCGGCCTTTTTTCATTCTATTTTTTCCAGCGTCTTCGGAGGTCTGCCTTTACTTTCTTGCCCTCGTGGCTGGAATACTATTGTTGATCTGTGCCTTGCGCTATGGATGCACAACTTGTGTGGCACGACAACATGTCCCGGCTGCACCATCTTCGTAACCAGATGATTGAATACTATGGCGCCTTACCGCTGGCGACTCTGAGCGCAGCCTATGGATTGTCCTTTCGGTTTGCCTACTTTACTTGTGTGCAGCCTGTCTTTCATTGCCTAGATTGTCCGTTCCAATGGGCTTTGGATTTGTGTCTGTCAAACTCGGTGTCTCCTGATCCGGATTATGTTCGGCTTATAAACCCCTTAGTGGCCCACGAGTTGGACTGTTCTGGTGTCGGGATTATGGCCTGTGCTGCAGCGCATGGAGTTCTTGGTAATTGGGACATCGGAGCGGCGGCGATTGACTTCTTGACGAACAGTTACCTTGAGGTGCACCCCCGGTTGTCCTCGCCAAGTGCTGGAGGCTCCGGTGGTTGAAGAACATGTCTGTTCTTTCCCCGTCCTGAACTGGATGGCAGATACTTTTGCGGAACGTTCCAATGATTTCCTCTTGGAAGCAGTAGCAACGTATTGTGCTTACACTTTGATGGATTGACTTTTGAACTTCCTTTCGGTCCTCAGTCCGTCATCGATTTTTAGTTAAATACATGTTTTTTTTCTCCCTACGTTTTAACTTTTTCCATGGATTTTTTTTTTTTTTTTATTACTTCTCTTCGAACTTTTTCTCTTCCCTTATATGGACTTATAGTTCATGCCCTTGGTTCCGTTCTATCGAACTTGATCTCTGCGTTCTTGCTAGTGCGCCCCTAGTGGTTAGTGGTCCGATCATGGGGGGGTGTAGTGATGATCGTTATCTACTTATGTACAACACTAAGTTAGCATAACCGCGTTAGATGTTAGAAAGCCATCTTACCGCTTTTGCTGCTTTTGCACCCGACACTGTAGTCACATGTTATTAGAATTGAGAAATGCTTACTCGACTTTGCTTCACATGAGAACTGTCTGTTGTTAACATCTTAAACAGTGAATAGCGACCTTGGTCTGTACACAGTGTAACAGAAACAGTCTGGATCGCTAGACGGTGCATGTTGTTGAGTTCAGGTTGATCGGCCCACTAGTTTAGCCATAACACGCACGCAGCTGCAAATACCTGAAAATCGAATGCTTTTAATATTGCAGTGTTGCATGTTTTTCAACACATTCGGAAGAAGAGCATTCCTAGGAGCAGAGCAGAGCTGATCCTGTGATGTGAATTCTCTGAACTGATCTATACGGTATGGGGTTCCCCTTCAAACCTAGAGACCTTTTATTAGTCTAATAATACTATTAGTGTGTTAGAGAAAGGAAGGTGGCCTAGAGCTACTGTCATTTTATTATGATTGCTCCTTTCATTTTCTATGGTATTGTAACTATGCTGATGGTTTTGATTTTAATCGTTTGTCTGCTAATGTTAGCCAAACTGCTGCATATTAGGATACGAGGTTTATAAAATAAACTCTTTAAACTTTTCCCGTGTCTGTTTATTCTGTTGTGGACTGGTACGAGAATAATTACGAAAAGGTGTTTCTGATTCCCACCATTCCTGAGAAATATACTAAGTCGCTTGTTCTGGGTTGTTTATACATTGGGACCGCCGAGCTAAATCTCGGATAACGAATGGAACACTAATGCTGGCCGGATAGGGGTTCTGGGTTCTGAGGTGAGTTTTTGGTACACCGCAATTCACTGAGGGCCTGGGTTCCTGCGCATAGTTCTGCGCATAAGCAGAATCCCTGTAACAGGTAAAGACTCGACAACTCGTGACAAAGGTACGATATGAAGACTTACATCACAAGTTACAGAGGAAGAACAAGTGGAAAGTCACAGGTCTATAATTAGCCCACAAGTGCAAATCACCACACAAGCGTAGCTTTCAGAATAAGAGGATTGTGAAAGCAAGTGGGTCACATCAACAAACAGGAGTGTGGGCACAGAATCAGCCCTAACCATGCAGTAAATCAAGAAACTGTAAAGACGCTGCTCTACAGTGTCAAACTCATATAGTACTCATCGCGTGGTGAAAGTCGGCAAGAGCGTATTCATTGAAGAAAGGAAACCAAATGCTGCAGACCATGTGCATCAAACATGTGCCACCCCAGTCACAAATAGAATGAGCAAATAATTACGGCACACAACCAGGTGCCATCTTAAAGTCAAGCACCCACAACAGCAGGAGCATACAACCAATTATTGTATGCCATTTTGAAACCACTGAGGTGGCCATTTTAAAACAAGGCGTTCCATTGACAATCATTGAAGATGCCATTTTGGATTAAAAAAAAACTCCATTTGGAAGCTCTGAAGTCAATATTTTAGGGACAGGCATTCCAAGCTACACTCAAACAAGGCCAGTTTGAAGCCAGTCACACTATGAAGTATCAGTGAAATGCTCTGTGGTAAGTAAAACACCACAATGCTGTACAAAACAGCAAAAAAAGAATTACTTCTGAGACAAAATCTAGGAAAATTCCCATCATATCTCCAGCCTCCAGACCAAAACCTTTATCTGCAGGAAACACCTTATATAATCATAGTACATTACTTAGCTTATAGTATATTCACATTAACCCAAGTGTGCATTCTTAATGTTGACCTAGCTGCTCAAAGCCTTTAGCTGTCAAACATAGTGTTGATTTTGAAATGATATTTTCTGTCTTGTTGCAGGTGCAAGAAAACCTATGTTAGTTAGAAGCATAACTCATTGTTCGCCTTTAGAAATGTTATAGCAGATAGGATTAATTAGAAGTTTGTTGTGGTTTACAACAGTGCATGGGATGAGAAAGAGCCTCCTATACCATACAGTCCAGACTGATGATACATTCAAGGTTGTGAAACTGTGTGCCCTCTTGTTCAATGATGGGAACAAGGGGAGTTTACCTGTTCCATGTAAATAGCTCAACCTCATTGGTCACAGTTTGGAGGAGTTGGTGGAGAGAATTTCGGGGGAGAATGAAATGTATTTAATTTTGTGTTTTAGAATAGTTGTGAGGAGATCAAGTCCTCACTTTGCTGAGGGAAGAACGTTTCCCTAACTCTGCTGGGATTCCATATTCCTGGCTCTTGAATTAGACTCTTGAACTGTTGTGCCTTTTCCTTACCCAGAACCTTCCTTTGAGTCACTACATACTGACACATTCTGCTGAGGATTTCCTGTTGCCATCATTAGTTGCCTTATGTAGTTTAGGGAAGTCCCTTAAAGGAACTGATACTTCCTCTGATTTACACATTTGTACCTTGTAATGATTTACACTGCCATCTATCTGTTATATGCTGGCGGATTGTTTAACTAAATTGGATTGATGCTTAACTGACAAATGATTTGCTAAATGAATAGTGCTTGTAACTTTGACTAATTTACTAGTAAACCTCAATGGTTTGGAAACCATCCTCTCTGTCATTTGGAGCCAAATGGGTTTCGCTGTAATTTTACTAATTACACTGATGTTAGCTCCCATAATGGGCATTCAGCTGATCTCTAAATGTCCATACGACCAGAGCCATCTATTTGACCACCACACTAGAGCTCAAGGTAAAGGAAATTGCACTGTATCACACCTTTGAACTATGGTACAAAGGTGCATGTGAGGTGCTAGACAGCTTGAAAGAGCACCAACGTTCAGGTAGAGTGCTTGAGCACGACAGTTTAGCAGATTTAGTGCTCCCTTTCTGTCTCCTCGTAGTGCAACACAGTGCAGCAACGTTTGTTGCTGTGCTGCCTTGCACTAGAAATTAGTAAAGCTCGACCTAAGATTTTACACTCCATACAGTCTGACAACTGCCTCCTTGTTATACACTTTGCTACTCTCTTAATCACTGTTTATTAATATAATTGCATTGACACATTGTGCATAGAACACATAGGCCCCAGTTTCTGAGTGTTTTACAGTGTTCAGAAAATTGTGTACTTAACACTATAGACCCTCTCCTGGTAGCAACACTTGAAAATCTGCATGCCTGGTATAATTAAGAAATTTGGCAGAAAAAGCTCTTGTGGTGGCACCGCAGAAAGACCTAGCTTCCCATTGTTTTCTATACTTTATACTTTGACCATGTCTTTCTGCTTTTTTTAGTTTGTGCTCCTTGGCCCATTTTTCCATAAAATTCAATATGGCATCCCCAGAAGTCCTCTCTTGCAGCTCCTTGATGTGGATGCTGTACCTCAAAACTTCCTCTGATACTCTATTCCTTTCTAGAGAGACTTCCATCTCTCTAGAAACCACAGTAACAGTTGTTTGTTCAACTGCAGTCTCTTCTGCTTCAAAGCTATTGCTTCACACAGTGCGACGTTCATAGTTGGTGCGCTTGTACACAGATGTATGTGTCATGTCTATGACAGAAGCGGCACGTCCCCGATCTTCCCATGCCTGGGTAAGTATTTCTTGTTTCCTTTTTTCAAGCACAACAGTATAAATCCGCCTGCTTCTTTAACTTCCACAGCATCACTGGGGATCAGGGCACAGGCCTTAACATCCACCTTGGGTTTTAGCCCGGGATCTGTGCACAACACCCAGTCGGTTTCAGCCACTTTCTAATCTGGATGCAAACATTTGATTCAAACACAACCTAGATCAACAAGATGAGAGCACTTCGGAAATGAACTCTGGAATTAACCTTTTGGTCCTTGGTTACACTCAAGCTGAGGAACTGCTGGTTTGTAACGATAACTACAAGGATGTTCTTGGACCTACTAAAACTATCTCAAATCCTTTGACTCAGAATCTTGCTGCCGTAACGCCTTGTATGGAACCTCTTAGTTTGTCCCAAAGTGACAATGGGATGAGAATGAGCAGTGTTGGCATGAAACCCAATGACACCTTAGCCTTTATCGCTTGGAATGTGGCGGGTCTTCGCTCAAAGATATGTGATCCTAATTGGCTGTCTTTTATAGATCCTTTTGATTTCATTTGTAGCCAAGAAAAACTGGCCTTTGACAATGTGATAATAGATGGGTCAGATCCTTTTGTTCTCTAGCAGTCCCATCTAATGCGGGCATGGGTAAGGGAGGCTTGGCTGTCCTTGTTTCAGCATTCCTGCCACAGCTCACCTCTCTTGACTATCACAATATATCGGCATGACTCATATTATTCCTCCTGACACTTATGAATGAACAAACATCTTGTACCCTGACTTTTGGCCATATTACATGCTGTTGGTAATAGGTAGCTGCAACTTGTGTTACCCAGTTTGTTCGAGAAGGCTTAATAGCTTGTACAAATGTTTTACCATGAACATGCAAGGTCAGGTTTCAGGTACCACAGAAACATCCAAAAAATCCATCAGAATCAACATTAAGCAACTGGCATAGATAACCTCAAAGTGAACCTTCTTGAAGACAGCCCTCATCAAATGAATCCCCTGCACCTGTTCCTTGCTATAAGCCATTAAAACGTGACCTTTGTGTACATTCTAAAACACCTTCTAGGAGAGAGCTTCATCAAATTAATCCCCTGCACCTGTTCCTTCCTATAAGCAAATAGAACGTGACCTTTGTGAACATTCTGAAGCACCTTCTAGAAGACAGCCTCATCAAATTAATTATCTGCACCTGTTCCTTGCTATAAGCATTAGAATGCGACATTAGGGAACATGTTGAAGCACCTTCGTGAAGGCAGCCACATCAAGTTAATTATCTGCACCTGTTCCTAGTTACAAACAATTAGAGTGTGACCTTCATGAATGCTCTAAAGCAGTCTTATTTAAAGACCATCCACACTCCTCCCCTTCGCTTAGCCTCTTTGCCTGCCACTTACCTGTTTCTGCTTCGGGGACTCTGTCTTGCCAGCTCCCTTCTTCCTTCCACTTCGACCTTACCACAAAAGACGTCCCACATCAGTCTTAAACCTGGATGGAAAAACAAGAAGAAAAGGAGAGACGCATTAACAGACTTGATTTTGCTACACGCTGAGCATGATTGCAGACAAGGTAACCAGTGTTTTTGTTCAACTTGTACATTCTGTTGGCAGGGCTCTGCCAGAAAGGGCTTGGGTGAAGCTAACCCCGTCCAAATTAGCTTGTGATTTTGATGCTGGACTCATACTCACTACAGTTTCGAAACTTTGTTGAAGGAACCTCTATGGACTATCTAAAAACATCTGACAACAAAATTAAAGGTTGGTTGAGATATAAAAAGCTTTCGTGAGGTGATACCTTAAAAGATATAGCTAATACTAGACGAAAGCCTTATTATTTGTTTGTTTATAGATAACATATCTGCCGGTACCATTAATCAGACTGGTGTGAATGCCTACTGCAGTGTTGCGGTTGAGTAGGCAAGCCACAGCATCTTTTTGTCTCCTTCTGTAAACCGAGGTCAAGTCTCGCGTGGATTTGGGAACTAGCGTCGCCTCGCCTTTGGAATAACCTGGGATCCACGTAGGTGGTTTATGACACCTTATATCAACTAGGCTCAAAAATCTATCTGTTATAGAGATAATCTTATGTCCATATTATCAGATCCTGAAGCTTTTCCTTACTACAGAGCTTAGTGTCCTCCTGTTAGAACTGGGGGTCTCTAGTTGGCAATGGAATTCACCTTTGTCCAAATAGGGACCCTTGCTTCTAAGTCAGGATAAGGGGATTACACTCCTAGATAACCCCTGCTCACCCCCTTAGTAGCTTGGCACGAGCAGACAGGCCTATCTCAGAGGCAGTGTGTTAAGCATTTGTGAACACATACAGTAATACAGTGAAAACACTAAAGATGGACACCACACAGGTTTTATAAAAATAAGTATGCTTTATATAGACTTAACACAAGACCACAAACGACAAAAATCCACAATACTGTACTTAAGATTGACTTAAAGATGGTAAAAGTTAGGGGCAGCTGTACACGGACGTTGGTGGCCCTGGGGGGGCAGCGCGGGGGCGTGCATGATGCATGGGGAGAGCGGGATGGATAGAAGGGGGAGAGTAAGACTAGTTGGAGGAAGTGCGATCATTGGGTGTTGGGGGGAGGGGGGGAGATGCGAAGGGGGGTGGAGGGTTTTTTTTTTTTTTGAATATACAATTGTCTATTGCCTGTATGTACATGTATGAAGGATGTGGCAGACGTCTATGGGTTACAGAGCTCTGCATGGCGATGGCTAAATTGACACAATAAAATTTGTTTTCAAGAAAAAAAAAGATGGTAAAAGTTACTTAGTTCAAGTTGATGATAAATGCGACACAGTTCTCACAAAATTACCTGGATGCGTAACGCAAAATAAACAAAAGGCTCGCAGAGGGAGATGCGTTGGTTCCATGCTCCGGGGGAGATGATGCGTCGCACCTCAATGCTTGCGCAGAGTAGGGGATGCATCGTGATCCTTACCGGTGCGGGGGTGATGCGTAGGTTCTCGGCCTGCGTCCCGGTTGCAATGCGCAAGATGGCGGCTCGATGCGATGCAACAATCCTGGTGCGATGCGAGAAGATGGCACCCTTGATGCGACGATGCGACGGCGATGCGTTCACGTCTTGGCAGCCTGGCGACGACTCTGTACTTTGGAGCTGGGACGGGCCCTGCAACACGCTTCTCCGGCGATGCGATGGCGACCCTCTCGATGGCGTCACGCTTCTCCGGTGATGCGACAGCAGACAGCTTCGACGAAGACACGCTTCCTGGGAGATGCGGCAGCGGCACGCTTCTCCGGCGATGCGACGACTACAGCTGCGGCGGCGACAAGCTTCTTCACGTTGCGTTGCGCTACCAGCTTCCAGCGACACGCAGGCTTCTGCAGATAGAATTTCCAGCAAGGAAATTCAGAGGGGAGCTGGTGGTGAAGTCTTTTGTCCCTGAGACTTCAGCAGGGGGCAAGCACAAGTTCAAGCCCTTGGAGAAATATTCTGTAAGATGATGAAAGTCCTTTGAAAAGTTCCTTCTCCTTTCCTTGGCAATGAAGACACCACTGGAGGCCAACCCAGCAAACTGCACACTGGCAGAGGGGCAGTCCAAACTCCTGCAGCTTCCTTGGTTCTTATCCTTGGCAAAAGGTTCGTCTTGTTCCCAGAAGTGATCTAAAGTTCTTGGGTCTGGGTCCCAATATTTATACCCCAAAATCGTTTGTTCTCTGAAGGCAGAGAGGCCTCTGCCTAGTCCAAACCAGTTCTTGAGCACTTTGTTTACAGGACTCCTTATTTCCTTTCACAGTGCAGGGCAGAAACATCAGACGCCCCACAGGAGGTGGAGCCAGCATTGTGGAGGGAAAGCACAGCCCTGGAGCACTTTGTTGACATGATTCCGTCTCTTCTTTCACAGTGCAGGGCAGAGAAATCAGCCGCATCCCAGGAGGTGGAGCCAGCATTGTGGAGGGAAGGCCCAGCCCTATTCAGGTCCCAGGTGCAACTCCTTCCTCCCATCTAGATGCAAATTTCCCTATTCACTACTGGGCTGACTCATTCTGTCTCCTGGAATCCCCCAAAACTGTCACTCAAACTCCAGACAAGGAATACACAACCTAGCAGAGGCAGGCTTTGGATAGTTAGACAAGAAAATATTTACTTTCTAAAAATGGTATTTTCAAACACAGAATGTTAAAACCAACTTTTCTAAAAGATGTATTTTATCATTCTGAGTTCAGGCATACTAAATTCGAATTTCTACCACGTTCCCTGAGTCAGTTAGGATTATAAGATGTAATAATCTAACTGCCCATTCTGGCCTATGGAGAATAGGTAGCCTTGCAATAGTGAAAAACGAAAATGGCTGTAATCACTATTAGGACATGCTACACACACCAGGGCATGTCCTACCTTATACTTACAATGCACCCTGCCCTTGGGCCTACCATAGGGGTGTCTGATATGAAGAAAAGGGAAAGTTTAGGGACTGGCAAGTAGGTGCACTGGCCAAGTCGACATGGCAGTACTAGACTGCACCTAGGCTCTGCAATGGCAGGCCTGAGACACACTTTACAAGCTGCGTCTGTGGGTGGCACAACCAGTGCTGCAAGCCCACCTGCAGCATTTGATTTACAAGCCCTGTGCACACATGGTGCACTGTACTACGGTCTGACAAGTAAATCAAATAACCCAATCATGGAGTCACTAATCAATACATCAATTTTACATAGGGAGCACTTGCACTGTGGCACTGAATAGCAGTGGCACAGTGCCCAGAGCATATAACCAGCAAAAACATATAAAAAACAGAGGAGGCAAACCGACAAAATGGAAGGGAGACTCGCCCCAATGATGCCAGGTCGAACACCTCCTAGTACAGTTTTACTACAATTTTTACACTTCTCAACAGGTGAATATTGTTGAGGATCTGGGGTCTGCTATCCTATGCCTAATAGGTAAAGAGTGCAGTGGTCTTTCCATAATATGGGCAGGTGATTTTGATATTGCTAAATGTACCTTCTGTCAGAACCCCACAAGTCTTACCTCGTATACTCGTGGAGCTATCTCGCAGGGACGACGGGAGCAACCTCCACCGTCCCCCTCCCTACCCGATCAGAGGTGAATATACTGATCAAGGCAAGGATGGGACCAGGGGAAGGAGTCTAATGGTGTTGGGAAGGGACGTCGTCTGTGAAAACCTGGTGAAGAGTCTCACCAGACAGAGGGCACTCTCCTGGGTATCGCCAGCTAGATAAGAGAATAACCAATTGGTTAGTGCGTCTGCCCACCCTTCTTCCCTGGTCATACACATACAGCAATCACACCAGTACTAAGGGTGTTGTTTTTAGGGTTTGTATAGTCACCTGGAAATGAAGGCTTGCACTCCGTTAGGAAATCTCCAAGGG
Organism: Triturus cristatus; assembly: GCF_964204655.1. NCBI lineage: Eukaryota > Metazoa > Chordata > Amphibia > Caudata > Salamandridae > Triturus > Triturus cristatus. Next base: position 608,596,819 of record NC_140593.1, on the reverse strand, counting down.
GGAGGAAGTACGACAGGAAGGCAGGTAGGGCACGCTCCAGTTCCTGCAGCTCTAGAAGTGGGTGACACCAACGCTCCCAGTGAAAAAAATGCCATGCTCACCCGCGTGGTAGTAGGGCAAAAGTGAAAAAACAAGCAAGGGGCGCTCCTGCGCTGTGAAAAAGAACAAGGAAACCGCGACCCCGCTTCCCTGTGCGTGTCGCGAGGGGCAGTGAAAATAAGCACTCCTGCGCCGTGAACAAGATCAAGGCTACCGCGACCACGCTTCCCTGTGCGTGTCACGAGGGGTAGTGAAAATAGGCGCTCCTGCGCCGTGAACAAGATCAAGGTTACCGCGACCACCCTTCCCTGTGCGTGTCATGAGTCGGCACACAGCAACGTGCTCCTGTGGAGATTGTCGGCAAAGAAGACGCTTCCCTGTGCGTGTCTTAGAAGGAGAAGTTCTCGGGAGGGGCTGGCAGGTAAATCCAGAGATCCGTTGAAGGCAGCAGGCATCTGGCATGAATCAGTACTAGAAGCACCGATTGGTTTGAGCTCCGCGGCTGTATGCAGTCTCACCCGGTAGTGCTTCTCACTGACCTGGTGCACTTCCTGGTCGGAGTGCTAAACCGCTAACCTGTCCTGCAGTGTTGCACTCTACATACGGTCCGGAACCCACCACGCATTCCACTAATCCCCCCGGGCGGAACCATGACACCTTCGGTGGCAGCCGGGTGTGTGGGATAGTAGACGGCCAGGATGTTAAGGTGGCACACTTTCACTATTCCCCTTATGGAGAAGCATTGACAAGGATATTGCTGATGAATAACATGCACTTTACATCTGAAATCTCTGGTCATCCTGATGACTACACACCAACTTATGTGGGAAGGGGGAGAGGAGTGCTATTGATCACATTCTAGTATCTACTACCTTGATTCCTTTTTTAAGTATATATGAGATCTTGTCTGTCTTCTTCCATTAGTGATCATCGTCCAATTAGCCTAATTTTTTTAGTTTCCTTTTACACTCTACCTGCTTTCCAGACAGACTGCACCCTTAACCTTCTTGTAAAACCAAGGGATCCGTAGAAACTGTAAAAAGGTAGATCCCCGAGAATTCATTCCGAACTGGTCTTGTCTAGTCTTGATGAGTTTATGCATTGCTTATCTGAAAGCATAGATGTTAGGATAATTCGAGAGAATTTTGAGAGAATCTGCACTTCTATTGTGGGTCTGTTAAATGAGGTTAAACCTTTAAAAAAACATCCAGTATACTCATAGTTTAATAAAGACTGCACTAGAGCTCTCAAACGCCTGAAAGAAGTAACTAATAAAGTGGTCCGTGATGCTGTGGAAGTTAGAGAAGCGAGGTGTAATTATACAGTTGTGCTTGAAAAAAAAAAACAAGATACGCACCCAGGCATATGAAGATCTGGAACGTGCCGTTTCTGTCAAAGACAACAAGGCTTTCTGGGAGATAGTAGAACATCCTTCTTTAGCTGTAAAACCTCCTCAGGAACTAACTGTCTTATTTTAGAGCAAGATTGGGTTTGACACTTTTTGAAAATATTTACGACTAAGTTAGATGAAGTGTCTCATGTGGACGCACTTGATGCTGCTTTTAATTGTGAGGACCTGGTGACTCTCAGTAATTCAACTACAGTTGGGGAAGCCTGAAAAGCTATTGCCAGCTCAGCTTCAGGGAAAGCTTTTGGCCAAGACGGGGTTCCTGTAGAGCTTTTTAAGTATGATCTAGACCTCTGGGCTCCATTGTTAACAAATGTCTTTAGGGCACTGGTTATTAGAGGCTCAGTTGATTCCTGGAAGGAATCAGTGACAATTCCCATTTATAAGAAGGGGGATAAAAATGACCCGTCAAACTACCAGCCCATCTCGCTTATCGATTCTTCTGCAAAACTCTTTGGGGGAGGGCTCTGGTGAAACTGCAAGCCTTGGCTTTACAGAGGTCCAATACGGGTTCCAACCAGGTTTAGCACCTCAGAACAAGAACTTAATGTGTCCCTTATATTAAATAAGTATGTCAAGGCCAGGAGAGGTGCCATGCATAGGCCTTTATGGACCTCTCCTCGGCCTTTGATTTAGCTGACAGAGATAAACTTTGGTAGATTATGGGGCGAGGTGGGGTTGATCCCCCCATTTTTATTGTTTTGAGAAGGTTACATCATGACACTTCCATGAGGGTTTGTTTTACATAAGACGGGGATTTGATGTCTCCGATTCCAGTTACTTGGGGGTTCAGAATAAGGGCCCCCTTTTAATTTATATTTTATATTAATTCACTAGATGCATTCTTAAGGGGCACAACCATTGATATCCCCAAAGTGGGTAACAGTCTGGTTCCGTACTTCTTTATGCGGATGACACTGTGCTTTTATCGCACACCACTAATGGGCTTCACATTTTGCTGGATTGGTTCAATACCTTTATGGGTGATCTGAAGCTTAAGGTCAATCATAAGAAATCCTACATTTTGACTAATGGCCCCAAAAACACCCGCTTTAGAAAGTTTTTGTGGGTGGTATGTCAATAATGAAAACATCAACCTTTAGCTATTTGGGGATTTTATTTTCGGCGAATCTGACTTGGGACAGACTTGTGAATCAGAGTTCACAACCTACTGAAGCAGCATGCAAGGCTCTCTATAGAACTAGTATCAACTAGCAATCCCTTGAATCCAATAACATTGATTTACAATTACATTCAAACACTCTATTTAAAAAGCCATTGACATTTATTATGTATAAAACATGTATTACATCATATTTAAAAACACAGAACCTGTAATAGTCCCTTCTTTGCACTGATCTAGACAATAAATTTTTCCTTTTGGTGACAAACGAGGAAACAAATTGGGAATATACAGGGAAGACCCTAAAACAAAGCTTAACCTCTTCTGTGCCCATGACGAGATAGTCTCGTCATGGAGCACGGTTGCGCTGTGCCCATGACGAGACTATCTCGTCATGAACCCCACCCACTAATGCAACGCCAGGCACAGGAGGGGGAAAGGGCGTGGCACTGAAGGGGTTAAATTCTTGCACAATAATCAAACAAACAAAAATACCCCGTTATGAACCCGCATAACCGAGAAAACACAACATGAAAAGACAGTACACTTTGTCATATATTGCACATCCACTTGAACACTACGATTGTACCCCTTATGAGATATTAATACATTCATCTTTACAGGTAGGTACCCGTTCCTTGTGCTTTTTCTATGCGTCGACGCGTTTCGATGGGCTTGTTTTTATGCCGCTATCTTTGTCAAGACCATTGTTGAGGGTTTTCTCAAACTCAATGTTCAATATTTCAATCCTGTATTGAGATAAATATATCAATCAGTTATCCAATTTCGACCTTATTTCCTTCTCCTCTTCCCTATCATCAATTCCAGGTACCCCTGATTTTCATGTAAACCTGCCAGTTTAATGTTAAAACATACTTTGATGTGTATGTTTCACTCTTATCCACCTACATTTTTATGTTTAGATCTGGGTGGCTCATGTTATCTTTATACCAGGGTTCTCACCTTCTTAAACTTCCACTTTTTTCTTTTCCTTGGTTCAGTCTACTAAAAATATATAGTCGCTCTTCCTTTTGATTATGGTGAGCCGTCCAAACTTTCTGCGTGGTTTTCTGTAATCTACAAAACATGTATATTTACAGTCGTGTCCATTCTAAATTCGCCACTCCCGACTTCACCCATTTGACCATACGACTTTCTCACTAGTTGCCTACCTTAAAGTTGATGCTGGTGCTATTCACGCCTTCTTTAATTCTAATTTTTATGTGTTACGCACCGGACATAGGGGAAAAGAATTCCGGGTCTACAGCGATCCTCCCTGTTCCATAAACCACCTTCTCCTAGAACGAGAGGATTAGAAAATTGCCCCTTAAGTCATTGCTGTTTATTGCTCACCCAGCGTACGTCTAATAAGACGTGCTCTTAAATAAATCTAAAGCGGTAGACGAAATTCCCGACCCACTATTATGCCTCGTATTTGTCTTACCTGTGGCGTGCAGGCAATTTCGTTAATGCGGAAATGTTTTCTCGTTGTTTGTTCCGCTGCTCTCTATCGCGTACTGCTATTTGACCTCACTAACTTAATTACCGATTGGTCCTAATTTACACGTGACCAACTACGGGCTAGTGTTATCGCGTTTCTTGTCAATCCCTATCTTTATGTACTAATTCTAAATTCCTTAAGTCATACAGTTTCGGGAAACATCGCTATTGGAGTTATTCTATAAAAGCAATTTATTTCATATGTTTATTGAAATTCCAACTTTTGGCTTACTCATCACGAGTTCACTGATTCATATCCTTGCTTCTCGCATTTGTTTTTTTCATTTTGTCGATTACGTCTAAAACTTTATTGTGCACTCATAGGCTCAACTGAATTAGTAATCTTATCCAATTGTCCAAATATTAACCCAATTTTTTATGTATATTTATTGTCTCAGATCATTATGTTTGGTATTGACCTTGTAATGGATATTAACCTTAACCACAATATTTTTAAACGATATCGCAAAGGCTGCAACATACCTACTATTCTTGATTTAAAATTGCTGTAACAACATCATATATTTTTTTCTCAAATACCCACTCCTAATTGTTATAGAACTAAATCATATGAGTCAATGCGGTCCTAGGACTGGTTTATAACACAGAGTTCAATTTTATTAGAGTGCTAGAGAAGCAACCACATATCCCCTGCTCATAAATATAAGTTGTACCCTTACCGTTATGTCTTTTATACCTAAGACTGCTCCTAAGTATAATAAGACTCTCTCACATAGCTCACGCAGTTTATTATAGTAATCGATACCACCTCTCTACATATTTAAGGGGTGCTCGAAGGCTCCCTGAATCCCATGCTCTAAAATGCACGTTACTAATATCTCCATATCTTTTTTTATATACATGAAACCTGTCCTCAATTTAAGCTCGCATATAGCTACTGTGGCATATTTATTATCTAGTGATGATGCTCATCCAATCTTCCTTAGAGTTTAGTTCCCTGTCAACTGTATTTAACTGGCACATAAACCATTGCTCCCGTTGTTTCCTTTTAGCATTCAAGTCGCCCCCTCTCCTATTTATTGTCACCTTTTCCAGTATGAACCATTGAAATTGATCACAGTCATGTTTCAATTGTTCATAATGGTCTGTGAGCGGAGCATTTGCTTTATTATTCCTGATTGCAGACTTGTGCTCCAACAGGCGAATGCGGAGTTCTCTGCTTGTCTCCCCTACGTATCCTAATCCACAAGGACAGATCAGGAGATAGATTACATTTTTGCTGCAACAGTTATTCAGAACTGCCAAAAAAAGTGGGACATAAACCCCTGAATGAATTAGTGATGCTATGTAAAAGTAAGTGTCTGTCACTGATTACGTATGGAGTGGGACTATGGAGCTATGCCCTGGTGTTGTCCTTACAGACTGTAGAAAACACATTTCTGCCCAAACTCCAGATATCCATTATGAGCCTAATTACGCACAATGAAATGGGGCATGGTTTCCTGGAAGATGCGGTGAGGCTAGCTCCTATTATGCTATGGGTCAAATATGGCTGTCTCCGGATCTGAACTTTTCGTGTGACATTGTTGAAGTTTGTTTAAAACAGAGTAATGCACAGGCCATTCCATGGTTAAACTATTGTATCTTTGCAAGAATTGGGGCAGGCAACTCTGTGGGCAAAAACAGGATACTTTAGTATTCTTACTAAGGCGCAGATTAGGTTAAAATTCTTAGAATGCAAGGAAAAGCTAAGTATGTAGACAGCTATTGACATGAAAACAGTCCAACAGTATATAGATCTTTCTACATGTATTGGCATGGAACCGTATCTTTTGTGAATTAGAACTCCCCAACACAGATTTTATCTTTCACATTTTCGTATAAATATAACTAATTATCTAGGGGCATTCCCAACCACAGGTTCTTTGTTTGCCTTCTTGCCACCTAGTCATTGTTACAGGATTTTCCGCCAAACTGCCAAGCACTTTGGTATTCTGACCACTCTATGCAGTCTAAAGATCCCATTTCTTATGGCCAATCCTTAAGAGAGGTCTTTTAACTTGCATCTTGTAAGTCTGACTTTCTTGCAGCGTTTAGAGTCCCCTTAGATTTGTTCTGCTATTTTAAATTTTAGACCTTGAGCTTGAGAAGAAGGTATCCATCATGAAGCTAAATTGGTGATGTGATGTTTCAGGATTTGTTCTGATTAGATATTTAAATGTACTTTTTCTGTCCTTATTTATACACTGCTGAACCGGAGAAATATATATGATTTATTAATCTAAACTGACAATGTGAGGTTTTATGATTTTACATGATACTTAATAGTACTTTTACGTTTTTAAACTCGGTTGTATATCAATTGTTCTCCCTTTATGAGCTTTTATGGTTGTATACCGACCGAATAAACTATTATGAGTGATTAATTGGTATGTGTCCTGTAATATTATTCCATAATGCTTGGCTATCACTTACCATCCTGCCTTCTCTGTGTGCCTAAAATGAATCCACTTTCCACTGCATGCTGCTACCTCAACTAGTACTTACTGCTATTCTCTGTCTACACCGGAGGGAGCACAATTAAGAGAAGAGGCTTCTGAATTTGTTAACTATGCCCAAGTGGAAGGCTGTTGGCACAATGGACAATTGGTCTGTTTATGGTCTGCCCTATCTTTGATGCATTACTTCCCACTTGAAGAGGCAAGTACTTCAAGATGGTCCATTTCTCTGGAAGGGTGATGCAACCTACAAGTTCCTATGCAGCCTCTGGTTTTGACATTAATAGGGTATATCTACCCTTTTTTATTTACTATGTCTTACCCACTTTCTGCAAATTTATTATTTGTTGCAAGTGATCATTCTGTGAGTGTTCGTCTGTGGTTCTTAGGCGCAGCCCAGGGCAGTATGGACTTTCTATGTCAGTCCCAATTTTAAACACTGATAGCTTCTGTTTTTCAGCTTTGGTATGCTGGGCAATTCATTCCCAGTTCTTGTACCCAAGGAGAGTTCAAGCTCCCAAGGTCAGTTAATCTGCTTTCCAGTGCAAATCACCCTTAGTCTTGAACATCAGTGTTGTGCCTTTGGATGACTCTTACCTGCAGTATATAACCCGTACTTTTATGCCCAGAGTATGGGCTGGTAGAATGGAAATGAGATGCTTCTTTCAACATAGATAGACATGCACTCAGATCATTTGTATATATACCTTGATACATGCATTAAATGTGCATTTCCTCAATATTCATGTAGGAAACAGAGGTGAGTATTAAGCTGTCTTGTATGCCATTTAAAGCAATAGCAGCTAGCTTTAAAAAAGTAAATTAGGAAACTGAGAAAACTTTCACAGAACAACAATTCCTGGCAAGCTTAGTGTTGGAAATGGACCTGTCTGTAGGGTCACCCCCCCCCCCCGAGTTTTGCTTTCCTCCACCCCTTTTTGCTGAATTTATTTTTGTTGGCCTCAGGTCTCATTGCTCTTTACCACTACCAACAAGTCCTAAGGTGCTTGTTCCCACTCCCCTAAACATGGTTTGACCTGTTTGGATATTTAATTGACTTGTAATTCCCCTGTAGAGTGATATAACATGTACCTAGGGCCTGTAAATTAAATGCTCCTATTGTACTACCGACCTAGGTGGCACTCTAAACACTTGTTCCAGGCCTGCCATTACAGCCTGAATACAGTGTTACACTGCCACGTAAACTTGCCATTAACAATCCCTTGCTGAACCTTAAACTCACATTTCATTACATATAAGTAACCCCTAGGGTAGGCCCTATGTAGCCCATAGGAAAGAGTGCTATGTAAAAGGTAGGACATGTGCGTTTAAGTTTTACATGTCCTGGTAGTAAAAAACTCCCAAATTTGTTTTTCACTACTGTGAGGCCTACCCCTCTCATAGGATAACATTGGGGATTCCTTATTACATTTAAGAAGCTGGTATTCCTAATTGAGAGGAGGTAGATTTGTCATGTTTTGGTACCTATGGAATTCTAATGATAACTGTTGGAAAAAATAAAGAAAACAGTAATTTGTGGCAAGGTTTTCATCTTCAATTTCTTATCACTATGGCGATTTATAGAAGCAAAGTATTGTTACATTCAACAGACCCTTCTGATTGTGGTGATACATAAGGTCTACTCAACGACAACAACTGAGCTGTACCTCGCAATAATTTTCATCAGGTACCGACTATACAGCAATCCATATGGTAAATTATAAAGAATAAGAAATGGGTATTTAGAAAATGTATCCATTTCTGAAATGTACACATAATACTGACTTTAGGAACAGTTTTTATTTGTACACCTATGAATTTGTGTTTACCCATACTATGATGTGATTCAGAGAACATTTTGGAGAATGTCTTCTTTCTTTTACACTGGCTTACATATGGAAGTCACAAATGCAGAGAAATCAATTGGTAGTAGAAAAAATGTTCTACTATTTTGTGTTCCCACATGTTTCTCAATAAAAATGGTATCTCATTTGTGTAACTGAGCCTGCCGCCTGTAACCCACAATAACCCAAAATGGGACCCAGAGAAATCACATTGCACCCAGCAAAGGTCAATGTTTTATTTACAAGGTGGGTAGCTGAGAATTTTGGGCCCTATGTCAGCTGCCACCCAGGGAAACCTGCCATACGCATACATTTATGAAAATTGACACCTGGGGAAGTCCGGGGTCGTATGACTTGTGTGCTTCTCTTGAGGTTTTGTTAGCAAGAAACTCTTGCAAACCTTAAACTTTAAACACACATTTCCCTCACATTTCTGTGAGGGAATGTTCCATTATCTGCGACGACCCAAAAATCTCTTACCATCCACTGTTCCCACTTGTCTTCCGATCAAAATAGTACCCCACTTTTGTAGTTGGGCTTAGCACCCACGACAGGAAAAGGCCAAATATGTAACATGAACAGATCAAATGTTTTGACTTAAAACCAACCCCGTATTTGCAGTTTGAGCCCTAGCTTGCCTGCCACCTAAGGAAACCTACGAAACGTGGACATTTCTGAAAAGTATGCATGGGTGTTGTGATGCATGGATCTAATAAGGAGTTCTTACCCAGAAGTCAGGGTTGTAATGCAGGCCCCTGGAGCCCAGTGTGGTGCAAGGGGCCCCAAACACTTTAGGGGGCCTCCTTTAAGTACAGAGTAATGTATATTTATGAGATATGGGAGACTCAGAGGCCCCTCATCAAATTCTGCAGGGGATCCCCATCTTTGTGCATTATGCCACTGCAAGAAGCCCAGACAGACTTCAAAATTTGGTATAAACACACATTTTTGTTATATTTCTTTGAAGGAAAGACGTAGAATCTGCGAGAATTCACACATTTCCTTCCACCTGCACGTTTCCGCAGGTCTTCTGATAAAAATGCTGCCCCACTTGTTCCCATGAGGCACAGGGTCAGACTGATTTGCATATGGCCATGTCTGAACTGGGGTGGCAGAGTGGGCTAAAGAACGGTGATGGATCAAACCCAGATCTGTTGACTGGGTGTGAGTGTTTGATTGGTTCTGATGCTCCGTCCATCACCACCCCCTTTTGTACCGCTTTGTTCACCATAAGTTGGCAGGGTATGCTCAGACGTGAGTCCCTTGCTCACTTTGCCACTGGATTCAAGCAAGCCTGGCTGAAGACGGCTGAAATGCCAGAAACCGGTCCTAGGAAGCTTGTTTCCGGTCCAGGGAAGGCATGGCTTGGCAGTTCGGGCTGGACTGTTCCCATGAGGCACGGGTCAGACTGATTTGCATATGGCCATGTCTGAACTGGGGTGGCAGAGTGGGCTAAAGAACGGTGATGGATCAAACCCAGATCTGTTGACTGGGTGTGAGTGTTTGATTGGTTCTGATGCTCCGTCCATCACCACCCCCTTTTGTACCGCTTTGTTCGCCATAAGTTGGCAGGGTATGCTCAGACGTGAGTCCCTTGCTCACTTTGCCACTGGATTCAAGCAAGCCTGGTTGAAGACGGCTGAAATGCCAGAAACCGGTCCTAGGAAGCTTGTTTCCGGTCCAGGGAAGGCATGGCTTGGCAGTTCGGGCTGGACTGTTCCCATGAGGCACAGGGTCAGACCGATTTGCATATGGCCATGTCTGAACTGGGGTGGCAGAGTGGGCTAAAGAACGGTGATGGATCAAACCCAGATCTGTTGACTGGGTGTGAGTGTTTGATTTGTTCTGATGCTCCGTCCATCACCACCCCCTTTTGTACCACTTGTGTGGGTAGGCTTCGCGTCCGCGAATGGAAAGGACCCATAACACAACATGGATACATCAAAGTTTTTCCACTCAAAACTGAACATTTCTTGCAATTTGGGTAGTTGTAGATTTTGGGCCATAGCCCAGCCGGCATCCAGGGAACCTACCAAACCTTGACATTTGTGAAAATTATATATACGGGGAAGTCTAGGATAGTGTGATGCATTGATCTCACAAGGTTTTCTTACCCAGAAGCTCTTGCAAACCAAGGACACATGTTTTCCTTACATTTCTCTTAGGGAAAGTTTCCCAATCTGTAGGGATACCTGGACTCTTCTGGGTGTCTAGTTTCAAGAAATGAGTTTGGTATGTTTCCCTAGATGGTGGACGAGCCTGGGACCAATTACTGTACCTACCTGTATTGCCATTATCTCCACATTGCATTTTGGGGACGTATGTATTGCAAACACTAGGTCGAGACACATGAGTGTGGTGGAGTTTCATCGTGACAGATGTGAGAATACTACTGGGTGGTAGGAATTGTTTCGATTACTGCAGATTCTGGATGTTTACGTCACAGAAATGGAAGGAAAATGCATGATGTTAGGCAAAGCTTCAGGTTTGCAGTGCTTTATAAGTAAGGAAAAAGTTATAATATCTGCACAAGGCAAACCACACTGGACTCCCATCAATGTCTAGTTTTTAGAAATGTGTGGTTTAGGGGGTTTCCCAGGGAAGCAACCGTCCCAAGCCTGAAAAGTCATTCAGCATGGCAAGTGGGACGATACTTGGATTAAACCCCATTCTGCTGGCCAAATGTGAAAACAATACTCAAAATGTCCTCTTTTGGAATGATAAACCAAGCAAATACAAGGAGAGGATGGACAGAGCGCTGAAACTTTTCAAACACTCACCCCCAGTCACAAATCTGGGCTGAATCCATCATTGTTCTTTAGCTCCCTTCGCCACCCCAGTTCAGACCCAGCTATAGGCAAATCAGTCTTACCCTGTTCCTCATGGGAACAGTCCAGCCCGAACTGCTAAGCCAGGTCTTCCCTGGAGTGGAAACAAGCATCCTGGGACCGGTTTCGGGGTAACAGTGGCAAACTGGGCAAGGGACGCACGTCTGGGCATACCCTGCCAACTTAGGGCAAACAAAACAAACCCAAGGAGATGATGGACGGAGTACTGAAACTTTTCAAACACTTACCCCGAGTCACAGATCTGTGCTGAATTCATCATCGTTCTTTAGCTCCCTTCGCCACCCCAGTTCAGACCCAGCTATATGCAAATCAGTCTTGCCCCTGTGCCTCATGGGAACAGTCCAGCCCGAACTGCCAAGCCATGGCTTCCCTGGACCAGAAACAAGCTTCCTAGGACCGGTTTCTGGCATTTCAGCCGTCTTCAGCCAGGCTAGCTTGAATCCAGTGGCAAAGTGAGCATGGGACCCACGTTTGGGAATACCCTGCCAACTTAGGATAAACAAAGCAAACACAAGGATGGACAGAGCACTGGAACCTTTTCAGACACTCACCGCCAGATTTTTTATTCCGAAGAGGAACAGAAAGACTGTTGAGGCTCTAGGGGTAAAGGTGGAGCCTGATGTCAGGATAGACCAGACACACTCCATTATATTATAAAAAAATATTGCTGGCATCCAATCTGCTTTCTGGGGGCAAGGGGGGCAAATCCCCTCTCTGCCTCCCAGTGGGGGCAGAAACACTGCTTTGCCACTTTTGCAATGGCGGTATGGCCAAATGCCAGGGTGAAATGTCCGCATAACTTTCTTTTGTCCCAAATGCAGGCCCTCCACTGCCTCCAAGGGGGCAGAAAGACTGAATTGCCCCTATGCCAGAATATGCTGCCCTTCCCCCTTGTTTTCTGTAAAAAAGAAACTCTCTGGGGTCATGTGAGCAGTCTTGCCCCCCCAGGAGGCACATTGTGGGCAAACCCTTCAATCTGCCTCCTGGGGGTGTAGTAAAGCTGGACGGTATACTTTGGGATTGGGGACTAGCCCTGTACTGGGTTAGCCCACCTCGCCCCTTTAAAAAAAATATATATTTTCCTTGGCATCTAGTGGGCTTTCTATTGCCCCTCCCGAGGCAGGAGACACTGGGAGTAAACCACCCAAACTGCTCCCCAGGTGGACCGAAAGATTGAATTGCCCCTTTGTGTTGGGGACTTGGCCCTATGGCAGGATGAGCTGCCCATTTCCTTTTATTCTTCATTAATAAATAGATACCCCGTGGACTAGTTGGCATTTTTCCTGGGGGGGGGGGGGGCAGATTGAGGGCAACTCCCCTATTCTGTCTTCCAGGGGTGGCAAAAAGACTCTATTGCTTAGGGGTGGGGACATGGCCCTAGGCAATGGTGGGCTGCCCCACCCCTTTTTATGGCTTAAATCTTTTATTGACATTTCAAAACACACAGAGAAACACCAACAAAGGAAATTATCAGCACCCTGTGGATTCAAAATGAATGGCCGGGCCCCTTACTACTACGATTGAAATCCAAACTGCACAATGTACACCCAGAAGATGTCATAAGGAGTTCCAGCAAGGGTGCTGTCGAACAGAAAATTCTAAACCCCCCCTACACCCCCCCAACCCCTACCCACCCCCTCCCCATGTTCAACGTCTATCAGCCCCACTCCCCCACTGCCTCTACAGGTCTTGATCCCTACTCTTCCTTCTGCTCATTGAATAAGTGCAGCAAGCGCAAATAGCGAGGAGAGGTGACCTCTCGAAATTCAGAGGACAACAGTGCCAGAAAGGGTTTCCACAGCTCCCCGTATTTGGAGCCCTCCCCTGCCAGTGTTAGCGTAAGTTTTTCCATGCCGAGGACATGCCACAACCGGTATAGCCAGCCCATGAAAGTTGGAGTGGTGGGGGTGCGCCAGTGAATAAGTATGTTCTGTGCCGCTGAGCCCAGTGCTATGGCTATCTGTCGACCCCTACGCGATTTAAGCGGGTAGGTCAGAGGATTTGGGAGGCCCATCAGTGTGTACGCCGGGAAGCGCGGTATCGCTGTATTAAAGTGCTTGTCCACCTCATCTAGCACCTGGGACCAATATGGCTGGACATGCTCACATTCCCAGAGTAAATGGGTCAGGGTGCCTATCCGCTCACAGCCCCTCCAACACTTCGCGTCCCTCGTCCGGTCCATAGCGTGTAAACGTTCAGGGGTGTAATACCAATATGTCGCAACCTTTCTAAATGTGTCGGTGAGTCCCATATGGTAAGCTGAATGTGGGGCCCTATAATAAATTCCCTCCCACTCATTGTGCGTCAGAGTTCTACCCAGCTCCCTCTCCCATCACGTCTTGCCCGAGTTGTAAGTATGTGCGAATCGAACCTGCATCATCCTATACAGATCGGAGATTAACTGTTTGTCCGATGTGCGCGTCACTAACCATCGCTCATACTGGGAAAGCCTTCGATCTGCAAATGGACGGACCCGCTCGTTGAGCGCCCAGTGCCGAACCTGAAGGTACCAGAGCCGTTCCGTTTCAGGCAGCTCGTTTTCCTGCTTGAATTGCTGAAACGGGCACATACCGTCTGCATCATACATGTGATAGAGAAAACGGCATCCGTACGGTTTCCACCCGCCGAATGCCACCGAATCCATCCCAGAGGCAAATTCTGGATTATCTAACAGGAGAGTAAGCGGGGAGGGAAAGGTAGTGAATTCACGGGGGACGTTAGTGCGGTCCCATATCTCCAGAGGGACACGGGTGATATAGGAAGCGTAGAGATTAGGGGGCCTATGCTGTTTGCATAGAAAGGGGATTTGGTTCAAAGGTCGTGCTGCTACCGCTTGATCCTGGAACAGCCAATGTTTTCCCGACTTCCAGCGGCTCCATCCAACCAAGTGACGTAACTGGGTGGCCCGGAAGTAGAGCTGAAGGTCAGGAATCCCGAGCCCCCCATTCTCAGGTGGGAGAGTGGACAACAATCGCTTCATGTGCGGCTTACGCCCGTTCCAAATAAACTGGGCAAGCTCTGATTGTGTCTGCTGTATCCATCCGGTAGGCGGCTGCAGGGGAATGGTGCGGAAGAAATATAGGATCTGCGGCAATATGGTCATCTTGACCGCCGCAATCTTGCCCAGCCAAGAAAGGGGATAATACTTCCACTGCCCGAGTTCCCTGCGGATCTTCCGGCGCAAGGCTGTATAATTGAGAGCCACCACCCGTGGAAGTGTAGAGGCCAAATGAATCCCCAAGTATGGAAACGAGTCCTCCGCCCACTGGAAGGAAAGTGATCTCTGCAAGTACTCCCGGGTGGGAGGAGACAGGGAGAGACTAAGTGCTAACGGCATTCACCTTGAACCCCGCGACCTGCGCGAAGGTGTCCAGGTCCGCCATGCAGGACGGCAAAGACTCCCGCAGATTAGATAAGGATAACAACACATCATCCGTGTAGAGGCTGATGGTATGAACATACCCCCCCAAACTTTATTCCTGAAACCTCTGGGTTTTGCCTAATCCGCTGGGCGAGGGGTTCCATATAGGCGGCAAAAAGCAGAGGCGACAATGGACACCCTTGCCTCGTGCCCCGCTCTATAGGGAAGCTGGAGGACGTGTGGCCATTCACCCGAACCGAAGCTGACGGGAACTTGTAGCAATTAAAAATATGGGTGCGAAACTTCTCTTCCAGACCCATCCGTATCAACACCCGCTCCAGATAGGGCCAATGGACGCGGTCAAACGCCTTTTCAGCATCGATCGTGAGCAGCATATATTCTCTCGTCGTACGTGAGGCCTTTTCAACCAGATGCAAAACACGTTTCGTGTTGTCAGGGGCTTGACGCTCTGGGCTGAACCCCACCTGATCCGGATCAATAAGACCTGGCATATAGGGTGCTAGCCGACTGGCCAATATTCCCGTATATAGTTTAAGGTCGACGTTCAACAGCGAAATGGGGCGGTACACCCCACAGTGGATCCGATCTTTCCCCGACTTGGGGATAACTGCTATAAAAGCCCCCGCGGCTGAGAAGGAATTGAATAGCTGGGTGAGGAGAGGCGCTAACAGATTGCAAAACTTCTTATAAAAAATGGCAGTGAAGCCATCCGGCCCAGGGGCTTTCGCCAATTTCAACCGGGAGATAGCAGCAATTACCTCCTCCGGACGAATGTCTCTGTCAAGCTGATCCGCCTGATACTTGGTCAAAGCTGAGAGCGTGACAGTCAAGAAAGGCGGCTCCATTATCAGCGTTCAATTGGGAGCTTGCGTACAGGTTAGCGTAAAATTCACGGAATGCCTCGGCTATGTCCCTGTCTTCTGTAACTCGCGTGCCATCCTCTTTACAGATCTCACGGACACCCTGGCGTTTTTGGACCTCCCGGAGCTTATGGGTGAGAAGGCGCCCGCACCTGTCCCCCCCGGTGTAGTAGGCATGCCGCAAATGCAGGGCAGCGTACTCTGCTCTATCCTGATCGAGAGCCGCAAGTTGCTGCCGTACTGCTTTGAGCTGGCGCCACACTCTGGGGGCTCCCGTCCTGTGATGTATTTGCTCCAATTCCCTAGTTTTTTGGGTGAGCTCATCCCACTTACGTCTACGTTCTAAATTGTCAGCGTCCAAGATAGCAATAAACTCTCCCCTGAGGACTGCCTTCAACGCCGCCCACTGTGTCGCTAATGTTGTGTCAGTATTGGCATTGTGCGAGAGAAAATCAGTGATGGAACGTCGGATCTGCACTATTACATCTTCCCGGTGTAGCAGAGTGTCCCTGAGGCGCCATACCCTGTAAGGCCACACCACCGGTGGTAGAGTCAAAGTAGTAAGCACCGGAGCATGGTCGGAAAGGGAAGCCCCTGATGCCATCGCCCTGACCGAAGAAGAGACCAAGAGGTAATCCAGCTGAGCATATGTCTTGTGTGCATGAGAATAATAAGAGAATTCCCTGCTCTGCGGATGGAAGCTACGCCACAAATCACACAACCCCAAGTCGTGTAGACGGTCAAGTCCCGCCGTCGAGAGCGCGCCAGTCTGGTGTGTATGTTGTCAAAAACAAGATTCAAATCCCCACCCAGGAGAATATTGCGATCACTTGTGGCCGTAACCTCCGTGAGAGCGGACTGCAAAAATCGACCTTGACCCTCATTAGGGGCGTAGAGAGAGCCAATGGTGAAGGTCAAAGCACCCAGAGCAAATCTATAGGCTAATAACCGACCTCTAATTTCCGCCTCTTTCTGCAGAACATCCCCCCTGAACCGCTGGGTATGGCTCTGCGCTTTACTGGGTTATTGAGACCCCGAACATTGAGTGTTAATATTTTAAGCGTGTGCGGGGGCATTCACGTTATCCAGAAAACCCAGGGATCGCAAGGAGAGCAGCGCATTACGTGAAAGGGGGACGAACCGTGAGCGAGCGGTGTGTGTTCCCTGCGCCAGTGAAGCCGCAGCAGCCCCATACAGTGATGGACGTGGAACCCCATAACCCCCCCAACCAGATCCCCCAAACCATACCCAAAAACCCCAACATTTGAGCAATGAAAGTCAAAACCAAGTGTCCTCCACCTTCCGGTGAATGGTAAGTCAGCAACGTGGGGTAGAGTACCACAATAGGAAGGCCACCGTCCTGCCGACGGCCGGCACAGGAACCAAGGAACCAAACAGTCTGTAAGCGCAGCCGAAATCAGCCGGATGGGGATTTGTTCAGCCCCGCGAAAACAGTCTCTAGAGCTGCTTGCTGGCCCCTGAGGATCTCCGCCACTGGAGGTTTCTTGGCGTGCCGACGGCGTCCCTGCTGGCGCCACCCGGGCCTGGTATCCTTTGCGTCCACCGGGGAACCATCATCTCCGCTGTCCTCCGCCGGTAGCTCCACCCCTAACAGTTTAGCTGCCTCTGACACAGAGCGCAATTGATATAGTTGTCGATACGGAACACCAGGCGAAAGGGATGGCCCCAGCTGTATGGGATGTTGCGCTGCTGAAGATGCGCAGTGATAGGCTTGAAAAGTCTACGTTTATGGAGCGTGAGGGCTGAGAGATCCTGATAAAGGACCGGCGCATGGTCGCGGAACACCACTGGATGTTTTTGACGGGCTTTACGAAGTATGTCCTTCTTGGTGCGGTAGTCTTGTACGCACACTAAAATGTCGGACGGAGAGGCGGACGAGGGCCTCTGGGGTCCCACTCTATGCACCCGGTCGATCCGCAACTCTGTCTCGGGTGGTCGATCCGGTATATGATTAAAGAGTTCCCTCGTGAAGCTAAACAGATCTTTCGAGTCATCAGCTATCTTTACTCAGCGTATTCATATGTTATGGTGCCAAGACCAATTTTCCAGGTCCTCGACATGGGTCTGGAGGTCAACCTGCTGATCATGGATCCGAATGATCTCCTGTTGCAACGCCGCCAGTTCCGTGTCGCACCCATCACTTTTGTCTTCTAACGCGGCGGCCCTCTCCCCGATGCCGTCCACATCCCTGTGAACTTCTTTAAGCTCCGCCGTGAATTCCTTCTGAAGGTTTTGAATGTCCGCTCTCAGGGCTGTGAACATGGATTCCAGGAAGGTCTTGGTGATCTGCTCAGCTCCCTCCGTCTGCGCGGGTAGGGGATGGGTCGCACTCGCCGCCATGTCGCCCGGCGAGGGGCTAACCTGTACCTTTGCGAACAGTTCCTTCAAGGTCTTGTCTTTGTGACCCTTAGGGGGGACCATAACTTGCCACAGGCCAGGCCAGTAGGAACCCCAGTGAGCAATGTCCTCTGGTCTCCTGCTCCTTTTGTCGCCACCGGCTCGTCAGAAGAGGAACACCACCCCACCTAGGCAGCTGTCCAACGCAGGTGCCCCATCGGACTCAGCCAGCACCGCCACCCCTGTTGACCCCCGGCTCCTCGTGATTACCGGCCCGTCTCCAGTTCAAATGTCACCAGGGTCAGGAGTAGGGGAGCCCCTCTCGAGCGGCAATGCGTCCTCCGCCCCCACTCATTAAGGCTTGACAGTCCCCTGCCGGCGTTCCGGTGCCTGGACGCGTGCTGATCTCCCCGGGCCCTCAGCCCGTCGCTCTCCTCTTCAACCGATGTCGCAGAAGCGTCCAGTGTGCGTCCCCGCTCCGTCCGGGAGGTCACCCGCACCTCCGGCTCGCACCGACGCCTCTCCGGAGGCCCGCCGTAGTCCGTCCTACTCAGAGCGTCCGCCACACCCCAGTGACCAGGCCACCCAAAGCAAACATCCCGCAGGGCAATCCTCCTCGGGGGTGGTGTAGGCGCTTCTCAAAAAGGCCACACAGGAGCGTCGTCTAGCCTCTCCACGCGGTAACAGGTAGGGTGTATCTACAGATGCCGCTCCCTATGTGCCAGGGTCTGGGGCTCGATGGCGCCCCACCCCTTTTAAAAAAAATATATATATATTTTCCTTGATGTCTTTCATAAACTGCCGCCCAGGTGGGGCAGAAAGACCAAATGGCCCCTTTGGGGTGGAGACATGGCCCTATGTGAGGGTGGGTCACCCCACCCCTTTTTCATTTTGCAAAAAAGAACTCGCTGTGCTCTAATGGGCTTCCTGCTCCGAACCTGCAGGTTGGAGGCAAATACCTCCTATCTTGTCCCCAGAGGGGTAGAAAGACGGTCGTGCCCGGTGGAGGGAGGGACCACTGACCTATTGCTATAGGGGTTATTCCTCCCTCAAAACAAATTCCTTGTATCTTGTGTGTGGATCCCTGCTTGGGGATCGCACTCCTGTGGGAATCCCCAAGCAGGGATCAACTAGGAGGGGATACATTGTTCCCATTTCAAAGATACCTCCCTCAATTAAATCGGTGCTCAAAGCACTGAGATAGGCTCCATAGCACTTATGCAGTGAAAGGAAAACGAGTCAATGTTAAAATGACATCAAAGGATCGTCAATACAAAATAAACAGCATTTGCAATGCAATAGGTCTCAGACTTACAAGGGTTTGAACTATTGACATTGTAAATGACAATAGCTTAAAGTCTCACAAATGCGAGTCCTATTGCATTGCAAATGCTTTTTTTTTTTTAAATCGCGCTATACCACGCTTTCACGTTAATGGTGACCACGCCCCTTTCTTTAGACAAGCCGCATCTAAAGAAAAGGGCATGGCCACCATTAAAGTGAAAGCACTGTATGAGGCGCTTTTACAAAAAAAAGCATTTGTCTGTCAAGTTGACAAACAAATGCTTTTTTTGTAAAAGCTCCCAATACCGCGGTGTCACTTTAATAGCTGCTGCAAACCATTCTTTAAATGCGACTCGTTGCGCGGCCTCCATTAATGTGAAAGTGCGGTATGGGGAGCTTTTTTTGTAAAAGCACCCCATACCGCGGTTTCACTTTAATAGCAGCCACGGACCTTTCTTTAGACGCGGTTCATCTAAAGAAAGGGGCGCAGCCTCCATTACTGTGAAAGCGTAGCATAGGGTACTTATAAACAAAAAAAAATAAAAGTGAATAAATTGAATAAAAAAACATGTAGCCGCGTTCGGCGCCGCAAATAAACCAAAGGCGCGGCCATGCTATAAAAAATAAATAAAGCATTACGAGAGAGCGTGTCTTGCCTGCAACAGCAGGCAGGTGAAAACCATTTAATGAAATAGTGCTCGGAGGCTGTAATTAAAGCCTACCGAGTAACAACACAAATAAGAGGGCCAGTCCTTATGGGAAAGTTACAAGATGAGACAAGGCGGTACCAAGGAGGAACTACTAAGCCTATTGACCAATAAAAAACCACAGATTACAAAGGACAATGACATAAGTCAATTTAAAATATGGGCGGAGAGTGGGCATAGATTTAAGTCCATACCTGAATACAGCATGCCTCGCAGAGCAGCGCATGCGCTGCCCAGGCTCGACCTAACAAGGGCTGCTGGGGAAGCTCTTTCCCAGCAGCCGAACATGAAAAAAAGAATTCCCTCTAATACTAGCAAAAGAGGGATTCCCAGCTTTTGGCACTTGAACGTGACCCCATAGAGCCCGTCAACATTTAATACTAAAAATATGCGTATGTATGCGGATGTCTCCACCACTGTGGCAGCGGACTATTAATATGTGTAACACTGTATTCCAGCCTCCTGCTTTTTAATGTAATGTTGTCCTATGTCCAGTAGCACCCAGAGATTTATATGCATAAACAGCATTTTCCAATTTCTGTAAGGCATCAATATATATATTGCAATGTATCTGTTGTTGTTTTGTCTACGTTATAGACAAAAGATGCATCTATAACTCACGTAAGAAGATGAGTGAGTGGGCTCATCTATGAAGAAGGGTAAGTGAACAACTTACTCTCAACTCCCTAGGGCGAGGTAGCCTGTTACAACTTGATCCTGAAGAAGGTCGGCAGATCCGTAGGGGCACCAAAGGGCCAAAACATGTCGACCAGTCATGACCTTCACTTGGTGCTGTGGAACAGTAACTCCTCCACCCAGTACCTCGTACTCTTTTAACCTTACCCAGTCCTTGAGAAATTAAAGACCCCATTGAAGAATGGAGTTCATTTTAACCACACTCCAAACACACCCTCGCACTTTCTAATCACAACTTTTGAAAAAAACAGTTGATCTCTCCAGGTGGAAAAAAGCATATCACTTGGAGAACTGAACACTCAAGTGAATGAAAAAGACTCAATGATGATGCTTTTCACGTAACCAACAGGGCGGAGAACCAAGATATACCGCACCGTATGTTTAATGTGAATGAGGGTCTTTAAACTATGAGAACCCAAGACCCTGGCAATACACAGGACATGTGATTAATTCTCCTCTGATATCTAGTATGCCTGACGGAAACCACATGAATCTCTGCTTCTCCCTCCCTCTCTTGATTTAAAGAGAACCTATAGATTATCCTTAAGGGTAGGGAAGTGGACCTATTTAGGTCAGCAGCCTTCAACAGTTGCTTGAGCATGAATTGGCTTTTATCCTGCTATATGCAAGGAGAGTAGTCATTTTTGAGAGCCCAAGTGCAATGTCACAAGGCTTCTGCTGTATCCCAACCCAGTTTTTAAAAAATCTCCCTATAGATTGTGGTTATATATGCCTTAGAGGGTGTATCTGTCTACAGACTGGAGTTATACACAAAGGTTGGTTTTGTGGATAAGGAATGGTGTCCCCAAGAATTAAGTGAACTCAGTGAAGAGTTATCAAAATTTTTGCAAAGTTGAACTTTTTTCAAGATTGTTCCACCTAAGACATGAACGTTTCCATGGGTTGGTAAATATTCCATCTATGGGTAAGGAATAGTCTCTCCAATAATTAGGTGAACTCAGGGAGAATTCTCACAGTTTCTGCAAATGTGCACATTTGTCAGCATTCTTAAACCAAGGACATGACAATATCCATGGGATGGTTAGTATTCCATCTGTCTTTAAGCAAGTGGCATCTGTGAGCAAGTCCTACTAAGTTGATACTTTTCCATTTTTATTCTCATTGTGCCCTCTAAAACACAAATTTTCTGAAATGCAATCTTACTATTTTATGTCTCTCCTGACACCATCATGTCTCTTTGAAATAAAAATAATACTTTGCTATTAAATTTGAAAATGCACTCTCAACTAACATATGACATGTAATTTAGTCTGATAAACTCAAATCTGCAAATGTATGTGAGTTGCCTATATTAGTATGACAACATTTGACACATGCAATAATATATACCTAATCTAATACCAAGGGTTTTATGAGTCCCAACCAATCAATAAAGATGAACTTATCCCACAGGTTGTAGCAAGCAGGTACAACGAAATTATGATTTGCCTTGACACAAACCGTGAACCCTCCAGTGTTACGACTGCCTTTGAGTTAATTCTGCAGGATGTAAGGAATAATGTAACAAAAACTGACACATCCTGAATTATAAAGGGCCAGGGGTAGCTTGATCAACATTGCACCAAAACGTTATCTAACCTTCACCTAGCCCTTAAGAGGAATCCAAGAGATATGGTCCAGGTCAAGCTTACCTGTCAACAATATAACATTGCAAGGAAGACTAGACTAAATATACTAAAGGAGGGAGCCTGGGAACAACTGTATTGCATCTCCGCCTCTAACAATTCTAGGGACTTTTGGGCAGTAATTAATGCCCCTTTTTAAAGTCATCCCTAGATCCTAATCTAGACAGTCATGTGGACGAGGAATCATGGGTGGCTCACTTCACAAAAATATATGAAGGTAACAGTGAGGGAACTCATTTACCCCTGAAAGACACTATGGTATTTTCTAACCCCACTCTGTCCTTTAATCTCTCTTTGAGATTAGGGAAGCCCTTTCCCAGTGCACATCTTGGCCTGTGGCGCCCTAGTTCTCACTAATATCTTTAACGTGACAGCCATCGTGGGCCTGCCCGAGTCTTGGCAGAAATCAATTTTAATTCCTATTTTCAAAAAGACTGACAAATCTGATCCGAAAAACTATAGGCCTAGTTCGCTTTTGGACAGCACTGCAAAACTCATTGGCAGAGTCTTATTGAATTTTTAGAGGAATGGGCGTCCACCAACAAGGTCATGATCCCGCCCAGTATGGTTTTAAGAAGAGTAGAGGCACCCAGGAACAGTGCCTAAATTTGAGCTTGCTCATTACTAAACACACTCAAGCCAAACAAGATAAGCTCTACCTAGCTTTAATGGACTTATCCACAGCCTTTGATTGCGTCGCCCATTGTCATCTATGGGGATCATGAAGGAGATGGGTGTCGACGGAGCGATTATCTCCTTCATCAGACAGCTATACATGAGGGCTGCTGCTTGTGTCCATTACGGGAAGCAGGGAGAGTGTACAAGGTACTTTGCCATCAACATGGGGGGGTGGGCAGGGTTGTGTCCTTGCCCCTTTTTTGTTCTCCCTATACACCAATGGAGTAGAGGCCCCCAACCTTGCGTTGACCCTCAACGCCCCTTCCATGAATAAGGTTCGCATCCCAATACTATTCTATGCTGACAACGCAGTTTTAATTGCACGCACGGGATGGGCCCTGCAAAAGTTACCAGAAACATATGTGAATTTTATGGAAAAATTGGACCTCCAAACAATCGAGGCAAAGTCTTTTATTTTAGTGACAGGCCACAAAGTTAAGAAAGCCTGCCTGATTTTTATGCTTTGGGCCACATATCATTGGCTCCATTGATGGAGCATGTATGGTCCATAGTGTCATGCAGACATACCACCATGGCATTTATGGAGTGGCAATGCTTGTGATTCCTGTATGTTTGATCATTGACTTGTGGTGGTATCAAAGCCACATGTGTACCATCAATGGAGCCAATGATATGTGGCATGTGGCCCAAAGCATAAAAGTCACTCTTGATGTCAGCAAACTGTCCGGTTGTTGGGAACTTGATGTAGCGGTTCAGAAAATGTAACATTGCCCCACACACATCACGAAGCACACGGCTGAACATTGTCTGTGACATCCCACCAGCAGTAGCCACAGCATTCTGGAAGGATCCTGTGGCAAAGAAATGTAGGGCCGCCATCACCTTCACCTTGGGGTCAGCGCAAAAGGATATGTGCATCCAGGTTGCAAATGTGGGGACAACTGGTCTGCCAACTCCTCAATGAGTGGTCTGGTGAAGCGGTATCGTCTGATGCTGTCATGTTCTACCATGGTCTATAGGTAGGGGAAGGGTCTGTGGACAGCTGGTGTCCTGCGGTACATAGGTAACAAATCAAAACATAATTTAGACACTTTCCAATGTAGTAAGGAACATGCAAAAACTCATATACAAAACTAAAGCAAGACTCAATGAAGTCAGATGTGTAAGGTTGAGCCTCGACACAAAGGACAGCTATGTAACCCTTACCTGACATTTCCTTTTATAGTGGTTTGTCAACAATTACAGTGCTGTACTGTGACTAATCACTGGTGTCTGTCGCTGCCCATGTTATCAAACATCACATACTCAACATACACCTAATAAAGTATCAAAGATAGATGTTTGTAACAACTATCACGTGGTGGAAAGGTACACAGACATGGCTCATGTAATGCCACCTAGGTAGATACAGACAGTCAGCGTGTCACCATGCACACCACTGTCATAGTATGGACACTGTCATGATGTCATGTCTGACATACATGTACTATCACATACACAAAACATTTATGATGTGTAGCACATCTATATTTGACAAGCATACATGTATGTCTATGACATAAAGACACAACAGCAACTCACATGCCAAATACAGGATGATGTCTCAGATGAATATCATTAAAAACATCAGCAATGAAGTGTCTGCGTTGTACAAGACTCAAATACTGTGGATTCACTCAAAATACCTTCACACAATGCACTTTCTCACACACAGTCCAAGAAAGCAGTGATTATGTGTGGATAACAATGATACCCTGGGACTGTGTCCAAGCCTAGGAGGGTTATCTGTGAAGTGGTCACTCACAGTTGTGATGTTCCTCACAAACAATGTATTTGGTGCACATCAAGCTTGTCTCATCATGGGAGTGTGAGCTATAAAGTACTATGTCCAATATGACATGTGAATCACTGTACCAACACATGTAATGCAGC
Organism: Triturus cristatus; assembly: GCF_964204655.1. Taxonomy (NCBI): domain Eukaryota; kingdom Metazoa; phylum Chordata; class Amphibia; order Caudata; family Salamandridae; genus Triturus; species Triturus cristatus. The sequence goes on along the minus strand of NC_140593.1, from coordinate 608,572,093 downwards.
AGAACATAAAGATTTTCTATACTATCTGCCATGCTATAAAGCTGCAAATTCCTGACGGATCTCTTGAGCCCCAGAGTTGAGTGCGTCATCAAAATGCAGATTTAAATCACCCAGCACTAATAACTTCTCATATCGTAGTGCTGGTTGTATGAGGCACTCAATCAGACTAGGTGAGAACCGTGTAGAAGGTCCGGGAGGTCTATAGACCAGAAGCCCCTTAATGATGTAATTGGTGGCTGTCCTAATCGTAAAAAGACCTGCCTCACTATCTACTATGTCAACCGGCTCGAGAGAGCACTGGATAGCGTGTTTATAAATGATCGCCGAGTCCTAATCCAACCAAGTCTCTGTGAGGAACAACACGTCTGCCTGACCATCTGCCAGATGGTCGCAGATCTCCACTCTATGTTTCCTCAGTGACCTACAGTTAATTAAAGAAAAACTAAGTGATGGGCCTACCTCCTCATCCTCCACCCGAGCATTCGCCATAAATGAGCAATGTCTACATTTCCAGCTCTTGCTCTCTGCCATTATGCTATGTCTATACTGCTCACCCGTAGTGGAACAGAGCGCGTGTAGCTGTTGGGAGCTATAGTAAAACCTAAATCCAAAACCACCAGGGGTTCTGGCCTCGGGCCCCGGTCGGCCACGGACGGGCACAGACGGGCTTACCTTCGGCGCGCTGGTGGCGCTCCCACTGCGTGCGGCCGCTGAGGCATGTGGCTTTTAAAGGAATACTCTGCCGGCAGCTAGACTGCTGACGAATATCCCCCACCCCTCAAGGTCGGATGACAATGTTAAACATTCCATCGCTAATCCAGCACCATTGATGTCCTTTCCCCCTATCCATCGAGAGGAGACTATTACATTACTACATAATGTTACCTCCGGCTCTCCTGCTGATGTTATGCCGGCAAAATTAGGAGTATCTCTGGCACACGTACTTGCGGATTCTGTTTCCACGCTGCTTAACGTTTCCCTAAGTACGGGCTCAGTTCCCCTCTCTTGGAAAGCTGCTCAGGTTATCCCTCTACGAAAAAATAATAAGCTTCCCATGGAGGATCTTACAAACCTTCGACCCATCTCCCTCCTCCCTCATTTGAGCAAGGTCCTAGAGAAATATGTTAAGAAACATATCTCTAACCACATTGAATCCACCGGCTACCTGGATCCGTCACAATCTGGCTTCCGTGCTAATTATAGCACTGAGACGGCCTTGGTGGCAGTGACCGACTGTATCAGACGGACGTTAGATCGGGGACAGTCTGCTATCTTGGTCCTATTAGATCTCTCAGCCGCTTTTGATACGGTGGACCATCGGACCCTGCTCGAAAGATTAAAAGGGGCAGGACTTGGAGGTACGGCGTTTAGCTGGGTAGCCAGCTTCCTCACTGACCGTACTCAGACATTGAATTTTGGCCCTTTTCGTTCACCCACCGAGTGTCTGTCCAAGGGTGTCCCGCAGGGCTCATGCTTGAGCCCTATACTGTTCAATATTTATGTGGCTTCCCTTGCCTCTCTTCTAAGATCTCTTGGGTTCATCCCCATTTCTTATGCGGATGACACTCAACTAATCTTTCCATTTGACACATCCTCATCTTCTGCTCAAATCCGTTTCTCACATGGTATGCTTGCCATCTCTGAGTGGATGAGTAGTAATTTTCTGCAGCTCAACACCAGTAAAACAGAAATTATTCTTTTTGGAGACGCTACCATTTCGTGGTCTCCCACCTGGTGGCCTACTGAGCTGGGGCCTGTTCCATTACCTAAACAGACAGCAAAAAATCTGGGCATCCGTCTGGATCAGGCCTTGTCTATGAAGGAGCATGTTTCTCACACCGTCAGCATATGTTTCTTCACCTTGCGCCTTCTGAAGAAAGCCTTGCCATTTCTTCCAGACCCTTTTCGTAGGACTCTGGTCCAGGCCTTGGTATTGAACAGGCTGGATTATTGTAATGCATTACTGGTTGCTGCCAATGATTCTGCTCTTAACCGTCTGCAAGTGGTACAAAACACCGCTGCACGACTGGTTATGAAAGCTCCTAGCAGATCTGCTTCTATTCCGCTACTCCAGCAATTACACTGGCTGCCAGTGAGGAAGCGTGTGAAGTTCAAACTTTGCTGCTTGACCCACAAAGCACTGTGGGGTCCCGGTCCGCTCTACCTGACTGATAGGCTCCATAGGTACATTCCAAACCGTGATTTGAGGTCTGGATCCAAAGCGTTGCTTCTTGTTCCGAGGATTAAGAGAATACGTTTGGGAGGAAGATCTTTTTCCTACCAAGCTCCTGCGGTATGGAATCAATTGCCTCTCCCTCTCAGACAATGTTCCGACTATCTCGGTTTTAGAAAGGCTCTTAAGACCACTCTCTTCTCAGAATGACCATACTTTACCTCCTTTTGCACTCGGTGTCCAGCGCTGAGAGACCCCTGCGGGGGTGATTCATGCGCTTTATAAACTATAAACTAAACTAAACTAAACTAAACCGTGCCGAGCGGAAATGCCTGGCTCTACCTTCTCCGCCCTCCGCGCAACGGTACTAGTTACCACGTCGGACAGAGGCGGGAAGGACCAGCAATCGAGCCCAGGCCTCCGCAATCAGGTAGGAACCACAAGCACCCCTAGTGCTCCCCAAAAAAGTTAAAACAGAAATAAACAATTTAAAAGATCTGAGCCCAAGATTATGTATTTAAAATGCCTTGGTATGCCGTACCGCAAAGCGGGTCGAGGAACACTGCCACTGTCCGCCTAACCGCAACGTGGCCACCAGCCCTGCGCCCTTTAAAGGAATACTCTCCCGGCAGCTAGACCACTGACTGTGCCGAGCGGAAGTGCCTGGCTCTACCTTCTCCGCCCTCCGCGCAACAGTACTAGTTACCGCGTCTGACCGAGGTGGGAAAGACCAGCAATCCAGGCCAGGCCTCCGCAATCAGGTAGGAACCACAAGCAAGTAAAAACAGAAATAAACAATTTAAAAGATCTGAGCCCAAGATTATGTATTTAAAATGCCTTGGTATGCCATACCGCAAAGCGGGTCGAGGGACACTGCCACTGTCCGCCTAACCGCCAAAGACCACCAACCAAAGTTGGAGAAAGGAAGGAAAGAAACCAGGAGAAATGGGTAAAAGACTACTGTAAAAAAAATGTTTTGAGTGGATTGAGACATGAATTGGGTGGAGAGGAAAACGAAAGGGAGAGTGAGGGTCACACATAATGTATTGTAGTGTCCCACATAAGTACCCTGAAAACAGAGTAATGTCACCCACAAGCAAACTGAAATCTTAGCAGCAATGGGAGGATCATCGGGAGACTTACCTGCCGCACTGGAGAGGGAGGATTGTCCTTATTTAGTGGTTGGACTTTAGAAGGCAGATCAAGTGTTGGAAGCAGTCTTTTGGTCAGTCTGCCATATGTTCTCCCTGTAAGCGCACTGGTGGTGCATAGGCGAAAAAGAATTACAAAGCAAAAAAGCTCTTACTGTCTCTGGGCTGGGGACTCGATTAAATATTAATCTATTTTGCTTTCCTTCTCTGTTCAGTAGAGTCAATACTTTTCAGAAAATGGATGCTTATTCTGTCTTTTTTTATTTTGCTTGTGTGGCTGGTATTGCTGTTTTGGCAGTGCTATGACAGAATAGCTGTTATCTCACACCACACAATCTAGGGTAACCACACCTTTCCTGATATCCTGATAAATAAAGTATTCCTCTGATATTTTGTCTACCATTTGGGTTTGTTGCTAGTTCACAAAGATCCTGTTATGTTTCTTGTGTTCGTAATAAGGATCAAAAACAAAATCCAAATTTTCCAGGTTCTGTCTTCTTAGGTAATCCGCTATCATCCAGTTGACAAGCATTAAATGGACTGTAAGTGAAGGAAGCGCTGTCAATCATTCAGCCTCATCTTTTTGAGCTCCCTTTTGCATAAAGTATCAGTAAAGGAATTGAATTAATCTGCATATACATAACTGAGCCATTTCTTTATGTTTGGGTTAGTAAATGTTGCTCACAGCATTCATTTATCGCATTTCTTTTTTGGGACTAACAAGGATTTCATAATATGGTGTTATGTTCTCGGGTTAGGCCCATGTAGCAAAGCAGCTAATTTTTTATATTGTAGTATTTTTCAGCAGTAACCTTTTGCACATATTGCGTGCACGACAACGTTGGATTTGTTTCTCAGAAACTAACCTTGTTTACACATCTAGCTGTGCACAACATTATCACAATACCCTGAACATCATGTACAAGGTCTCTTTTCTCACTATGTACAAATACTGTCTGTATCGTCATCCATGGGGTGACAGGCTATCTACATATACATAACATCACTAATCCATATGCACATTGCAAGGTAGCTTTCTGTTATAAAAAGATGAGCATCCCGATAGATTGGTAAAGGAGGCACTACAGCTGACACGAAGGGTCCCTGCATGCTGAGACTTCACCATGCAGCGGTCTGACATCTCCTGAGGGGTGTCCAGTTTGTGACCAAGACGGTGTCCTTCATTCTCTCCCATCACGTAATGGGGTTGGATCATCCCTTTGGGGAACTCTTGGCTTCACACCTATACCCACTTCTAGGTACACTTATTGTAGGGTTCGCATAGTAGGAGTTCGCTCTATTACTGCCTTGTTTCATATGCCTGCATATATAGACTATTTTAGCACCATGGTAGAACTATATCTACTATTTACGCGTTTGGTGCTTTTAATCACTTTTATCTCCTTCTGTCTATTAATCATTGCAGCACACGTATTTTCTACAAGAATAACATTGGTTCAATAAACTGATTGAAAGCGTCCACTTGTGTATTCTCTGTATACTTCTCTGAGAATAAATGAGCACGAGTGACTGAGCGAAAGGTTCTGTACTGTTCCCATGATCCCTGAGGGGTCAGGGTTGTCATGTTCAGTGGTTGCCAGGAACCATTTGCTCCCTGAGAAGGTTAGGGGGGCTTGCGGTGGCACTGTGATGTGAGCTAGCTGGTCTATAGGCCAACATATCCTGTGGGGGTGTCCGTAATCAGTCTAGACCCCAGGCCCTTAGTTTATGTTGTAATGATCCTATGGATTAGTAGGAACTACACGACAATGGTATATGGAATTTCTGTAATGTAATTGCAACTAGTTGTGCCAACATAACTTTGTCTTCTGGTATATAGAATGATGTTTTTTTTACCATTACAAGTAAGACCATAAAATCTTAGCAAGCAAAATGCTTTTGGCCAAATTCTCCACAGTGGCTGAGGATATCACAGATGACATACGGTCACTAGGCAGCTCTACTGATGAGTACATGTGTTTGTGTGTGTTTGAGTTTTGTGTGGCTGCATGTGTCCCTCTCTTTGTTGACTTCATTCATACAAATACTTATAGGCCCTGATTACCATTGCCCCATTAAATTGCAATGGGTCCGGTCAAGCAGCGGAAACCTCTATGTGAAAGATCAGTGGGAGGCAGGAATTAACATGCAGGAATCAAACAATGTTTAATTTGTAAAAGAATGGATGTCGGTGCCCAAAGCTCTGCTCCGTTGCGTTATTTTCAATTTACCTTGATCCTCTTTAATTCATTACCAGACATTGCTCCCCCTTTATCTCAATTTTTCTGGTCCCTGATTCTCCCTTTGTTCTGGTTTTTCTATCTTTCTCTTCTCCCTTCTTTCCCAATTCTGTATTTACCCCTCTTTTGCTCACCGTCAACATCTGATGAGGAAAAATAAGTGCCAGTTTCCAAAAATGAGTGTGCGTGGACCCCACCGGCAACCACCAACTCAAATTAAGCACTGGGAATCCACACAGAAACACCGATTCCAGCATCGTATTCCTGCCAGCTTTGTGTGCATTTTCCATTTAAGTGCAAAAAATAACTACAGATTTCTTTAGATAGTCATGGGGATGTGGACATTATTGAATTATATGAGTAATTTCCACATTGAATGATAAGAAATGTTGTGCCCGATTAATATATATTGGTGGTTAGCATACTCCATTGCAAAGGCGATGGAGCATTCTTGGCTCCAACATAATGGTCCGCCTGCAAATTTGGAGTTGGACCATAGGTTGGACATGGTGGAGACTACTCCGTCTCTGCCTTGGCCAAACTTCTCTGATAGTCCGATGGAGTAAGGGCTGTCAGAGAATTGGCAATATGTCCACCCTCACAATGTGGATGGGCGGATAATATAGCTGTTTCTTTTCTATGCCTCACTGACAGAAAAAAACTGGCAGTAAAGGTCAGTAGAAGTGTGGATTCATGGCAGGAAGACATGTTTTCTTATATTTTCAAAACAAAAAAACACTTAGGGGTATTGTTTTTGAAAATAAAAAAACTTTGGAAAGTTTGCGGTACGGCTCAATCATATTTGACAGAGTTGTACAGCAAAATTCAAATGCATCTACTGGAACTGCCTTGATGGTAGTTCAAGGGAATGCTTGAAATGCCTGTCGGGCTGATGGACATTTCATAATTTCACAGTCCGGACCTACGCCAGAGTAATAGAGTAAATCACTCCATCACCCAGGAGGACGATGGCCCGACTACCAAATTATAAATTGGGCCCTAAATCTTCTAACAATAACAATCAAACCTGATCAAAGAGGGCACTAAATTCTTTCAACTTCCTGAGTGGGAGTGGGAATTCATTATATACCCCACCAACAACCCTTCATATTTCTTAGGTATTGCCATACTCATACTGGCCCTGTCTTTTCATTTATTACAAAAACCGACCTTCAAATTAACAGTCACTGTGTAGTACACAAATACCCTCTACTTCAACAGGTATATATAGAACACAAACTTGTGAACAAAATTTGTACAAAAGATTTGTGAAAAACTTTTGTGAAAAAAATTGATAGCACCTCACGTGCACAACACCACAGGAGCTTACTGGTTAATTAACACCAGTTGTGCCCACGTTTTTCATCATCAGTCGCTATCTTGCTCAAAACAATATATGAACATTGGTGTCCAGAAAACAGTGACAAATAAATGTGTGTCCTTTAACAACAAAAATAGACCCCGTGAGGTTAAAATTGAGATAAGCCACACAGTCACCAAATAACCACTTTATTCTCAACTCGTGTGCCTATTCAAAATAAAAACAAACTGCATGCTTGCAGCCTATTTAATGATGGGCCGACATGTTTCATTGCCTGTATAACGTAGTGGCAATTTCTTCAGGGCATGAGGTCTTAATCCACCTTTCTGGACCCTTGTTACGTACACACAGTGACAGGTAGTAGCCACGGCCCCTCGTACCAGCTATCCACCTCGTCACGCAGGAACTCAATTCTATTGTGAGCCCTGTCTCATTAGAAAGACACTTGTGTTGTCCCAACTCGCGTTTACCGCCGGACGAGCATTTTCTCGTTCCCGTGTCAGCGGTGGGTATCATCAAGCCATCTTGTTCAAGGGAGAAATCGTTCCTAATTGAAGAGATACCTGTGATCTCTTTAGGACATAGCACTTAATATATCATTTAATTGTTTGTATTTTGTAGATATTTGTCCTTTGTATTTGCGTCCAGGTTATAATTGCTACTCTACTTTGACAAGGTCCTTGGCGCAACATTTACTTTGTACTACACCATTCTTGGACACTACCATTGCCTTCGGGCGATTTTTAATAAACATTGTACAAATTTTAGTTTGTTTTACAATGCACATTTTATTATGTATGTTGTACCTTTCACTGTTTGTGCATTAAGCAATTTTCCTAAATAAACTTATTTTAAAGCCTGTGTGCAAAACCTATTGACTTTGACAATGATTGTTTCGTAATCATACACTATCCTGATAAATATGAGCATGTTTGTTAGTTTTGCAACAAAAGTAGGGGCTGAGCTATCAATTGTGCAGCAGGTGCAGTGGAACCAGGGCCCAGGTGGGAGCGTTTCACTCTTCGCTCCAAGTTTGACTATTTTCATCAACTAACCAGGGGCTAGGGGATCCATTTTTTTCTTGCTCATATTAGGGCTCCTGGCACAGTTGCTACGCTACTGAGGAAGGGACCAGGTATAATAAGAACAAAGCGTAATTTACATTCGCAGCTAATCACCAGTTAAACCTTTAAAGAGATAGACCAAATATTTGTCTTCTATGACACATGTTTAGTTAGTGACCGTGACTCAAATGTACTGAGTGCAGTTCTGTGGAACAAGGAACCTCAAAGAGGAAGGAAGCAATTCAGCTAATTTTAGTAAACTGCAAGTCACACAAAGAACAGAAATGACAAATTTTAATGCAAGCAAGTCCAAATGTAAAACACATAGGGAAGTGATACACCTCAGTCGAATGTAGCGGAATGATAAGCACATTTTCATTGGTCTCTTGAATTTAGTATTGAATTCCTAGAGAAAAAAATAGTGCTAAAAATAGTAAGTCAAGTTTATGTACCGTACATATCTTAAAGATAAAGTGCATTGCCTCATGAACAAATGTAACATATTGTTAATTTTTAATAGGCATCTACAGCTTGAGGTTATTACTGTTTTACTTATGCACTGAGTAATCTGCATACATATTGTTAAATGTAAAAGTCAAATTTGTCTTGGTAGCATTTGCCATTTACATCAGAATGGATGTTTATACATTATTGAATTTATTTTCAGAATTTTGGTAAGCTATTATGAGGTCAATATTCTAAGCTGTAAAATCAAAAATTGATAATAATCACACAATCAACCCTTTTCTTTTAATCCATTTCCTTTTCCGGTGATGAACATGACCCTTTTCATCAGAAATGTATCACCCTTACATGTGTTTATCACTGTCATTTATTTATCTGTTCAGAAAATTGTAATTTCAGGTGATATCAAGACAGCAGGAACAGAAGAGATCACAGGAAACTGCAAATAACATGACTCGGTGTCTGACTTGCTTAAGCATGCTGTCCCATTTTTTTGGGAACAGTAACCCGAGTTTCCTTTTTAAAATAATATCGATCTGTTATTTTAGTAGGGTTCCTTGATGTTCCACACCTGCTGTTTTCCCTTTCTGTAAATAATTAAATTGAATGATATTGTATATATTTCTCAAATAATATTTACATACAATTGCAATTAAAACCTTCAATGTACAATGAATTGTAAAACTAACAAAAATAAAATTATTTCCTTATAAAGGTCCGTATTATTCTCTTAACTTGCAAATTGTGACAGCTAACTTCTCTCCAGAGAGGTACATTTCCCATGAAACCTGATTCAACCAGAATTAGACTGAGTTGATATTCTGAAATCCATGATAGATCCGTTCCTCTGTGACGTTTCATCTGATGATTTGATCTGACAGGTTAAACACACAAGATCAATGAGTATTTACCAGGAAATTGTGACCAGAAACACTGATTACCAAAGTAATTTCTCATTCCTTAAGGGACGCCTGAAGGTCCTACTGGCAATCCCTGGTTACTCCACCCCGGAGTTATCTATGGCCCCCGGCTTAGTAACTTTGGTGGGTGGAGTTACAAGGGGAAATGTTGGACCTCTAAATGGGGCCCATAAAATCCTTTGTGAAAGTACTTGGCGGTAGACAACTGCTAGCCAGACTTTCGTATGTAATGTGTCCTTTTGAGCTGCTCTGTAATGTTACATGAAACTGGATTTCTATAATTTTAGCTCAGAACACGAGGGAGTGAATATGTGTGTCCCCTCTGCTTTCGTGCAAGTCATCGCCTTTTCAGAAACTCATCCTAAAAAAATCTTTAAATTGTTTTAAAATGTAACTTTTCGCCATGCTCACACTGATCGTCTGGTCATCTATCAAGGAGCATGTCCCATATAAATATCACTTCCATGCATGAATTTATGAAAAAAATAATTTACTGTTTGTCCATTTTATAAAAAAGAAAGGCATCCATTATTCTTTTCATCCCAATTTTACCCATTTTTTAATTTCATATACGTTTTTAATGTGTTAGTTATCTCACTCCTATTCTCTGTATTTACTTCCATTTACGCTTTCACCTCATCCCTAAAGCAGATGCACTTTGCCACTCTGTATCAGTATGCCCTTTACACCCACTTTAATCCTATTTCAGTCAAATTTAGGGTTATGAAATTAAATTTCATCCATGCCAGTCATCCAATTTAATCCAATCCTCTTGAAGGCACTCCAATCCTCTTGAATGCACACCAAACAAATTTGTGTCTATCCCATTTCATCTCACCCCATCTCATCCAGTCGCATCCCATTCCCCATCCAGACCAAGCCCCATTTTATTCAAACCCAAACTAGTTCAACCCTATCTCATCCCATCCAAAGCAGTGATATTTAAGAATTAGAATCAGAAAGGCATACTTCAGCTCTATGAAAAGAAGCAAGTGTTTACTGATACAGATGCATTGTGCTTTAGTAGAATTTCTGTGTGCCGATTAAAGTATGAAGGTCAATGGCCTGCATGCCGCAGTGCATCTGAAATCCTACTTTCATAAATAGGGTAAAGTCAGTCTTTAGGAAGATAGAATATACGAATGAATGGCCTTGTTAACAGCTTGATGGACAGGGTTACGCCATCACAAACGTGGTGGATGTCCCATTCGCCATATTTCAAGCGTATTTTAACCTACAATACTTGTACTATGGTGGACAGGATATCCATCACGTTCTAACAGAGTATCCCATCCCTCGCACTCTAAGTAAGGCCCTTAGTTTGTGAGTCAAAAGATCAATAACACAGAAGCTAAGGAAGTGCATTAGAAATGTTCAAAAGACCCCTGGCCCCATCACGGGTTGCCCATTTCTCTACCCTTTTCTCCCCACTCAGACAGCTGGGCATGGAGAATAAATAGATGAGTGGCAACGAAAGCAACACCCGATTCAACTAAGTGCCACAATTTACTAAAATAAAAGCTGGTTGACTCTGAAACCCAGGTTGAATGAAAGGATCCCCCCAAACCTGTGTAGAAACATACCACAAACCTACAAAGCTCATCTTGTCCATAGCTAAGGACATTCAACATATCACCTCAAGTAATTTAGGGAGACATATCTGTGCCACTGGAGGGTAGGGAGATGTATTTTCACATTTAGGATGCTTGTGGAATTAAGCTCCGCATTAACCAAGCACAGTGCATAAAAACGGCAAAACTTGCTATCCAAAAGTAAAGTTCCTCAAATCTGAAATTTCTGGTTGGCAGAGGTAAACTTGTCCAAAGTCAAAGGCTGTGTCTTGTGGTGCAATGGACTAATGCATCAACTCCAAGCAGCTGGGGCTAACCCCTTTGACAGAGGTTTGACTGCTGACGTGCCCAATAACCCTTTCATCTGAATGTGGTTGATAAGATTTGTACCATCATGTTGGGTAGCAATAATTATCTGTTATCTGTCATTAGCACTAAGAGATCTCATTGTGGCTGAATATTGTGCTCTAAAAATACACATATTACATTACATTATGTTATTGGGATGATGGTGGTCAGTGAATGAGCGTTCACACACCAGACAGATTAAGGGGCTGAGTTAAAGCTTGATATGGGTCGACATTCAAAGTTATTATTATTATACCTAAGAGGGTTTCCCAGCGCTTGGTAAACAGAGAAGACAGAAAAAGTAAGAACTAGAAAAGCCATGCCTTCAAGAGCTTCCTGAACATACCAAGAGATTTACAAGATCTCAACGAGGCGGGCAAAGAGTTCCATAATTTAGGACCCAAATAGGAGAACAGCCTACCACTTAATCCTATGGACTATTGCAAGATTCAGATTACTAGAGGGAGCGATCAACTGGAACAATAGGATACCACCAGAGATAGAGTGGACCAGAATTTGCCAAAGATAAACACATAACATTGTGCTTTGAATTGTACTTGTTTGCTAATTGGGAGTCAATGAAGATCTTGAAGAAGGTAAGAGGATTAAGAGTGTTTAGGAAGATGAAAAAGCTACTGAGCAGTAGCATTCTGAACCACCTGTAGGCGTCTAAGTGCAGCCTTTGATGGCCCCAGGTAGAGAATGTTAACATAGTTGAGCCTAGAAATGAATAGAGCATGTACTATCATCCTTTGAGCTGAAGGATACATAGAATTTTCTAGGTGGCTAAGGATACATAGAATTTTCCTTAGCCACCTCAGGACACCAAAACAGGTGGAAGCCACCTTGCTAATTAGATGATCCATCGAGACCTTGTCATCTAGCCCAAAACACAGGTTTTTAACCACCTGAGCTGGGGTGGGAGCAATATCCAGAACATCAGGCCAACAATGAGGGTCCCAAAGACAAGGTTGATTATCAATCAATACAATTGCAGACTTACTCCTATTTCACTTAATAAAATTAGTCTTCTATTAAGGACACCACTTTAGTGAGGCAAGAATTTAGGGTAGCAGAGCTACGATCTTCATTGGGGAAAAAGAGATACAATAATCTGGGTATCATCATATAATGTAAGACTGCAATCTTCCACCACTTCAGCCAAATGCCGCACATAGTTGTTAAACAGGGTTGGACTTGAAGCCAAACCCTGCAGCACCCCAGAAGTGAGAGGGATTGAGTTTAGTTTAATGAGATTAGTGAAAACTTGGAATGAACGATCAAGTAGAAAGGATCGTAGCCAGGCCAGTGCCAGGTCTTGTGTGCCCAGATCCTCCAATTTTTGAAGAAGTAACCTTTTGAAGACGTTGTTGAGAGCTGCGCTAAAATCTAACAAAATCAAAGCCACCATACCTCCGCTGTCAAGCTGGGGTCTAAGCTATTCGGTGACTCGCAGCAAGGTGGATTCAGTGCTATGATCAGCCTTGAATCCCAAATGTGAAAAGGAAAATACATTTTTGCAAGCATTCCCTATGTGTTCCTGTGGGCTACCAAACTCATGGAGATGTCCCCCTAACAAATGGCTCATTGCAGTCAACAGTTTGTGGTGGTGAATGTATAAATAGAATGTTGCCATACACTGGACTGTTTGGTATCCATCAGAAAAAAGCACAGACATTGATTTATGGTTAGGTTCCTAACCATACCTCTGAACAGCAAACTCCCCAGAGCCATAAGTATAAAGAGGTTCCCACAAACTCAAATGAGTTGAGAGATAGTGCAGTCCAAACAACACAGCAGTATTTCGATGTTTCTACATGTGTTAGACCCTTAGATGATCAAGATGTAGTAACTTCAGGTTTGGTTAGACTCCTGCAGGTCGTCATGGCTTCTTGGTAGGGTCTCGTCCTCAAGTCTTCCTCTATGCATGTCACAGTAGCTAGAATTTGTGTTTGCCATCAGGCTAAGGAAACTCCACTCCTCTCTTGACAAGCTTTTCAACACATTTTGAAGGCATGGAAAAGATTCAGTGCTCCGCTAGTGTCTGAGGCCTTGTGCTGGCTTTGCTGGTAAAAGTTCTACAAATCCATGGTCAAATGCAATGTCTGGGATGCACAGTACAATCCCTTTTGTAGGACAGTCATTTTTTTCCCCCTGATCAATCACATTTGTTGACTGATTTTGGTAGTTACTGACTCTGAAAGTGCCCTGCTCTCAGCCAACCAGGCCCAGGGCCAGTGCTCTGCCCTCTAAAGGTATATAGTAATTGGTATAAGTGTAAATGACGAAGACAACTTTAAGAAATTGGGTTTTTGGTTGAATGGGCTGTGAACCCAGGTCAAGCAGAAACCACACTCCTTTTCAGGGTAAGCAACAAGCAACCCCAAATTAACCTGTGCGTATCGCTCTGGTAGCTTGACATAGATAAGGCAGGCTTAACTTAAAGGCACTTTGTAAAGATTTTTCCTACACTTCAAACAGTAAAAGAGTGAGAACACACCACAAAAGGAGCTTACAACAGATTCAGAAAAATAGAGTAATATTTAGTAAATAAAACAAGACCAAAAGGACAAAAATTCAACCAGTAAACCACAGTTAATACATTTTAAAATGTTTAGAGGAAATTGCGCCAAAAAGCACAAAACACCAAATATGGAAATCTGTTCACTCCAGACCAGGACAAAGTCCTACATTCGGCCCAACCCCAATGGCACGTGGGCTGGCTACAGGGATCCAGTACGGCTCGCTGAAGACAGTACCTTAAATCATGGTTGCCGGGCATTGTTGGGATCCTCGTTAAAGATGTGCCACGCAGCCGAAGCGATGTGAGAAGCGGCGAGGTTGTGGTGTGAGATCCTGTTGCATTGTCGTAGAGGATCCCGTCAACGGGGCTTGCAATGCAAAATTTGTCATCAGGGATGTGGAGAGAAGCTGGTGATGCTTTGGTTCCAAGGAGCTGCGAGGCGATGCGGAGCTTTGCGACGGGTCAAATCCACGAAGAAACAGCGATGCGTTGATTCTGCTTGGGGATGTGCCGCTCAGCAGAGGAGATGCATCAGTTCTGCTCGGAAATGCGTTGCTTAGCAGAGATGATGCATCAATTCTGAAGGGAAGCACCATAGGCTCACTTCCAAGGGTCCAGGACTGGGGTGGCACCACTTTGAATGGGTTGACTCACATATGGCAGAGTCCAGGTACAGATACAAGTTTGCTGGAAGCTTGTTATGTCCATGAGGCTTCATATCAGAAGGACAGCTAACTAGCTCTTGGATAACTTCTGGGTTCAAGAGATGTAGGTCCAGTTCTTCTCACCCAGGCAAGAGGGCAGCAGGTCAGTACAGCAGGGCAGCAGTTTCTTCAGAGCAGCAGTCCAGCAGAGTGGCAATCCTTCAGCAGCACAGCAGTTCTTCTTCCCGGAAGAGTATCCACAGAAGTGTACTGAAGAGTTGGTGTCTGAGGTCCTTCTTTTTGTACCCTGGTGCCCTGATTCTGGAAGGTGGGAGAAGCTTCTATACAGTGGCTTTTAAGTGCACAGATGCCCTGCTCTCCCTGCCCTTGCTCTAAGCTGGCTGATGTGACAATGCATAGTCGTTAGGCCATTTGCGTGAAGACAGGAGAAAGGAAACAGCCTATTTAAGTGTAAGTGAGGCTTGGCCCAGCTCCTCCCACCAATCTTGCCAGTAATGGCCCTACCAGTTATATCTAAGTTCCCATTGTGTGTTGCTGTCTTGAAGGATTACAAAAAGCCCAGCTGCCAATTACATCCAGTCATGTGACCAGAGACAGGCTGCAGCCACAAAATGGTTGAGGCAAGAAAATGCAAGCTTTCTAGAAGCGGTATTTTCGGAATTGTAATTTAAAATCAAACTTAAGTTAGGATTTTTAATTATGATTCCAGAGACACCAAACTTGAATGGGTCATCTCTTCCCATTTGGAAATTACACTCGTACACATATAATAAGGCAACTCCAATGTTATCCTATGGGAGACAAAGGCCTTGCAGTAGTGAAAAACAAATTTAAGAGCTTTTCACTACCAGGACATGAAAAACTTAAGAGTATATGCCCTATTTTTTTAATACATTGCACCCTGCCCACTGGGCTATATAGGGACTACTCTAGGGGTCACTTATATGTATTAAAAAGGATGGTTTGGGCATGGCAGACATTTATATTGCCAGGTCGAAATGGCAGTTTACACAGCACACAGAGGCTCTGCTATGGCAGGCCTCAGATATGTTTAAAAGAGCTATTTAAGTGGGTGGCACAATCAGTGCTACAAGCCCACTAGTAGCATTTAATTTACAGGCCCTGAGTACACAGTGTACCACTCTACTAGGGACTGATCAGTAAATTAAATATGACAATTGGCTATAAGTCAATATTACCATGATTAGAGGAGAGGGCACAGATACTTTAGCACTGGTTAGCCATGGTATAGTGCTCAGAGTCCTACGGCCAGCAAAAACAAGCTTTGAACCAATGGAGGAGGAAGGCAAAACAGTTGGGGGTAGACTAACCTAAGACTGACAGGTCTAACAATAACCTACCTGTAAGTCCCTAGTATATAGTAGGGCATGTAGATTTAGAAACCTTGGTTGATTTAATGCACTTAAGTATGCACTGATGTAATGTCTAACATCAATTTGAAGCCAGGCTGCCTTGAAAATAAAACCATGTCCAAATTCAACTTTCGAATTAAAAGTACTTCCAATGCCTTTTTATCACTTATAGGTCACCGCTAAGGTCTGCCCTAGGTGCTCGAGGGTAGGATGCATAGTTATAAAAACAGGGACAATATAAAAGATGTTTTATATGTCCTGGTAAGGAAAAACAGCCAAAGTTGTTCACCCAATTGTAGAGCTGCTAGCCCCAATAAGGTAACATGGGGTAGACTTTATTACATTTATTAAAGTCTATCTATGCATTGGAGCTTGCTAGCAATACCATTCAAAGTACCACATTAATGGAAACATTAAATCCAACAGCTTGCCAAAATTGGATTAAACGTAACTTTTAGAGTAAAGTAGTTTTAGAACTCACTATCCTGAAGTTACCTATAGCAGCCCTGTAGACGCCTCTTCTGATTGGTCAGCCTTCAACAGCCTCAGGCAAGCTCCTCCCTGAGTTGGTGTGAAGAGGCCTGGGGCTGAAACAATACAGCCATTTGGTGGGAGGAGATTTGCTTCTTGAAGAAGCCAGGTAGAGGGAAGGGGGTTGAGGACATAGTCGGGATTCAAAAGCAGGAGAACAGATGTCATAGGACCCAGGCCAGCCCCCACTTTCTTGATCCCCCGCTAGATTGGAGCCTGCCCAATTTGAATAGGAGAGGGGCTGGAAGGGAAGAGTAGTCACTCGTCAGGCCCACCTTTGGGTTTGGTTATACAGACACACATACTAAAAAGAGATTTTCTCCATTTTGAATTTTGGGAGAATAGTGCATTCTAGGTCATAAATATGCCACACTTCCGATTAAGTGGTCATAGCAGAGAGAGGTAACTTCACCCCTATTGGTTAGGGTGTTCCTCCTCCTGCCATCTCCTAATGGAGGCTAAATATGGGAGAGCTGCAGGAGGTTCTCAGAACACTGCATGCAACAAAAGAAGAAGGACTTTCCTGCTGGAATCTAGGACTGCACCACAGAAGGCTTGCACTTAGAAAGACTACCCTTTCTGCACTCACCTGCTGCCCTCACAAGGCTCCACAAAAAAAGGACTTTGCCTGACTCAAAGGAAAAGGAGGGGACTCCCTGATAAGCAACAGGTACAACAAAGCTGTCACCTTCAAAGCCAAAGAGAGGATCATCTCAGCTTACCAGTTACAACTGGATTTTTCCTGGACTGTGCACCTACATTGTTAGAAATGTATTCCTAATGCCCAAGAGGCAAACCAGAGTCGCTGAACACTTGCTGGTGCTACTGCAGCCTTGTTTTCCCCAAAACCTTTCTGCAAAGTTCTGAATAGCTCCAGGAGAAGACCGTCTCGACACTGAGAGTCAAGCCGCCGACGTGGACTCACCAATCGCATTAACCTTAGTGGTTCATCCTGCTGAAGGATTCAAAGCCTGTCATTTCACCAAGCTGCGGAGCTGCAGCAGGCTGCTGTCGTCCTCTCAAACTTAGGATGCAACAGGCCAGAGGACCCACTGACCAGCCAGGCGTCGAGAGAAAAGCTCCAAGAAAAAGACTTAGGGCCTGATTACAACATCGGCGGTCCGTCTGCCGGACCGCCAATACTGCAGTTGGGAGAACACTGCAAAGCTGTATAACAAGTGGACCTACAGGCTGGCGTTCCGAATCGCCGGTCTCACGGCAACAACATGGCTCGCCCATTGAGATGAGCCGTA
Source organism: Triturus cristatus (assembly GCF_964204655.1). NCBI lineage: Eukaryota > Metazoa > Chordata > Amphibia > Caudata > Salamandridae > Triturus > Triturus cristatus. The sequence goes on along the minus strand of NC_140593.1, from coordinate 608,554,494 downwards.
GCAGATGCCGCCGCATTCTAGCGCCTTCTGCCCGTCCGTGAACCGCGTGCCATGTTGTCCACGGCACTCAGTGCACGCACGACAGAGACAAGAGAGAAAAAGAGACAGCATCATGAAATCTGAACATGTTGTAGCAGAGGCGGAAGAGAGGCACCTTGTGTGCAGTGTGATGGTATGCAGAACTATTGACAAGAGGAGTAGCAGAAAAACACCTTGAAAGTGGAATCATAGGTGAAGAGAACTGCGGAGACAGATATAATGGTATGTAACCATGATGGCAAGAGGTCTGAAAGAGGAATTAAAACTTTGGCCCATGTGGGTTCTTGGTAAAGCAGCATCTGAGACAAGGACTAGAAGAATATTCAAGTTCTTGGAAAGCAATGTGAGAAATTTTGCAAAATTGCGATGAATGTAAGGTGATAAGAGCACTGGTGTATGAATGTGTAGCATACTGAACTCCCCTGTCACAGGCAGTAGTCAGGGATTTGTTGACAGAATGTTTTTTCTTCTCTGCCTAGGGACAGAAAAGAAGTGCAATAACCTGAGTGTGTCAACACCGGAGGGCGAGAAAGCAAAACACACTCAATTGATGGACGGAATGCAGAACAAATCAAAACATTCATCCCCAGTCAAGAGATCTGGGTTAAATCCATCATTTTTTTGCTCACCATGCCACCCAGGTTTGCCAGGTTGCCAATTGACCTCCAAGAGCGGTCACAGCGTTCAGAGCGCGCTGCGTTTATTGTGGTCTTTGTGCCGTTTTTTTGGCGTTTTTTACAAAATTCCTGTTTTCTCTATTTTGTTTTATTCTTGAGTTCGTTTTCCCCTGTTTTTACTCTTGTCCACTTACCTGCACTGTAATCTTGTGGAATCACCGCGCTTTGCGGGTCCTGTCCCTGGCTACTCGGCACTCTGGCGGCCATATTGGGTGAGTCAGAGTCTCGGGCGGCACTAGCCTCTTTCTAGCTTTAGCGTCATAAGGACGCTCGCCCTCTACTTAAGGAGGATAAATCAGAGGGTCAGTCTTGCCAGGTTGCCAATTGACCTCCAAGAGCGGTCACAGCGTTCAGAGCGCGCTGCGTTTATTTTGGTCTTTGTGCCGTTTTTTCGGCGTTTTTTACAAAATTCCTGTTTTCTCTATTTTGTTTTATTCTTGAGTTCGTTTTTCCCCTGTTTTTACTCTTGTCCACTTACCTGCACTGTAATCTTGTGGAATCACCGCGCTTTGCGGGTCCTGTCCCTGGCTACTCGGCACTCTGGCGGCCATATTGGGTGAGTCAGAGTCTCGGGCGGCACAAGCCTCTTTCTAGCTTTAGCTTCATAAGGACGCTCGCCCTCTACTTAAGGAGGATAAATCAGAGGGTCAGTCTTGCCAGGTTGCCAATTGACCTCCAAGAGCGGTCACAGCGTTCAGAGCGCGCTGCGTCTATTGTGGTCTTTGTGCCGTTTTTTCAGCGTTTTTTACAAAATTCCTGTTTTCTCTATCTTGTTTTATTCTTGAGTTCGTTTTTCCCCTGTTTTTACTCTTGTCCACTTACCTGCACTGTAATCTTGTGGAATCACCGCGCTTTGCGGGTCCTGTCCCTGGCTACTCGGCACTCTGGCGGCCATATTGGGTGAGTCAGAGTCTCGGGCGGCACTAGCCTCTTTCTAGCTTTAGCGTCATAAGGACGCTCGCCCTCTACTTAAGGAAGTCATGCCTACGCGCAGCGGTTGCGCGCAGCGGTTGTGCCGGATCCCCGCCGGAGTCACGCCAGAGTCCAGCCCGTCTGTGCCCGTCCGGGCCCAGACGGGCCTAGGGCCAGACCCCCTGGCCAATCCTCGAGACAGTGTACATATATATTCGCGTGAGGATATCTTATTATTACGCCCTCCTAAGGACACTTCATGCAAGTATATTTACAAGGGCCCTAAGCTATTCACTGGATGCAAGATATGTCAGTCGACTCACTCAGTGAAGGGTAAGAATGTTTTGGCCATGGCCCTATTGTCGATCACTCCCGAGCCATTCATTAGAAATGTATTTCCTCTTACAAGACCATGACCTGGATGTTCTGTTTCTGACGGAAACGTGGATAACATCTGGCTCTGGGGTGGATATAGTTCGTGCCCTCCCACCTGGCTTCCTTATATTCCATCTGGATAGGCCTCTGGAGCGAGGGGGCGGTATAGCTATTATATATAGAGACACTTTTGTATGCAGGGCTCAGACGGGGGGGATGGTAGACTGCGAGAGCTGTCAGTTTTCCCTACGGATTTCTAGTACGGTGTCGGTGTCGATCCTACTGGTTTATCGTCCGCCAGGCGGCGTTGGGAATATTGTCGGCTCGTTGATGGAAACAATTACGCTACTGGCATCCTCCACGGCCAATTTTATGGTACTAGGGGACTTTAATCTCCACTTTAATGATCCAGCTGACTCTGTGGCAGTGGATTTGCAGTGTGACTTAAAAACCTATGACCTGAGTCTAATCAACGCGGGAGCCACGCATAATAGGGGTCATTTGCTGGACCCCATCTTCTCCAACATATCCCGTCTCAGAACTCTGCCCTCTTATTCTCTTCCCTGGTCTGACCATTTTTTGGTTCCGGTAATGTGGCAAGTGGATTCATTGGCCACCCCCCTCCCTAGGGTTCACACTCTAGAGAGAGTTTGGTCTAGGTTATCAGTGGATGACTGGACGATTACTCTTGAAGAGATGCGTCCTCCCCTTGTGTCAGACCCGGTAATCGCAGATACCAACTTTAATCAGTGGCTGACCAGCTCTCTCGATGTTATTCTCCCCAAAAAGAGATTGCATAAGAGGGAGAAGAGAAGAGGTTCGGCACCTTGGTACACATCCGAGTTGAGATCACTTAGGAGGGGTTGTAAGAGGAGGGAGAGGGCGTGGACAAAGGAGGGGAGGGAAGACAGGCGAAAGGAGTATCGCTCTGCAATCAGGCTGTATAAAGTTGCTCTTCGCCATGCTAAGGCCCAATTGTTTGAGGAAAGAATAAAAAGTGCTTCAAACTCACCCAGAGAGACCTTTAGAGTGGTAAAGGAACTTCTTACAGTTCCAGAGCCCTTGGTATCTCATGATAGCCCTGGTGAGAAATGCAAGGAGCTGGCTAACTATTTTCATAGGAAAATTGAAAATATTCTAAGTGCCCTCCCCCAGGCTCGCCAGAGTACAATCACTGGCAGCCAGGCTCTAGGAGCTTCTGCCCATCTGGACTCCTTTGGGGCAGTTTCAGTGGACGAAGTCCTTAAGGAAGTGGGCTCTATGAAGAGCGGATCACCTAGGGATCCGGTGCCAATGAGATTTCTTAAACAGGTAGCAACTACTATTGCGGCCCCGATTGCACATCTGATCAATGCCTCCCTTGCCCAGGGTTTGGTGCCATCCAGTTGGAAGAAAGCAGTGGTAAAGGCGCTTCTAAAAAAGCCAAATCTAGATCCAGCTGACTTGGCAAATTTTAGGCCTATATCCCTGCTTCCTGGACTTAGTAAAATCGCTGAAAGACTAGTAAATCGTCAGTTGTCGCACTTTATGGAAACCAATGGCCTGTTGCGTGATTCCCAAACTGGGTTTCGACCTGGCCAGGGCACCAATACCGCTTTGCTGGCAGTCGTTGAGGAAGCGAGGAGCATTCTCGATGCAGGAGGATCAGTGGCAGTGATCCTCCTGGACCTGAGTGCGGCCTTTGATACTGTGAACCATCAAGTGCTGATCCAGCGGCTGTCAGCTATAGGGGTTACGGGTGTTGCCCTGAAGTGGCTTACATTATTTCTTCATGACCGGACGTACCAAGTTTGGGAAGGCAGTGCTCGCTCGGCCTCTATCCCCCTCCAGTGTGGTGTTCCACAGGGCTCTTCGCTTAGCCCTACATTGTTTAATGTATACATGGCCCCCCTGGAGGACGTGGTGGCCCCATTTGGTTTCAAAATCGTCAGCTATGCTGACGATACGCAGCTGGTGATTGCTCTCTCCCATCTTAACGACAACCCAGACTCTCTGCATTCCTGCATGTCCAAAATTCACACTTGGATGTGTGACTCGGCTTTAAAGCTGAATGGCTCAAAAACGGAGCTAATAATGCTTGGGAACAAAACCCCTTCTCTCCCTTTGACCTGTTGGCCTAGCTGTATGGGAGCTCTTCCGAGCCCCATAAAGGAAATCAAGAGCTTGGGGATTTGGCTAGAGCAAGATCTCTCTTTCAGGACTCAGGCAAAGAAAACGGCGGGAGTTTGCTTTGGCCTTCTTCGTTCTGCGCGTAAAGTTATCCCCTTGCTTCCCTGGGCTTCTAGGAAGTTGCTCATTCAGGGGCTTATTGTATCCAGACTAGACTTTAGTAATATAATTTTTCTAGGCGCCCCTGAAGCGACTCTTAATAAACTCCAGCAGGTTCAAAATACTGCTGCAAGGCTGCTTATGAACACTCCCATGATGCAGTCAGCCAAACCCGCACTGAAGGCCTTGCACTGGTTGCCGGTGTGGGAAAGGGTCAAATTTAAGGCTTTATGCACAGCGCATAAAATTCTGCAGGGTAAGGGATCCCCCATTTTGAGGAACCTAGCTGTGCCTTATAAGGCTAATAGAGATATCCGTTCTAACCAGAATTATCTGCTCCAAGTTCCTAGAGTGAGAAGGGCGCGGGCGGGTGGACGCAGATTTTCGGTTAACATAGCCTACTTATGGAATGCGCTTCCGATGGGTTTGCGCTCTGAAACGAGCTTGGACCGGTTTCGGAAACTTCTGAAAACTCTTCTTTTCCCTGCCTGACGTTGTGGACATCTTTAGCTGTTTTTGTGGTTGTTTGCCCTGGACAAGCGCTGGGATGCCCTAGGGTAACTATGCGCTATATAAAAATCGCATTCATTCACCCCAGTTTAGACCTGGCTATATGCAAATCAGTCTTGACTATGTGCCTCATGGGAACAGTCCAGCCCGAACTGCCAAGCCAGGTCCTCCCTGGACCGGAAACAAGCATCCTAGGACTGATTTTGGGGTTTCACCCCTCTTCAGCCAGGATAGCTTGATTCCAGTGGCACAGTGAGCCCAGGACTCACGTCTGAGCATACCTGGCGCACTTAGGGCGAGAAAGCAAAAGACACACAATTGATGGAAGGAATGCAGAACAAATCAAAACATTCACCTCCAGTCAAGAGATCTGGGTTAAACCCATCATTCTTTTGCTCACCATGCCACCCCAGTTTAGAACTGGCTATATGCAAATCAGTCTTGACCCTGTGCCTCATGGGAACAGTCCAGCCCGAACTGCCAAGCCAGGTCCTCCCTGGACCAGAAACAAGCATCCTAGGACCGGTTACGGGGTATCACCCCTCTTCAGCCAGGATAGCTTGATTACAGTGGCACAGTGAGCACAGGACTCACGTCTGAGCATACCTGGCGCACTTGGGGCCAGAAAGCAAAAGACACACAATTGATGGACAGAATGCAGAACAAATCAAAACATTCACCCCCAGTCAAGAGATCTGGGTTAAACCCATCATTCTTTTGCTCACCATGCCACCCCAGTTTAGACCTGGCTATATGCAAATCAGTCTTGACCCTGTGCCTCATGGGAACAGTCCAGGCCGAACTGCCAAGCCAGATCCTCCCTGGACCGGAAACAAGCATCTTAGGACCGGTTCGGGGTTTCACCCCTCTTCAGCCAGGATAGCTTGATTCCAGTGGCACAGTGAGCCCAGGACACACGTCTGAGCATACCTGGCGCATTTCAGGCGAGAAAGCAAAAGACACACACAATTGATGGACGGAATGCAGAAAAAAAATCAAAACATTCACCCCCAGTCAAGAAATCTGGGTTAAATCCATCATTCTTTTGATCACCATGCCACCCCAGTTTAGACCTGGCTATATGCAAATCAGTCATGACCCTGTGCCTCATGGGAACAGTCCAGCCCAAACTGCCAAGCCAGGTCCTCCCTGGACCGGAAACAAGCATCCTAGGACCGGTTTCAGGGTTTCACCCCTCTTCAGCCAGGATAGCTTGATTCCAGTGGCACAGTGAGCCCAGGACTCACGTCTGAGCATACCTGGCACACTTAGGGTGAGAAAGCAAAAGACACACAATTTATGGACGGAATGCAGAACAAATCAAAACATTCACCCCCAGTCAAGAGATCTGGGTTAAATCCGTCATTCTGTTGCTCACCGTGCCACCCCAGTTTAGACATGGCTTTCTGCAAATCAGTCTTGACCCTGTGCCTCATGGGAACAGTCCAGCCTGAACTGCCAAGCCAGGTCCTCCCTGGACCGGAAACAAGCATCCTAGGACCGGTTTCGGGGTTTCACCCCTCTTCAGCCAGGATAGCTTGATTCCAGTGGCACAGTGAGCCCAGGACTCATGTCTGAGCATACCTGGCGCACTTAGGGTGAGAAAGCAAAAGACACACACAATTGATGGACGGAATGCAGAAAAAAAATCAAAACATTCACCCCCAGTCAAGAGATCTGGATTGAATCCATCATTCTTTTGCTCACCATGCCACCCCAGTTTAGACCTGGCTATATGCAAATCAGTCTTGACCCTGTGCCTCATGGGAACAGTCCAGCCCGAACTGCCAAGCCAGGCCCTCCCTGGTCCGCAAACAAGCATCCTAGGACCGGTTTCGGGGTTTCAACTCTCTTCAGCCAGGATAGCTTGATTCCAGTGGCACAGTGAGCCCAGGACTCACGTCTGAGCATACCTGGCGCACTTAGGGCGAGAAAGCAAAAGACACACAATTGATGGACGGAATGCAGAACAAATCAAAACATTCACCCCCAGTCAAGAGATCTGGGTTAAATCCATCATTCTTTTGCTCACCATGCCACCCCAGTTTAGACCTGGCGATATGCAAATCAGTCTTGACCCTGTGCCTCATGGGAACAACACCGGAGGGCACATAACTGGATTCAGGTAATTTATTAAATAATGGCAAACATGTATAAGTCTTTGGCATTCGAAACTCTGTGTTTTCCGAGTCTTTTGTTGGTCTCTTTAGTCACATTGTAGTCTCAGTATCTGCCTCTGGAAAATCTCTTAATTTGTACCTCTTCTTTGATTGAGACAAAGGAAAAGAGTGCCTCCAATTAAACCTATCGCTCTTACGTGCAAAGACATTATTTAAAAAAAGAATATAGCAGTTGTCAGAATATGTTCTGGTGATTTAGATTCTGCCACACCCTCGGGGGGAAGCAACGACACACAGGGAACTCCAGCCTGACTCATGCAAGCATCTCTACCAGAGGTCCCATTAACTCAGAACCATGATCCAATGCATTTGCTCGATCATGCTTGGTCCAGACACGCAGTCACGCATGTACCCTACTGACTACCAGATACACTACATAACCACGTGTGTTTAACCATGGTGAATCTACTTGTAAGAAACAGATACAACTAGCTTTAACTTCCATGCCCTGTCGGCCCTAGTAAGGTACTGCTATTAATGGAAAATAATGAAGCCAGACAAGAGTAGATTGTCTTACTGATGCGTGGGACAGGATTGGGAATATTAGACTAGGGAAATCAGTCCATGTGAGCATGCAACATCACAGCCCTCTATGGCCCGCCCGAAATACTGTCCAGAATTCCGACACCATGTCTCCTTTATCCCATAGCTTGATCGTTGGGACCGTGCAGCAGACGTGTCACAAATCAGGAGGGATACTCACCAGAGGCTCACACAGTGTACCCCCTGTGACTCACTGTAAGACATGCCCCAGCCCTGGTAGAAACATATGCACTGGATCCTCCTTGCTTTTTTTACAGTCATGGCACAAATGCTTGGGTGGCATCATCTTTAAGACAGGAGATGTTCCCCAGAGAGCACAAAGAGTAATAGTTGCTTTGTCTGTCATCATTTTGAACCATTTGTAATTTCTCCAGGCAAGATCCATTCCATCTTTTTAGCCAGCATATGTCGCAGGTCAGACCTGCCTTTTTCAATTTCTCTCATCGTTGAACTACATTTGACTTACTGCCCACAGTCGACTCATCCAGTAACCCACTCAGCTCACATCAGCTCTATATGCTACCAACCAGGTTATACAGCACAAAATCCTCAACTGATTTCTGAATAACGCACACCTTTTCCTGGAGAGAATTTGTGTCTACAACCAGGAAGATCTCTGTCTAGTAGTGTCTTGCCAGCCTCTGTAGGAATCAGTGGCAGCCACACAAACAACATGTAGTGCTGATTACATACATCACTCTTCCTATCGGTAGATACCCAGAAAACCTAAGAACATTCTTACTAAAAAGGACTTCGATAATTAGAGTGTGGACCCCCAGGATTGTCTGACACAATGTTTGAAGCCAAAGTCTATTCATAATTCAAGGCAAAGAATCCACACTCATGGTATAAGGAGAAGAGTTGGCTTTGGCATGATGAAGACAAATGAATTACTCTTGGTAGCATTTCTCCCTACTGGCTACCTACATAGGTTGTATATGCTGCCAGATGTGCAGACAGTAAATCAGATGGTTTCTTTGTAGATGATGTGGCACTGGCCCCCTCTGTATCATGCCATTGACTGATTACACATGCAGATTTTAGAATGGCCGGGAGGAGTGGGAGAGTTCTATTCCTGTTTCAGTATTAAATCAGCCAAAGGGCTAAACAATTATGCCATTTCCTTTGACTTTTGTGCTGCTTAATTTAGCCAATCCTGTTGCCTCACTAAGTCCCCCATTGCCACATAATTGCCACATGATTCCAGTCATCATGTCGATAGACTATGAGGTGGACCTTTCAAATGTACTGTCACAACACTTGTTAGGAAATATTTTGTGTTCAGCCTTGTGACCACTTTTAACTGGTGGTTGTGTTGTTCAGCTTATAGTCACAGGAAAATGGCCATATATGCCTAAGAAGTGTTATCTGTACAGCTGCCTAGAAAGAAGCGTACCAGGAGGCTAATATCACACCAATGTAATTAGCAATCATTTTTCATTGGCTTATTTGTGACTTAAAGTAAGGTTTTTAACGGCATTGAACCGAAAAGCTTTTGTGGATCCTTCATTAACTGTCCAGAATTGGCTTCATGGCAGAATAAAAAACCATAATGCATTGTTACATGCATGTGACAGATTTAAAGCGAGCAGACTACTAAAAAAGTAATGAATTAAAAGTCCTAGCCTATAGACTAATGGGCTTATTTTTGAGCCCCTTGCACTGCCGGTACGTCACTTGTTCCCCATACTACCAGTGACGCACTGGCGGTGCAACGGGCTTGTAAATAAGCCCCTAACAATGTAGGAACATTTCTTACATTTCTGAAATTCATGAACTTGAATGAGCCACCACCAGTTACAATAACAGTTTATGTGTAAAAATTACAAAGACTTCCCTTGAATGTCAGGTTGGTTGGTTTGATCAATCTATCCCGTTAGGCCATATGGTAGGAGTTGCGGTACTAGCACCTTTTGGGGGCAACTGCAAATATTGACAAGTATTGAAAGCACATGCGAGACACAGCACACCACAGGCACTGAGTGCATCAAACATTGAACCTGCAAAGGGAATGTGAGTGGGATGTTACAGGTTTTTGAGCTATTTTGAATGCATGTTGGTGAATAATATTCAACATAAGCTAGTCAGACATATTTTTTTTGTGTGTTTAAAAAGCTTTATTTGAATAATAACAGAAAATACAAAAAGCCAGCAATACAGAGAATAGCATATTGAAATAAGCATATAATGATAAAATGGCTAGCAGGAGAGGAAAAAGGAAAGCTGATTAAGTTTTATAAGGAACTAAGAGAGGGAAGGAGGAGGGAGGACAACTCTTATGTATTGGTAAAATATGAAAATTGCATATCTACAAAAGAATGTGAACAATGAGTATAATATAATATACTCATTGTTCACATTCTTTTGTAGACCCCTGTGCCCCACACAGCCGGTCGCTCCTCGCCCTCTCTGCCCTGCTAGTGATGCCTGCCTGACGCTTCCTGCTGCCTGCTTCCCGCACTTTTTCGCCGCCGACGCCGCCCAGTGACTTCTTTCCCGCCGCTGACCCTGCTGACCCGCCTCCCCTTCCGGCCCATTGGACACCCCGCTCCCGCCTCCCAGCGGCTCCTCCCCCCCGGCTCCTTACTTATGACGCCCCCAGAGCGACCGCGCAGCGGACGCGCGCAGCGGGAGCACCGATTGAGCGCCGAAAGTGCGCCAAAGGTAAGCCCGTCTGCGCCCGTCCGCGCCTGGACCGCACCCAGTGCCAGGACCCCTGGCCCCCGCAGTCACCCGCCCACCCGCCGGACCTACGACGCCACCGAACTCAACGCACTCAACGCCGGCCGAGTCCCGAGCTGCTACCAAGCCACCCCGGGAGGCACCCACGGACCCTTCTACTGCAACGCCTGCAAATTCACCTGCATCCAGACCTGCACTACACCAGCACCAACCAAGACCAAGACGAGCAACAGCCACCTGAAGTGCATCCTGCTCAACACCCGCTCCGTCCACCGACACGCCATCGAACTCTGGAACCTGCTCGACACCGCAGCCCCAGACGTCGCCTTCCTCACGGAAACCTGGATGAACGCCTCCTCAGCACCCGACATCGCCATCGCCATCCCAGACGGCTACAAGATCATCCTGTCATGATTCGAACCGCGCCCCGCACCCAAGCGGCGCTAGGACACCAACATCCAGAGTCCCCGGAGACCGCCGACAACACGTGGTCTCCAGAATGCACATAACGCGGCTCCTCCCAGGAGGCGGGGCCAATGATTCCATTCATCGAGGCTGAACGTTTTGAACACGGACGCTTTCTTGGCTACCCGCTTTCCTCCGTTTCCAGAGTGACTTCCCGCTTACTAGTGAATCAGGTAACGTTAGCAGTTTTCGGAAAGTGCAGCGCCTCGTGGCCCTCCCTCGCCGAAGACGCTGTCTGCACTACCGAAGACCTGTCTCTGCGAGGCTTCCAGTGCTGTGACCGAGACCTCCTCCAGCTTTCAGGTGAGAAGCCCTCACAGCGCTCCTCCGCCCCTGGATTCTGGGCGTGACGTAGTAGCGCCGGGCTTCCTCACCGTATTCCCTGCTGATTCCATCGCTCCCGGCTCGGGAGAATCCCGATCCGGCTCCTAGCGCTCCTCCACCCAAGGATTGAGGGTGTGACGTCGTAGCGCTAGGAATAGACATAGTGCACTCTGGGCTTCTCCGTGACGGAACGGTAGAAAACCAGAGCACTCCCAGCGCTCCTCCGCCCTTGGAACTCAGAGAGGCGTAGAGTGGCAGCGCCTACCTCGACTTATTTCGAACACCTCGTCGTGACCCTTGACCCACCACCCGGCTACCCGTGAAGTAACGAGGTAGACACCGGACCCAGTTCCGCGTTCCACGGAAGGCCTGGAGACGATCCCCTATCCACGCACGGGACTGAGCAGTCCTGGTGTGAAACGTAAATACCACGCAGGGGGAAAATAGAGCTCAGGTGAGCCGTGGCCTCAGGCACAGGGTGGGGGGAAACTGTACCCGAAAAGACCGCCTTGGAGTAACCGGTCTTCTTCTTCTCTCTTTTCAGATCTCCTTCCCCGCGGTCCCTACCCTTCCTTCCCTCGCCCACCTGTCTCTCAAGTCCGAGAGTGCTATACATACACCGGACTGGGGACGGATGGGAGGTGGACCCATAACTAGCATCATCGTCATCCCGAGGAGAGGATCCCAGGGCAGCATAACAGAATCATTGGCCCACGAAATATCCTCCTCCTGATTTCGGTGGTGTTGGTCATGGCGGCTACCTTGGATGACGTGTTAGCCGCGTTGGCCCAAGTGCAGCTGGAGTTAGCAGCTTCTAGAGCTGATTCCGTAGCCTTACATTCACGATTGGATCGCTTTCAGCGCAACCCTTTTGACGCCGGTCCAATCCAAACGGCCCCTGTCCCTCCGGTAGTGGTAGAGATGCCCACACAAATACCCCTGGCCCCACCGGAAAGGTTTCAAGGGGATATACAGAAGGTGCAGGTCTTCCTAACCCAAATACAACTGCACTTTCATTGTAAACCGAAACTATTCGCCACCAACCAGGCTCGAGTGGCCTTCTTGATATCTTACCTAACCGGAGAGGCAGCCCAGTGGGCAGTACCTCTAGTAAGAAGAGATGATGCACTCCTCTACGACTGGGAGGCTTTCCGGCAAGAGTTTGAAAAAACCTTCGAACGCCGGGCAGACACCTTCTCGGCTGATCGGGACCTCCTTAACCTACGACAAACCAGCTCGGACTATTTGGGGTACGTGAACAGCTTTCGTCGGTTGGTGGCGGAAACCGACTGGCTGGAGTCCAAACAGACCGCGATTTTCTACCGCGGGTTGACGGAGGACCTCAAGGACGTCATCGCCCAGATCGACCCGCAACCAGTCCATTGCGCTGCCATGATAGAGCTGGCCTCCCGCCTGGAATACCGGCTTCGGGAGAGAAAAGGGGAGAATACGCGAAGGGACAAGCACCCCTTGCAACGTGAGACTCCTCGGATGTCGGAGTCACCAGTGTCCCGAGGTGATCCCATGGAGATCGGAACGGTGAGAGCGTCCCTGACCCTGACCGAGCGTGATCACCGCCGAAAGCAAGGCCTCTGCCTCTACTGCGGCAAGAAGGGTCATTTCTTGCGTGAATGTCCGGTTCGTCCCAAGAACAACAGGCCTAAAGCCAGCCTAGCCACAGTCGGAGTGGGAGAAACGACGTCGGGAAACCTACGTGCTTGAAGGATCTGGGAAGGAAGCCTTCAAGCTGTCACTTCATTCCTTCCCTGGAAGCAGACAGTACCAAAGAACCCGACCACCTGTTTCTCACCATACAGGTAACCCTAGACAAGGATCCTATGGCGGTAAGGGCCATGATCGATTCGGGAGCTACGGGCTGCTTCATGGACATAACCGAGGCAGAACGGTTGGGAATACCTTTGCGCAAGAAACCCGTGCCCGAAATGGTATATGCGGTAGACGGCAAGGAGCTGGACTCCGGTCCCATTCGTCAAATAACCCCGTTATTATGGATTACCATAGGAGAAGACCATGGCGAATGGATGACCCTAAACATCATCCATGCACCTAGATGCAAGCTCATCCTAGGGTTACCTTGGCTGCGGCGACATGAACCAACCATCCACTGGTCCTCCAACTCCATCGCTTTCGACTCCTCTTATTGTCAGACCCAGTGCCGCTTCCGAGGAACCCCGGAAGAGGAAACAACCAGGGCCTCCCAAGTCGTGGCCACCGCGGCAGAGAAGGAGGTGGCTCTCCCAGAGTGCTATGCCAGGTACGCGGCGGTCTTTTATAAAGTAAAGGCCGAGGAGCTACCACCCCACCGGGAGTATGACTGCCGCATCGACCTGGTTCCCGGAGCCGAACTGCCCTGCAGCCGGGTATATGCCTTAACGGGCCCGGAAACCGACCACCTAAGAGCATACCTGGACGAGTATCTCCGACTGGGGTTCATTCGCCCCTCAAGCTCACCAGCAGCTTCACCCCTGTTTTTTATTCCCAAGGCGAACGGCGAACGGCGATGCTGTATCGATTACCGCTCGCTCAACGCCCAGACCGTCAAGAACCAATACCCCTTGCCCCTCATACCGGTACTACTGGAACAAGTACAGGGGGCGAAGATCTACACGCGGTTGGACCTCCGGGGGGCGTACCACCTGGTTAGGATTCGTGCGGGCGACGAATGGAAGACTGCCTTTAAAACACGGTTCGGCCTGTACGAATACCTAGTGATGCCTTTTGGGCTGTGTAACGCCCCGGCCGCGTTCCAATACTTCCTCAACGAAGTATTGAGGGAATTCTTGGACCGATATGTCGTAGTTTACATCGACGACATCCTGATTTTTTCATCTAATCAGGAAGAACACGTCGGTCACGTCCAAAAGGTGTTGGCGGCTCTGGAAAGACACCGACTGTTTTGCAAGCTCACCAAGTGTGAGTTCCATGTCACCACGGTGGAATTCCTTGGGGTCCTCCTTACGCCAGAGGGGCAGGTCATGACGGAGCGTAAAGTACAGGCGGTAGCCGAATGGCCCCGGCCCACAACAGTGAAAGACGTTCAAAGCTTCCTGGGTTTCTCAAACTTCTATCGAAGATTTATACTTCAGTTCTCGCACGTGGTAACGCCACTCACCAAGCTAACGCGGAAGGGAGTTCCCTTTACATGGTCGGTAGAAGCCCAAAGAGCGTTTGATCATCTGAAGAGAGCCTTCACCAGCGCTCCCCTATTGCGACATGCAGACCCTGATCTGCCTTTCCTGGTCGAGGCGGACGCTTCGGACGAGGCAGTCGGAGCAATCCTGTCTCAACGACAACCCGACACAGGAGCACTCCACCCGGTCGCCTACATGTCCAAGAAGCTGAGTCCAGCCGAACTCAACTACAACATCGCGGAGAAGGAGCTCCTCGCCATTAGGGAGGCGTTTCTGGAATGGCGACACTGGCTGCTGGGGGCCCGACATCAGGTGACGGTGTATACGGACCATCGAAATCTGCAATTCCTACGATCGGCCCGACACCTCTCCCCCAGGCAACAGAGGTGGATGCTCTTCTTTGCTGAGTACCACTTCTTGGTCACCTATCGACCTGGAGCGCTCAATCGAAAGGCCGACGCCCTATCCCGCCTAAACACCCGGGACCTTCCCAGGAGCACCCCCGAACAGTCCCTTGTCTCTCCTGACCTGGTCATAGGTCGGGTAGAGACCGACTCCTTCCTCCAGAAGGTGAAACAAGGACTCCGCACCTTCGCCTGGACCACATGGTTGAAGAGCCATATGGAATGGCGCCTCCATCAGGGTCTTCCCCTGTGCGGATCCAAACTCTTGGTACCCACGCCCCAGCTTCGCAAGACCGTTTTCTCCTGGTGCCATGAACAGCCCTGTGCGGGGCACGTGGGAGGGACCAAGACCCTGGAAAGAGTGCTAAGACAATTCTGGTGGCCCTCTGTTAGACCTGACGTGCTGCGATGGGTCCAGCAATGCACAATATGTGCGCAAATGAAATCCGACCATCTGAAGAAGCAAGGACTCCTGATGCCTCTCCCCACGCCGATGAACCCCTGGGAAAGGATCTCGATAGACTTCGTGGTGGGGCTACCCAAAGACCAGGGATGCACCGCCATCATAGTGGTGGTGGATTACCTCACCAAAATGGGCCACTTCATCGCTTGTAAACGAGTACCGTCAGCCGGGGGGTTGGCATCTCTTCTCTTGAGACACGTGGTGAGACTGCATGGACTCCCGTTAGGAATAGTGTCTGACCGAGGCTCCCAGTTCACGGCTAGATTCTGGAAGGTGTGGTGTGAACAGCTCGGCATCCGCTCTTCCCTCTCCACAAGCTTCCACCCGCAGACGGATGGCCAAACCGAGCGGCTTAACCAAACGCTGAAACAATACTTGCGCTGTTATGTGGACCGGGCGGCGAACTCATGGGTGGATTTGCTTTGGGTGGCGGAAGTGGCATACAACAACGCACAACACTCCGCTACACGTCACACCCCCTTCTTCCTGGCCTCAGGGTTCCACCCTCGCTTCATCCCTTTCCTGCTCCCTCGGGAGGGCACGTCCCTTCCTGATCTCCAGGAACGACTTGGTACCATCCGCACTGCTCTCCGCCAAGCTCGGTCTCACCTCCTTGTGGCAAAAGGGAGGTATAAGGCCCAGGCCGACAAACATCGCCGACCTGCCCCGGTTTACCACAGAGGGGACAGAGTGTGGTTGTCCACCAGGAACATCCGATTCCGGAGGCCCAGCATCTTCAATCCTAAATTCATCGGTCCCTACCCTGTGGTGCGACACGTGAACCCGGTGGCGGTGCAGCTCCGATTGCCTCCTCATCTGCGCATCCACCCGGTGTTTCACGTGTCCTTGCTCAAACCGTCGCTGTGCCCCGTTCGGAAGGCGCCGGCTCCAGTGTGGGTCCACCAGGACCAGGAGTACGTGGTGCGACGTGTCTTGGACTCCAAGGTGGTGCGGGGCAAGCTGTGGTATCTCTTGGCCTGGAAGGGGTATGGCCCAGAGGAGGACTCCTGGGAACCAGCTTCGGACGTGCATGCTCCTCGTCTGGTCGCGGCTTTCCACCGCCGCGCGCCCTCTAGGCCGGGGGGCCCTGGCGGTCGCTGGGGCGCCGGTGTGAGGAGGGGTGTGCTGTCATGATTCGAACCGCGCCCCGCACCCAAGCGGCGCTAGGACACCAACATCCAGAGTCCCCGGAGACCGCCGACAACACGTGGTCTCCAGAATGCACATAACGCGGCTCCTCCCAGGAGGCTGGGCCAATGATTCCATTCATCGAGGCTGAACGTTTTGAACACGGACGCTTTCTTGGCTACCCGCTTTCCTCCGTTTCCAGAGTGACTTCCCGCTTACTAGTGAATCAGGTAACGTTAGCAGTTTTCGGAAAGTGCAGCGCCTCGTGGCCCTCCCTCGCCGAAGACGCTGTCTGCACTACCGAAGACCTGTCTCTGCGAGGCTTCCAGTGCTGTGACCGAGACCTCCTCCAGCTTTCAGGTGAGAAGCCCTCACAGCGCTCCTCCGCCCCTGGATTCTGGGCGTGACGTAGTAGCGCCGGGCTTCCTCACCGTATTCCCTGCTGATTCCATCGCTCCCGGCTCGGGAGAATCCCGATCCGGCTCCTAGCGCTCCTCCGCCCAAGGATTGAGGGTGTGACGTCGTAGCGCTAGGAATAGACATAGTGCACTCTGGGCTTCTCCGTGACGGAACGGTAGAAAACCAGAGCACTCCCAGCGCTCCTCCGCCCTTGGAACTCAGAGAGGCGTAGAGTGGCAGCGCCTACCTCGACTTATTTCGAACACCTCGTCGTGACCCTTGACCCACCACCCGGCTACCCGTGAAGTAACGAGGTAGACACCGGACCCAGTTCCGCGTTCCACGGAAGGCCTGGAGACGATCCCCTATCCACGCACGGGACTGAGCAGTCCTGGTGTGAAACGTAAATACCACGCAGGGGGAAAATAGAGCTCAGGTGAGCCGTGGCCTCAGGCACAGGGTGGGGGGAAACTGTACCCGAAAAGACCGCCTTGGAGTAACCGGTCTTCTTCTTCTCTCTTTTCAGATCTCCTTCCCCGCGGTCCCTACCCTTCCTTCCCTCGCCCACCTGTCTCTCAAGTCCGAGAGTGCTATACATACACCGGACTGGGGACGGATGGGAGGTGGACCCATAACTAGCATCATCGTCATCCCGAGGAGAGGATCCCAGGGCAGCATAACACATCCGAAGGGACCACATCAACCAGATCGGAGGAGGCATCGTCATCATCCACTGGAACACCATCCGTATCACGACCAACACCGACGACACCCTCACACCCACCGAGCACCTGCACTTCCAGATCCACATCAACCCCAAGACCACCCTCAGAGGCACCCTCATCTACAGACCCCCAGGACCACGCACACAATTCAGCGAAGAAATCGCCGAGTTCATCAGCCCGCACGCCCTCGCCTCCGCTGACTACCTCCTCCTCGGGGACCTCAACTTCCACCTGGAGAACAACAACGACCGCAACACCACCACCCTGCTGGACAATCTCGCAAACCTCGGACTCAAGCAACTGGTGACCACCCCCACCCACTACGCGGGACACACACTCGACGCCATCTTCTCATCCAGCAAGGACATCTCCTTCAGCCACGCCACCGGACTCCACTGGACGGACCACAGCTGCGTCCACTTCAGCTTCAGAAGGACCACGATCCACCACCACCAGCAACAGGTTGCACGCCGCAGCTGGAACAAGATCACAGCCGACCAGCTCGCAACCTCCCTGAGCAAGAACCCACCCACCAGCGCAACGAACCCCAGCCAAGCGGCCACCAACCTCACGAAGTGGATCAGCGACTGCGCAGACGACCTCACCCCTCTGAGGACCTCGCCTAGCAGACCCAGCAGCAAGAAAGCCCCATGGTTCACCGACGAACTCAAGAGCTCCAAGAAGAACTGCCAAGCCCTCGAGAGAGACTGGCGCAGAGACCCAACACCTGACAACATGACGGCCCTGAAGCTCACCACCCGAAAACACCACCAACTGATCCACGCCACCAAGAAGACAGCATTCAAAGAACGACTGGACAACAACGCACACAACTGCAAGGAACTCTTCAACATCGTTAAAGAGCTCTCCAACCCCAACGCCGGAAACAACGACATCACCCCTTCGCAAGACCTCTGTAACTCCCTCGCCTCCTACTTCCACAACAAGATCGCGGACATACACAACAGCTTCAGCACTCTACAGTCGCACGCCACATCCGAACCACCGCCCCCCACCACCACCCTCCGCGCCTGGACCCCGATCAGCTCCGAAGACACCGTCCGCACCATGAACACCATCCACTCCGGGTCTCCGACCGACCCCTGCCCCCACCATGTCTTCAACAAGGCCGACGCTGTCATCGCACCCCACCTGCGAGACATCATCAACACCTCCTTCGACACCGCTACCTTCCCGGAGAGCTGGAAGCACGCCGAACTCAGCGCTCTACTAAAGAAGCCATCAGCCGACCCCACCGACCTCAAGAACTACCGCCCCATCTCGCTGCTCCCGTTTCCAGCAAAAGTCATCGAGAAGACCGTCAACAAGCAGCTGTCCGCCTTCCTCGAGACGAATGGATCCCTCGACCTCTCGCAGTCTGGCTTCCGAGCCAACCACAGCACCGAGACCGCCCTGATCGCAGCCACCGATGACATCCGAACCCTGCTCGAAAACGGAGAAACAGCGGCCCTCATCCTCCTAGACCTCTCCGCAGCCTTCGACACGGTCTTCCACCGTACCCTAGTGCAGCGCCTCAACAACGTCGGAATCCAGGAGAAGGCACTGGAGTGGATCATCTCCTTCCTCACCGGAAGGACACAGAGAGTCTGCCTCCCACCGTTCAGATCAGAAGCCACCGAAGTCATCTGCGGCGTTCCTCAAGGCTCCTCGCTTAGCCCAACCCTCTTCAACGTCTACATGAGCCCCCTCGCAGCCATCGCACGCCAGCACAACCTCAACATCATCTCTTACGCCGACGACACCCAGCTGATCCTCTCCCTCACCAACGACCCCGACACCGCCAGAGCCAACCTACACGAAGGGATGAAAGAGGTAGCCGAATGGATGAAGAACAGCCGCCTGAAACTGAACTCGGACAAGACGGAAGTCCTCATCCTGGGTTCCTCACCCTCCGCCTGGGACGACTCCTGGTGGCCCCCCGCCCTAGGCAACGCACCCAAACCAACAGACCATGCTCGCAACCTGGGCTTCATCCTGGACGCCTCCCTCTCCATGACCAGACAAGTCAACGCCGTCTCCTCAGCGTGCTTCAACATCCTGCGCATGCTACGCAAGATCTTCCGGTGGATCCCCACCGAGACCAGGAAAACGGTCACCCAGGCCCTCGTCACCAGCCGTCTGGACTACGGCAACTCCCTCTACGCCGGAACCACCGCCAAACTCCAGAAGAGACTCCAGCGGATCCAGAACGCCTCTGCACGTCTCATCCTGGACATTCCCCGCCGCAACCTCATCTCCGGACACCTGAGAGACCTGCACTGGCTCCCGGTCACCAAGAGAATCACCTTCCGTCTCCTCACCCACGCACACAAAGCCCTACACAACCAAGGCCCAGGATACCTCAACAGCCGCCTCAACTTCTACGCTCCCAAACGCCAGCTTCGATCGACCAGCCACGCCCTCGCCTCCGTCCCCCGTATCCGAAGAGCCACCACAGGAGGAAGGTCCTTCTCCTACCTCGCCGCCAAGACCTGGAACTCCCTCCCGACTCACCTCCGCCTTACCCAGGACCACCTCGCCTTCAGGAAGCAGCTCAAAACCTGGCTGTTCGAGCAGTAGCGGACCCCCTCCCCTAGCGCCTTGAGACCCTCCGGGTGAGTAGTGCGCTATACAAATGCTTTGATTGATTGATTAATGAATAAAAAACATTAAGCCAACGAGGTTTTGAAGAAAAGAACAGAGAAGATAAATATTTAAGGAGGCTTAAAAGTTTCCGCATTTAAACGAGAACTATATGTTAACGCCAGTTTGTCTAAGAAAGCAGTAAGTGGCAGCCAAAAGAGTTCCTTGTTATTCATCGGCGTGCAAGAGGAGGCAAAAGCAATATCAAGTCGGAGAAAATAGCATAGACTATTCCACCAATGTTGGATAGAAAGCATTGCAAGTGTTTTCCAATTTAGAGTTATGTGTTGAAAAGCTAAAGCTAATATAAGGTCAAAAAGACCATGTTTATGAATAGGAAGGTGTAAGTAATCAGGCAAACTTCGAGAGAAGAGCAGAGGAATAGAATAAGGAATGAGAATGTTAAACAAGTGAGAAATGTAAGACCATATCTTACCCCAAAATAGAGTAACTGAAGGGCAAAGAAAAAGAAGGTGCATGAAATCAGCGTTAGGAGAGCCACAAGTCCAGCAATTTGCATCAGTAGAGTGAGTAAACCTAGCTATAGAGACAGAGTGAAATAAAGCCTATGAAAAAGGAAAAACATAGATTGAGTAAGAGAGGCAGAACAAGAGATTTTGAGAGAGCGGGACCAGAGTTTGTCCCAAATGTTGATAGTCCATTCACATTCCAGGTCAGATTACCATGCACGTTCCAATTTAGTTTTAGTACGATCAGGATTAGGAGCTAATGAGAGTTTATAGATAAGAGAAGCTTTGGGTAGAGCAAGAAGAACTTTGAGAAAAGGATTTTGATCAGCGGGAGGAGGGAGAGAGGTAAGAGAGTAGTAGTAGTAGTAGTATCAAGAACAACCATCATTAAAATAGAGAATTTCTGGAAGAAGGAGCGGGGAGAATGAAAAATAGTTTGAAATTGGGGGAATGGGCACGGAGATAAGCCATCAAATAGGTCATTAACCCAAATTATTCCCTTTAGTCTCCAAGATTTCCAAAAGATGGGTCTATTTTTGATAGTAATAAGGGGGTTATGCCAAATTGGGGATTCTAAAAAGGATTTGGTTGGGTTAAAGGCTTTAACAGGGAACAAGTGTGTTTGATCAAAGGGGAGAGAGGTGTGAGGGGTTTTGACAGAAAAGGCTAGAGCTTCCCTTAAAGAGAAGGGCAAAAGCAGAGCACATTCAATTGAAAGCCACGGGGAGTAAAATAAGAAGGTTTGATCAGGAGCAACTTTGAGGCCTGACGGAGGCAAAGGGATTTATGGTAAATACGAAAATCAGGGAAATTCACACCTCCATTAGATTTGGACTTGCGAAGAAAAGATAAGGAAATCCTGGCTTTTTTGTTTTTCCAAAGAAATTTAGAAAGGCAAGAATCAATTTTCTTAAAATAGCAGGCAGGAATATGGACAGGAAGCATGGGAAGAACATAAATCAATATAGGAGTAATCATCATCTTAATTGATGCCCTGCCACGAAAGGAAGAGAGGATTCCAAGAGGAGAGTAATTTGTCAATCCGAGAAAGAACCTCAGTCATATTTAATTTAACAGAAGAGGCGATGGAGTTGGAGAACCACACACCTAAACATTTGATTTTGGAATTATTCCACGTAAAAACGGTAGAAGAGAAGGAATGTGGAAGGCAAAATTTCGTAAGAGGCAGAATTTCTACTTTGTCTGAATTAATTTTATAGCCAGAAACTAGGGAAAATGTAGTGAATTCATGTAATAAGGGAGAAATAGAGATTTCGGGATTAGAAATTAAAAGAAGGATGTCATCCGCATACGCGGAAAGTTTTAAATGTTGCTCACCATAGGAAAAAACAGAAATAGAGGCATTGTTACGAATTGAGGATAAGAAGGGTTCAAGAGCTACGATAAAAAGAAGGGGAGAGAGAGGACAGCCCTGGCGAACCCCACGTTGAAGGGGAAAATAAGAAGAAACACATCCATTGACTAGAACCGAGGCTCTGGGGGCAGAATATAATAAAGAAATAAGTGAAATCAACTTGGGACCAAAACCATGCCATTTCAAAGATGCAAATAAAAAAGACCAGTCAACCCTATCAAATTCTTTTTCAGCATCAACAGAAATGGCCGCCAAGGATGTGGAGAGAGAAGGTATTTTGTTCAAAACGTTCAGAAAGAGACGCGAGTTATCCGAAGTCAATCTACCTTTGACAAAGCCACACTGTTCCTTACCCACCAGATGAGGCATAAGAGGGTTGAGGCGTAAAGCAAGTATTTTGGCTAACAATTTATAATCTACATTGACCAAGGAAATCGGGCGATAATTTTTACAAAACATAGGGCCTCGGCCTTCTTTATTTATGAGGCAAATTGTGGCCTCTTGAAAAGTGCCCTCTGTCTTACCGGAAAGAAAGAATGAATGAAAAAGATGTAAGAGTTTAGGAAGTAATAAGTTAGAGAAATGTAAATAAAATTCAACTGAAAAACCATCTGGACCGGGGTTTTTCCCTTTCTTTAAAACATTTAAAGCATTAGATAATTCATTAAGGGATAGATATGATTCAAGTTCAGAAAGATGAAGATCATTAGATGGGGTAGGGAGTTTACTGAGATAAGATTGAATAATGGTGGAGGAAGGGGGAGTTTCCAGGGTATAGAGATCTTTATAAAATAGCATACACTCATTAAGAATGTCCTAATCTTTGTGCATGAGGGTACCCTCAGAGGAGTAGATAGTATCAATTAGAGTGCGATCTTTACGGAACTTGAGATAATTTGCTAAAAGTTTACCCACTTTATTATGCCCACCGTAGTATTGAGCACTACGAAGAAGAAGTATGGAAGATGCATTATCAGTCGGGATTTTGTTAAAGGCTAACTTAGCACGGATAAGAGGTGGTAAAACTGAGTCTGGTGACGAAGAATAGAATTTATGTTCTAGGGTTTTAATGTGTGCTAGGGTAGCTTTTTGTTGTCGGAGGAAACGTTTCTTTTTTTTTTAGACAAAGTCTATAAGAAAGCCTCTTGCTGTATCCTTAAAGGAATCCCATAGTATATGAGGAGGAGAGCTGGGGTCACTGTTTAGATCAAAAAATTCATTAGCAAAAGTAATAAAAGAGGAAGAAAAAGGCGGGTCAAGGAGAAGAGAATTATTAAAACGCCAGCGGGAGGTCCTGGGATGTGGAAGGAGCAAATCAAGATCCGCTAGTATTGGGGCATGATCAGAAATAACAATAGGTTCAATAGAGGAAGATAATAGATTTTGAGATAAAGATTGAGAGAGAAAACTATAGTCAAGATGGGAGAGAGAGTTATGAGGAGGGGAGGCGAAAGAGAAGTCAAGAGCATCAGGGTGGGAAAGTCTCCAAGCATCTACAAGGTGTGTTTGGGAGATAGTGTCAAGAAAGTGTTTATGTGTTTTATGAGGAATAAAGCGTACCTGAGATTGGCAGTCAAGAAAGGGGTCAACAACTTGATTGCAGTCACCTCCTAGTATAAAGAAATCATCTTTAAACTGAATACATTTCACTGTAACCATAGGCCAAAAGGAACAGTCAGGATCGGTAGGGCTATAAACATTGAATACGGTCAAAGAAATGTTATCAATTAAAACTTTCTGTAACAACCATCTACCTTCAGTATCAGTCTCTTGCGAAATAACTTTACAATGCAGCTTCTTGTGACATAAAATCACAACTCAATTTTTCTTCTTGGAAGTATGGGAGACTAAAACTGAACCCACCCACCCTTTTTTTTTTAGTTTTAATGCCTCGGGTTCTGTCAGGTTTCTTGTAAGAAAACCAAATCAGGATTGTAAGAGGCAAGATGGGATAGTATTCTCTGTCTCATAATTGGGATAATAAGACCTTTCACATTCCAGGAAATAACTCTGAATGCAAAACCATAAAAAATGAGGATGAGAAGCGGCAACGGACAATGGAGACAGCACACCCAACAAAGGGAAACACATCACACCAGGACATCAAATAAAACAAGATCAGGAGCGGGAACATGGAGAGGACCATAGTAAATTTGCAATAAACCTGTAAGAGGAAACAAAAAATTATACAAATAAAACAAAAAGAATAGTGGAGTCCAAACAGAATAAATTATACCATCAAATTCAATGCAGTAGTCTAACAAAAGGAACATTAGAGTCAAGATTCAGAGGAAGGATGAGTTGTCTCCATTGAAGCAGTAGAGTGACAATGAATAAATCTTGTGAGATCAGCAGGCTCCTCAAAGGTGGAAGTCTTGTTAAGGAAGGTGACCTTGAAGAGGCAAGGATGGAACAAACCATAGCGTGCACCCAAGGAGCGAGGAGCCGGACGAAGATCCAGAAATTCTTTTCGCCATTAAGCAGTCGTCGAAGAAACATCTTGGGAGATAAACACTTTTGTACCATGCCAAGATATTTGCTTTTGTGACTTAGTGGCATTTAGTACCAGCAGAAGGCCTGTGAATTGTAGAAATAAAATAATTATGCCACGAGGTTTAGATGGGGCGACTGAGGAAGATAGACGAGGACCCAGTCTAATTGCTCTTTGTAGATTTAATTTGGTTGTAGGAGGGAGACCCAAAAATTGTGTCAAAAAAGAAGTAAAGTACGCAACAGGGTCGTCACCTTCGAGTCCCTCAGGAAGACCATAAATGCGTAGATTATTATGACGATTTCTATTTTCCAAATCTTCAGTCGCTCTTCTCAGTTGTAAAACTTCCTTCTCCGAAGAGGAAATTCTAGACGATGAGTCCTTTACCTCGTCAAGGTGTTGTTCCACCACAGTGAGACGGGACTCCATAGATGACCATTTATTGTCCAAGGTTTGTAGACGAGAGTTGGTTTTCTCAATAAAGGGTTGGAGGGCACGTATTTCCTCCAGAACAATGTCCAAGGAAACCGGAGAGACAGATTTAGGAGGAGAGGGAGGATCTTGTTTAAGTCTCCTGCCGGTAGACGAAGGTAAGGGTGCCTTAGATTCCATGATTGTGAGATTCTGTGCACTAGCAGGACAAACCCCCTGTGAGGATATCTCAGATAGATATGAGAACTTGTTAGGGGTAGTGTTGTTGGTGTCACAAGTAGCAGGAGCGTTCAACTTCGATTTTTGGGTGTGGTGAAGTAAGTGTTTGCTTCTACCCATGTAGCGTGGCACGAAAAGCACAGGAAAGTACTGGCATCATATATCAGAATGTACAAAAGTACGTCACAAAAAAACAGCAAATGCAAGAAATAATGAAGACCTTCAATGGTAAGTAAAAGTCAAGAAAATGCACAAAATACGCAAGAATCATCCAAAAAAAAGAAAATGAATAGGAGGGCGCCATGTGAGGAAACACAAAGAAAAACGTCTGAAAGAAAAACAAAATGGTGGCTGTTAAGCAGTAAAAGATAATCACCTGCAGAACTTAGACAATACTCCATGAAGACAGAGGGTCAAAACGATACCCTTCTGAAGAAGAAATATTATGATTCTGAAATATGCCATTATAATGTGTGGAAGGGCGCTGGAACGCTTCCGAAATGAAAAACGAAGTCCGGCACGATGCGGAGCTCCGTCGTCAGGCGGCCATCTTGGGTCGCGGTGCACGCGACCTCCCGACACATTGGGGTTTAATATAACTGCGTGTGTCTCTGTCTGTGTTTAAGTATTTGTAATTGATGGTTGGTTTGTTAGTATATCTGCCATTCCTTGTATGTTTTCTTAATATTTTTATTTACCACTAATTTTAGAGGACAGTATACTGCTTTTTAGGCTTCCGGGAACTTAGAGAAGAGAAGTGGGAGATCACATTGGGTGCACGGAGATACCACACATGATTAAGTAAAAGGAGTCCGTGACTGATAAACACCACTTGATGTGGTTTTGGGGAAGCCTCAGTGGAGGTGGGCTTTCTGGGGCTCAGTTGACAACAGCGAGACAGCACATTCGAGCCACGTCTTAGCCCTATGGCTGGTAGTAATATCAAGGCCAAGAAAGAAGAGAGTGGGGCCCCCATGGGCCCTAGGGCTATGCTCGAACATTAACTGTGTAGGCAGAACGTTGCACAAAGTAGATCTTTGAACTTGCAAGAATCCCTCTTCAAATCATCTGTGTCTTTGTGTTTCTATGCTTGTGTCAAATGCTGGGCACTGTCGCACAAACTGTGGTTGCATAGCAGGGCCGGCGCTAGGCATGGGCAGTGTGGGCAGCTGCCCAGGGCCTCGCACTCAGCCGACCAGCATGGGGCCCCACACCGATCGTGTGTCCTGTTGTTTCCCTGACGATCCAACTATAAGAAAGGTGTCTCCTTGCACTTAGGGTCCATGGGAGGGGTCCCCTTTTCAGGGCCTCTCGGGGATGGTGTCTAGAGGCATAGGGGAGGGAGTTGCTTCCTCTTGTCCCAATTGCAAGGAGACCATTCAGAGACACTGCAGGACGCCCATTGTACAGCATTTTAGAGCCCCCACAGGTTTAACTTTTAGCCCACAAGCAATTCTCACACCCATCCGGCTGAAGGTGTGAGAATTGCTTGTGGGCTGAATGTTAAAACTGTGGGGGCGCTAAAATGCTGGACAATGGGCCTCCCGTAGTGTTATGTTATGTTATGTTATTTATTCATTTCTATAGCGCACGGCTACTCAAAAAGAGTGTCCCGGCGCTTTAATGGAGAAAGAGATAATACTGCAACATAAAAAACATAACACCAAATAGAACTAACAGAAGAATGGGCCAAAGATTCACGGAGAACAAGCTACTGAGAAAACAACCAGGTTTTAAGGCCTTTCCTAAAAGCTAATAGGCTGCTGGCTCCCCGCAGGGCCAGTGGTAAAGAGTTCCACAGCTGAGAAGCCAGCAATCCAAACGAGCGGCCTCCGAGGCGCGCTTTCTTGACCCGGGGGACGACAGCAAAATGCAGGGCTTCCGACCTCAGAGACCTGGTTGGATGGTAAAAAACCAGTCTCTTTTGGAGGTACTTGGCTCCCTCCTTGTGAAGAGCTTTATAGGCCAAGGTCAGCGCCTTAAAAGCGATCCTCTTACGAATAGGAAGCCAGTGTAGAGTTGCCAGCAGGCCCGAGGCCCTGGATCGCCTGCTAAGGCCAAAGATTGCCCTTGCAGCGGCATTCTGTACCACTTGAAGCCGCTGCAACAAGTACTCTGGAAGGCCCAGGTAGAGAGCGTTGGAATAATCCAACCTGGACCCAATCAGAGCCTGGACAGTCAGCGTCCTGTGTTCCATGGATAACAGAGGAAGAAACCTCCGCAGCATCCTGAGGACGCCAAAGCAAATGCCCGACACCCCCAGGATCTGGGATTTCAAGATAAGCCTGTTATCCATCTTCACCCCCAGATTCTTAGCAACCTGAGAGGAACAGGACGGAGGGAACATATCCCGTGGCCACCAGGCCTGCCAGTCTGGTTCTGTATCACACCCAAAGAAAAGTACTTCGGACTTGTCGGAATTGCACTTAAGGCTGTTTAGATGGAACCAATGAAAAACAGCCCCAAGGCAATCCCGAATGCTCTCCCCATCAAAGTCGCCTCCTCTCTTACAAGAGAAGAGGAGCTGGGTGTCGTCCGCATAGGATACGATCTGGGCACCATGCGACTCCACCAGTAGTGTCTCTGAATGGGGTCACTTATTTAAATTGGAGTGGCCTCCCACATTCCCTTTTGGCCCAGGGCCCCGCAAATCCTAGAACCGGCCCTGTTGCATAGTGTTCGCAGTGTTTGTGCACATGCTCATATGTGTGTCTTTGAGGTTCATTATTGGTGAGTGAATGAGTGCAACAGCTTGTATGCGGTTGCGCGTATGTGTGTGATTGTGTACATGTGCTTCTGTACAAGTTTAACTGTATCAGTGTGTGTAATTTTTTAAATGTTTTTATACATGTTTATCTGTTTATGAACTGGCGTGACTGTGTATCTGGGTTTGTTAACATGAACAGGTGGTTAAATTTAGAAACCCTTTGTTTTATAGCATGTGCTATGATATGTCTGCAGAAATGTGAACTCTTCAGCTGATAATTAATTTAATGTATCATGATTAGTGTATCAGTGAGCAAAGAAAACTATGCCATGGTAAGGAGTAAATCTAAACTTGTGCATAGAGCAAGATGTAGCACAGAACTGTAGGTACATTGCCAAGCCATTTTTTTCAAATGGATGCGCATTGTAGGCATATTTGGTAAAATGTGTCAAATGCCAGTCAGGCGCCTTCCTCGGTTGTAAAATATGTTCCAGAGTATGAGACGTTGCAAAGATGCGTGAATGGCTAGTGTCCAGACTAGGGTACCAATCAATAGCTATATGTCGATGATCAGGTGCGCAACGCCCATTGGGCTCAAAGGGCTTCAGCCAAAACCCCTGTCGTGTGTTTCAGCCCGGGCTGAGACAGCTTCCTGGGCACACACACAGCTGCAACTGAGTACTTCACAGGTCTTTAAATGACCATTAACTTGTTAATGAGGCTTTGTTGTTTTTCACCCCTTCTTAGAGCCCCTGCAGCTCCACTCTGCCGATTGTTTGAAGAATCAGGCCCCCCCGAATTCTTTTCTTAGCCCCCCCCAAAATTTGGCTCTAGTTGCGCCTCTGTCGTTGATCATGAAAAAATATGAGCAGCACGATGTACAGCTACATAAGGGTGCACGCAGAAGGCACTTCCTTCTTGCAGACAAGTTGCCAGACGTTCGTGGCAGATTTCACAGCTGGTAGTTCCTCATGTTTCCCACTGGGGCTCATTGCCCAGCCACAACTGAGGATTCGGGTTTAGATGAAGCCTAGGGCTGACATGAAAGTGTGCTCAGCAATAGCACTCCGCTGTCAACACTGGCACTTGTGACAGCCTTAATTCAATATACATTCAAAATATCTATGATCTGCCGCCCAAGCCATTCTTATAGCTTTGGGGCTGAACTAGTCAGTATTGTCACCACCAGTGGCTTAGCTAGCCCTTTAGTTGCCCTTGCCGACTGCTTTGAGGGGGTGGATTCTGACAATTGTTGCCCCTGAGGGCCGGGGGTAGCTGGTGATTGCTGCCCTGAGACAGCAGGTAAGAGCAGGAGGAGGCTGCCACCCCCAAAACTATGCCCCCGGGACGGACCGCCTGCCCCCATGCTATGCGATTGATTGTCACACCTGTAGGAGTGTGATGTTAGTAGTTGTGTTGTTACTATAATTGGCTGCATCACAGGGGCAAATGTGTGGTGCAAGCTGCAGTGGCCTCCTGACAAGAGCCCTGGCACTTCTTTTATTCAATTTACAATTTAAGCACTGATTACCCTGCACACAACCTTTGGGGAATCTAGGAGCATTTGAGCATTCGAACAGTGAGCCAGTCACCTGAAGCATAACTTCAGTCATCCAAAACTCTGCTCAATTATGTCAAATATTAGTATGGGTGCTTTGTTATTCCTCAGTTGGACTATGAGGAGGGTTCAGTAGAAGAAAGACCATTTAAAGGGACAGAGAGCATAAGCAGAGCCTGCTGTATTGGAAACATGTGCATTAGTGTATGGGGCTATCACAAGATACATTTATCAGAAGGTGGCATATGCATTCCAATATGCAATCCCTTACTGGTGTGTATATGCTACAATGCACGAGATCCACGTGATTTAATTGAGACTTAATATACTATGAGCTGAGTCTGGAAAACAAAACTAATCAGGACCCCATTTTATGGAAATGTGTTCTGTGAGAATGAATTTTCAAAAGTGGCTAGGGTGGAGATGGGTTGCAGACATTTTGAGCTAACACCACCCTTTAAGGAAAACATTTTTCCCTGTAGTTTCATCTGAGCATATATTGCTTCAGCGTAGTGGAGGAGAGGAAAAGGGGCAAAGAATAGTCACAACAGGTGACAGAGCACCCTTGATGACTCTGTCTACAGGGGTATGTCCCCAGCTCTCCATAAGAAGCTTGGCTAATTTTAGTAATAGGGCAACAATATGTGCTCAGATTAAATAATTTTGGGCATCTATGCCCAATTGTCTGTAGTAGGGAAAGGACAGCCAGTGTAGAATTTCCAGGGTCAGGTTATTAGTCCTGGTGAAAGTTTGGGACCCATAGTGGCTGATTGGGTGCAGTCTGAAACATGGTGCCTATACAGCGGGTGTAGGGACATTATTTCCCCCTGACACCCATATATACTAGTTTTTAACTATACCAAGGGTACCCTATATTAAAGGAAACCCCGGGTATACCTGAGGTATTTTTATTCAATAAGACCCAGGTTAGGAAATATCAAAAGTGCTCCCTGGAACATGGTTGAGCCCACCCTGGTTTACAGGGACCAGGATGAGACCTGATGATGAAGCATGCCACTAATAGAGTGGGTGAGGGTCTGAAAATAAACATCCATGGTGTCCCTTGGAATGTTTTCCGGTCATCCACTTCTGTGGGAAGGGG
The DNA here is from genome assembly GCF_964204655.1 of Triturus cristatus. Classification (NCBI taxonomy): domain Eukaryota; kingdom Metazoa; phylum Chordata; class Amphibia; order Caudata; family Salamandridae; genus Triturus; species Triturus cristatus. The sequence continues at coordinate 608,524,251 of NC_140593.1, read as the reverse complement.
AAAATTAGTGATGAGGGTTATAATTTAAAAAAAATTTCAGCACACACTTAGATCAAGTGGTAGTTCATAATGGGACTAAAAAAATAGGTGTGGTCTGTTACCGTCTATTCTTTAGGTGACCTGTAGCATAGACAGAAAAGATGCCCTCTAGGGAAGTAGATGGCTTGCAGTCAGGACAAGGTAGCGTTTATTGTTACAAAATGGTGGAAATTGCATGGACTCAGCTATTTGTCATCTTGCTAGAGCTATACCTGGCCTAGGCATGAATTGGTAATAATCCTTCTGAAAGAAATTGCTCTAGATGTAATGATATGTGGGATGCTGCAAAATAGGGGAGTTCATTTAGCATACTTGCATGCAGAGCTGGGTTTGATTATGTTGATTGAGTTTCTTGGCTGTTACTTAAAAGAGATATCTTAATGAGGTGCAGATAAACATCTTCTGTGGAGACCTTCCTTGGTGAAACACAAAGAAGCAAATGTCTCAGCCACTGGTAATCATGAGAGCCTGATCCCGGTGTCTTATATCTAGTACACCCCTTGAGATAGACACCAGCCATATGAAAATCATCCTTGACCTTTCTCAGATAGAAGTCCATTCTGAACTACCAGAATCTATCTGAAAGAGAACGCAAGCAACCTGGGACCGGTTTCCCCCGACATATGCCTAATTAGTGAGGTGAAGCTTGGATTCTATAACACAGCAAGCAAGGGACCTAAATCTGGGCATACCTGTTATGCATAGGGTGTTGGACTGAGGAAAACATAAAAGCTATGGGTGGAACACTTTGCTTGGTGCTAGAAAACTACTAGGATCATACAATGATTTATATTGCTTATTTCATGATTAGCTTTAGAAACAGAGCTATATTTAGACCGCCTTTCCTCCTTTGAGCTGATAGGCTGCAGGGCCGGACTTGCCGTAGTGGGCACAGGGTGTTTCCAGGTGGGCCAGAAGGGTGGGGCCGTTGTTTGAGTTGTGAGGGCTGTTTGTGTTACTGGGGGCCAGTTTTGCAGCAGTGGTGCAATATCGTCCCTCTGTAACAAAAGCAGCAGAAATGCTTCTCTCTATCCCCACCCCCTCTCCAACCCCACCCTGGGGCCAGTCCAACGGAATTGCCAGGGCTGGGATGTGTTCCCAGTCCGGCCCTGATAGCCTGCCCTTTAACTAGTTATGTTAGTAAGAAGATACTACAAAAGATGAAATAGCCTGAAGCCTTGACTTGGGGCTTATGAGGTCTGGTAAGGAAAGGTGTTGGCAAAGAGATTGGTGAGTGACCATGAGGACTGGAGTAGGGTGTTCTAAGAGAAGTTCTGAGGCATGGGCAAAGCAGCCCATTTCCCTGGGATCCCGTCTACCGAAGGAGCTCACAGATGAAATGATTGGGACATTAAAAATGTCTGCTTTCTTTGTCTCAACAACGGACCCTCTTTCTGACTACCTCTGACCCTGTCTCTCTACTTATCCCCAACTCACCACCCTCTACATTTCTATTTGCTTCTCTTTCACTAATTCGCCAAACTGTTTTTCATTCTTTTCCTCTCTCCCTACCTTGCTCACCCCTCTTTCTCTACTTCTGACTCTGTCTAACATACTCTTACCTCCATATGTCTACCTTGCCTCGAAAGATCCACTCCCCTTGCATTGTCTCGCCTCAAGAGGATCGGCCCACCCTACTGGGAGCAGGCACCGCGGTTCTGCTTGACCTGTACATTAAATGTGCTGCCCATTTGGTGCTAGGTGAGCCAGAGAGTGACATGGATAACACAGTGAGTGATCTACTACATAATTAAGGGAGTAGGCACCAAATAGCACTTTGGGGAAGTGCCTGAATGATGTGCTCTGTCAGGGGCATAATCAATATGTGCATGCTTCAACGCTTTTATGTGTGTCGCCGTTTCTGACAGTTTAAGCTATAATTCTGTGGTTTTGCAAACATTTATTGTGCAGTGTGAATAACAATCAAGGGGATAAAATGTTAGAGACATATTTACAATGCCCCTGGGGCACTTTTACACCACCGGAGGCGCAGTGTGCCCGCCCATATTTACAAGGCCATGCAAAGCTATCCTATCTGTCTTTTTACGGCCTTGTAAATAGGGAGTAAGTCAATGACTTCCTCTGCGTGGAAGGAGCATTCCATGGGTGTTGCTGTGGGTGTTCCTGCATTACACCCATGGTTTTTGACACTGCCCCAGATTTACAACATATCGTAAATCTGGGGCGCGTTGTAAATATGGGGCAGCGCCAAAACTAACACCTTCCCAAAACAGGTGTAACAAGGAGAAATATTTACATTTCTCGTTTTTTCCTCTTTCCAGAGTTCACATTTCTGCAGCACACATAGAATAAGGAAAACACCTCCTTTGATTGATTTTGTGCAGGAAGATGTCCCTTCCTGCAAAAAAACAATCATGCCAACAATACAGACACCCTTGTACCATGGCGCAAGGGTGCCTGCGTTGGCGCTTGGCTAGAGTTTGTGCGCCCTGGCAGAAAGGACAGGGATGCGCTGTATCTTTCAGATACGGCACTGTCATGCCCTTTTCTTTTAGCGTAGGGCAGCACAGCTAGAGGGATTGTGGCACTGCCCTACACCAACATTTTGTAAATATGCCCCTTAGTTTTGACTTACCTCTCAAATCTAGTGGTCTTTGATCAGAAAAGCACACCTACCTTTAGCAAGCCTTTTGGAACGGTTACCCTAAAGTATGGACTTGTAATGGGTGGCTGTGATTTCTGAGTCTGTTGCTGTCAGACCCACTAACTAAAAGTGTCGATTACACTACAGCATTTCATGGTTTAAAGTTGTGAAGTCAATTATAGCCAAATGCATGATCTCATAAATCGTGCTACCTTTTTCAGAGTCCCAACTTAAAGCAGTCCGCTACCATTTCGGCAGGGCGTATCTATCAATGGTGCAGCAGGTGCAGTTGCACCAGAGCCCAGCGCTGTAGGGCACCCATGCACCACAACCAGAGATGTTATTTCTTTATCAGCATGGGAATACGTGGGAATAGGCAGCACGTTTTTATGCTTGCATTAGCAACTCTGGTGCCCTTGCTTCTACGATGCATTTGGTAGGGGATTTACAGTTGATGAAACCACAATTGCCACAAGAAAAAAATAAAATTCCATAATACAATGAAAGGTTTTCCAGGAACCAGGCGTCTGTCCGCTTTACTGATGAATGGCCTTTCTTGGAATAGTTACTGCGCCCCCCCTGACCCCCGACCCTATTCCTGGAAAAGCTTGATTTATCGTCACTCTTCTAACAACATCGGTTTGCACTTTGCAACTGGCAGGCCTATAACAAAACAAAAACCGAAAGAACTGAAACTTGCATGCACACACTAGAGCTGATAGTTATGACCCTGATAGCATCTGGACGACTTACGCAAGAGGTAACCTCTCCCAAGACGCTATCGGTTCCATCTGTGTGCTCATTTCCTATAACTCTGCCATTTCTTTGCAGTGTCCTCGAGGAAATGGCGCTTTGTGTTCAGTGCAGTGAGTGAAAGGCAGCAGTATATTAAACGAGCAGGCTGCAGGTGCCTTTACAACCAGCAGCTGAAGATCTTTCACAAGGATATTATTTAGTTACTGTGTTCTGAAATCACTCACAATTTATTGTAAAATTTGATACTGTACAAATAGACCTGGAAAGAACATAAACTGAAGCCAAGAGTTGTGACTGATTTGATTGGTATTTTGTGATGATGTAGCTGCTTGGCGGCACTATTATAAGAAAGCAGGGGGCACGTGCCGTGCTTGATTTGGAAAGAAAGTAAGAAAGAAAGAAGGGATGGATGGGAAGAAAGAAAGAAAGAGAAAGAAACAAGGAAAGAAAGAAAGTAAGAAAGAAATTAAGAAAGAAAGAAAGAAAGAAAGAAAGAAAGAAAGAAAGAAAGAAAGAAGGGAAAGAAAGAAGGGAAAGAAAGAAAGAAAGAAAGAGAAAGAAAGAAAGAAAGAAAGAAAGAAAGAAAGAAAGAAAGAAAGAAAGAAAGAAAGAAAGAAAGAAAGAAAGAAAGATAGATGTGCAGTGGACCTAAGTTTTGCTTAGTATTCCTCGGCCAAAGCCGCAGTTGCTGGGGGTTGCCTACTTTTGATTTCACAGCACCCCTCTTTTTTCTTTCTTCCGTTCTTTTTATCTCTCTCTTGAAAGTCCTTTTTTTCCTTCCCTACTTTTATCACTGTTTTTCTATCTTTCTCTTCCCATTTCCCCTTTTTCTCCCTTTCTCTCTCTTGATTTTGGTCAAACTAAGTCTTATGATGATAAAAGTCCCGGTCCATAAAAATGGATGCCGGACTCCACCACTAACAAAGACCTTCAGAAAATAAGCACTGGGCAGATGTATAATTTGTCATGACAAATTACAGATGTGTGGCTGCACGCATCTGTGAAGGTCCTTCACCATTTCTTTACCTTATCTGGGTTAGTAAGCGCTATATAAATGTGTAGTAAGCTGGCTCTTTATATAGTGGCCAAAATGAGGAACACTGTGTAAATAGTCCAGGCAAATCCCAATTGGTTTACAGAGGCACAAATGATATCCCAAATGCTCTCTTTTGTGATAGTGTGGGTGAGTAGTAAGCCATATCAGAGGGTAGTGCTAAGCATGTGTTGTACTTAAAGAGGCAATAAATGAGAAACACAATCAGAAATAGATCCGGGACTAATTTTGAAAAATAAGTTGTATATTTATATCTTTATTATCAAGTAAGTACTTTTGCAGTTATGAATTTATACAGGTAAGTGAGGGTTCTATATATTGGGGCTTTACACAGCAACTCTCCCTATGGGAGAAAAGGCATATGTTGCATACAGTTATTTGCGATCGATTTCTGGGGATCTCGTTTGGGACTTAAGGTCGTAGGGGGCCAAGGTCCAAAGTACCACCAGTGGTTAATTGTTACCTGCCCTGGGGTATCTGTTTGCAGAGGTGCTGGTTGAGATGGTAGTTGTGTATGCTAACCTGGTGGGAAGAAGGGGGCCACCAAGAAACAAGCTGCAGAGGATGACTCGAGAATAAGTCTGCGAGCTCCCAATGGAGGGCTCAGGTCACAATGGTCCTGGGAACAAGGGGGCACAGTTGGTTCGTTTGTAACTGGGCAGGGGTGCTCGGGTGCACAGTGAAAAGGTTGGCTGGGCTCGGTGCATCCTAGGGCCTTGCGGTTTTCTGTGTCACCTGTTGAGGGTGCAAAAATCAGGACAGCTTGGCCAGTCAGGAGGTGGGTCTCTGCGATGCTGATGTCCCTCAATGACTGCTCAGTCTTTGTGCAGTGGGAGCCCAAACTGGACTCCCACGGGCTTTGTTTGTTGCAATGGGTCCGGTACCCCAAGTATTGGTTCTGTACAGCTCTGGGTGTTCCTGGTGTCATTTCACTTGATGGGGGAACAGATCTGACCTTCAGGAGCACAGGGTACTCTTCCTGGGGACCGGCTGTATCGGGCTATCAGGAGCGCGTCAACTCAGTTTGACCGGACATTGTGTTTCGGTGCCTGCGGAGAGTAGCTCCTCTACTCCAAGGGAGATTATTTGGCAATTTGCGAAGGGCTGGCAGTCCCCCAGGGATCCTGGAAGCTGGTCAGGTGCAGGACGAGTCACTGGCCACGAATGTCGAGACTGGGTGCAAACAGGCAGGATTTGGCACCAAAAGTCCACACCAGTCTTCAATCTTTTCTCGTGGCTCTTCTTTGTCCACTCTTCTTGATCCATCGAATCTAAGTTCCTGGTGTCAGGGGTACCACCTAAATACTCAATTAGGGCAGTTACGGAGAGCAACAGGTAGTAGCCAATGGGCTACTTACCTTTAGTGTGTATCACCTCTATATGACCACTTCCTGTGGGAAGTGGGCATAACCCTGACCCAGAGTGCCTTATTCTGCCAAAACTAAAATGGTGAAATCCTAAAAGTCGTGCCCACTTCAGGTAGTCCACCTGAGGGATGGTACTAGCCAAAGAGGGGGGACTAGCTAATTTACCCAAATGTCCTGGTGCCAAATTTGCCCATTTACATGGGTTGGCATTTCCCCTGTCAGGAGAAGCGTTGGGTAGCATATCAGAGAACAATGCCAGAGCAGGCATTGTTTCTGCCCTCTGGGAGCATAGGCTCTCACCAGCAGGGGGCCAGAAACCTCTCTGTGGTGGCAGGCTGGTCTGCACCATGGCATGCATCCTGCAGTGGCAGTTTACATGTTGGTGCTGCATCCCTTAGAGACCCTCTATAGCTTCCCCACCCTAGGTACCAGGGGTACCATTTACTAGGGTGTTACAGGAGGTGCTAAAGATATAGCCAATTGGGGGAACCATTGTACAGTTTTAGGAAAAGAGATCTGGCACTGGGGACCTGGATAGCTGGAACTCAGTGCACTTCTGTCAAAATTGCACCAGATACCAGGAAACAAGATGACCATGTGAAAAAGGGTCACTTTCCTACAAAATGCAATTTGAATGCAGTGTGCTAGATGAATCAATCCAGTGCAGCACAAACAACCTAGTTGTAAGATTTTGGAAAAATGCTGCCTCCTTAATATTCATGAGGGAGGATTATGTTTGTGAATCCTGACAACCAGTTGCCAATACGGGGAGGGATGCTTGCAGGGTACAGTATAGCTCCATGGCTGCTTTTAGCTGTGTGGTAACCCAATCGATTAAGGGTTGCATTGTCAAAAAAGTGGAGCATTATGAAAGGGACAATGGACCACTGTCTAATTGCCTCTAAGGCCACAAATGTTATTTGCACAGTTGATGCAGTCCATCACGGACAGATTATGCTTTAAGTATGGCTACTGACTGCCAAGGGCAGTCACAAACCTTTCAAAGCTTTGTGATCATAGAAGCCATTACTAAGCAACCACACATTTTGTTGAAACTTGCATGGAAGGGGTAATCATCCTTTGCATTCAACTTTCCTTGCTATTTGCAAGGAATCACTGTCACTGTTAATGTATTGTGGCTAGTGAGCTGCCAAAACGTTGTTTGGAGGTGTGCCTAAATTATAAATTTAAGGTATAACTAAAACTAATGTTTGTGTGATTTAGGTTTGGTTTGAATAGAAAAAATAAATAAACTTTTCCTAACTATAACTAAATTTTAACCTTTGGTATTTTCATTGAATACGAATGGTTTATGTAATAAAAAAGTATTTCAAATCAAAGTGTCTACTGTCGTCGTGTGAAATGTTGTTGAGTGAAGTGTTATAGAGTGTTGTGGAGGATAGTGTCACACAGTGTACTGTTGTTCAATGGAGTGTCGTAGAGTGAAGTGGCGTACAATGGAGTGGCATAGAGTGGAATAGCAGACAGTGGAGTAGTTTACTTTGATGTAGAATGAAGTGGCATACAGGAGAATAGCGTACAGTGAGTGGCGTACAGTGGAGTAGCATACCCACACTTACTCACCCATACAGTCCCTCACAGATGCACTCAAAAACCCATACAGCCACTGATTCACCCACTCACTCATCAATGCAGGGAGTTACACACACCCTTACCCACCCACACAGACACTCATATACCCATACAGGTACTCAGACAACCAATCAATAGCTCATACAGCCTACTCACCAACCCATACAGCCAGTTACACACTGCAGGTAAGTAGAATCTGCTTCTTATGGTTACCCCCACTTTTTGCTTGATGTGATGCTGTTTTTGACTGGTCTGACTGGGATCCTGCTAATCAGGACCCCAGTCTATCTGCTCTCTCCTTAAACTGTTGTGTTATGTACACCCAAGATTGGATACTGGGGTACCCTTGCCAGACCCTAGTATATAGTACCCATGTACCCAGGGCATAGGTACCCCAGAGGTCTCCCATGGGCTGCACCATGTATTATGCCACCCATGAGAGACCATTCAAAATGGAACTACAGGCCTGCCATTGCAGCCTGTGTACATTGGTGCGTGCACCACTTACAAAAGATATAGGTTTACTATATTTAAGTGTCACTGCACATGAAACCTATAAATCACCCCTATAGCAGGCCTTTACAATCCTGAGGGCAGGGTGCTTGGTTCTAAATGAGAGGGTGGCCCTGCATGAGCAGGACACTCCTGCAGCCTACAGAGTCCATTCTCCCAGGTCATCAGTGCAGCAGTCATATACTATATAGAGGGGCACCACGTAATCACACGACGACCATCTCGAAAACACCTGCAACAAATCCTATCATGTTTCGCACTCTGCACCTCTCTGGACTTCTTTTGGGCCTGACTTTGTCTCCCTTCCAGTCTGCTGCATCGTCTGTGCCTGTGCATCATACAGGAACCCTCTAAGGCCTGTGATGCATTAAGGACAACCGAAGTAACCTCCCTTGGAGTGAAGGAGTCACTCACCTGCATTTGCAGGCACCACAACTAAGTCGACCAGTCTACAGATCCCGGGCTCCTCTGGACTCCGTGGGCTCTGCAACACAGGTGGTGGCTTTCCTCAGCTCCTGAGCCCTCCCCTCTTAACAAGTTTGATGGCAGTAGTCGTTGTGGGGTTGCAATAACTGAACCCCTAGGTACTTCGTCCCCGTTCCAGTTGCAAAGGCTTGTTGACATCTTTGCAAGAAGATCTTCAGGCTCCAAGTAGCCCCAACCTCGAGCACCTCCAGTTACCGGAATCTTCAGCCACACCTCACTGTGTGCACCGTGGCCTGCATCTCTTGGTGAGCTGCTTGATGTCCTCAGAAACTTCTGTGCCGTTGGCCTGTGAGTCCATTTGAGGGTCACCTTTGTTTTCCTTGGGCTCCCCTGATTGCTCAGGGCCTGCCTTGACTCCACTTCTTGTGGTGAGTCTCCTGGACCTTGCTGGTCCCCCCGGGCACCTTCTTTTAAAAAAAATCTTTTTATTGAAATTGAACAGAAAACATACATCACATGGTAAATAGTTTTACAGAAGGCACCACATTTATCACATCCACATGGTCAATAAATGCAATAGGAACTTAGATCTGTGTTCTGCTCTCAAATCTGACCCCTTGACTCATTTCCATATCAGCAGCTGGCGAAGTACACAACCCACCCCGATATACATTCCATTTACACCCTTTTCTATCCCATTTCTTAGGACAACCCAGAGATTTAAACACATCTTTCTCAGCTTTCATACATTTATCGAGTTCCTGCGCCCAACGTTTTGGTGATGGCTCCTCCCCCACTCCCCATTTCATTGCAACAGCCCTCTTGACTAGTGTGTATCCCAATGCAGTCATTTGTTGTTCCACCTCTGTTATATCTGTTGCCTCCCAAATATTAAGAAGTCCTAGGCGCGGCATAAGGCTAATCTCTTTATCCAACGCCCTCTGCATATGTCTTGTGGCTCGTTCCCACAGAATTTGTATACGGGGACATTCCCAGATAATTTGATAAAAGGTTGCCTCCTGGTTGCTACGATGAAGAAACATCAAGTCTGATCTGTGCCCAATTTTTTCTAGCGTGACCCCAGTGAGGTATGTTCTGTGAAGGACTTTTAATTGGATCAATCGGAGCCTTAGAGAAATGGCTGCTTCTTTCTGGGACATCAACGCTGTTTGCCACTCATCATCGTCAATCTGTCCCATATCGGCTTGCCACCTCTCCTGAAGAGTGTAAAACGGATCAGGCAGCGTATTGCATAATTTCTTGTATGTCAGCAAGACGGCTTTCTCTGACATAGGCTTCGATAGCAGTCGATCTTCTAGAGGGGAAGACTCTAGGAGATTGGCAAAGTCAGAAAGGGCTCCTGACAGGGCATGGCGATTCTGTAAATAATGAAATATTTCCCCTTGAGCTAGTTGATATTAATTCTTCAGTTCCGCGAAAGTTAACATTTTACCTTTTTTCACTAGGTGACCAATGGGCAAAATGCCAATGGTATCCCACTTATCGAATCCTGGTTAGTGACATAGCAAGGTAACACACAAAAAGAGAAAAGGGGGGTCCAAGGGAATGAGTTTAGAGACCTGCAAGAAGTTTTATCCCAATTAATAGTCACAAAACACACAAATAACCTCTCGGGTCTGAGCAACCTTGAACCATAGGCATGGATAGGAAGAATGTTGTGATTAAACTGTGTCTTAAATGACAGTGCCCTAATAAGGAAAGGAATCCCTTTTAAGGTGACATGCTTCATCATTTGGGCTTTCTCCTCTCAGTGGGAAAACCTAGTTCCACTGAGGGCTACAACCACCGCACTGAGAGGTGGGAGCTCAGGGATGTTTTACAATTGTGTGGAGAATAAGGATGCTAAAATCCCAAAGAAGAGCACTTTAGTGATGTGAGGGCGCAGCGCAAAAAAATATTTAGAAGATAGGTGAATGTGATCTAAAACTGGCTAGTGCTAGTGAAAAACAATTTTTATTAGCTCGTTAGCCCTGCCAGAGATAAAAAACAGTGCAAAGCAGTAACTATTGAAAACTGCTTGATGACAAAGGTCAACTTGTTTCAGCCAATAATCATCTCAAAAGTATGTGTGGTTTTCGTCAGGACCAAAAACAAAGCTGCTGCTAAGTGTAAGAAACGTGCACAAAAGTTGGAAAAAAGGAACCAAACCAGTTTATGCTCTTGCGGATACAATCTCGCTGGAACTTGTCTAGAAACAAAACAGAAAGACACAGAGAGAAACGGTATAAGAATTCAGATCCCTTTGCTAAATACTAGTGATGTTTAAAACAATGATGGTTCAATAATGAGTCCTCTTGAAGGCTCAAAAAAATGACTCACCCAATCTGTGGGACAAGTAAGCCCACCTCAACCTGGTTACAACTCAGGAAAGGGAGCCCCGCTCTGCAAAGATAAGCAAACGTAAGAGAATGAATACGTTTTGCTATTTACTAGTGCAAGGAAATGTGAATTATGTGAATGTTCATCAACCGAAATTATCAAAAAAGGGAATACACTCTAGCACATGTAACACTAACTTGCCGTGATTAAAAGGCAATAATTGGACAAACCACGGCTTTGACATATGGCATAGTTTCTTTAAAGAGAACATAGTGTTAATGAGCTAAACACCTCATCGTTGTGCTTGACTCAGGCTAACTTGTGCAAAAGAAGAATTACAATCCTGAATGACATTCATATAAAAATGAACATCCAACAAGGACACGTATTCAAAAGCACACACTTCTCAACAAAAAACTAGAAAGATGTCAAATAATGTACATCATGAGGCCAACACCCCGTGATACAAAGCAAACTGGAGAAGCAGCGTAACACCGCGCCAACTCGACATTCATATGGAAATGAACATTCAGCAAGACACGTATTCAAATGCACACACTTCTCAGCAAAAAGCTAGAAAGATGCCAAATAATGCACATCATGAGGCCAACACCCCGCAAGGCAAAGCAGGCTGGAGAAGCAGTGTAACACCGCGCTAACCCTATTGAACTCACCTCTCTGTCGGTACTCCGTCGTAGTACAGAAATTGCAACCGGAGGTACCGACGGGGTGGCGAAAGTGATGTTAAGTACCCAAAAATCGGAAGCTCCGTGAGCATGGAGCAGGACCCCATGGGTGTCCATCGACTGTGCCTGTCTCTTTTTTTACGCTACTTCCTAAGAGAATAGTGTTCAAGGAATAGCGCATGCGTATTACAGTGGTACGCAATTGTCAGGAAGTAAAAATAAGCATATAGGTGTACTTTTAAAAGACTCAGAGTACGCTAACATTACAACAATAAAGGACATAGGAGCTTACAACCGATGACATGTGACAGGATTTCGTATGCCTACATGAACATTGTGTACTGATGAAATACTTGAGTAAAGGTTTGTTATTATGTTATGTTATGTTACATTCACTTCTATAGCGCACAGATGCCCCAGCCAAGGGGCGTCCCGGCGCTTAAAAAGATCCCAACACCACAACACTGTAGGAGGACAAAAGCACTGTATAGGACAAGATCGCGCAGTCAGAAAGCTAGGCTGCGAGGGGAAACAGATGCGTTTTAATAGCTCTCCTGAACTTCAAGGGTTCATCTATTTCACGAATGTCAGACGGGAGAGAGTTCCATAACTTAGCAGCCAAGACCCGGAAAGACCGGCCTCCGGCCCTACAGAGCCTAAACCGTGGGACCACCACCACGTTTTGCCCTGAGGATCTTAAAGAGCGTGAGGGCACATAAGGCACCAAAAGGTTAGCAAGAATCTGGGGAGAAGCCCACTTGAGGATCTTGAAAGAAAGACACAGGGTCTTAAAAGAAATCCCCTGTGCTATAGGCAGCCAGTGCAGAGAACAGATGGTACTTTGCACAGAACAGAACCTCGGTAAACCTACCAGGGCTCTGGCTGCGGCGTTCTGAATCCGTTGCATCCGGGCAATTTCAGCCTGGTTGGCCCCCAACAGGAGCGAACTGGCATAATCAAGCCGGGATAGAATGGAAGCCTGTATAACCAGCTGCCTAGTGGAGGCATCAAAGAACCGCAAGATGGGTTTCAACCCTCGTAAGATGCCGAAGCAAGTAGCCGCCACTTTTTTAGTGTGAATACTAAAACCTAGGGCTGGATCAAGCCACACCCCCAAGTTTTTTACCTCTGAAACTGGAAGAGGAGTGACACCCAGTTCAGGAGGCCACCACATGTCACCCCAAAGGTCCGTCTGCTTACCAACAATCATTACCTCCGTTTTTTTAGCATTTAACTGGAGACAGTTGGCATTCATCCAGCTAGCAACCGACAGAAGACCATCCCGGAATCTGGGGGCGTCAAGGTCGGCATCTCCACTCAGTGCAACCGCCAGCTGCGTGTCGTCAGCATAGGAGACCATGGTAATTCCCCATTGTTTGACGACAGCAGCTAGCGGCCTAACATAAAGGTTAAATAATGTGGGACTCAACGACGAACCCTGAGGGACACCCAGCTCCAGCGGATAGGACTTGGACTCAAACGGAGGGATCGAAACCTTAAATGACCGCTCAGCAAGAAAGGAGCGGAACCAATTGAGGGCGATGCCCGTGACACCCGCCTCCCCTAGCTGTTGAAGAAGGATCCCATGCGAAACCGTATCAATCGCGGCACTGAGATCAAGTAATATCAGTGCCGCAGTTTGACCAGAATCGAGGACGGAGCGGAGATGTTCCGTCATAAAAAGCAAAGCTGTCTCCGTGCTGTGACCAGCACGGAACCCATTCTGGGAAGAATCCAGAATGCTGGCCTTAGCAAGATGTTCAGTCAGCACCCCGTTCACATGGGATTCAACAACTTTCGCGACCCAAGGGAGGAGCGAAATCGGACGATAACTCTCAAGTTTTAGAGGGTCCAACGTGGACTTTTTCAGGATAGGTGTTACAACAGCTTGTTTCCATTTAATTGGAACAACACCTGAGGCGAGAGAAAGATTTATAAGATGACACACTGGAGGAAGACAAATAGCAGCAGAGTCTCTAAACTGAGCTGGCTTCATAGGATCCATTGGAGAACCAGATTTTATCCTGTGGACCAGTTTCAGAAGTGTCTCCATCAACAGGTTAGGGAATAATGCCAGAGTCTCACCTATAGCCGGTGTCGGGCCAACAGGTTCGGCTACTAACTCTGTTGTAGGAAAGGCACGGAAGATAGCTTGCACCTTTTCAAGAAAAAAAGAGGCCAAATCTTCACAGTGGGCCACTGAACAAATTTCCGCCACAGTGACTCTTTTAGCTGTCAAGTCCTTTAAGACCTTGAAGATTAATTTGGACGGGTTGAGGCTATATCTGAATTCCGGTGAGTAGTAGGCAGCAGGTGCTCTACACACAGCTCTGTGATATATTTTAACTTTAGCCAAATACAGAGATTTTTTCCTAGCTTCATAAGATTTTCGCCACTCCCTTTCTGCCTGCTTACAGGCTTTTTTCAACAGTATCAGGTGACTGTCGTACCATGGACTAGGTACTCTAGGGCGGCATTTCGTCCAAACCACAGGGATCAAAACATCCAAAGCCCGAGACACCCAGTCACAAAAAAGGTCATACCCAATGTCAGCATTGGAAAAAGAGCCTAAAGGGTAAACCTCCAACAAATGGTGAAAGTCCTCTAGTTTAAGTTTCTTCCAGTGGCGTTTGGACACCACTCTATCCAGGGGTTTAAATGGGAGTCCATTAGTCAGACAAGAAAATTTGACTAAAAAGTGGTCAGACCAGGCTACTGGGCAAGGCATAGCCACGTTGATCCCTGTCAAATTAGTAAATAAAGGATCAAGAATGTGACCCCCCACATGAGTGGGGGAAGTCACCAGTTGAGTAAGCTGAAGGGCCTCCAAATCGGCCAAAGTACTGCTAATGGCCGGGGTATATAGCGATCAAAATGGAGATTAAGGTCTCCAAGAATGCTAAAATTAGCACAGCCCAATGCCAAAGAACTGATACAGTCCGGGAGAGCCTTTCTGAACGCAATGTCACAACCAGGAGGGCGATAAATTAGTAGACCGGAAAAGGAGAACTGATGGCAGATGGAGATTCTAAAAAACGCGCTTTCACATCCTGGAAGAGGAACTACCCTCCATTCACAGGGGTAGCAAGACTTTACAACCATCGCAATGCCACCACCCCTAGATGCCCGATTGTGCGTAAAAATGGAATAGTCAGGAGGGACTGCAAGATTCACGACTGCCGTGTCCACTTCCTGAAGCCAGGTTTCCGTCATGAAAAGCACATCCGGAGTCTCATCCCTAAGGAGCTCATAAATTTCAGAGTGGTGTCTCACAAGGGACCTGACATTGTGATTCCAAACGGAAATATTTCGTACGACCGAAGGTCTATTACGAGAAGACTTAACCGGCCGGGGCTCCATCAGGGCCGAAATTGTAGATGGGGCATCAAGCAACCAATTCCCACATGAACATTTATACCTGCCACGGAGAGGGCTAACAGGCTCACAAGCACAGAATGGGACCAACTGTCCGATGTCCAGTAGCTCGTCCCTAGTATACCCACGTGTCGGAAGCATCACGAGTAACAGAGGAACACTCCCACAAACAGAATAACACCGCGCCTCGCGCCTCCTTAGCGCTGATGGGCGCAGACGGGCGGGACTCTGGCTCGACTCAGGCGCGATCACGGCGCGCCCGCTGCGCGTTACCGCTGCGCGCTTGAGGGCTGGTTTAAATAGACTGACCGCGTGTCTCAGGCACCACTATACCGCTCAAAATGGCGTCCCGAAAACGCCACCACGACCAATCCAAGATGGCGGCCAATTTTCCACCCTATCGGGACCCCAGGAACCGGACCGATTATGTAAGAAAGAAAACGCTAACTTTGTTAGTATGGTGTTTCAGCAGAATCTCTAACTGACAACCATTTGGCCCAAACAACTTGTGAGAGATAGCAAGGTTCTTGACATTAACAAGAGTCATACTCTAATTTATCTCCTTCAGACAGGATAATATGCTCAAAGACTTACGAGCTCAGTGTGAGAGAGTAGCTATTTGTTCAGTCAATGGAGGGTCCCATGATAAAAAATGTAGGCCCTCCATTGAAATGCCCGCCAATTTACCAATGGGTGTCTACCCGCAGTACAAGCCTCTTATTATCCGCTAGCACGTAGGAAAATGGTGTTTGATGGATAGCGCATGCGTGTTACAGAGACAAGGGATTGTCAGGATGTGGAAACTGTTAGCAAACGGCAATATTCATGGTTATGGAATATTGGTAATATGTTCATAGACTAGCGTACTAAGTGTACGAGACTAGTCATTGAAACAATTTGAGGTCTCATATTGAAAATGTCGACCCTCTAATAATATACCGGCCAAATTAGTCATTAGTTCTTTCTTGTTACTGAAAGCTCTCAGATGTAGGGCACACATCACTACAAGGACAACCAGGGAATGTCTTCATTTAACCCTGATGTGTCACTTTTTAAACGGAACACCCACCGCTGTTCTTTCCTAAATAGAAATTTGGAAATATCAGTGATGTGATGAGGAATGGGAGGTTGCTCCAAGATCGTCCAACGAAGATCATCCGCTTGATGGTTTAGATCCAAAACATGGTTGGTCATTTTGGTTGCTCTCCTCTTACATCGAATGGTGCTCTTGTGTTCCAGGATTCTTGTTTTCACCTTTCTTGTGGTCATACCCACATATCGCATGGAACAAGGGCACGTAATGAGATAAATGACATTGTCACTATTGCAGTTTGTATGTTTTTTCAAAAACCATGGTTTGGTAGTGCCAATGTCGACTTCTGTCATATGTGAAGTCTGTGGGCAAACTGCACAAGAACCACAGGGGTAGTGTCCTATCACAGGCGGCAACCCCATAGTGACTGTTGTTCTTTATTGTTGTTCGTGATTCTAGGTCTAGTATGCACAATATGGTCTTTGATATTCGCACTCCTTTTGAAAGCAAAGAGTGGAGGAGCTAAAGCCTCTGTGCCAATGTTAAGAATCTTCCAGTGTTTAAGGATACTACTCTTGATCTTGTTAGAATGAGTGTTAAAAGTATTCACACATGTAAGTCTACCTGAAGGTTCTTTTGGGATGGATAGGTCAATCAAAGCTTCCCGGTTGTTGTTGGCAGCTCTTTTTCGGTACATGCGAATGACTTTGTTAGGGTAATTCCGCTCTCTGAGCTGGGTACTCAATAGTTTAGCATGTACATTGTATTTGTCAATAGATGAACAATTCCTCCTTATTCTTAAAAATTGACCAAAGGGGAGGTTCTCCTTGAGGGATTTGGGATGAAAGCTTTCAAAAGATAGTAACGAATTCCGGGCTGTGGGTTTACGATAAAGTTCTGTACCAAGCCCTCCGTGCTCTGGAAAAATTCGAATATCTAGAAATGGTAAACTGATATTTGAGTATTCAACTGTGAATCTCAAATAATGGTTCTGTGTGTTCATCCATGTATGGAAAGCCACGATGGTGTCTGGGGGTCCCCTCCAAATGACAAACACATCGTCGATGTAACGTTTCCAAGTACGTATATGGCTTAGGAAGGGATTATCTTCTTTGAGCACCACGGACTGCTCGAAGGCATGTCTGGCAGTCTGGCAAATCTATATGTAAAAGATCAGGGGGGGCAGAGGGCAACCCTGTCTGGTGCCTCTCTTCAAGGAGAACATTCGAGACACACAATTATTGACTCCTAACCTGCCCTTTTAGATCAGTATAGAGCAGTTTGACCCAGTTCCTGAATTTCGGGCCAAGCGCCGAAGCACCTCAAACAGATGTGGCCAGTCTATCGAGTCAAACGCCATTTTGTCATCCAGTGCCAATACCACTGCATCTTCCGCTATGACGTGTTTGTGATCTAGGACATTATGAAGTTGATGGATATTTAATGCCGTGTTGCGGCAAGGCACAAAACCAGATAGATCGGCATGAATTAATGACGGGAGTTTCGAGATCAGGCGATTCGGAAGGAGCTTCGTTAAAATTTTCGCCTCCACATTTATAAGCGGGATAGGCCTGTACGAACAGCAGTTGTCTGCTGGCTTCCACGGCCGTTGATCTTCCGGTAGAACCCCCTATGGTAGCTTCGTTATACAGTTCTAGCAGATGGGGCGCGACATGTAAAGACGTCAGTTTAAGGAATTCAATGGGAACCCCCATTGGGCTCCATCGCTTTTCCTGATTGAATATCATGTATCGCTAAGCGGATTTCATCCTCTGAGAGATCCTCCTCTAATGCCTCTCTATCTTCTAAGGAAAACGTAGGTAGCTGGATGTCGGCTTGCAACTGCTGGGAACCATCAGCTGTGGCGGTAGTCGAGGAGGTATCGACCTCCTCCAAATGGTTCGCAAATGTGTCAGCAAACTCTTGCAGATCTGAGATAAGCTGCTGATTTTCGAGTGTCAATCTAGGCGCCCAACGCTTATCCTGCTCCCTTCTCTCCAACCACGCCAGCAGTTTACCAGCCCTGTCACCCATCTCATAGAGCCTATGCCGAGTGGCTAGCCTACGGGCCCGTTCCCGCCCTCCAGTCAGAGTTTTATATTCTATTTGTTTGAGGTCCAATCGATCGGCTGTAGTTTCATTAGGTGACTCTGCATGGTTGAGTTCAAGCTGTTGGAGATCATTCTCCAACTGCGTTAGTTGCTGCTGCTGTTTTTCCAGATAGCCCACTTGAGCGCCTATGCTTGCCCCTTTAAAACTGCCTTGAAAGCCTCCCGTACTATTTGTGCCGAGTCAACGGATCCCACATTGTCAGTGAAATAGTTTTCTGTATGTGTCAGTTAACTCTCCTGTATACCTGGGATATTCAGTAGCCAGGGGTTAATCACTATCATGTTATGTTGTTTCTGATTATGATAGGTCAGCTCCACCCTTAGTGGGGAGTGATCAGAAATGCCTCATGGTAGGCATTGTGGGCTGTGCAAATTACCGATGTTTGCCATGTGAGTCAAAAAATAGTCTATTTGTGATAAATATTTATGTGCATTTGAATAATATGTGAAATGGGTAAGATCTGGATTGAAGTAGCGCCATACATCTGTGAGTCCCATGGCGAAGTCTGCCAGGGGTGTGCTGGGATGTGCCTGGGGGTGCACTGGTTGCCTGTCTAGGTGATCATTAAAGGTCATGTTAAAATCCCCACCCACGATTAGGGTTCCACTCGGGGAAATCCAGTTTACCAAGGTCTATAAGTGCCTCCTTACCCAGCGCTGGTGGAAGATATACAGAGATGACATTAAGCGCTCTACCTTCCCAGCTGGCCTCCAGCACCGCAAATCTTCCCTGGGGGTCTGCCCATGTCCGTAACGGAGTGAGCGCAAATTCTTTTTTAACAAGGATACCTGTGCCCCTCGACCCAGATGTGAATCCTGCGTGGACCAGAAGCTTATACCCCCAACGCAACAGGGCTTTACACTTATTTCCCACTAAATGCGTTTCCTGCAGTAGGACCAGATCGGGGGCCTGTGTTTTTTATCCCCCAACCCATGAACTTTCCACATTAAGACCAAGAGTGATGTGTCAACTAATCTACCCACCATGATCCACTACTACAAAAGTCGACGAGCCTGAGGGACCCCCATATGAGACATAGGATTCCATACCTATGGGGACCTTAATTTCTAGAAGCTGAAAATGCCTATCAGGCCAGTACTCTCCCAGTGACTGCATAGAGACATATTGAACACAATTCTGAATGTTATCTGTGGTTAGTTCAAATTTTCCAAACCATGTGACTGAATTACATACACAAAACAGTTCCCCCCTAACTCCCTGCACCCAAAAATTACCCCGCCTCCCCCGAACTCCCAAGTCCCCCTTCCCTGCCCCCCCTGCCTGTGGATTTTGAACTACCCACTCCCAACACGGCAGAGTTCGTGTCACCCCTCCCCCCAGTTGAGAGTGCCTGGTCTACAGCCCCTGGCCCTCCCTCACCTAAATCTAACTATTATTATTTAAGACATAAGTTACTAGGGGAGAACCCTGACACGTCCTTCGGTCGTTGTCCCACTGACAAATGTTCACAAACATGCAGCTGCTGGGAATGCACACTTGAATCGGTTAAACCCACTGCAATAGCAATGAAGTCATATCTAGGTCCAGTGAAAACAATACCTGGCCCCCTCAGAGTCACTTATCTGTGGTCTACGAAGTCCACTACTCATACCAGAGCCTTCCCTCTTCTAGCTGCGAGATATCGAGTCTGTTTCTGTACTGAGTGAGTTGCTCTGAGACCCCCGAAGATGGGCTGGAATGTTATGCCTGGATAACCGTGCACCTTCTTGACTTCCTGCATGGATTGCATTTGCCAAGGCTTGTTGGTGTTCCCGCCAGACACTGACCCCTCAGCCCTAGACATCCTTTGTTGGACAGCTCGTATCCGGTTCCTGGTCATCCTCAGCGTCGCCTGGTCCACGCAGCTGCAGAGTCAACGACACCGTCATATTACCAGAAGTACTCGACATCGGAGGGCATCCATCTTCCAAGTCTCCTGGTCAACCCTGAGTGACATAGACACTATACCCTCTGCTTTCAGGTACTACTCTTCAATAATCCATGTTTGGATTCCTTCGGATACTTTCTCCTCTTCTAGCAGCGGCACTTTCCTG
The DNA here is from genome assembly GCF_964204655.1 of Triturus cristatus. NCBI lineage: Eukaryota > Metazoa > Chordata > Amphibia > Caudata > Salamandridae > Triturus > Triturus cristatus. The sequence continues at coordinate 608,504,298 of NC_140593.1, read as the reverse complement.
AATTCCTCCATTGCGTTCCACAGCGGTTTCCAACGCCACTTCACACCTATGCACCCGGTTTCCCTGGGATAGGTAACTTGGGTACCATGGTATCCACGGGTGGGCTGGCTCTCCAACCTTCTGTCTTCCAAGGGGTTTCTTCAGGGTCCACTGGGAGGGCCCCTAATCTTTAAAAATCCAACTGCGACTTGCACATAGACTTGTATGGAGCACGCTGTCCTGTTCGCACACTGCACATGCTCTCCGTGGGGTCCCTATGTACTTACCTTGCGTGGTTCTATGGGTCCCCAGCAATTCTACGTCCTCTCGACACCGTCCTGATTCGAGTCGTGGTTTTTATACCACTTTCTTAGTACATGGTTTGGGCCCACTGTGTATTAGTGCTATTTACTGTGATTTCTTTGCTAAAGTATTGTGTGCTTTGTGTCTATCACCGGGTAGGAGATACTGTAATGTACTGGATAGTGTATTATAATAAATACCCATTTTATAAATACTTTGTGTGGTTCTTTTTCATTTAATCTATACTATAGGATTGCATTCTGGTAAAAAAAAGTTGCTTTACACTCCTTTAAGACTAAGCCTGAAGGCTGCTCTCCACAGCTACCACTTGGATAGTTATCTAAGGTTGTCTGAGAGCTTTTAAATCACCGTAAGGGTTGTCTGGACTGGTGCAAGACCCCCGCTTAAATTAGTGGTCATCATATACCAGGCCAGCTTCTCACACACACCAACTGACAGACTGATACAGACATTCACACAAATTAGTCACTCACCCATACATTCACTGAAACACGTATAATCACACACTGATACAGTCAGTCACGCACCCACTAAATCATCCATTCAGGCACTCATACACCCACTGATTCACCAATACACCTTATTGTATATATATTTAACATTCATAAACACTTTTAGAAACACTCACAGTCACTGGACGCTGTCATCAGTGATGTCATTTGAGATTTAATTTGAGATGTCATGAGTGATGACACTGCCCATGTCATGAGTCATGTAATATGTGAGGTCATAAGCAGTGAATTGCTGGGGAGTGAGTTATAACCAGCTCAGCTAGCTATAACTGCTGAATTTCTCTGGGTACGTGTGAAATGTCAGCCTGACTATAACGTCCCAGTAACCTTTGTTTTTTTCAGTGAATTACCTACTGGCGGTCGCCAGTAGGTAGTTATAGCTAGGACCTATTTTCCATAGGAAATCCGCAACATTCTATTCCCAATAAGTCTGGCGCCGGTTGATAAATCCTCGTGAAATTTTCCAAACTTTTGGCCAGCTCCACTCCGCTCATACCCTGAAAGTTTCGTGGTGATTCGTCAAGCAGGGGCCGAGAAAAAAAGGGGGTTTGAAAACACGTTTTTCCCATGCAATTTCCCATAGGATCTGTTGTCGCAGCTACAGCCCGAACCGCTGAACGAAATGACACCAAATTTGACAAAGAGGTAGTCCTCAGTTCAGACTCGTGCCTTTTGCATAAATGGTGTAAATCCGTTCAGTAGTTCATGAGAAAATTAGAGTTAAAAGTACGTATATATCTATGGCCGGGGTAGATCCGCGCACCCTACCCGCACTGTAAGCGCACCCACCTCGACCCGAGCGCGCACCCTCCCGATCGCGAGCTGAATGCTAATTGGCTGTCGAGTGTCTGTCTACATTCGAAACCAGGAACTGTTGGCGGACATTTTCTGCCTCGGTAGAAGCAAGGCTGAAGGAGCAAGGGGAATAAGTGTGTAAAACATATAAAGGGGGCAGAGTGGAAATACTCTGACCCTGTAGAGGTGCTTAGGGCTTCCCAGAAGGACCCCCTGGGGCCCCCTTTTTAAAAAAAAAAACTGCGAAATGCGCGCACGGTGCGCGCATCCTATCGCGATTGGTGCACAGATCATCTCGCGTTGGGTGAGCGGATCCAAGGAAAAAAAGAAATCATTGGTTGTATGACAACTTTCTACACTGAAAGGTAGGGTGTATATTTCTGTTTTTTAAAGGCATGATTCTTATTGGTTAACAAATACTGATTGTAAGGAACATTATATATGATAAGCTGATATGTTGAAAAGGGGGAAGAGCCATTACAATGCGGTTTTTACCACGCGCAGCTTTTACATCGCATGCGTTACAACGCATGCGATGTTACAACGCAATGCCATTACAACGCAAGTCTTTACATCGACTTGCGCTAGATGGCGTGCTAACATTACAAATAGTGTAGTTTACTATCCCAACACTTTCCCTACTGTTAAGTGGACTGGAGTTGGAATAGTAAATTACACTTTTTGAATGTTAGCACGCCATCTAGCGCAAGTCGATGTAAAGACTTGCGTTGTAATGGCATAGCGTTGTAACATCGCATGCGTTGTAACGCATGCGATGTAACTGCACGCGTTGTAATGACACGCGTTGTAATGTCATACATCCGTTGAAAAGTCAAGCACACTTGCTGTCTTGTTTAGCAACATTGTGTGCTGAACTTGTGACCTGTGTGCTTAGTGCAGTGTTCCATGACCTGTTTCTATGCTAACAGGCAGAAGGCAGATTGGGTTAAGGGTTGAAATGTATTTCATTTGGAAAGGGTTGAAATGTTTAACCAATAGAAATGTGTGTTTGCTTTTAAATTTATGTGTGAAGGATTGTGATTTGATGTTTACATGTATATGTGTGGAAAATGAAAGGGAAACTTTTCCATTCTTTGTTTTTGCTGAGAGGTGCACAGGGCAGAGATTCTGTAAAAGAAAATCTGGTGTGTGACTGATATACTTATTAATCTACAAAACAACTTGAAAGGTGAGTTATTTAATTGTGAGGGGATGTAGGTAGACTATTTTGATTTTATTCAGACTAATGTATTTCTCCTGCTAAAGTGTAGGGAGTACTTTTTTTTCTCTACAATCTTATTGGCAGTGTGTGTACATGTAGAAACCATTCTGTGATAAGCATTTGTGTTTTTCTTGTGTTTTGCAGACAGATAACTGTGCTGTTTTTATATTTTGGTAGAATTAGAAACCAGTCATTGTTTATGAATTTGTGAAATGAGTTATGTTTCTATATCAAAATGTAGTACTCCTTCTAGATGAAGAAATGTGTTTTGGTATAGTGCAAGGGATAGTGCTGTTTGTCTAGAATCACACAGTGAGTATGTGTGCATTTGGGAACCACTGTGAGAGAAGCATTTGATAACATCGTGTATTTTCTGACAGATAACTCTTTTAAAACCTGTCATGTTGTCAAGTTTTAGTAGCATTAGAAGACAGTCTTTGATTATGCGTTGATTAAATGATTCATGCTTTGACACTAATGTGCTGTACTTAAATATGTAGATTGTGTGCAGTACCCTTACCTCTTCTAGACTAGTGAATGAGTTTTGGTAAACTTCTAGGATAGTGTTGCTTGTCTAAAATCACACTGTGAGTCTGTGTGCATTTGGGTAAGGATTGTGATAGAAGCATTTGGTAAAATCGTGTATTTGCTGACAGATAACTGTTTTAAAACCGGTCATGTTGTCAAGTTTTAGTAGCTTTAGAAGCCAGTCTTTGCTTATGCATTAATAAAATTAGTCATGCTTTGACACTAATGTGCTGTACTTAAATATGTAGATTGTGTGCAGTATCCTTATCTCTTCTAGACTAGTGAATGTGTTTTGGTAAACTCCTAGGATAGTGTTGCTTGTCTAAAATCACACAGTGAGTCTGTGTACATTTGGGTAAGGATTCTGATAGAAGCATTTGGTAACATCGTGTATTTGCTGACAGATGACTGTTTTAAAATCGGTCATGTTGTCAAGTTTTCTTAGCTTTTGAAGCTATTCTTTGCTTATGCATTGATAAAATGAGTCAGGGTTTGACACTAAAGTGCAGTACAATGTACTATTCTCTTCACTGTGCCAGAACTGAAAATGTAAAAGTTTTACCCAGGCACTGTCCTAGCAGTAGTCTGATGATTTAGTCAGTTTCCAAGTACTCATGTTATGAACCATACAAGTACTAATCCATTCACTGTGTCAAAAGCCAACCACTTATAAATTCACCCAGGCACTCTCTTTGCTGTACTCTAATCATTCCGTCAGTTCCCAAGTACTCATAAGGTGAGCCAGGCCTTTGCACATAGACTGCTTCAAATGCCTATTCACTATGCATGCAGGCCTTCAACCACCTACACAGTTGTCTTTCACACCTTCAATTCCCCAGTCAGTATTCAAACACTTCTAGCAAACACCCTGTCACTCACCCAGTGTGTCTCCCTATAGTACTGTAATCATTCAGTCAGTTAGCATGTAGTCTTTTAGTGAGGTAGGCTTTAGGGCATGAACTGCTTCAAAGTAGTATGCACTATGCATGTAGTGTTTTAACCATCATCACACTTGTGGTTCAGGGCTATAGTTTCTTAGTCAGTTTTTATATAAAATGTGTTTGTACAGTAATGGAATAGTATACATTTGAAAGTTATTAATATACATTTATTTGTGATTCTTTTTTACAGATACAGAACTGGAGTGTTTCTCATCTGTTCGCACTCTTCTCGTGCAAGATTGTTTGGATGAAGGGTCCTTCGGTGTTTCATCATACTTGCCGTGCCGTACGAGTATTTCTTGTTAGGATCCCCTTGCAACAGAACTCTTTTGCAAATCTTGCACGTGACCAAGGTGGCATTGATCTTTGTTTGCCCCTCGGGAAAAGTAAAAAATGTCCACACCACTGAAGAAAAACGTTGTGGGCGTGGTGCGTCCACCAAAAATTCATCCTTAGATTCAGTGAATATTTTAAAGCAACAACATTTACAGTTTTTGTAAGTTAAACTTATAACATTTTGTTAGCTGTAAGCATTTTATATATCTGTGATTTCTATCTTGTGATATTTCGCTGAGAATAGCATGTTGGTTTTTTTTTAACAATCTTTTTGATTGTTTTTTTTTTGCCCGCTCTTAAGTGATGAGTACGATTGAAATCACTATTTTTAGTGAAATTCAATATATTTTGAGAACAGTAAAAAAGGCAAACAAATTACTTTGTGGAAATTATGCTGTGTTGTAAAAAATGTATTATTACATGTTATAAACTTTTTTCCTTTTCTTTCACAGATCCAAATTTAAAAATAAGCAATTTATATGAATTTAGATTGCAATGAAAATCTGAAAAAAATGTATACCATTTTTTATTGCTATTACTGTGAAGGTAAGTTTAACTAAGTCTCAATATGCAGAATGAGGAGGTCTGCAAGAAGCTACAAAGTTGAAACACGTTTCTAAAAACACTCTGTTTATACCTATGTAGTTTTGAAATCAGACCATAATCAGATATCATGTGACCTGCAAAAAAAGAGATTTGAGGGGTTCATAATATTTCCCATTGTAGCTATTGAAGGACCGCAATTATTTCAATCATTCTTCTTTGAACATCTTTGCAGACAAAACTCTGTGCTTACCTTCTATCATTCGTTAGGAATTTTTAAACTGGAAATGTCACTTTTTGTAACATAGTTGTTGCGCAAGATACTCTTTCATATTTACAAAGAGAGGAAAAGGCACTCTGTGCACTTTTTATACTCCATGTAAATACAACCTCATTATGCACACCAGTTTACGTTGAAAGGGTGTTCTATACGTGTTGTTGTGCATGATTGCACTGAATACTCATAGAACAAGACACATGTCTAGATTTGTCAGAAATCATAAATCTCAATATGAGTGTGAATGCTGCACCATTCTAAAATTGGTGTAGTAAAGCACAACAAGGAGAAATGTTTTCATTTCTCCACATTTTTATATCTTCAATGCATGCTACAATGCTCAGCATACATTGAAGGAGAAAAATGCCTTTACTGATTGTTTTTGTGCAGGAAGGTGTGTCTTCCTGCACAAAAACAAACAGCTCATGACACAGATATCCTTGCACTATGGTGCAAGGGTGCCTGTGTCACCACGTGGCTGCAGTTTAAGCAGTTGTGCAGAGAGAAGGATAGATTTGCAACATATTTATGTACATATGTTGCATCCCTGTGCTTCGGAAGTACTACAGCACACAGTAGTTAAAGAGGTTACTGTGTGATGCTGTAGCACTTCCTCATAGTTCTGCACTTATACGTATGCACATATGTCAGTCACACACCAGATTTTCTTTTACAGAATCTCTGCACTGTGCACCTCTCAGCAAAAACAAAGAATGGAAAAGTTTCCCTCTCATTTTCCACACATATACATGTAAACATCAAATCACAATCCTTCACACATAAATTCAAAAGCAAACACACATTTCTATTGGTTAAACATTTCAACCCTTTCCAAATGAAATACATTTCAACCCTTCCCCCAATCTGCCTTCTGCCTGTTACCATAGAAACAGGTCATGGAACACTACACTGAGCAAACAGGTCACAAGTTCAGCACACAATGTTGCTAAACAAGACAGCAAGTGTGCTTGACTTTTCAACATATCAGCTTATCATATATAATGTTCCTTACAATCAGTTTTTGTTAACCAATAAGAATCATGCCTTTAAAAAACAGAAATATACACCCTACCTTTCAGTGTAGAAAGTTGTCATACAACCAATGATTTCTTGTCTTTTTTCAATTTTTTTTTCCTTGGATCCGCGCACCCAACGCGAGAGGATCCGTGCACCAAACGCGATAGGATGCGCGCACCGTGCGCGCATTTTGCCGTTTAAAAAAAAAAAAAGGGACCCCCTAAGCACCTCTACAGGGTCAGAGTATTTCCACTCTGCCCCCTTTATATGTTTTACACACTTATTCCCCTTGCTTCTTCAGCCTCGCTTCTACCGAGGCAGAAAATGGCTGCCAACAGTTCCTGGTTTCGAATGTAGACAGACACTCGACAGCCAATTAGCATTCAGCGTGCGATCGGGAGGGTGCGTGCTCGGTTCGGGGAGGGTGCACATACGGTGCGGGTAGGGTCCGTGGATCCTCCCCGGCCATAGATATATATGTACTTTTAACTCTAATTTTCTCAGGAACTACTGAACAGATTCACACCGTTTATGCAAAAGGCACGAGCCTGAACTGAGGACTACCTCTTTGCCAAATTTGGTGTAATTCCGTTCAGCAGTTCGGGCTGTAGCTGCGACAACAGATCCTATGGGAAATTGCATGGGGAAAATGCGTTTTGGGACCCCCTTTTTTCTCATCCCCCGCTTGACGAATCACCACGAAACTATATATATACATACACACATATATATATTACCTACTGGCAGTCGCCAGTAATTAGTTATAGTTAGGACCTATTTTCCATAGGAAATCCGCAACATTCTATATGGAATAACGTTGGCGCCGATTGACGAATCTTCGCGAAACTTTTGGCCAGCTCCGGTCCGCTCCTATCATGAAAATTTGACGGTGATTCGTCAAGCGGGGGCCGAGAAAAAGGGGGGTCCCAAAACACGTTTTCCCCATGCATTTTCCCATAGGACCTGTTGATGCAGCTACAGCCCTTTACAACTTGATCCAACTCTTGAAGTCATAACTGATACAGTTAAAGAATTACTTAGGCCACTCTATGATAAATTGGATTCCCTCATTAGAGAAGTTAATAAGCTAAGTGGTTCCATTATTAAAGCTAATGAAAGACCTACTAGTGAGAGTAGTAGGGCGCAAATGTTAGAGCTTAACCCAGTACTTACTAACAACTGTCCTGTTAGAGAACCCAGCACTAATCCAAAGGATAGGCCTCCCACTATAAATGAGGCAAATAGGGTAAATCCAAAAGCCCCTAAAGCCCTGCCAATGAGTAGATTAACTGATAACCACAGATCAGCCTCACCTACATAACATAATGAAGAAGCAAAATTACGTAACTCCAACCTACTGGGCCCCGTAAAATTAGGAGAATTAAGAACTGGGACCCCTAGGGACGGTAGATCCTGTGTGTCCGTAAACCTACCACCTGAGTGTAGTGCCTATGTTGCTGTCCTTACTAATGTACCCAAACTCCCAGCAGGACAGACAGAAGATCATGGCTCTCTTATGAATAAAGTGGTGTTCTGGCTGACTAAAAATTGTGGATATCCAATAGCCGGAGTAAACCAGATCCTGACCACACGCAGAGTGAGCTGGGTTGGCCCGTTACAAAAATGTTTTAAAGGTGATTGCATTATTATTAATTTTCGATCCCCAAGTTGGATTAGTAAAACTCTTAATAATGCACCCCCTCCTTCCTGTATGGATGTTAATATCACTCCTTTCCCCTTAGGGTATTTTTATAGACACGTTATGCCAACACAGGAAACTGATAACCGTCCCAGAAATAGATCTCTTTTAGCCCTTTCGAGCTCTTGCTTCCTACTTCATCCTGCCATTCCACTGGCTAATAGATTTCAGGCTCTGAGTGACCTCAACACCAATGATTGACGTAAGGGACACCCACAGATGAATCAGGCACAACAGGCTCGATATTCATGTGCCAAACCTGTATGGGGAACGGAGGCCGAAGATATTATTAATTTGGGTAATACGGAATCTCCTGGGCTAAAGCCAGTTGGTGGGTATATTTCTAGTTTAATTCTATTATCTCCCACCACTGACAACTATGTTTGTCCCCCTTTAATTTCATCATTCCCCAATGATAAAGTAGTTGATAACGTCCTACTACCGGAAGTTGTTGAGGCCACCGACCCTATACCTGGTATTGGTTATTTAGTAACCTCTTGGAATATATCAGGTTTTAAGAGTAAGATTGGTACCCCGGCATGGTTAGATTTTATCTCAGCCCAACATGATATTGTATGTCTCCAGTAGACATGGAGTACGGAGCCAGTTTATGTAGAGGGCTATATTACTCATTCGCTACCGGCTTTGCCATCAACCTCAGGTAGAGCCAGGGGGGGACTTTTGATTATGATTGCTATCAACCTGAATAAATGTAATATTAAGTCTTGTATTACTGTTGGTGCTTATGCCCAGATTATGTGGTTGGAGTCTATGGCAGGAAAGGATGTAATTTTGATCAACTTTTATAACAACCTGTTCAACTCAACTCGAGGGTCAGTTGTATTTGCCCTGGAGCGAGAAGTTGACAAATTGATCAGCACCATTAGGAACCCACCTATAATCCTTTGGGTTGGTGGTTTTAATATTCAGGCATGTCCCTTATCCTTGACTAAGGTATGTGGGCATAGGAACGGGGAAATTGAAAGTGATGATTATATGCATTTCCCCCATTGTGACTATGGTGTTGCATTAAATAATGTTACTGCTAAATTAGATCTGGAATTGCTGGATTGTACTATGGACAAAAATAATGTGAAGTGTCCTACATTTACAGGGAGGAATGTAAGGTCTAACATTGATCATATTTTAATTTCTAGTAATAGTGCACACCTGTTTTCCTTACCATGGGTAACGGAGCAACCTATAAGTGACCACAACAGTATCTCCCTCAATTTATATACTTGGGGACTCAAAAACCCAATTGATGCATCTACCAGTCCATGTATTGCCCCTATTAGAACTAACGGTGTGCGGATAAAATTGACAGGTCTGAAAACAACACAACTTCAGAGTGACGTTATTAAATCATGTCAGGTTGAACTACAACTTTGTTTAAGGGAGGAGATCGATTCTCAATTTTTGCTTGAAAATTTTAGTAAGATCAATAAAGTTATTGAGAATCTTTTGACGAAACCTGCCCATGGTAAAAGAAACCCCAAGGTAGGCTGGCTCGATAAGAACTGGTCAGCTGCCTTACACCATCTTAAACAAGCACTGGGTTGCAATGCACGAGATCGGGAAAAACTCAGCAATTTACGAATAGAGTATAATTCTGCCTTGGAGTTAAGAAAAGCCGAACTCCGAGATGATGCATGGGAAATATTAAGTTATGCAACTGATACAAAAAATAGTAAGCTATTCTGGGCCACTGTCAATAGCTTTTTTTGAAGGATGATCACGTACCAGAACTAAACTCCCATATCACTAGTAACTCCTGGGTTGAACATTTTTCAAATATTTTTAATTCTATTGATAGTAATACCCCGTCTGCTACTCCATTTGATATACCCGTTCAATGGCCAACTATACCTCTGATGATTAGTAATGGGGAGGTTTTAGATGGTATATCTAGTAGTAAGGGCGGTAAAGCGCCCGGTTCCGATTGACCTTTATAAGAATAATATGGATTTATGGTCACCCCTTTTAACCAGAGTTTTTAATGTTGCCTCTGAAACAGTTTTCCCAACATCATGGGGACAGTCAATAATAATTCCAATATATAAGAAGGGAGTAAAGACTGATGCTCGTAACTATCGACCAATCTCATTGTTGGACTCCTCCATAAAGATTTTGAGTAGGGTCTTACTCTCAAGATTAGAAGATTGGGCTACAGAAAAGATGATCCTCTCACAAGCACAATACGGATTTAGGAAAGGTTTGGGAACGTTAGAGCAGTGTGTAAACCAGGATCTTTTGATTGGGAAGTATACACGGGCAAAGGAGGGCAACTTATACTTATGCTTCGCCGACCTGAGTAGCGCTTTTGATTTAGTTGATCATTTGATTCTATGGCCCCTGTTGCTAGAAATGGGTGCCCCAAAAGATATAGTTTATTTTCTAGCACGATTATATGAAGTTTTAACCAGTAAGGTGCGGTATGGATCTTCAGGCGAATATACCCCCTCCTTTAAAGTTAAGAGAGGTATCCGCCAGGGGTGTGTGCTGGCTCCATTATTGTTTTCATTATTTATTAATAATGTCGATGCCGCCCTGAAAAAATTTGAAGCTGATGCACCAAGGATTGAAGGAAACCCCATCCCAATTCTTTTATACGCGGACGATGCGGTTTTATTATCTCGGACCCCCATTGGGTTCCAGCGTATTATCGACAATTTTATTATATTCATTACTAAAAGAAAGCTTTTGATTAATAAATCAAAAACTTTTGTTATGGTTTTCAGCAAAAACCCTATAACAGTTAGACGCTTTTATATAGAGGATTTTAAAGTATCAACTGTAAAATCTTTCTGTTATTTGGGTATCACTTTTGCTGGAAATGGGTCATGGGCACAGGTACAGGAGAATGCCCGTCTTAAGATGGAGAGAAATATTAACGGCATTTTTAGATTTGCCACCGCCGTATAAAAGATATGATGGCAATCTACGAAGCAAGATGCGCCTCTGCTGCCCTTTACGGTGCTGGCATTTGGGGACACACTCAAGCGACTTCTCTTTTACAAGCAGAAAATGCCTTTTTAAAACGCTTGCTATGTTCCCCCCCCCTCCGCCTCTACGGAACTTATTCACCGGGAAGTGGGCATTGCTTACATATCGGACACTGCTTCATTACGACCTCTCCTCCTATGGAAATCAATTTGGTCAAAGGAAGAGACCAGGTTTAGTCAATCTATTATACGGGACTGTGTCAAAATGGAAAATTGTTTAAAAATACCATGGCTTAAATACATCTCGCACTGGTACAAAATTATTTTTAACTATGATATACGGTCGGACCCTGGGTGTATAGCCTCTGTTTCTAAAAAGGTACACAGCAATTAAAGGCTCGTTTTAGTGCACTTAATAAACAAACCACCTTTATGCTCTACCAACAACTGGAAGTTAAAGAGGGTTTTAATCCTTATTTGTCATTTGTGACTATTGCATCACACCGATATGTGCTGACACGTTTAAGACTGGGCACATTACATCACCTTGTCAATTTCCCAGTCATGAAACAGAGTACCGCCCAATGTTGCACATGTGATGGTATATCTCACCAAAGTTGCTGCCATTTCTTAATAATTTGTAATTTTTACTTAAATTTTAGAAAGTTTTATCTGAAACCTTTTTTCTTATATTATAATTTTAATAGGTAATTTGCACTTACTGTTTTTGTCTGCCAGTAAATAAGGATACTCATTTGTACTGTATTAATGCATTTGCACTTTACGTATTAAGATTACCATATGGTCATGAATTTCTATTTACTTATATTAAGGATAATTTTGTTTTTACATGCTGTCTGTTACTATGTCTATGCTTATATGGTTGATGTACATCAACCGAATAAAAGTTATTTGATTGATTGGAATAAAGTGGTAACTCTTAAAACATTTAATTTAAAAAGGAACAAAATGAGGGGGTTCATTTTGCCATAGAAAGTATGATTAGTGCTGCAGAAAGAAAAATTAGGGCACATTTTGAGTGACTTCTCAAATCCTCTTCTATTTCATTAAAAAATTCTGACATGCAGACTGAAACATGCACTTTCAATACCAGCAGCAGACTTCCACGGTGAGCAGTAGCTTTACTACAGTGATCTAATAAGCAACTAGAGTGCTAACATTCTGAATTTATGGCAAATGTGTGACACATCTGAATGCCTTCTTGATGGAATCAAAGTAAAAAACTGAAAGTATTTCCTACTGAGGAGACTGTAGTAAATGAGGAAATTAGGAAAATTCATAACAAATAAGTCTCCCAAAATGGCCACCAGAGACAAAAGAGCCCAAATGTAGCCCAAATATCACCCAGATGTAGCCCAAGTATAGCCCAATGACAGAATGTCCCAGAGTGTTCTAACGAACAACTAGAGCGCTAACAGTCTTACTTATGACAAAAGTATGGCACACCTGAAGCCATCTTGATTGGAATAAAGTGGTAACACTTAAAACATTTAATTTACAAAGGAACAAAATGAGGGGTGTTCATTTTGCCATAGAAATTATGATTAGTGCTGCAGAAAGAAAAATTAGGGCACATTGTGACTTCTCAAATCCTCTTCTATTTCATAAACAAATTCTGACATGCAGACTGAAACATGCACTTTGAATACCAGCAGCAGACTTCCCTGGTGAGCAGTAGCTTTACTACAGTGATCTAATGAACAACTAGAGTGCTAACATTCAGAATTTATGGCAAATGTGTGACACATCTGAATGCCTTCTTGATGGAACCAAAGTAAAAAACTGAAAGTATTTCCAACTGAGGAGACTGCAGTAAATGAGGAAATTAGGAAACTTCATAACAAATAAATCTCCCAAGATGGCCACCAGAGACAAAAGAGCCCAAATGTAGCCCAAATATCACCCAGATGTAGCCCAAGTATAGCCCAATGACAGAATGTCCCAGAGTGTTCTTAAGAACAACTAGAGCGCTTACTGTCTTACTTATGACAAAAGTATGGCACACCTGAAGCCATCTTGATTGGAATAAACTGGTAACACTTAAAACATTTAATTTATAAAGGAACACAATGAGGGGGTTCATTTTGCCATAGAAATTATGATTATTTGCCGAAGAAAGAAAAATTAGGGCACATTTTGAGTGACTTCTCAAATCCTCTTCTATTTCATTAAAAAATTCTGATATGCAGACTGAAACATGCACTTGTAATACCAGCAGCAGACGTCCGTGGTGAGCAGTAGCTTTACTACAGTGATCTAATCAGCAACTAGAGTGCAAACATTCAGAATTTATGGCAAATGTGTGGAAATATGGATTTTTCTGATCAGTTATGTCCCCTATCTTGGACCCCAACGGTTTCATGTATGAATCATAAGTACATGTATGTTCCCTCCAGTTCCAGTTATGAAGACGCAAACACATGTGCGTCCACCGTCAACACGTCCTCTTTCAGATCCGCCATGAATAGGCCGGATATTCCATTCCTAAGTATGAAAGGCCACCGGCTTTATATGGTTCACTTATGCCATTTTACAGTCCAGGCAAGTAGGCCCTGATTCTGTCATCAAGCTTTTCTTGCCTTCTGCCTCTGAAAGCTCCAGTCTGAGCCTGCATCTGTGACCATGAACTTTGTCTCATTCCCTGCGCGGCTCACGGTGCCTGACATCAGCTTGTTGCCTGCCAAAAACTGTATTTCACCTTCGAAATTTGCTCCGCTCCCTGCCCAATGCATTCCTGTCTAGTAGTTTAAGTAAACATTCTTCCAGCTACCGAGCAAAGGCCCGGCTTCTCTGTCTTTATGCAAGTAATTCATAGCCCTATTATTATGGAAGACTTCTGCCCTCGCATCTAGTGTAGACACTTAGACGCTTGTACACGCACTAACAGTCAGTATAGTCAGTATAGAATAAGATTCTACTCTAAGAGACCTCTCTTTTGGATAACATAGTTCTTTAAACATAGGATGTTAGATATGATTTGGGATTAGGTTGACTTGACCCTCCAGACATCTGTCGCCACATGTAGAGTTAAATGTCAAATCCCCTTCACCCCCTAGTCGCACGTCAATCATACGTCATGCTGCTGCGCGCGCATTTCTGCCAAGTATTTCTGCTGACATTGCAAAATTCTTTCATGGAACCACCCTATTATGACATCATACCTGATGACGTTCTTTAGTTACACCCGGTTACGCCCACTTTTGCTACGCATGTATGTTTTATCTTTACTATCAATTGTTACGCCTCCTGCATTTGCTTCACTGTAATGCCTATTGTATAAAAGTGATTACTTATCAATAAAGTATGTACTTCACTTCCTGAACCTCCGTGGTGATGGAACTTGGAGTCCACGATTCGAATCGTCCATTGGAATAAAGCCCATTCCGAACCTCTAATATCACGGATTTTGCCTCTTATTTTACTGAGCTATTTTTATTATTTTTCTGTATCAAATTAAGTCCCGGTAATTAAATTATTTACCACATGAATGGCGCCCGAACAGGGACACTTTCTCATCTCACGCGCCGGCGGTGCGTTGCAGGCCCGGTCTCCTGCCACAGCTGGACGGACAACAACGCGTACCAGCAGGATTTCCTGTATCTCCCTCCTGTCAAGCGGGGGCGACTGAGGCTGCGATCAACACCCAGACGAGGCGGTGAGAAGTGCGAAGTATCCCGACCAGAGCCTAGCTGAGAGAGCAAGATCCGAGGTATACAGAGGCCCACCAAGATCCGAAGTTCCGAAGTTCCGAGGTTTCCGATGTTCCGAAGTTTCCGAAGATTTTCGAGTCGAGTCCAGTCCAGTTCAGTTCAGTTCCGTTCCGAGGCCTTCCGTTCCGAGCTACCCGGTGAGTACCATTACTGGGGAGGCGTTCTGGCGTGCACATAAGTTGTGCCGGTCCAGACGGGTTTGGGTACACAAATCCGGTCTGCACTGTTTTAGCAGTGTATCTGTACTGTTTAGCAGTATATCTAGTATATCAAGTATATAAATTCAGAATAATTCAGTTAATGCCGAGGATTATGTTTTGTGATTAAGTTTTCTTAGATCGTCATCATCATTGTTGCTCATTTAAAACGTTAAATGTTAAATGTGTTAATACGTCCTGCATATTGTGGTATGAATGACTGTTCATTATTGTGTTTATTGTATTAAGTTTGTTCAAGACCAAGTATCAGATCAGTTCTCAATATGCCGCTCTTTTCGAAACTAAGACAGATCACAACTAGAAAAGGGGTACTCGAAGAAGCTGTTCCCATTCCTCCTAGGAACACTCCAGGGTACTTCATGTATCATAAACATGGCCTAGACGCCATATTATTTCTTGATCTATGGGTAGACTACACTAAGGAATTACCAGAAAGTCAGAGGTGGCCCGCAGCTGGGACCTGGGATGCCGATTGCATCGTGAAAGTAGAGGAAGAATTATGGAAAAGGAAAGCCAGACAGTCACAGAAAGACGCCATTGAATTATGGCGTAAAGAATCGTATAGACGTACAGAAAAAGCACGTAGACAGGAAGAGAGGAGTAAGGAAAATTCAAATAAAGTCCGAGAAAATTTATTAATTGAAGAAGGTACACGAGTGAAATCAGAACAAGTAGACAGACAAAGAAATGCCCTTATGAATGGTATGTATCCCCTTCTGGCCGAGGGATTACCTAAGGCTACTCCGGAGATACCAAAAGACTTGCCACCCCCATTGTTCCCAATAAAAATGCATCCTAAGGGGCATCCTAGAACAGCAGAAGATGTTTTTCTTTCCTCATATTTAGATGACGCAGCTCCCGAGTATGCTAACCCCGCCCCACATAGACCGTCTGCCGGGGAGGTTCAACGCCAAGATCCTGTATCTGTATCCCTACAGCATCAAATCCTGACACAAGTTCCGGCAAGCACATCTGTTTCCACATCTGTTCCTACAGCTGCTTCTACAGCTGTGTCCACACCTATAGTTGCTGTATCGCGTTCAACGAATCCTTTCACGCCCGATACCCCAGACGGGGCTACCGGAGGTGCTACCAACATTTTTTCTACGCCACCCAGAATAAATAAACTTACTTTTCAAGAATCAGCACATCCACGTACCCCCAAACTCATAAATTCCCGCACGCTTAAGGAACTTCTTGTAGATTGTAGATATGACCCTGTGCCCGGAAAAGAGGACGAAATGATCCTGGCATCATTACGTATCAGACGAGCTGCGGTGTATTTAGGAAAGCTACCAGGAATGACTATGCATCTAGACAATATATATCATTTTGTCCAAACAGGGCGAGATTCTGAATGTATTAACAGAGCTATGGAATACCAGAAAGTGGAGATACAGGGGGAACTGTTACGTTTCCTCATAAATTGTGTAATCAGAAATCAAGACCGACCGGGGGTAGATCCGGAAATAATG
The DNA here is from genome assembly GCF_964204655.1 of Triturus cristatus. NCBI lineage: Eukaryota > Metazoa > Chordata > Amphibia > Caudata > Salamandridae > Triturus > Triturus cristatus. Next base: position 608,487,756 of record NC_140593.1, on the reverse strand, counting down.
CAAACCCTTACCAGATGGAGCCAGAATATATCAGAAGGGAGACATGATAGGCAAAAATGTATAATAGCCATGTGCCGAAAGATCCGTAAAGAAATAGAACGCCTACACGAAGAGAGATTAGCGATAGACCAGTTTGAACAAAATGAGGAGGAGGAAGGATCAGGACTGCCCACAGGACAGTCAGAAACCATAGCCTATGTAGGTAGAGGAAGATCTTGTAATAGTACTAGATGTTTCACTGACCCGATACGTCCGATATGTCCAGATAATAACAGGAATTTCCAAACACCTATAATAAATATAAGGTCCCCCGAGCATTCGTTCCAAGCCGCTGACAAATTACTCCGAGAACGAAGGGGTTATCATTTACTCGATTCTATGGATGAACAAGAATTAGCCAGGTCAGCCGTTCATTGGGTTGACAGTCCCGGAAAATATGGTGATGATACAGTAGCACACACATTTTTGAACCTCACCCCAGATGAACAGCGTTTAGCTGGGATTTATATGATTCAACAACTTCTTATACTTTATAAAAGCCAACATTCCGATCCTGGTCCTTTACCTGATATATTGACTGAATTACTCACGAATAGATGGAGAGGTTCAGGTACTAAGTTAATTAGAGAAATACTAGAATCAAGAAAGCAGTACATTCTTTTTGTATGCCCAGAACATGTCTCACTGCCCATCAAGGAAAGAACGACGTATTACATGGACAGACAGAATCCCTTACGAGAAGTACACCCAATAAAGGGCGAGGACAATCAGTTTAAACGTGTATATGTATATACGCCCATATCGAAAATAGAATTGTTAGAAATGAAGAAAGTGGTACCCAGTCATGACAAAGACCCAGCGGGTTTTCACCGAGAAATTAAAGACATGTTACTCATGGGAGAGTATACCTATCCCGACATTATGACAATATTAAAGGTATTAATGCCTGCTGGCATTTATGAAAAACTTAAGGAAAAAGAGTGGGAGGTGGGAGACCAAAAGATAGAATGGACAGCATTAGAAGCAGAAGAAAAGGCCCGAACTGCAGGAGCAGGGCTTGGGGATAAAACTAAAGCACTACCAGGTTTACTAGTACAGGTACTGCCACGTTTATTAACCACGAAAAAGGAAGACTGGGGTGCAATCTCAGCCTGTAAACAAAAGCAAGATGAAGACACTAGTGATTTCTATGCCCGATTCGAAAAATGTTTTGGTATAAATAGTGGTATAAAAGCAAGTAGCGAGTCATACCCACATCTGTTTGTGACAAAATTAGTTGAAAATTCCTTGCCCCAGGTGAAGAATAGAGTATTAAAATTTGAGAGTACCTGGCAAGGTAATACCCCATCACAAATGTTACAAATGTTACAGTACCATTACAATAGAATTAGAGAGGAACAAGAACATGAGCAGAGACGCATGAAAGACACAAAAATGAAAATGCTAGTCTCCCAGACAGTTCCAGCTGAAGGTCATAAAAAGGGTACGACACAGTCCGGTGATTCAGCAGGACCTGTAAAAGGGACATGCAACTATTGTAAACAACCAGGTCATTACATACACGATTGCCCAGTCTTGAAGCGTAATATCGCCACAGGTAAAACACAAGAAAGACCACGGCCACCTAGACAGGATCAGAATGAACAAGGAGCACCGCAGCATGCCCAGTCCATGCCAGCTCCACAACAGTCTATACAGTTTGTGCCAGCTGCACCAGCGCTGCCTGTTGCTGCCACACAAACCACGACACGACAGCTGTACCAGACCGCACAGTATGACTATCCTGATTATCAACGATACGCATGAACCAGCCTAGAGAGGGAAGTTGACTTACCCCTTATCGAGGTCCCTGTAGACCAAGAAGGACCTTATGTACATAGTGAACTATTAGGCCAAGATAGAACATTTTTACTTGATACAGGGGCAAGTCGAACAACTATAAAACGTAGTGAAGTTCCAGGGGCACCCCTCTCAGGCTCACAGAATATTTCCCTTGGTTTTTCAGGAAAACCTATTGTTAAAGAAGTATCACAGCCTCTTCCACTTACGATAGGACCCTTGACCCGAACTACAGATTTATTGCTTACTAAATCATGTCCAGAAAACTTGTTAGGTATAAAAACACTGAAAGCTCTAGGAGCTATAATATGTTGTTCTCCGGAAGGAGTAAGATTGTTTTTACGTGATTTCAAAGGTCACTATGTGTCTCGAGACATGGATCCCCGACTGCAGACTTTACCTACACATTTATGGGCACAAGGCCCTACTGATGTGGGTTGCATGAATATTACACCATATCGAGTTACACTAAAGGCAGGAGTGGTACTACCACGAATGCGGCAATACAAGTTACCACCAGATGCTGTAGTGGCTTTACTGCAAATTATTGACGAGCTCATTGTCCAAGGAGTGGTTGTGGAAACAGACTCCAATGTATGTAATTCCCCGATAATTCCGATTCTTAAACGAACAGATCCAAAGGCCCCGCCAGTATATCGATTGGTTATTGATCTGCGCGAATTGAACAAATGCATTGTGCCACAATTCCCTGTGGTCCCAGATATCTCGTCATTACTGACAGCTATTGATTCCGAAGCAACATTCTTTACTGTAATTGATCTCAAGAATGCCTTTTTCAGCGTCCCAATAGATCCGGAAAGCCAATACTTGTTCGGATTTAGTTTAAATGGACGTAACTTTAAATTCACACGCGCACCTCAAGGATTTACAGAAAGCCCCAGCATCTATAGCCAAGCACTGAAACGAGAACTCGACAGTATCCACATGTCAGTCAACACTGCCCTGCTTCAATATGTCGATGATCTGCTGATCACCGCTAGAAACGAACCTGAATGTGAGAAAGCATCACTGACGGTATTACAATTTTTGGCCGAAAAGGGGCACAAGGTGTCCCCTTCTAAGCTGCAATTCTGTGTCCAGCGAGTTGTTTACCTTGGTCACTCGCTGTCCAAGGAGGGAAGGCAGCTTACACCAGATCGCATCCAGCTAATTGCAAATATGCCAATACCCAAGACACAAAAGGAGGTGCGGGCTTTCATAGGCCTCACTTCATATTGTAGGCAGTGGATCCCTCAGTATGCATTTCTAGCAAAACCACTCATTCAATTGACAACACAGGAGGCAGCCACATCGACTGTTCTCCCTTGGACTCAGGAACATGCACAAGCTTTTGAAGGCCTAAAGAAAGCCTTATGCCAAGCACCTGTTTTAGCAACACCATGTTACAATAAACAGTTTACACTCTTTGTTACAGAACGCGAAGGTACTGCCTTGTCTGTACTCACACAGGAACAAGCAGGATCACACAAACCATGTGCTTATTTTTCTAGTACATTAGATCCCGTAGCTCAGGCTTTGCCTGCATGCCTAAAATCAGTGGCAGCAACAGCTTTAGCAATCAGACAAAGCGATGCCATAGTATTAGGACATCCATTGACAGTACAAGTACCACATGCAGTAGAGGTTCTCTTGAACCGCACACAAACACAACACTTGACTATAGCACGACTCACTGGTTACGAATTAACATTGTTTCAGCCACATATAGAAATCAGACGTTGTAGTACATTGAATCCTGCCACACTGTTACCTGTAAATGGAACAGACCCACTTGCACATGATTGTATTGAAGTTATCACTATCACGACGAAACCCAGACAAGATTTGACAGACGTTCCATTGCCAGACCCAGACCTGACGTTGTATGTAGATGGTTCATGTATGAGAACAGGTACAGGAGAGTTAGTGGCCGCTTATGCAGTCACAACAGACGCTGAAATCATTGAAACAAATTGTATAAATACCTTGTCCGCTCAAGCAGCAGAGCTCATCGCTCTGACACAAGCCTGTATTCAAGCCACAAATAAAAAAGTCAACATATACACTGATTCACGTTATGCATTCGGAGTTGTACATGACTTCGGCGTGCTGTGGCGAGAGAGAGGTTATTTAACTTCTCACGGTGCCCACATTCAGCACGGACCCCTCATTCATGCCTTATTAGATGCAATACATCTACCCACTGCAATATCAATTATGAAATGTAAAGCTCATACGAAAGTTACTGATATCATTTCTCAAGGCAATGATCTAGCTGACAGAACAGCTAAACAGACTGCTCAAACTCAAACATCCGACATGACAAAGACAATAGTCCCGACACCAACACATTGCATGATGGTTAAGGATCCAGCTCTTGACGTAATTGACATACAGACACATGCTACTCCAGATGAAATAAAGAAATGGACTGAATTAGGAGGGATCCAAACGGATCAAGGATGGATGACGAAGGAAAAATCTGTGTGGTTCCTTCCTGATTCAATGGTCCAAGTCGTTATTAACACTGTACATAGTCCAGCACATCTAGGAGAAAAAGCTATGCTAGACAGCATCCAACACATTTGGTTCAACAAACATTTACGAGCAGCAGCTAAACAAAAAGTCCGTACCTGTATGATCTGTTGTCAGTTTAACCCAGGAAAAAGCATTCCCGTAGAACAGGGTGGATTTCAGCCTCCTGATCACCCTTTTGAAGTCCTCCAGATGGATTATATCCAGATGGAACGATGTCGAGGATTCAAATATGTTCTCGTAGTTGTCTGTGCTCTTTCCCGTTGGACAGAGGCATACCCGGTTTCAGATTACACTGCCCCGACTACTGCCAAACAGTTAGTTCGAGAATTCTTCCCACGGTACGGTTTACCACGTGTTGTCTACTCAGATAACGGCCAGCCGTTCTCCTCCGAACTAATGAAACACGTTTCACTCTTGTTAGGCTATCAGTGGAGATTCCACTGTGTCCGACACCCCGAGGCAGCAGGTCTCGTGGAACGACATAATCAAACTCTGAAAATTAGATTGTCTAAAATATGTAGAGAGAAAGGTGTCGACTGGGTAGTAGCCTTACCCGTTGCACTCTTTTACATGAGAATGGTAGCGCACTCTCGAACAGGGCTATCTCCTTATGAAGTGGTCTTTGGTAGACCACCAAATATGTGGGGGACGCCTATACCACGCAAAATAACTGATATTGACTGTAATATGCTGACAGATTACTTGGCTTCCTTGATGTCTGCACTACAATCTTGTCGTTCACAGGTAGCTGCAGCTTTTCCCGACAACACTGAGGTGAAACCCCATGACGTAATTCCAGGAGATTTGGTCTTAGTGAGGAACTTTGATCGGAAGTCTCAGCTGGATCCTAGGTGGAGGTCGCCTCAGCTCGTATTGCTAACGACGAGGACAGCCGTAAAGATCGAAGGTCGAAAAGGCTGGATACATTCAAGTCATATCAAGAAATTTCATGGACTACCATCAGATGTAAACGACACACCTTGCGTGTCTTCCCCGAGTGACTCTAAACTTCCTTTGGTTGAATTGAATAGTCGTGAACTATATAAACTAAAACTCAGGTCTAACCAGTCAGGCAATTTGATTGTTTAAGTCCTCTCCAAGGTGAAGCGGTCGAATTTGCCTCTGACATGTATCCCTTAGACCTGTACAGAGAAAGAAACAAAAGGATAAAGCTGAAACGACATGCGTACTGTAAATCACTGCGTAGTCATTGCACAGTGACGTTATTAATTCTGTTTTTCCTAAGTCTTTTAATAATTACTGCAAGTATATTGTTGCACATATGTTATCCTATTTCTAGATATGTTTATAATGTTACTGCTGAACATTCTTTTAGTGAATTACCTCCGCATGAATTGTCATATAGATTTGCGCTGCGCAATAACACTTTTATTAGTTTGTTACATCATTCCCATCAGGTTAGCAATGCTACAAATTGTTGGATATGTGGCCGACTCCCTCCCTATCAGAATTATAAAGGAATTCTACCTCTCTTTCCATACCCGTTCACACACAACGGCTCCTGTGGAGCATGGTTTAGTTTAATTAATTCCCAAGATTCGAACTCCGCAGTTTATCAAGACAACGGGGTATGGGGAAATCTGAACTTAGTTTTACTTAAAGTCTGCCACCCCAACAAGGAGGGACTTCCCAAAAGAACAGGAACTGATCTAGAAAATGAAGTATATGGATTAGGTAATTTTACGCTTAATCTCTTGATCTTGAATGTCGAATCCGAAGCTACTCCAATTTTGCCCGACATGTCAGTATTTCCAGTAAAAGGTGAATTATGTGTAAGAAAGAATGGTTCCATACATATGGGCCATAGTAGATGCACCACTGTAATAGAATTTAGTGATCAAGGCAAGTCGACATTTAGAGCTTCCCGCCATTCCTATTTTATATGTGGTCAGACGGCATATATACGTCTGCCTCTAGATTGGGATGGTACCTGCTACATCGGATTCCTTTTGCCACCTGTTTTCCTAGCTCCTCCTGATTATCACAGAAATACTCATTTAGTACACAATAGAGAAAGGAGAGATCTCCCAATAGTCGATTACACTGAAACAGCATGGGAAAAATACACAGATTTCAATAAAGGTCTCTTTCCCTATATAGGTACCGTTACTAATAGTAAGCTGATACGTAGATTAACTAGAACCCTTGAAGCAGTAGTGAACGAAACTATTTCCGCCTTAGGCAATTTAACAGAAGAGCAGTCTGCTATGCGGATTGTTGTGCTTCAAAATCGTCTTGTCCTTGACGTCATCCTGGCCGATAGGGGCGGAGCTTGTAGGGTCATCGGATCAAGTTGTTGCATTTTCATACCAGAAAATTCGCCATCTGTATATAAAGCCATAACTCGCTTTCATAAGATTGTAAGCCAGATACATCAGAATCCAGGCACCTGGACTTGGTCCGGTTGGTTTTGGAGTGTATTATCTACCTTTGGATGGAAGGTCCTATCCTTCCTAGGTATTGGCTTTCTCATACTATTCAGTTGCTGTCTATGTCTACAATGTGGACCAGCGATCTGTGGTCTGTGTGCCACATCGTGTATTCCACCACCAAGATTTCATTCATCCCAGAAGAAAAAAGAAGAACAAATGATGCTATATGAACAGATCAACGGATTGATGAAGATTGATATCTCTTAACGGGCAAGTAGGGGACAAGGAGGGAATGTGGAAATATGGATTTTTCTGATCAGTTATGTCCCCTATCTTGGACCCCAACGGTTTCATGTATGAATCATAAGTACATCTATGTTCCCTCCAGTTCCAGTTATGAAGACGCAAACACATGTGCGTCCACCGTCAACACGTCCTCTTTCAGATCCGCCATGAATAGGCCGGATATTCCATTCCTAAGTATGAAAGGCCACCGGCTTTATATGGTTCACTTATGCCATTTTACAGTCCAGGCAAGTAGGCCCTGATTCTGTCATCAAGCTTTTCTTGCCTTCTGCCTCTGAAAGCTCCAGTCTGAGCCTGCATCTGTGACCATGAACTTTGTCTCATTCCCTGCGCGGCTCACGGTGCCTGACATCAGCTTGTTGCCTGCCAAAAACTGTATTTCACCTTCGAAATTATCTGCTCCGCTCCCTGCCCAATGCATTCCTGTCTAGTAGTTTAAGTAAACATTCTTCCAGCTACCGAGCAAAGGCCCGGCTTCTCTGTCTTTATGCAAGTAATTCATAGCCCTATTATTATGGAAGACTTCTGCCCTCGCATCTAGTGTAGACACTTAGACGCTTGTACACGCACTAACAGTCAGTATAGTCAGTATAGAATAAGATTCTACTCTAAGAGACCTCTCTTTTGGATAACATAGTTCTTTAAACATAGGATGTTAGATATGATTTGGGATTAGGTTGACTTGACCCTCCAGACATCTGTCGCCACATGTAGAGTTAAATATCAAATCCCCTTCACCCCCTAGTCGCACGTCAATCATACGTCATGCTGCTGCGCGCGCATTTCTGCCAAGTATTTCTGCTGACATTGCAAAATTCTTTCATGGAACCACCCTATTATGACATCATACCTGATGACGTTCTTTAGTTACACCCGGTTACGCCCACTTTTGCTACGCATGTATGTTTTATCTTTACTATCAATTGTTACGCCTCCTGCATTTGCTTCACTGTAATGCCTATTGTATAAAAGTGATTACTTATCAATAAAGTATGTACTTCACTTCCTGAACCTCCGTGGTGATGGAACTTGGAGTCCACGATTCGAATCGTCCATTGGAATAAAGCCCATTCCGAACCTCTAATATCACGGATTTTGCCTCTTATTTTACTGAGCTATTTTTATTATTTTTCTGTATCAAATTAAGTCCCGGTAATTAAATTATTTACCACAAATGTGTGACATATCTGAATACCTTCTTGATGGAATCAAAGTAAAAAACTGAAAGCATTTCCTACTGAGGAGACTGCAGTAAATGAGGAAATTAGGAAACTTCATAACAAATAAATCTCCCAAGATGGCCACCAGAGACAAAGAGCCCAAATGCAGCACAAATATCACCCAGATGTAGCCCACATGTAGCCCAATGACAGAAGTGTGCAAAACACTTATTTTTTGTGTATTTGCAGTTTTATATAGTGCAGACTTGTCAGGTATTGGAGTGTTTTACATGAGCATAGGTTACATCACACAAAATCAAATTCATTTTAGTTGTAGACATGGGGAGATTAACTGATTTGACCAGAATCACAGAATGTTGAGCTGAAGCAGAAACTCCAACCTGGTTCTCCAGTTGCAAAGTCTGCAGCTCTGGAAGTAACACCACATACTCTCCCCTAAGTGCAACATTTAATCAAGTGGTCAACTGGATAAAAAAACATAAAGATTACAAATAATTTAAAAGTTCTTTGTCGCTATTTGAAAACTCAGAAAATGTCCTCATTTTAGTTTTTTAGAGCACTAACCATAATTTTGATGCAAATAAGACCCTCTCATATATGTAATTTCGAAAGGAAATGCTCTAGGTATTACAGTTTTGATTACATCAAGATGACTTCAGGCGTCCCACACTTTTGTAATAAATATAGAATGTTAGCAATCTAGTTGTTCATTGGGATACTGTTGAGAGGCAGAGGCCAGGGGCACGGACTCTGAAAATTGAAGACAGGTAGGAGAGTGCAGAGGCAACAATTTGACCACACTGGGCAGGCAGGAAGGGCAGTGGCAGCACAACAGACTATGGAGGACAGTGGAAAGGGGGGCAGGGGCAACAATCCAACAATACAGGACTGGCAGAAGGAAGAGGCAGTGGTAGTACAACCATACAAGCCAACATACCCATTTCAGCCAGGAAACGTCCAATGGTTTTAAGCTCAAATGGGCTTTATTTGATCTGTCTCCTGTCTACAATCTCCTCTTTTTCAATGTAACTCAAAGGGGAAAATCAATGCCCCAGTTTTATTTCAAAATCTCCCTCTTACCAAGTTCAAAATGTTTGCAAGTATGGCACTTTGGATCATGGTAGGCAGGAGGAATTGGGGTAGGGACATGGGCTCGGATAACAGAGGACAGGAGGGACATGGAGAGGTGCACCAAACTGACCCTACAGGGCAGGCATCAGGGTTTGCAGCAGCACAATACACCACACAGGGCATGCGGGACGGGAGTGCAGCACAACAATCCATAGAAAGCAATAGGGAGGGGACAGGACCATGCACATGGACAACAGAGAACAGTGGGGAAAGAGGCAATGGTAGCTAGCTGACCATAATGGACAGACAGGAGAGAAAGCTGCAGCATAACAGACCATAAAGGGCAGGAGGGACGGATTAGGGGCATTACAATGGAACAGACAAGCCAGGAGGGAGGGAATAGGGGTCTGTACATGTAAACAGAGGGCTGGGGGCAAGGAGGCAGGGCAGGAGCAGCAAGATGACCATGGAGGTCAGGCAGGATGGGCACTAGAAACAAGACACACCATGGAGAGCAACAGTGATACTATGATGGCATACACACAGACCATGGAGGGAAGGTGGGAGGGGGTCAGGGGCAGCTAGCTGACCACACAGGGAAGGTAGGAGGGGCCATGGCAGCACAGAAGACCATGCATGGCAAGCGGGAGGGTTAGTGGCAGCACAATGGCTATGATGGGCAAGAAGGAGGGTGCAGGGGCATGCACAAAGGACCATGGAGGATAGAAGGGAGGGTCAGGACCTGGGCACAGACACGAGAGTTCAGGGGAAGGGGCCTCACAACAGACTGCGTGGGGCAGGCAGGAGGAGCAGTTGCAGCACAACAGACCAGGGAGGGCAGAAGGGTGTGGCAGTAAAATGGACCATGGAGGACAGGAGGAAGGGGATAGGGGCATGGCATGTGGACAGGCAGCGTGGAGGTGGCAGGGACAGGTTACAGTCATCTGACAATGCTAGGCAGGTGGGAGGGGAGTGGCAGCTCAACAGAACACTCAGAGTAGATAGGAGTGGCAGGTCCATGGAACATGGTGGGCAAAAAGGATGGAGCAGGGGCATGCACAAAAACATCGGAGGGCAGGGGGAAGGAGAATAGGGGCAGCAAGCTAAGCACAGAAGCTAAGCAGGAGGTCAATGATGGGCCATAGAATTGGGCAATGGAGGGCAGGAGGAGTGGACTGGTACATCATGCTAAATGGAGGGCAGTGGCAGCACATCAGACCATGCATGGCAGGAGGGAGGAGGCTAGTCCATGGATTCAGACAACAGAGGATAGGGAGGAGATGGATGGGGCAGCTAGCTAACTGTTCAGAGAAGGTGGGTATTAGGAAATTTTTTGTTTTTAAAATGTGTGTCTGTGCGAACTACTTAAAATATGAACAAGTATGCAGCATAATCTCACTTTTATTCAGGAAGAAGAGGGCGTTTGTGACTGTGACTCTGGGCTCACTTGGCAGAAACACCCCCTGACCCTCCACCCCCCATCGCAAAATGTAATGCCCGTGAAAAGGGTAGGTGGACGCAGTGTTATATAGAACATAGTCCTGAGAGCACGATTGAAAATGAAAACTAGATATAGTATATGGTATAAACTATGCACCAAAAAGTGTGATATAAGATGAACCGGGGCGTGAAATATAATATGCAATACATTGTGCGCACTTACAGATTCATTGGAGAGCGCGGGATAGCACAGGCACTAGCGCGTGCTATGCGATATGCGCCTTGGAGTGTAATATGCACAGGGCAGTGTTGCGTAACCTAACTAGTTTCTAAAGTTGGAATATAAAATATGTGCTGGGGAGTGTAACATTGCATATGCACTATGACAAAGATATGGATCCCAGATTGTAATATGTATGGCATAGCGCTGTGCGTTATAACATAGGCATCGAGGAAGGCACGTTAGATGGGGCAATATAACCCATGCGAAGACAAATGTGGCATGACATATTCATGGGGTGGTGTTACAGTGCACATGGGCTAGAGAGTGTCATAGCATACGCACTAGCTGGTGGAATACAACACAGAGGTGTGTGGCACTCGGCGGGCACTGGTGGGTGTAACACAGCATTGGGCTCAGCCAGGAGCACGCTGTGACTCTCAAGTAAGGTTCGTCTCCTTTCCAGAGAGTAAAATAAAAAGTATTACACATCCAGGGGTGGATGTGTGTTTTATTAACCGTGAGGGGGGTTTCTTGCATAGTTTGGTCGAATTTTTGTCGAATCCCCTTTGAATGGCTTGGTGTGCGTGTGTATTAAATGTGCCCGTCAATAGCTACCCATGTTTGTATAAATAAACGACAAGGGTGTCTACTTGGAGAGTACCCACCGGCGGGGGCACCGGGATTAGGCACGGTAGGGCGTCAGACAAGTCAGAGCTTCACTAGCGGTGTAACTACATTCCACGTGGATTCATTGTATGCATAGTCGCCTTTTAATGAATATCACGCAAATCGTCATGGTGATAGGTACATACGGTTTGTCCAGCATGTCCTAGGTGTTTCTATAAATATATATTTTTTTAAAATAATAAAAAACAAAGGTCGGCCCCGGGGGATGGGGTCCCCGGGGCCATCAGTGGCCTGAGGAGGGGGGCAACGCAGCCCCCCTCCTAAAGATTAAAAAAAAAAGGCCTATTAAGGCCTTGGTAGAGGGGCCACGCGGCCCCCTTCCAAATTAATTTTTTTCAACAAAAAGAATTAGGGTGCAGGCCCTGGGGGATGGGGTCCCCAGGGCTAATACATTAGAAAAAGAAGGGGGGCCACACAGCCCTCCTTCTTAAAAAAATAAAATAAATAAAAGACAGGCATCACGCCGGAGGCCACGCCCCCTCCTTGCAGCACTCTGCAAACGTGCCCCCTGGCCAGTTGTAAGTTGGGGAATTAATTCCCCTTCAATACTGAGGGTCCCTCGGGGCCAACTAGCCCAACAGGTATCTCCAATATGCCCCAGGGAGCAGCGTTGCAGACAGGTGTTCTGAGGCCACGCCCCTTTTTACACCTCTATGCAACGCAGCTCTGTGGCGCTTACTGGAGGTACCTAGTGGGCAAGTTGGACCCTAGGGACCCTCAGGATTCAAGGGGACTTAATCTCCCAACTTAAAACGGCCACAGGGCGTGTTTACACAGTGGGGAAGGGAGGGGACGGGGCCTGAGGTGACGTGTGCAAACACGCCCTGTGGTGCGTTTTAAGAGGTCGTTTTAATCCCCTGCCCTATTATATACTAGGGGCTTACAGAGGAGGTCATGCTAATCACATGGGGACCCCAACACATAGTGTTCCCTTGTGTATATAGGTATTTTCACTGTATTCTGAGTGTCTTTTAACATAGCACTGGCTCTAGGACTGGTTAGTCAGACTCAGTTACCACCAGTATCCATCTGAAAAAGTTGAGGGTACAGGATGATTTTGCAACAAGGCTTCTTTCTGCTCTTCTGTTTGTTCTTTCTGCACGTTATCCTTCTTCCTACACTTTTCTTCGTCTTTGAGGACTTCTGTTGCTTCTTTCTGCATTTCTTTTTTTTCTTTCTGGGCGTTTTTTCTTCTTTCTTCACATGTCCTATCTCTGTAGGCATAGTTAGAAATTAGCATTTAAAAAACCTTTGAAATTCACTGAAAAAAACATAGGTTTCAGGCACGTTATAGTTAGGAATTAGCATTTAAAAAACCTTAGAAATTCACAGAAAAAAACATAGGTTTCAGGGGCGTTATAGTTAGCTGGACTTTTCACTCGTACAAAACCATTGAAATTCCCCCGTTATAGTTAGTTCAGCTAACTATAACTCACGCGCCCGCAATGCACTGCTGATGACGTCACATATTACATCACTCATGACATGGTCAGTGACATCACTCATGACATCACTGATGACATCTCAAATGACATCACTGATGACATCATCCTTGTGATAGAGTGGCAGACCTCCTCTCCCCCTAATATAACCTTTGATACACGCATTCAAAAATAGAAACTAATATTTTCAAAACAACGGACATTCCAATACCAGTTACAACAACCTATTCAGTAATTCTAAGATCAACATACACATCCACTCATTCACCAACAGTCCTATACAGTCACTCATACATGTACTCACTCATCATATGTACTCATACACCTATACATCCTGTTACACAACGCCACTCATCCATAGAGTTACTCACACACATAGTCACTCATGCTAATAAAGAATCAAACATCCATTTACTTGCATATACAGTTTATACACACACCACCACACTTACTTCTACAGAAACGTACACATACTTAGTCTTTTAAACAATCACTTATAGAAACACATACTTATTCATACAGGAACTCTTCCAATCTCTCACTCTCACATATACTCACTTATATACACAAATAGTCACATATACTAGTTTAAAACATATGTAGTTACTCATAAAGACACTATTGAGATAGCCATTCACTCACTAACACACCCATGCACACACGCATCCACCCATACAGTCCTGCACACATGCTGTCTTCAACACATACAAACAGTGAGTCACTCATTCATGCACCTATGCACTATGTAATACCCCCCACCAAACCATACAGACACTCAGACACTCATACTGATACTCAAAAAACTAGTGTACATTTCAACCTCATTGTGAGTAGGTTGCAAGGAAGGAACTTTGAAACAAAGTTATCTGTTGCTAGATTTCCAAATATCATCACAAAAGGCTTCTGGAAATAGATTTATCTTTGCTTCTTATAAGAAGAGACGCAATGGTATGTGGGTGTGGTATTTCTTTCATTTTGAAATAAGTAATCATTCATGAGCTTTACTTTTCCAAGAATTGAAATAATCAGTTCTACTGGAAGTCAAACCGTGGAGAAAATGTCTCATGACCAGAATAAAGAAACCGGGCAGAATTATTAATGTGCTCTGCAAGTTTCAAATTGAAGTCGTATAACATGATTCATAAATATCTTGGTAAACTTGGTCCTTAGAGAGGATGAGTAGCAATATCTTCCCCATATTGTGTGCAGCTGGCAGTCCAACACTCTGGAAAGATAGTGTTTCAAGAAAATAATTCAAGACTGGACCAAGGCCAGGAGTGAATGTTTTGGCGATACAGCATCCATTAGTGAAACCATGACCAAAGGATTCTGTGTTTCTTTATCGCCAAAAGATTTTGAAAAATGCTGAAAAATTGGTGAGATTTCAAAGCATAGACTTACACTGTAGTTTGAATATTTCATCACTGTAATGTTTACATTTCTGAGGAAAATTGGTTGAAATTTGTGATAACTATTGTCTTATAAAATGCATTTGCAAGGAAGAGGTGCTAATGGTGAGACTTGGCTACTGGGATTATCATATGCATAACATATAGTCACCCAACAACTGTTTAGCCTTTTCTGATCCAGCCTGGGCCCATATATCAATGTCTGTGGGCCCCTTGTCATCCTTCTTTCCTATCATTGGTCCTTGAGTAGCATATTTCTGCCTTTCTCGCTCTTGTCACATTTTCTTTTTGTTTATCCAGATTGTTTCCTCCCTCACCCTTCTTGAATATTCTACTTGTTCTCTATTCCTCCCAACTTTTATCATGCTCCCTCCATCTTTAACATTCACTAGCACCTGTTGATCTGATTTTCTTGTTATTCTTTATCTTTCTTTCATGACACCCCCATCCACATCTCAGTTTAATGGCTTAAGAGTTCTTCTATGGCTCTCTCTTCCATTCACCCATATTTAGCACACGTTCAGCCAATTTTTATCCTTTATTTATGTCTCACTGACCCCTGGTTCAGCCCCCATTCTACATTGACTTCACAAATGAAAGACCCCATTTAACACCATCTCGTTATTTGTTTTTCAACTTAGTTTTATTGGGTTAAACTTCATCACATTACAGTATGTATTTATTTATTCTGAAGTTTTATATAGCGCTGGCCAGACCCGAAGGGTATCGGAGTGCTTTACAACAGTCATACTGCAAAAGATCACAAAATACAATAATAGTAAAGAACATGGACGGAGAGTTTCAGTGGGTTATGTAACCAAGGGGCTTTGAAAACTTGGAATGCCTTCAACGAGAGTCATAGTCATTGGGCAGAACTCCTCTTCCAGGGAGTAATGTTTTCAGCACTTCTGCGGCTGCTGTCCTTTAGCTAGGGAGTGATCTAGGAAAAGGTTTTTGAGCTGACCTTTGAATTTTGAAAAGGATGTGATGATAGTTCTGATGTGTGGGGGAATAGAGTTCCAGATTTTGGGCGCATTACCCGCGAAGGAACGGGCCATGGTTTTTTGTTTGCGAGCTTTCAGTGGGATGATTAGAAGTATGTTCGAGCTCCTGAGGGTCCTGGTCTGGACAGCTTTTTTGAGTTTGGAAGCCAGGTATTCAGGTTTGCCTGTGTGAAGGGCTTTGTGCGTGAGGCAGGCTGTTCTGAAACTAGAACGCATTTCAACTGGGAGCCATTTTAGTTCTCTGAGTGCGGGTGAGATGTGGTCAAATTTCTTCACACCTGTGACCATTCCGGCTGCTGCCTTGAGAGTTGTTTTGAGGGGAGCAAGGTGTGATTTTGATGTACCTGTGAGGGTAGCTATTCCATAGTCTAATCTCGACAACACCAATGCTTGGGTGGCTTGTTTGAGGACCTTGGATGGGATGAAAGGTTTTATTTTGCTCAGTAGCTTCAGGTTAAGGAAGGCGCTCTTGGCTGAGTTCTTAATGTGTTTGGTCATGTCCAGGTTCAGGTCTAGAGTGATACCTAGTGATTTTACAGAGTCCGCCAGGGTGAGGTTGCTGTTGAGTGCATCGATCACTTTTAGCCATTCCGTAATTTGGGGGTCTCTTCTTTGTTAGCGATGAGGAGTATTTCAGTTTTGTCCTGATTGAGTTTTAGGTGGTTACTTGAAAGCCAGTGTTGGACTTCTCTGAGCCTGTCATTGAGTCTCTGAATGTCCTCGATGGAGGTGGTTTCCAGATAGATCTGTGTGTCATCTGCATACAGATGGAAGGGAATGTGGGCTTTTTTAAGAAGGGTTGTGAGGGGTTCCATGTAAATGTTGAAAAGTTGCGGAGAGAGCACTGAACCTTGGGGGACTCCCCTGCTGACAGGGTGTGGCTCGGATGCAAAGTTTTTGATTTTTATTCTTTGGGTGCGATTATGAAGGAAGGAGGAGAACCAGTGTAGGACCACCTTATCTAGACCTGCCCTTTATTGAAGCATCTTAATGAGCAGTTTGTGGTCGACCGTGTCAAATGCTGCCGATAGGTCTAGGAAAATGAGAAAGCAACATTGGTTCGCATCAAGTGATTTGTGGATATCATCGATGACATTGAGGAAGGTTGATGCTATCCAAGTGCTGAGTTAGTTGAAGGAGAACACATTTTTCCAGGGTTTTGGATAGAAGAGGTAAGTTAGAAACTGGTCTGAAATTGTTCATATCTTTTGTGTTAAGGCCAGGTTTTTTCAGCAGTGGTGTGACTTGACCGGCTTTGAGGCAGTCTGGAATGACTCCGGTTCTCAAGTAGCTGTTAATGATCTTGCACAAGGGTGGAGCAAGGAAGAGTTTCAGCTCTTTGGTCAGTTGTGGGGGTAGAGGATCTAGAGTGTGGGAGGAGGGATTGGATGTGGCGATCAGTTTGACTACTCTGCTTCCTGTATCGGGTTGAAAGATTTTCAGGGTTTTATAGGGGGCTTGGATGCGTTGTCATTGGTCCCGGTTGAGATGCTCTTGCAGGAGGGTGTGATGTTGATGTCCAATGAGAGCTCAATCTTGTTGGTCTTGTCCTCAAAGAAGTTGGCGAAGTTGCCGCAGAGCAGAACTCTTTTGAAGCCTGCACTGAGGAGGTAGCTGGCTTGGAGGTTTGTTGTCTGATGATGTTAAAGAGCTCCCTGGGCCTGTTTTTTGCGTTGTCCAGCGCGGTGCAGAAAAACAAGGTTTTTTTGTTCTGGATTTGTTTTTTATACTTCCTGCGAGCTGCTTTGAAAATGGCGGTTACATTGATCTTGTGGGATGCGTATGATCAAATTATGCAACTGACAGCTTAATACAGGAACTTTTGAAATTACAGTTCCATCCACTGTGTCTTTCCTTTTTAATTAGTAAAACCTTTTATGACTCCTACAACTGATATCAGCACAGGGCAGCGTCAGTACCCAGTGAGTCCAGGGTACATTACACGTAGGAAGCAACCTACAGCAGGCCCAAAACCCCCAGCTCAGTAGAATCCACCACTTCTCACCCCAAACCAGGACCAGATAGCCAGATGCAACCTTTCAGCCACTAAATACTTCACCAGGAACTCACACCTAAAGAGTTAGTCCAACCTGTCTGTGAGTCACCACCATGGGGTCCATCACCCCTAGCCCTGCTCAGAGCCTGGCATATCTTATTGCCTTGTCTCCCCTTGCCCACAAGGCCCCCCATGCTTCCACTTGCTCCCTCACTGCCTGCTTTCACCATTCTTAGCGGACATCCTCTACAGTTTTCCAGGGGTGCCATATTTCCTCAAACTTTCAAGGACATCCCGGACTTTGAACATCTACTCCATGACCTCATACACCTTCTGGGCTACCCTCCCACTCCTGTAGTGTGGGCGTGTGGGTGCTCCCGCATTTCAGCACACATCCTGTCTGCCACTGCCAATGCCACATTACAGAAGAGCAGCATATACCTATCCAACGTTTGCTCCCCCCAGACGCCCAGGGTTATCAACTGAGGCGTGAGCTGGATCTGCATCTCCGTCACCCCAGAAAGGCGCTCCCCACTCTTTCTCAAAATCTTCTCATTGGTGGGCACTCTCACACTGTATGCAGCAGGGTACCTCTCTGACCGCAGCCCCTCAGAAATAAGGCAGATCTCCACACCCCTATCGTCACTCGTGTGTAATACGCTCTATGCAGCAATTTTAGCTGCAACACGGAAACCTGCCAGTATCAGCACCTCCCTCAGGTACCGGCAAGCTTCTCACCATGCATCATTCTCCAGCTTTCCCAGGTCCCGTCCCTCCAGTCACTGAGGTAATGTAATGAGGTAGGCTATGGGCCAGCAGGGTGGTGTCGATCTGGGAAAGTGCAAGCACATGTAAGGGGGAAGCCAACACCGAGAATTCCAGAGGTGACTCATCTGGTAGGTCTGCAAAAAGAGCCTTATGCTTCCCAATAATGTACCTCATCTGCATGTACCTGAGATATTATGCCCCTAATAGTTCATATTCTACCTGCAACTCCAGGCAGAGCATCATCCCCGTCCCTCTAGACATCCCAACCAACAGAATCCACGATCGTGTGAACAAGGCTGTTTAGCCGAAACGCGTAGCGTGGAATAAACGTCCTGATTATCATTGTCTCTGGAGCCTGAGAGTGTATTATTATCGCATATCAGACGGATGGAATATATATATATACATATATATATATCAATTATTTAAAATAGTTAAAAAATCTACAATAATTTAAGACATTAAACTATTACAAAATATTTGCACTTAAATTTCCCAATACAGTAGGTAAAGTGTTAGATAGCAAAATAATAAAATTTCCCATTCCAACTCCAGTGAGTGCAACAGCAGGGGAAGTGTTGGATAGCGGAGGGGTAAAAATTTCTATCCCCACTCCTGTTAGAGCAACAGTAGGCAAAGTGTTGGATAGCGAAGGGGAATAAATTACTATTCCCACTCCAAAGAATGCAGCAGTAGGGAAAGTATTGCATAGCGGAGGAGTAAAGATTACTATTCCCACTCCAAAGAGTGCAACGGTAGGTAAAGTGTTGGATAGCGGAGGGGTAAAAATTACTATTCCCACTCCAAACAGTGCAACAGTAGGGAAAGTGTTGGTTAGCGGAGGGGAAAAAATTACTATTCCCACTCCAGTGGATGCAAAAGTAGGGAAAGTGTTGAATAGCTAAAGAGTAAAAATTACTATTCTCACTCCAAAGAGTGCAACGGTAGGTAAAGTGTTGGATAGCGAAGGGGTAAAAATTACTATTCCCACTCCAAACAGTGCAAAATTATGGAAAGTGTTGTATACTGTAGGGGAAAAAATTACTATTCCCTCTCCAAACTGCAACAGTAGAGAAATTGTTGGATAGAGTAGGGGTAAAAATGACTATTCCCACTCCAGTGAGAGCAACAGCAGGGAAAGTGTTGGATAGCGGAGGGGTAAGAATTACTATTCCCACTCCACTGAATGCAACAGTAGAATAACTGTTGGATAGCAGGGGGGAATTTTTTTTTATTCCCACTCCAGTGAATGCAACAGTAGGGAAAATGTTGGATAGCGGAGGGCTAAACATTACTATTCCCACTCCAGTGAGTGCAACAGTAGGGAAAATGTTGGATAGCGGAGGGGTAAACATTACTATTCCCACTCCAGTGAGTGTAACAGTAGGGAAAGTGTTGGATAGCGAAGAAACACAAATTACTATTCAAACTCAGTTAAAACAAAAATAAAAACATAAAAAATTATTTAAAAAATCATTAAAAAATATATTTAGAAATGAAAAATCAAATATATTAAAACACATTTTTTATAATATTAATTACATATAACACCTACAAATAATATATAATATAAAATAATAAATAGATTTATAAAATAAAATTCTATTAAACTAGAAAATATTTACAAACAAATAAAGTAATACATAGGGGTCCATTAGGATGTAGGGCGGTGGCACCACCGCAGCGCTGGCGGTGTAGAAAAATGCCTTTTTTCGCCCGCCAGCAGCAGACATCACACCCGCCATATTAGTATGGACAAATATAGGCCAATTCCCGACTGCCGCGGTGAGAAGCACAACGCCAACAAAGTGCGCCCGCCACCGCGGCGGTGGGAGCCAATGGAGACTCACCGCCGTGCGGAATGACATCCACCCCGCTCCACAAATTAGGATGACTCAAGCAAGCAGACGCACCGCAGCGGAGACACCGCCCAACCAGAGACAGCGGAAGCTCGACAGCGGAGCGCGAAACCAGAGTCCCGGTCACGTCTGCCATGTACCCAGCTCTACATGTCTTTCCGGTGCTGTACCTGCTACATCACCAGGAACTAATGGACCACCGCGGACGCCGCCGCAGGTACGCAACGACACAAACACAACACACGGCTGACACAGAGTCCAAATCCACATCAGACACCCTAGGGGGGACAGGGACACATCCACAAGGTTACCCACACATCACCCACCTGCCACAAAGTCACCCGCTGCAGATTCCTGGACACACAGCTACCGGCTCCATGCAGCAATGTCCCAGTCATGTCACCGTATCGGCGAACACAAGCAAATACATGCGCACAATGCAGAAGGCAGGGCCAGTGCCTGGCATGGGCAGGGCACAAAGACCACAGGGCCACACCCCCTCCCACAACACACTAGCACACCCCATGAAGGCACATGCCATGTGACCCTCCTGTGCACCCCATGCACAACAACAAGCCAGGGCAATACAGACCCTGCACCACACAACAAACAATCATGGAGACACACACTGCAGGAGTGGCTGCACAGGAACACACAACACACAGCACAGTAGCACAGGGCAAGGGAAACACACACAACACCACACTCAGGGAAATATAAATGAGGGCAAGCAAAAATGAACACATACAAGGAATTAACATCCAAATGGACACACAGCCTGCACAGTCACACATACATACCATAGACTGACACACACATACACACCCCACATGCCAACAGCAATGGAGCACAACAAATAGGGAAACCAAAGTGGGATGCACACAAATGGAAGGCCATGGAGATACACAACAAGCATGTGTACATCACATCAACACAAGGAACAGAGCACAAGACCCTCACACCATCAAAGCACACATGGCTGGCACAGTCAGTGAACTCAAACCACAGACAGCTCAGTGCAACAACACAAGGAGACAGCAAGGCAAACCACGTATAGGCACAAGGATGAAAGGAAGGCCCTGAAGTCAAACTGTGAACAGCCACACATCCATAAAACTACTTTACAGGAGCCCACCAGCAGCACTACGCACAGGACCCATCTACACACCTCAGGACTGACAAACACCAGTAAGAATCTACACACATACCCCCTCACACCAGCGGCACACAACACCAGTGCCAAATACACTGAAGGCTGGTAATACTTGACAGTCAATACACACACAAACAACCACACACCCTGGGCACAGCCACAAACATCACACACACACACACACACACACACAGGGATGCCACCACAAATGTGGAAACAAATACAACAGACAAACACATAACCCAACAGAAACACACACAGAGCCACAACAACAACAACAGACATGCCCTGTGCAGCTAAACTGAGGAATGACAATGGGAGCATACCACAACACACACAAGAAGTGCACCATCACAGAACAACACAGCCACAGCAAACAAACAACAGATGCACAGGCAGAACAATCATATAGCAAACACAGCACGACATCAGGGGATGCACACCAGGCAATCACAAGGCAATATACACACACAGCACTGCATGCACAACAAGCGGTGTGTGCACACCAAGCATACCAGACACACACAGACATCAGTGACAGAACAGCAACCCACACAACACCATACACCACAGCACAAAGACAACAGCATACCCAGGAAGTGAAGCAAAAACACAAACAACACACATACATCCAACTCAACACCTAATAGATGCACAAGTCTGGGACACAAAGGTGGAAACAACAGGACTGGGCAGCACACACAGTTGAACTGCATAGGAGCAACCATGACTGACAAACAGCACCAGAACATCACACATGACCCATTGGGGAGATGCCCTGAGTGACACATTGACCCTGGACAAAGAACTTCACCACAAAGCACAGTGGCACAAATGAAGTCATGGGGAGGCACACACACATACAAACCAAGGGGACAGCTCACACCAAAGTGAAGTGTACTGCATGTCAGTAGGGGACATGGCAGGAGTGTACCATACACAAAGAGAGGGAGTGCAGACCCACAATGGGTAGGCAGCTGTAGCACAGATAGGGTAGGGCATGACAACACTGGAGGCAAGAAGGCACCATGTGACAGCACGGCATGAGAAAACACAACCACAATGGCAGTGTGGAGCAGCAGGTCTGCACAGTCCCCACAAACAGCAACAGGACACATGGATGTGCAACAAAACACAACACTGACTTGCCAGTAACACTCTCTGAATACTCACAAGTGACAAAAACAACAAGTAGGAGTCAGAGAGAACTGCAAGGACACACCAACACACTGCACAGTGCACAACATACAACTCACACATGGGCATACAGCCACATCCACAGGGATGAACAATCAAAACAACAGGCACACAACTCCTGGGTGACACATGTGTGTAGTTGACATTGCAGAGGCATGCACACATCAACACTCCCCTCAAGCGCAACCCCTTCACACTGCACACTACCTGGCCATCCAACAGCACAAATGGAAAGTAAGCCATGGGACTAGGATGTCTGGCCATCACAAGATGACCACACACATACACCACTGGGCACACATAAAGGAAGAGCACACATACATGATGACACTGGACAGCCTGCCTGCAATACTGTGTACAGAAACCCACTCTGTGCTGGCAGTAACCCCCCCCCCCCCCTCGACATGTGTACAATAGAGCCAACATGAACCAATCAAGTAAATGACTACTGCTAACCATTAGAAATTGACACCATTGCCACCACAAGTATCTGGGTCAAGCAGAAATGAAGACCCTGTCACCCCTAAAAAAAAGAGAGTAAGTGAGCCCAAACATTGACCACGTTGAAGTGCCACACAGACCACGTGGCGCAGTAAACCATTTACACACAGCAAAAGAACTTTATTCAGTAAGGACACTGACAAAATAGACAACAGAAGAAACTGTCTTTATTCACATATTGCACAGATAGGTACCATGAGAAGAGAAGAGCAAAGCACAAGTGAAGTACTGGGAATTTTAAGCCCAGCGGTGCAGGGGAACACACCCTATGACTTCGGGTTCTTCCTGTTTCAGACCTACAGAAACACAGAGTCTTCTGGGTGAAGTCAAAGATCAGTTTAGTGGCTGCAGACCAATTACAGGTATCCTAGAAGTACAACAGCGTGTATGTTCTCAGGAGACTGCTGAAAATTACAGAAACGGGCTTCTCCTTAAATACAAAATATCATGCTTCAGGCACACATTCCTTGGTTTACGATATGGCCATATACATGTATACATTTCAAACGAAAAGGCAGAGTCATGATGACCATCCCACATTCCAGTTAAGCCAGCCCGCAATTATTTACCCAGCAAGGCTCAGATCCCACATCAGATATCGATAGGCCCCAATAAACATGAGCATCTCCTGTTTGGAAAACAAGCCATAAAGCAGGAACAGTCAGGTGTGAAAGAGATTAGCTGGAGGCTCATGCAGGATGAAAAGGTTTTATGGTGTGTCAAGCCCTGATGCTAATCACAGGTGGCCGGAGGACGGGGAGCTCGTGAGACCGGACTGACCTGGGGCAGCGGAGCCAAGCTGCCCAGGTCACAGAGGAGTCAGAGGAAAGCACATGTGCTCTAAAAGGCCCGTATTTGCTTCATGATATGTAGCCTATGTGAGGGCAACCATAAGATGGCCACCGCTCTAAGATGGAACCCACGTAGTGATGTATAATAACGTATACACAGTGCATTCATAGCTCAAACGTTATACAAAGCACTTGTACATACCGCATTGACCATTCGCGGTTCACTAATACCGGGATAGACAGGGGTAGGGCCCTGCCTCCTACGCGGTCCCAAATTCTAAAGTACGACAGACCCTCCTTTTGCCCTTACATAGGCAATAACTATACTCATTTCAATCCGAGTCTAGGTCAATATTCACGAAGTCATGGAGATGTTGCTGTAGCATCTTCCTATTACTTAGCTCGTCCCTCGATACAGGTTTCCTTACACATAATGTAGCACAGAGGCCACATATCGCAGGAGCACACTGTATGCACAGACAGAACAGGAAAAGGATGGCTAAGATCATTCCAATGACCATCAGAACTTTCCAACCCCAGGCAGATATCAGTTCCCAGAACCACCCCACCAGTGACCAATCTCCTTTATCCACGTGTATGGACTCAGATATCTTATGCAGTTTGGAGATGGCTTGATAAACTGTTGGAGCGTTGTCTGGTATGAAAATGCAACAACTAGATTGGATAACCTTACATACCCCACCGCGGTCTGCAAGTATGACGTCTAGAACCATGCGGTTCTGCAAAGTCATGAGGCGATCCGCTTGGAGCTCAGCTGTCAAATTACCAAGGGCACCAGCCGTTACATTAACAGTGGATTCAACCACGCGAGTCAGTTGTCTCAGGTTCCTACTATTGACCATAGGTCCCCAAAACGGCAGGAAACCCAAAAAGAAATCTCCCGCTTCCTGACCGGCAGTATCCTCCTTACTAATCACGCCTCTCACAACTCTGGTCTTGTGATAGTCGGAGGCAGCAGTGAATGTTGGTGGTAGCAAATTTGCAATATAACATGTGCCCGAGAAGTCAGGGGGCAACCATGTATATGCTCGGTCATTGCAGATAAAATATGTACCCTTGGCAGCCAAAAACGCAGGGGAAAACTGCGACGGAAAAGTGTACGTTTCAGTACAGTCACTTCTTCCCAGTTGAGCTCTAGGATTCTGACCATTACCTTGCAAACAGAACCGACCTATGTGGGGTACGACCCAGATTGGGGATGAGATTTTTCGCTGTCTTTCACCCAGACTAATACTATACCCCGTCGCGTTCCACCCTACATAAGCTCTCAATTCCTCCTTGGGTATAGATGAGTATGCGTCGATATCTCTGCTCATATCGGCAACTCCTTTCATTAAGGCTTTATTATTTGTACTAGGTCTGATGGAACGCGGTTGGCGCGGGGAGTACGCATCTAGTGCAAAGAGAAACATGGTCTGGAATGCCCATGACGATCCATTGTAACTAAACGGCAGCACTAGATAAGGAATACCCTTATTAATGGTATGTGGCATTAAACCACACACCCAACAATTGGTTGTATTCATGACTAGTTGGTGCTGGTGCAGGAGCTGAATAAACGAGTTGTTTACAAATTCAGACCGTCTAGCTTGTTCATGTTCAGGCAGAGGGTGAAAAGAGTGTGAGGAGACAGTAGAAGGAGGTATAGGCTGTACAGTGGGTGCAATGGGCTCTTGAGAGGAGAAGAATACAAATCCTACAGTAAACACGATCATACTACATAATATAAACAGACATAATAATACAAAACGTTTGCTCTTCATTATTTTACACATTCTTGCTTTAAAGTTCATTTCCTCAGCGAGTCTCTCCATCTTGAAAAACTCCATCCTCTAATCGTGCCGCTCGCGGCGGGTGAGTATCTTCTGCTAAGGAGTACGCCTGTCAGTCCAGGGAATGCCCTAGACCAACCAGAACCGTTGACCTAACGTCTTCGGCCTGTACCCCAAAGTCTTGGCACCGCGACCCTGCGGCTGAATCCGGATGGTGGTTCGAAAAACAAAAATCAAGAAAGTCCTTCAGATGGGAGAGCTCTGGTTATCAAATAATAAAAAGGTAAAAGAAAAAGAATATTTATTTGTCCAGAGGCCTTGGTCTTAGATTATAATGAAAACGGCCAGGTACTGTCTGATCTTGAAACAAGAGTTCAGGCTCTGTGGTGTCCAATCGAATTGACGGTGGCACAGCTTCTTGCAAAATATCGTCACTCTGTTGTGCTGAAGTTGTGCCTTTTATGCGTGCATCACTGAACGGCACAAAACGAGGTACAGTGTCTGTTTCAGAGTCTGCGATACCCTCCTGGACCCACTGGTCATACGGCAGAGGCAAAGGGATTCTTTTCACGTGGGCGCCGTGGATTCAGTTCTTCTTCCCCTTTACTCGAACAGCTGATCTTGTAGACAAAAGTACGAGATGAGGGCCGATCCAACGAGGCCCATCGTTGCTTTTGCGCTGAAAAGTTTTCACCAAAACCCACGTGCCAGGGTCGATAGGGTGTCCTGGAGCCTCAGAGGCCTGGGGAAGAGTATGGTGCACCTGTTGGTGTAAAACACGTAATTTAGCCGTCAATTCGTACAAGTAATCAAGCAGTACTGGATGTTCGATTTCACTGAATTTCGCCGGTCTTGGCACACCCCATACATTAGCCGGGCGGCCAAAAACGACCTCGTAGGGACTAAGTCCCACTCGTGAATGCACAGTCATTCTGGTGGACAGGAGTGCTAGAGGCAGAGCGTCAGGCCATTTAAGACCTGAGCTCGCTTGGATTTTGGCCAGTTTGAGTTTTAGAGCGCCATTGTAGCGCTCTACTAATCCAGCTGATTGGGGGTGATTTGCAACGTGGAACTTCTGCTTTATCCCTACTCCCTCACACACATTCTTCATCACTTGACCCACAAATTCACTCCCATTATCACTCCACACCATTCTTGGCATTCCAAACCTAGGGAAAAATTCCTTCACAAGGGCTTTGGCTGTGGATAGAGCAGTGTTATCTTTTAGAGGATAGGCTTCTATCCATTTTAAAAAAGCGCAGACAACCACCAATACATATTTCAGGTTGTTGCACCTTTCCATGTGGATAAAATCTAGCTGCAAAACTTCAAATGGATATGATGGAGGCGCAAAATGACCAGCTGGAGTTGGGGTTCCCCTACCAGGGTTGTACTTCAAGCATACCATACAATTCTTGACCACATTCTCTGCACACTTAGGAATTCCAGCATTCTGCCATACTGGAGCCAACAACTTACAGATTCCTTTCGTACTGATATGTGTCATCCCATGTGCCATAGTAACCACTGGAAGCACATATGCATCAGGTAACAACCATCGCCTATGTTCTGACAGATCAATCCAACAACCATTCTCATCCAACTTACCCATACTTTCTCTCCACTTGCTTAACTCTTTCTCTGTGGCTTCAGCTTGAAGGGACTTTACACTCTCTATTGTGTTTTCACACATTCCAACATCACCAACCCATCTTGCAGGGCCTGCAACATACATTCGAGTCTTTACATCTTTTGCTGTTTCTTTCGCGGTTTCATCAGCAAACGCATTACCACGACCAACATCATCAGTGATTTTCTTGTGTGCACTGCATTTCATAATCGCAACTTGCAACGGTAGGGTCAGTGACTCAAGAAGATCATTCACCAACTTGCCATTCTGAATCTTAGCTCCATGCGAAGTCAGGAACCCACGTTCCTTCCACAATCGCCCAAAACTATGAGCCACGCCAAAGGCGTACTGGCTATCCGTATATATGTTCACTTTCATTCCTTCAGACAACACGCATGCTCTCGTAAGGGCAATCAATTCTGCTGCTTGAGCCGAATTTTGTGGCACACGCGCAGTTTCCACAATCGTGTGCAAAGTCGTGATAGCATATGCAGCAGTCGTATCACCATTCGGAAGCTTGAAACACGAACCATCCACCCATAAAGTACCATCACACTCAGTCAGGGGAGTATCTTTAAGATCTACTCTCCCTTTCGTCTCTTCTTCTGTTCTGAACAGACAATCATGTTGCTCAATCTCATCTAGGTCTGCTGGAACCGGTAATAATGTAGCTGGATTCAACGTGTTGCATCTCTTTATGTGTATATGATTTGCTAACAGTGTCAGCTCATAACCAGATAATCGCGCACTAGTTAAGTGCTGTGTCTTGGTCCTGTTTAACAATGTGTCCACAGCATGTGGAACCATAACAATCAATGTATTTTCCATTACTAGGCCAGCAGACTGTCGAATAGACATAGCTGCAGCGGCTGTGGCTCTCAGACAACTTGGCAATGCCCTCGCTACCGGGTCCAAGGTTGACGAAAAAGATGCGCATGGACGCGGTCTATCGCCAAAGGGCTGTGTTAACACTGATAATGCGCAGCCATCTTTCTCATGAACATACAATGTAAAAGGCTTGCTGTAGTCAGGGGTACCCAACACAGGAGCTGAACATAATGCATTACGCAATTCCCAAAAACTTTTTTGACACTCTTCAGACCATGGAATAGTATTCGGTGTGTCTTTACATGTTAATGCTAACAAAGGTTTTGCCAGCAAGGAAAAATTAGGGATCCAATGCCTACAGTATGAAGTAATGCCCAAGAAAGCACGTACTTCTCTCTGTGTTCTTGGCACACTCAACTGTGTAATGGCTTGAATTCTTTCTGGGGTCAGTTTCCTTCCCTCCTTCGATAAGAGATGACCTAAGTAGGTCACTTCTTGTCGACAATATTGCAGCTTTGAGAGAGACACTTTGTGAAGAAAGGCAGACAAATGACGCAACAATGACAAGGTAGCTTCTTTGCAAATCTTTTCAGTATCCGCGGCGATAAGTAAATCGTCAACATACTGAATAAGGATAGCGCCACTTGGTAAAACAAGTGCATCAAGCTGAGCTTTTAAAGCCTGACTGTATATTGATGGACTCTCACAGTAGCCCTGGGGAGCGCGTTTAAAGCGGAAGCTGCGACCTCCTAAACTAAAGCCAAAAATGTCTCTGCTCTCCTCTGCAATTGGGATGCTAAAGAAAGCATTCTTCAGATCGATCACTGAGAACCACGCAGCGGAGGCTGGAATCATGGTTAACAAGGCAGTTATATCAGGGACAACTGGAAACTGTGGCACAACAATCTTATTAACCTCTCTAAGATCAATCACAAATCTGTAAACAGGTGGCTGTGAAGGGTCCGTTCGTTTTAAGACAGGTAAAACAGGACTATTGCAAACGTTGCCTCTTGTCTCTTCAATTACACCCTTTTTAATCAAATCACTGACAATTGCTAACAATGCTTTCTGACCTTCATTGGAGATCTTGTACTGGGGAATACGTAGCAATCTGACATTGGCTTTTAAAGTGACCACATATGGCGGTATTTCCAAAAGACCCACATCATTGGGACCAGTAGCCCAAAGGCCATCCGGAAGGGATGACAATTCAGGTGGCATTGCATTCTTAGACAAATACATTGGGGAAATCACTTTCTTACCTAATGTAAGTTGTACTCCTGAGGGAGAACAATATAACGTTGCATGCAATCTTTTTAGCAAATCTAAGCCTAACAAATTTTCACCACAACCTGTCGTTAGAATGAGGGGTGCTTTTAGCTCACAAGGTCCAACAGAAAGTGACATAGGACTAGAAATCGGGTTCCTAACTGGGGCGCCAGAAAAACCTACTGAGACATTCATTTCGCCAGACAAAGGCGCGCCAGGGAGTTTTGAATGCATGATTGAACTCTTTGCAGCACCAGTATCCAGCAGAAAGGGCTTCGTTACATTTGCTGTAGTTACTTTAACATAAGGTCCGCTCTGATCCACTGGCACTGAAACAACTCCTTCTCTCTGTCTATGGCTGTCCTAGTAATCATTATCTTCTACATTGTCATCTTCTGCATAATAATCATTATTGTAGTACTGAGCTGTATTACCAGTCGCGTTGGCTTGCTGATCAAAGCTATTTATGGTATTTTGAGGCGGAAGAGGACGCGCGTTCTGGGGAGCATTTCCACGCCCTCTGCCTCTAGGAGCTTGCTGACCACCTCTACCTCTTGCGCCATACGCATTACTGTTACGCTGCATTAATTTAGGGCAACTATATTTAAAATGACCTTCCTCTTTGCAATATGAACATTGGTTGGGACCTACAGGGATTCATGGTTGATAATACCCATTCATTTGCTGATTATTCTGAAACTGTTGGGGCTGCTGATAGATACCTTGGGTTTGCCTATAATTATTCTGTCCTCCACGTGGTGGATAAGCCTGCTGCAAGAGGACCTTTGTTTTTAGTTCTTTCGTTTTCTTATCTGTTCTATCCTTCTCATCTTTGTCTTTATTTTCATAATACTGTGCAGTAGCCAGTATTTGTGCTGAAGAGGAAACAGCCCAAGAACTTTCTGAGTCTTTAAATTTTTTACACAACTCGGGAAGTAGATTCTGTACAAATTTATCAACAAATAACCGTTGGCCACCTTCAGTCCTCATGTCTTGACCACTGTGGTCGATAAACGTTTCTTCAAACCTGGTGAAGAAATCAGACACTGTCTCATCTTTCTTCTGCTTACATGCGGATAGTTTATCCCAATTTACGCGCATCGCAGGCATTATAGTTTTCATGTATGTGATAATTCTACCAGGGAGTTCTGCTACCAAAGGGTCAGGCTTCGCACCACCAACTTGTCCAGCATCTGCAGCAATGATATTAGCCCATGTGTTACCCAATTCTGCCGCGTGATCTACATTACGAATGGATCCCCATAAAGGCTGTGGAACCACATTCCCAAACAGCATATCTATGTCAGCCAAATTCATTACACATGATTCTGCAGTTTGTGATAACTCCTTATAATATCCTGTATGGTTCTTACGGGGGTCAGGCAATGTCTGTTTAAGCGCTACCACTTCAGATCGCTTCCATGGAACATGTACCCAAACACGCTGAAAATGAGCTGGGACAGCTGGATTAGCATTTAAATCAGCAGGTCTCCACACTGGAGGAAACTCACGCATCGGATATTGGCGCGCTTTTACCTTTTTCCCCACAGGGAGTTCCTGTTCGAACAATGATTGCTGACAATCGCCATTTCTGAAGGACAGTAAAGTCGCAACTGCTTTATCTACATTGGGACCCACAATTGTACCTTTTTCAAAATCAAATCGCACTCGACACAATTCCTGTGGGTTTGGGTTTGCACCATTATCCTCCAATTCCTCACAGAGGAATTCACACATTTTGTCAAAGACATACCTCTGTGTTGGGGCATCCCATTGGTGAAAAACGGTAACAACTGATTCCACATCATAGAGTGAAGTGAAACCAATCCACCTACGCGCCAGGTGATCTAACACCTCTTTCTCGTCAGGACCAGGCAGCTGACTGCGCAATTGCTTACGCTGTAAGGCAGGAGTCGCACTCGATGACCCAAAGAGAGGCGACATTAAACTAGTAACTACATTAGCTAGTCGTTGTCGTGCTGAAGGAGAAGTTGAGGCGAAAACGGGGGGATAGACAGAGGGAAGAAAAACAGATTCAGATACAGGTACCTGGGTAGTGTAAGAAGGAGCGCCAGGGGAAGCCGCTGGCGTGCTAGGCAAAGTCGCAGGAAGCGCGGGGGTAACAGGTAACAAAACTGGCAACCCTTGAGAGGGCTGCACTGCAGGGATAGGAGCCAGCTGAAGAGGAGCTGGCGGCTGCGGGAAGGCTTGCGGCATATTTACTGGAGGCTGCACATTTACAAGCTGTGGAGGTGCTGTGGCATTTTGCGCATATGGGGGTGGCGAACTTAACAAATGGGACATTAGGGAATCTTTCTCTTTCTCTTTTGTCTCATCTTGCACAAGGGGTGACAAAACAGGGTAACACTTATCAATCCCTAGTTTGCGCTGTCTGTGCAATTGCTCATTCATTTGTTCCTCCTCATTATCTTTAAATTGCACAGCTGCTTGCATCACAGACATACCTCTTTCTTTCTTATTTCTTTTCGCTAGCTTAATTTCCTTCTGTTTGGCTTCCTTTCGCCATAGGCGGAAAGAATCAAACATCGCCGGCCGGGCTTTCTTTTTAAACAATTTCACTTCCAAATTATCTAAGATATCTGTATCGAAACTACCATTTTGGGGCCATTTTAAAACAGCGTCCTTTCTGGTGTATCGGATCCATACTTCATTATATGCAATGGGGCCCACGCCATGTTTTACATAAAGCTCATAAGTTGGAGTTCCAATTGGAGGAACCGGACATGAATCCTCTAACTGGAAATCCCTTCCACAACTCAAACAAAACAATCTTCCAAATACACTAGCACCAGGCATCTTTGCTCACTAGTCTAGTTCCAAACTTCAAAGGATTATCGATTACGATAGTCTCGTGAATACACGAGTCCTCTGGCTTTGGGGTTTGCAAACTCCAAATCAAAATAATCCCGAAGGATACCAAATTCAAACTGGGAGACGCTCCACTTATACTTAACTGAATATCGATGATCAATGGCGTCACCAGAAGACTCTCTCGATTGTTTCGCTCTACCAAAATCGTCAAGGGTCCAAAACAGGGCGATTAATCAGGGCAGCAGTCCTTCGTAGCCGTCGGGACGCGGAGAACCTCGCAGAAAAGACTTTCGGACCACGTCGACATGCAGGGGTCGATGAAGTGGCGGCCTTCCTCCAGAATTTCCACACGAAGCTCCTCACGAACCTCTGGCTTGGACCGGTACCGCTGAAATCGCCCCGAGTTGGGCGCCAACTGAAGTACTGGGAATTTTAAGCCCAGCGGTGCAGGGGAACACACCCTATGACTTCGGGTTCTTCCTGTTTCAGACCTACAGAAACACAGAGTCTTCTGGGTGAAGTCAAAGATCAGTTTATTGGCTGCAGACCACTTACAGGTATCCTAGAAGTACAACAGCGTGTATGTTCTCAGGAGACTGCTGAAAATTACAGAAACGGGCTTCCCCTTAAATACAAAATATCATGCTTCAGGCACACATTCCTTGGTTTACGATATGGCCATATACATGTATACATTTGAAACGAAAAGGCAGAGTCATGATGACCATCCCACATTCCAGTTAAGCCAGCCCGCAATTATTTACCCAGCAAGGCTCAGATCCCACATCAGATATCGATAGGCCCCAATAAACATGAGCATCTCCTGTTTGGAAAACAAGCCATAAAGCAGGAACAGTCAGGTGTGAAAGAGATTAGCTGGAGGCTCGTGCAGGATGAAAAGGTTTTATGGTGTGTCAAGCCCTGATGCTAATCACAGGTGTCCGGAGGACGGGGAGCTCGTGAGACCGGACTGACCTGGGGCAGCGGAGCCAAGCTGCCCAGGTCACAGAGAAGTCAGAGGAAAGCACATGTGCTCTAAAAGGCCCGTATTTGCTTCATGATATGTAGCCTATGTGAGGGCAACCATAAGATGGCCACCGCTCTAAGATGGAACCCACGTAGTGATGTATAATAACGTATACACAGTGCATTCATAGCTAAAACGTTATACAAAGCACTTGTACATACCGCATTGACCATTCGCGGTTCACTAATACCGGGATAGACAGGGGTAGGGCCCTGCCTCCTACGCGGTCCCAAATTCTAAAGTACGACACAAGATGCAGAGCATGTCCATGAGAAGCTGCACAGGCAGGGGGCACACAGCTGTGAACGACAAGGCCAGTGGGCATGACAAAGTGCAGACTGAGTCCATGAGAAGCTGCACAGGCAGGGGGCACACAGCAGTGAACGACAAGGCCAGTGGCCAGGACAAAGTGCAGACGGAGTCCATGAGAAGCTGCACAGGCAGGGGGCACACAGCAGTGAACGACAAGGCCAGTGGCCAGGACAAAGTGCAGACTGAGTCCATGAGAAGCCGCATAGGCAGGGGCACACAGCAGTGAACGACAAGGCCAGTGGCCAGTCCAGGGTGCAGACTGAGTCCATGAGAAGCTGCACAGGGAATGGTCCAACACAGCAAAGAACAACAGGGCCAGCGGCCAGTCCAGGGTTCAGACTGAGTCCATGAGAAGCTGCACAGGGAATGTGTGTGACTGTACCTTTCCATGGTCAGCAAAACAGTCAGGGGGCAACAATGTGCAGTACAGGCCCACCTAAGTGAGAGATAGGTGTGTGAGGGTGACTAACACTCAGACTTGGCTGTCAGGCGGACTGGGAGCTGGCTGTTTTTCGGGGACTGTCGTGGCACTTGACGGGGAGAGAGTGGAACAGCTGAGGTAGAGCTATAAGTGGCTTGGCAACCCGGAGGGCTCCTTGGACCAGGTAGTGTAGTGACACGTGGAGGTGGAGTCATGCAGACAGGAGACACGGTGTGGCTGGGAGATTGTGGAGGGGTGCCCTTCCACTTCTTGGGGATCCTAAATGGCTTGCCTGACTTTGGATCAATGGGAAGTGGTGTGGGCACAACAGGCACACTCACCACCACTGCTGCAGCAGGTGCAGGCACTGGCAGCCCCTCTGGTGATGTGCTGGACCCAGCGGAACGCTTTGCCTGGCTTCGCCTCTGCCCCCCCTTCCCCTGTTTACTAGGTGTTACCCCTACAGTGTCCTCCGGCCCCTGCTTCACTGGGCTTGGAATGGGAGTCGAGGTGGTTGGTGATACTGCCTTGGAGCCCTTCCTAGGTGTACCCTTGGCATGCACCACCTCCTTAGTGGGCACAGACACTGTACGATTATATTTACGCGATGCTTTAGGGGCAGGAGAGTCCTTGGATGGGGATGTCACTGAGGCATATGTGCCTGAGGTCTGCTGCTTTGCTATTTGTCCACTGGTGCCGCCTGACGGCCTTTCACCCTGCACTCTGGGGTGCCTTTGGTCTTCTGTGGGGATGGTGTCTGTGCCCAGGACCGCTTGGGTTGCTGCTGCTGTGTGCTCCGTGTGCTGTATCGTGACTTTGATGTATGTGGACCGTGGTCACTATCGTCAGACGTGGGCACTGCCAGGGGGTGGACAAAGGGACTGGAGCTGGACTGTGAGTATGTGCCTGTTGCAGGGCAGACGTTACTGTTGATGACAATGCCTGGACTGTCCGGTGCAGCCCACCCAAGTCGGAATGTATGCCCTCCATGAAAGCAACCACCTGGGCCAATTTCCTGTCGTGGTCAATGAAGGCATTGAGGAGAGCTGTCTGGCCAACACACAGCTGGCGCAAAAAGTCCACAGACTCAGCACTGATGGCAGCAGGGGGGACAGGGGCAGGGGTGCCAGGGGTGAAGGACACTCTTCCCCTCTTACTGAGTCGGACACAGGCAACACCAGAGGAAGTGGCTGGGAGGGTGGGCAATGGCCGCTGTGTGGTGGAAGTCGATGCAGTGCCCGTTCCCTGTGCCCTCCAACATGGATGCATCCCCACTGGCATCGGATGATGTGGTGCTTTGCGTCTCAGGCTGGGACTCCTCCAGCAGACTCCTGTCTCCCTCTGAGGCGCTGGTTACATCTGTGTCACTGGGCTCCTGGGCAGCTGTGGTACTAGTTTCACCCCCACTGGTGTCCGTCTCCTGTCCCTCCGTAACCACAGGTGATGCTGCATGGGAGAGAGAGATGTAGGGTCAGGTCAGTGGCAGCAACAGAACAAACATATGCAAGCAATGCATGACAAAAGTTGACCAAATCTACATGTTGCACACCACCCTGTGCAATCACATCATGCCAACTCACTACACAGACTCAAGCAGTGCGTGGGAGCAGGAAACTCAGGCATGAGTGAGCCATGTGATGACCACACAGCACAACACCCTGCTGTGGCTCTGTTCAAACAGACACACAACTAGTTCTGAGCACACCTAGGGACATGATGGGGGCACACTACTTGTTGCCAATGACAGAACTGGATGGAACAGAAGGGGACAACACAGACCCAGACTACAACATGACAGTCCACAGTGGACATTAGCCCATGCCTCCCACCATGTCGTACCTTTGGGGACAATATAATGCTGCACATTGCTGTAAGATGTTTAGGCCTCCCCAATATGGGTGCATGCAATGGACGCATTGATGTACGCACTGTCAGATTGGGCACACTGTCGTTCCCTCCCATGGGATTCCCAAGACTACACCAATGCAGAAGAAACCTGAAGAGCACAACTCAGAATGTAATGTGAAGGCACAGCATCCAAATCACCTTTGTAAGTACAGGTAGGGCAAATGCATGCCACAGGCACCCAGGCCAGCAGCCACTTACATGCCACAGCATCACACTACCAACATCACATAGGCCAGCACTGGCACAGGCTCTGTACACATGCAGCCACTCCCATCCAAAGTCAGACTCCCCAAATGCTCACCCCTGGCTTGCTGCTGATGCTTCTTCAAACGTGCATCCAGCTTAGGCTGTCACCGCCAAGATGCGCCCCATTAGTGGTGTCATGCTGCGCCGTGCCAGACGCCCAGTGTGAGGAAGCAGCCCCAAGGTCATCTCCACCACATTCTTTGCCAGCCGGTTGATGTCTTCCCATCTCTAGTGGCAGTGGGTGTGCCGTCGGTTTGAGACCCCCAGAGCTCGCACCTTCGCTGAAATGGCCCTCCACACGGCCTTACGCTGGTGTACCTTGAGCTGCAGGCATGGGAGACAAGAGGGGGAAATGATCAGTGACACAGTGCCATGTACCGACATCTATCAGTATAGCAGTAAGATACAAAATCATCACATATTCAACGAAATTGGCAATCAGAGACTATAGTACAGCTCACATGGGACACCTGCATGGTAAAAGCTGATGTTAAAGCATGCAGGTGTGAGGGGGAACACGTCCCTGCACATCTCACGCACATGCAGGATGCCAGCACTGAAACACCCATGTAGCCTGCACACATCTCCAGTCCATTGTTGGCTTGAGCAACACATACATCACATGTCAACCTGTGTTTGGGGGTGGACTCACTGTGTCCAAGACTGCACAGCCATCAATGTCCCTGTCCTGTGAATAGATGAATGTGTCATGGTGGTCACATTGAGGGACATGATCACACAAATACAAAATGCCATTCACAAGGGCAGTTGTGTGCAAAATACAGTGCTGACATGGCCCATAGCTGGAGTACAATGTGAAAAGACTGATGTCATACTCTGTAAGTTAAGTGAGGTGTCCTTGCCTTTGTAGGTGGGGACTGTGCAGGGCAGCTGGGCTCACACTGAGATGGACTACAGGGGCACACACAGCCATCCAGCCAAGCAATCACTGTCCTGAATACAGCATGAACAACCTTCTGTGTCACTGTATGGCTGACAACACAACACAGGTCACTCATACATACATGTGCAGGGAGGGAAAGCTGTGGCATTGGGTACACACACCCTCCCACTGGAGACAGCATGTCAGGCAGTGCATGACACTACCCCACACTCCCAGGCACATGCTGCATCAGTCCAACTACATGTGTGGCCCCCTACCCTACCCGACCACTGTTGAAGACTTACCACGACATTTGGGGCACCATATAGCCTTGGGTACTGTGTGAGCACCTCGTCCACCAGGACCTCCAGCTCCTCGCTCGTGAAGGGACTGGCACGGATCTTCTCTGTCCTTGCCATCACTGTGGACATGAGACAACAGCAGCGGAATTGGGTGGTGAGGGGTCTCAGGCAGCAGTCCCTGGAGGCAGCAGCAGGTGAGGGGTCTTAGGCAGCAGTCCCTGGAGGCAGTAGCAGGTGAGGGGTCTCAGGCAGCAGTCCCTGGAGGCAGCAGCAGGTGAGGGGTCTCACTCAGGCAGCAGTCCCTGGAGGCAGCAGCAGGTGAGGGGTCTCAGGCAGCAGACTTTTGGAGCAGTGGAAATGTGAGGCTCCCTCCCACACATATATAGCCCCCTGGGGTCGTTTCAAAGGTGCCAAGCTGCAGCTAATGGTGGTCCAGGTCTGCCTGTTTCAAATGCATCCAATGACCGCCTCCGCGGTGGCGAAGCATGCCTACTGCGATCTTCAAAATTGCATCATGCCACCGCAATCATGGCTCCCATTGGCTGTAAGGGCATGCTCCATGGCGGTGACACAACGCTGGGGCCCGGGGTGTGCTACCGCGATGGTGCATGTTTCAAATGCAGCCAATGTACGCCTCCGCGGTGGCGGAGCACGCCTACCGTGATCTTAAAAATTGCATCATGACACCGCTATCGAGCTTCGCATTGGCTCTATGGCAAGCTCCATGGCGGTAACACATCGTAGGGGCCCAGTGTGCGCTACCGCGATTTTAGTGGCGGAGCATTCCAACCTCCATTTTAACATGTCTCCATGCCTATCACTACCGCACTTGTGTGAATGGGTGTGCTGGTGACTCACCGCCGGTGCCAGGTGGTAGCTACCGCGATTTGGGTGCCATATATTGACACGAGGCTCCGCCATTCAGGGGGCGGAGCATGGCAACCGCCATATCCACATGTCTCCATGCCTATCACTACCACACTTGTGTGAATGGGTGTGCTGGTGACACACGGCCGGGCCCAGGCGGTAGCTACCATGATTTGGGTGCCATACAATGGCAATGGCTATCTGTCAAACATCAACAGTGCACAGTGCCAACATGTTCAATGGCACATCATTGTGCACACGATGCCAATGTTCAATTTACTCCACTGATGGCTACACATGCCATGTTTGTGTGTGCGTATCGTAGATTGGCCTGTACCCACTCACATGTCACTTATGGATTTGATGTTGGTGTAGGCAGGACAGTGTTGTTCTGGACTGTACAATGTGTGCACATGTCAATGTGTTGAGGTCCAGTGACAATCACAGCGATGCTCGTCTCAATGAATGATGATCTATTTTGCATTGCCTCTCATGTTTGCTCATGAACACATTCGTCATTCCAGCGCCAACTGTGGTCATTGTGTGGTGGATGTGTGCCAGGTTGTAATGATGCATTAAGGTGTGACAGGTACAGCAGCTAGGTATGAGACAGGCGTTTTGATTATTTACACATATGCTGGATGCTATACTCCCAGGCGTGCCCATGTTAAATGTGGCCATATCCCTATGTGCATTCACATTGACCAAGGTGGTTTTGAGGTACTTGTCTTGTGTAAGTTGACAGGTGTGCCCTTTGTGTAGCTGAAGGTGTCCCTCCATGTAAGCTGGTCTGTTAGTCACTATAGATGTTATTCATTGTTGTCATTATGTCATCCAGAACGTGATATGCTGTGCACATCTCATGATGTATTGCATTGACATGTGTCCACTATCATCTCAAATAGGAGCAGGCCAAATTTGACTCGTCACTTGACGGTGCTGGAGGACATGGAGGATGTTGCGATCATACAGAAATGCCGCCTGGACAGAGCCACCCTGAAAACACTTTATGATCTGTTGGAGCCCCACCTGCAGCCCCACAGGACATATCCAACAGCTTTCACCCCTACTTATAAGGTGATGGCAGCTCTGCATTTTTTTGCCACTGGATCGTTCCAAGAGACAGTGGCCAGTGCTGGTGGGATGTCACAATCGATATTCAGCATGGTGTCCGCCATGATGCTATACAAGGACAGATACATCCATTTCCCCAGGGGTGCTGAATTGCCCGCTGTGAAGGGAGAGTTCTATCCCCTTGGACACATCCCCAATGTTGTTGGGGCCATTGATTGCACCCTTGTTGGTCTTGTGCCACCACAGGCAAGTGAGCACATTTACCGCAATCGCAAGCATTACCACTCCATCAATGTGCAGGTGGTGTGCCTGCCAGATATGACCATCTCGCAAGTGTGTGTGCCAAATACCCAGGCTCGGCTCATGACTCCTACATCCTGCGGAACAGCACAGTGCCCCAGCTGATGGCTAATCTTCTTCCACAGTGTGCATGGATTGTGGGTGAGTATGCCTAGTCGTGTGGTGTGCTGTGTGTGTGACCTGCTGCCCTGAGCCTCTGCGACGTTGCAATGTCTTTTTGTGTTTGTCATACCTAGGTGACTCTGCATATCCCAACCGTCCCTGGTTGCTGAGCCCACTGCGGAATCCCAGGTCCCCGGCTGAAGTCCGCTACAATGAGGCCCATGGGAGGACACGTCGTGTGGTGGAGCGTACTTTTGGTCTGCTCAAGTCACGTTTCCGCTGTCTGGACGAGACCGGAGGTGCAGTGGCATACTAGCCCAGGAAGGTGTGTCAGATTGTAGTGGCATGCTGCATGCTCCACAACCTAGCCATTCGCAAGGAGATTCCCCTGCTCCTGGATGATGGTGAGGACCCAAGGCCCCAGCCTGCAAACCAAGCCGTGTCCAGTGATGAGGACAGTGGAGAGGAGGAAGGTGTTGACCTGCGTGAACAGCTCATCACCCACTCCTTCACTTGACGGTGGGTGTCAATGTGCAACATACCCATTGTCTGATGATATTGCTGTTTTCGTGAAGGGGCATGTGAGAATTGTAGCATCAGCCAGTTGTAGACTCAGTGGTGGTTGGAAATGTTTCTGGGACATGTCATTGGGGAACATCAACAGGGCGTGTATGTTGACACTTGATGGCCATTGTGACATGTGCATGTTGGGTTATCCTGATGGTAGGGGTTGTGTGATGTCTGTGATGCCACACCCAGACCAGTGACCGTTGTTCTGTTGTGTTTCCCTAGGTGCCTTCGACTTCTCCTTGCCTACATACAGCCCATGCTCCTAGTACATTGTGATCATGTTGAAGACTGTACATCCTGCAATTAAGACGGAGCAGACACGACAACGAGTGTGAGGATATTTTATTTACAATGGTGAGATGCGAGGGGGGTGTCTATTCCAATGGGGGTGGGGTGGAGCAGTGAGTTGACAGTTGTGATAGATGAGATAGTAGAGTAGTCACCACATTGTTGTGGTGACTCAGTCCAACAGACAGATGCCATTCACAAGGCAGTGTGGGGAAGGACAGTCCAAAAAGTCAATGCAGTGTTGGAGATGGTTGCCATCATGGCTGGCTCCATGACTGGCGTCTGGCAGGTGCTTGGCCTCCAGATACTCCCGGGGGGGGCCCTGCTGTAGGGCCAGTGGGGTCTGAGGACTCACCCCTCTCTGTGGGCGCAGGGGATGGTGGTGAACTGTCATTGTGCGGCCCACCAGAGGGAGATGGAGGTGTTGTCTGTGGCACATGCCTGTCCCTCAGTCCGGCCACTTGCTGGCCCAAGTGGTCCATGATTTGTCCCAAGCGGGTTTCAATGGACCTCATCAGCAGGATGAGCTTGTGCAACAGTTCGTCCAACTGGCCCGTTCGTCCCTGGGCCTGTTCGTATGCGCCCAGGACTCTGGTGATGTGTTCCAGGGAGTGGGTCCCAGCCTCCTGGTCTCCCTGGGTGACTCTGCCCCTCCCACCTGCCCTGCTGCCACAGACCTGTTGCCTCACCACTGTGGGCACCCGCATCCTCTCCTTGCCCTCCTCCATCAGTGGTGTGTGCTGGTCATCCTCTGGGACAGGGAGGGTGTTGCAGGCAGCAGTGGTGGTGGTGGTGGTGGCCGCACATGCCGTGACAGCAGGGGTTTGCTGTGGAGTTGTTGTTGACGCAGATGTGGTGGGAGGACGATGGGGTCCTGGGACCTGTTGCTCCTTAGCACACCAGATGGGCCGGCCTCGAGCTCATCGTCCATGGAATCCTGGGAGTCAACATCCGAGAGTCCTTGTACCGGGGGTGGAGACTGGCTCTGCAGGTTGCTGGTGTTGTCCTCTTCAGTGAGTTCTTGGTCACCTGTGGGTCAGATGTGAAATGGTCATTGCAGTGCACCCGGCAAGCTTTGTGTTAGCTGTGTGTCATTCACTTTTTGTACACTGCACAATTGACATATCATCACATTGTTGATTCTGTGCACTACTGTGCTTCCTGACATGATGCAGTGGTACAGGCATTACTTGTCCATGGTGTGAGGCGGCAAGGCATACCATGCGACCGTGCACAATCAAGGTTTACAGGGACTGGCACAACATGTGTTTAATTGAGAACTCATTGTTTATTTGTCTGACCTAGCAGACGTCACATCTGGCCATGGACTGGCCATTGTCATCTCCTGCATCCCTTTGTCCTGTCATGTGCATATCTTGATTCGTGCCACCACACATGCTTTCATATTTTTCTGATGGGCCTTGTTGCACTTGCCCCATGGCGTAGCACATGTAACTAGGTGCTGTGCATGATTGTCCTCTGACTTTCCTCTACTTGTGCATTGGTGTGTCACACTTTGGTAGCTGTGACAGTTTCCTTAGCTTACCTGTGTGCACACTGTGCTTGGCAATGGGGTTGGTATGCCACTTTGTGCAGTGAGAGGGCTGGTGTTGTCATATCGTACCATTTAATTTGTGAAAAATGGGTGGGTGCACGTACTGGCTACTTACCTGTAAGTTTGTTTGGTGTACTGCAATGGCTTCCAACTGCTCCTGGGTGGGGAGTGCTCCATCCTGCTGAGGTGTGGGACAGAGGGAATGTTGGGAGTAGTAGTGCAGGCCTCCCACCCCCAGACACCCTCCCAGAGAAGATGGCTACCTACCTGTGAGTTTAATGTGGGTTGTGTAATGGCTGACACATGCTTCTGGGTGGGGTGGGGGGAGTGATCCATCTTGGTAGGCTGTGGTACAGGGGGTATGGTGGGAGTAGTGGTGCAGGCCCCCCACCCCCAGACACCCTCCCAGGGAAGATGGCTACCTACCTGTAAGTTTGTTTGGTGTACTGCAATGGCTTCCAACTGCTTCTGGGTGGGGGAGTGTTCCATCCTGCTCACGTGTGGGACAGAGGGGATGTTGGGAGTAGTGGTGCAGGCCCCCTGCCCGACACACTCCCAGGGAAGATGGCTACCTACCTGTAAGTTTGTTTGGTGTACTGCAATGGCTGACACATGCTTCTGGGTGGGGGAGTGCTCCATCCTGCTCAGGTGTGGGACAGAGGGGATGTTGGAAGTATTACCTTTCATTTATTTTAAAACTGTAAAATTATATAAAAATAATATATATATATATATATATATATATATATATATATATATATATATATATATATATATATATACATGCAGCCAAGATCGCTCCTTACGAGACCACGGACCCGTGGAGGGTGCTGTATACACCGGAAGAGCACCCGGTATTCCAATATTCCATCCGTCTGATATGCGTTCGTGTGAACAAGGCTGTTTAGCCGAAACGCGTAGCGTGGAATAAACGTCCTGATTATCATTGTCTCTGGAGCCTGAGAGTGTATTATTATCGCATATCAGATGGATGGAATATATATATACATATATATATATCAATGATTTAAAATTGTTAAAAAATCTACAATAATTTAAGACATCAAACTATTACAAAATATTTGCACTTAAATTTCCCAATACAGTAGGTAAAGTGTTAGATAGCAAAATAATAAAATTTCCCATTCCAACTCCAGTGAGTGCAACAGCAGGGGAAGTGTTGGATAGCGGAGGGGTAAACATTTCTATCCCAACTCCTATGAGAGCAACAGTAGGAAAAGTGTTTGATAGCGAAGGGGAATAAATTACTATTCCCACTCCAAAGAATGCAGCAGTAGGGAAAGTATTGGATAGCGGAGGAGTAAAAATTACTATTCCCACTCAAAGAGTGCAACGGTAGGTAAAGTGTTGGATAGCGGAGGGGTAAAAATTACTATTCCCACTCCAAACAGTGCAACAGTAGGGAAAGTGTTGGTTAGCGGAGGGGAAAAAATTACTATTCCCACTCCAGTGGATGCAAACGTAGGGAAAGTGTTGAATAGCGAAAGAGTAAAAATTACTATTCTCACTCCAAAGAGTGCAACGGTAGGTAAAGTGTTGGATAGCGGAGGGGTAAAAATTACTATTCCCACTCCAAACAGTGCAACAGTAGGGAAAGTGTTGGTTAGCGGAGGGGAAAAAATTACTATTCCCACTCCAGTGGATGCAAAAGTAGGGAAAGTGTTGAATAGCGAAAGAGTAAAAGTTACTATTCTCACTCCAAAGAGTGCAACGGTAGGTAAAGTGTTGGATAGCGGAGGGGTAAAAATTACTATTCCCACTCCAAACAGTGCAACATTATGGAAAGTGTTGTATACTGTAGGGGAAAAAATTACTATTCCCTCTCCAAACTGCAACAGTAGAGAAATTGTTGGATAGAGTAGGGGTAAAAATGACTATTCCCACTCCAGTGAGAGCAACAGCAGGGAAAGTGTTGGATAGCGGAGGGGTAAGAATTACTATTCCCACTCCACTGAATGCAACAGTAGAATAACTGTTGGATAGCAGAGGGGTACATTTTTTTATTCCCACTCCAGTGAATACAACAGTAGGGAAAATGTTGGATAGCGGAGGGCTAAACATTACTATTCCCACTCCAGTGAGTGCAACAGTAGGGAAAGTGTTGGATAGCGGAGGGGTAAACATTACTATTCCCACTCCAGTGAGTGCAACAGTAGGGAAAGTGTTGGATAGCGAAGAAACACAAATTACTATTCAAACTCAGTTAAAACAAAAATAAAAATATAAAAAATTATTTAAAAAATCATTAAAA
Source organism: Triturus cristatus (assembly GCF_964204655.1). Taxonomy (NCBI): domain Eukaryota; kingdom Metazoa; phylum Chordata; class Amphibia; order Caudata; family Salamandridae; genus Triturus; species Triturus cristatus. Next base: position 608,443,479 of record NC_140593.1, on the reverse strand, counting down.
AATATATTTAGAAATGAAAAATCAAATAAATTAAAACACATTTTTTATAATATTAATTACATATAACACCTACAAATAATATATAATATAAAATAATAAACAGATTTATAAAATATTATTCTATTAAACTAGAAAATATTTACAAACAAATAAAGTATTACATAGGGGTCCATTAGGATGTAGGGCGGTGGCACCGCCGCAGCGCTGGCGGTGCAGAAAAATGCCTTTTTTCGCCCGCCAGCAGCGGACATCACACCCGCCATATTGGTATGGACAAATATAGGCCAATTCCCGACTGCCGCGGTGAGAAGCACAACGCCAACAAAGTGCGCCCGCCACCGCGGCGGTGGGAGCCAATGGAGACTCACCGCCGTGCGGAATGACATCCACCCCGCTCCACAAATTAGGATGACTCAAGCAAGCAGACGCACCGCAGCAGAGACACCGCCCAACCAGAGACAGCGGAAGCTCGACAGCGGAGCGCGAAACCAGAGTCCCGGTCACGTCCGCCATGCACCCAGCTCTACACGTCTTTCCGGTGCTGTACCTGCTACATCTCCAAAAACACTAAGAGGGTGAGGGAATATCACTCTTGTTCCCCCAGGTTTAAATCAGTTAAACAACTAAAGAGTGACAAGGGAAAAAGAAGGAGCAAAAAGACACGGGCAAAAACCAAAAGGAATTGTTAAAAGAACCCTCACTCACCAACCTAGTTGGTGACATGCTTCATCATCGGGTTCCCACCAGAGAGGCCGAGTGCCTCTCTGGTGTGCTACAACGCCTGAATTACAGCGGAGCTGGTTTTTGAATGTGGAGGGGAGTGGAATTAAAAGGTAAATGGTTTTAACCATCAACTTATTTAATGTCGGCAAACCAAAGACCAATAAAAACGTGAATTGGGCAAGTTCTGGCTTGTTAGGTTAACCAGAGCTTAACCAATTAGTGATAAGGTCGACATGACATGTTTCTGCTTAAATTTGCCCAATTGGCTAAGCTTTCATCAGGACCACAAGGGTCTCCACGGCGGTATGCGCACGCTAAGGCGCACCCTAACCTGTGGAGATCAAAATGGTAAAACTCACGGTTTTACCGAATAGCCATCCTAGTATTTCCGGGGCTATAAAAGTGGTTTTACCGAATAGCCATCCTAGTATTTCCGGGGCTATAAAAGTTTAAGTACTCGATGTTACTAACATCATGGGTCCGGGAGGTGGGTAGTGAGCTATAGTTTTTCCATGCTCGCACACTCCCGCAGTCAGCCTCGATCTGTCCTCCTCGGCCCGGATATTCAATATCTGCTACATCACCAGGAACTAATGGACCGCCGCGGACGCCGCCGCAGGTACGCAACAACACAAACACAACACACGGCCTGACACAGAGTCCAAATCCACATCAGACACCCTAGGGGGGACAGGGACACATCCACAAGGTTACCCACACATCACCCACCTGCCACAAAGTCACCCGCTGCAGATTCCTGGACACACAGCTACCGGCTCCATGCATCAATGTCCCAGTCATGTCACCGTATCGGCGAACACAAGCAAATACATGCGCACAATGCAGAAGGCAGGGCCAGTGCCTGGCATGGGCAGGGCACAAAGACCACAGGGCCACACCCCCTCCCACCACACACTAGCACAACCCATGAAGGCACATGCCATGTGCCCCTCCTGTGCACCCCATGCACAACAACAAGCCAGGGCAATACAGACCCTGCACCACACAACAAACAATCATGGAGACACACACTGCAGGAGTGGCTGCACAGGAACACACAACACACAGCACAGTAGCACAGGGCGAGGGAAACACACACAATACCACACTCAGGGAAATATAAATGAGGGCAAGCAAAAATGAACACATACATGGAATTAACATCCAAATGGACACACAGCCTGCACAGTCACACATCCATACCATAGACTGACACACACATACACACCCCACATGCCAACAGCAATGGAGCACAACAAATAGGGAAACCAAAGTGGGATGCACACAAATGGAAGGCCATGGAGACACACAACAAGCATGTGTACATCACATCAACACAAGGAACAGAGCACAAGACCCTCACACCATCAAAGCACACATGGCTGGCACAGTCAGTGAACTCAAACCACAGACAGCTCAGTGCAACTACACAAGGAGACAGCAAGGCAAACCACGTATAGGCACAAGGATGAAAGGAAGGCCCTGAAGTCAAATTGTGAACAGCCAACATCCATAAAACTACTTTACAGGAGCCCACCAGCAGCACTACGCACAGGACCCATCTACACACCTCAGGACTGACAAACACCAGTAAGAATCTACACACATACCCCCTCACACCAGCGGCACACAACACCAGTGCCAAATACACTGAAGGCTGGTAATATTTGACAGTCAATACACACACAAACAACCACACACCCTGGGCACAGCCACAAACATCACACACACACACACAGGGATGCCACCACAAATGTGGAAACAAATACAACAGACAAACACATGACCCAACAGAAACACACACAGAGCCACAACAACAACAACAGACATGCCCTGTGCAGCTAAACTGAGGAAAGACAATGGGAGCATACCACAACACACACAAGAAGTGCACCATCACAGAACAACACAGCCACAGCAAACAAACAACAGATGCACAGGCAGAACAATCACATAGCAAACACAGCACGACATCAGGGGATGCACACCAGGCAATCACAAGGCAATATACACACACAGCACTGCATGCACAACAAGCGGTGGGTGCACACCAAGCATACCAGACACACACAGACATCAGTGACAGAACAGCAACCCACACAACACCATACACCACAGCACAAAGACAACAGCATACCCAGGAAGTGAAGCAAAAACACAAACAAAACACATACATCCAACTCAACACCTAATAGATGCACAAGTCTGGGACACAAAGGTGGAAACAACAGGACTGGGCAGCACACACAGTTGAACTGCATAGGAGCAACCATGACTGACAAACAGCACCAGAACATCACACATGACCCATTGGGGAAATGCCCTGAGTGATACATTGACCCTGGACAAAGAACTTCACCACAAAGCACAGTGGCACAAATGCAGTCATGGGGAGGCACACACACATACAAACCAAGGGGACAGCTCACACCAAAGTGAAGTGTACTGCATGTCAGTAGGGGACATGGCAGGAGTGTACCATACACAAAGAGAGGGAGTGCAGACCCACAATGGGTAGGCAGCTGAAGCACAGATAGGGTAGGGCATGACAACACTGGAGGCAAGAAGGCACCATGTGACAGCACGGCATGAGAAAACACAACCACAATGGCAGTGTGGAGCAGCAGGTCTGCACAGTCCCCACAAACAGCAACAGGACACATGGATGTGCAACAAAACACAACACTGACTTGCCAGTAACACTCTCTGCATACTCACAAGTGACAAAAACAACAAGTAGGAGTCAGAGAGAACTGCAAGGACACACCAACACACTGCACAGTGCACAACATACAACTCACACATGGGCATACAGCCACATCCACAGGGATGAACAATCAAAACAACAGGCACACAACTCCTGGGTGACACATGTGTGTAGTTGACATTGCAGAGGCATACACACATCAACACTCCCCTCAAACGCAACCCCTTCACACTGCACACTACCTGGCCATCCAACAGCACAAATGGAAAGTAAGCCATGGGACTAGGATGACTGGCCCTCACAAGATGACCACACACATACACCACTGGGCACACATAAAGGAAGAGCACACATACATGATGACACTGGACAGCCTGCCTGCAATACTGTGTACAGAAACCCACTCTGTGCTGGCAGTAACCCCCCCCCCCTCGACATGTGTACAATAGAGCCAACATGAACCAATCAAGTAAATGACTACTGCTAACCATTAGAAATTGACACCATTGCCACCACAAGTATCTGGGTCAAGCAGAAATGAAGACCCTGTCACCCCTAAAAAAAAGAGAGTAAGTGAGCCCAAACATTGACCACGTTGAAGTGCCACACAGACCACGTGGCACAGTAAACCATTTACACACAGCAAAAGAACTTTATTCAGTAAGGACACTGACAAAATAGACAACAGAAGAAACTGTCTTTATTCACATATTGCACAGATAGGTACCATGAGAAGAGAAGAGCAAAGCACAAGATGCAGAGCATGTCCATGAGAAGCTGCACAGGCAGGGGGCACACAGCTGTGAACGACAAGGCCAGTGGGCATGACAAAGTGCAGACTGAGTCCATGAGAAGCTGCACAGGCAGGGGGCACAGAGCAGTGAACGACAAGGCCAGTGGCCAGTCCAGGGTGCAGACTGAGTCCATGAGAAGCTGCACAGGGAAGAGTTCAACACAGCAAAGAGCAACAAGGCCAGTGGCCAGTCTAGGGTGCAGACTGAGTCCATGAGAAGCTGCACAGGGAATGGTCCAACACAGCAAAGAACAACAGGGCCAGTGGCCAGTCCAGGGTTCAGACTGAGTCCATGAGAAGCTGCACAGGGAATGTGTGTGACTGTACCTTTCCATGGTCAGCAAAACAGTCAGGGGGCAACAATGTGCAGTACTGGCCCACCTGGGTGAGAGATAGGTGTGTGAGGGTGACTAACACTCAGACTTGGCTGTCAGACGGACTTGGAGCTGGCTGTGTTTCGGGGACTGTCGTGCCACTTGACGGGGAGAGAGTGGAACAGCTGAGGTAGAGCTATCAGTGGCTTGGCAACCCGGAGGGCTCCTTGGACCAGGTAGTGTAGTGACACGTGGAGGTGGAGTCATGCAGACGGGAGACACGGTGTGGCTGGGAGATTGTGGAGGGGTGCCCTTCCACTTCTTGGGGATCCTAAATGGCTTGCCTGACTGGATCAATAGAAAGTGGTGTGGGCACAACAGGCACACTCACCACCACTGCTGCAGCAGGTGCAGGCACTGGCAGCCCCTCTGGTGATGTGCTGGACCCAGCGGAACGCTTTGCCTGGTTTCGCCTCTGCCCCCCCTTCCCCTGTTTACTAGGTGTTACCCCTACAGTGTCCTCCGGCCCCTGCTTCACTGGGCTTGGAATGGGAGTCGAGGTGGTTGGTGATACTGCCTTGGAGCCCTTCCTAGGTGTACCCTTGGCATGCACCACCTCCTTAGTGGGCACAGACACTGTACGATTATATTTGCGCGATGCTTTAGGGGCAGGAGAGTCCTTGGATGGGGATGTCACTGAGGCATATGTGCCTGAGGTCTGCTGCTTTGCTATTTGTCCACTGGTGCCGCCTGACGGCCTTTCACCCTGCACTCTGAGGTGCCTTTGGTCTTCTGTGGGGATGGTGTCTGCGCCCGGGACCGCTTGGGTTGCTGCTGCTGTGTGCTCCGTGTGCTGTATCGTGACTTTGATGTATGTGGACCGTGGTCACTATCGTCAGACGTGGGCACTGCCAGGGGGTGGACAAAGGGACTGGAGCTGGACTGTGAGTATGTGCCTGTTGCAGGGCAGACGTTACTGTTGATGACAAAGCCTGGACTGTCTGGTGCAGCCCACCCAAGTCGGAATGTATGCCCTCCATGAAAGCAACCACCTGGGCCAATTTCTTGTCGTGGTCAATGAAGGCATTGAGGAGAGCTGTCTGGCCAACACACAGCTGGCGCAAAAAGTCCACAGACTCAGCACTGATGGCAGCAGGGGGGACAGGGGCAGGGGTGCCAGGGGTGAAGGACACTCTTCCCCTCTTACTGAGTCGGACACAGGCAACACCAGAGGAAGTGGCTGGGAGGGTGGGCAATGGCCGCTGTGTGGTGGAAGTCGATGCAGTCCCCGTTCCCTGTGCCCTCCAACACGAATGCATCCCCACTGGCATCGGATGATGTGGTGATGCTGCATGGGAGAGAGAGATGTAGGGTCAGGTCAGTGGCAGCAACAGAACAAACATATGCAAGCAATGCATGACAAAAGTTGACCAAATCTACATGTTGCACACCACCCTGTGCAATCACATCATGCCAACTCACTACACAGACTCAAGCAGTGCGTGGAAGCAGGAAACTCAGGCATGAGTGAGCCATGTGATGACCACACAGCACAACACCCTGCTGTGACTCTGTTCAAACAGACACACAACTAGTTCTGAGCACACCTAGGGACATGATGGGGGCACACTACTTGTTGCCAATGACAGAACTGGATGGAACAGAAGGGGACAACACAGACCCAGACTACAACATGACAGTCCACAGTGGACATTAGCCCATGCCTCCCACCATGTCGTACCTTTGGGGACAATATAATGCTGCACATTGCTGTAAGATGTTTAGGCCTCCCCAATATGGGTGCATGCAATGGACGCATTGATGTACACACTGTCAGATTGGGCACACTGTCGTTCCCTCCCATGGGATTCCCAAGACTACACCAATGCAGAAGAAACCTGAAGATCACAACTCAGAATGTAATGTGAAGGCACAGCATCCAAATCACCTTTGTAAGTACAGGTAGGGCAAATGCATGCCACAGGCACCCAGGCCAACAGCCACTTACATGCCACAGCATCACACTACCAACATCACATAGGCCAGCGCTGGCACAGGCTCTGTACACATGCAGCCACTCCCAGCCAAAGTCAGACTCCCCAAATGCTCACCCCTGGCTTGCTGCTGATGCTCCTTCAAACATGCATCCAGCTTAGGCTGTCACCGCCAAGATGCGCCCCATTAGTGGTGTCATGCTGCGCCGTGCCAGACGCCCAGTGTGAGGAAGCAGCCCCAAGGTCATCTCCACCACATTCTTTGCCAGCCGGTTGATGTCTTCCCATCTCTAGTGGCAGTGGGTGTGCCGTCGGTTTGAAACCCCCAGAGCTCGCACCTTCGCTGAAATGGCCCTCCACACGGCCTTACGCTGGTGTACCTTGAGCTGCAGGCATGGGAGACAAGAGGGGGAAATGATCAGTGACACAGTGCCATGTACCGACATCTATCAGTATAGCAGAAAGATACAAAATCATCACATATTCAACGAAATTGGCAATCAGAGACTATAGTACAGCTCACATGGGACACCTGCATGGTAAAAGCTGATGTTAAAGCATGCAGGGGATGTATGATATTACAACGCGGGTTTTTACCACGCGTGCAGTTGCATCGCATGCGTTACAACGCATGTGATGTTACAACGCTATGCCATTAGAACGCAAGTCTTTACATCGACTTGCGCTAGATGGCGTGCTGACATTAAAAAAGTGTAATTTACTATTCCAACTCCAGTCCACTTAACAGTAGGGAAGGTGTTGGGATAGTAAACTACACTATTTGTAATGTTAGCACGCCATCTAGTGCAAGTCGATGTACAGACTTGCGTTCTAATGGCATAGCATTGTAACATCGCATGCGTTGTAACGCATGCAATGTAACTGCACAGCGTGGTAATAACCGTGTTGTAATGGCTGTTCCCCAGCCTGCACACATCTGCAGTCCATTGTTGGCTTGAGCAACACATACATCACATGTCAACCTGTGTTTGGGGGTGGACTCACTGTGTCTAAGACTGCACAGCCATCAATGTCCCTGTCCTGTGAATAGATGAATGTGTCATGGTGGTCACATTGAGGGACATGATCACACAAATACAAAATGCCATTCACAAGGGCAGTTGTGTGCAAAATACAGTGCTGACATGGCCCATAGCTGGAGTGCAATGTGAAAAGACTGATGTCATACTCTGTAAGTTAAGTGAGGTGTCCTTGTCTTTGTAGGTGGGGACTGTGCAGGGCAGCTGGGCTCACACTGAGATGGACTACAGGGGCACACACAGCCATCCAGCCAAGCAATCACTGTCCTGAATACAGCATGAACAACCTTCTGTGTCACTGTATGGCTGACAACACAACACAGGTCACTCATACATACATGTGCAGGGAGGGAAAGCTGTGGCATTGGGTACACACACCCTCCCACTGGAGACAGCATGTCAGGCAGTGCATGACACTACCCCACACTCCCAGGCACATACTGCATCAGTCCAACTACATGTGTGGCCCCCTACCCTACCCGACCACTGTTGAAGACTTACCACGACATTTGGGGCACCATATAGCCTTGGGTACTGTGTGAGCACCTCGTTCACCAGGACCTCCAGCTCCTCGCTCGTGAAGGGACTGGCACGGATCTTCTCTGTCCTTGCCATCACTGTGGACATGAGACAACAGCGGTGGAATTGGGTGGTGAGGGGTCTCAGGCAGCAGTCCCTGGAGGCAGCAGCAGGTGAGGGGTCTTAGGCAGCAGTCCCTGGAGGCAGTAGCAGGTGAGGGGTCTCAGGCAGCAGTCCCTGGAGGCAGCAGCAATTGAGGGGTCTCACTCAGGCAGCAGTCCCTGGAGGCAGCAGCAGGTGAGGGATCTCAGGCAGCAGACTCTTGGAGCAGTGGAAATGTGAGGCTCACTCCCACACATATATAGCCCCCTGGGGTCGTTTCAAAGGTGCCAAGCTGCAGCTAATGGTGGTCCAGGTCTGCCTGTTTCAAATGCATCCAATGACCGCCTCCGCGGTGGCGAAGCAAGCCTACTGCGATCTTCAAAATTGCATCATGCCACCGCAATCATGGCTCCCATTGGCTGTAAGGGCATGCTCCATGGTGGTGACACAACGCTGGGGCCCGGGGTGCGCTACCGCGATGGTGCATGTTTCAAATGCAGCCAATGTCCGCCTCCGCGGTGGCGGAGCACGCCTACCGTGATCTTTAAAATTGCGTCATGACACCGCTATCGAGCTTCGCATTGGCTCTATGGCAAGCTCCATGGCGGTAACACATCGTAGGGGCCCAGTGTGCGCTACCGCGATTTTAGTGGCGGAGCATTCCAACCTCCATTTTAACATGTCTCCATGCCTATCACTACCGCACTTGTGTGAATGGGTGTGCTGGTGACACACCGCCGGTGCCAGGTGGTAGCTACCACGATTTGGGTGCCATATATTGACACGAGGCTCCGCCATTCAGGGGGCGGAGCATGGCAACCGCCATTTCCACATGTCTCCATGCCTATCACTACCGCACTTGTGTGAATGGGTGTGCTGGTGACACACGGCCGGGCCCAGGCGGTAGCTACAATGATTTGGGTGCCATACAATGGCAATGGCCATCTGTCAAACATCAACAGTGCACAGTGCCAACATGTTCAATGGCACATCATTGTGCACACGATGCCAATGTTCAATTTACTCCACTGATGGCTACACATGCCATGTTTGTGTGTGCGTATCGTAGATTGGTCTGTACCCACTGACATGTCACTTATGGATTTGATGTTGGTGTAGGCAGGACAGTGTTGTTCTGGACTGTACAATGTGTGCACATGTCAATGTGTTGAGGTCCAGTGACAATCACAGCGATGCTCGTCTCAATGAATGATGATCTATTTTGCATTGCCTCTCATGTTTGCTCATGAACACATTCGTCATTCCAGCGCCGACTGTGGTCATTGTGTGGTGGATGTGTGCCAGGTTGTAATGATGCATTAAGGTGTGACAGGTACAGCAGCTAGGTATGAGACAGTGGTTTTGATTATTTACACATATGCTGGATGCTATACTCCTAGGCGTGCCCATGTTAAATGTGGCCATATCCCTATGTGCATTCACATTGACCAAGGTGGTTTTGAGGTACTTGTCTTGTGTAAGTTGACAGGTGTGCCCTTTGTGTAGCTGAAGGTGTCCCTCCATGTAAGCTGGTCTGTTAGTCACTATAGATGTTATTCATTGTTGTCATTATGTCATCCAGAACGTGATATGCTGTGCACATCTCATGATGTATTGCATTGACATGTGTCCACTATCATCTCAAATAGGAGGAGGCCAAATTTGACTCGTCACTTGACGGTGCTGGAGGACATGGAGGATGTTGCGATCATACAGAAATGCCGCCTGGACAGAGCCACCCTGAAAACACTTTGTGATCTGTTGGAGCCCCACCTGCAGCCCCACAGGACATATCCAACAGCTTTCACCCCTACTAATAAGGTGATGGCAGCCCTGCATTTTTTTGCCACTGGATCGTTCCAAGAGACAGTGGCCAGTGCTGGTGGGATGTCACAATCGATATTCAGCATGGTGTCCGCCATGATGCTATACAAGGACAGATACATCCATTTCCCCAGGGGTGCTGAATTGCCCGCTGTGAAGGGAGAGTTCTATCCCCTTGGACACATCCCCAATGTTGTGGGGCCATTGATTGCACCCTTGTTGGTCTTGTGCCACCACAGGCAAGTGAGCACATTTACCGCAAGCGTTACCACTCCATCAATGTGCAGGTGGTGTGCCTGGCAGATATGACCATCTCGCAAGTGTGTGTGCCAAATTCCCAGGCTCGGCTCATGACTCCTACATCCTGCGGAACAGCACAGTGCCCCAGCTGATGGCTAATCTTCTTCCACAGTGTGCATGGATTGTGGGTGAGTATGCCTAGTCGTGTGGTGTGCTGTGTGTGTGACCTGCTGCCCTGAGCCTCTGCGACGTTGCAATGTCTATTTGTGTTTGTCATACCTAGGTGACTCTGCATATCCCAACCGTCCCTGGTTGCTGAGCCCACTGCGGAATCCCAGGTCCCCGGCTGAAGTCCGCTACAATGAGGCCCTTGGGAGGACACGTCGTGTGGTGGAGCGTACTTTTGGTCTGCTCAAGTCACGTTTCCGCTGTCTGGACGAGACCGGAGGTGCACTGGCATACTAGCCCAGGAAGGTGTGTCAGATTGTGGTGGCATGCTGCATGCTCCACAACCTAGCCATTCGCAAGGAGATTCCCCTGCTCCTGGATGATGGTGAGGACCCAAGGCCCCAGCCTGCAAACCAAGCCGTGTCCAGTGATGGGGACAGTGGAGAGGAGGAAGGTGTTGACCTGCGTGAACAGCTCATCACCCGCTCCTTCACTTGACGGTGGGTGTCAATGTGCAACATACCCATTGTCTGATGATATTGCTGTTTTCGTGAAGGGGCATGTGAGAATTGTAGCATCAGCCAGTTGTAGACTCAGTGGTGGTTGGAAATGTTTCTGGGACATGTCATTGGGGAACATCAACAGGGCTTGTATGTTGACACTTGATGGCCATTGTGACATGTGCATGTTGGGTTATCCTGATGGTAGGGGTTGTGTGATGTCTGTGATGCCACACCCAGACCAGTGACCGTTGTTCTGTTGTGTTTCCCTAGGTGTCTCCGACTTCTCCTTGCCTACATACAGCCCATGCTCCTGTAACATTGTGATCATGTTGAAGACTGTACATCCTGCAATTAAGACGGAGCAGACACGACAACGAGTGTGAGGATATTTTATTTACAATGGTGAGATGCGAGGGGGGTGTCTATTCCAATGGGGGTGGGGTGGAGCAGTGAGTTGACAGTTGTGATAGATGAGATAGTCGAGTAGTCACCACATTGTTGTGGTGACTCAGTCCAACAGACAGATGCCATTCACAAGGCAGTGTGGGGGAGGACAGTCCAAAAAGTCAATGCAGTGGTGGAGAGGGTTGCCATCATGGCTGGCTCCATGACTGGCATCTGGCAGGTGCTTGGCCTCCAGATACTCCCAGGGGGGGCCCTGCTGTAGGGCCAGTGGGGTCTGAGGACTCACCCCTCTCTGTGGGCGCAGGGGATGGTGGTGAACTGTCATTGTGCGGCCCACCAGAGGGAGATGGAGGTGTTGTCTGTGGCACATGCCTGTCCCTCAGTCCGGCCACTTGCTGGCCCAAGTGGTCCATGATTTGTCCCAAGCGGGTTTCAATGGACCTCATCAGCAGGATGAGCTTGTGCAACAGTTCGTCCAACTGGCCCGTTCGTCCCTGGGCCTGTTCGTATGCGCCCAGGACTCTGGTGATGTGTTCCAGGGAGTGGGTCCCAGCCTCCTGGTCTCCCTGGGTGACTCTGCCCCTCCCACCTGCCCTGCTGCCACAGACCTGTTGCCTCACCACTGTGGGCACCCACATCCTCTCCTTGCCCTCCTCCATCAGTGGTGTGTGCTGGTCATCCTCTGGGACAGGGAGGGTGTTGCAGGCAGCAGTGGTGGTGGTGGTGGTGGCCGCACATGCCGTGACAGCAGGGGTCTGCTGTGGAGTTTTTGTTGGCGCAGATGTGGTGGGGGGACGATGGGGTCCTGGGACCTGTTGCTCCTTAGCACACCAGATGGGCCGGCCTCGAGCTCATCGTCCATGGAATCCTGGGGGTCAACATCCGAGAGTCCTTGTACCGGGGGTGGAGACTGGCTCTGCAGGTTGCTGGTGTTGTCCTCTGCAGTGAGTTCTTGGTCACCTGTGGGTCAGATGTGAAATGGTCATTGCAGCGCACCCGGCAAGCTTTGTGTTAGCTGTGTGTCATTCACTTTTTGTACACTGCACAATTGACATATCATCACATTGTTGATTCTGTGCACTACTGTGCTTCCTGACATGATGCAGTGGTACAGGCATTACTTGTCCATGGTGTGAGGTGGCAAGGCATACCATGCGACCCGTGCACAATCAAGGTTTACAGGGACTTGTTGCCATCTAGGGCCTGGCACAACATGTGTTTAATTGAGAACTCATTGTTTATTTGTCTGACCTAGCAGACGTCACATCTGGCCATGGACTGGCCGTTGTCATCTCCTGCATCCCTTTGTCCTGTCATGTGCATATCTTGATTCGTGCCACCACACATGCTTTCATATTTTTCTGATGGTCCTTGTTGCAATTGCCCCATGGAGTAGCACATGTAACTAGGTGCTGTGCATGATTGTCCTCTGACTTTCTTCTACTTGTGCATTGGTGTGTCACACTTTGGTAGCTGTGACAGTTTCCTTAGCTTACCTGTGTGCACACTGTGCTTGGCAATGGGGTTGGTATGCCTCTTTGTGCAATGAGAGGGCTGGTGTTGTCATATCGTACCATTTAATTTGTGAAAAATGGGTGAGTGCACGTACTGGCTACTTACCTGTAAGTTTGTTTGGTGTACTGCAATGGCTTCCAACTGCTCCTGGGTGGGGAGTGCTGCATCCTGCTGAGGTGTGGGACAGAGGGAATGTTGAGAGTAGTAGTGCAGGCCTCCCACCCCCAGACACCCTCCCAGAGAAGATGGCTACCTACCTGTGAGTTTAATGTGGGTTGTGTAATGGCTGACACATGCTTCTGGGTGGGGTGGGGGAGTGATCCATCTTGGTAGGCTGTGGTACAGGGGGTATGGTGGGAGTAGTGGTGCAGGCCCCCCACCCCAGACACCCTCCCAGGGAAGATGGCTACCTACCTGTAAGTTTGTGTGGTGTACTGCAATGGCTGACATATGCTTCTGGGTGGGGGAGTGCTCCATCCTGCTCAGGTGTGGGACAGAGGGGATGTTGGAAGTAGTGGTGCAGGCCCACCACCCCCAGACACCCTCCCAGGGAATATGGCTACCTACCTGTGAGTTTGATGTGGGTTGTGTAATGGCTCACACATGCTTCTGGGTGGGGTGGGTGGAGGGATCCATCTTGCTGATGCTGTGGGCCAGGGGGCCTGGTGGGAGTTGTATTGCTATCTGCCTGTAGACATGCCCCCATGGTAATGTTAGTAGCTATGTTTGGGGTGAATGGGAGTGGGTGAATGTTGGATCAGTGAGCCATGTTTTTGTGAGTGTGTGGTGCAGATGGATGGTATGTGTCCTAGGTGGTGTAGCTTTGTAGTTGTGCAAGACGGTACATAGCAGAGTGGTGGTAGTCATTTGTTTGTACTTACCAGCCTCCACTCCCCCTGTGAGACTCTCTGGATGCAGTATGTCAAGCACCTTCTCCTCCCATTGTGTGAATGGTTTTGGTGGAATGGGAGGGCCACCGCCAATCCTCTGAGCCAGCTCACGGTTCTTGCACCTCCTCTCTTTGACCATCCTCTTCAGATCATGCCAACGCTTCATGATCTCCTTTTTTGATCTTGGGGTGGTCCCTACTGCATTGACCCTTTGGACTATCCTTGCCCACATTTGTGTTCTTGTGGCTAATGGTGTCTGTTGGACCAGGGTACCAACAAGCTGTCGCTCCACTCTGACTATCTCATTTACCATTACCTTCAACTCACTCTCAGTGAATTTGGGCATTTTCTGTGTGGCCATGATGTGTGGTGTGCAAAGTGGTTGTGGGTACAGGAGTGGTGGTTGTGCTGTGTATGGTGTGTGTTGTTCAGGGGGGTTGGTTGTGCTGGTGAGGAGGTGGTGGTGGTGCTGTGTGTGGTGTGGCTAGTGATGTTGTATCCTTTGCCTCTCCTGTCAGCTGGGGTATGTGTCCCTTCTCTCATGGAGTATTGCAAGGGATTGTGGTCAGGGAAGGGGCTGGTTTTATACTCAGCTATGTGGGTGTGTCCAATTGGGGTGTTGCTGACAGCTGTTGTCCTGGGATTTGTATTTTTCGCTTTGCCATGTGATTGTGTCATTGTGGTGTGTTCTTGTATTTGGGGGACATGGCTTGTTTACTGTGTGCACTTTTTGGCCATCTTGTGAGGTTTTGGCTTCGTCCGCCATATTTTTAACGGTTCGTCTGCCGCGGTGGCTGTGCTTCAGCTCTTCCGCTGGCTCTTCCATTCATCCCATTGTGCGACCGCGGTGGTCGGAGACAGCGGTACGTACCGCGGGACCGTCGGGGATATCCTAATTTCCGGTGTGGTGTCTCCGCTATACTTGCGGCGGGTTGGTGTTTTTCCGCCGCGATTCCGACCGCAACGGACGGGTTATGGCCATCTTCGCCCGCTACGAGAAGTTTTTCTTGGCCTTGTTCTACCGCAGTCTGATTTTTTGGGCGGTTAATCCTAATTTGATCTCCGGTTTTCCCACGGTGCCGGTGGGCGGTTGTTTTCTGCTTCCATGGCGGTCGGGGTGCTTTTCAGCCCGCCATCCTAATGGACCTCATAGTGTTTCCTACCCCATAACACCACACCAATAGCAAAACACTTCAACATTTCTAATTAAATTTTTGCCAAAATTAACATAAATAATAATCAATGTAAAAAATATTATTAATAGATAAAAACTAATAGACATTAATTGACTACACACACTTTAACACTATTGTATCCACAACACACCTCTGAATTAAATTGTCAAATAATAAAACACAATTAAAACATATTTATAAATTAAAAACTAATACTATTGAAAACTAATAATAAAGTAATTAAAATGTATTTAATACCTACCCTTTACCCCTTTAAAAGTAAAAACAAGGGGGGCGTGGCCAAGATGGCAGCGGAGAAGAACCGTTTTCCCGGAGCTCCGCTCACCAGGGTCGACACAGGCATCAATACAGCGTATCTGAGACCCCAAGGGCAATCGAAGCCCTGTGCTCCTGGAATCAGCGGCCCAAACAGGAAGGAGATCTGTTCCCGGCGGGGCCGCGACCAGCATTGGTAGTATGGCGGACACGGACCGGCTCTGAGGCTTGGACGTCAGTGCGGCTCCTGCGCCACTTGGACGGTGCGAAAGCGTGCTGCCGCGCCCATGGTGTTTACCCGTGGTGGCACTGACAAAGCCTCGGAAGTGCTTCTGGACTGGTGACACAGCTCCTGACCACAAGAGCGTTGTGAGGGGTTGTGTGGGTGATTGTTGAGGCCACCGACCCCGGTCAGTGAGACGCGGCTCCTGTCGGGGCCGAGCGCTGCTGAGCGTCCGGATACAGCATCTTCACCACAGGGGACAGGCAACATTACACACCATCAGCCCTTAACAGCGGAGGCGGCTGAACCAGAGGTTGGTGGTGTGACTGAGGCTGTGGTAGGCATGAGTCCCCCATGCAGCCGGATGCCTCTGCTGTGACTGGTGCCCGGGTGGTTTCCCAAGTGAGAGGTATGAGCTGGGCCTGGAGGTCCTACACAGCATACCATCCCTACGACCCTCAGGGCTGCAACACCCGGCTACCGCTGCCAGTGCTAAACAGCCCGTAGGACACCGGGGTCTCTCCCAGCAGGTAGGCCGGGCCGAACTGGGGGCCTGGTAGCACACACAGAAATGGCAATAACACACGGAAATTAGAAACTGTGCATCGGCCCCTCATATTCCCCTGGAGGCACTGTGGACCTGGGGCAGCATTGGAGTAGTCTGAAACCTTCCCTGTGGGAGCTAAGTGGGGACGATGAGGAATCGGGAGCGAAACAGGTCCTGGGTAGGGCCTTTGGGGCTCTGCATGCACTGTAGGCTGGGTGGCCATCTTGACTGTCACAGGTGATCCTGGACCTCAGCTGGTACAAGCGGCTCTTTTCCCGGGGGAAGAGGCTGCTGCAGACGTGGAGATGAGGGGTAGCGTAGTAGGCTGGAACCCCAATTTTGATCCCCGCATTCCACCCCTGAATGCCCGGCTGCCTTGGGCAGAGAGACAGGAGTCGATACTAGTCGCTGGCTCGGGGCTGGCTGGTGGGCTGCTGGACACGACGTCCTTCACTGCCTGGGAAGTCCCTTGACCACAGAAGTGTCCTTGCTCCCTGCCTTACACTGCTTGGCCGATAACCCTTTCTGAACTGTCCCGGGGCCTACACTGCTTGGTCGATAGCCCTCTATAAACTGTGGCCCACTGTTGAGCCCAACTGGAAATGCTGGGGGACGAGGAGCGTAAACGGCCACAAGGAGGACACCTGAAGCACAACATAAAGGGCAGGTCGGCCAGCCCTTTGTCTGCAGCATAGTGACCCTGAACTTGGAGATGCTACCCCCGGGTGCAAGAGGTAGTCAGTGCCGGGGCGGTGGTGAGAAGAGGCCCACATTCCTGACGTCAGAGGCCCTTCCACACTTAGACATGCAAATCTCCCGGCGTAAAGGTTCATTCATACCATGAAGTGGCTTGGGGTACATCGATCTCTGTCCGTGGTGGGCATGAATAGAGTGGGTGGATACACATCAGCACCCAGCGCCTCCAACTGGACATTCTCTGTGGAATGGTCTGACCTCCCCAAGGCGAGCAATTATATCCATGAATACAGGGTAAACAGAGAGATCGCTGCATTCTGCCCTGCGGGTTGCCTGTAGTGGAGGGTGGGGGGGAGGGACTCGGGCGGTGGTGTCGAGCCCACCTGCTAGACCTTACGGGAGGTTGGGGTTTGGAAGAAGCGCTTAGTCATGCCTACTGTCCTGCACTTACGTTTCGCCATGGCTTATGCCCACACATCCCCCAATGACAGTTCTTAAGGTACTTATCCTGAGCTTCAATGTCCGGGGTCTTAATTCACCCATTAAGCTGAGATGCGATATTTGTCTCTTACAAGAGACTCATCTCCTGCGCGCTGACTGGAAACATCTCAGATCGAAATGGTTTGGCAGACAGTATTTTTCCTCAGTGACTGGTAAGAGGATGGGGGTGGCCATCTTGCTGGCAGCGCAGTTTCGGAGGACAGTGTTGGGAATACATGCAGAAACACCGGGCAGGCTGCTTCAATATTTTTAGTGCGACTGGGAGTTTGGCTCTGTCGATGTCAATGGCGGAGGTGGTCGTGATCCCTAAGCCGGGAAAGGACTCTCTAGACTGCACGTCATACCGTCCTATATACTTCTAGATGTAGACCTGAAGATTTTTACCAGTGTTCTGGCAGCAACGCTCGCTTCCCACATGCAAGAAATGGTGGACCCAGATCAATCGGGGTTTATCCCGGAACGAAATTGTAGTGACGGGACTAGGCGGCTTTGCCACCTTCTGTGGTGTTCTTGTCGGTGGATGCTGAGAAGGCATTCGACCGGGTCCACTGGCCCTATCTGCAGCAGGTCCTACACAGTTTCGGCATTGGGGAGCGATACATGAAGTGGGTGTATTGCATATACAGCAGACCAGAGGCCCTAATTAGAGTAAATGGAGTTGCCCCCCATTCCTTCCGGATTGGTAGAGGCACTAGACAGGGGTGCCCACTCTCTCCCCAACTCTTTGCGCTCTATATGGAGCTGTTTGCCGAACCAGTCAGGCTTCTCCCTACCATTACTGGGATTTGAATGGGGGATAGAGAACATAAGATTTCGCTTAATGCGGATGATGTCGTGCTTTTTCTCACACAGCAGCTGCTCTCCCTGCCCCCCTATTGACGGAGATAGAGGTCTTTAGCGCCATTTCAGGCTTTATAATCAACCTTCGAATACACAGGTCCTTAGCCTAACCCTTCCCACAGCAGACCAGCAATGACTGGAGACACAATTCCCATTCGCATGGGCTTCCAGTGGCATTACGTAACTAGGGCTGCGGATTTTCCTCACGACTGAGAAGATTGCCCAGGTGAACTATTCAGAGATCCTAGCTAAAGTACAAAGGGAACTCCTTACCTGGAAGAAACACACAATGTCATGGTTGGGCAGACTGGCTGCTATCAAAATGACCCTCTTAACCCGTATCTTATATATTATGCAGACACTTCCGCTACATCCCCCGCCTAATACTAGCTCAGCTTCAGCAACTCCTTGGGGGTTTCATATGGGAAGGGAAGAAGGCACGCATGGCTCGACACTTGACATATCTCAGACAAGAGGACGGGGGACTCGGGTCCCGCACCTGGGGTGATACATTGAGGCAGCGCAATCACGCTGCATGACGGAGTGGTATAAACTGGAATCAGAGAAGCACTGGTGCTGTATTGACCGTGCTATCTCAGCATGCATATTTGAAAGGGGGCCCTGGCTCCCCAAACGACATTGTCTGCCCGGAATATACATCTCCCCAGTCCTGAGGTCCACCATGAGGGTGTGGGACAGAGTGCAGGAGAATTGTGTGCTCTCCACCTCTATGTCACCCCTGACACCCTTCATAGGAAACCCTGACTTCCCTCCCACAAGCAAAAGGAATGCATACTTGAAATGGCAAAAGGCCAACTGCAAACGAAGAGGGGACCTTTTCGATGAACAGGGTGTTATGGACTTCCCCCAACTAGTGTCAGGATTTGGGATCCCCAGAGACGCATATTGGCAATACCTGGCGGTGCGCCATTGGGTCACCCAACCCCACAACCCCAGGTACATCCCCACGCAAGCTGCCCCCTCGCTAAATTTGAGCTCTGGTTCATCACCCGTCACTCAGATAAACGCTTACTTTGCGACATTCACACATTTCTGAACAAAGCTAAAAGTAATAATAAGTCCCTGGCGCAGCGAAGGTGGGACTCAGAATTGGAGCGGGAACTTTCTCCAAAAGAATGGCAAGACATTATTAATAGGGCCAGAGCCTCCTCCTGTAGTACTGCAGGTAAGGAAATGTTTTTAAAGATTGCGCACTCCTGGTATTATACCCAGGCCCGCATTGCAAGATGGTAACCAGGAGGGGACAATCTCTGTTGGAGCAGGTGTGGACAGTCAGGCACACTAACACACATTCTCTGGCAGTGCCCTAAGATACGGACCTTCTGGGATTCCATCCTACCGGACATTGACAGCATCTATCACACTGAAATCCCTAGATTCCCCAGCTATATTCTACTGGGACTTTCTAACCCCCTTACGTATCCCCTCAGGTCTTGCAAGGGTAGAGCAATCACCTTAGCGCTAGGGGCGGCTAAGCAAGTGTTACTGTCCAGGTGGGGAACGGAAGACATCCCAACTAAACTGGACTGGCTACACAAGGTCTGGGAAGTGGTGGGCATGGAGAGGATTACATGGGGGTTCTCCCGAACTCATTCCAGATTTGAACAGACATGGGGCTCCACTGTTGCCTATCTGTCATCCGAGTTTGTAGAATCTACGTGCCCACGATACTTGTTCAGGCTTACTACCCCCTCTGAAAAGGAACATACTCCCAAGGAGAGGGGGACCACTCCACTAGCTGGACCCTCATACACTCGGGATATGAACACTACCAAGGCCTCTGACTATCTCCTTCTCTATTTCCTTGATTCTTTCCTCTCTACCTTCTACATTATACTCATACGCCTCATTACTCCCCACCGGCCAATGGTTGTAGGTGGTGGTTCTGTTTAACTTTGATACCTAAAACTCAATAAAACGATCTAAACCATAAAAGTAAAAACAACTGACAATTAATTAAACAATTACCCAAAATACTTATCAAATAATTAACATTAATTGACAACTATATATTAATTAATTAAATACAAATTACTTCCCACCCTTTAATCCCATAAACACCAAAACAAAAACCTAAAATTAATTACACAATGACCATAATTAATTGCCAATTAATTAATTAAAATGAATTAACATCCAATTAATAATTCAACAAGAAAAAATAAATTACTTCCCACCCTTAACACCTATAAACACGACAACACACACCTAAAATGAATTACACAATTACCATAATGAATTACCAATTAATTAATATTAACAGCCAATAATTATTTCATCAATTAAAAATAAATTACTTCCCACCCTTAACACCTATAAACACCACAACACACACCTAAAATTAATTACACAATTACCATAATTAATTACCAATTAAATATTTTAAATTAATTAACAACCAATTATTAATTAACCTGAGAAGAAGACCTTGACGAAAAAATATGGAGAGCCAGAGTGTTAACTAAAAAAGGCCTATTCAGCAATGTTACCACCCAACCTGAGTGTGAGAAGATGATGTCGTTCCTATGTCCCATGAATATTGCAATCTGTAACATGAGAAAGACAATGGATCCCCTGATGATGTGTACAGAGGGGTGTTGCCCAGAGACTTTTGTGTGTTATAGCTTAGAATTTACACCGTCTGAGTTCAGTTCTCTTTCTGGATGCTTTCAGAACCTTTCCAGATGAGCTAGCTCACTTTCCTTTGGACTTTGGGAGGTTTAGACCTCTATGCTACCCTTTGGTTCTTTCCTAAGTGTGGCTTAGGTTCACACGTATTTCCATGGCCTGATGACTCTTGACTGAGCTTCTGAAATGCTGACAACTTCCTACTTAACTTCTCCTGCCTTGTTTTATATTTTCTTTATGAATTTTACTGATTTCTTTGATTTATTTGTGTGCTAAAGAACCATCCTCTTAGTTTGAACTCATTAGATTTACTACTGTATAGATTAGAAAACATGAGACTTTTCTCTGAACATCAAGATCTGGTGTTGCTATTTTGTATTGCTGTGACTGAACTGCTTCTTTACCTAATTTCAGCCTGCCTCAATTTCTTTCGAAGATTGGGCTCCATGAGGTATTCTGTACCTTTATAACATGGTGCTAAGATTAGTGCATCTTAACTTGATTGTTAACTTGTAATAAACCTTCTTAACTATAGCTATCAGTTCCTGGTCCTTACTGTGTAGCCAAATGGGTTACACTGTTATTTGATATTGACTGATTAAGTTCTAACTTGCATCACCCCTCACTGTGGATAAGATGGGTCCATCAGAGGAAGATAAATGGTAAGAGAGTAGGCCCAATACACTGGATCACCTCGGTAGCACGTCGGGTGGTTTATCCACTGACATGAGGGAGTTAGGTTGTCAGTAGAAATTACCCAAGCCCAGTCCAAATCCCAAAAACCCATTTTTCGGTTAAAGGATTGATATAGTTCCAGTGGTTCAGAAACTAATTGTTGCCGCAGAGGAATGTAATTATTTTTCGGGTTGCGCTTTGCAATGGGCGTGCTTGGATTGTGGTTTTTTGCAGTGGATGTGTGGTGTTCTGTGGAGATGATTTAAGTTGATGTGTGAATGTGGCACTTGATGCAGAGAAGTTGAAGTGTTTATCGGGTCTGTTGTAGCCTAAGATACCGGGATATATACCTAACTGGTAAAAGTTGGCAGTGTAGAAGACACTGGGTGTAGTTGTCTCCTGTGTTGTGGCGCTGGTCATGAGATGTCAACAACACTATTATTGAGATAGGGACTTCACCTTTGTGTGATTGTGAGATGTCATTGTTATAGTTGATAGTGCACAGGGAGGAACTGTATCAATGCCAGTGAGACCGCTTTGGTTGAGGTTTCACTTGAAGTGAATGTTAGAATAGGTTGGAAGGTGTTGTCCCAAACTGTCTCTTGTGTGTATGAATAGCTTCACTTTATTAAAGGAGGAGACAGAGTTAGTCATTGAAATTGCTAGCATTCGTTTTGCGTAAATTGCTTAGAGAATGCGCTTGTGAAAAATTGTAAGGGAGAATGAGAGCTGCAAGGGCTGCTATTGATGTCACAGAGTGCCACGCTAGCATAGGTCGATTGGTGTAGAGCCGTGCTGGAATTGGTCGAATACGTCATAGACAAATGTGCTGGTAATGGTTGTCATCGCCGAACAGAGAATTATGGGAGAAAGATCATTTCCTGGTTTAAACAAAAAGTAATTTGTGACTATTGCATATTTTGATTGGAAATGAAATTCTTTAAAGCATTTCAAAATCTAGTAACAGGAGATGTGACTGTGCCTGTTAGAAAGGGGCAAGCTGCACCACCTGAAGGTATGCCAGGTCATAGTATGGCGATAGATGTGGATCTTCAAACGTGTGTTTGGCTTGCACAATGGCATTAGATCACTGAGAAAGATGGTGTGTTGACATGTCCTCATTTTGAGACATTTAATTTGAGAATTATTGAACAGTATATGACAGTAAGCCGAGTCCTAGACCTACACATTATCAAGCACCCCTTATGTCTAGGAACATAAAGCTCATCTAAGGCAGAGAGAGAGATTTCAAGGAAGAGTTGAGAAAGTCATACACACTTGTGCAGATGCTAGATGGGATTCAGAACAGAAATTTTGGAGAACTGATATGATTGACGGACCTAGATTATATACTGCATTAACAAGTGAGGAAAAAGGGAAAGGTAAATGCAAGGATGAGAAAAAGAAGAACGAGACTGATGACACTTAGAACATAGCTGAGGACACTGATAGTGATTCAAATGAGGATTCCCTAACCAAATTATTGGTAAATCATCCATCTCCATACAATGTCACCCAGACTGGTGGCGAGAGTAATGTACCCATGGGTGAGACTTTTGATGTGCCTAGAGGACCAGTAAATATAAATCCTAATTCGATAGGAGAGAATTCAGCAATGACAGTTCCTTCAAATTCCCTTGCTCTAAACGCTCCTGATGCATTGACTGATCCTGCTACAATTGGTTCTCTAGTTCCTCTGTATAAACTAGGATCGGTAGGAAACACTACACCTAATTTGGCTGTTCCTACTGGAATGAATGCTATATCTAGCAATTCAGTGGGTTTGACAATGAGACAGAGTCCTCTGACTCCTATGGTTCTGACACAAGGGGATAACCCATGTGCTGTGAGTTCAGACCCTACATTAAATCAGACAGGATGTGACTTAAGTAGAAGGTTTCCTCAGAGATTGACACCCTTCTTCATGTCTAACACGACTGTGTCTCCGAATGTGAACTACAGATTTCAAAGAACAGAGATGCCTATGGGAACACCAACTTTTGAAATGTCTTTTTTGAACTCATCACCTAATTTAAGTAGTGGTTCCTATAGGGGAGAGATAATTCTTAATACCCCAGCAGAACAACCAGGTCTTACTGCCCGAGAATTTGATGATTGGCTTAGAGGCATAGACACCCTGACTGGAAGTGGAAATCCTAGAACCAGTGGGGAATACTCATGTTCTGGAGGGAGACAGGGTAATGGATGTGGCTAAATTGAAAGTAGAATTAGAAGAAATGATAATTGGAACTCTTGACATGTCACAATTGAATTCTTATCAGGATGATGAACTACTGTTCCTGTTGAAAGAAATTACCAGATGTGTAGGACAGGCTCATGATAGATTATCTTAATTGGCTTAAAGATATGGAATTGATTTGCAGAAATCTAAAGCCTTACAAAGAAATTACAGGTAAAGCTTTAGTGACAGAGATCTCACAAACATGAGGCCCCCAGGAATGAAATTATAGATCAAGGAATTAATAGGCTATGTTCGAAACTAGAGTGAATTAGATATATGGGAAGGTAGATGGTCAAAGAAAAAGGTCAAGTTACAAATGCCTCCGTCTGGAACAGAGGAGAAAAAGGGTGGTAATGGATTTCAACTGCAAGGTAGAAGTTGTAATGTTCCAATTGATCTTAGTACAGGGGTTGATGTGATGACTTTGAACAAGACCAATCCCTGCCATGTCTGTGGTAGACTAGGGTATTGGAAGCACAAATGTCGATTTAATATAGGTAACATGGTAAATGGGAATCAGTTTCAGAAAGGTGGATTTGTGCAATCACAAGGAAATAATATGGTTCAGACACAGCAAGTACAGAGATAGAGAGTTCATAATCCCAATTTACCCCAAGCTCAGGTAATGCAGATTCCAAAAGCCCCAATACCACAACACAAGACAAATGTCCAGAGATATGTTATGTTATGTTATGTTATTAAAATTTATAAAGCGCACGATTACCATTCCGGTGTCCTGGCGCTAAATGCGAATTAAGTCCCCAATGTGAATACTAATCCTTTCGAGTATCAGAGTACTTCTCAACAGTACTTAATGATACAAACAGATGATGATTTCACCTTAGACCCGTCTCAATGATGGGGACCGAGAGGGGAGGAGGATTGCTTACTTGACGCTACCTTAGAGGTAGACAGAGTTGTCCATTCGTGGATTGTGAGGTAAACAGGAATCCGGTCTCATTCCTCATTGACATTGGTGTACAACTTTGCAACTATCTGGGAGCATGCATATGTGAAACTGGTAGACCAACTCTGCACGTACATAAAATGAAAATATAAAGCAAAACTAGTCACATACGCATTATATAAGTTAAACGCCTTGCTTAACGGTCCAACATCCATTGCCGTTGGGAAGGTGATTCATGCTGAACTGCTCCCTGTGCTCAACTATGCTCAGCAGGCATTCCCAGGAATGTTGGGAATTGCCCTAGAAAAGCTTCAGTGCACAGCTTATAAGAAGCTATTTCATCTCCCCTCTCATACAAGGAATACCTTGATCAGATTACAATTTGGGGTTGTACAGTAAAATCTGGAAAATATGGCAGCTTTTGATAAATAATACTATCAGGCGATGTCCGCTCCCACAACACCATCCAGCTGTATTACAGTAAGTGCCCTGGGGGCACAACATGCATTTGTGCCCGCTTTGCACACCCCTGGGGGACTTTGGTATTACAGAAGGGGGCTCAGACACTTGTGCGTCCCCTTCAGTAATACCGATAGAATTGGAGCACTTAAGCACTAAGCGCCAGCGCTATTTTTTGGGGGCGTGCCCTATGCAAATGAGGCAATGCCTTTGCTCTGCACCATGCTGTATTGGTGACGCGGGCGCAGAGGTAAAGACTCTCTCAGGAGGCGCACCTACAATGCACCAACAAAAGGCGGCACATTCTGAGTGCGTCCCCTGAGAGCAGCCCTCTGGTGGGTTGAAAGGGGGCCCTATGGACTCCCCAGACATCCCCCTGCAGTCAGGTGCAGTCACTAACTGCACCCACCTGCAAGGGGATCTCCAATCCCTTGTAAAAGTGCAGGCGGCACTGAAAATACATGAATGCGCTGCCCTAGGGGCAGCGCAGGTTCTAGACTGTCCTGGGGCAGCGCAGGTTAGCGCCTGCCCTGGGGGCAGCACATTCACCGTAATAGGGCGCACTTTCATGACTTGCAGTGGGTGCAAACAATGCCAATGCATAATACGGCCCCTGGTCCACAAATATTGCAGTAGCCATGGAACGCTTACAACTTGCGGCAGAGAACTGAGATATAAATAAGATCAACTATACCAGTATCAAATCCACAATAAGAAAACAGCCGTACAAACGGTCACGAGAACTGGGCATGGAAGCCTTACAAGCTAAAGCCCTGACCGAGTCTTTAACAGCGCCACATCTGAACCATGCAGTCAAATATCCCCTCCACCAGGCAGTAGGAAAACCCGCACTTAAACAAATTTTATGGGCAAGGTTGGTCCTGCTCCCAATCAGATAATTGAATATATTGTGGAAATCCCTTAAAATCATCATCGGTTGCAGAGCGTGTAGCTGTATAAGAGAATCCTTAGCACACATATCACTCTGTTGTCCTACATTATTACATGCCCGCCAAACACTACTGAGGCCTATCTTTTTACGGCATGGGACTCGTACGGCTAAGGAAGCTGTTCCCCTTCTATATTGTTTGGAAACAGTATCTAAAATGGCAAAGTTTGGGAAATTCATAATGCAAGCCCGCAACATGTTAAAGAATGCAAACTACCAACAGATGCAGCAGTAAAAGTGTCCAGCCTCCATTACAGTTAGTTGTACATGTATTAATGCAAAAATCTCCTATTTAAAAAGACACACACCGTCTGTGCCTTAACAATGCACTTCAACTCTCGTCGTGTTCTGTCGACATTGTAAAGGCAATTACTGTCTGTGACATAGCACTTTAAAACCATGGACTGCATCAGAACTTGGTTATGAACCAACCTGCAGTTTAAAAGCCTTACATTGTCTGTGACTCAACAACGCACTTTAAATGCCTTGCTTATTCTGTTGCACTGTAAAATGTTACAATTTCTGTGACCTAATTATGCACTTTACAATTGTGGCCTGCTTTACTTGCACTTTAATATTCCTGGCTTTTACTGTTGCACTGTGTTAGATTTGGGGGGCTCTAGTTGGTATAGGTAGGTGCCTGTGACAAATAGGAACCTTTGCGTCTAGTCAGGGTAAGGGGCTACACTCCTAAAATAACCCCTGCTCACCCCCTTGGTAGCTTGGCACGAGCAGGCAGGCTTATCTCAGAGGCAGTGTGTAAAGCATTTGTGAACACATACAGTAATACAGTGACAACACTACAATTGGACACCACACAGGTTGTATTATAAAAGTAGGTATTTTTATATAGACTTAACACAAGACCAGATGACAGAAATCCACAATACTGTACTCAAAAATAGTCTCTTAAATGTTATAAAATAGCTCAGTTCTCTCAAGTTGTAAATGAGACACTTTACTCTCAATGTACCTTAGATGCGTAGCGCAAAGAAAACAAAAGGGTTGCAGGGAAGGTGATGCGTCGGTTCATTACATGCAGGGGAGTGGATACGTCGGTTCCTTACTGTGTGGGGAGTTGATGCGTCGGTTTCTTACTCCTCTCCGGTGCGATGCGACACGCTTGCACCTCGATGTGATACTCTTCTCCGGTGTGATGCGACAAAATGGCGTCTTGGTTGCAATGCGAGAACATTGGTGTGATGCGACACGCCCGCCGGGCGTGCGGCGACTCGATGATCTTTGGAGCCGCGCCAGGCCCTGCGACACGCTTCTCCGGTGATGCGACGATGACCTCTGTGGCAGCGTCCTGCTTCTCCGGAGATGCGCCGTACTTCGGCGATGCGATGATGACAGCGGCAGCGGCTGCTCGCTTCCTCGGCGATGCGATGAGAGCGGCTGCGGTGGCGACATTCTTCTCGTTGTTGCGTCGCGCTTCCAGCTCCTTGCGACACGCAGTCTCTCAGAAGGCCCAGCACAACAGCAGGCACTTCAGTTCCCAGAAAGGGAATTCAGGGGGGAGCTGGTTGGTGAAGTCTTGTATCCCTGAGGCTTCAGGCAGGAGGCAAGCTCTAGTTCAAGCCCTTGGAGATTCTTCTTCAAGTTGATAGAAAGCACGCTCAGTTCTTTTTCTCTTATCTTTGGCAATGAAGCAACCACTGCAGGCCAACCCCCAAACACACAGCACAGGGGTAGTCTCCTCTTACAGCTTCCTGGTTCTTCTCCTCAGCAAAGGTTTGTCTTGATTCCCAGAAGTGATCTAAAGTTCTTGGGTCTGGGTCCCAATATTTATACTTCTTTTCCCTTTGTTCTCTGAAAGCAGAGAGGTCTTTGCCTAGTCCAAACCAGTTCTGGTCAGTCCTGGAGCACTTTGTTGACATGTCTCCTTCTTTCCTTTCACAGTGCAGGGCAGGGATATCAGACACACCACAGGAAGTGGAGCCAGCATTGTGTAGGGAAGGCCCTGCCCTATTCAGGTCCCAGGTGCAACTCCTCCCTCCCATCTAGATGCAGATCTCTCTATTCGCCATTCGGACACTTCCCAGAGGTCGCGCAGATGTTCTTCCCAACTGGGCTGAACACTGCGATGTCATCCAGGTAGGCGGCACTGAACTCATCCAGTCCAACCAACACCTTGTTGACCAACCTCTGAAAGGTGGCAGGGGCATTCTTAATCCTAAAGGGCATAACCCGCAATTGGTAGTGCCCATTGGTGTGGAGAATGCTGACCTCTCGCCCCATCAGTCAAGGCGATCTGCCAGTACCCAGACGTTAAGTCAAACGTGCTGAGGTACCGGGCAGCCTGAAACCGATCAATGAGCTCATCAGCTCTGGGGATGGGGTGCGCGCCAGTCCTGGTGACTGAATTGAGCCCTCGGTAGTCCACACAGAACCACAGTTCTGGCGTGACACCCGGTGCGGCAGCCTTTGGGACCAAGACCACTGGGCTGGCCCAAGGACTGCTAGAGGACTCAATCACCCCTAACGCAAAACATCTTGGAGACCTCCTCCTTGATGCAAGCTCTCACCCTGTCACTCACCCTGTAAGTTTTGTGCTTGACAGGAGGACTGTCCCCAGTGTCTACATCATGGACGCACCAATCAGTGACACTGGGAATTAGGGAGAACAGGTCAGAAAACTGTCCCAGCAACTGGTGCCAGTCATTCTGTTGCTCAGGGTTCAGGGTGGCAGAGAGGTTTACTCCATCCACTGACCCATCTTGCTCTGTTGCAGACAGGAGGTCAGGAAGAGCCTCAGTCTCCTCCTCCATTCCAGCATCTGTTGCTAGGAGCATGCCCACTTTGGACCTCTCTAAGTGGGGCTTCAGGCGGTTGACATGCAGGACCCGCAAGGGGTTCCTGGGAGACCGCAAGTCCACCAAGTAGGTAACCGCACTCTTGCGCTCCACCACCTCAAATGGTCCAGTCCACTTATCCTGGAGTGCACAGGGCTCCACGGGGGCCATGACCCACACTCTCTGACCAGGCTGTAGCTCTACCAGAGTGGCATCCTGGTCATACCACCGCTTCATCTCCTCCTGGCTGGCTTCCAGATTCCCCTCAGCGAGTTTTCTGAAACGCCTAGTTTGGTTCCTGAAGTCCAGCATGTAGCTATATACATCCTGTGGAGGTTTCCTGGGAGATTGCTCCCAGCCTTCCTTGACCAAACTCAAAGGTCCTCTCACTGGGTGTCAATAGAGAAGCTCAAAGGGACTGAACCCTAGAGATTTCTGTGGCACCTCACGGTATGCAAAGAGAAGGCATGGTAAGAGGAAGTCCCATTTATGCCTCATAGGTTCCTCAAGACCCATTATCATGCCTTTTAGCGTTCGGTTGAACCTTTCAACCAACCCATTTCCTTGGGAGTGGTAAGGAGTGGTGAACATGTAGGTTACACCACACTCCTGCCAAAGGGACTTCATATACTTAGAAATGAAGTTGGTATCTTGGTCAGACACCACCTCTCTAGGGAATCCTACTCGTGAGAAAATTCCCATCAGTGCCCGTCCCACCACAGGGGCGTCACTGTCCTCAGAGGTATGGCTTCCGGGTACCGGGTGGCATGGTCCACCAAGATCAGGATGAACCTGTTGCCCATGGCTGTCTTGGGGTCCAGTGGCCCCACAATGTCAATACCTACCCGTTCAAAGGGGTGCTGACCACAGGGAATGGCTGGAGAGGAGCCTTGTGCTTCCTCCCGCTCTTTCTACTTGCCTGAAAAGTCTGACAGGTCCTGCAACGAGTGTCTGAACTCTAGCACATTTGGGGCCAATAAAAATGGGTGACAAGCCTTTCATAGGTCTTGTCCTGCCCCAAATGTCCTGCTAAAGGCACATCATGAGCCAGCCCCAGTAGGAAGGCTCTGAAGCGCTGGGGTACCACCAGCACATGGGCTGACCCAGGCTCAGCAACCTTAGGCTCACTATACAGGAGACCATTCTCCCAGTAGATCCAATGTGATCCAGACTGATCACCTGCTGCCTAGTTTGCAGCCTGCTGCCGCAAACCCACAAGAGAAGGGCACTTGTTCTGCTCCTCACAGAACCTGCCCAGCAAAGTAAACAGAGTGAGCAAACTTTCGTTAGTAACCCATACACATTCAAAACTACATTGTTTTGATTTATCATGAGCGGCCAAATTTTATGCCGTGCATAGATAGGGTCTGATGTCACTCATTTCTTTGAAAAGACCTATATTGTGTCTGTGTGTGTGTGTGAAGTGTTTCCCTTGTTATCCCATTTCCTAAAAACATATAGAAAAGGAAAAGGCAGAGAGAAACCATGTGCGTATGGTATCCACTCAAAGACAACAGTGATAGAAAAAAAGGTGGGGAAAGGATGGCAGTACTCGCCTGCTACCGCACGTTCTCATCATTAGCACCTGCCACCCGGAAAGGAAAACATTTATTTAAATCAAAAATCCTCTTATCAATCCCATCATATGGTGCTGCATGTGAAAATTAAATTCGAATTGGTGTATCTGTGTTCAAAAATAAGAATAGAAATAATGTCAACCCAAAATAGGAGAGACGGGGTCTGATCAGAACCCGCGTCAGTCCACGTTAAAACCGAGCAAAACAACACTAGCTGTATGATTGTTTATTCTGTGCTGTGTGTCTGCTCTTAGCAACTTTCTCTTAGCTGATTATGCTATTAGAACCCGGCGCCTGCAACACCAGGAATATTTACCATCAGATTGCTCACGTTTAGTATACCTAAACCTCTCTTGTAAGAAGGTGTATGCTACGTCCAGGTATACTTGTCCGCTCTTTTCCTGGTCGCCCACTGGCCACGGTTTTGTATCTCTAAGGGGCACACAAACATCCAGTTATTACCCATACTCCAACATCGATGTCAATAAACACTGGGCGTATAGATCAGGTGCCGCCTGCCCTATTGCCCAAGGACAATTACTACAGACATCTACTTGTAAATAATTCCTACTGCAGCTCCCTAATCGTACATTCCACGCAGACCTCTCCTGTATTGTGTTGGACTCCGTTCGGTCACCTTATATGCTGCCTCTCGTTTTGAATATACAATTGCTCTAATCCTGGTCATAGCTGCCATCTCCCCAGTCACATAGGTTAATTATAATGGCTTCCATCTAGTGGTCGCGCCAAATTGATGCCGCCAAATGTCTACGTGTACCCATTCCTCACTGACCATCGGTAATCCGCTAATTTCTATTTGGTTAGAAAATCATCTATGGGAACCTCTACTTCTTCCATGCTGTGTTCGTCCACTCACCTCGTTAGCCTGCTGGTCCCGCTAATATTTGGCCTCAGAGATGGGACGAATACCTACGTTTTAAATATGCGCCGCGCGCAGCTTCCGCGCATGCGTAATGGTTTATGAATGTATTGAAGTATCCGGCGGCCATATTGTGTAAGCTGTTATGTGCCCGCCAGGGAGGACCCTTTGATTCAGTTTATCAATAATAAGGGGAGTTAAAACATATACGCCGATATGTCTTACAGGAGCGAGGTTTTTTTATATAAAAAATCCTACGATAACTAGAGTCAAAAGGCAACTATATTTTTCGAACACGGGGGTTTTCTTTTAAAAAAAGGGGAGATCCCACTGTGTATGGTTCGTTATTCACAATTGAGTCCATTAGTAAATTTAAATGGTTGAAGTTCTAACAAGCAGACTAATAGGTCAATACCTTATGCCACTCAATGTAATCATTTAATCCCTGTTGGTCCACTTTCTCCTGATAGATCCACCGTGCCTCCTTCGTTATCAATCTAGCTTCCATATTGTATGGGTCTCCCACCACCCTTTCCAATACAACCCAGCGTAAATCTTTTGGACTATGTTTCGCCATTATAAAATGTTGTACCAGTCTCGTAGTTAATTTACCCAATCGTATGGTACTAAGATGCTCCTGCACCCTGATCTTAACTTTACGTGTGGTGAGACCGATATAGTGGAGTCCACAGGGGCATGTGAGTCTGTAAATGACATTGCACGTATTGCAGTTACTAAACATGTTAAGATACCATGTTTTACCTCCTGATAGAATGACACTTTTTGTCGGTGTTGTAAATTTGCATACTGTGCATCCTCCACATTGGTAATGGCCCGACGGAATCCCTGTTTCTTTCTTCTCAGATTTTGGTCGAGAATGCACCAAACGGTCTCGAAGATTGGTTGATCGCTTGAATGCGAAATGGGGTTGTGGCATGGTCATAGTGGGGGTGTTCAACAGGGGCCAGTGTTTCCTGATAACTTGTCAGATTTTTGTAAACAAGGGTCCAAAGGTGGTTACCACAGGGATACAATCCCCCTTGGTCTTAGATGTTCTGTCAAGTAATGCTGCTCGGGGGGTATTTAAAGCTCTTTTTTTGGCTTGTTTGATAACCTTTGTCGGATACGATCGCTCTTCCAATTTGCGGGACAATGCCCCTGCTTGTACCACATAGTCCTCCGTGGAAGAGCAATTCCTGCGATATCGCAAGAATTGCCCTACAGGCAGATTATCCCTGAGAGCTCTTGGATGATAAGATCTATAATGTAGAAGTGAGTTCTTATCCGTAGGTTTCTGGTGAACATTGGTGGCGAGTTTATAATTCGCCGCCTTAATGTCTAAGTCCAGATAAGTTGCTATTGTTCTACTTATTGTCCAAGTGAACTTGAGACATTCCTCAAGGTTGTTCAACTACTCCAGGAACCTATCCAAGTCAGTTTCAGAGCCTGTCCATATGCACAGCACATCGTCAATGTATCTCTTCCAGAGAACAATGTTCTCCTGGAAGAGATTGGTGGCATGATAGATGTGATTGGTCTCAAACTGTCCCACGTAAATGCATGCCAGGCTCGGGGCGAAGGTTGCCCCCATTGAAGTCCCGGACACCTGCAAATACAGTTGGTCCTTATAGGCAAAGAAGTTCTGGGTCAAAGCTAATTCAATGCATTGTAGGACAAACGTTTGGGGGACATCATAGAACCATTCGCACTCCCCCAGGGCGCGTGCTGCTGCCACCAGTGTTGCTTCCTGGGGGATGCTGGTGTACAATGATTCTATGTCAATCGTCACTAAAAACTGATGTTCAGGGTCATACACAATGTCATCCAATATTTTTAGAACATCTGTGCATCTGTGGTGTCCTGAACATAAGAAGGCTGCATAATGACGCATTCCCTCAGAAAGAAGTCAGAATATTGAGATAATGGTTCGAAAACAGATTGGATCCCCGATACTATGGGGCGCCCCGGTGGGGGCCTCTGCACTTTATGAATTTTTGGAAGGATGTAAAAGGCGGGTATCCTAGGCTTGTCATTAATCAAAAAATCTGCTTCCTTGGCCGTCAACCATTTTTCTCCTTTGCCTCTGTGACCATGCTGTTAATGGTCATCTGTAAATTTTTAGTGGGATCTCTTATCAAAGGTTTATAATTATGAAGAACATCTAATAATCTGGCCACCTCAGTTTCGTAATCTCGGGTGTTCAACACCACCACCGCCCCGCCCTTATCGGCTGGTTTGATGGTGATTTTACTATTCTGCTGGAGGGAGTGTACAGCTTGCCAGTCAGCCTGTGTCATATTACTGCGAATAAAACCCTGCTGTTGTTCTTCCAGATTAACAATGTCCTGTATAACTTTTTGTTCAAACACTTGGACCTCAGGGACAATGGTGTGGTTAGGGGGACAGAATTGGGAAGGATGACGCAAATTGGTAGAAAATATTGATGGGGCCTCTAGTTCCTTTCTTTCAAAAAAATGTTTCAATTTGATTTTTCTCATCAGTCCATATAGTTCCCCACGCAGCTTAAAGCTGTCATGTTTAGGGGTCGGAACATACCCCAGGCCTTTGTATAAAGCCCTGTGTTCATCTGCTGTTAAAGGGTATGCTGACAAATTCACCACTATGTCATTTTCATTACTCATTACAGGGGTGTTCTGCCCCTGCTGCATGTGATTCTGGGAGAGAAATTCTGCCACGATGGATTTGTGTTGAGCCGGGCGCGTCCTCTGCCCCTGCCCCTGTGACTGGCCCCTCTTTGATCTGAAGGGCGTTGTTCTAAAAAAGTACGCAGCATAACACCTAGATCTTCATTCGTCCTTTCTGTGGTGTTAAATCTCACTCTCTGATTGGAGGTAGAGGCTTGTCCATTACAATCATCCTCTTCACTGCTCGTGTTATCAAACGTCCAGTTGTTAAAAGTACGTCTGCCCTGTCGTCGCCCACCCCTGGTCCCTCGTGTGTAAAGTGGTGGCTCTGAGGGTTGTTGGTAATAGCTGTCCTCAACATAGGGAAATGCCCACTCATGGCTAAATCTATCAAGATTCCTTTTCAAGCCTTTCATCTTCTGGTTCACCATATAGATTTGGTATTCCCCCACATCATTTTGAATCGTGGTCAACTGTTCCTTAATATCTTTTATGGTGGTGTCTGCTTTTAGGATTGTTTCAAGATCTAGTATTTCTTTCAGCAGTTCTTCACTCAGTCTCTTGGCTGTATTAATAATTAATATAAGCCAGTCCTGGGTGCACTTATTCGCTATATAGTTCCAGTCCACCCGGAACCTCTTGTCCTCCAGAAAGACTTTGGGTTCTATACGAACCAAGAGACTGGCCGGGGCTGCACCTGCACGTAGATATTCAGTCATTAAGGCCCCATGCAGTGCTATTTTAACCTGCCGTTTTTTAGTGTTAGATAGTTTTTCCCATTCTTCCCTAGATGAGGCAATTCCACTTAGGGGCGCGTTAGGGAGCAGTGATGGCCCTGCAAGTATGGATGCTATATGTTCATCGGTTTCTATCACTGTTGTCTTTGAGTGGATACCATACGCACATGGTTTCTCTCTGCCTTTTCCTTTTCTATATGTTTTTAGGAAATGGGATAACAAGGGAAACACTTCCCACACACACACAGACACAATATAGGTCTTTTCAAAGAAATGAGCGACATCAGTTCCTATCTATGCACGGCATAAAATTTGGCCGCTCATGATAAATCAAAACAAAGTAGTTTTGAATGTGTATGGGTTACTGACGAAAGTTTGTTCACTCTGTTTACTTTGCTGGGCAGGTCCTTTTTTGTGAGTAGTCTATGAGTGGGGGGCGACCTGCCCATTTACCCCCTTAGCTCCGTATTGTTGATGGCTGCTCCTCACAGAACTCTGCCCTGGAGGGACGTCCTTCCTGCTGCCAAGGGGTCAGCTCAGGCAGGTCTCCCAGTTCAGCAATCTCTTCCCCGGTAGGCTCCAGGGCATCCCCCTCAGGGTCCGCCTCCTCCTGGGCCGTGGGAATCTTAGGGGCCGGTTTCCCGTGCCCCCTACCTCTTCCCCTAAAGGCAGGCACCTGGGCCATTTTCTCAGGCTCCAGGTCCTCTTGAACACCCCAATCTGGCTGCCATAGACCGAGTGGTCACGCAGGCCCACTCAGGCAAACCCATCATCTCTAAATGAGCTCTCCGCTCCACCTAAGCCCAAGGGGAGCTCTCCAGATCGTTACCTAACAGACATCCAACAGGCATGGTTGGCCTCACAGCTACTTGAAGAGTCTCTGAGACCCCTAACCACTCAAAGGGAACCGGTGCCACCTTGCAGTGGCACTCTGTGTTGTCAGCGGCAACAACTGGGTAGAATGCATTTGGGACTACCTGCTCTTCAGACACCAGCCGACAACTGACAGCTGTCACACTGGCTCCGGTGTCTCTAAGAGCTTCCACCCTCTTGCCATTTATGGTCACCCACTGCCTGTATTTCTTAGTGTTATCAGGCAGCTGGGTCCTGGGGACCACTTCACAGTCTCCTAAAGAGACAAGGGACATCTCTGTGGGACCCCACCCACATTGGGCACCCATCTCTTCCCACAGGGCTACAATAGCCACCTGCCGGGGTGGTGCACCAATTGGTGCTGTCTTCTCATACAAGGGACATCTATCATCATAAGAACAGTGGTCTACCTGACCACACTTAAAACAGGTCTTGGGTCCCTTGTGAACAGGTTTATCTGTCGGGCCACTGCCTTCTTCTCAGGGGGAGGCTGGGAACCTTTCCCTTGGTTCCCTTGGGATTATTTTGGGGCCCTTTCTGGAACTCCCTCTGTTTACCCTTGTCCCCCCACTCTTCTGCTGGGGACCTTGCCCACCTTTGGCGAAGTCTCCCACATGACCCTTCTGGACCCGGGTGCACACCCAGCGGTCCGCCTCCTCAGCAAGCTTCCTAGGGTTAGTTAGCTTGCGATCAATAAGATGCTGGCGTAGTTATTAGACAAGTGCTTCCATGCTAACAAATCATAGAGCGCTTCAAACTTATCCACTTTGCTACCCTTCACCCAACCATCCAATGCTCTGCAAAAGAAAGACACATATTCCACCCAAGTGGTAGACTCCAGTTTTCTGCAATTTCTAAACCTTTGTCTGTATAGCTCTGGGGTCAAACCAAATCGGGACATTTGGGATCCCTTCATATGGGTATAGGACATCTGCTCCTCTGTAGGCAAATCCAACAAAGTGTCCCTCCCGTCACTGACAAAGCGGCCCCACAACCCCGCTCCCCAATCCTTCTCAGGGACCCGGTGGGCCAACATTGCAGCTTCATGAGCCCTAAACCATTGACCAATATCCTCATTCTTGTGGAAATCTTTCACTACATCTTTGGGAATGTAAGCTCTTGCTTCAACCTGCACTGGCGGTATGCTGCCACCAGGGGGAGGAACCTCTAAACTTTTGGCCTTGAGTTCCAATTACCTCAATCCTCTCTCATGCTCAAAATGCATCCTCTTTTCCTCTGAGGCGAACTTCTTCATTTCTACTTCCATCTCAAACTCTATTTTCTTGCTCTCTATGTCTTTCTGCCCATTCATTTTGAGCCTAGCCAGCTCCAACTTAAGCATTCTCTCCTTTGCTCTGTCCTCCAGCTCTCCTGGGGACAATCCTTTGGAAGAAACACTGCTGCCCGCCCCTGAAGGTGCTTTCCCTCCAGCTAGGCCCACTGGCCTCTCAAGCTGCCAATTTAAATCCTCTGCCTCCACTGTTGGCTCTTCAGGATGCTCAGGGTCATTCCTAGATTCCATCCAGACCCTCAGCGCCTTTTGGAATTCCTCCTTTTTGGTGAGGCCCTTCACAGAGATTTTACTTTTCTTGCACAAAGCTTTGAGATTAAGCACAGTGTAAGTATCAACTCTCTCTTCTTCCAACACAATGTCTACAGATACTATGGATGCTGACTTGCTCATGGTAGCAAAAAGACTGGCAGTTCTCAGGAATCAAAAATAGAAAAGAAGTTCCAAGGAAAAATTCTCTCAAAGTATGTGGTTGCGTTATGATCTGCCCTCACTAGTAGTGTACACCAATCACTGTAAATGAATCACAAATGCAAGTACAAATCCCACCGCTGCCACCAATGTTAGATTTGGGGTCTCTAGTTGGCATAGGTAGGTACCTGTGACAAATAGGGACCCTTGCGTCTAGTCAGGGTAAGGGGCTACACTCCTAAGATAACCCCTGCTCACCCCCTTGGTAGCTTGGCACGAGCAGGCAGGCTTATCTCAGAGGCATTTGTGAACACATACAGTAATACAGTGAAGACACTACAAATGGACACCACACAGGTTGTATTATAAAAATATGTATTTTTATATAGACTTAACACAAGACCAGATGACAAAAATCCACAATACTGTACTCAAAAATAGTCTCTTAAATGTTATAAAATAGCTCAGTTCTCTCAAGTTGCAAATGCGACACTTTACTCTCAATGTACCTTAGATGCGTAGTGCAAAGAAAACAAAAGGGTTGCAGGGAAGGTGATGCGTCGGTTCCTTACACGCAGGGGAGTGGATGCGTTGGTTCCTTACTGCTGCGCAGGGGAGTTGATGCGTCTGTTTCTTACTGCTCTCCGGTACAATGCAACATGCTGGCACCTCGATGCGATACTCTTCTCCGGTGTGATGCAACATAATGGCATCTTGGTTGCGATGCGACAACGTTGGTGTGATGCGACACGCCCGACGGCCGTGTGGCAACTCGATGATCCTTTGAGCCGCGACAGGCCCTGCGACACGCTTCTCTGGTGATGCAACGATGACCTCTGTGGTAGCGTCCCGCTTCTGCGGAGATGCGGCGCGCTTCGGCGATGCGATGATTTCAGCGGCGGCTCGCTTCCTCGGCGATGCGATGACAGCGGCTGCGTCGGCGACACGCTTCTCATTGTTGCATCGCACTTCCAGCGACATGCAGTCTCTCAGAAGGCCCAGCACAACAGCAGGCACTTCAGTTCCCAGCAAGGGAATTCAGGGGGGAGCTGGTTGATGAGGTCTTGTATCCCTGAGGCTTCAGGCAGGAGGCAATCTCTAGTTCAAGCCCTTGGAGATTCTTCTTCAAGTTGATAGAAAGCACTCTCAGTCCTTTTCTCCTCTCTTTGGCAATGAAGCAAGCATTGAAGGCCAAACCCCAAACACACAGCACAGGGGTAGTCTCCTCCTTCAGCTTCCTGGTTCTTCTCCTCAGCAAAGGTTTGTCTTGATTCCCAGAAGTGATCTTCTTGGGTCAGGGTCCCAATATTTATACTCCTTTTCCCTTTGTTCTCTGAAGGCAGTGAGGCCTTTGCCTAGTCCAAACCAGTTCTGGTCAGTCCTGGAGCACTTTGTTGACATGTCTCCTTCTTTCCTTTCACACATCAGACACACCACAGGAGGTGGAGCCAGCATTGTGGAGGGAAGGCCCAGCCCTATTCAGGTCCCAGGTGCAACTCCTCCCTCCCATCTAGATGCAGATCTCTCTATTCACCACTGGGCTGACCCACCATCTCTCCTGGAATCCCCCAGTCCTGTCACTCAAACTCCAGACAAGGAATACACAACCTAGCAGAGGCAGGGTTGGATGGTTAGACAAGAAAATGCCTACTTTCTAAAAGTGGCATTTTCAAACACAGAATGTTAAAACCAACTTCACTAAAAGATGTATTTTATCATTCTGAGTTCAGGCATACTAAACTCGAATTTCTACCATGTTCCCTGAGTCAGTTAGGATTATAAAATGTAATAACCAAACTGCCCATGCTGGCCTATGGGGAACAGCTAGCCTTGCTATAGTAAAACATGAAAATGGCTGTAATTCACTATTAGGACATGCCACACACACAAGGGCATGTCCTACCTTTTACCTACAATGCACCCTGCCCTTGGGCCTACCATAGGGGTGACTAATATGTATAAAAGGGAAGGTTTAGGGACTGGCAAGTGGGTGCACTTGCCCACTCAGCATGGCAGTACCAGACTGCACACAGGCTCTGCAATGGCAGACCTGAGACACACTTTACAATCTGCTCTGGTGGGTGGCACAATCAGTGCTGCAAGCCCACCAGCAGTATTGGTTACAAGCCCTGGGCACACGCAGTGCACTGTACTAGGGTCTGATAAGTAAACCAATCAAGCCAATCATGGAGTCACTAACCCATACATCATTTTACCATAGGAAGCACTTGCACTGTGGCACTGATCAGCAGTGGCACAGTGCCCAAAGCATCTATAACCAGCAAAAACACATGAGGCAACAGCAAAAAATGGAAGGGAGACCCACGCCAATGGTGCCAGGTCTAACACACTGTAAAATGGACACAACATCTGCGACCTAATTGCGCACTTTAAAATTATGGCCTGCTATACTTGCAATTATGAAATCTACATATTGTCTGAGATTCTGCTTCCCTAACAGCACTTTTTTTAAGCCCTCTTCGTACATAAACTTTACATCATGCTATCACCAATTTTCAAGTACCATCTCTGTGTTCACTGCACCCTGCACCTTAATCGACAACCTGTGCTCAGTCTAACACAAACCTATGCTGCCCCGGAACTCGCTGCTTTTCAACATGCTGTTTTATTTTACCAGTTGTACAGTTGTGGCACTGGCCTCACCTTTTTATTGCCATGTATTAGTCGCATTTTAGAAACTACTTTCCATTGTATGATCATGTATGATCATGACACTTACACACATTGATACACACTTTAGTGTTTCATGTTTTTTTTAAATGACAATTTGTCTTTTATAGTAAGATAGCTTGTGTTTTT
The DNA here is from genome assembly GCF_964204655.1 of Triturus cristatus. Classification (NCBI taxonomy): domain Eukaryota; kingdom Metazoa; phylum Chordata; class Amphibia; order Caudata; family Salamandridae; genus Triturus; species Triturus cristatus. The sequence goes on along the minus strand of NC_140593.1, from coordinate 608,403,574 downwards.
CTACGAATATATTATATAGTGTTCTCTGGATAGGAAATGACCTCCTTCGAGGTTCTCTTTTTCCATTACTTACTATGCACTTGTTTTCTTTTCATGTCATCTTTGTTTTATGTCATTTTTTATTGATTTTAAGTAATCACACAATAACTTGAACTTGCAGTCTGAACGAAATTATAGTGAGTCCATGTGACTCACCCATCATGGGTTTGCAGAAACCCAATTGCAAGTACCGTATCATACAAGATTTGAGAAAGGTTGACTCCATTGTTGTTCCTTGTTGTCCTGTAGTTCCGAATCCAGCTGTGATTTTGTTTCAGATCCCATGTGAGGCTGAGTGGTTCTCTGTTTCAACTTGTGTCAAGCCTTCCTCTTTATACTATTACATGAGGATATCCAGTTCATTTACGCATTCCATTTCGGGGACCGTGTTTTGGCATGGTGCCGAGTCCCACAAGGGTATATGGAGAGCCCATCAATTTTCCTAGCCCAGTGCATTAACTACCTATTGTTGTTGTCAAATACACAGGGGGCTTGCAAACGAGACACTATGCTCTTCTAAAGCACATATCTGAGAATGGACATAAAGTGTCCGTGACCAAATTGCAGTACAATGAGAAAGAAGTCCTGTATCTAGGACATCGCATTGAGAAAGTAGCGAGGAAGGTGTCACAAGAAAGATTATTGTCGATTCTGAAAATGAATCCACCAACCAGCCAGAAAGAAGTCAGAATGTTTTTGAGAATGGTGGGCTACTGTTGAAAGCCGATTCCCAACTTTTCCAGAGGCTGACACACAAGGATGTGTCTGATCGGGTACCATGGGATGACAGCTGCACGAGTGCCTTCTCAGAGCTGAGAGAATGTCTCTACCATTCCCTGGCACTTGGGATGTCTGATTATAATAAATGTTTTGCAGTGAGAGGGCGAGCTGTGCTCTCTCAGTGCTAATCCAGATGCACGGGAATGCTCGCAGACCCGTTGCCTATTTTTCTGCCACCCTTGAACCAGTAGCTACTTCTTTGCCCGGCTGCCTTAAAGCTGTTGCTTTCACAGGTGTCTATATTGAGCAGTACAAGAGCATTGTTATGGGGCATCTGCAGTGGCGGCTCCTCTGCTAAGGCGGAGGAGCGTCAACCCACTGCTCAAGCAGTAGTGTAAAAAAATAAAATCATAATAACAGAAGTTATTTCTGTCATTATCATTTTTTTTGTTTTCTGTCAAGTTGGACAGGGCTTTTCTCCAGTGACGTCTGCAAGGGAGGAGTGGTTGCTGCACACTCCAAAGTGCTCACGACTGCTTGGGCAGCCCTCCTGGGTCGCCACAAGCAGTCATGCACACTTTTCATGTCCCTAACCAGGCTGCATTACAAAGTCATGTGAGAAACATGTAAACCCTCCCAAGTCCCTCGTGAGCACCAAACTACGGCGCTAAGACCAATCGCAACGTTGCATTGCAGCATTGTGATTGGTCAGGAGAGGGAGCCTGGGTGCTTCCTGGTTCAGGAGAGACAGGCGAGGGATGACACGATGGAGGAGAGGCGGCTGTGGACTCGGCGAGAATCTAAGTATGTTTTGTTTTTAACCCCCATTCCCCCCGCCCCGCCACTTTTGTTCCCTGCCAGACCGTTTTTGTCCCTCATTCAGTCAAGGTATTGTTAACATGCACCAGGACCCAGTATTTAACCAATAGCCGACTCACCAAGTATGAGCGTGTCATCCTTGGTGCCAAAAACGTCTCATTCAGGAGATGTACTCTGCTAAATCCTGCTACCATTTTTCACAGGAAATTAAACTGTTGAAGGTGAAGTTCTGCATGACTTTCTTGATTTTACTGAACAATGCACCAAGCCACGACCTGATATACAAGATGTGCCACTACCTGGATCAGATTATGTGATGTTTGTTGATGTCTACAGGAATCCTGAGAACTGCCCATGCAGTCTGTACTGACTCAGGTATGGTTGTAGACTCCTTGCTTCAAGGAGTATTTTCAGCACAAGTGGCCAAAATGATTGCTCTTACCAGAGCATGCTGTGTTTCGGACCAGCTCAGAGTGACAATTTTCACTGATAGTCATAATGGCTTTGGTGTAGTTCATGACTTTGAACAGTTATGGTCAAAGCGTGGGTTTATGATGTCATCAGGTTCACCCATTAGAAATGTTGAGAGTGTGCCTAACCTTTTGCAGGCTTTACATTTACCTGCCCAGACTGCAGTGGTGAAATGTGCAGCACATCAAAATGGCACTATGTGACAGTGAGCAGGATGTATGCTGATGGGACAGCAAGATACTGTGCTCTGAATTCATGCACCTTTAATGGGGAGTATCATAATGACAAATCGGATGTCACAAAATGAAATTTTTAGTTAACTGCAGTTAATACTTGAGAGAATGTAGGCAGAAGAACAGCAGTAACACTGAGTCACATAGGGAGACCAGGAGGTCTCTTCAACAGGATGCAACTGGACTTTATCAAGAAGCCTGTGTGCAATGGGTTGACATATGTCCTAGAGATTGGGTGCATCTTTTCATGTTGGGTTGAAGCTTACCCGACCAGGAGAAACGATAGTCTCACAGTGGCAAACAAAGTTACTGTTGAGGGAGTTAATACCGTGTTTCGGTTTCCCGACTCCTCTGGAGTCAGACAGAGGAACTCATTTTAATAATGAGGTCCTGAAGATGTTATGTGCAGTATTACAAGTTGAACAGAGGCTCCACTGCAGTTACTGACTGGAAGCTTCTGGAATTTTGGAGTAAGTCAATGGCACTTTGAAATTCAGATTGACTAAAGTGTGTGCATCAACCTCTCAAAACATGGCCTGATGCTTTGCCTCTTGTAATGATGAGTCCACGCAGTACTCTAGATAGGAGGACAGGATTGTCACCCCATGAGATCATCATGGAATGGGCCATGAGACTGCCAGCTGTGCTTGTGAATGCACTTGTGAACAGTACTGATGACATGATTCTTCATTACTGCAAAGCACTGGCTGATATGGTGTGTTCTGTTGATGCAAAAGGTGCTATTGGTTTATAATTTTATAATAAAGCTTAAAAAAAATATAATGAAAAATAAGAGATGTTATAAATTGAATGGAATAGAAACAAGTATTGGAAATGCCAGTAGGTTTGGCCATTTAAGTGTTTATCATTCTTCATTGATAGGCTGTTTTCTATGTGTGGTTTTGCGGACGATGTGTGGGTGGATTCCTGAATGAATCCATCCATGCTCTTACTCATGCATTCCATGACTCATTCTGGCATTGATAGACATACATAGCCATACAACCACAAATACACAAAACTGCCAATCAATTAGATGAGGCATCTAACTCAACCCGCTGTTAAAGGAGGAAATCACACCACTGGCAGGAGTCAACTGCTCCAGCATTCTCCTCACCAATGATACCACATGACCATATTGGTGGAAAGAGACATCGATTCTGTGTCTCTCTTGAGGAGAACATCACATCACAAAGGGTGCTGATAGAAAACAACCATTCCAACACTCTTCTTCCTGTAGTAGGCTACCTCATGACCTTGCTGCAATCATACTACTAAGACAGGGTTTGAGTTCTATAGGTAACTTTATTAAAAAAAGGTTTAAAAAATTCATCCAGGCCTAGGCACATATCCCTCTACATCTTCCAGGAAACATTGATGTTAACATCAGGAAGTAGATTATGCCAGCTAGCACTTGATGTAGATTTGAAATATCATTATTTAACATATTTTATCATTTTTTCTCATGACACTGCAAACAGAAAATACAAGCTTGGTACTTCGAAGCTGGTGAGAGGTGTGTGTTTAACGAAAGGCATGTAATTAGTGAAGGAGCTCCCTTTTCAGACTAATGGGATCAGAGATGCCACCTACCCTCTATGAAGCATCCTGCTATAACTTAACATGGCTTCTGGAAGGGCAGCTCACCAGCTTTACGCCACTGTCTTGTTCCTACACCACCTTCAAAGAATGTCCACAATCACAGGATTTTGAGTCACTGCCAAGACTCAAACCTGGTTCTCCAGTTCCAGAAACAGTAGTTTGGGCTGTAATGCCACATTCTGGGTAGAGTGAGGGTAGCAGGCAGAAGCCACATAAAAGCTCAGCTCTTTATGGCCTTAAGGTTCCAACAGGACCTAGAGCCAAACCAGAGCTTAGATTCAGGCTTGAGTCTGGCTCGAGATTTCAGTGGCTCGCTCACCTCTATTTTTTTATGAATTTGTTGCACCCGAACTGATAACATTTAAAAATGTCTGCCGAACGACACACTCAAAACAGAAGGCACACAAGAGGATTCTCCGATGAGCATCTGCATGTTGCCCTGCCACAAGATTGGCTGAAATCATGATGCTGCTAGCGTGACCGATGTAAGGGAGCTGCTTTCACCACCTGCATTAGGAGGAAAATGCTGAAAATAAAGATATTTAATTGTACACCGAGCCATGTATGTCAATCTCACTGTACTGTTATATATAACTCTGCATCTACTGAGGAAAAGAGGAGATGTGGACAAATCCAGCAGTAGTTGGTTGGAGTTGTCACATTATAGATAAAATATCACAGGTCTGTATGCTGGTCTGTGACTCTAGGTACAACTTGATGTAGTAATTTGCCAGATTCATTATCTGACAGCCCCCTTGAACAGGGATAGCTCATCCATAGTGCAAAGGGGAGTTGACCCCCTACTGCGGGCCACGACCTCTCGGGCTCATAATTGTTTCCAATGTAATACTTTCTCCATACCTCCTTTCACTTTACTTCCTTATGGGATGGGTCTATGGAGTTCTCTCTCCCAACTAGCTGAAGCTGTGTTTCACTGAACTGCGCATGCCAGATTGACTAGTGTTTTGCTGTGACCAGCCTGACATGAGCAGTTTGGGTTTCTACATTCAAGGCTGCCATCGAGCTGCGTGAGTTGAGACACAGGCCTGCCGGTGTTCTGTGCAGCACTGTGTTTGCATGCCCCAGCCAATGCTAGCACTGCTTCTTTGCTGTTCTGTATTAGAATAAGCATGAGAACAGTGCTTGAACTGGCTCCAGTGCTGGGGCCTTATAGTGCCCGGGCTCAGCAATCCTATCTCTACTTTTAGGCAGTACCAGGCAGGAGGATTTGATCTCGGGAGCATAACTGCACCTGAACGTCAACCAAGGTAAAAATGATTTACAACTTTCAAGTAAATTGAGTACACTCACTATGCTTCTGAAAAAGATCATATTGCAGAGGTACATTCTATTTATGGGTATGCAAGTATTTAACTTTCTTTCCCATCACTTTAAATGTTATCAGCCGCCACTGCCCTTGAAAGTACTGAGCAGGGTGCTGCGGGATCAACTCAAGGTGATCTTTTTCTTGATGCAGTGTCACAAGTAAAGAGGTAATATCTGACATGCAAACAGTCAATGACTGTCCTGTAGGCTAACCTAAACTGTGGATGACAACCAATGATTTAAGGGGGCTGCCCCATCGACCATGCTATTTACATTGCCTGTGAGCTGAACAAGCTTCAATTGAAAGGCACACAAACCAATAATGAAAAAAGGTTCACAAAAAGTCAATTTTCTATGCACATGATTATTGTGTATTTTTTCTAACAAAATATGAGGCTGGCAAAACAGCTAAAGCTGCCTAAAGGCCAGACCTAATAAAAGGGCACTGTTAAGGGAAAGTGCACTGCTTTATAGACTCATGTATACATATGTGCAGGCAAAATGCCATTAGTCAATGCAAGAGAGCAATAGCCTGAGTCTACAGTAGTTATAATAATGTCATTAATACTTTATCAGTATAGAGGCTTACATATCATATTCTTTGTGAGTAACTATACTCAATTCCCACAAATAAAACCTTGTGAACTTTTTGCACCTCAAATAACAGCACTTTCGTAATTTCATGTTTCCGACCCAAATCCTAGCATGTCATTTTCATTAAGTCCTCACATGTAATACTGGCCAATATGGACAGAATCTGCCTCCTTTTCTCATAAACCATAATTGTATGTCACAATATACATCATATTCTCGCACAAGCTAACAATGTTAAGGATAAAAATCATATGCAAGGATACCCATAAGAAGCCATGGATTGTCATAATAGTCAATGGTGGCTCTTAATAATTGAACACGTACCCCCAAAATTATAAACATTGTCATTCCATGAGAAGGATGTTCAACAAAGATGTCTAAAATATGTAAACGGCGTATTCACCACAAGTCTAGAATGACCAAAATATGGCAATTAAAACTGAAGTAAAGGGCACCATAATACCTAGAAAGCCTAACATATACAGAGGAGAACTACTATATACAAGGGTGACCAGAAGGCCTAGAATGCCTACATTATGCCATATGCTTAGAGCACTATATATTATTTACAATCACACAATATGCCGAAGGTACAACCTTATGCCAAGATTACCATATTGCCTAGAAAGCCCACAATATGCCTTATGCCAAGACCACTATAAAACAAAAATGGATGTCTGCAAACAAGAATTACCTTAAGGGCAGGATAGTACCATGGTAACCCAGTGCCATGATTGTTGGTCACAAGACACACACAGAGACATACACCCACCCACACACACACATGGCATACCTATATAGATGAGGACAGGCCATTGCCCGCAATGGAGTGCATGTTTACTATTCTAACTCCACAGGGACTTTGAAACCCGGTTAGGGTATACATACCAAAGCAAATATAACTGTGCTTTTAGATTTTTGATGCACCTGCTCAAAAGCACCTAAACACACTATTGAGTCCTGTCTCTGAAGTGTGACGGTCATCACAAACACTATGTTTGTCTGATTTTGTCAGAATTTACAAGCACTGTGAGGACCATCACACCCCACACGTACACACATGCATACACACAAACACACACACACACACACACGCCTCTCCTTATTTTAAACCTCTTACTAGGACAAACATTGGTGGCACCTAGAGTGTTAGAGGAACAGTCCGTCAGTGGTTCAACTCTTTTTTACGTGAACAATTTCATCAGGTAAACCTGGCAACCTATTAGTCCACCTAGATGAACATCGTATATGGAGCAATAGCATTTAAAGCTTAAACAGTACCTCATGGTAGCATATCGACAGATTATCATTGCTACCATATATGTGTGATGATAGCCTCGGTCATATTAAAGTTCTAGTTAATTCAGGGATCATCTGAATCTCTGGCACTGCCTACCATAAGTCTAAGACTGGATGCATTACAACTAGCTGTGCCTAAATAGAGGTCCTGAGACCAATAAACTTACACCATTTCCATTTGATTGCCTTTGGGTCCTCTGCCATCTCCTTTTTTTTTTTAACTCTTTTTATGGATGACCAAAGAAACTTCAATATTATATTGTTATTTTTGTCAAAGTACGTAAATCGTTCACAGATTCAATAAACATCACATTGACTGCGCTTTTTATTACTGTACTTTTCTTACATCTCTTACATTGCAATGACCCACTAGTTCCTGAGTCTGGGCTGAGTGTCCAGCAGGTGTTTTGTACATGAGTTTCATTGAAAATAAGTAGCTCCTATTACAGAAAAAAGTTGAAGACCCTGTTCTAGGACATGCTCTGCAACTGCTTCCTCTGGCCTTCATTCTGCCCATGAATCCTCTGACAGCTGTCCTACACCTGCTCTCCTTGGCCCTTTATGAACTGAACATGGGTATGGGGCCTGGCACACAGAAGGTTACCCACATTATATTTGCTCTGATAATAATGTGAATGCTGTACTACTAGGAACACAATTTATGTACACTAAAGTAAACACACACACAGTCTGACACACGGAGACACCACAATTCTGCTAGGCATAGCCATTGCAAGTTATGGTCAATGGGGGGTACTAGGTAGACACTAAAAAGAAATGTGGAGATGCAAGAACCACAGAAAAGAGGAGAAATTAGGAGACGTGTGAACCACGGACACAAAGAAACATAAGAAGACAAACATGGGAGACAGAGGCTGAGAGACAGAAATATTGGTGAAAGACACTGACCTTGGGGGATTTGGATATTAAGTTGACATTCTAGAGACATTTGGAAAATGGGAGAGAGGGTGAAACATGGTCACAGGTAGATATGGATACCGGAAGACAAGGACTGTAGGCAACACTAACACTGAGACAAATGGACTTTAAGAGAAATGGGTTCAGGAAAGCACATGCACTGTGAGATGTTATTGAGAAATTGATAGAGTGAGATGTTGTCATGAGGATATACAGGCAAGCAGAAACATGGACATGGGAAGATACTAAAAGATAGACAGAGGTAGAAATGGGTGGTAGAAATGGTGAGACACATATGCATGGAAATACTGCCATACATTCATGAGGAGGCACTTAGAGACATTAACACTAATAAACAAGTTTGCTACATTCCACCAAGCACGCTTCAGAACTCACATACAAGTGGAAATGCACCATCCAGCAAGAACCATATACTACAAAACTATAGCAATGATAGATATGTGTAAAGCATATCAAATGTAATAGAAATTAACATTTAGCTATAGTTTAGTGCAATACTTGGTAACATTCTGTTTACTGTTTGCAACCTCTGTAGGCTACTTTGAAACCCCCTCCAAATTTACCAATCTGACTACTGCACTTTTGCACTTTAAAAAGTAAGAAGTGGTTGGGGTAAGGACGTGCCTGTCCCTCTGCTAGCCCAGACACTTACTCTGCTCATCCAGGCCAGTGGCGTCCTGCAGGAACCAACATGCACTCTGTATGAGTGAAGGTTGGGTAAAGCATTACAATGAGACCTCCATTCTAGTCAAGGTAAGAAAATGGCAGTGGCTTGGTAGTTAATCCTTCGGGCAGCCTGGGCTCTCCAGTGAGAGAGCAGGTATGTGAAAAGTAGTGGGCAATGTTCTGTATTTTCCAGTGGCAGGTAGTCTGATCTAAGATGATGGTATGTTAATGGTGGCTGTGAAAAGTAATGTAACTCCCATGGATGCAGATGACAATGAGGGTGTATTAAAGAGAGCAACATTGAAAAGACGACAATTGGAAATCTCAGAGAACTGCATTCTCCTCTCCCAAGAGCTCTATCTGGAAATGCTGATTTATAGGTATTAAAAACACAAGTTGATATAGCACTTTATAGTACTCTTCTGGCATTTTAAGCAATACAAAAGACAGCTGTCGTATTTCCCAATGTATTCATATACAATTTTGTAGAAGTCATGATATCATATGCAGGTCTTGGGTGTAAACAGCAGCCGTGGTTTATTCATGTTATATCATTACAGCACCAGGAATAAACTGCCAACATCTCCAATCCACACACTCTATACAGGAATGTGGAACCTACAATAAACTTTCTTGCACACATCATATCACCACAACATCTCCCCTTCTTAAACAAATAAAATAAAGACACCTAAGCATAGTATTACATATACAATGAACATTTCTAATCACCACCCGACAAAACAATAATAAAACTAATAATGCTAACACTAAGAAATGTAAAACTAAACATACATATCATAACGGTACCAGCATGCTAAGTGCTAATAATAATAATAAACATTGTCTGGTGAAATGTGCTTTCTAATCATCCATATCATAACAGTATCAGTATGGTATGTGCGAAACCTCGCAGGTTTCTTTATGATCCTCTTTCATCTGGAATTTTCTTGATAGGCTCCCCCTTGTCTTTATGACAACATGTTGCCATATTATTTATCTTGAGGATGGTCATTGGTAGTGCCAAGTCTAAAGTTGTTGTTCACTTCATTTCCCTTGTTCACTTTTACTACTGTACTAAGATTCAACCATTCGTGCCCTTTCACCCTGCCCGCACACCCCTGGATTGCCTCTACCACAACGTACTCTTTAAACTTTGATGAGCCTTTTGATACATGTACAGGTTGTTTTATGTGAATCCAATCCCCCAGTTAAATTCTAGTATCACTCTTGCTGACACCAGGGTTTCCATCAAAATACTGTTTCATCTTCATCTGAGACCTTTCAGTTTTTGTAAGAATTTCCATGTCTGTGATGTATTCATGCTCAGACCTGGTTCTCTAATCCTTCAAACTTGATGGACACATCGTAAGTGCAGATGGGCCCTCATGATTTCAAATGAGTTCTTCTCTGTAACACTATTTAGAATAGTGCGATTGGAGAACAACATGCTGTCAACAACTTTTCGTATGTCAACCCAATTCTTGACCGCCCACTGCATTCAGTCCACCAACGTACAGTTAATTGTTTCTACAAAGCCGTTTGCTTGAGGGTGATAAAAAGCCACCAGTTTGTGAGCAATGCAACATGTTGTCAGAAACGCTCTCATTTCACCTGACATGAACTGCAACCCATTATCCAACACTAACTCTTAGGCAACCCCTCTCTGATAAGGATTTTTTGTAAAAACAAAATCACAGCTTTAGTATTTGGCTCCTGCACATACCCAACCTCCCGCCATTTACTGTAATAGTCAACAACATCTATAGGAAATTTTAGACTCTTCAGGAGCACACTAAATGGCCCAAATAAATCTATTGCCAACTTTGAACAAGGTCCGTCTGGTAATTCAACAGGATGAAGAGGAGGTGTCCTCGTCTTCAAAAACTTATCACTAGTAGAACATACTCACTGACAGCTTGAATTACTTTTGTGTCCATACTGGGCCACCAGTACACTGATGTTATTTTCCTCTTGGTCATTGTCTAATCTAAATGCACCTTATGCCCAGCGCGTAAAATGTTGCCGGGTAATAGACTGGGCAGTACAAATTTGCATTCTCTCATTATCATGTTCCCTTTTTCCAAAGTTAACACATCTGACACCTTTAAATAAGGCTGTAATCTGGGATGTAATTACCTCCCCTTCGGCCATCCTTCTGCCACATATTGTGTGCCAACTTCAAATCTTCATCTGCTTTCAAACACTCTAACCACTCACTTTCTTCAAAACCACCTTCACAACAAATCTCAATGGCAGCAATGAGACATTCATCATCATCGTCTTCATTGGGCAAAAATGCTAACATGTCAATCCCGTGAGGTGCTCTTGACAGATAATCTGCCCTTATGTTCTTCACACCTGGTATGTGTTTTCAAAATTAACCTAATCTAGCTATTCTCAGTGTATGATCCTTAATGACACAACCATTCAAGATGTTCACTAATGGTTTGTGGTCCGTCAATAAAATAAACGCCCTTCCCCACACAAAACTCTTAATCATTCTACTGCCCTAAAGCAGGTTAGCAATTCTTGCTCGATCACAGAGGACATATATTCATTGTCCCTCAGTGCTCTTGAGGAGAACCTGATTGTCCTTTCCTCTTTGCTACTCAACTGTGACAATGTTGCCCATAACCCACTGTTGCTGGCCCCTACAGTAATTAAACCCTCACAACTGGGATCAATTGGTGCTAAAACCTTGTCAGACTCCATTTTTAACGTCTTGAATGTCTTACCTGAAAACCTCTGATAAACTTTGAATAGAACTCACAGACACCTAGGAATGAATAAATGTGTTCCTTGTCTGATGGCATACACCAACCCTGGAGGTTGTTCCACCCTTCCTCTGATATCCCATGACCTAGATATTCCATCTTTGACCTTGTCACTTCTTAATATTCGCAACATTTCCTGCCTTGTCAAGTCTTTCTAAAATTGTCTGTATGACTCCATCGTGCTCTTGCATGTCCCTTGCTACTATCAATGTCATCCTGAAATGTAATAACACTTTTAATACCCTGTAACACTGACTCCATAATTTGTTGAAAAACGGATGCGGCCAAAATTAATCTGAAAGACATTCTCTTGAACTGAAACATTCCAATTGGAGAATCGGATGTCATAAGATGTATACTGGCCTGGTCTAGTTCAACCTGGTGAAGGTCACTCTTACTGAATGCGAATGAGCCTGAAAAATTTGAAACAATGTCATCAATGCACGCTAATGGATGAGAGTCTACCCATATAGCCTTGTTTAAACTTCTCAGCTCAACACATATTCTTAGTTCTCCATTTTTCTTCTAAGTGATCACTAACGAGGATAACCATAGTGATGATTTCACTGGTTTAAACACCCTATCCATGGACATTTTCCTCAACATCTCTGTCAGTTCCTCTCTAATGTTGAAAGGCACGTCTCTCATCTTATGCTTAACTGGTACCACCCCTTCCTTCACACTGATTTTATGATTAAATCCTTTGTTTTTCCCTAAATTACTCTTAAACACCTCCTACATTATTTTCCACCCACACACAATTGTCTTGCACCATACCTTCGGGCAGCATTTGCTTCTCATCATTCACAAGTGACACATGTACTTTCCTTCCAGTTGTCAGTGTTATTCCGAACAAACCTTGATGGTACCATCTCAAAATGTTTAGTCTCTTTATTGCCACATACTCTTTCTCAAAACAATGCTTCTGCCCTTAAATTGTAATGACATTTCAAAATAGCCCATTAAATCGTTATTCTTTCCCTCATATGATACAGGGCACCTGTCCTGTGGTTGGAGATCTTTCTTCCCCCATTTGCTAGTAAACAAATCCTCAGTAATAGTCATTTTGGCACTAAAATCCACAAGTAGGTTTACTTTTTTCCATCTACAACAATCTCCACATATGGATCAACACATTCCAACTCCTCTCCGCCCACTTGCAATCAAAACTACATCATTTGTCTTTTCACTTAACTCATTCCAATCATCATCTTTTTCATTCTCCATTAGGGCACCCATTCTGCTCTTTTTACACAAGCAAACTTTGGCAGAGTGTCTTATTTTCCCATAATTCAACAGGTTGCATTTTTTTGCTGGATACAGACGACCCCTCGATGTATGATTTGGGAACCCACATCATACTTTAGGAAACACAAAGAAGGCACAGCTCTTGTATTGTATTGCAACATTTATTGACGCTTAATCCCAGGATGTGGGGCCCTGCAGGGCTTGCCTACACGAGTTGCATGCTACACTGTGTAGGGTGTGTGGTTGGATGGATGTTGTCTTTGTTTTGATTGTTTTTGGAAAGTCTTTCCATGTTGAGCGTGATGACCACCCTTGTACAGTTATCATGTTATGGAATGCAGCACGCAGAAGTGTGTTTTAACATGACATATGTTCAATCATGAAGTGTAAAAGACAGGCGCACAGTTTAATAGATCTCAGTATGCTTGTAGCTTTAAACAGCATAGCAAATCCCTTTACTGAATTTCATATGATGTAGTCTGCTTACCTGGGGAAAATCCATGTACAGCTAATACAAAATCATCAGCAGAAAACATGTGACAATTTAGCTCATACAAGCACTGAAGCTAAGAAACCCCTATTACCAGAGCCCTAACATCCTGGCCTATCTTCACTAAATGAATCAGCTGACACATTTCATATGGTGCATGAATATGGACTATCGTAACATGGATTAAGGTTGGTGGCATGGGTAACATTATCAAAATATAGAAAAACTCATGCTAACACATGCCATCCCAATAGAGATCATTTCAAAAATGTGCAGTGGCGCATCATTTGTATCGACATTTGTATGATAGTCATCCTTATGGTGTCAAAGGGGTTAACAGATGTGTAAGGCTGACTCGCAATAAGGGCCATAGACCAGTGTAACTGATTAGTTTGGGCCGACTGAAAGTTACATCTTGCACGACTGTGTCCATGCACATGGTTGTGCAGAATTCTCAGTTGTTATTGTGGAATTGCTCAACGCATACAATCCAGCGTGGTGCAAACGAAACCTGATGAACTCTGCATGAACTCGAGTTCAATTGTGAAAGCAAAACGATTAAGCCTCCTGTGATTCTGCGAACATAAAGGTGTTTTACAATAAACGGTCTGAAAAAAAAGCTTATCTGTACTTGAGTCAACATAAGATATAGTAAAGCGATAAGATGAGGTTTGCCTTTCCAGGATTTGTGGTTTCTGTTAGACATAAAAAAATATTTATAATAATTGGACTTACAGTTGAGGAAGCCCTTGTTATCTAACAGTTGCAAAGTGAGCCTTGCCGGACAAGTACGGGCACATAAGATACATCCTTTTTCCAAAACTGAAAACTTAAAAAGAAAGAAAAACCAAGAAAGTGAAATGCAAAAGTCCCATTGCACTAAATATGCTGACATCCCTGATTAACTTCCTCCACATTTTCTTAGCAAAATAATATCTTAATGCACAAAATACCAACAACAACCTGAGAAAGTGTGCATTAAAACTATCAACAAAATTGAGACGCTTAAAAAAAGGAACAGCTAAAAGCAGCCGGCAGTATAATAATTCTCAAATGGAGATAATTCAGAGCGAATCCACATTTTGATCAATGATCAAGGAAATACCTTCCTTTTACATAACATATCACAGCACACTTCTGCCATTTGTAAGTTCTGTAAGAAGTGGGCGCTATTAGCCACAGTACCGCAGACTCGATCTTTGAGAAAAATATTCTGACTTGATTGTAGTGCCCTGAGTGTCAGGTCTGGTTCGATTAGGTCTAGATTCCCCACGTTGAGGCTACGACCCAGTGGTCTGGTCAGGTTTGACGGTTGAAGTGCGCCGCGTTCTAAACACGCGCGCGCTAAATCAACTCTGAAACACTGCACCGCTACCAGAGCGGAATAACCAGGGAGAAAGAAGGACCTACCAGTGGCCATCTTGGAAAGGGAGGGGAAAGAATGAGCCTAAGCGATCAATGAGCGGAGAAAGGTGGAGAGCGATCTTACTGAAACGCTTCTGCGCCTTCCCTGCACAAACCTGACCAGACCACTGGGTCGTAGCCTCAACGTGGGGAATCTAGACCTAATCGAACCAGACCTGACACTGAGATCTGCCCGTAATTTTCTGGGCGCAGTTTAGTGCTGCCCCTGCGCTCGGGAAGGGGTGCATTGGCAGGATGATCAGGAGGCGAGGCAGAGATATGTGTGCTCAGCAAGAAGCAGCCTGTGAGTTGGGTGCTCCTGCCACCAATGACTGTGTGGAATTTCATACCTGATCCTGTAACTGAAATGCGAAGATATCTCTTTAAGATAAAAAGCACCACAAAGTTCGAATAACTGAGCATCAGCTTTATTCATGGTGACATGTAGCACAAACTCTACACTGACTTTGCACCGGAGAGTAGACAAAAAACACATGACAACCCCACCTGTACCACATCCCGAAAGGCTTTAGGTGAGCACCGGAAGTGAGCCTGAACCTCCCATAGGAGGCCTTGGGGTGTAGGGTCAAACTGGTATTATACTGAGCATCCCTTCAAAAAGGCTGTTAGCAAGTGATATGTACCTCTGTGCCTAGAACTGTTCAGCAGATACACTAACTCCATGATGTTTTTCAAGTATATATGCTTCTTTTTTTTGTCCTCGGTCATGGGTGCACATACTCCCCCATCCCCCTCCCTTCTCTTCACTGGTTGCAACACCCTGTGTAGTAAGTGCCACACCACCCAATACCCCAGTGTCACCAGTTCCCCCTCTCCAGAGGCCAATGAACTGCCCAGACTGAGCAGGTCTCTTATAGAACTGCACCGTTCTCTACTGTTTAACCTCTTTGACACAATGATGCCAAGTGGACACATATCAGGCATCAATCAAATTGTTATGGTTAAAAAGTAGAGAACCCACAAAGATATCTAGAGGCACCTGCTGGAAAACATTAACTCATTATTCTCTGAATTTAATTAAATGTTGGGTAGCAAATGACTCTTCCTTGTTTTCATCCAAAACACTCTTGCCTAACAAAGCTGAAAAAAGAAAAAAATATACCTACTAAAGGGCTATATCATTGCCCAATTCCAGAACTTCAGTGGGAAATAATTTTCAGACAAATTTCGCCCTGTATATTTCTTACGCAATTCTTTATAAGTACAAGAATGTATATCCCTACTGTGAAAGACATCCATACATGTATACATTTAAATTGCTAAACCTAATTTGTCTTTTTATAGACTTCTTAAAAATAGTTATGTTGAACAACTAATGAACAAGAACAAATCCCACACTGAAACAACATTGGTGAATCTTCCTTGCCTAGCACAGGGGCGTTCAACATAGGTCCAGGAGCACCAGATCCATGCCATCTTTTCAAAATAACCACTAAATAGATATATATGAAAGAGTTACATTTAGATTTCTTGTGGATATATAAAAATCTAGTACAAGTCCAGTCCTCTTGGACCTTCTTTGGGCACCCCAGGTCAACAGGAAAGGATTTGTCTCGGCTGCAGTTTGGTCGTTACAGATGTTGCTCTGGGAAACAGAAGTGCATGTCATTCCTATGATGTCACTACTGGGGAGAAACATGTGAAGTAACTTCTCGAGATAGGATTTCATCATTATTTTAATTATGATTTTTGAAACAAATACAATCATGCCTTTTTTGTTCATGGGATGCTGGAAAGTAGACATCAAATATTAAAGGTCAGAACAGTGGTACATTGGCAAATGAATTTATACAGACACAGCGTTATACTTAGCATCTATTTACCTACCTCAAGTATTAGGTTATTGGCCCAGTCCTGCATAGGAGTTTTAAATTCAGCAACTAGCCTGAAATCCCTGAAAATGCGTTTACTTTTATCTTCAAAGGGTGTCTCTCATCCACCCTCCACCCTCTTCGTTGACAAATTTTCATTCATCTTGACCTGATATACTTTAGGATACATTAGGAGAGACTACAGCATATTTAATTATGCCAATATTTAAATCAATGGTCCTGTTTGCTTCTTCAGACACAAGCCAAACTTCTCTGAAAATACAGAGGGAGGAAAACTTCAAGCTGGAGAGTCAGCGCTCAGTTGTAGTGTTGAGTTGCGAACATGAGACATTGAGAGTGAGGGCTATATGCCCTGCATCTGCCTCTGTGACATAGCTTGGTGCCATACATATCACTATGCTCCGGCCACATGATCTGCACCTGTTATGACAAGTGCCTTGATCTCTTAGACTGCTGCACAAGGGATGTCACCAAATCAGCAGTACTACAGCAACAGGCCCACTCCCCTGTTCCAGCTGAGGGAGCAGGGGCTTTACGATGCAACTGTGTTGCACTCTTGGGACTGTATTAGTGGAGTGCCCTGGGGGTGCAACAGGTGATTACACCTGCTTTGCATGCCCCCGGGGCACTATGGTATTACAGAAGGGGCTCAGAGGCAATGAAGCTGTCAGGAGGCGCCCTGACAGAGCGCCACCTTAAAGGTGGTGCACTGTCAGTGCAACCCCTGATAGCAGCCCTCTGGAGGGGGGAAGGGGATCCTATGGACCACCCAGACATCCCCTTGCAAGTGGGTGCAGTCACTCACTGCACCCGCCTTCAAGGGGATCTCTAATTTGCCTTCAAAGTGCAGGAAAGTTGCCGCCTAGGCAGTTACACATAGAGCGGTGTCAAAGCAGCCGCTCCGTTTTTCAACTGAATGCGCTGCCCTGGGGGCAGCGTGAGTTTCTGTCTGCCCTGGGGGCAGCGCATTCATCATATTGCAGCACATTTTCCTTGTTTGCGCTGGGTGCACATTTTGAAAGGTACGCCCAGTGCTAACCAAGAAAATACGCCACATACATAATACGGCCCCAGCTCGGTTAAGTGGTGCACAATATTGTCCTCAAGCCAACCATCAAATGAGTGACAAAGTGCATCACATTTATCTGGTGTAAACACTCCCATGCCTAGTGTGCACTTGCCTCAGATGAGCTGTCTTTGAGCGTCCCACTTCCGTTCAGTCTGTCGCACTGTGACAATCTGGCCCCCAGGCGATGAAAATATGACACAGTTTGAGATCTACATTGGCACCCTTGACATCAGAAATGAGGGACACCTACTCTATCTACTGATGCATTGCATTGGTCCAAGTATGTCATCCTGCAATTTAGCAAGGAAAAGTGGGACTACTACACTAAACTCAAAGTCCGATAACTTACCTCTGACCTAAGAAGAATGTTGACTATGAGAGATACATTTTTCACTCTGGTACAAATACTGGCAAAACAATTGACGTTTTATGAAATTCCTAACAGAGTATGTTCAAGACTATGGTTTCAGTAACTATTCAGTTGAAGAAACTATTAGCTCACAAGTTATTGCTGGTTGCAAGTCCATAATGTTTTGCCAAAGCTGCTGCAGACGCCCAACAAATTAGATGAGATTCTGAGTGGGGAGGGCATCACTTGCAGGGAAATATCAAGTTAATATCATCAGCAGACACAAACCACGTGATGCTATGGATAAGTCTATAAAGTGCCTGAATGATTTGCAAGTACGTCCACCAGAGAGCGCTATGCAGATTCTGGATGCATTCCACACTCCATGCCCTGCTCAGTACTGCGGAGCACGTGCCACAGCTGTGGCATAATCAGCCATCACAAGCTATTGTTACAGTTTAATGTGTAAAACAATACATTTTTTCTCAGAAGCTGCTAGTATTGGTGGTGCCAAGTACCAAGGATGTGGAGTCTTGATTGTACCTCATGCCTCTTTCATCCACCACCAGACATATCCTGGCCCTTTATCGCTTTTTTATCAGGTTCTTTTTCATCCCTGCTTTCTCACTTTGTATCTGTTTTCTGTCCTTCCATCTTTCTCTTCTTCTTTCTTTCCCCCTTTTGTGTTTTTGCCTCACTTACTCTAGGTGAAAGTCTGATGAGGAAAAATAAGTGCCAGTGCCCAAAACCACCATCTCAAATTAAGAGCTGGATTGTGTGCAGGAGTTCGAATCATGTTAGATCACTCTGAAGCCTCCTTTCTCATTGACTTCCAGAGAAATAAGAGACTACTGTTACAGGTGTACCTAGTGCTTAATTTGAGCTGGTGGTTGAAGGTGGGGTCATCAGCACTCATTTTTGGGGACAGGCACTTGTTTTTTTTCTCATCAGACATTGAGCAAAAGAGAAAAAACATACAAAGCGGAAAGATGGAGAACGAAAAAGACAGACAAATCATCACAATTGGAGAAAGCAGGAACCTGCAAGAGTGAGCTAAAGGGGCATTGAGTGTTTGGTAGTGGATTAAAGAGGCATGAGGTGGATTTAATACTATGAAGCCTTGGTATTCGCTGCACCGACATTTCATTGCCCCAGCTGCGGGCTTCTGATCAGAGCTTCAGACACTGGCATTCATTCTTTTACAAGTTAAGTACTAGGTGTGCCCAAGGTTTTAGACAGCGCCTCTGAGAACTCAAAAAACATAGGCTTTCCTCTTCCAAGTGGCTTCTCCAGATCAAAGCCTTTCTAAACCAGCTAAAGTCTTCTTTGTGAGAGCAAGCATTCTCATGGATGCAGAAGAACAGTCAAAGCTTGTCGTTGACATGGACATACATGGTACCCTAGTTCCCCACCCAATCAATACAGTGGTCACAATTAGTATTATTACTTACACAATCCTCACTCAATTCACCCTTCCCTGATGCTTAGAAATGCCTGTGGTTCAAAGACCTCACCCAAATGCAATGGACGTTTTCAAACATGCCTCAGACGTGGCAACCATCATGTGTCTGAATGTAACATCTACATGAATTAAACTGCTGCTGACACAGGTTGTCGCCGCAGCTTTAACTCAGCAATCAGCATGGGCCTCCTCCAAGTCCTGTATCACATACATTCACACCTCAATGAAAACCAACTGGTTGATGTGACACAATTGTTTCCTTACCTTTTTAAGGGAACTGGAAAACTCAAAGGTAGAAGCATTCACGTTTTCATCAACAATGCAGTTCAACCTGTGCCACAGCAGTTTAGAGGCACAGCATTCAACATCAAACAACAACAGAGGAGGAAAGCAAGGCTTTATTGAAACAACATATAAGAACCAGTTGAGAGGACTAGGTCTTGAGTAGTCCCCATAGTGCCAATTCTTAAACGTCATGCAGAGGGCAAGATTATAATAAGTGACCCAACAATCTAAAACTTGTGCCCTCAACAAGAGAGCTCCCATCCAAGCATTGCTAGGTGATCCTACTCTGCAAGCTTTTACTGAACGTATAGGGCCTGATTATGATCTTGTCGGATGGATTACTCTGTCACAAACGTGACGGATATCCTGTCTGCTGTATAACAAGTTCCATAGGACATAATGGAATTTTAATACGGCAGACGGGAGATGCGGAGCTGTCACCTGAAAGCCATCGCTGCACAGTATGTGATTGTCACAGGTGTCAAATGCTAAGCGAAGACAACTGAACTACTGGCCATGTCGCATCTGCTAGCACATGTATGGGACAAAGTCACTGTCCATTTTTTGGTCCCTCTGTCACTGGCTGAGCAGGGATGTAACACAGGGGCCCACAGACACCATGATGCGTAGGGATGCCCAGGCAACCTCTACTCTATGAGAGCCCCTGTGTCAGTGTGATCTGGCCATATAAGGAACAGCAGCCTGCTCTTTGGGATATGCTGAACTGTCAAGACAAAGCACCAATATTGCCACTTTTTTAATTTGATTTATTGTTGCTATATATGGAGGCCCTGGTTAAAAGGTGCCCCTACAGCTCTCTCACTGTCACTGAATACATGAGTGGTAGAAAAAAACACCAGGACAAGTAAAGTAGTAGAAAATGTGAGTAAAAGCAGATAAGCGAGAGGAAGAGTGCGAGAAAGAAATAACAACTGAGGGATTATGAAGGGGCAGGCCAGACAAAGCTCTGAGTTCCTTAGAAAGAGAGAGGAACTAGAGAAACCACAGCAGAGAGAGGCAGCTATAAAAAGCCAGGTGAGTAAAAGGAGGTTGACTGAGAGTGAGGGATGGGAAAGAGTGCACGCAAATGAGGGAGACATTGTTTACAGAGAGACGGATAATAAAGCGCTCAGGAAGAAAGAGGAGAATATGAGAGCGAAATTGAACAGACGGGAGAAAGGGGAAGGATTACTAATGGGCTAGGGAGAATAAGAGGACACAACAGAGTGACGAAAGTATGAAAGTGAAAAAAGGTATATGGAGACAGCGAAGTGTGTGAGAAAGAACAAAACAAGAGAGAACAGTACAACAGAGGAGAGACAATAACAGACAAACAAGAGGGGAATGAATACCAGCAGAGTAGAGACAGTAAGATGTTAAAGAGAAACAGATAAGTGAAAGAGAGACAGCTTGGAGAGAGAGGGAGAATGGTATTAAGGAGGCATAAACAGGTGAGAAAGATGCTAAAAGAGAGTTGGGGCTTGAAATTTCAGCCCACAGGTTTCCAGTAGAGTGATGTATGTCAGTGTTTGAAACTAGAGTAGAATGGTACTAGAAGAGCATCGGCAAGATTGACCAGGCTGTTATCACATCATTTGATGTGAAGCACATTCCTGATGATAAGAATGTGATTGTCTTTCCCGTCTTACTGTACCGAACAAGAGTATCGATTTCAGACATGATGATGATGAATGCGTTGTAACTGTGGTGGATGCTCTTAAGGCATGTGTAGGGGTCATTTCTGAAAAGGAAAGGGTTTTTGAAAGCCAGAAGGATGTTCAATTGCAGTTGGGAAAGAAGTTTATGGTTGAGTGCTGGCCTTCTGTAATATCCTTGGGCAAATCTATTTTACCATTTTAGCAAGTAGCTGCTGAATTGATTGAGAAGAATGGTAAGGTCACTAGACAATGGTGTTTTATTCCTCTGGTGTCTTTGAAGAACTGCCTTGGCAGTTCAGGCTGGCCTGTTCCCATGAGGAACAGGGTCAAGACTGATTTGCATATGGCTGCGTCTGAACTGGGGTGGCGAAGTGAGCTAGAGAACGATGATGGATTAAACCCAGATCAAAAGGACTTGGGGTGAGGGTCTGAAAAGTTTCAGTGCTCCCTCCATTATCTCCTTGTGTTTGTCTTTGAGAGGGAAACAGATTGAAAAGGTATTTTGCCGTACCCTCCTGGCTCAGAGCTAGGAATGGATAAGTGACAACAACATTCTATCCCCATATCAAGCGGGTTTCCGCCAGAAGACGGGGACAATAGACCAGGTGTTCCATCTTCTTCTATATTGGAAGACTGTAGTCGTTGGCAAGGGGAGTCTTTATGTTACATTCATCGACTTGAAGACAGCCTTCAACATTGTGCCTCAGAACACTCTTTGGCAAGTTCTAAAAGGAATAGGGATGCCACGGAATTTCTGTCTCTAGTAATATGTCTCCACAAGGCCAACTATGCCAAAGTGCGTTGGGGTGAGCAAGGCCAGCTCACTGACCCTATTTAAATCAACAGGGGCCTACGCTAAGGGTGTGTTTTGGCACCAACTAATTTTTCCCTTTTCATGAATCAAGTCGTTGAATTTATATCTTCACTCCCAGCTGATGCACCAATGTTAGAGAGGGAAAACATGGTAACACTTTTATTCACAGACAACACCTTGTTAGTTTCTAAAATTCCTGTGGGTCTCCAGCAGCTCCTAAACCAATTCAAAGTGTTCTGTGACATGCAAGGCCTCAGGATTAACACAACAAAGATGAAGTTCATGATGCTAAATCCCCACAAATCCTATTGAGGGTTGGTAGTTTTAAATATCTGGGTATTAAATTAGCGGACAACATGTCCTGGAAACCACACATAACTAAGGCGACTATGAAGTATAAGCAAATAGTTGGGGCCCTAAGGAAAAAACACAGCACCACATTAAGAGAACCCATCTCAGAGATATACGATTCGAAGGTGGTGAGTTGCGCCCTATATGGGGCTGAACTGTGGGGCTTTGATAGGCTGGATGACCTTTCTATATCTGAGAATACGTTCCTAAGGAGTCTGGCCTAAGAGCACACCACTCCACCCACTAAAGTTGGATATGGGTACGAAATCTATTATTGGCGTGGCCAAACTATGCCCCCTGTTATTTTGGCAGCGATTAAAATCCACCCAGGAACTGTAGTCTTACGCCAATGCACTAGAGGAAGTTATCTCCCTTGATAAATTCAATAAGATAGGCTGGATAAAAAACACAAATCACTTATTAGAATGTATCAGGGTTAAGAGCCACTGGGATATTACTAATCCTCTACTGCCTACCAGCAAAATCAAGTGAAAGCTTTGTACTGGGACTGAGTAACCTGGAATTAATTTAACAACATATCAAGGAGTCGGCTAACAGTGGAATTCGTCGAATTCAAGATGGCGAGATCCCTGGAAGGCTACCCTGATATTATCCAGACTCCGAGTGACAGGAAACTCTGCATGCAGTTGAGGTTTGTTACACTTCCCTTGAATTCCTTTATTAGTACATGGCAACGTAACCAAAGTCATACCAAGTCCTGCCCTAGTTGTCTTGCACCAAACAAATCACTTGCACATGTCCTATTCGGTTGCCCAGCATACTCCTTCCCAAGAGCTAGGTGGCTTACGCTCACTTCCAAGCAGCTGGGAACCCGCGAGTATGGCTAAGCTCTGCGTATTCGTAAATCTGACGCAAGACCACTGTTTGAATGTTCACTTGCCAAATTTCTGGGCCACATGTGGGGTATCAGGAGGAAAGTTTAGAATCCTTGTATTATTCCCATGTAATTAGCTTAATTGGAACCAATAAACTCTTGAGAAGATTCTATTGGTGGCCTATCATGGTTTCTCCAGTTGAGGGTTTTGTTAACAGATGTCAACAATTTCTGCTGTCTGCTAAGCATTGGAAGTCTACCAATCAATTGATTGGAATGAATCCATTACCTGATAGAGCGTGGGGCAAATTAGCAATTTATTTTGAGGGTCCTTATCACACATTACCTACATACATGATGTATTTCATTGTCCTGACTGATTATTTTTCTAAATGGGTTTCGAACAAATATGTTGTGTATCAAAACACTGAGAATATCATTGACTTTATGAAGGATGTTTTCTGTAAGGAGGGTATTCCTAAGATTCTGGTATCTGATAAAGGTTACACAGTTTTCTCTGAAGAAATGGTTGTGCTTCTTAAGTTTCAAGGGATTACTCAGTCGAAAACTTCTTTGCATTGTCCTCCTGTTAAAGGTTTGGTGGAACGTAGCAATAGATTTCTAAATCAGGGTATTCAGACAGCATTAGCTTTACTTTTGGATGTGAAACACTATGTAAGAGGAATGGTTTGGACTTACTTGTGTACTCCACATTCTATGACTGGAATTTCCCCTTTTGTATTGTTGAAAGGGTGGGAAACTAATACTCGCCTTACACCGAGTTGATATAATTTGGCAAGTAAAGATGTTCAGTCTGTAAAAGAGGTGCAGGAACGTGGGAATAAAGTACAACAATTTACAAAGGAGTATTGTGATTGTGTGAGAGTAGGGGTGGATAAGAAAGTTAAAGTGGGTGAATGGGTTCTGATTAAAAAACCTTTCCATGTTTCAAAAGGTGAATCCAACTTTTCGGAGCCTGTACAAATTGTACGTGTTTCTAAAAGTGATGTATTGCTGAAGAAACATGGGCAGTGGAATAAAGGGAATATTGGTAAATAGGGTCCCCAACAGGCAAATATTTTGCTTAAGGCTGTGCAATCTCCTGTCGATTGCTTCCAATTTTGCCTATACCATTTGTATATATGCTGCAACATTGCTGAAAATGAAAATAAAGGTATTAACTTTTTTTTTTAAAAGACGTTGCAATCTCCAAGTGAAAATAGCTGGTTGGACATTGATAAGAACAGTTCCAAGGGTGTAACTATGAATGCAAGCGAATGTCATTTGAATTGTGGATGTTCTTCACCTGAAAGCATTCAGGAGGACAGTGGTGATGACATTGTGGAGGATGAGAACATTGTTCAATCTTCTGTTTCTTTAGGAAAGGAAGCAAGTGTCACTTCTCATTCCAGTTCCAGTTGCAATAAAATTAGGCATGTCAGATTACTGGCTATGTTTAAAGACTATGTTTTATATTGGCTTTCCTGCTCCATTATCTGTTCTATTTATTGATGAATCTCATTCTGCCTGTTATGTTAATTATTTTATATTGTTACATTTATATAGTTGTTTTAGTTTAGTTGAGATTAACTGTCAAGTTTAAAGACTATGCTCTATTTTGATTTTCCGTCTCCATTTTATATTCTATTGATTGATTTTTAGTTATCTATTTTGGGTAAGGAAGATATTGTGTATTGTTTTGATCATTTTGGGTAAGGGAGATGTTGTGTATTGAGTTTACTTTTACTTAGCATTATTCAGGATGCATCATCAGTCCCAAGTAGAATGTAGAATGCTGCATTGTTAGAGAGTTTTTCCTTGCGATCAGATGAGCTTGGGCTGTTTTCCTTCTATCTACATGTTGATGTATTGGAAATAAATTACAATTTATATCAGTCACCAATTCCTGTCTTTATTTGGAAGGATGTCACTGCACTGAGTCTCATGGCCTTCTCCCTCAATTAGCCACACGGCATACCTGCATGAATGTAATTGTGCCGTTGCTATGGGGGTGTGTGGCTTGTAACATGAAGTTTAGCAATGGAAAGGAACTTCTGAGGGTCATCATGCACTTCATATGAGCGATTACCTAATCTGTCCATGCAACATGTCAGCTGTTATGATAAGTCATGCATCCACAATGAGGAGAGATTCTGGACCCCTCAGCCAGCTTATAGGATGCCAGGATGCCACCTTCCAAGGGCACTCTTTGACAGACTTATGTATCTATTTCTGCAAACTGCTGCCCAGCCATATTTTTCCTTTCTCTGTTGCAAACAAATATGTTTCCTTCCTCTGTTGACATTATGTAGACGCAGACACTCCTGTTCCCTGTCCATTTTCTGAGGCCCAGTAGTTTCCTCTCAACTGAGGAAAGATGCCATCCACCTTTTTCTCCTAAGGACCCTTCCATCTGCGCACCTCAGTATCTCTAATATTGGAAGCTGATAGTATACTCATAAGTGAATGGCACTTCAGCATCTTAGAGACCGCCGTTACGCAGATGACACCAGTGTAGGTCGAGGAACGCAGGTATTCTCTGTGACAAAACCAAGCAAGTAACTAAATTGGAATTACTTTGCTGCCAAATGGCTGTGTTGTATCTGACACCTTTAGCCACTCCTTACAATGATGTTATTTTTATAGTCAAGATCAGTTTTCATATTGGAAATTTTAAACTCAAACTTCTAATAAAAAAAGTTAAACTACAAGTTCCATAATGAAAATGTAATGTTGCCTATAAAACTCAAACTAGCAGAAGGGGTCACCCATGATAAAGAACCACTTAGCGAATATTAGCATGGTGGGTCTTTGAAATGCTATTGACTAAACCCTCATAGAACAGAAGAAAATTAAAGGAAACTAACAAGGGAAAAATCATTCTCTGCTGAATGCTATTCATTTGAAATGGAATCTACATGTATTAATAAAAATAATCTGGAGGCCATACATGAGTTCTAGTTTCCGAATAACATGCTTTGGATAGCTTGTCAGTTGTAAAATAATGAGAAAAAAAAACAATGTAACACTTCTGGATTAACTATTTTCAAAATATTTGCATATTAAAGTATAGATTTTACAAATGTATGTTCTTCTGACCAACTTTGCTGAAAGATTTGCTAGTGATTTATTTATTTTTAAATAAAATAAACAAGCCAGATTTCTTTTTTTTATATATATATTTTTATTGTCAGCAAGGTAGCAACATTACAGATTAAATAAGAGAAGTCTTCATTAAAAAGTACATCTAGACAAATATATAAGCGTTTTCAAGGGAGGCAGTAATGTACAGTGCAAGTCATATCATTAACAAATTCCAATTCCTTCCTCCGGGAGGTTTCCCTTCAAATTATATATTAAGCACTTGTGCAGTCTAATCTGTTAGCTTTATATATCTAGTGCCAGAGGGCCCCATATAGTGCCCAATTTTACAAGAGAGCGAGTTCCTCTCACTCGAGCTAGAGCTTTCTCCATTTCATAAGTTTCCCTTACTAAAACCCACCATTCATTTATGGTGGGGGGTTAATGAGAGATCCAAGCCCTTACGATGGTGAGTCAGGCAGTAACCAATAATATTGCAGTGAGCCGCTTCAAACCTTGATCCTCCTCATTATAACCCAACATAATTTCACTAACTGTAGGGGTAGAAACAACCCCTAATCGTTGCCTCATCACCTGAATTATCTTCTGCCAAAAAGCTTCTAACTCTGAACAAATGGCGAACATGTGTATTATGTCTGCAGCATATATTCCACATTTAGGGCATTTTTCCAGTTCCCCTCCACGGATCTTCTGAGCCCAGCTAGCAATCCTCCCTGGAGTATAGTAAAGCAGGCTGATTGTAAGGAATTGCTGTAGTCTGAGTTTAACAGAGTGAACTGATTCCTCTATATTTCCTAATACCAGAGTAATGATTTTAGGAGTAACATTTATACCCAGGGTCTTAGTCCATCTTGCCGCCAACTTTTGACACCCGTTCTGTCTAAAGTTGCTGAAACACTGATACATCCTGCTAATTATTGATTTTGATTTTCCCACATACATACACTCCCATACTTCCGAATTAGACACTGCCATTAAGGATAGGTGTTTTACAAAGTAGTCCCTAATTTGAAGATACATGAAGTACATATAACCAGGGAGGTTATAAAGAAGCTGCAAGTTCTCGAATGTACTAAAGCCATTACAATCGTACAGTTCGCCCAGATACTGGATTCCATACCTAGCCGAGCACCTACTGGCAGTATCACGAAATACCTCTCGTAACAAGGGGTTACCCCATAGTGGAAGTTTTTCATGAAAGAATGACAGATTAAATTTAGCAGACATAGTTCGCCAGATGTGCACACTATCTCTGATAGTCTTGAACCTGACCCTTTTAAAGTAATTGTGGTCACTAGTTTTATATAAAAACATTCGACATTCAGGACTCAAGACCAACCGGTGAAAAAATGATCTTCGGAATCTAAAAGACTGCGATGATGGCTCGCGAATACAGCCCAAAAATACATTTTAAAATCTGGGAAATAAAGCCCACCCTGATTATACGGGTGTTTAAATAAATCTATTGCTCGACGTGCTTTTTTGTAGCCCCAAATAAAGCTACGTAGCACACCTTCTAGTTTCCTGAAAAAAATATTGGGTACAAGAAGAGGAATTGAACGAAATAAGTATAAAAACTTAGAAAGTACTTTCATTTTAATAATGTTACATCTCCTTACAATGTCGATGGGGAGCTAATACCAGCTTTTCAATCATTTAGCTGTGGTTTCTAAGAAGGGCTCATAGTTCAAAGTAGTTATACGTTCAATCTGTGCTGCAAGACGCACCCCAAGGTATGTGGTTACAGAGCACACACCCGCTATAATTCTGGCAGGCCGGAAATTAAGGATCACTTGTGCCTTTTTAACTTTCAGCTTATAGCCTGACAGGAGGCCGAATTTGCTCACTTCCTCTTCAATAAGGCTAATAGCTGTTTCTGGGTCAGTAGTGAAAACAGCCATATTGTCCGCGTAAGCAGTTACCTTTAGTTGATTGTCTCCAGAAATCAATGATGCGATTTGTAGATTAGCCTGCAGTGCCCGGATAAATGGCTCGATATATAGAGCAAACAACAGGGGAGATAAAGGGCACCCCTGTCTGGCACCACTTAATATAGGGAAAATTGTGGATTGTAAGCCTAGATAAAGCAGTTTTGCCTGAGGTTTATTGTACAAAGTCCTTACCCATAGGCTAATTTTCCCTCTAATTCCAAAGGCTATGAGTGTGGCCCACAGATAACTCTAGACCCCGCTGTTGAAAGCCTTTTCGGTGTGTAAGAGGACCATGCCTAAGCTTTTGGCTGACTTCTTGGCCAAGTCAAAGGCCCCAATAGCAGTGTTAACATGAGCAGTAGTATCCCTTCCTTGTATAAAGCCATGTTGCTGCTTGGATACTAATACGGGCATTAATGGGGCCAAACAGATAGCCAAGATTTTAGCAACTGAGTTGATAAGTGAGATTGGTCGGTAAGAACCGCACTCCTCTGGAGATTTGTCTTTATTTAAAAAGAAGACTATATTTGTCATGTTCCAGGACTCTGGTATCTTGCCATGAGAGCCGATATGTTGCACGACCACGAACATAGGTAAAGCTATGAGGCTTTTAAATGTTTTATAGAACTCGGCAGGGATAGAATCCTGCCCTGCTCCTTTCACAGAGGGAAGAGAAGATAGTGCTTCAACAATTTCATCTTGCGAGATTTCTTTCTCCAATGGAGCCAAATCCTCCTCTGTCAAAGTCAGTAGGCAACTACCTCGAAGATACTGCTGTAAATTACACTCCTCTGGTAATGTAGGTTGCGCATTTAGTTTTTGGTAAAACCCAGAAAATTGATCCACAATTGCCTGCGACGATGTATGTAAAGTTCCATTTGTCCCTTTTACAGCCTTTATCCGAGTTTTAGCCCTATTTTCTGCTACCTGGTGAGCGAGCACTTTCCCGATTTGTTCCCCATATTCATATTGTAAAAACCTATGCTTGTTATAATTCGCAGCCATTTTTTCCCTTAATGTCCAGCTCATACCTATCCTTGCATTCACCAAAGAGATGTAAAATTGGTCTTGGTCGCCAGCGCTTTGTTGAACCGCTTGTGCATGTTGTATCTCAGCAACAATAAAGTTTGAATAGCTGTCTGCTTAATTTTTCCCGCTCCTTATTCTGCTGCCAGGTATACTGTTGGGTGACCCCTCTTATAAATGCCTTCATGGCGTTCCATACAACTAAGGGAGAAGCCGTCCCTGTATTATCTAGTAAGAAGTCTTCTAGTTGTTTATGAATACTAGCCAAGTACTTAAGTTGCTTGGGAATGAAAGAGCCTAGCTGTCTTATGAGCCGCTTCAACTTGAAAGGACAGTAAAATAGGATTATGATCGGAAGTAATCCTGGGACACACTTCCATGTCTGCAGAGTCCATAATTTTCTCCGAGATCCATGCCATGTCGATTCTGGAATATTGCTTATGTGGGGCAGAGTAATAAGTATAGCCTGGGATAGTTTTTTTTTTTTTTTTAAACTTTATTTATTGGATTTTGCATCAAAACAATACAATCATACAGTTATCATAATCAAACTTCAGTGGCATTTCACGGTCTGAATCATTACAGCAGTATATCCAATGCATGTCCGGGGGGGGCGGGAACAGCAAAACAGACATTATCGTGAGTCTTAGCACAGGGACCTTGGGCAGAAACAGCCGGCAACAGAGCCACACACAAGGAAAGCGATCAGTGTAGTCCTGAGGGGTTCTTTAGCGGACCTTCCCCATGCAGTATACCTTTCCCAGGGCATGACCGCCATCCTTAAGACACGTGTAACAGGTATGCAACCCGATCATCCCGGCCTGGCAATCTTGGAAGAAAGGGCAGAGTGACCCCACAGGGAGAGGGGAAAGCCCGGGGGCACATGAACAGAACCCCCGCCCCCACAGCACCGCAACAACTCAACCAACCCCCTGCGTAGGTAGTGAATCATGAGCAGCAGAAGCAACGCCATCAAGGGCTGGGGGGGGGGCATCCCCGGTCAGGGCTCCCGGGTATTGTAGTAGGTAACATTGTAGTGGGCCCCAGATATCGGCGGGGCGGGATCGAGCCGGGAGCAGGTCGGAATATACCAGGATCTGTTCTTGGCAGTAGACAAGGTCTTTAAACCATTCCTTAAATTTCGGAGCCCTCCCCCGCCCCCAACGGCACGCCACCCGCCGCTTCGCCAGCAGCAGCGCCGCCGTGACAAACCTGCGGCTTGCCCGCGGAATGTGTTTAGTATACCCCAATAGGGCCTGCACCGGGTCGGGCTCAAGGAGTAGGTCCACCATCTGTGAGACAGCGGAGTACACTTGGGTCCAGTAGGTCTGAATTGCGGGGCAATCCCAGGACAAGTGCAGGAAGTCCGCATGTGGGGCATGACATCTCCCGCAATTATCCGAGTCTTGCAGTTTGAATTTGTGTTTGGTGACCGGTGTGCAGTACAGACGATTTAGGAACTTAAAGTGTATGATACGATGTCTGCTGCTCGCAGAAATTTGCTCTGTCTGTATGCAACAGTATGACCACCTGTCATCTCCCAGCTCTAGCCCCAGCTCTCGCTCCCACTCCCCACGAGCCCGCGAGGCGTCAAGTGTAGTGTCAGATCGAATTGTGTGGTATAGTATGGAGACCAGGTGGGAGGGCGAGGACGCCTGTAAGACTCTGTGCAATGGGTCAGTGATTTCGGGTTCCTCCGGGAATGTCTGTAATATGGACCGCATGCCGTGCCTCAGTCTCATATAGGTAAATAGCTCCAGGGGGGTAGGCGCGTACCCATCAAAGAAGTGTTCCCGATCTCGGAAGCGCCCAGCCGAGAATAGATCACCCCACCTGTGAATCCCCAATTTATGGATCAGGTCTTGAAACAGTCTTTCCTGTAGAAGAGGCAGCTGCGGATGGTAGGCAATGGGGAGAAGGGGCGAGTACAAGAACGAGCTCGCAACTCGCTTAGCTATCTCCAACCATGCCCGTACCGTTCCTTGCAACGCATTATAGTCCGAGATATTATGAGGGAGAGTACTATGCAGCAGACCGTGCAGAGGCAGAGGAGCCGCCAGCCAGTCCTCCGCAGCGAGTTGGGGCATAAATGCAATGGGGTGGAACCAATAATATGCATAGTGTGCTTGAGCGCAATAGTAGTACAACTCCAGGTCCGGTATGTCCAAACCCCCCTGGGAGTAGGGGGAGGTCATC
The DNA here is from genome assembly GCF_964204655.1 of Triturus cristatus. Taxonomy (NCBI): domain Eukaryota; kingdom Metazoa; phylum Chordata; class Amphibia; order Caudata; family Salamandridae; genus Triturus; species Triturus cristatus. Next base: position 608,372,016 of record NC_140593.1, on the reverse strand, counting down.
ACCTCCCACTTCAGCCGAGGTCTCTTCCCTCCCCAAACTAGCCGAATCAGTTCCGAGCGCAGTCGATTGAAAAAGTGCCGGCCCGGCGGGAAGGGGATGTTCATGAACAGATACAAAAGTCGGGGGAGCACCACCATCTTAATCAAGGCAGCACGTCCTGCCATCGAGAGGGGGAGCGCTATCCAGCGGTCCACGCAGGAGGAGACCTGTGTCAGCGCCGTACCATAGTTGGAGCGCATCAGTTCTTCCCTGTCACGAGATATTCTGATGCCTAGATATTTGACGTCCGACTCACACCATTCTATGGGATAGTCCAGTGAGAACCTCTTACATCCATCCGTCAAATGGAGGATCTGAGACTTGGCCCAATTGATTCGCACGCCTGACATTTCCCCGTACGTGATGAATTCCCTAAGTAGCGGGTTCAGGTTGTTTTGGGGGTCTCGCACATACAAGGTTATGTCATCTGCATAGAGCGACAGCAGAAGCTGCCTCTGCTCGCAGATAAGCGCCCGATGTTGATGACGCTGTCGCAACCGCGAAGCAAGGGGCTCTACCGCCAGTGCGAACAACAGAGGGGATAAGGGGCACCCCTGCCTGGTCCCCCGGGCGATTCCAAAGGGCTCCGACGTCCTACCGTTGATCAATACCCTGGCCCGGGGGCCACCGTAAAGGATAGCTATCCAGCCCAGGAAAACTAGGGGGAAGCCCATACTAGTCAGCACAGCCACAAGGTAATCCCACTCCAGGGAGTCGAACGCTTTCGTCGCGTCTAAAAAGACGGCCGCCATCTGGAGGCTGGGGTCAACGTTCTGCAGAGTGGCGAATAGCGTGCGCAGGTTGTGCGACGTCGCCCTGCCCGGTATGAAACCCGACTGATCCGGGAGTACTAGTCCCTGCATAAGGAGCGACAGCCGGTTAGCCAGAGTTTTAGAGAGGATCTTCACGTCACAGTTAAGGAGGGACAGAGGCCGATAGGAGTCAGGGGAGGCCGCTGGTTTACCCGGCTTCAAAAGGGAAGTAATCAATGCCTCTCTCATGGTAGGGGGGAGCTTTCCCAGCGTATGGGCCTCCTCAAACACCTCTTTCAAGATCGGGGCAAGGATGTCTATGTATGACTTATAAAACTCGATCGGGAGCCCGTCGAGGCCAGGGGCTTTCCCCGAGGCCATTTGCATGATGGCCTCCCGAATTTCGTCAATCCCGAGCGGTGCCATGAGGAACTTCCTCTGCCTATCAGAGAGCCATCCCAATGTGGTCTCCCCCAAATAGGGAGCCAGTTCCGGCGGTGCCGTGTGAGCGGATGAGTACAGGTCCGTATAATGAGTAACGAATGTTTGCATGATAGAGTGGGTGTCTCTGTGGAGCTCCCCCGACTCATCCTGAATCTCGAGGATTTGGTTGTTAAAGCGGGGCGGTCGGATTGCCCAAGCTAGGTATTTACCCGGGCGCTCCCCCTCCCCGTATCTACGAGCCTGAAAGTGTTTCCCCCTGAACCGGACCTCTCTGTCCGCTGTGTCTTTATATTCTGTCAGCAGTTCCCGAAAGCGGGCCTGAGCCCCAGCATCAGTATGAAACGTGGGGGCACTCTCCAGGTCTTTCAAATCAGTCTCAAGTTTACAAAGGGTGCTACGTAAGACCTTGAGGACCCCCACCCCCTTTGAGATGCATAGCCCTCTAATCGTGACTTTAAAGGCCTCCCACACAACGGCAACACTATCCACCGTGCCCCCGTTGCGCTGGAAGAAGCTCTCAATTTCCTGCGCTATTTCGGATCTGAATACGTCATCCAGCAGGGCAGTGGGCTGCAATCTCCACGACATTGGAGACCCGGCGAGGTCAGTCATGACCAAGTTCAGCAGGACCGGGGCGTGATCGGAGTACGTGCGAGCGAGGTGTTTTACCCAGCCTATCGCGGGGGCGAGCCCCGGTGAAACCAGGATATAATCCAGTCTCGCCCATGTGGAGTGCGCGGCAGTCCAATGCGTGCCCTCCCTTGTCACCGGGTGCCTAGAACGCCACGTGTCTAGTAGATGACGCTCAGTAAGAAGGTCATGCACATATGCCTGCGAGCGGGAGTAGTGGTGTGGGTGCGTCTTCGACCTATCACTCCCGGGGTCAACAGTAATATTAAAATCACCCCCCCACACTAGGTGGGTGGAACCAACACGCAGAATCTCTCCCCACAGCGCTTGAAGACAAGACGGATCATCAGTGTTAGGACCATAATAGCACGCTAGAGTGAGCGTATCCGTGCCCATGCGCCCCCAGACAATACAATACCTGCCCTCCCGGTCTATACGCTCGCCCATGTGCACAAACGGGGTATGTTTCCTAATGAGGATGGCCACCCCACGTGAGTAGGTGGAGTAGGAGGAGAAGGTACGGTGCACCGCCCAGCGCGAGGCGAATAGCACCGGCCTGGAGGGATCTAGGTGCGTCTCCTGAAGGAAAGCCACTCCTACGTGATGCCTGTCCAGGTATGCTAGGACGTGCCTGCGTTTCCTGTGGTCTCCCAAGCCCCTCACATTCCAGGATAGAAAGTTAAGCTGCCCAGTAGAGTCCCTATGTGTTTGCGGATCACTCATGGAAGACCAAAAGACTCACACCTAGCAATATAGTGCAAACGCCACCCCCCGACCCGTATGTAGAAGACCATGCCAACATCGCCACATCCCATACAAACTTAACAAACATTACAAGTCCCCAACGCCCCCCCCCCCCTCCCCCCTCCCACAGCAGCATCCCAAACATGCTATCTGGACGACCCCCCTCCCCCCCCCCCCCCTAACGAACTCCGTCCATAGCAAAGGCCACAGTGGAGCAACATGAGAACGTAAAGTCAATTGGGTAATACCCTTGGGAGGACAGTCTAGGTGAATACACAAGAAACCCCTCGAGCCACGATAGAGTGCCCCGCCCTTGGGCCGGGCCCTCCCCATGGTCAAAGAGGGTGCCCAGCGAGGCGATGATGTCCTGAGAGTCTAGTGCAAGATAAAGAGATTCCACACCCAGCTATCAGCTCCTCACAGTGGATAAAGCCGGGCCCATGGGTCACTGCATCAAGTCACATAAAAGCAGACACTCGCACCACCTTACCAACCAAAAGGCCTCAGGCTCCAAATCGACAGGTCAACACTCCAGACCCATCAGTCCGATGCCGGCGGTGAGGAGCAGTCCTGATCACGTTTCTTGAGTCGTTTCAGAAACTCCTCCGCCTGTTGGGGTTTAGTGCAAAAGATTTGTTTCCCTTGATGTGTGATGCGCAGGCGGGCAGGGTAAAGAAGCGCATAGTCTACTTGTGCAGCGCGTAGTTTATGCTTGACCTGGACAAATTTCTTTCGCTCCTCCTGAACCACCGGGGTGAAGTCCGGAAAAATGGTGAAGGCATTGCCGCCATAGGATAGGCTCTTCTTCTCCCTCGCCGTCCTAAGCGCGACATCTCGGTCACGGAAGTTCAACAGGCGTGCTATAATAGGGCGAGGGGGAGCCCCCGGCGGTGGCCTCAGGGCCAGAGATCTGTGCGCCCTTTCCACTATGAACTGGGGAGAGAGGGAGTCCGTGCCCACCACCTCGCGCAGGAGACCCTCCACATAGTCCTCCATCTTGCCCGTGTGGGTCGATTCCGGTATGCCAATTATACGGATATTGTTCCTCCGACTGCGCGCTTCCAAGTCTTCGTTTTTGGCTGCTATTACATGGAGGACTTTGTCCATGCGCGCCATGGCGGCGGACAGTTCCGTTGTGCGATCTTCGTTGTCTGAGATGCGTCTCTCCGTTTCCGTGATGCGTTCGCCATGGCTGTCAACCTTATGTACAATCGAGTCCATGCGGGATTGCATGGAATCCATTTTGTCGACTATGGTCGCAAGACTTTGCCGCATGTCCAGCAAAATGGACTTGACATCATCCCCCGGCGGGGCCTCCATCGGCACCGACCCCGCCGCGGTAGCCTCCGGCTGCGGCCTGGTCTGCTTTTTGGACTCAAAAGTAAGGCGAGGCTGTCGGCTGTCCGGCTTCCCCATGGCGGCGCCACCAGGCCGCCTGCGGCGGGATCAGGGGGGACGCCCGGGTGGGCCCCGGGGGCAAGCGGCCAAGGAGGGGGGGAGCAGCAGCCTAGGGAAGAGGGAGATCGGCCAGATCGTGCAGCAGGTCACTGGCTCAACCACCAGCGCCTCGTGCAACCCCCTCCACCTACCACGCAGGATCTCGCCGGGGACAAAGAGGATCCCAGTCGGGGCCCCACACGCCGGCCTCGCGATCGTGAGCACGCCAGGCACACTCCGCCGTCTAGCCCCCTCTGTTCGATGGCTACCTCCTCTGTGTCGTCTCTCCCCAGCGTAGGCACCACCTCGAAGGCCTCAGCGCTGGAGGGTCAGCGGTCAGCACAGCAGGTAACAGTCTCTCCGGGTCTCGCACCCCCTCCGATCTGTCCCTCCGTCGGACGCGTAATCGCCCCCAGTGGGCTAGCAGTAGGGTAGCAGCCGGGGGGGGATCCACGCAGGCCGGTGCGAGCGGGACGGCACCGCGTTGCAATAAGGATCCGGCGCGGGGCAGGGAAGGCGGCGACCCCAGCCGGGGATTCAGCCGGGCGCGCCACTCACCAACGCCCGCGCCTGTCGTGCACCATGCCGCAGTCCAGTCCGTCCTCTTGCCCCCGACCGGGGGAATCCAACGTGGGCCCCAGCGAGCCCCAGCTGACACGCCGCAGGGCCGCCACCCGCAGCCGCGGATCCAGAGGCGAGGCCTGTCACCCACGTGGGACGCACCGGACTCGCGTCGCAGCGGCCTCCCGGACACAGCTCCAGCGGGACGCCCACCACAGCCGGCACAACTTGCAGCGGCTTCGCAGGCCGATATCACCGGGTCGCCAGGGATGAGACAGCGCTCCAACTGCGGTGGGGGTGTTGGTCCACCCACACCGGCCCGCGCGGGGTATCAAATGCGACTTTCAGGAAGGATTATTAAGGATTTCTTCGCTGGGCTGCGGGAGCTTCACCCGAAGGCAGCCATTCCGCTGTGCGCCACCTAGCGCCCCCATAGCCTGGGATAGTTGGGTGGAGTTGCCGCCACGTGTCCCTTAAGCCATGTATCCACCCTATTTCTAATATTGCAGACATGACTTTCACCATTCTTGAAATGGCTGCTCTGTTCGTTGAATCAATGGAATAATACATTACACAATTAAAATCCCCCATAATCAAGTATTCCCCCTGCCATTCTAGCAATTCGATATTTAAAAAATCGAACATAGTGGGATCGTCAACATTAGGGCTGTATATTACACAAAAAATATATTTTCTTCCTTTTATCTCTAAGTGTGCTATCGCCCATCTCCCCCGTTGATCAACTAAAGTTTTGATGGTTCTATACTTAAGCTTCTTATCCAGTAAGATAGCTATGCCCCTTATAGAAGCGTTCTGTTTTGTACATACGATTGTCTGATACCCCAAATGTTTAAGAAGACCACGGTCTTTGTAGGCTAAATGTGTCTCTGTAAGTACAACAATCTGAGGTCTACACATTTTCAATTCCTTCCGAACAAGTTGTCTTTTAGTTCCATTATTCAAGCCTGCTACGTTCCAGGCCATACATCTAATCTGTAGCATGATAGGTATTATTCATATCTCTGAAACTTGTATATAGCGTAGACCTCTTACCCTCCCACCTGTTATGTCCATTCCCTCTATTTAAAGTACTGGCCTCCCTCCTCCCATTTATTGCCTACTTTTCCCAAAGTTTCTGTATAGCCCTGCTGACATTTTCTTTAACCCCCTTCCCCTCAGTTCCACCCAGCTCCTCTTCCCCCTCTTCGACCTACCCCCACCCTGTATCATGCCAAAGGAATCTACCCCTTTATACGCTGCTGATGAATAGGCAGCTGCGGGGATGCAGCACACCCACGTTAGCCCCCATACACCGCTATAGCCCTATGTGTCACATAGCTAAAGAAAAGGAACAGAGATAAGAATGAAGAAAGCGTACAATGAAAACGATAAGAGATAAGAAAACAATAGTATTAATTGCCCTTGGTAAAGGAAGAGCTCCGTGTCTTTAGAAATCCAGTCTTTTAGCTCTTTGTGCCTGCTGTCTCTGCTTGCCATTCACATAGTGCCTGTTTGGCTTCCTCTTCAGTGAAAAAGAAGTATGATTGTCCCCCTTTAATGACTTTTAATCATGCAGGTTCGTGTAGGAAGACTTGCGCACCTTCGTCCTTCAGCGTCTCTATAAGCTACCTTAATTTCCAACGCTTATCCATAGTCTCTCTGCATAAATAAGATCTCACAAAGATAGATAAAGAATCAACACTTACAGGAGAGCTAGGGCAAGCCTTCAGAGATACAGCTTGCCGGAGTAAGAAATTGCAAAAATAAATCAGCAGAGGTCATGGACATGGGGACCCCTGCTTGTGCACCCCTGTTGGTAGTCTGTGCACGCGTTGTAGCTGGCAATCCCAGTCCCAATCCGCAAGGTTGGAAAAAGCTTTTTGAAATAGCTGAGCTACAAACGCACAAGGATCTGAACCCTCTTTACCCTCTGGAACCCCGAATAATCTTAAATTATTATGGCGTTGCCGATTCTTCATATCTTCTATGTTGGACGGCAAGGCTGTTATCTGGATCTCGTGCATTTGCACTGAGCTGGATGTTGAAGTAGTTGCTTCTTTGATTTCAACAACCCTGTATTGTAATTCCGATATGTCACTTGTTATTGTCTCAATCGTCATTGTTACTTCACTAAGTGCTTGCTGGATACTAGCATTATCTACTCTGGCCTGTGCATAGTGCTCTTGTGCTTCCAGTCTTTGGTTGTGTAAGGCCTGCAGAGTTAGAGAAAACGCTGGTTCACTACTATCTTGTATAATTTTAGGATTCTGTTTCTCCGCCGCCTCCTTTATGACTGCAGGGAGACCGCTAGTGACCTGTGAGCACCCTGCACTTTACCCTGAGTCCTGAGCCCTGGCCCTGCAGACGCACGAAGCACTTTGTTGCCGGTCCCTGGAGGGACGTGAAAACCACGGACACGGTCCCGCATCGGCGGGAGACCGCTAGTGACCTGTGAGCACCCTGCACTTTACCCTGAGTCCTGAGCCCTGGCCCTGCAGACGCACAAAGCACTTTGTTGCCGGTCCCTGGAGGGACGTGAAAACCACGGACGCGGTCCCGCATCGGCGGGAGACCGCTAGTGACCTGTGAGCACCCTGCACTTTACCCTGAGTCCTGAGCCCTGGCCCTGCAGACGCATGAAACACTTTGTTGCCGGTCCCTGGAGGGACGTGAAAACCACAGACGTGGTCCCGCATCGGCGGGAGACCGCTAGTGACCTGTGAGCACCCTGCACTTTACCCTGAGTCCTGAGCCCTGGCCCTGCAGACGCACGAAGCACTTTGTTGCCGGTCCCTGGAGGGACGTGAAAACCACGGACGCGGTCCCGCATCGGCGGGAGACCGCTAGTGACCTGTGAGCACCCTGCACTTTACCCTGAGTCCTGAGCCCTGGCCCTGCAGACGCACGAAGCACTTTGTTGCCGGTCCCTGGAGGGACGTGAAAACCACAGACGCGGTCCCGCATCAGCGGGAGACCGCTAGTGACCTGTGAGCACCCTGCACTTTACCCTGAGTCCTGAGCCCTGGCCCTGCAGACGCACGAAGCACTTTGTTGCCGGTCCCTGGAGGGACGTGAAAACCACGGACGCGGTCCCGCATCGCGGGACGCGCTCGGGCGTGCCCGGGCGAAGACCGGGCCAAGACGGGCCCGTCTTAGCCCGTCATAGACTGTAGTAGACTGGACTGGGCCACGTCCCTCGAGCCTGCAAGGTATCGTGCGAGCTGGCTTCGTGATCGTTATTTTCCTGTATCTGCATTGTAAGATAATACGTTTTGTGTTCTGGGTGTGATCTCTTTGTTACCTATTATAATTACGTAAGGAGGGAGGGTAATACCCATTCTTGAACTGAGGTGGGAGAGTACCAATTATGGGAAAACGTAAGGCACAAACTGCTCCCCAAAATGCTAATAAACACTCCAACTCACAGACGCGCTCACGTCAGACACTACTTACCCATTTAACTGGGGCAGTGGGAGTAATCGAACAGCAGATTCTAACTGTGGAGGAGTCAATAAGTACCGCCAATTTAGAACCCTCTCCAAACTCAATGGCTGATAATAATATGCAGGGGCACTCTAACACTTCTGCTGCACTTGCACCAGTTAAAATTATTACCAATGGGTGCAGTGCGGACATCCCAGATTACATCTCTGTAAGCGACCACGAGCAGGAAGACCAACCACCTCCGAAGCGAGCAAGAAATCCTGCTTCCATACAAAAATCTGCAGGAAATTCAAATGCGCCGCTGGTAATACCCCAATTGATGACGCGGAAAAAGATTTAAAAAAAGGCTCCTCCGCTAGGTTCTCATAAACCAGGGGATAGGAGCAAGCAATTAGGTACTTCGAACGCCCAGACCGCAAAGGAGGTAAACAAAATGAATGATAAACTGGATTCCTTGGATGCTTTCATCAGAGTAACACTAGATAATTTAACTAAAAAAATTGGGAAGCTTGAAGATCTAGTACATACCAGCATTAGTAACACCCAGCAGCTCTCTGAGGGTCTATTGGACATGCATAAACATAATAAAGGAGGTAACGAAAAGAGAGACAACTGTCAGTTGGCTGGTACCCTGCTTGATAGCAATCAGGAACAGACTAGAGGCTTAGAACGCAGCCTAGTTCACAACCCCTCCTCTAATCTTGAGACTAATCCAACCATACACCCTCTAACCACGCCCACATCCATAAATACCGGGGGTCCAATCTACATCCCCCCTATTATTGGTAGGGGTTGTGTAGTTGATCAATGCAAAAATAACCCGGACTTACCACCTGCAGTGACCCCCTATGTAGCCGTTCTAACAAATGTACCGAGCCTCCCAAAGGGAACTATAGAATCCTGGGAGAGCCTAAGAAATAAGTCACTTCATTGGCTAGGCTCTAGAACCGGCCTCACAGAAAGGTTGTATGCTGATTTCAAGCTGGCCAGAAGGGCATCGTGGATCGGTAAGGGCCAGAAACTTTTGAGAGGGGACTGCGTGATTCTGTCATTTAAAACTCCTAATCTGGTCCGGGAAATACTGCACAGAGCTGGCCCCCCTTCTACCATCACCCAGGGCATTAACTTGGTGCCGTTAGGTTTTTTTTACCATCCAGATAGCCTTAGCAAACCGGCCCACACTAGGGAAACATCTATTCCAGGCCCCCCAAGCCTATTTAACATCCCTGTTCACAACCGATTCGAAACTCTCTCAAACTTTAATTTAGTTGATTGACAACAAATGAGAGAATCTCCTCGTATAGTTGTAATAAATACCAAGGACCGGGTGGACAGAAAGAGCTTCCCTGAATTACAACCCAACACCATCCTAGAAGAGCCACTCGCACAAAATGATCTAGCAAGCACCAGCTCAGTGCGAGATTTGTTGGCTTCTAGTACCACGGAGGGAGCACTCAGCCCAGATCGACAAATTGGTCCATTGCAACCCCAAGATAACAGTGTAGGGACATATGATCATGAAAGAGTCCCAGAGGTCAATAGCAAAATTCTATTTTGGAACATCGCAGGGCTTAAATCAAAGGTGGATAATCCCCTCTGGATCGAGTTCATCGATAATTTCAAAGTAATTAACCTACAAGAAACTTGGACGCAAGACCCATTACACATCAATGGTTATAAAACATTTCATACGCCAGCCATTGCAACATCACACGGGAGAGCTAAGGGGGGCCTCTCCACATATGTTTCTAATTTTCTTATTGTCGTAAAAACTGAATTCATTTCCACCGTTCCCCATTATCATTTTGTGACCCTCCACCTGAATAGTACCCTCTGCCTAGTAATTATAAATTATTATAATAATATTCTATCGGCTTTGATTACAGCTACCCTGAGGTCACTGAGCGATTCCCTGCATACACTAATTGCCCGATTAAAGAAGGAGGTGTTTGTGATCTGGGGTGGGGGCTTTAACTCTTCTTTCTGTAAACATTTTGATGACGATGTATGTGGGTTAACGTATGGCAATGGGGAAAGTTTTGCTCATTTTCCCCGCACACTATATGGGGATGTTTTAAATGATTTAATGTTTACTCTTGATTTGGGGTTTGCTAATAGATTGTGTTCCCCTTTGATTCCTTTTACCCCTACATTTCATGCCCGTGGTCGACTATCTACTATTGATTTTATCTTAGCCTCATGCAGGTATTCCTTTTGTATCAATAACTTTAAGACACACGAGATAGCCCTAAGTGATCATTTCCCCCTTAGTGTTGATGTAACTATGCCTAATCAGAGCTGCAACACTAGATCAACATCTGCTGACAATGTTGACCACATTGTTGGCATCAGACAAAATGGGTTTGCATTAAAATGGTCCAATGTAAACACTAATGAACTTATCTTAAATATTGTTACTAACTGTAAAAATATGTTTCTGAAGTGCCTAGATGAGACTACACCTAGTATCGAGATCAGGGAGAACTTTCTGGCAACCTCGAAACATATAAAAGAGTCACTATCTGTCAAAAAGAATAAGACCTCGAGAAGCAAATCAGGCTGGTTTAATACCGAGTGTTCAGAAGCATATACCTACCTCAAAAACTGTATTCACGCATCATCCAAAAACACTGAACACATTAGGGAGGCAAGGCGAAATTACAAAACTGCCCTCAAAAATGCTAAGTCTACTCTAAAACTAAATACTTGGCGGGCATTACGTGATGCTGCAGATAGTCGTGATTTTTCTGCTTTTTGGAAAGTGGTGAATTCACCATTTATGGCAGATAAGCAATTGGCAGTAATGGAGGTCGCCATTTCGGAATCTGAATGGGTTCAACACTATTCCAATCTGTGTAAGAACTTAAACCTAGAGGAACAAGGTCCCACTCTCAATACTCTGGATATAGCATACGACTCTAAAATGAATTTTACCTTAAATGAAATTATTGCAGCTATTGATTCTAGCCCTTCTGGTAAAGCCCCAGGCCCTGACGGCATTCCTGCGGACCTTGTTAAATCTAATACTGCACTATGGGGTCCACTTTTAACCCAGGTTTTTAATGCCTGTAATTTTGCCTTTTTACCAACTTGGTACGAATCCTTGATCGTACCTATTTTTAAAAAGGGTGACAGATCTAATCCAGCCTGCTATCGTCCGATATCGCTGCTGGACTCTACCACCAAGATCATTGGCCGGGTCCTACTTAATAGATTACAGACCTGGGCCGATGAACAAGATATCATAAGCGACCTCCAATATGGGTTTCGTGAGGGATTGGGCACAGTTGAACAGGGGCTGAACCTTCACATTTTGATGGAAAAATATACAAAGGCAATAAAGGGCAGACTATTTATGACCTTTGTCGACCTAATGGCAGCTTTCGACTGTGTCCTGCATGACAAGTTGTGGCTGATTTTAGAAGGGCTCGGTGTCGATTTTTTAATCATTACTTTTTTAAGGGAACTTTACTCGGGGGCTAGGGCTAAGGTAAGATATGGAAGGAACGGAGAATGCACGAGGCACTTTGGTATTGAGAAAGGGGTGAGGCAGGGCTGCGTCCTTGCTCCATTTCTCTTCACATTATATATAAACGGTCTGGAATTTATTTTAACCAAAGAGTGTAGGGATCTACCCAAAGCAGCAAAGCGTCCCATCCCGGCACTTCTGTATGCAGATGATGCTGTTTTAATGGCCTGTACCCCACTTGCTCTCCAGAAGGTAGTTAATTCTTATACTAGTTTTATGTCAAACCTGGGATTGTCTATAAACTGCACAAAGACTTACACTATGAATTGCGGGGCAGGGACTAACAGGAGAGCTAAGACCATATTTATTAACACCAGCCCAATTGAGCAAACAAAAACAATTTCCTATTTAGGGATTTTATTTGAGAGGACAGGAAGCTGGACTGAGGCGATCAAGAGTAGACGACTGTTGTTCGCCAGGGCATTAGCGGCCTTGTCGAACTTCAGCCGAAAACTAGGAAAGCGCCCACCGGCTGAACTCATACACATCTATAAGGCAAAATGTGTTCCTATTGCCATTTACGGAGCAGGTGTTTGGGGTTACGCTGACACACACAGCATGCAGACCGTGGAAAACAGGTTCCTGAAATTCCTCCTAGCAGTACCCCAAAGCACTACAACATACATAGTACATATGGAATTGGGTATCCCATACTTGGAAGATATCATCAAGATCCAACCTGTTCTTTTATGGCACTGAATCTGGATGTCAGAGGAAACAGGATTTAATCGCTACCTACTGACTGACGTATTGAAATCTGACGGTGCCAAATTCATTAGGTGGCTGGAATATGTGAAAAAACTTATTCTCCATATAGGCCATCCGGAATTTTATATAGATCCAAGCACTATGTGCACTATTTCCAGGAAAGACCTTAAGGCCTGCTGTATGGATCATTTTGGCGAAAAAAGAACAGCTGTTGAATTAAATAAACCTACTGCCCAAGCCCACTATTTGACCATGTCCTCACCTACCATTCAACTATATTTATTATTAATTGATAACGATTTTGATCGTCTTTTGTTGTCTCGTTTTAGATTTAATTTGATATATAGACTTTTTAGTTTCCCAACGATGAACGACTGGTCTAGACATTTGTGTAACTGCCCTTGTGATGGTACTTCCATGCAATCTACTATTCATGTTATTTTATTTTGTAAATTTTATGAAGTACCAAGAAAGACATGGATTGTACCAGCTTTGAAGACCCTTGGTTTGAGACGTTGTCATCCTGCCCTTTTAGCCTTGCAATTTTTAGAGAATGAATTCATCATTGCCACTGTTACTGCATTTCTTAATAATGTTTTTAGATGTCGGAAAACAATGATCATGTGATCGTCAAAACACTTATGTCCTGATTTTATTGTTGTAAACTATATTTGTTTCTTTTTTAACACTGTACTTCGATGGTTAATGCATTTTTTAACCGAATAAAGAAATAATGATACTGACTGCAGCAATAGGTGGTAGATTCTGGGGTCCAGAGCTAAGTGCCTTGGCAGCTTGCATTATAGGTACCGGGCTAATGGTAGTTCTGTTGCTTGTTCCTGTACTGTCTGTAAGTCCTGCGCCCGAGAGCCGTGAGATCATTGCCTTGACTTCACCCTTTGCTTGCACCCACTTGATAAGGGGGCTGCCCTCTGAGCTAGCTTTGCTACGTAAAGTAGCACTATTATGTCGTTGTGTGCAAAAAATTTCAGGGGTTTGCTTTACGACCTTTGTTATTTTAGATTTTCCTTTTTTTCGCTGAGGATAAGCTCAGAGGGTTCTTGATCACGGCCTCGTCTGCCGATTTGTTGGATACAGCTGGCGTGGCTGGCGAGGCTGGTGAGACTGGCGGAGCCAGTATAGATTGCAGCTACATAGCCAGTAAAGGGTTGTCATTACTTTGAGCTTCACATCCCTCTTCAGACGGTTCCTCCCTGGTCAAAGACGATATTTGCAGTGTCAGGTGCGCGGAAGGATTCTCACTAAGGGTAGGTGTTCCTTCATTTAGATTGCTTGCCCGCTTATCTAGTTTACCAGCTGCAAAGTTATCCGCATCTAAATTGGTAGCCATCTCTTTTTGCTTGTCTCTGCCAGTTAGGCTCGTTCTGGCTGCCTCTGCAAGTTATGCTCGTTCTGGCTGCTATAATGTTTCCATTTTTGATTGATGGCTCATGCAGATTCATTGTATCCTCAGCTTGTTGTATCTTATAGTCAGTGTTTGTTGCTCCTTGAGGAGCTAAGACATGTTTAGAGTCACCTGTCTCAACATTCTGACCCTCCTTCTGGTTCCCACCCCCGCTTGTTTGAATGTCTGAGAGTACCTCCAAGAGAGCATCTGCTATTATATCCCCGTAAACTCTAATAATCTACCAGCTGAAAGCAGATCTGCAGCCTTGCCAGAGTGAAGTAATTTCAACATGGGCTTACCCACGTTTGAAGTCCCTCGTAGGGCGGCCGTCCCCTGGGCTGCCGGTGGCACAACTGTACCGATACCGATGCCGGTACCGCCTGCAGAGCAATCTCCTGTATTTGCTGGTGTGCAAACCGCTAGTGCGCCTCTCCCAACCGTCTTCAGTGGAGCCATGTCGACCGATGAACAGACCACAGCTCTGCGCCGTCCAAATCAGCCGCCAGCCGAGCCTCGCGACCCTGCCAACCAGTAAGCTGCATGAGAGATGAACAGAAGCCGTCAAGCCCTGACCGCTAACGCCGTTGACGTCCGTCCTCAGGTGCCGCAGAGTACCTTTTCTCCGTTTCGCCACAGTTTCTAATTTTCGCTGTGTCTCATGTATATCCTCCGTCCCTTAAGTCCCAGCTATCATCCGCCCTTCCGATCTCTCCATTATCTTTTGTGCGGGAGACTTCCGTGTGTCTGCCTCCCAGCTACGGCATCAACCCGCCATCTTCAACACCATCACTTCCACAAACAAGATTGTTTCGAATTCACATAAAACAGATTCAAAGAATTGAATTGGTAAGCAATCCCAATGGGCCTCAGGATTGAAAAGCAAAGATCACAAGCTGTCTCATAGCAGATGCATCAGTTTTTTGTTTTGTTCTTTTCTTTCAATGTATCCTTGTATATGTAGTACCAGAATGCAGTGGATAAATGTGACCTGGATCAGCTTCTCACAATGGAAACAGAAAATATGAGGTTGCTATGCAAGGTATAAAGGAGGATATCTTGGACATCTATGGGACATGAAAGCCCCCGCCTTCATTGTTTCCATTAAGTATGTTTGTTTCTTCATGTTGGCAGTTCCCAAAGTGGGAATAGTCTACACCACCATTGGATATTTTTTATGTTTTGAAATACGATCCTCCAGTCGGTGATACTGTTACACTTATGCATTTACATCTGTTTTATCTATGTTAAGATTAGGCTTGAGTTGTGCCTATAACCTTGAAGTTAGTTTTATGATGAGAGGTCAGTTTGACTGCCTTTGGAGTCTCTGTCAGTTGCTCCTGAGCAAGTTCAGGGATATCCACAATGCTGTGAAGAACTTGAATAAATATCATTGCTGTTTCCAACTGTCATAGCTTTAGTGTGGCAACGAGTGTGCCTGCTAACCATCATTAAGGCCTTAAGAAGTCTCCTACCCTATTTGCTTTGACCCAGTGTCATCTTATTGATTCTTGGAGCCCTGAGCCAGAAACATTTTGGGGGCCTTTGTTTGGAACAACATAATTTTATTGCCCATTGTTTCACAGTTCATGTGCCATGATGCACAACAATGTTCTATTCTATGCAAAAGGTAGAGACACAGTAATAGTCAGAAGTGAGCTGTAGAGAAAGTTTAATTTCCCAGGTGGCCCCTTGAAGGTGAGAACCCTGGCTAATTGCCCCATTTGCACATTCCTTAAAAGCCTTTGCTCTTACTAGTGGAGGATAGCTCAGGTAAGCGGGGTGGGGTGGGGCAGGGCGCGGTAGGGGGGAAGCTGCCAGACGACAGAATAGCTATTATGTATGTATATAATTATACCTATGCCGTAATTTTGTCGTCCTCCCCCACACCGCATTTACCTGTACTGGCCACCGCTGGCTCTTACCGGCTTTTCTGCGATGGGTGATGAGTGAGGGTACTTCATTGACTTTTAGAGGTTGAGCCCTAACCCTTATCAACACTGCTGGTTTTCACCAGCCTTCCTGTTCCTCTGTGGGACAGGTATAGAGATTGCAGGATTTCTCAGTTTATTCCAATTGCTTCAGCCACACAAAATTTGCCTGTGCCATCACACAGTGGCTGGAGCTGCACATACCAACTGTTGAGCTCTGTACTTCATGTGCCTCACTCAACCAACATGCTAGAGAAAACAATTAGAACAGGAACACCAGGGGCGTAACACAGGCCCCCGCAGCCCCTGCGGTGCGGGGGGCCCTAAGATCCAGGGGGCCCCCTCGGTGCTGCACTCTGGCCAGATAGATCCTGAATGAGCCTGGAGGGAGCCCCTCTTCGTACCGTGCAGGGAGGCCCCCTCAATTTTCGTTACACCATTGAGGAACACTTATTGAGGTCTACTGCTAGAGTTGCCACCTGCCCGGTTTTATGCTGCTATGACTGGCCATTTAATGTCCTTGCCGGTACAAAACTTTGAAAAATCACCTAAAACAGTTTCCCCCCCCCTCTGCAGTACATACTATAAACAGAAAATGTTAGAAGATAACACTTTAAAATGTGTTCTACAGCTGCCCTAATGACCGCTGGCAGAAAGTAAACAAAACAGGAAGGGTACGTTAAAAATAAATACAGAGAATTTTATAAAAGGTTCTACTTAAGAATCAGACCCAGGTCTTAGCAGAATCTTAAAACATGAACAGGTGGTTGGTATTTTCCCCTGGGAAAGGTGGCAACTCTACCTACTGCAGGGTAACTCATCAGCTGTGACATCAGCTGTGACTCGCCTCTTCAGAAGAGTGTCCAAGATCACAACATAGCCTGGGGGTGGTGGTAAAAAACAGTGCCAAAAAAAACACACAAACAAAGTTGTTTTCATTGTTACCACACCTACCAGCTCATTCCAAAGAAATGAAACCAATTCAATGTCAGTTTCTGTGAAGCATATGTATTCTTTCTCTAACCCGCCGACTCCACAATTTTAAGGTTAATAACGTATATTGTTGGGTTTTTCAGAAAATTATATTAATAATGAAGTTGTTGAAGGGCTATCTATGCAGCCTGCTATACCACTGTCATATCTTTTGGCACTAGCTGCACCCACTCTGATAAAGTGGGAAAAGTGAATAGATATATTTGAGAACAATTTGGAAATTTTAGATGGTTTGGAATTTAGACCAAGTGAGCCTTATTTGTGACTGTATTGAGAAAGAAGGGAAAAGATATTCCTTCTTGACACTGTTGTTGCACAAGGGGAGATAAGGGACAAATGTTGAAGCAAACAATAATTTGGAGATTCTCCAGAGCAAGTCTGTCAATATAGTAATGCAGCACCACAACTTTTATACAGAGCCCCAGAAAAGCTTTGAAATTGTGGACTAGATTGTTGCAAAGTTAAGGTAGTTGCATGGTAAATGAAAATTAGCAGACCTGACCAATTGATTGCTCAGTGTAAAAATAAGAAGAGGCAGAACAGACTGTAAACAACAAGTAATCCCACACTGCAGGAAAACACTCGAATAGTGACAATTGTTGAAGAGACAGACAAATGTATTGGGGAAATAGAAACATGATTCTAAGAGACAGAGGCAAGTTATTGTAGAAAAGAAGCAAGTTATAGCTAATGGAAATAAGGTTGGGAAGAAAAAGAGATAAGCACAGACTTTGCTAAAGCAAGTAGCGGTCACAATGAGTTATTTTAAAGGATACTATAGAGGTGGAAGCAATTCATACACCACTAATTACAAAGTAATCTTTGCTGTAAATAAAGACTGCTGATGGTTTGGAAATAATGGCCACATTGGGAGGTTCTCCATGAAACTTGATAGATTTAAGGATATATGCATCAAGGAAGATACTGAGGGTAGATGTTGGCCTTGTGTTTTTCCTTTCATGTTTATCCTTGCAGTGTGCTTCGAGCTTGTCTCTTCACTGTGGGATAGGATTAATGTTTAGACTGTGTTAGCACGGTTGAATTAATGATAGATGGAGTGGTGTAGCTCTCATGTTCACGGTGTTACTGCTCAATTTATTAGGTTTCACACAATATAGATGCTTTTTTTCTCTAGTGTGTGTCATGTCTTGGCAAAGAGGAGAGGATGGGTGCATCAAGGAATGTTGGGCATTGTGTTAATTTCTGGAAGGAATAAACCAGTCATGTTGTTCCTAGAACAAATGTCTAAAATAACTCAGGAGGAAGTGTGCATGATTGAACAGGAAAAGTAGTCTTACTTGGAGGACAGGTTCTTGCTGCAGATGATGCCAGTAATTTTGTATTTGAGTTTATTCAGGAAAAACACAAGGATGTATTTGAAGAAGGTTTGGGACTGTTCAAAGATTTTGAACTGAAGCTTAAGCTGAAAGAAGGCCAATGCCTGTCCAGCATAAAGTGAGCTTTTTTATCGGTAAACAAAAGAAAACATGGGCAATTTTATATTTAAAAAAATGCAGTTACTTTTCATGGCGATATTTTTCTATTTTTATTTATGATCAAACAAATACACCAGTTGTTCAGAAAATTAAATTCATGCAATATAAAATCATACAAAATATCAGCATAATGTATTCATTTCTGCAATTCATAATTTGTAATAAGATATCAGTCTGATTATAGAAAACAAACATCTGAAACAATGTATAGATGGCCAAACCAGCCAACATGTTTCATAACATGTGCCGCTTTTTCACGGCTGTAGTAAAAAAGAAAATACAAGCATCATAACATAAACTAAAAAGTAACAATTATTTTTTTATGCAATATTATTTTACTCCATACTGTATTGTGGTCACAGATATTGTCATTATATACCTTCATATTTTTCAAATGCTACATATTTTTAATGATATAATATCATTTGACTATCCATACAACTTTCTTTTTATCTTGCAAGAGAGAGAGAAGAAGAGAAAGAAGAAAAAATATTTTAAATATATGTTGCCTTGCAACATTTATATAATACCATTTGATCGTCCATTTCACTTCATTTTTTATGAAGGAGAGGGAGGAGAGCAAAAAAAAAAACATTTCGAAATATATTTCACCTTACAAAGTATATCTTAATGAATCCTTTGGCAATCAGATCATGTAAAAAAACAAAATAAAAGGAATGGTCTCCCTCATGTTTAGTTACGCTGAATGCAGAAAGATTTTCTTTACTATTAAAGTTATTATTACTGCTCATTCTTATATACCATACCCTATTCATGGAATTAAAGTTTTCTTGATAATGTGGTAGGTATGTGGGATTAAAGTATAACAACTAATGGAGGAAAAGGAGAGTGGCTCTAAGTCAGGAAGATGTGGCTTTGAAGAAAGTATGTGGGAGAGACAGGCGGAGAGGTGATGGAGAGCAGGGATTTAGTGGCTTCATCTTGACTGCTGATTAGGATGTTGTGGATCAGGGTCGGAAAAAAGATGGGGATAGAAATTAAGGGGATGTTGTTAACTCTTGACAAGTTGCCAACACACTTTCAGAGTTACCATCTTGCTGCTCACCTTATAAAGAGCCCAGGATGTATTGTTTACCTGTAGGATTTAAGTTAATTAGTTTAATGAATACATTTATTGGGACCAATGTCCATAAAACATAATTCAACAATTAAAATAGAATAAAAACATAATAACAAGATTCCAGTGACATCACTAAAATATAATTAAAATACAACAACACTCTCTTGTGGAGGGCTTATCATTTTAGTACTGAGTAAAAAGCCAGCTAATTCCGTTAGCCAACAGTGTGATTGCTTCCTGTCTAGGTCATGTTTGATATTTTACAAATAAAGATTTTAAAAACTTTACTTGAGCTAGTTTAAAAAATAATCTATCAGAAAGCCGTGGCCTGCCCACATGGGCAGTGGGCCGTGCTCCCTCACCTTTTTCTGGAGAAGACGAGTGTCTGTCAGGCTGAGCAAATCTCAGCCTGATGGGCACTCTTCTTGTTCAGGTCAGGCAGCTTGGAGCTAGATATGCACTAAATGAGCAGGCGCTTGGCTGTTTGAGCTGAACTTTGCAGGCTGAGGATTTCACAGCCCTGTGTGCGTGGCCTCCTCAGCCTGACATAAGTGCCTGGAGGCCCTCTCCCTCATGATGAAGGGGGGCATCACTGATTGCCTCTGACCTGGGTGCTTCAGTCTTAAGCCCTTAAGTGCTCAGGGCCAAGTGTCAATCAGTGACACCTCATCACAGAGTGGGGTGGGGTCAGCAAGTCTCATGAACCCATTCCACTCTGTGACGAGTGAGGGACAGCTGCCTCCCCTCATTAAGAAGGGAGCAGCCCCAACCCTCCTGGAATCTCTGAGGCGTTCCTCTACCGGAGCTGCAGGGAAGGTAAGTTGATGTTTTTGAATGTTTGGTGCGTGCATGATTGTATGTATAAATGTAGGGGTGGACAAGTCTCGCCAAATCCCTTGGCTCTATAAAATTAGAGCTGTCCTTATGGCAATGAACCATGGACAACTTTGGTTAGACCCAGTAGGGAATCCCTTCCCATCGAAGATAGAGCTTTAGAGACTGTATGTTGAGATGTTCCAACGTAAATCTTACGCCCAGAAACTGGGGGCTCATTAACTGACCTCTTTATGGACCACAAGCTTGATTACTGTCTGGAACCCTATTGGGATATTATCATTGGAACTGGAGATAGGAAGTTGTATCATCAATTCAGAGTCGGATCCCTAGCTTAAAAATCATTTATTAAAAAATGGGGTCAGAATTTGGGTTCAAATATGGATACCTCCTGTCATTGTTGCCCAGGGATTCCAGAGACTATTCCACATGCTCTTTTTGTTTGTCCTGCATATAGCGTCCCACGTATGAAGTGGATCAAGCCCTTGTGTAATCAGATAGGTATAAGATCTGCGCAAACTGCCCTGCGCATTTTTAAGTGCGACACAAAGGAAGTTATTGTAGTTGCAGTGGCGAAGTTTTGGTCTTCGTGTTGGGTCATAACAAGAAAATTTCTTCAGACTTAAAAATTTAACATTAGGATCTTATGGATTATTGATTTGTATTGTTTTTATTGTTATTACATTAGTCTTGGAATATTTAATATCTTTTTAACGCAACTTATTGATGATGGGTTTTTTCTTTTAATTGTATTCTATGATATAGTATTGTATATCTTGTTGTGTCTTTTATGATTTTTTTAATCGAATAAAGACTAATGAAATGATGGAAAATGATGTATAAATGTATAAATTTGTTGTGAGTGAGTTTTGTGAATTGGTGTGTGTTTGCGCGTTTGCAAATGCATGTGTGTGAATGAGTGAGTGTATATGTATGCGTATATGGTCCGCCCGTCCTCCTGTCTGCCAAAATGACCAGTCGCTACTGTTATCAGAATAGGATATATGGAGCAATTCTTGTTGAGGTAACATTGACACAGACTATTATCCTCCCGCCAGTCTTTATGCCGTTCTAGGAGGGAAAATACTGGGTTGCACCCAAGCATTATTTTGAGTTTTTCTATTCGTTTTTTGATATCCGGCAAACTAAAGACATACAGAAAAATATTGGCATGCCCTAGGATTTTGTAAGTGAGCCTAATGGAGAGTCTCTTAGACAAATAAGTCATTGATAAGTAGGTCATATCTTGTCTAAAGGAGACTTAGAAAGAAGCTGATTCCTTCAGTAGGTTTTTGGGGGGGGAAATGTGTGCCATTTTAGTATTGAGACCAAAGAAGTATGTATGGATTTGAATTGATTGACACTGTAGATTGTTCTAGCCCATTCCCCTTCACCTGCACAAATTTCCTCCCAACACAATTTGGATATTTTTTATATGTATTCATCCTGGGCTAACTGCTGCCGGAACATTAGTCGGCATGAACCTGCCATGATATACCACAAGGTTAGATTGAATTCCTGCCAAATGCCTTAAACCATGGACCCCTTAGACACAATATACTTTTTAGGGCTAGGCTCTCAATTGAGTCCCAAGGAAATCTTGGATCCAAACCTAGGTCCTCAGCCCCACATAGGACAAGGGGTGGAATTTTTCTTTCATGAAGGGTCCAATGAAAGTCCTTCAAGAGTGAGATTACATTTCACTAAGGACCTTGTTTGTAGGGAGACTCAATCTTTGATAGTTTTCAGATGATCTTCCCACTTTAAATTACTAGAAAATGTGAACCCTAAATAGTCATATTGATTCACTAATTCAATCTCTGTCACATCAAGGTACCATTTAAAGTTGCTTAGCTTTTTTCTCAAAAATCAGTGTCCTTGTTTTCTTCTGGTTTATCATTAGTGCATTTTCTTTACAATAGGCCCTTAAAGCAACTATTTTTCTCTATAGACCAATGGTCGTGTTGACTAAGACAAT
Source organism: Triturus cristatus (assembly GCF_964204655.1). Classification (NCBI taxonomy): domain Eukaryota; kingdom Metazoa; phylum Chordata; class Amphibia; order Caudata; family Salamandridae; genus Triturus; species Triturus cristatus. The sequence continues at coordinate 608,350,010 of NC_140593.1, read as the reverse complement.
CAGGTCATACGCGTACAGTAGAAAATAATTGAGTATCTTTTAATGCAGATGACAAGTCTGCCACATATTAACAAAAGAGGTTGGGGGCTAAAGCACAGCCTTGCCACAGACCCTTCCTAATTAGTATTTTTGTGAAAGTCTCTGTGACTTCTTTAATTCTACTTGTACCCATTTAGACACGTGGAGAGCCTGGATCGTATTTGAAAGATCTTCAGAAATATTCCAGGTTCTCATTTTACTACACATTCACCCTCCTTCCACTGTACCCAAAGCTGTGTTGAAATCAAAAAAGCAACATCTCAACCTTTGATTGGTTGCAAATTATTTTTTGGTTATTGCCCTTAATGAAAAGCAATGGTCCGCGGGGGACTGACCTTCCCAAAATCCACCTTGTTTGATGAGGAGCAGTCTCAAATCTCTGATTCATTCCTTCTGATGAGTCAGTAGGTTTTTTGAAAACACCTTCCCCAAAATATCCAGACGAATAATTAGTCTTCAATTTGATGGACACCTTTCGTCACTTTTTTTCAGAACAGGTTTTACAATTGACTCTTTCCAGGAGTCCAGTTAATTTGCTGTTAAGCTACCTAGGAAAGCTTTTTTGCCCACCAGTTACTATTGGTTTTTAAAATGATTGCCAGAATGTTGTCTGGGCGGGGTACTCTGCTCAGCTTCAGGGATGCTATTATAGACTTAATATCGTTACATGAAAACCAAGTGGTTATCCGATCAGGTGCAAGGCCTGCCTAGTCATTGTGGTATTTCACTAAGAACGAAGAGAGTTGAGATTATTATCAGTTTGTGCTCGGTCTCCTTCTGGATAACTGGGAAGCTGTATAGGCTATCCAGGTGTGCTATCCATGCATCCTTTTCGATTGAGCACTGTAATACTCTTCGGTAGCAACAACTTGCCTGATTCATCATGTTCCAAAACTGCTTTTGATCCCGAGACTCCATTACCTCAATCATTGACTCGCAACAGCGATAAAAGAACTGTCTTTGCCTTTCTCTAAGAAATTGCCTATACTGAGGTGTGAGGCAGTCCACCACTTCTTGGGTAAAATCAGGCAAACCTTTTCTATAATTTATGGCTGCTTACCTCACCTTCCTTTTTAGCTTCTGGCATGTGCTGTCAAACTATGCAAGGGGGCAGCCTTTGTGGCAACTTTAGCCTTACTCATATCTTCAACTAGATTGGCATGTAAATAATAAAGCACATTTCCATCACAACCTTATACCATATTAATATATCTTCTCCCCACTCAGGGTCAATGTCTATATTTCCTACAACTAGGAAAGGGTTAGGGAATCAAGATGTTTGGGGTCCAGACTGGTGTTGAGCCAAGGGGAAAGCTCATGGCTAAGGGTAAAACTTTCTCCACCCCCAGAGTTTCCCCAACACTAAGAGTAACCACAAATGCCCAATGGTCACTCCCCTTGCATCATAAAACATTACATTATCTATACTCCCAAACTGCCACACAAATACATAAATATAATCAATAGGGCAACTATGGTTGCCAGCTTGAAACAACTGACTGGCTGAAATGTCGCTGTTGATAAGTCCATTCAGGCAAATCAACCCAGACTTGGCCAGCCTGTGCCCAACATGATATCCTTCTTCGGTAAGATTTAATGATTATGTGTTATTTTAGTCTATTCTTTATTCAGCATCATTTTATGCATGCTTCTTTGGTTTTTTTGTTTGTTATTGTATAGAAGGGGTATACGTTATACTTGCATTTGCAGCCTTGAGATGTGTTATAGAACCTTGAAAATGACTCTTTGGATGTGAAGTCACTGCAGTGCTTAATTTGAGCCTGTGGTTTCCGGTGCTCGGCACGGTGCTTAATTGTCAATACTGGCATTTAGATAGCCTGCTGCACTGTGGCGCTATCAGTCGAATTTAAAAATAACAGAAACATGTCTAATACCTACTACAAAAGGCCATTTTCAGGTTTTGCCTGCATAGCGCATGTGCTGTGCTTGTGAAATCTGTTCTATTTAATATATCATAAAAGGGGACTCTTATCAGTTCCCAATACCGAACAAACTGTGTTCATTCGCTTTTGTGGCGAACTTTTTTTTTTAACTTCTTTTGGCTGCACACATTTCAATACTTCTACTAAAGCTGCTCACACTGTTTAAGCCCCATTCACTCTCAAGCAAAAATGTCTCACCATGGAAAAGGCAGACAGATTCTAACAGTATTCTGGAATGCTTACTTTTTATTACTTAGTTGTGTAAAGCAGATGCTTTAGCCTTAGAACGTTTGTGGCATTACCTATTTTTGCCTCAGCACCTTTCTTTGCACTTTGTAGGCATTATCGGATTGGTTTTTTCAACTTGATCTTTTTGGTCATTATGATCAAATTCTAAATGTTTTAAGAAACATTGCTTGTTGAAAATAAAGTTAATATACAAGAGCTATGCTATATTTTACTACTAAACAGGCAGCCACAATTGCAGTTACCTTAAAGTTAAAAGGGGCTTGATTTGAATAGTGCAGCAGGTGCAGTGTCTCAGGGACCAAAGCCAAACCCAGATTATTGCTAAAATGTAAAACTAAACAGGCAGTCACAAGTGCAGTTACCTTGCAGACAATAGGGTCATGATTTCAATGGCATAGCAGGTGCAGTGACACCAGGACCAAAAGTTCACGGCACTCCACTAAACACATACAATAGCATATATTTTACTACTAAACAGGCAGTCACAAGTGAAGTTATCTTGCAGACAACAGAGTCATAATTTGAACGGTGTAGCAGATGCAGTGGTACCGGGCCAAAAAGTTGTCAGAACTTCTCTAAACACCTAATGTTTCTCTATTTTACTACTAATAAACAGCCATTCACAATTGCAGTTGCCTTGCAATTAAAACAAGCTTGTTTTAAATGGTGCAGCAGGTACAGCGGTACCAGGGCCAAAGTGTTATCATAACTCCACTTTACACTAAATGTTGCTATATTTTACTATTAAACAGGTAGGCACAAGTGCAGTTATCTTGCAGACAACAGGGTCATTATCGGAATGGTACAGCAGGTGTATTGGCACTGGGTCCAAAAGTTGTCAGAACTTTTCTAAACACCTAATATTGCTGTATTTTACTCCTAAACAGGCAACCACAAGTGCAGTTACCTTACTGACAACAGGGTCATGATTTGAATGGTGCAGCAGGTGCAGTAACACCGGGCCCAAAGGTTGTCAGAACTCCTCTAAACAGATAATATTGCCATATTTGACTATGATACAGGCAGTCACAATTGCGGTTATCTTGCAATTAAAAGGGACTTGATTTGAACGGTGCAGCAGGTGCAGTGGCTCTGGGGCCAAGAGCTCTAGGGACCCCACTAAACACAGATTATTGCAAAATGTTACTACTAAAGAAGACAGTCACAAGTGTATTTATCTATCAGGCAATAGGGTCATGATTTAAATGGTGCAGCAGGTGCAGTAGCACCAGGACCAAAAGCTCACCCCACTAAACACCAAATATTGTTATATTTGACTACTAAACAGGCATTCACAAGTGGTGTTACCTTGCAGACAAAAGTGTCATGATTTGAATGGTGCAGCAGGTGCAGTGGCTGTGAGATGGATTAAGCCACGCCCTATTTACAACACTAAGTTAGCATAAACGAGATCATTTTTAGCAAGCAAGCTTGTCGTTTCTGCTGCGCTGCACACGACACTGTTATTATGTGTTATTCATTTTAGAAATGCTGACTCGACTTTGCCTTACAGGATAACACACTGTTGTTTCACATTCTTAACCGTGAAATGTGCCCTTGGTCTGTACATCATGCAAAGAACGCGTCTGGGTCACTAGAAGGTACAGAGTGTTGTGTTTAGATTGATCGTACCACTTGTTAGACATATCATGCATACAGCTGCCAATATCTGAAGGACAAGCGTCTTTAATATTGCAGAACAGTTTGGTTTTACATTCATTCGAACAGAAGAGCTGATGCATGCTGTGAGAGCTGATCCTTTGATGTGATTCTACTAAGCTGATCTATACAGTATGGGGTCCCCCCTTTTAGCCTAAGAGACCTTCTAATAGTCTAATAATAATGTATTAGGTTATAGTGAAAGGAGTGTGGTCGTATACCACTGTCATTAATAGTATGATTGCTCCTTTCATTTTATATGGTATTGTAATAATGCTTATGGTTCTGATCTGTACTGTAAGTCTGCTAGTGTTAGCCAAAGTACTGCATCTTAGGACGCGAGGTTTATAAAATAAACTCTTTAAACTTTACCGTGTCTGTATTATTATGTTGTGGACTAACAAATAAGTACGAACAGGTATTTCGTATTCCCACCACTCCTGAGAAATATCTAAGTCGCTTGTTCTGGTTTGTCTATACATTGGGACCGCCTAGCTAGATCTAGGTTAACGAATGGGATACTAAGCTAGTCGGATAAGGGGTTCTGGGTTCTGAGGGGAGTTTTCTGGTACACCACAATTCTCTGAGGTCCTGGTCTCCTGCGCATAGTTCTGTACAAAAGCAGAATCCCTGCAACATGGCGCACCTAACGTTTGGTCTTAAGATCTGAGACGCTTTAGTAGTACTAGTTTTAGTCCACAACTACCCTCACTCTCGTTTCCGGAAAACTTGAGTGACGGTTTAACCTACCTAGGTTTAGACTAAAGGTTCTATCAAGCTTGAAAATTAAAAAGGTTATAATTTTTGAGCCCAAGTGCTACTGTGAATATCGTTGTTACTCTTTAAGGGGTCCTTATGGCGGTAAATATTCCCGCTCATAGTAGGGTTCCTCTGCGCGCTCATTTGAGGGCGTATGGGGTACCTGATGACGGGATGTCCGTAGTCTTTGTGGTCAGTGCTGATACCACCTACCCATATGAGTTGTTTTACTCATGGGTGACCTTTGCGGAGGTGGATACAGACGATAATTTGTTCCACGAATATACAGCCTCGGCTGTACCTGCGGCTTATGCCCCATATCGGACTATGGAAATTCCTATTTCTGCCTGGCAGCATACAATTTGGTTTAGTGGCGCCCTCCCCCATGAGGTCGTATCGGCGAGAATGGGCCCGTTGTCAATTGCAGGGGCTACATGGCCGGATATACTCCACACCCACGCTACCTGACGGTGGGAGTGGGTGATTTACGAAGGCTACACACAGCCCTGATTACGGTCCATAGGGCTTTAGTGCAGTATGTGTCACGCACAGTTCAGGTGGGAGCACCTGCAGTTGCTGGACACGGGGCGGATCACCATCACGCGGTGGTGATTAGCCCTGTTATGGTTAACGCGGTTGTCGGCAAGCGCCTCCTCAGTAAGGATGAATTTCCTTACTGGCTTGCGGAAAAATTTGATCAATTAGAAGCCGTGTTTCCAAACACTACACCTGTGGATAAACACAGGATACTCACCATTACTTTGCCGAAAGACCTAGTCCCTGAACTTGTTGATTGTGACAATTGGGGCAAGGTCTTTGCTGCGACATATTCGAAGTGCTACGGCACTCCGTCTATGGCTGTACTACCCTCCATCATCAAGAAAGTTCAAGAAAGTCATGGTGCGGAGGCAGCTATTGAGTTGGGATTATGGCTTGTCGACAGTTTCGATGGGATTTGTTCCATGGTAATGGGCAACCTCAAAGGAGATGCCATGCAGTTCCAAGTTGGTAATATGCTGGAGCTTGTGACTGATGCCGATAAGCCTAGGGAGTTCGCAAAAATTATTGCGAAAGCCTATAGGATGGTCGGACGTAGTGCCTTAGGTGTGAAACCCACCATCAAAATTCCCGATGTAGTGCAACAAACTAAGGTGAGTTCGTCTACAAAAGACGAAAAGCCCAACTTTCCTAAACAAAGTTGGCGAGCCAAAAAACAAGAGAAGCAGCAACAGAAACAGGTTTATCGTCCTGCCTCACCAGTTCAGTCGTATAGTGAACGCACTTATGATTTGCGCGATCGTACTCGTATTAAGTCACCTGATAGGTTTCAGGTTTCTGAACAACGCTCTCCTCGTTCTTCACAGGAAACATCGACTTCGCACTCTGGTGGTGGAGAGCGTGGAAGAGGACGGGGCACTCAAGGTCGTGACCAGCCCCGCCAGACTGACGGTAAAGGCAAGCAGGAAGACGCTGCCAGACCACGTCCACCGTTTCAGAAAAAGAAAGTTGCTGCTATCTCAGCGAGATATGCCTCAGATGGTCAGGACACAGCTTCGGAACCTGACATGGGCACTAACGCTGCTAGACAGCGCGGCGGAAGTTACAGTTGTGCGGGAAGCATTGCGTCCGTTTCTGGAGGCGACAGCAACTGACATTTATGTGACAGTTGAAACTGCTGATACTCGTGTAGCCCCCCCGGAAAGATTATTTGAAATAGTCCTTAATATTGAGGGTGACATACAACGCAAAATTAAAGTGTTTTTTTGGGATAATCTTACCACCACATATGATATTCTTTTGGCGGAGAAAGATTGGCCTCCGGCTTTCATTTTGGACGCCCCTAGGGGAGAGGAAGTTATACTTCCTTCCTTTGGGCACGCAGTGCCCACGGAGGAGTCTACTAGGTTGGCCGGGGAGTGGGCGCAGGTGCTTGCGCCTGTGTTATATCGTAATCAGGTTGGCTGGGATAAATGTTCTCCCAATCACGAGATTCCATTGCGATCCAATCCCCAGCCTCAACCCCAATATCACATGCGTCGCGAGGCTAGACCTCACGTCGCGTCCATCCTTGAACAATTGGAATATCAAGGAGTGATTGAGACATGTGTGTCACCCATGAATAATCCTTTATTCACTGTAACGAAGCCTGACGGGTCGTACCGCCTAGTTTTGGATTACCGGCATTTAAACTCACATTGCCGGACATGTGCGGTACAAAATACTCATAGTTCGGCTCTCGTAGATAGTCTTGTGAGAAAACATTTCAAAACTACGCTCGAGTTATCCAATGGCTTTTATTGCCATAATCTGGCCCCTCTTAGTTATGAGTGGACAGCATTCACCTCGGGTGGCAAACAAAATTTGTTCAAGAGGCTCCCGATGGGCTATAAAAACAGCCCTGGAGTTTTTGCCGCTCGCGTGGTCTCTCTCTTGGAGATGGTAGACCCGGAAGCATACTCGTATGTCGATGACATCTATCTGACAGACGACGAGTTGCTTCCACACCTTGCTCGTGTGGATAACATAGTGACTATGTTTGCAGACTTCGGTTACAAGTTTAACTTTAAGAAGTCCCACATTGCTGAATTTACAGTGTTGTTCTTGGGGTACGAACTCAATAATGAAGGTCGAAGCTTGGCACCGCAGTTCCTTGAGAAATGCGCAAACCTTCGTATCCCTACGACACTGAAAAAACTACAATCCTTGCTACTGGGTGGGCGGACCCCGTACATGATGCTCTTTGGAGTGAGAATGTTTTCTGAATTTCGGTCGATCCTACATTCCTGATTATGCCCAGCGTATCAAGACGCTTTATGCCTTGATACAACCAACTTATACCAGATCTTGCTGGCTGCCAGAGCACTTGTTGGCATTGTATACTTTGCAAACTGATCTTCTTACAGCTAAATATCTAAAAACTCGTGACAACCACACCAACCTGGTCATTAGAATTGTTCCAGGCGCGGAAGGTTTCACGTACTTAACGTTCAATGAGGGTGACACAGTCCCCATTGCTTACAAATCTCATCTGTACACTTCGGCTGAGCTGCGATTTTCCACTGTTGAAAAAGTCTTGACAGCAGTTCAGATGGCGATCCTGAAAGAACGAGCGCTATCACAGGGAAAACGCATGCTGGTAGTAACACCGTTTCCTGCTCTTGAAGCAGTTACTAAAGCTAGTGTACCAAATTCTAAGGCTTTACATCCAAGGTGGATACAATGGGCAACCTCCTTAGCTTCGCCAGACGTCGAATACATCTTTGACGCGGCGTTGCAGACTCAAGAGAGTTTGGAGTATGAATTTGTTCATCCTGCTCCACAGTCATTGCGCCCCATCGAGGAATACCATTGTGTCATATACACTGAAGGGTCGGCGCAACCCGCAACTGGATCAAGGCACGCTTATTCAGCGGCTTGCGCAATTGTAGTCGGTACTTTCGTGAATGGAGAGTTCAAATCTGATGCAGTGCATACGCAGTCATTGGGTGATTGTACCGCGCAACTGGCGGAGCTTCGTGCTCTGGTGCTTGCACTTGAGTTTGCTGATCACAGAGTCACTACTCTTATAGTGAGTGACTCTTCCTTTGTGTTCAATCTTACAACGACAATTTACTTTTTTGGATTATGAATGGTTTTCGTGATTCCAAAGGTAGCGCAGTGAAGCATAAAATGCTTTGGGCTCGAGTGTCGGAACTCAAAGGGAGTCTGCCACTTGTGGATGTAATTCACACTCTTGGTCACCAACGAGTTGGTGTCCATGCTGTCGGTAAAAGTTTGGCTGACGAGGCAGCTAAAACAGCAGTGGCGACATATTTAGTAGCAGCAGTTACAAGATCAAAATCTAAGATAGATGCAGACATCTTAGCAGCTATAGCTGCTTCAGAGACAGGGACAAACTTCCCTCGAGGTTTCCCTTCTCGATACCATTATCACTTAAGTCCTGATAACGTCCCATTGGTGAGGATTAACGACGTTGGTGATAGATTGATTCCCAACGTGGACTGCAGACCAAATTTGATAACAGCTGCCCACGAAGGTGTTGCGTCTGCGCATGCTGGAGTGTCAGCAACTGTGTCTCTTTTGCAGCAACGTTACTGGTGGTACGGTTTGTATAAACAAGCACGGGCTTATGTCCTTAATTGTGACATTTGCCAGCAGATCAAACCCTCTTCTGTTGCGCGTCCACCTCCAACGCAGCTGCATATATCTAATCAACCACTAGCGTGTGTTTATTTAGATCACTGCGGTCCTTTTACCTCTGATACTGCGTACAAGTACATCTTGGTTGCAGTGGATTCGTGCACACGTTTTCTGTGGGTGTGGCCACAAAGGAGTGCTGATGCCAGGACTTTCATCAAAGCATTGCGTGTCTTTATAGGGAGTTTTGCGTGTGGTACCCTTCACTCTGATCAGGGCCCGGCGTTCGCCTCTAAGGCTTACAAAGAGGCTATGAGAAGTTTGGGGGTCCAAGTCAAATTTTCGTCTCCATACCGGCCTGAGGGCAATAGTGTTGTGGAACGGATGAACCGTGACCTAAAGCAATCGTTGACAGCCAAGGTGTTAGGTACAGGCCGGAACTGGCTTGCACACTTGTATGACGTCCAACGTGCACTTAATAATCTCCCTAGAAGGTCTCTGGGTGGGCGGACCCCGTACATGATGCTCTTTGGAGTGAGAATGTTTGTTCCGGACCTTGATGGTCTAGACATGGCGGCAGCTGCCGCACCTTTTGACCTCGATGACCACTGTGCTGTATTACAGAATCTACAAGAAGCAAGAGACACTCTAGCAAAGGAACACGTGCCCTCTACATCTTAAGAAGCGCTCCTGATTCCGGTGGTCGGCTGGCTGCCTCGAGTTGGTGATCTGGTCCGTGAGAAGGTGGAGAACAAGAAGGAGTTTGGCCCCTCTTATCGTGCACCAGTCCCGGTGCTTGGAGTATTGGGTACACGTACAGTTGTTTTACCACCACTTCCTGGTCGCAAGGATAACAGGTACATTTCAATTGAGAATGTCAAGCTATACAGGGTGGCCGATTCTCCATAGTATGACACCTTCGGTTTCCTGCCATCAATGCTGAGAAACTCTGTTGTGTTGCCACCCTCTATCATCGTGCCTGAAGTTTCCATTGAAATGAATACAGTTTCAGACCTGCCTGTGCCTCCTTCTGCTGGTGGTTTGCCTGGTGATTCGGAGTATGCTTATCCTACAGAACTCGCTTTTCCCCTATTAAATACAACAACACTTACCCAGTCACATTCTTCCTTTGAAACTGAATCATTGACTTCCACTGTCCCGTCCAAAATCTCTATATTTTTTGCCTGGTTCAAGAGACATTTTTTGGTTGCACCTTGGACTTACATCTGGTTGGTGCTAATTTGTATTTTTTTATTCATGACAATTGGCTTTGTGGTCGTGTTTTTTAGACTTATCAACGGACACTACCTGAATGAGCGTTCTACAATTCAATTAATTGATGGAACTTTGGCCCCCCATTGTTCATCACACATCATGAAAAGAGACCAGACGTTTGTGAACATCACCGCCTGGCCTGTACGTGATGGGATTGCTTGGGATGCGGTGAACTTTCAAATTCATGGTCCCACCGAAGTTATTAATGTGCCAACTGTTTTTCGTGTTTCTATGGGTGATGTAGTTAAACAAAACATCCGCTCAGATGATTGGGATGTACAAGCAATAGAAGCACTGTTTTCTGATTTAAAATATTATGCTGCATTTGATGCAGAAGATCTGTATTTAAATACTGCGAACTATGATGAGCAATTTTGTTTTCAACATTATGGCACACATTTCCTCCCCATGCAAATACTTTTCGAAATTTTGTTAATTTCACTCAATGGGAACATTGTCCTGTCCCTATGCCCGGCAGCTCTGCCACTTTATTGAAAAAATTCACATACTTTTCGGATTTTAGTGTGTCAAACCCTGAGTCTTTTTATTTTAAGGTGGAGGTAGAACCCACATCTAAGGTCAGACTGACACACACAAAATTATTATATTCCAAATCCTTTATGGACGAATTGGCTATTGGAGGTTATGACGTATGGAAAGCTACTATCGATCTTAAATCGGTTTGGGGAACTAAACCGTGGCAGGTACAAGGAACTGAAGCTTTGCATCGTGCCTGTCTTATCCCAAACCATATTTTATTTTTAAATTCGTCTATTTTTAAGACCACCTGTTTTGGATTGGCAATATCTAAAAAATTAATTTCCCCCTTGATCCCTGATCTGGGTGCTTATCCTGGTTGGGAAAATCACTCAGATCTGTCCCTTACTATGTTGCAGTCGCTTGTTTCCAATGGCACCTTCAATATTTCGACATTGAATCCTGAGGGTTGGTTGGTATGGCAAACAAGCTCAGATTCCTGTCAACGTCTGTTTCTGGATTTAGCTCCAGGATATACACAATTTAGGGTTGACCCTCGTTTTACATCTTCACACACAGTGACTACCTACTCTGTAGGTAAATTATGTCAGTCATGGCTGCAACATTCCACGTTGACTTCAGTTAAGCTTCATTTATCACGCTTAAATGACAAAATAGATTTAAAATGATTTTATTAAGGGTCCTGCAAATGGCAGGTCTAAACGATGGGCTTATGCTATTTACAATGAAATCTGGAAATTGTCGCAAATTGAAGCTGCTTCTAGATTACGTGCTATTGACCAGGCCAATATGGAAAAAGTATTGGCTGTGATAGATAAAAGTATTAATACGTTGTCTTCTAGAATTTATACATTAGATAATATTGTTTCTTCTGTCGTAGACATTGTGCAAGATGATGTATCTGTGTTGTATCATGGTCAAAATCAGTTGCGTTCAATTATGCAGTTTGCATGGACATTGCAAACGTTAAAGGCAGGGAAAGTCCCTTGGGATTACATGAATATTTCATCATTGTTCCTTCCGTTTAATTTAACTGAAAAACAGCAGTTCATGTCCATGAAAGATGCAACTTATGCATTGCTGCACATTGAAAAATTAGAACCTTTACCTTTTTCTGTAGCTGAGTTAAATTCAGCCATGTGGTTAATTCACGGATTAGTCACTTTACCGTTCAGTTTGTTCAAGTTTAGTTCGTGCATGAAACATTATGCCATCGGCAGATATGAACAACTTGGTGATGCGTGTCTGCATGAAGTTTGGTCACTCCCGTTCACTTACAGATGCGTGAGGGATGGCAAGGAAGTTTACTTAAAAGGTGAAGAATGCAATTCCGCTCCTGATCACTCTGTGGTTTGTAGACATATACAATTACATGGTGCTTGCAATATACACGCTCCTAATTTAGCTTGTGTCCTAAAAGGGATTGCAATGCCAGTTATAACGTCTTCTTTTAAGCTGCTTGCCAACGGTAGTTATTTGCTTTTAAATAGTGAAGCTTGCTGTGGGATGCTAGTGGGTATTCCTTACATAGTGACTGTTTCACAAAAAGTAGTTTGCTGTAATAACGTCCTTTTCCCACCCCCGCAAGGCCGACTCGATATATCCATCTGGCCAGCGATTCCAACCTTGAACGCAGAGTTCAATAGGATGAGCAGAATAAGGGCTCTTTTGTCTAAAAAAGAGGTTGCGTTGACTTCGTCCCGTGAAACATTTCTTCTTAATGTTGCGAACACACGCACTGAGGTACAAGCTCTTTTAAATACCGACCTCCCCCTCCATTTTGGAACCTTGATTCAAACTATCTTTAATGCTTCGTCTACGACTGGCCTTGTTCATTTTTTTAAAATTGTGGGCTCGGGCCTCGTGACATCTTTCCAGACTGTTTTTGGTGTGATCCCCGCATTTTTACATTCTATTTTTTCGAGTGTCTTCGGAGGGTTTCCCTTGCTCCTCGCTTTGGTGGCTGGGATCCTCTTGTTGATTTGCGCACTTCGATATGGCTGCACACCGGGAGTTGCAACACAGAATGCTGCGCTTGCTCCCTCTTCGTAGCCGGATGCTTGATTTCTACGGCACCTTACCACTGGCGGTATTAAGCATCAAGTATGGATTGTCTTTCCGGTTTCCCTTTTTTACGTGTGTGCAACCTGTCTTTCATTGCCTAGATTGTCCCTTCCAATGGGCTCTGGACTTGTGCCTGTCAAACTTGGCGTCACCTGACCCGGATTTTGATGAACTAATGTGTCCCTTAGTGGCTCATGAATTTGATTGTTCTGCTGTCGGGTTTATGGCTTTGGGTGCTGCACACGGAGTCCTTGAAAACTGGGATATCGGAGAGGCAGCTATTGATTTCCTTGAAAGGAGCTATATTGAGGTGACTGACAGTTGTCCTATCATGATGCTGGATGCTCCGATACTTGATGAACATGTGTGTTCCTTTCCCTTGCTCAATTGGATGGCAGATACTTTTGCGGAACGCTCCAATGATTTCCTCTTGGAAGCAGTTGCAACTTATGGTGCATATACCTTCATGGATTGACTGATTGACATTGTCACTCCGGGGTGCATCCGGGAGTGTTAATTTTCTATGAAAGTTTTGCTTATTTTTTTAATATATCAATTTTTTTTTTTTAACAAAATTTTTTTGTTATTCTCGGACTTTATACTTACCTTATATGGACTTATAGTTCATGCCCTTGGTTCCGTTCTAAATCACTTGAACTCTGCGTTCTTGATAAGTGTGTCCCTATTGGTTAGTGCTCCGATCATGGGGGGGTGTGAGATGGATTAAGCGACGCCCTATTTACAACACTAAGTTAGCATAAACGAGATCATTTTTAGCAAGCAAGCTTGTCGTTTCTGCTGCGCTGCACACGACACTGTTGTTATGTGTTATTCATTTTAGAAATGCTGACTCGACTTTGCCTTACAGGATAACAAACTGTTGTTTCACATTCTTAACCGTGAAATGTGCCCTTGGTCTGTACATCATGCAAAGAACGCGTCTGGGTCACTAGAAGGTACAGAGTGTTGTGTTTAGATTGATCGTACCACTTGTTAGACATATCATGCATACAGCTGCCAAGATCTGAAGGACAAGCGTCTTTAATATTGCAGAACAGTTTGGTTTTACATTCATTCGAACAGAAGAGCTGATGCATGCTGTGAGAGCTGATCCTTTGATGTGATTCTACTAAGCTGATCTATACGGTATGGGGTCCCCCCTTTTAGCCTAAGAGACCTTCTAATAGTCTAATAATAATGTATTAGATTACAGTGAAAGGAGTGTGGCCGTATGCCACTGTCATTAATAGTATGATTGCTCCTTTCATTTTATATGGTATTGTAATAATGCTTATGGTTCTGATCTGTACTGTAAGTCTGCTAGTGTTAGCCAAAGTACTGCATCTTAGGACGCAGGGTTTATAAAATAAACTCTTTAAACTTTACCATGTCTGTATTATTATGTTGTGGACTAACAAATAAGTACGAACAGGTATTTCGGATTCCCACCACTCCTGAGAAATATCTAAGTCGCTTGTTCTGGTTTGTCTATACATTGGGACCACCTAGCTAGATCTAGGTTAACGAATGGGATACTAAGCTAGTCGGATAAGGGGTTCTGGGTACTGAGGGGAGTTTTCTGGTACACCACAATTCTCTGAGGTCCTGGTCTCCTGCGCATAGTTCTGTACAAAAGCAGAATCCCTGCAACAGCACCGGCACCAAACGTTGTCAGAACTCCACTAAACACCTAATATTGCTATATTTGACTACTATATAGGCAGTCACAATTGGAATTATCTTGCATTTAAAAGGGGCTTTGAATGGTGCAGGAGGTGAGGTGGCACCAGCCAAAAGCTCTAGGTTCCCCACTAAACGCAGAATATTGCTAACTGTTACTACTATAAAGGAAGTAAAAAGAATTGTTATTTAGCTGGCCCTAGCCGAGGGCCATGATTTCAATGGTGCTGCAGGTGCAGTGGCACTGGGGCCATAATTGTCAGAACTCCTCTAAACAACAAATATTGTTATATTAAACTACTAAATAATCAGTCACAAGTGCAGTTACCTTACAGGCACTTGGGTCATGATTCCAATAGAGCAGCAGGTGCAGTGACAAAGCTCTAGGAACCCCTCTACACACCAAACATTGCAATATTTTAGTACTAAACAGGCAGTCACAAATGCAGTTATCCTGCAGGCACAAGGGCCATGATTTGAATGGTGCAGCAGTTGCAGCGACACCAAGCCCAAACGTTGTTAGAACTCCTCTAAACACAAAATAATGCTATTACATATATGAATTCTATTATTTCCCGCTTTCATTTCATTTTTCGAAATTTTGCTATTACTTACCTGCACTATACCACTAATAACAGCACAATATATTACCTTTTGTACATAAATAAGTCATAACATTTTAACATACTTTCTGTAACTTCTATTTTACAACTACTCAGCAATCCACAACTTACAACAAAAACAGCGTATTCATCACATAGGCGAAACCTAATGAATTCATCAATGCGTGTTATAGCTTTGGAGGCAACTGTCATACTTTTAAGAGTGTGATGATTCGTAGTGGGTTGGTTGTGTCATTGACAGCTCTGGCAGGGGGCAACGGAGAGTGCAAGCTGCAGTGGCCTCCTGACAAGGACCAGGGGCGTAATACAGGCCCCCGCAGCCCCCGTGGTGCGGGGGGGCCCCAAGCTCCAGGGGGCCCCCTTGGCACTGTACTCTGGCCAGAGAGCTCCTGATTTTCGTTACGCCAGTGACAAGGGCCCCAGTACTTATTATTTGACGAATTAAGCCCTGGGTCATTGTTACTCCCTAAGGAGTAGCTGTCTGTTGCTCTTGAGTAGGCATATGGATCTCCATGGATCTTTGAAGAACTTCCATTAAAGGACTTATAAGTACTTACATTTCTGCCCATCATCACTTTATATACCGGAGCGATGCAGGGTTTAAGAGCCTGGGAGGAAGGGGACCAATCACATTTTCAAGAGGCAAGTGGCCTTCAGTGAACTACTGCTAACGGGAGTTTTAATATTGTTAGAGGACACAGTGTAGTCAGTTTGTGCTTCAAGGGACACTTCCTGCCATTGTTAGGGCAAACCATCTGCAAAGGATACTTGATGGCGTTTCAGGGAACGTTGCTGCAGCTGCTAGATTAGATTTATCTGCTTGACTAAGGACCTGATTTCGAGTCTGGCTGTCTTTCGACCACCAGACTCACTGTGGTGGTCCACCGTCTTCCGCATTATGACTTTGAAAGTAATTGCGGTGGAGGACCACTGGCTACCCTAGGGAACAGTCGTTCCCTAGCGGTGGCGCATCTCCGCCACAATAAAATATGCGTTCTGCCACTGCCAGCCATTCCATGGCGGGAGCCCCGTCATGAAAAGGCTGGCAGTGGAGGAACAAAGGGGGTCCTACAGGGCCTCCCACGCCATGGGGATACATTCAGGGGGGGCACAACATGTGCCCCTCCGTCTGTATCCCCCTAAAGCTCCAGCACGGCATGGATGTCACCGTCCATGCCGTGCTGGAACTATTTTGCCGGTCCCATTGCGGTGCTGGTTTTTAATTCCCCACCATGTGAAAGACGAAGGACCGTACACGAGTTCAACTCGTAATACGGCGGGCGGTCCTTGCGCGGGTTTGGCGCAGCTATGCCGGCAGAGAGCCGGTGCAACTGCGCCAAACTCGTAATCAGCCACTAAGTGTCACTTAAAATGTAATGTGTGAGGCCTAGATATTAAAGATGTGTAAAATCCGCATCATTTTCTGTCATGCAGTTATGCAGTTACTTTCAATTTTGTGAAAAATACACGTAATAAAGCAAAATGCAAATCCGTGATTTAGGGCTATGTCGTAGTTCGAAATGTGAGTATGGGTCCATTTTTTATACAATCATGCATTGTGCGCTAAGAGAAAACCACAAGTTCCACAAGCAACAGCTACTCTTGTGGCAACATTTTGAATCAAACGTTGCGTAATTAAATGATGTGGGATAATTTTAAGAATTCTGCCTAACATGTGTAAGGCACAGTTCCTAAAATTAAACAAATTACCAAGTGTAATTTAAATTTTGACCAGGCCTACTTGATTTCTCACAAACTTCTGGAAATACCACACACGCACATAAGCAGACTGAATAATTGGCAGAGATTATTTGCAGAGACAACCGCCATGTTGGTAAAATGCTGCCCAGGTGGCAACACTTTGGCCATTACATGCTGTAGACTTAAAAATGCATGAAGAAAAGGGGATAGGTTGGTTCTGTGATTGTAACAACGTCCTGCAACACAACCAATTATTCATGGCAGAACACATGAAGAAAGGAAGATACATTTTAAGCACTTTGCAGGAATTGAATTCAAACTTCAAAGAAGCCGCATTACAAAGTCACCATGTGGTTGCAAAAACAAAATGCAAAGCACAGGTTTGCATAGTTCCTTTAATGAAAGCAGTCTGTGCGATTTCTCAGAAAACCAGGCAACAAGCCGTGCAGGTTAAAGTGAAATCTCGCAGCTGCTGCTCAGGCCTCAGTTTCATTTACAGGAAACTGTTCCCACTAAACCGAAAGTAAATCTGTAAGTTTCGTTTTCGCGCATTTCGCCTCTTTAAAGATCTACAGTTACAAGCTAATTGCTAGATAAACAGAAATATGAGCGGTACGCAGGTGCGCCTAGAACGAAAGCAAACAACTTGTGTTTTTTTTACCTGTTGCGGCGCATTTAAGAACAGTACATTGTCCTCTCCCTTTGTCTCGCAATAAAGGCTCTGTTTGAACCAAGGTTGTTTTGTTATGATATAGACAAATTCCTCACGAAATATACACAAGTAAGCAAAAAACAACGCTTTGTCTGTTGTGATTAGCAATAAAAAAAAGAATTTTACTTGCCCAGGAGATCATCGTCGGGGCCATAGGCTCTATCTGGTCAGACTAGGCCGACAGCGTTACTGATCACTTATTCGCCACTGATGGCAAATACTTGCATGTGTGTCTGTGCCTATTCCTATACTCTCCGGAACACGCCGTGGTCATGCGACATACATACAAGCATCCCAAGGGCACCCAGGAACCAGTTGTACAACAGAGACTCATGTGACCTCCTCAAGGCTATGACGCTCTATTGAAATGATACATGTGGGTGAGCTCCTTTCTTGACAAACCTAGCAGAGGTTTGTGCCCATTGGCACAGAAAAGCCATTAAACCAATATATGTATGTGTGTGTGTGTATATATATATTCACTGAAAAAACCATAGGTTTCACACAAGTTATAGTTAGCTGTACATTTCACTCGTAAAAAACCAATGAAATTCCCCCGTTATAGTTAGTGCAGGCAACTATAACTCACGCGACCGCAATCCTCTGCTGATGCTAATACTGTATTTAGACAATTATTTGCCCATGTCTTCTTCCATTAAATTTTAGCTATACATATATTACAAATATTTTTTTTTCATAAAGACACATATGTCGTCAGCAGAGGATTGCGGTCGCGTGAGTTATAGTTGCCTGCACTAACTATAATGGGGGAATTTCATTGGTTTTTTACAAGTGAAATGTACAGCTAACTATAACTTGTGTGAAACCTATGGTTTTTTCAGTGAATTTGCAAGGTTTTTTAAATGCTAATTCCTAACTATATCGTGTGTGAAACCTATGGTTTTTTCAGTGAATTTGTACGTTTTTTAAAATGCTAAGTTACTTTACGCCATTCGTGGCGTGCGCGCCCAGTTAACGCTGTTCGTTCCGTGCGCGCACGGTGCGCTTCGCGCACCGTGCGCGCACAGTGAGCACGCGGTGCGCTTCGCGCACCGCGCGCCCACTTTACGCAGTTAGTGCCGTGCACGCACGGTGGTCACGCGGTGCGCTGCGCGCACCGCGTGCCCACGTTATGCGGGATGGGCCATGTACGCACGATGCGCTTCGCGCACCGTGCGCACATGGGGGACATATTATGCACTTCGTTGTGAATAGGTATTCATTTGTACTGTTTCGTGAAGATATAAGCCATGCACTAATGGTGCCCTTCGGGCACCATTTGCTCACGGGGTGTGGAGAGTATGGATAATTTTTTTTTTTTTATAATTTTAACCGTACGCGTACGGTAAGCGTAATTGGTGATTTTTCGAAAAAAAAGTAAATTGTTTTTTTGGCCTTGGGGATTGTTTGGGGACACCTATATCGATGCTGGGTGGTTAAGAACTGAATATACTGCCCCTTTAGATGGTTTTTGTCTTTGTTTTTGCTGCCCCCCTCAGAGTGCGAGAGAGAAAATGGCGGCCGCCGCTTCCTGGTTTCGACCGATTCGAATGTTTACTTAGATCGAACAGCCAATCAGAATCGCGCTCGCGCACGTCACCGTACGCGTACGGTAAGCGCACTGTAAGCGCACCGTAAGCTGGCTCAGATATATATATTGATTTAAAGGCTATTTTCTCAGAATCTACTGAACAGATTTACACCAAACCTACAAAAGGCACTTCCTTGACCTGTAGACTACCTCTCTGCCAAATTTCAAGGAACTCTGTTCAGCCGTTCGGGCTGTAGCTGTGTCTAAATGTCCTATGGAAAAATGCATGGGAAAAACGCGTTTTGGGACCCCCCTTTTATCTCAGCCCCCGCATGACGAATCCCCCCGAGACTTTCAGGGTAGGAGCGGAGCGCAGCGCCCCACCTATTTTGAAAATTTCGCGAGGATTCGTCGACCGGCGCCAAAGTTATTGAAAATAGAATGTTGCGGTTTTCCTATGGAAACAGGGTCCTAACTATAACTACCTACTGGCGACCGCCAGTAGGTAATCTATATATATATATATTCACTGAAAAAACCATAGGTTTCACACATGTTATAGTTAGCGGAAATTTTACTGATAAAAAACCAATGAAATTCCCCCGTTATAGTTAGTGCAGGCAACTATAACTCACGCGACCGCAATCTTCTGCTGATGACATATGTGTCTTTATGAAAAAAAAATATTTGTAATATATGTATAGCTAAAAATGTATGGAAGAAGACATGGGCAAATAAGTGTCTAAATACAGTATTAGCATCAGCAGAGGATTGCGGTCGCGTGAGTTATAGTTGCCTGCACTAACTATACCGGGGGAATTTCATTGGTTTTTTATCAGTAAAATTTCCGCTAACTATAACATGTGTGAAACCTATGGTTTTTTCAGTGAATTTGCAAGGTTTTTTAAATGCTAATTCCTAACTATAACGTGTGTGAAACCTATGGTTTTTTCAGTGAATTTGTACGGTTTTTTAAATGCTAAGTTACTTTACGCCATTCGTGGCGTGCGCGCCCACTTAACGCAGTTCGTTCCGTGCGCGCACGGTGCGCTTCGCGCACCGTGCACGCACAGTAAGCACGCGGTGCGCTTCGCGCACCGCGCGCCCACTTTACGCAGTTAGTGCCGTGCACGCACGGTGGGCACGCGGTGCGCTACGCGCACCGCGTGCCCACGTTACGCTAGATGGGCCATGTACGCACGATGCGCTTCGCGCACCGTGCGCACATGGAGGACATATGATGCACTTCGTTTTGAAAGGTAATATTTTAATTTTTCGTAATTTTTATAAGCCATGCACAAATGGTGCCCTTCGGGCACCATTTGCACACGGGGTGGACAGAGTGTGGATAATTTTTTTTTTTTATTTATTTTTTTTAAATATTATAGTTTATCTCATCTGTTATAAGCCATGCACAATTGGTGGCCTTCGACCACCAATTGCACACGGGGTGGGGAGAGTGTGGATAATTTTTTTTTTTATATCATTTTTTCCCGTACGCGTACGGTAAGCGTAATCGGCGAAATTAGCGAAAAAAAAAAAATTCCGTTTTTGGCCTTGGGGGATCTTTGGGGACTCCCTCAACATGGCTATGTGTGTGGGAGCTGTCTAAACAGCCCCTTTACATGTTTTTGTGCTTTGTATTTTCATCATCACTCTCAGTGCGAGAGAGAAAATGGCGGCAGCCGCTTCCTGGTTTCGGCCGATTCGAATGTTTACTAAGATCTAAGAGCCAATCAGAATCGCGCTCGCGCACGCCACCGTACGCGTACGGTAAGCGTACCGTAAGCGCACTGTAAGCTTGCTCAGATATATATATTGATTTAAAGGCTATTTTCTCAGAATCTACTGAACAGATTTACACCAAACCTACAAAAGGCACTTCCTTGACCTGAGGACTACCTCTCTGCCAAATTTCAAGTAATTCTGTTCAGCCGTTCGGGCTGTAGCCCTGTCTAAAGGTCCTATGGAAAAATGCATGGGAAAAACGCGTTTTGGGACCCCCCTTTTATCTCAGCCCCCGCTTGACGAATCCCCCCGAGACTTTCAGGGTAGGAGCGGAGCGTAGCGCCCCACCTATTTTGAAAAATTCGCGAGGATTCGTCGACCGGCGCCAAAGTTATTCAAAATAGAATGTTGCAGATTTCCTATGGAAACGTGGTCCTAACTATAACTACCTACTGGCGACCGCCAGTAGGTAATATATATATATATATATATATATATATATATATATTTATTTATTTATTTCACGAGATGCAAATCCAAGGAAGAGAATGGATCCACACGAGCCCACTTGATCAGTACAGCAGTTTATTTTTCAGTTCGGCAGAGAAGGACGACACGTTTCAGCCACATCCGTGGTCTTGGTCACATGTATATATATGTATATACACATATATATATATACACACACACACATATATGTGATACAAAAGTGAGAGATTAACTAAAATGGTTACATTTATCTTAACCGTTGATATTTACTATATACACATCTGTGCCAACATTTTTAGGCGGCAGAGCAGCTGAGCTCATGCAATCTATATATTATTAAGGGGGTTATTTATAAAGTGCAAAGCTACTTTTTAGTGGCGCACTGTAAATGGCAACAAAATATGTAGTCAATGTTTTAGGATAGGGAGACGCGCAGGAGTGTTTAGAAGGAGAAATTAGGAAAATAAATGTGTACAAATACAGAAGAAATGGGGTGTGGTAGAAATATTGTCTGACAAAAACAGTGTCTTAAATATATTTTACAAAATATTGCCACATTAGAGTTAATCATTTTAAACCTACACCCAGTGGGATGATATTTGTGTGAGTGATATTTAGGACACAAAATTTATGCCAGAGGATGTTTTTGCCAATTATATTCTCATATAGAATAAAAGAAATCCTGTAATATAGTGCGGGGAGCAGTGGATACAAGGGGAACACATTGGGCTGTTAGGAAGATTGGTAAAATGTGGGCTTTGAAATATTTCTTGAATTGAACAGTTGAAGAGGCAAGACTGATGTGCTAAAGGGATATTTTCCCACAGTTTTGGGCCACACCCAGGGAAAGCCTGTTTGTATGTGCACCCGTTATGCCTTTTTGTTTGTCTCCCACTCGACCATGGCTTTTCTCCCAGTAGCACATGCACCACTACACATGTTGTGTGTAGAGGCAAGGTAGAAAGGGTTACTAAAGAGGAGTGCCTTATAGAGACCCACAACACACTTTGAAATGGATTCTGGGAGGGAGAGGGAGCCGATGCTGTTCTTGCTGTTCTTCAAAGTTAGTGGGTATATACTTGTACTGTCTTTGTTTTTTTATTACTCAAGCCACTGTGTGAAAAACTAATTCGACAGTTGTCAAGGTGGATTGCTTCAATTGATATGTGACAAGATGGGGTCCTGAACTGTAGACTGGAAAATCTTAGAAGAAGACTAATTGGCGGATGTACTAATGAAATTCTTCTGCTCTACCAACCCCCGTCACCCAAACCACAGTATATTCACACCTTGTTAGATCTCCTAACTTCTTTTATCACATTAGGTGATTTTAATTTGCAGGTGGATAGCTTACTTGATGAGGAATCATGCTATCTAGTGGATAGCTGTTCCTCTCCTAACTCAGCATGTACCAGACAGACCTACATAAAAGTTCCCTAGTTTTCATGCTCTTAGCCACATCTAATCTAGTCTCGTAATATTCCTCGAGTGCACTAATATGGATGGCTAGCTCGCCTGTCTCTTTTTCTGTACTCAGTGCCTTCTACAAAACAATCAACAACTACAATCCCTAGAGTTCGTCATGGAAGAACATAATCAAAATTATCCACTTCTAAAGTGACTGAAATTCTTTATTAAACACTTCAATTAAATGCTCTAGTTCCTCATGTAACATAAACTTTCTAGTAATGTTTTTTAAATATTGAATGCTGATTACATCAAACAAGGTATTCTCTCTTGCACCAATGAAGCCTCACTGCTCTCGTTCTTCTGCAATTTAATTTCCCACTGCTCTTATGGCCAAGAAACTAGACTGCAAGCATCTAGAACACAAATGGAGAACCATATATCTTCTTGCTGATACAATATACTATACAATTGCTCTTGAGGAGTATATAAACTAGTTTAGACAACTACAATCAACTAGTACACAAATGATATTAATTAGTCTGACAAATTCAAAGACATTTTTGACTTACTAAAAAATCTCAACAACCCAGAATGCTGTCTCTCTGTTCCCCTTCACAGTCTTTGTGTGACAACCTTTCTGGCTTCTTTTTCAATAAAAACAGAAATCTTACACAATTCTTCACCGACAGACCCTGTCTTTCATTAGCCACTATATTAAAAGCTGACACTAATTCTTCTCCTCTCTCTTTGTTTCCATCTATTGAGGAAAACTTTATCTAGCCTAAGAATTCTACAGTTACATCTGGTACCTGCTTGACACTCGTCTTGTCAAATACCTAAAGAATTTTCCTCTGTTGGCCCTGATACTTACTGAGTTATTCAACTAGTCCTTAGATTCTGGTCAGGTTTGTGACCTGTGGAGACAAGCATTCATTCTTCCCTTGCATAAAAAGCCCACAGCTGGTCCCCTATTTCCTTCCAAGTTTAAACCTATTACTTTTCTCTCATCTAGGAAGATCTTAGAATCCTACATGAATATGACACTATCCTCCCACTTAGAATCCTAAAACTACTATGCATACCATTTCACCCTTTGCCCTGATTTTATCACTGACTCAGTCTTGGTGGCAGTTCTGAACGAGATCCGGCTCTGCCTTGATACTGGCAAATCCTACATCCTCATTCTTCTGGATTTGTCAGCCTTTTGACATAGTTTTTCAACCTTTTCTGTTCCATCGTCTTACTAATGTGGCAGTGGAAGGTCATGTCCTAGGGCAGTTTTGCTCTTTTCTACACTAATCTCAGACAGTTATCCTTTCCCCTTATCAATCTAATTAAAAATACCTTCAGTGTGGTGTCCGGGCACGTTTCAGCATTGAGGCCAACTTCTTCAATCTGAAGTTACTCCTTTAGCAGAGATTATCTACGTTTTTGGTGTAATTCACTTCTCATATGCCAAACACTCAGAATATCAATAGGCTTGAGACTGATCTGTCCAGTTTTCAATTCAGATTCAGAAAGTGTGTGTCTAAGATAGCGGAGTGGATGTATCAAAACTAGTCGACACTAAACTCGTCCAAGACAGAAGTGCTTGTTTTTAGTGACCAATCCATTTGAAATTTGAACTCATGACCAATGAGCATGATGTGCCCCAACCATCTTCCTCTTTCTCAGTCAAAACTGTGGGTATCATGTTTTATACTAATCTTGCTTTCCAAGAGCATAATTCTAAACCAGTTTCTTCCTGCTTCTTTCTTTTTAAAGTTTTATGGAAGGTCCTCCCTCTTATTCCTAAGGGTTTCTGGAAACCCTAGTACAAGCACCCATCTTTTCAAGATTAGACAACTGTCAGCCCGTCTTTCTAGGTCTGCCTAAGAAACTACTTCACAGGCTTCAGATTACACAGAATGCTACCACTTGTCTCTTACTAGGGCATAAGAAACATGAGTATATATCCCGACATTTGGGAGATCTGCAGACATGTGTCTTTAAAGCCCCTTTTATCAGCCACGGTGCTGTTTTTGACCATGACCCTGTTAGCTTAAAGACATGTTCCATAGATACTCCACATCTTACGCACTGAGGGATGCATCTGCTGACCTGCTGTGTGTGGGATCTGCCGGCCTGCTGTGTGTGAGAAGAGCCAAGACTGATGGGCGATCCTTCAGATTTCTCAATCCCTCTCTCTAGAACAAAATGCTTTACTCTCTTCTTATACTGTCCTCCAATCTGGCATTTAGGGAACATCTGAAAGCATTTCTTTTCTCCTCATAGTGTATCCCGACTAAGGGCCTGATTACTATGCAGTTCGGACTGCAACCGACGAGTTGTCGGTTGTGGTCCGAACTGCATCTTCTGTTGCGATTCGACCAAAGCATTATGATGCATGCAGTCGGAGGGTCTGACCAACACAATCCGACGGGCTCTGGTCGGTATGGCCTCATAATCCCTTAAGGAAGGCATTTCCGCCATCGGGATTATGCGGTCAGTTTCTGACAGCCTTTCCATGCTGGCCTTTAAGACATGGAAAGGCTGTTGGAAAAAGACATTAGGGACCCTTAGCAGGATGCCCTTCCTCCTGGCCTTCCACAAGTGGCCCTGAGGGGCACCTATGTTGCCTCCTTGAACATCCCTGCACCCTAAGGCAGGCATTGTAAGGTGCCTGCCACACGGTGCAGGGATGTTTGAAAAATTAATTTTTTGAATGGGAGCTTGTGCTGCGGGCAGTTTCCACCCACTGCATAAGCTCCCATTGAAAAACTGAATCTTGCGACTGCACCATGTGTTGTGGCATCCAAATAATGCAGTTGGAACAGCCGACCTGAAATGGGTCGGCTTCCAATCCTCAGCGATGTCGGTCAGAGGCAACTCTGAACCACATCCTAATCAGGGTCTATGTGCTTGCCTGCTGCATATCATACATAGCACCAAAGAACTCTGTTTGGGTAGCAGTATAGCTGCTAAAATTGTTAATCAATCGGTTTTGCACTGTGATGTAAGTTGGAATCATGCCATGAGTAATTTAATTTCATGATTTGTTCCTTGATGGACAGTGAGGCATCAATAAAAAAAAACATGGATTTATCAGGAGAAGAAATGCTGGTAATGGCTGCTTTTTTGGTTGAGGCAGCAGTCCTGGAAGATTATGCGGGAGCAGATGGGCAGAAAGTGTCAATCCATAAATTTGAGAATATTGTGGCTTTGGGGAGCTGTGACCCACCTCAACAGTATTTATCTCAGGACATTAACAGACTGGGAATCCACACAGGTCGCATTAGATCTCCTAAATGAATGATCCACAGAGAAGACCTATAAGTGTGATATAAGCACTTCAATAGCATGCTTTGTAAAAGTGACAAGAGACAAGAGACAAAAGCTGCTGGTGAATGGACTTCTTTCAGAGTAGTGGAAGTGCGAGCATGGATAACACAGCGTGATTGGTAGACATCTAAAGACCTGCTTTGATGTCAATGGAGTATCAACTAACATTCAGTGAAGCCACAGTTCGCTAGCACAAAATCACTAGATCAAAGGCTACTGTAGGACAAAAAAGGAATGACATGTTGGGGTTATCTTAGTTTACGACCTTATGGTTAACAAATAAGGGATCATTAGCAACTAAATGAAAATTGCAGATGCAAAAACACTCAGGTGCAAATATTGTTTGTTAGGGTGTTTGAAATTTTGGTAAACTTTTGGTAGGATTGTGTGAAATTCTACAAAATTATGCGAAATGCAAAACTGGAATTTAGCAATGTATTGTAGTCCGAAATACATCCTTGCGTCTACTTTGGATGCGGGATGCATTTTGTGCTTATAAAACTGCAAAAAATGCAAAAGCACCGTGAACAACAGCTGCTTGCTCTGCCATTTGTATTTTTCCCGTGTGTTCATAGTACATTTTCATCACAATCAGAACATTTATAGTAGATTTTTACTCTGATGCATATTTATGCTATAGGGCATAATTGCACAATTTTGGTAGTTTCGTGTAACAAGAGTAACATAAAATTTCCAAAATTAATTTTGCCAGCATAACGCCTCTTCCACCGCAGCCTAGTTATGTGTGTTCAATTTAGGCATAAATGTAAAACAATGAGTAAAACAGTTGTAAATGGCATTTATGTCTATTATAAGACATTACTATGCTATACTAAACTTGTGGATTTTTAGAGCGCAATGTGACCCATCCCATAGGCATACTGGCGCTAACAGAGAAAGAGAGGTGCTCAACAGAGAACAGAGGAGTCACCCAGAAAATCTGTTCCTAAAAAGCAAGGTCTTAAGGGATTTTCAAAAACACAACTCACTGTTTGTGGATTGGATGGCCAAGGGGAGGACATTCCAGAGCTTGGCTGCATTAAAGCAAAAAGACTTTCCTCCACTTCTAGCACCTCTATATAGTAGGGACGGTGGCCAGGTGTGAATTGGTGGATCTAAGAAGCCTTGTGGGGGAGTAGGGGATAACAAGTTGGTGGGAAATAGGGGGACCACGTGCATGGAGACCTCTGTGTAACATGCACAAGGATTTGAAGTCAATTCTTTGGGCAACAGGTAGCCAATGGAGTACCATCAAATCCTGTCTGGCTGATTCAAACTTAGGGATCCCTAACAACGTGCATGCAGCCGCATTTTGCAAAACTTGTAGTTTTTGAATAACTGCCTTGGGAGTACCCAGGTAGAGTGCGTTGCTAGAGTGTAGGTGCAAGAGACTCCAAGCCTGGACCACCAGCCTCTTTGCGGGCTGAGTGAGCAAAGGCAAAATCTTGCGGAGCATGCCCAGGATTCCAAAGTCAATGGCAGAAAGTTTAGTTGCCTGGGTCTCCATGGACAGAGTGTGTTCCAGCCACACTCCCAAACCTTTTATAGCTGGTGTGGGTGCCTAAGGGGGACCGAGACAGACCGGCCAAACCAACGCCCTAGAGGGAGGTAGATTGTTCCCAAGAATCATGAGTTAAGTTTTAGCTCCGTTTAGCTTAAAAACAGCTTACACGACCTCCTGAATCAATATGGCTCCATTCGTGTTGAAAGGGAACATGGAGACCCACAAACTGATGGTGCATAGGAAGTGACTCACCAGCCAGAAGCACAGGAACCTGCTTATCCACTGCAAACAATATTATCACAGCTTTACCAGCGGTTTTCTTTTCATCCTGTTCTCCACGCTCAATAGCTAAAAGGATGAGCTTGGAATAAAGCAGCCCAGAAAATAATCTTGAAGATTGTGCAATATCTGTTCTAAAAACAACTTGATGAGGAATGCAAGAACATGAATCTGTTGAATTTGGAACTGAGTATGGTATGGTGAGACGAATAGAGGAATGAAAATCCTGTGTTCGTATTATTATGGAAAATATAACCTCGGAGGGATGTTAACCAGAAAAAATATTTTTACGAAAGCCACATGGTGCAACACTAGTTTGAGAGGAGAGGCTTAGACAAATGTCTACCATTTGAATTCGTACTTCCTAGTTACTGACAGGCGTGTAGGTGGTATTGACATATTTTGAGTTACATCGGCCTGAGATACCCTTCAGGCAGAAAATCTGCATGAAAGTAAAGAAACCACTAATCTGTCCCCTGCATTGACAAATATTGGCAAGGGAGACCAGAAGTTTCCCATCTTGTGTCCTGTCACAGTACCCCAGGGAAGGGCCCTTCCTGGCCAGGTATGCTTTGTGGGGTCCTCCTAACAGGGCCTCTACCACAAGCTACAAGATTGGGATATTACCACCATCCTGGAGAGCACAACAAAGGTGGTTTTGGGATATTGGCAGTCCTACCATCACCATAAGTGACTACAAGCCTGCCAACCACCCAGATCGAGTCAGGCAAAATACTATCCTTATGCAGAGGGATGCCACTGCATCCTACTGATAAGGTTATAAAAGAGCAAAAGTTAGGAAATGCACAAAAAGGGTCAGGGTAGGTTGATCTGGTGTACCTTATCTATCACCAGTATCTATGAATCTACAAACACACACAAACACACATACACACACACACAAACCCACCCCAGCCCACAAATGTGCACAGAGAACAACTCAAAATGCAAAAAAATCGAAGCTTTTAAGAATAAACACTACAGGCCTTATTTATGAGGCCTTGCGACACTTTTGTGCGGCTGTTGCATCACTTTTTGTGACACACTGGTGGCGTAAGAAATGAGCCATGTTGCGCTCTATTTACAAAGTGAAGCATCTAAGGAGATGCGTCACTTTGTAAAGCCCTACGCTACATTATACCTGTGTCAGGTATAATGTATGCAGGGTGGGCGTTCCCACGTAATCGTGGAATCTGAACGATTTTACTGTGCCACCTCTAGGACGCCGCTGCCTCAAAATGTTACACCTGCCTCACAGCAGGCGTAAGACTGACACAGGCCCTTGCGAAAGGACACATTGCTGGAGTTGCGTCACTTTTGTGACATACTACAGCAATGTGTCATTACTGCGCCTGCAGATACATCAGAAATACTGACGAATCTGAAACTCCTTGCGACATGGAGTGCTGTAAAATTAAATACTGTCAATGATATATAGCAACACACATGGGGTATTTTTTAAAAGTGAAAAAATCACTAGTTTTTTATGTAGAAACAATTCATAAAAGGAGTACAGAAAACAAATAAATGTATAATGTAACATGAGGGGAAAAACAACTTAATCTTGTCCACAAATCATGACATTACAAATTTCCAATCCAATCAATTAAACAAAGGTCTGTCTCGTATTTAGAGAACAATCAGCTGTGCAGATATGCTGTGGAAATGGAAAATAGAGTCGACGTTTCGGTCTGTTGGGGCGTCAGTCGGTCAGACCATCTTCAGGAGAGATGAACAATAAAAAGGGACTCTCATCATTTGTTGTACGAATTTAGAGGAGTAATCACTTCCTCATTGAAGATAGATTATACTTCATCCGATCTTAGTTGGATGGGTGCCCGTGGCAAGATGGGCAACACTGGACTTCAGAATGCTGACTATTCTGGTTTTATATAGCACAGAAGGCCTGTTGGTCCTTCGTTGACAAATTTCTTCACTCAAGGAAATGATTTTAGTCTCTCGGAGCCGTGGCGCGTCAGAGTACCATCCGTCGATAGGAACTCGAGTTCCTATCGACGGATGGTACTCTGACGCGCCACGGCTCCGAGAGACTAAAATCATTTCCTTGAGTGAAG
This sequence comes from Triturus cristatus, assembly GCF_964204655.1. NCBI lineage: Eukaryota > Metazoa > Chordata > Amphibia > Caudata > Salamandridae > Triturus > Triturus cristatus. Next base: position 608,320,334 of record NC_140593.1, on the reverse strand, counting down.
AAATTTGTCAACGAAGGACCAACAGGCCTTCTGTGCTATATAAAACCAGAATAGTCAGCATTCTGAAGTCCAGTGTTGCCCATCTTGCCACGGGCACCCATCCAACTAAGATCGGATGAAGTATAATCTATCTTCAATGAGGAAGTGATTACTCCTCTAAATTCGTACAACAAATGATGAGAGTCCCTTTTTATTGTTCATCTCTCCTGAAGATGGTCTGACCGACTGACGCCCCAACAGACCGAAACGTCGACTCTATTTTCCATTTCCACAGCATATCTGCACAGCTGATTGTTCTCTAAATACGAGACAGACCTTTGTTTAATTGATTGGATTGGAAATTTGTAATGTCATGATTTGTGGACAAGATTAAGTTGTTTTTCCCCTCATGTTACATTATACATTTATTTGTTTTCTGTACTCCTTTTATGAATTGTTTCTACATAAAAAACTAGTGATTTTTTCACTTTTAAAAAATACCCCGTGTGTGTTGCTATATATCATTGACTGAATTCAATTGAATAACGTTTGATCGAGCTTCTATCTAGTACTCATGTAATGGTTGCTGTGTACTGTATAACTGAACTGAATCTCGCTAGAACAAAATCCCTTGTCGGCCTTCTACTATTACATTCTACTTGCCCAAGCCCTCAAGGGTATATTGGGTGCTACCCCTGAATTCAAGTAAAATTAAATACAGCACTACTGGCTCACTGTGTTACTGGATTCAAGCTAGCCTGGCTGATGAGGGGTGATGCCCCAAAACCGGTCCCAGGATGCTTGTTTCCGGTTCAGGGGAGGACCTGGCTTGGCAGTTCGGTCTGGACTGTTCCCATGAAGCACAGAGTGAAGACTGATTTACATATGGCTGGGTCTAAACGGGGGTGGCATGGTGAGCAAAAGAATGATGGATTTAACCAAGATCTGTTGACTGGGGGTGAATGTTTGATTTGCTATGCACACTGTCCATCATCTATTTGTCTTTTGTACATTATACGGCGAATCCATCATGTTGCAAGGAGAGCGCAATGAAAACTGTTGCATCGCTGTTTTCACACAGCGATGAAACTGCTTTCATCAATGAGGCCCAAAATTGCAGAAGCAATCGGTTTTGAAGCGAAACCACTTTAAGAAATATTCACAAAAACACAAACAGCCTAGAAATTTGCTTTCAAGAACTTATGACAAGTATATAGGTGACCGTCAGGAACGCAAACAAGGAGGGATAAAAAGACTTTTCTAGCTATGGGCGAGGAAGCCAAGCCCAAACTTGAGGCGTCTTCTTCACTGGCTTAGTCACAACAGACTGTGCAAGAAGCTGAAATGAATGCGTCCTCTTCTACAAACATGGATTTCCCTTCAACAGAATGTACATAGGATACTCGCCAGCATTGTATGCTTTTCTTGCTGTCCAATAAATTTTTTCGCTCTAATCAAAACTACTGTATTTTATTGCAAAGTACTCCAATATCTAGGTATTACTCCACTATATAAATGCCCAAAATAACTAAAAAACACGTAAGAAAGTAGTAAAAGAATTCGAATAACTACATCAAAGAAGAGTTAATGTTTTTCTTATGCTTTTTTGTTTTGGTAAACTTGCGTTCTCTGAAGGCTCAAGCCTTTAGGGACATCATATGAGCAATTTGGCTTAGTCTTAGAACGGGGGCTGCATTACATCAACTGCAGCTCACAGTCCTGCTCTGAGGGAGTGCTCCCTCAGCATGGAGCCATATTACAAAACAAGCATTGGCAAAGCCAATAGGTCACACCTTTCAATGGAGTTACTCGACTTTTTAGCTTTATCTAGCTTTTTGCTATTGCTATTCTGCATCGGCAAAAACAAAAATGCTTGATTGCCAATGCGTTAGAGCATTGGCAAAAAAAATCCAAAGATGTACATGTATGCATGCGTGATAACATGCATGTATGTGTCATGACACTGACAGCCCAACCTGTTGCATTTATGCACGTGTCAAAGCATGTCACCTATTTGTTTTGTATTAATTTACCATTCCAAGATGGTGGAGCTCTAGCTTGCAGAGCTAAATTAAAAAAAAATATTTTAAAAAATTCCAAATGTATTTTTTAAAGAAAAAATCAGCTTGGCCCCTGGCAGTGAACTGCATCTGCTAGGCCCTCCATGAAAATGAATGAAAACAATTAATAATGAGACAAGGAGGGTGAGGCAATGCTGGAGAAGGCAGGGGGATTAAATGCCAATGAGTAGCAGTAGCACCTGGGAAAGCATTGGTGGAGCTGCATGGGGAGAATTGTTTCAATTAAGCACATAAAAAAAAAACATGTGAGCATGATGGGGATAGAAAGAGAAAGTAATGAACAAGCATGTGGGAGTGTAAGACGAAGAGGGTGGGAGACAGAGATTTGAGTGGAAGCTGCACACAGAGAGAGCAAAAACACATGTAGTCCCAACAAGTGATAAAAACAAAAGAAAAATGTAGTTCCCTGCGGAGTCTCGAAATGATGCAGGCCATTCAGTCAAAATAATGGTAAAGATGCTATGATTCAGGGGAGGGACAAACACAAGAGGAGGAGGGAAAGCAATTGAATAAGAAGCAAGCAAATCAGGTTGACAAAAAGCAGATCAATGCAGAAGCTGTATTACAGCCTGGGTGGAGAACATGCCCAGACTCCCAGCTCCTGTCTGAGTGCCGACGTACTATGCTCAGACCAATCAAAAAGCTGCTGTAAGGCAGCGTTGTGATTGGTCAGGGGAGTCTGAGAGGCTGCCTGCTTCCTGCTATCCTGGCAGAAGAGAAGAAGACGGGGGAGAGGCGGTGGCCGCATCCAGGAAAGTGTTTTTTTAATTCCATCCCACTCTAAACGCCCGACCCCCCATGCCTGTTCGGTAGCAGTCGCTAATGGTTCCCAAATCGGTAATATGACAGGGTTGCATGGACAAAAGCTTTCCCTGATTTGAGTGGGACCACTTCCACTCATGTAAATAAGGGAAAATGCCCTTTCAGATTGTGCGGACTCAAAATGAGCACCCGGGTGATTGATCTCATCGATGAGGCCGCAGAGCCATCTGTGGCGGCTTCTGTAATATGGAAATGCCGCAGGGCATGCCAAATTGGTGTAAACATTTGATGCGTCGCACCCCCCGGCAGGCCTTTAAGTGGGATGAAAAAACTGGGGGGGCCTCTCAAAGGGGCGTGGTCAATGTAATTAGGGGCGTGGCTTAAAAACACAGAAGCTTAACATTTGTGATTAGCATAGTGTGCCACCCCTCTGGTATTTTGCTGTTTCTGTCATTGCACCCAGATATATAATACAAATAACATCATACCTACAACAAGTCAGGACTACTGGCTTTTTCAGTGCTTGTTAGTTGCATAAAATAAATAATCAGCAACTATGGATTGTATTTAATATTGAAGAAGCTTCCACTTAAAGCCCCGGTGACACCACGACAATGTTGCTGCTCCTGTGTTTCAAAAAGAGAAGGGAAATCCAGAGAGAAAATGACTCTCTTTAAAGTATTTGCTCTCCCCTACAATGCTCACCATGCCTGACGTCATGCCGTAACTTTTCGACTAGTGAGAAGTGAGCAGGGTGAGCACGTGCACATCGATGTGCCTGCTGTCCCTGCAGTCTGGAAAAAACGGACCGTCGGTGCCAGGGCACAAAACAGAGCCCGATAGAGACCGGTTTCGAGGCCTCTTTAAAAAAACTGCTGGTGCTCAGCACTGGTGAGACCCGGTCCACTTAAAGCCCTGCCCACAGGGCAATTCTGTAAAATGGCACCAGGTATGCACGATTATGGATGACAATGAGACATGTACTCTGACAATTATTGGAACCTGACACCTGCATAAGTTTCATTTTTGGAGTTCTAAAGACTGGCTTAAAAATGCTGGATTAATATTTAGCACAATATATGTACAATAGAAGCAAGCAAAGATTACAGCCCTTTCTGAAAACAAATGAGGCAAGCATTGCTTTTAGAAGTTATTCATGCCCAGGCATGGGCATGAATAACAAATACAAATACAATTTATTCTTTTTTGTTTTATCTTTTTTCTGTTTTTAATTTGACACCAGTTGCCCTCAATTATCCCTCTAAACTTTTTCAATGGACAGAGTAATTCAAAGTACAATTTATCACGTTGTTTCAATATCTTTTGTCAGGTCCGAATGGTGTTTCTTTCTAACATAACCTATAATGTGGCAGTTAAAAAATCCTTAAACAACACAATTTGTTACTTACTGGAATGTGGCCAGGGAGCACGCACCCTGAAATGCCTGTGCTGTGACACCCTGCTGATCTGCGTATCCCACACCTACCTAATGACATTTCATAGGTATATGCTAACCTTTTTTGATACTTTTGCAATCGCCTAATTACCCCTCTCTGTTCACACCTCCCTAGAATGTGCTGTACTAACAGGCCATCTCAGACGTGCCTCTCAGAAATGAAACAGACAGTTTGTTCCATTGCTGTGTTACCTTGGAGAGTTCCTCATACCATACCCAGGTTGTGAAAGTAACTCTATGATTGCACATTAAGCGTCCATTCCCCATACTCTCATGAAGGGAAAGAAATAGTAAAAACAGTCGAGTTCCTCACACAAAATAGAGCTAACTTCACTGAAGATCAGCATAAGGTAATTATTGTTTCCATTCTTAAACGTTTGTAAATAAAATAAGTAGCTTGATTATTAATGGGGCACACAAAACATCAGCTTTAGTTGTCATTGTAAATAAGTATTTATATTACTAAATGTAAGAATATTCAATGCATTGCCTTTGGAAGGATGAAAGGCAGAGCTCAGAATTGGGTGTTGTGTCCTACCACTCACAAACATGTCAGAAGCAAGTGTTTGACTCATTTAGCTGTAATACCAACAACATGTGTGTTAATTAAAAAAAAATCTTTGTTAAGATTTTTTACAAAAGAAAAAAATAGGAGAAAAGCATCTTAATAATACTAAATGGAAAGTGATGCACGTCACAAATGCAGTAGTTGACACCATCTCTAGGGGTATTATCTGTGATTGGTGCCTGCTCCACAATTATAGAATTGTGACAAAAGTTAAGGGTGCTTAAAATGGGGTAGGGCTTAATATGGGAAGGGCAATCAGTGGTTAACTTGTGAAAATGTGAAAAAAAGTGCTGGGGCTCTTGTTTCTCCTGTTAGTGCCACCTAAAACAGCTGGGGAACCACGTTCGAGCCTCAGCTCAACATCCTGTGATTCTGGGTAAATCACTTAATCGACTCATGCCTACCGTAGATAAACGTGGCCTTAACTGGTGCTCATGAATAGCCCCGGTGCTGAGCACCGGAAACCACCGGCTCAAATTAAGCACTACAGGGAAAGTAATGACTGCTGATATCTGACAGCATATAACCAAATGCTCTATTCGCCCCTGTCTCCTAACATCAACCCCATAAACACACCACCCATCTCTGTGTACTCTGGGTCCCTATCCCTGAACCTAGAATATAAGCGTATAATAGAGCTTGTGCCAGCATTCAGATTATCTGAACCAATTTCATATTTCGATATATGATACTAATAAATACAAAAATAAATCAAATGAGATAGCCAATTGTGTATGGCACTACTGGTTGCACTTTGCTGTATTTACAACTGAGCCCAGTAATTTGTGAATTAACTAGGGGGAAACATTATCTCGGATGGTAATTGTGAAAGCTTTCTCTTTTCTCAAAATGCTGCAGGAGACGTCCCAGAGAATGTCCAGAATCTGGTCAGAATTAAAACTGTATCTCCTTGTAATACTGCAAAAGCATTCAATATGGCCAGATAAGTGATTAATGACCATTTTTGATGCTCCACTGCAGAACAGCAATTAACTTAGGCAGAGGCATAACTAGGAAACATGATGAATTTGGAGAAAATGTGCCTAATCATTTTTTGCAAAGAGCAAATGAGAGTTGGAAGAGTCTAAGAAATCACTAAATTATTACTATTTGTTACAATATGTATAATACAAATATAGTGCTACAAAAACATTGTTACCAAATGGGGACTAAAATTAATACTTCCTTTTTGAAACACCTTATGCCAAATACACGTTGCTGTGTCATTTTGCTGCCAGTTATCACGCCATCCGTTACATGCTGAATTCGGAGATTCTTTGGTCCAACAAAGGACTTTTTTATTCATCTGAGGGACTACTCTCTGTTAAACATCCCTAACCTCCTTTTAGGGGCTATATCTAGACCTTCGTATTTGAAGACGTGTTTTGAATATTGAATATTTGATTCACCACATTGAGTTGTGAACAGTTTGAATCATACTAAAACTCTATGGAATGAGTATATATTCATGCAACTACCAATATACCCTGAAGAAGTTCCTGTGCTAAGGGAACGAAACGCGTTGGCTGTCCGCTATCTCTAAAAATAAAGGAAGATAAAGCAATTTTGGAATATATATATCAATCTGGACTTCTTTTTGAGTGCACCTTCCGTTATGTAAAAAAACCAAATACATTCATATTGACAACAAATTATCATTCAGAATATCAGAAACACAATAGAATCGACTACAACAATATAGGCATGAAAATGCTCATCTTTTACACAATTCAGTGAAACAATATTTGAATATATGAATGTTGCCAACATATATGTATTGTATATTATCACAGAAAACATTGACCAAATAAACAAAAAGTAAATAATAATTTATTAACAATATATTAATGTATAACAACCCTGCTTATAATTTATTTGTAAAAAGTAGCACAAATGAACAATTATGCATATTTGAAACATGCATGCAGGCCCCTACTTTATTTTCACTATATATAAACGACATTGTATCCTTTTTAACTCAAATGTATACTGATGCTCCGGTGCTGGATCACGTAAAAATGCCAATACTTTTATTTGCAGATGGTACTCTGTTGGTCTCTAAGACCCCAAGTGGCCTCCAGAAGCTGGTACGTTTCGAAGAGTTCTGTGCCGCAGGGGGATTAGAGATAAACACATATAATGACATTCAATCCCCATAAATCCTTGGAAAAGGGTTTAACTCTAGGTAGAGCCTCTTGAAACGATTCATAGTTTCACTAATTTGGGTGCACAAGTAAGGGGGCGTGGCCTGATGCCGATGGAGTGAGCGTCCTGCAACAATAAAGATACACAGCCAGCACTGAAAGTCATCCCTGGTCAGCCCTGTGCCTGGGGGGCCCTTCGGCGATGCGAAAGACTAATACGGGAGGGTGAAAGCACTGAGCCCAGCGACCGCTCTCCCCTGCAGCGATCAGTCGTAAGATAGTGGCAGCCCACTGAGGAGATCGAGGATATGGGTGCTGCAAGAGGAGGCCTTGGCCTGAGAACCTGAGACTGCGAGGTGCCCTACGGATACCTGTCACCACCCCCGGAGGGTGTGTCGAGTGCGGTGCGACGAGTGGCTGCAAAGCGGGGATGCCTTAGATGAGGGGCTGTGCATCGGGACCGAGTGGAGTGACTGGCCCTGGGAGAGTCCTGTGCCTGTGTGGGGCAGACGGTGGCGCCTGGGAGTGGGTGCCCTCGTCCTCGCTTGGAGTGCCATGCAATTGAGAAGGACCTGTTGGAGGCCCTGGACTGGAGCTGAGGCCTGCCCTACTGGACGTCCATCCTGCTGAAACTTGAGACACAGAAGGCAGTGGTGACCGGCGGAAGGAGGTTCCTGGGCCCCACACTGCAAGGTGCCCTGCGGCCGGCCTGGTCCCTGGGCCTCTGGCTGAGTCCCTCCCAAGCTCGGTCTCTGCAGTGGGGGCCTGGTGGACTATGGGGCTGTGTCCTGCTGCATGTAGGCTGCAAGCAGCAGTTGACAGAAGAGCGTGGGCATGATCACTGGGCGGAGGGCCTTGCAACCTGAGGCTCATGGGCCTCTGATCTAAGCTACAGCTTCTGCCTGGCCTGCCTGGGAGGGCCATAACTGCTCCGCGCTGCCCCAGATCGAGCCGCTGTGCTGTGTGCTGGAGTAAAGGTGGCCTGTTGAGGTTTAGCCTGTGCTGGACCAGATGACGCTCACATGGCTGGAGGGAACTGCAAGATAGGACCTAGATGAGAGGGACTGGCCATCAATACGATGCCTGCTAAAAAGAGAGGCTTGTTGATTCCGAGACTTTGCAGAGTCCAACTGGGGCATACCAAATAGAATAACCCCCTGGTGAGGGGGACAGAGGCAGGGGCCTACAATCTGCAGCCACACCTCTGACTACTTGGGACACCACAACCTCAGGCCCACAGATGTCCCTGGAAAACTCACCCTGATGGGGAGTGGCGCCTGTCTCTTTCTGCGCGGGGGCTGCCAGGGAGGGTGTCATATATGCGTGAGGAGAGCAGGCTTGACACAGAGAGGAACCATGGTGCGGAGGGACCAGCGAGCACCGTCCAGCAACCGCCAGTGATGGGGAAGACAACCTGCAAACGCGACCAGGTCACTGGCCAAACGACAGACACCCAAGATAGGAGCGAGAACTCCACTGGGCCACCGGAGACCTCCAAAGACTACACGCTGCAGGGTATCATACTGGCTATCACGGCCTCCAGTGAGAGGCTAGAAGTGAAAATTGAGTCCATTGATAGGGATCTAGGGATCCTGCGGGATGACCATAGTCTCCTTGCAGAAAGGGTGACCGTATATTAACATCATTTGACAGAGTCCACTCCTGTCTTATCTGTCTTGAAGGATCGATTGATTGCAGTCGAAGCAAAGGTGCGCACGTTGGAGCTCCAGGCAGAGGATGTGGAAAATCGCTCCCGTAGGGACAATATCAGAGTTGTAGGACTGCTGGAGAAGGTGGAGGGCACCAACATGGTGGATTACTTGAAACATTGGCTGCGCACTGAGGTAACGCCAGAGGGACTATCAGCCTTCTATGTGCTTGAACATGTGCATCGGGTGCCATCATGGCTGCCTCTACCAGAGGCCCCCCATGACCTGTAAAACCGTGAATTTTGCACTACAGGGACAGAGACCATATTCTGACACAAGCAAGATGAAAAGGTGACCTCCAAGTGGATAATGTGATAGTGCAGATTTTCCCTGATTTTTCTAAAGACGTACAGAGACAGAGGGCAGCCTTTCCAGAGGCCAAGAAGAAACTACGCCAACTCGTTTGCAATTATGTAATGATGTTTCCAGCATGGTTGAAAGTGATGTCCCCGGAGGGGACGGAGTTCTTCCACTCCCCGCAGGAGACCTGGGACTGGCTGGAGGGTCAGTGGGGCATGCGCCCTGGCCGGACTCCCGAGCGGCAGGGGGTGCAATGGGGTGATGCCCAAAGTAGAAGGAAGGGGAGAGAAGCAATAGCCCCTACACAGGAGGAAGTGCAGATGGAGCGCCGGAATGCAATGGAGGTGGTAGCAATGATCAGCGGTAAGGGCACGGGGCATGAAACGCCAGAGAGCAGCACGCCGGTGCAGGACTCTGACTCCGGCTCTAGTTTCTCTGGGAGTTCGAGTACGTAGATGCCCAAGGTGACACCAGGATTGTCTGACGACATCATTTGAGCAGTCCAACAGACTGGTAAAGGGCGGGGACTGCTGTTAAGATGCTTTAGCACTGTCTTGGGTAGGTCACACTGAGAAGAATACAGGGTATGGACTTCACTGACCATGAGGTTGATATGGGTTGGATGGATGATATGTTGGCCGGGTGGGCTATGGAATCGTTCCCCCCAGTTGGGCATTGCGTGGGTGGCCTTCCATGATTATACTTACTTCTTGTTATTGTTTTGATGAGGGATTCTAATCTGCTTGTCCTGTGGAGGGGGAGTTGGGGGCATCTGGTCAGAGGTTGAGCACTTTAAAGTTGGGGTTATTGGGGTCGCACATCACTGCAAATGTTTCCTTTTAATGGGCATGCCGAGGCAGGGGGGAACAGGGAGGGAACCCTCCTGGCAGCTGGATGACACAACTTAGATCATGGCGGGCCCCCTAACGTATAATTTCCTCTCCTGGAATACCCTAGGAATGCAGTCTATGGCCAAGATATATAAGGTGTTCTCCTACTTGAATAGGTGATGTATCCATAGCATTCTTACAAGAGACACACCTGGCAGCTAGAGAGGGGGTCGCGTTGCAACATAGATGGAGGGTCAGGCCTTCTACAATACATTTTCAGCATACGCCAGGGGGTCCTGATTAGGATCAGAGCAGGGGTTCCCTTCCAGCTTGTAGATCAGATAGTTGACCCTGAGGGTAGATTCGTAATGATATGTGGCCGACAGGGTGGACGAGACATATCCATGGTGAACGTGTATGCCCTGAACGTGGACCAGGGTGTATTTCAAATGTACCTGTCCCGGCGGCTAGCACCTTGTCTGACTTCCCCAACGATCTATGGGGGGACTTTAATTGTGTGACCAATGTTCACATGGACTACTTGTACCCCTCTTTATGTTACTCACATACTGTACGTAAAGTCTGTGAGTTTAAAGAATGGTAACAACATTGAGAACTGACAGATTCGTGGAGGAAGATGAACCCGACTGGGAGGGATAACTTCTTTTTCTCAGGACTGTGTACCCTGAGAGTTCATAGTTTAGTTCATGCAATCGGATACTTGGGTTGCCTATATCAGTTCATAATCTCGTTCTCCTGCGACTACAATGGTCCCAACCTCCTTCGTCCATTCCCACGTGGTCACTCAAGCCTGAATCACTAAAGGACCAAGTCTTTCGTGAGACGATCCAGGAGAAAATACTGCAATACTTTTTCTGATAATGCCGGTACAGCGTCCTCTCCGCAGGAGTAGTGGGATGCCTTTAAAGTGGTTCTCCGGTGCCACTGCCTGGTGGACGCAAAAGGCAAATGACACACTTTGCTGGGGGAGGTCTAGACAGCTGAAAAGCGCTCAGAGACATAGAGATACAATGTCAGCAGCAGCCAGACTTACTGAAGGTGCTATTAGAGGCAAGTCAGGAAGTTGTGGCCCAGTTGGAATGCATTAGATGTTTTGACTATAATCAGTACATGGACAGAACACATGCTTAAAGGGACAAATCCGGCTCCCTATTAGCCTGGCTGGCTAACCTGTCCAAACGTGGATGATACATAATGGACCTAGAGGAAGATGGAGGCAGCAGAGTATACTCTAAGGAAGGTATTAATAGTATATTTGTCCGATATTACTCAACACTGTACACTAGTATTATACCAATGAAAACAGTGACAATGCAACCTTTTTTGGGGCGCTCCCTTTGCCGCACCTGGAAGAGGAGGAGGCAAAAGTCCTGGGAGAAGATATTTCCCCACAAGAAATATCATATGCCATTAAGCACATGGCGTGAAAAAGACCCCGGGGACTGACGGCTTTCCTGCAGAATTTTACGCCACCTATTCCTTGGTACTAGTGCCTAAACTGGTTGAGTTGTACGAAGTGGCCAAAGCCACTGGTATCCTGCCGGGTACGACTAGGAAGGCAGTGATCGTTCCTATCCTGAAGCTAGGCAAACCAGCGCATGACCACTCAGCATACAGACCCCTGTCAATACTGAATATCGACTATAAGATTTTGGCAACCTGCCTGCTAGCTCATATGATGCGCTTGATACACCCAGACCAAACAGGGTTTATCCCGAGTTGCAATAAGGTAACTAATATTAGATACCTCATGACTATTATGAAAGCTGATAAATTTGCCCATGAGGACACAACGGTGTTTGCTGTTGATATCGAAAAAGCTTTTGACAGCCTCGAATGGCACTGCCTCTATGAGGTGATGTTGCACATGGGATTGGGAGAGTGCTTTGTAGCTTGGACGCGAATGCAATACAAAAGACCAACTGCCAGGGTGCATACCAACAGGACCATATCGGCGAGTTGCCCGGTGGCACAGGGGACACGACAAGGGTGCCCCCTGACTCCACAACTCTTTGCCATCACCATGAAACCCTTAGCGCCGTATGCGAGGACTGGCGGAGCGTTTAGGGGCCTAACTATAGGGAGACAAAGTCATAGGATACCACTATATGCAGATGACCTGTTGCTCTTCTTACGCGATACTGGTGAGGATCTGAAGGGTGCCAGAAACATGCTGTAAGAGTTCGGACACCTGTCTGGGCTGTGGGTTAACTGGCAGAAATCTAGACTCTTTCTCATGACGCGGAGGGAGGACCCCCAACGCACCTACCTATTGTGCAGTGGGAAACCCAGTGTTTGACTTACCTGGGGGTCAAGATCTACCATAACACGGATGATCTACTAGAGGGAAACGTAGAATGCGCAATTAGCTCATTAAGGTTCTTGAAGCATCCTGAATAATAAATCCAGCACTCAGGAATGCAAGTTTATGAGATGTTTATTCCTAGAAAGAAGATCCCATCCATCAGCAAACAGATAGTCCAGTAACTGAACTCAAACAGAACTTTTTCATGCACAACAGTCCATGACCTCATCAAGGTTCTAATTTGACATGGCATGAAGACTTACAAGTATGAACATAACAATGGCAATATAAGTGGAATATCACACATCTCCCTTCCTTCAAAGGGAAATTAATTATAAAGAACATGAAATAAAAATGACAACTTAAACAAAATCTGAAAGATAACTAGATCTTTTTGATAACCTGGAAGAACTCCTAGGACAATTAGAATAATTGGTGTCATCAGCCTTAGTGTGAGAGAAAGAAGAATTACTATTAGTTAAATCGACATTCAAGTCATGTTTTGAGTTACCCCTTAACACAACTACTCTACTTAAGTTCCAAATGCAATGGTCCTGTGTTTGAATAGCATTATTAAAAATTTTAATTACTTTGATGGGTTTCATAAATTTAGACAAGGAGCTTCCCAATATGCCAGGACGCTTGATCATGACCCAGTCACCTACTTTCACTTCAGTTTTCTTTACAACGTTCTTAGCATCAAAATATGCTTTCCTTTGTTTAGCCTTTTCCTTTTCCAATCTTAGAATTTCCTAACTATCACATGCATTCTCCTTTCCCTTCAGCAATTCATACTTATTAACCCAGTAAGGTTCCACACAAGTATTGGGCACCCTACCACGAAACAACAAAAAGGGGGTCTTCCCAGTCGTCCCATGTGGAGTTAATCTGTATTCCTCAATTTTCAAGATGACTTCTTTTTTCCAGTCTAGACCTACACTTTTTGCTATCGCAATGGTTTCTTTAATAACTTTGTTGAATCTCGCAACCATGCCATTAGCCTCGGGGTGGTAAAGAGCAGAAGTTTTATGAACAATCCCTCTTGAAGACAAGAATTGTTCCATTTCCTTAGAAATAAGTTGGACCCCATTATCAGATAAAATTGAAATCGGCAAGCCTTCCCTAGAAAATAAATTCTTTAAACATTCAAGTACATTACATGAATTAACTGTTGATAAGAAGAAAATCTCCGGTCATCTTGAGAACATATCAATGACCACTAACAATAATATTTGTGATCCCTTTCCATGTATAGGACCAACTATGTCTAGAGCAATGTCTTGCCAAGGCCCATTAGGTCGCCTTCTTAGAACCATAGGTTGTACATAAGTATGCTTAGATTTGTCACTGATGGCACAAGGAACACAATCTCCTATGACTCGCTCCACTATTTTGTCCATTTCAGGCCCCCAATATGACATACAAAGTCTTTCCATACTCTGGGACAAACCTGAGTGAGAAACATGCACTAAATCAATCAACTCCTTTCTAAGACTGGTGGGTGAAATCAATCTTGTCCCTCGAAATAGCAAGCTATTGTCTACTGATAATTCATTCGGTACAGTCCAAAAGGATCTTGTAGATCCTGACCCATCTTTGTCAGAGTTCCACCCTTTTTTAACCAAGAACATCACTTCACACAGAGTTGCATCCTTCCCTAATTCTTCAGACCATCTTATTTCTGAAATGACGTCATGATCTACAACACAAACTACTTCATCATCATCATCATCTGAATTATCTTCCTGTGCATGATCACTTGGGACTAAACGTGAAAGCACATCCGCAACACCATTTTCAATTCCAGGAATATACTTAATCCCAAAATTGTATTCCTGTAAGCCAATAATCCATTTTGTTATTCTCCCAGAAACAAGATCTAAGCCTTTCTTGCTAAAAATCTCAATCAAAGGTTTGTGATCCGTATGAATCTCGAAATCCAAACCCCACAGGAATTTTTTAAGCTTCTTTATTGCCCAAAACACTGCTAAAGCTTCCCTTTCTACAACCGAGTAGCGCATTTCAGGATCTCTGAGACTCCTTGACAAAAACATAATGGTTTGAACACCACTTGGACCACATTGCTTTAATACAGCTCCCAAACCTTTTTCGCTTGCATCCGTAACTAGAATAGATTTGTTTGCTGGATTGAAACTCTTTAATGAAGGAGCTTGACTAAGTTTCTTTTTAATAGCAATAAATTCATCTTCGCAAAGATCGGACCACAAAAATTCTTCACCTTTGCGTAGAAGTTGCCTCATATTCACAGTAGCAACAGCAAAACCCATTACAAGTTTGGCATAATATTCAATCATTCCTAAAATTTCATTAATTCAATCTTATTTGTAGGAGAACTCATTTTTGTAATGGTATCAATCAAATCGGCTTAGGGTTTTACACTATCCCCAGTAATGCTATGTCCCAAGTAATTGATTGTGTTAGACTTAAACTTACACTTTCCCACTTTGATTGTGAGATTGTGTTTGCCTAAGTTCCTCAAAACAGATTTAAGTCTCATATCATGCTCTACTTCATCTTTAGCAAATATCAAAATGTCATCCTGATAAATGCATACACCAGGAAGATCTTTCAATACTTTTTCCATAACACGTTGAAATACCGAAGAAGCGGACACCAACCCAAAAGGCATTCTCCTAAACCTAAAATTGCCAAAGGGTGTGATAAAAGACTTATAGTCTCTGGATGACTCCTCTAACTCAATCTGATGATATGCAGATGTAAGGTCTATTGTGCTGAAAACTTTCGCACCCTCAAGAAAGACCAACAATTCGGTAATATTGGGTAAAGGGTACCGATCCACCACAATGCATTTATTAAGTTGTCTCAGGTCAATGCAAAGACGCAAATCCCCATTGGGTTTGCGTGGTGCAACGACCGGAGCCAACCATTCAGATCCTTCAACTTCTTCAATGATCCCGCTATCCCTTAATTTTTTAATTTCTTTTTTCATGTCTTCTCTAACAGAGAGTGGGACGTTTCTAACTTTACAACACACAGGAACTGAATTCCCCTTTAATTGAATCTTGTGCTGATACCCCCTCAAACAACCTAACGTTTCTTTGAACACATTAGGGAATTCCATTTTTATATTCTGCACATATTTGTCATCAACGTTTTTTTCCACAGATTTAATTTAGTCTCTTAACTGCATGGGAGGATTAGCATTTGGATCTAAAAATACACCCAGCTCACCTTGATGTATCCAGCTGATAATACTGTCTCCTCTCTTTGAGACATACATTTTTCCAGATATTAATCTATTCTTGTATTCTATTAGGCCTAAGAAATATCCATGTAGCTTTATCGGTTCCCCACCATATGCTAATGGAATGATATCATATTTCATCAGTGTAACCTTTCCCTTAAGCTTGGAATTGAAAGACTAATTTGAAATAATGGTGATCTTTGCCCCAGAGTCAAACAGTACCCTAGTTTGTTCCCCTTCCACCGAAATGTCGTCAAAAGGGCAAGATTTGTTATTAGATTTGTTCTCAACCTGCACAACAATCTGTCCACATACAAAATCTTCAGAATTAGATTCTTCCATTCCGCCTTGATAAACTTCTACCTCCTTAATTTTAGGTTTAAGCTTGGTTTTACATAGTGCTGTGAAATGACCCTTTATTTTACATTTAGAACATGTTTGGTTGAGAGCTGGACACCTTTTGTCATTGGCAAGATGTCCAGCCTTACCACATCTATAACATTTTCTTTCTGTCCATGTTTTTTCTGCGTCTTTTTTATCAATTACATTTCGCTTATATAATTTAACCTTGCCTATTTCTACGCTGGTACCCTTCTCTGAGT
This sequence comes from Triturus cristatus, assembly GCF_964204655.1. Taxonomy (NCBI): domain Eukaryota; kingdom Metazoa; phylum Chordata; class Amphibia; order Caudata; family Salamandridae; genus Triturus; species Triturus cristatus. Next base: position 608,304,351 of record NC_140593.1, on the reverse strand, counting down.
CCTTCTTTCTAACGGCAACACACTTAATAGAGTGCTCAATACATTTAGCAACTGTTAATACTTCTTCAAGTGTTGGTTCATCTCTTAGCCACAATTCCTCCTTAACTTTCCCTGTGCTGCATCCAAACATAAATTGATCTCGGATACGCTCATCTGTTAAGTTCTCAAATCTGCATGAAGAAGCAAGTTTTCTTAATTGCATAACATAGTCTTCAATTGTTTCATCCGTGGCTTGCATCCTCTTTGCAAACTGGTACCTTTCAAGAATAGTACTAACTTTGGGAAGATAATGCTTATCTAGTTTTTTTATTACAAATCTCCTAGTCATTTAAACTATTGGCTTCTGACGATAAAAGGTCAGGCAAATGATCAAACACATCTTGACCTTCGAATCCTAAACAATGAAGTGACAACGATGACTTTCTTTCAGCACTTAAAGAAGGACCACAGACTCTAGCATACCTCTCAAAAACAACTTTCCATTGTTTCTGTTGTACCTTAATTCCCTTAAGTGCATTCCCCTCTTAGCTGCTCAGCCAGAATGAATGTGATGGATGCGTGGAATGTTGGAATGCCTGATGAGAGAGAGAGTGGAAAGTTGGTGTGCCTGCTTGCGTGGAGAGAGTGACAGTTGGAGAGAGTGGGCTGAGCAGAAACCATGCTGCTCCTAGTGGGGCCATCATCTTGACTAATCTTATCATCTATTGAACTACCTTGTACCATCTGGTGACCGACTAATAAACCTCTACTTAAACATATACTTCAAGGCTACGTCTGGTATTTACTACTATTTATCATTTTCTACAGTTTCCACTTTATAGGAGGTGAACCAGGACAAGATAAGAAAAATGGAGCTGCTGTAACGTTTTGCATTTCTATAGAAATATTTGGACTAATCTAATTTACCACATCAACATATAAACCTTGACTTGCGCTTTGCGCAAACTAAAATTAGATTAGATAAGATGACTAACTCTCTACTAATCTTCTCTCCACAATATGTTATTGACAGCTTAAAATGAGGTTGAGTCGAAAATAGTTAAAATCATAATGCACAAGAAAGTAGAACATCAATAAAAATAAAGCATCACCTTAGTATTTCTAAATTGCATACATACACAATTTTAGGTTTGAGTGTGCGTGCCACTGCAGAGATGTTAAGACATCAGTAACACACTAATAGTTTCAAGTGAGTATGTCACATAAACATGCATAAAAATATAGTGGTAAGTGTGCGTGTCACTGTTAATATCCAAATATCAATCCCCAAATACCTTTAAGAAGGATTTTCAGATTCAGTTTAAGTGTGTGCGTCACTGACGAGCTCTGAAGTACACACAATTGTTAAATTAACCATATGCATATCTGTTGAACGGAGACAATACTGACGTGCCTTCGTATTTATATATCGGTGATCGCGTCAGTTACGAGCTTTGGTATTTATGTAAATAACTTCTTGAGTGCTGGATCATTGCTAGGTAATCAGAAACATTACCAGACAAGATGGCTACCACGTTCACTTAAATCTGCGTGATGCCAAGGAGCGCAGATGTAGCGTCGTTACTAAGTAACCAGGCAAGATGGCCACCACGCACGCTTGAAATTGCGTGATGACGAGAGGGGCTGGTGCTGGGATCGAGCGAATATGTCAGATGAAGAAGAGTTATTCCAGAACGATGAGACGACACCAGGTAGGAATCACTTTGTTTAGTTTTGAAATTTCAGGACAACGAAGTCTGGAGCTGTGTTTACACTTGAAACTTGCATAACTTGCAGCGCAAAGCCTCGAGCAACCAACGGCACTGTATTCATTCGTAAAAATCCAATGTCTCGAGCAACCAAACGCGGAGTGTTTCAAGTAGATTTTAACAGTATTTTAACAGTTATGCACATCCAAGAAATCAGCAATCTTCCATAATATTTCATGTAGAGAACTAGCCACCAAGATGAGATGACATTACGCTCTTTCTTTTCTTTGACGCGATCCAGTTACCCAAGAGAAACACTTCTGTGTTTTACCAAGCACTTCTGAACAATAGATAAAACAAAAGTTCTCACAGTGCAGTTGAGAAGCTCTTATGCTCAGAAACTCTCAAGCTTCATATTTCATCAATATGACTTGTCACGTAACACACTCCAAAGCTCTGTCCTTTATAAAGATAGACTTGAATTTTAGGAGATATAGATTTATTTCTAATCTTTATCTTCAATATATAAACAGACGATTTCTCAACAGTCACTGCTTGCCAGATAGGTGAGATGAAAGCATCCAGGGCTAAAATTCCAAGAATGAAATTTTGAAAATATGAATCTCACCAAATCTTTCTGTTGAGATCTTCTCTTGTCATTTATCCTGCCGACCACGCCAGTGAAGCATTCTGAATAATAAATTCAGCACTCAGGAATGCAAGTTTATGAGATGTTTATTCCAAGAGAGATGATCCCATCCATCAGCAAACAGATAGTCCAGTAACTGAACTTAAACAGAACTTTTTCATGCACAACAGTCCATGACCTCATCAAGGTTCTAATTTGACATGGCATGAAGACTTACAAGTATGAACATAACAATGGCAATATAAGTGGAATACCACAGTTCTCCATTAATTTTAGCTACAATGCAGTGCCCGTAAATGGAAGGAGGCCTCGCAGTCCCTGATTTTGAGCTGTATTACATAGCGACCCAACTGGAGTGGCTAATCCAGGGCATTGCGCACAGACGCAACCAAGATCGGACCCCTGATCCCTTCGTGCCACCACTTCGCGATCTTCCTAGGGTTCTCCTTCGAGTGGGGCGACCCAACCTGAATGACTCATATGAGTTTCGTACATTGAAGAAGTGTTGGAATAGAGGCTTCCAAAGAATACGCAGTAAGATTCCATTCTTGACTGAACTACCTTTGGACTTCCTACATGCACTTCCATATGGCGGGGACTAGATCAATAGATGGAGGCAGGGGCGACAAGGGTGGGGGACCTTTATAGGGACTTGGAGCTACTCCCGTTTGAGGACTTCAGAGCAGAGTTTGACCTACCGCAGGGGCACTTCCTGTGTCACAGGACACTCATATCAGATATCAAGAAACATTGGGAAGGGGGATCTACCAAACCCACAACATCCCAGAGCTGTCAATATATGGCGCTCTCCGCAGGTACCATACGGACAGTTTCATGCCTCTAAAGGGCGCTAAGAATGGACCAACAGCTGCCTTTGCATGCACTGAGGAATAGTTGGGAGGAGGACCTCGGCACCCCTATTGAGTCGAAAGACTGGGGTAATATCCTGGAATGAACACCAAAGGTGTCTAGAAATGCATGTTTTAAACATATCGATTATAACATACTGCACAGGGCATACTTGACACCAGAGCGCATAGGCAGATATTTCCACATACCAGACACAGAATGTCCCCAGTGCAGAGAAGATAGAGCCCACATCCTTCACATGTTCTAGGTCATGTCCCGCACTACACTCTTTCTGGGAGGGAGTCATACAAACTGTTGAGGAGTGCACTCGGAAGGAGATCCTGCGTACCCCAGGGCATTGTCTACTAAGCTGATTCCCCCACCCTGCTAAGACAAAGATAACGGGGAGGTTTCAGAATCTATCAAATATTATTGCCAAATACGAGATAGCTCGGAATTGGAAGGCAACAGGAGATCCACAATTGACAGTATGGAATAGAGAACTGATAAAGTGGGCAAGCTGTGAGGGAAGAGTTATCCTGAGGGGTATAGGTAAAATAGATGGTGCCCGACACTGGGGGCACTGGTGGGTGGCCTGGCTAATCCAGAGCCAGATATGCTGGAGGGCTCTCCTATGAGATCTGATGACGACCTGCATGCCTCAGAGCTGGAGTCCCGTTCAGAATCAGATCCCTTATAAAGTGTGACTCAAACCTGCCTTGACCATTAAGCAGGGTGTCCCCCTAACCTGAAACCTAATGGTATAGCTCATTTTCTAACCTGTAAAGTTGGAAATTAAATGGGACGTGATGTACTGACTTATGAGGAGGAGGGAAGGGGAATGTTGCTTGCTGTTTTTGCTTTAACAATGATGGATTATGACACCTGTTAGAAATGGGGGTCTCTAGTTGGCAATGGTTTGCCCCATTTTACAAATAGGCACCCTTGCTTCTAGTCAGAGAAAGGGGGATACACTCCTAAAATAACCCCTGCTCACCCCCTTGGTAACTTGGCATGAGCAGACAGACTTATCTCGGAGGCAGTGTGTAAAGCATTTGTGAACACATACAGTAACACAGTGAAAACACTACAAATGGACACCACACCAGTTTAGAAAAATAAGTATTCTTTATCTAAACAAGACCAAATGACAAAAATCCACAATACAATATTAAAAATAAGACTTTCAAATAGTAGAAATAGTTCAGTTCAATGCAAGTTGTAAATGCAACACTTTTCCGGTTATGATGCCACAAGATGGCACCTCGATGCGATGCGACGATCCAGTGCGATGCGACAAAATGGTGGCTTGATGCGATGGATGATCTGGTACAATGCGAGCACATTTGCAGCCGCACAGCAGGTGCTGCAGCGGTCTTCTCAGCAATGCGTCAGGACCAATGTTCCCTCTATTTTTTTTCCTCTGTGTGCAGCAGTGTAGGGTCATGGCTATGACCGTCAGGAACCAGACCGCGCGTGTGGGTGCAGCGCCAAATACCACTCCAAACTTTTGCTTAAAAAAGTAAAAAGACGGTGCATTTCCACACATACAGCACCGCGTTAATGGTCTTAAGGCTGGTTTTCAATTTGGATACACACGCCATGACATGAATTGGTTACACAGGCAAGTACACTTTTGGTTTAGAAAAGCACAAGACTCCACTTGTGGTGCCATCATAAGCTTTTACTGCTGTAGGTGGAATGTTACTTGCTGTATTATATATCTGGATGCAGAGACAGAAAGGGCGGGGTACCTGTCTTTGAAATTCTGACTTACTGGTTGCATCTTTCAAAGGGAGCGGGGACAGTGAACTATTAGTGAGAGGATGTCTGAAATGAACCAGCCCTCCTTCCAAGATGAACCAGCTATTGTGATGTTGACAGCCTCAAATTAAAACTGTTCCCCTCTCACAAGCGCTTATTACTAATTCATATCTGATGTACTACCTATTTTTCTCCCAGCCAACAGAAAGTTCTCCCCCCTCTAATCTTCGTGCTAAGGTGAAAATTATACACCAAAATTGCTTTTCATTTAGGCAATTTTCCTGTGAACTGATTGTTTTGTGGAATTATTTTAACCTTTGCTGTTATTGGTCCATAGTCCTTATTTGGTTCAGGTCAGTCCAATATATATTGTAATGGATTTATTTTGTCTACCTTTTTCTGTGCATAAAAGGCCCCAAGGATTAAAGTGCTAATACATTTGAAATTGACTGTTCCCTACTTGGGCTGTTTTCGAGGCAATGCACAGTTGTCTAACAGACAACTTTACACAATACTCAGTAAGGGTGTTGATAACCACCAGACACTCCCTGTGAATGTATTTCACTCTTTCAGGTTATTTTGCTCCTTTTCAGTCGTGCTTTCATTCCCGGGCACTGTTTGTCCGTCTATCTCTTCCATCTTTCCCCTTACGGTGGTTTTGATGGTCTAGCTTGCAGGGGTGGCTGGCACAGGTAAGAGCGGCAGGGATTGGGGGAAATACATCGACAGAAGACGGGATAGGTAAAATTAAATAAAAAATAAATAAAACCACTTACCTTGCGCTTGCCGCATCGGCGATGCAGATATGTGGTTTTATAATTTTTTTTATTTCATTTTACCTATCCCGTCCTCTGTCGACTTACCCCTCCCACCCCGCCTCAACGCTCTTACCTGTGCCGTCCTCGCCTGCTAGCTGGACAGCTGTCACCAGGCAATTATGTGAGTATCGCTATAGAGGGGCTCTGTCTCTGCCCACATGTTGGTAGCCAGAGGTATATGTTTTGGTAGGGCAGACGTGCTTCCACACAAAAAAGTGTAGCCCTCCCCACAGTTGTGATCATTTTGTTTATTTATCCAGCTGCTGAGCTTGCTTGACCTTTCAGGGACACATATTATAATTCTGTAAAAGTGTCATAGATAACTAGATAGTTCATGGTGCTTTTCTCTGACAGCGCACAGATGGAAGTAGGGCAATCTTTAACCTACATGAATTCTTAGGTCTGGTTTGATAGTGCAAATGAAACCTGAACTTTTAACCTACACCAATATTATTCTACATTTCTTTACGTCCACACAAATACATATCCATTCTAGTGCTATTTACTTGAAATGATTCACTTTTTTTTGTGTGTAGTTTTATATAGCGGAGGTATCAGAGCGCTTTACATGAGCACCAGTTACGTTACATACAGACACATTCATTTTTGTTAGGCACGGGGAGATTAAGTGATTTGCCCAGAATCACAGAATGTTGAGCGTCCCGGCCGAGACTCGAACCCAGTTCCCCTGCTCCGAGGTCGACCGCTCTAGTCGTTAGGCCACATTCTCTCCACATTACTCTACAATATGCCTTTAAAGCTAGACCTACTGGCATTGCCAATGCTTGACTACCTTTTGTACTGAGTTAAAGTCCAACTAATTATGGGCGGGCCCCACCTGCAATAACCGGGGGTGGGAAGGGGGTGAGAAGGGGAGAGAGAGAGAGTGAGAGAAAGGGTGAGAAGGAGAGAGGGAGAAAGAGCGCGTTACCAAGGCAATACACAGACTTGCAGGGATTATAGGTCAGATAGCTCAGTCAGTTCATGTGCAGGCTGCACACATCGGTCCGTAACCTGAAAGACAGGATTGACTCCCTGCAGTTGGGCTGTGGTAAATAATTTAATTACCGGAACTTAATTTGATGCGGAAAATCTATAATAATAGCTCAGTAAAATAAGAGGCAGAATCCGTGGTATTAGAGGTTCGGAACGGGCTTTATTCCAAAATCAATTCGAATTGATGGACTCCATATTCCATCACCACGAAGGTTCAGGAAGTGAAGGACCCACTTTATTGACAGGTAATCATTTTTATACAATAGGCATTACAGTGAAACAGATGCAGGAGGCGTAACAATTGATAACAAAGATAAAACATACATGCGTAACTAAAGTGGGTGTAACTAGGCGTAACTAAAGAACGTCATTAGGTATGATGTCACAAGTAGGTGGCACCATGAAAGAATTTCGCAATGTCAGCAGAAATACTTGGCAGAGATGCGCGCGCAGCAGCATGACGTGTGATTGACGTGCAACTAGGGGGTGAAGGGGACTTGACATTTAGTTCTACATGTGGAGACAGAAGTCTGGGGTTATGTCAACCTAATCCCAAATCATATCTAACATCCTATGTTTAAAGAACTATGTTATCCAAAAAGAGAGGTCTCTTAGAATAGAATCTCATTCTATACTGACTATACTGACTGTTAGTGCGTGTACAAGCGTCTAAGTGTCTACACTAGATGCGAGGGCAGAAATCTTCCATAGTAACAGGGCTATGAATTACTTGCATAAAGACAGAGAAGCCGGGCCTTTTGCTCGGTAGCTGGAAGAATGTTTACTTAAACTACTTAGACAGGAATGCATTGGATGGGGAGCGGAGCAGATAATCTCGAGGGTGAAATACAGTTTTTTTTTTGGCAAGCAGACAGGTCGAGTCAGGCACCGTTAGCCGCGCAGGGAGTAGGACAAAGTTCATGGATACAGATGCGAGCTCAGACTGGAGCTTTCAGAGGCAGAAGGCAGGGAAAGGCTTAATGGCAGAATCAGGGCCTACTCGCCTGGACTGTAAAATGGGATAAATGAACCATATAAAGCCGGTGGCCTTTCATACTTAGGAATGGAATATCCGGCCCATTCATGGCGGATCTGAAAGAGGACATGTTGGCGGTGGACGCACATGTGTTTGCGTCTTCATAACTGGAACTGGAGGAAACATACATGTACTTGTAATTTATACATGAAACCGTTGGGGTCCAAGATAGGGGACATAACTGACCATAAAAATCCATATTTCCACATTCCCTCCTTGTCCCCTACTTGCCCTTAAGAGATATCAATCTTCATCAATCCGTTGATCTGTTCATATAGCATCATTTGCTCTTCTTTTTTCTTCTGGGATGAATGAAAACTTGGTGGTGGAATACACGATGTGGCACACAGACCACAAATCGCTGGTCCACATTGTAGGCATAAGCAGCAACTGAATAGTATGAGAAAGCCAATACCTAGGAAGGATAGGACCCTCCATCCAAAGGTTGACAATACACTCCAAAACCAACCGGACCAAGTCCAGGTGCCTGGATTCTGGTGTATCTGGCTTACAATCTTATGAAGGCGAGTTATGGCTTTATATACAGATGGCGAATTTTCTGGTATGAAAATGCAACAGCTTGATCCGATGACCCTACAAGCTCCGCCCCTATCGGCCAGGATGACGTCAAGGACAAGACGATTTTGAAGCACAACAATCCGCATAGCAGACTGCTCTTCTGTTAAATTGCCTAAGGCGGAAATAGTTTCGTTCACTACTGCTTCAAGGGTTCTGGTTAATCTACGTATCAGCTTACTATTGGTAACCGTACCTATATAGGGAAAGAGACCTTTATTGAAATCTGTGTATTTTTCCCATGCTGTTTCAGTGTAATCGACGATTGGGAGATCTCTCCGTTCTCTATTGTGTACTAAATGAGTATTTCTGTGATAATCAGGAGGGGCTAGGAAAACAGGTGGCAAAAGGAATCCGATGTAGCAGGTACCATCCCAATCTAGAGGCAAACGTATATATGCAGTCTGACCACATATGAAGTAGGAATGGCGAGAAGCTCTAAATGTAGACTTGCCTTGATCACTGAATTCTATTACAGTGGTGCATCTACTATGGCCCATATGTATGGAACCATTCTTTCTTACACATAATTCACCTTTAACTGGAAATACAGACATAGCGGGCAAAATTGGTGCAGCTTCGGATTCGACATTCAGGATCATGAGATTAAGCATAAAATTACCTAATCCATATACTTCATTTTCTAGATCCGTTCCTGTTCTTTTGGGAAGTCCCTCCTTGTTAGGGTAGCAGACTTTAAGCAAAACTAAGTTCAGGTTTCCCCATACCCAGTTGTCTTGATAAACTGCGGAATTCGAATCTAGGGAATTAATTAAACTAAACCATGCTCCACAGGAGCCATTGTGTGTGAACGGGTATGGAAAGAGAGGCAGAATTCCTTTATAGTTCTGATAGGGAGGGAGTCGGCCACATATCCAACAATTTGTAGCATTGCTAGCCTGATGGGAATGATGTAACATACTAATAAAAGTGTTATTGCGCAGCGCAAATCTATAGGACAACTCATGCGGGGGTAATTCACTAAAAGAATGTTCAGCAGTAACATTGTAAACATGTTTAGAAATAGGATAATATATGTGCAACAATATACTTGCAGCGATTATTAAAAGACTTAAGAAAAACAAAATTAATAACGTCACTGTGCAATGACTACGCAGTGATTTACAGTACGCATGTTGTTTCAATTGCATTTTTCGGTTTCTTTCTCTATTCAGGTCTAGGGGATACATGTCAGAGACAAATTCGACCGATTCACCTTGGAGAGGACTTAAACAATCAAATTGTCTGACTTGTTAGACCGTAGTTTTAGTTTGTATAGTTCCTGATTACTCGGTTCAACCAAAGGAAGCTTTGAGTCAATCGGTGAAGACACGCGAGGTGTATCATCTACATCAGACGGAAGTCCATGAAATTTCTTGATATGACTTGAATGTATCCAGCCTTTGCGACCTTCGATCTTCACGGCTGTCCTCGTGGTTAACAGTACGAGTTGAGGCGATTTCCACCTAGGATCCAGCTGAGACTTCCGGTCAAAGTTCCTCACTAACACCAGGTCCCCGGGAATTACGTCATGGGGTTTCACCTCGGTGTTGTCGGGAAAAGCTGCAGCTACCTGTGAACGACAAGATTGTAGTGCAGACATCAAGGAAGCCAAGTAATCTGTCAGCATATTACAGTCAACATCAGTTATTTTGCGTGGTATAGGCGTCCCCCACATATTTGGTGGTCTGCCAAAGACCACCTCATAAGGGGATAGCCCTGTTCGAGAGTGCGCTACCATTCTCATGTAAAAGAGTGCAACTGGTAAGGCTATTACCCAGTCGACACCTTTCTCTCTACATATTTTGGACAATCTAATTTTCAGAGTTTGATTATGTCGTTCCACGAGACCTGCTGCCTCGGGGTGTCGGACACAGTGAAATCTCCACTGATAGCCTAACAAAAGTGAAACGTGTTTCATTAGTTCGGATGAGAACGGCTGGCCGTTATCTGAGTAGACAACACGTGGTAAACCGTACCGTGGGAAGAATTCTCGAACCAACTGTTTGGCAGTAGTCGGGGCAGTGTAATCTGAAACCGGGTATGCCTCTGTCCAACGGGAAAGAGCACAGACAACTACGAGAACATATTTGAATCCTCGACATCGTTCCATCTGGATATAATCCATCTGGAGGACTTCAAAAGGGTGATCAGGAGGCTGAAATCCACCTTGTTCTACGGGAATGCTTTTACCTGGGTTAAACTGACAACAGATCATACAGGTACGAACTTTTTGTTTAGCTGCTGCTCGTAAATGTTTGTTGAACCAAATGTGTTGAATGCTGTCTAGCATAGCTTTTTCTCCTAGGTGCGCTGGACTATGTACAGTATTAATGATAACTTGGACCATTGAATCAGGAAGGAACCATACAGATTTTTCCTTCGTCATCCATCCTTGATCCGTTTGGATCCCTCCTAATTCAGTCCATTTCTTTATTTCCTCTGGTGTAGCATGTGTCTGTATGTCAATTACGTCAAGAGCGGGATCCTTAACCATCATGCAATGTGTTGGTGTCGGGACTATTGTCTTTGTCATGTCAGATGTGTGAGTTTGAGCAGTCTGTTTAGCTGTTCTGTCAGCTAGATCATTGCCTTGGGAAATGATATCAGTAACTTTCGTATGAGCTTTACATTTCATAATTGATATTGCAGTGGGTAGATGTATTGCATCTAATAAGGCATGAATGAGGGGTCCGTGCTGAATGTGGGCACCGTGAGAAGTTAAATAACCTCTCTCTCGCCACAGCACGCCGAAGTCATGTACAACTCCGAATGCATAACGTGAATCAGTGTATATGTTGACTTTTTTATTTGTAGCTTGAATACAGGCTTGTGTCAGAGCGATGAGCTCTGCTGCTTGAGCTGACAAGGTATTTATGCAATTTGTTTCAATGACTTCAGTGTCTGTTGTGACTGCGTAAGCGGCCACTAACTCTCCTGTACTTGTTCTCATACATGAACCATCTACATACAACGTCAGGTCTGGGTCTGACAATGGGACGTCTGTCAAGTCTTGTCTGGGTTTCGTCGTGATAGTGATAACTTCAATACAATCATGTGCTAGTGGGTCTGTTCCGTTTACTGGTAACAGTGTGGCAGGATTCAATGTACTACAACGTCTGATTTCTATGTGTGGCTGAAACAATGTTAATTCGTAACCGGTGAGTCGTGCTATAGTCAAGTGTTGTGTTTGCGTTCGGTTCAAGAGAACCTCTACTGCGTGTGGTACTTGTACTGTCAATGGATGTCCTAACACTATGGCATCGCTTTGTCGGATTGCTAAAGCTGTCGCTGCCACTGATTTCAGGCACGCAGGCAGAGCCTGAGCTACGGGATCTAATGTACTAGAGAAATAAGCACATGGTTTGTGTGATCCTGCTTGTTCCTGAGTGAGTACTGACAAGGCAGTACCTTCGCGTTCTGTAACAGAGTGTAAAATGTTTATTGTAACATGGTGTTGCTAAAACAGGTGCTTGACATAAAGCTTTCTTTAGGCTTTCAAAAGCTTGTGTATGTTCCTGAGTCCAAGGGAGAACAGTCGATGTGGCTGCCTCCTGTGTTGTCAACTGAATGAGTGGTTTTGCTAGAAATGCATACTGAGGGATCCACTGCCTACAATATGAAGTGAGGCCTATAAAAGCCCGCACCTCCTTTTGTGTCTTGGGTATTGGCATGTTAGCAATTAACTGGATGCGGTCGGGTGTAAGCTGCCTTCCCTCCTTGGACAGCGAGTGCCCAAGGTAAACAACTCGCTGGACACAGAATTGCAGCTTAGAAGGGGACACCTTGTGCCCCTTTTCGGCCAAAAATTGTAAAACCGTCAGTGAGGCTTTTTCACATTCAGGTTCGCTTCTAGCGGTGATCAGCAGATCATCGACATATTGAAGCAGGGCAGTGTTGACTGGCATGTGGATACTGTCAAGTTCTCGTTTCAGTGCTTGGCTATAGATGCTGGGGCTTTCTGTGAATCCTTGAGGTGCGCGTGTGAATTTAAAGCTTCGTCCATTTAAACTAAATCCGAACAAGTATTGGCTTTCCGGATCTATTGGGACGCTGAAAAAGGCATTCTTGAGATCAATTACAGTAAAGAATGTTGCTTCGGAATCAATGGCTGTCAGTAATGAAGAAATGTCTGGGACTACGGGGTATTGTGGTACAATGCATTTATTTAATTCGCGCAGATCAATAACCAATCGATATACTGGCGGGGCTTTTGGATCAGTTCGTTTAAGAATCGGAATTATCGGTGAATTACATACATTGGAGTCGGTTTCCACAACCACTCCTTGGGTAATAAGCTCGTCAATGATTTGCAGTAAAGCCACTACAGCATCTGGGGGTAACTTGTATTGTCGCATTCGTGGTAGTACCACTCCTGCCTTTAGTGTGACTCGATATGGTGTAATGTTCATGCAACCAACATCTGTAGGGCCTTGTGCCCATAAATGTGTGGGTAAAGTCTGCAGTCGGTCATCCATGTCTCGGGACACATAGTGCCCTTTGAAATCACGTAAAAACAATCTTACTCCTTCCGGAGAACAACATATTATAGCTCCTAGAGCTTTCAATGTTTTTATGCCTAACAGGTTTTCTGGACATGATTTAGTAAGCAATAAATCTGTAGTTCGTGTCAAGGGACCAATCGTAAGTGGAAGAGGCTGTGATACTTCGTTAATGATAGGTTTTCCTGAAAAGCCAAGGGAAATATTCTGTGAGCCTGAGAGGGGTGCCCCTGGAACTTCACTACGTTTTATGGTTGTTCGGCTTGCCCCTGTATCAAGTAAAAATTTTCTATCTTGGCCTAATAGTTCACTGTGTACATAAGGTCCTTCTTGATCTACAGGGACCTCGATAAGGGGTAAGCCAACTTCCCTCTCTAGGCTGTTTCATGAGTATCGTTGATAATCAGGATAGTCATACTGTGCGGTCTGATACATCTGTTGTGTCGTTGTTTGTGTGGCAGCAATAGGCTGCGGTGGTGGAGCTGACATAGACTGTTGCGGAGCTGGCATGGACTGTGCATGCTGCGGGGCTCCTTGTTGGTTCTGATCCTGTCTAAGTGGTCGTGGTCTTTCTTTTGTGTTACCTATGGCGATATTATGTTTTAAAACTGGACAATCGTGTACATAATGACCTGGCTGTTTACAATAGTTGCATGTCCCTTTTACAGGACCTGTTGAAACACTGGACTGTGTTATACCCTTTTTATGACCGTCAGCTGGAACTGTCTGGGAAACTAGCATTTTCATTTTCGTGTCTTTCATGCGTCTTTGTTCATGTTCTTGTTCCTCTCTAATTCTATTGTGATGGTACTGTAACATTTGTAACATCTGTGACGGAGTGTTACCTTGCCAGGTACTCTCGAATTTCAATACTCTATTCTTAACTTGGGGCAAGGCATTTTCAACTAATTTTGTCACAAACAGATGTGGATACGATTCGCTACTTGCTTTTATTCCACTATTGATACCAAAACATTTTTCGAATCGGGCATAGAAATCACTAGTGTCCTCATCGTGCTTTTGTTTACAGGCTGAGATTGCACCCCAGTCTTCCTTTTTCGTAGTTAATAAACGTGGCAGTACCTGTACTAGTAAACCTGGTAGTGTTTTGGTCTTTTCCCCAAGCCCTGAACCTGGACCTCGAGCTTTTTCTTCGTTTTCTAATGCTGTCCAATCTATCTTTTGGTCTCCCACCTCCCAATCCTTTTCCTTGAGTTTTTCGTAAATGCCCGCAGGCATTAATACCTTCAATATTGTCATAATGTCGGGATAGGTATACTCTCCCATGAGCAACATGTCTTTAATTTCACGGTGGAAACCCGCTGGGTCTTTGTCATGACTGGGTACCACTTTCTTCATTTCTAATAGTTCTATTTTAGATATGGGTGTGTATACAAACACACGTTTAAACTGATTGTCCTCACCTTTTATCGGGTGGACTTCGCGTAAGGGATTCTGTCTATCCATATAATACGTCGTTCTTTCCTTGATGGGCAGTGAGACATGTTCGGGGCATACAAAAAGAATGTACTGCTTTCTGGATTCCAGTATCTCTCTAATTAACTCAGTACCTGAACCTCTCCATTTATTCGTGAGTAATTCAGTCAATATATCAGGTAATGGACCAGGATCGGAGTGTTGGCTTTTATATAATGTAAGGAGTTGTTGAATCATATAGATACCAGCTAAACGCTGTTCATCTGGGGTGAGGTTCAAAAACGTGTGCGCTAATGTATCATCACTATATTTTCCGGGGCTATCAACCCAATGAACGGCTGACCTGGCTAATTCTTGTTCGTCCATAGAATCGAGTATATGATAACCCCTTCGTTCTCGGAGTAATTTGTCAGCGGCTTGGAACGAATGTTCGGGGGACCTTATATTTATTATAGGAGTTTGGAAATTTCTGCTATTATCTGGACGTATCGGACGTATCGGATCAGTAAAGCATCTAGTATTATTGCAAGATCTTCCTCTACCTACCATGGTTTCTAACTGTCCTGTGGGCAGTTCTAATTCTTCCTCCTCCTCGGTTTGTTCAGGCTCGTCTACTGCTAATCTTTCTTCGTGTATTCGTTCTACTTCTTTGCGGATCTTGCGGCACATAGCTACTATACATGATCGTTTATCATGTCTCCCCTCTGATATATTCCGACTCCATGTGGTAAGAATTTGCATTTCTTCCGGATTTACCCCTGGTTGGTCTTGATTTCTGATCACACAGTTTATGAGGAAACGTAACAGTTCCCCCTGTATTTCCACTTTCTGGTACTCCATGGCTCTGTTAATACTCTCAGAATCTCGCCCTGACTGGACAAAGTGATATATATTTTCTAAATGTGTAGTCATTCCTGGTAGCCTCCCTAAATATATTGCAGCTCGTCGGATACGTAATGATGCCAGCAGCATTTCGTCCCCTTTTCCGGGCACAGGGTCATATCTACAATCTATTAGAAGTTCCTTGAGCGTGTCGGGAGTTACTAGTTTGGGCGTACGTTGGTGGGCTAATTCTTGAAAGGAAAGTTTATTTACTCTGGGTGGCGTGGAAAAAATGTTTGATGTACCTCCTGTAGCACCACCTGGGGTGCTGGATGTGAAAGGATTCGTTGAACGTGATATAGCAACCATAGGTGTGGATACAGCTGTAGAAACAGATGTGCTTGCCGGAACTTGTGTCAGAGTTTGCTGTTGCGGAGGTACAGACGGAGGAGGGTCTTGGCGTTGAACCCCCTCGGCAGGCGGTCTATGTGGTGCAGTATTAGCATACTCGGGAGCTGCGTCGTCTAAATAAGAGGAAAGAAAAACATCTTCTGCGGTTCTGGGATGCCCTTTGGGATGTACTTTTATCGGAAATAATGGGGGTGGCAAGTCTTTTGGTATCTCCGGAGTAGCCTTAGGTAACCCTTCGGCCAGAAGAGGATACATACCATTCATAAGGGCATTTCTTTGTCTGTCTATTTGTTCTGATTTTACTCGAGTACCTTCTTCAATTAATAGATTTTCTCGAACTTTATTTGAATTCTCCTTACTTTTCTCTTCCTGTCTGAGCGCTTTTTCTGTACGTCTATATGATTCTTTACGCCATAATTCAATGGCATCTTTCTGTGACTGTCTAGCTTTCTTTTTCCATAATTCTTCCTCTACTTTCATGATGCAATCTGCATCCCAGGTCCCAGCTGCGGGCCACCTCTGACTTTCTGGTAATTCCTTGGTGTAGTCTACCCATAAATCAAGAAATAATATGGCGTCTAGGCCATGTTTATGATACATGAAGTACCCTGGAGTGTCCCTAGGAGGAATGGGAACAGCTTCTTCGAGTACCCCTTTTCTAGTTTTTATCTGTCTTAATTTCGAAAAGAGCGGCATATTTGAGAACTGATCTGATACCTAATTTTGAACACGTTTAATACAACAAAACACAATAATGAACAGTCATTCACACCACAATATGCAGAACGTATTTAAAACATTTTAACATTTAACATTTAATGAACAACAATGATGGCCATTTAGGGAACTAGTCACTAAGCATAATACTCGGCACTAACTAGGTAATTCTGAATTATATACTAGACATACTTGATATACTGCTAAACAGTACAGATACACTGCTGAAACAGTGCAGACCGGATTTGTGTACCCAAACCCGTCTTGACCGGCACAACCTATGTGCACGTCAGAACGCCTCCCCGACAATGGTACTCACCGGGTAGCTCGGAACGGAAGGCCTCGGAACTGAACTGAACTGGACTTGAACCGGACTGGACTCGACTCGAAACTTCGGAAACTTCGGAAACTGGTGGGCCTCTGTATACCTCGGATCTTGCTCTCTCAGCTAGGCTCTGGTCGGGATACTTCGCACTTCTCACCGCCTCGTCTGGGTGTTGATCGCAGCCTCAGTTACCCCCGCTCGGCAGGAGGGAGATACAGGAAATCCTGTTGGTACGCGTTGTTGTCCGTCCAGCTGTGACAGGAGACCGGGCCTGCAACGCACCTCCGGCGCGTGAGATGAGAAAGTGTCCCTATTCGGGCGCCATATATGTGGTAAATAATTTAATTACCGGAACTTAATTTGATGCGGAAAATCTATAATAATAGCTCAGTAAAATAAGAGGCAGAATCCGTGGTATTAGAGGTTCGGAACGGGCTTTATTCCAAAATCAATTCGAATTGATGGACTCCATATTCCATCACCACGAAGGTTCAGGAAGTGAAGGACCCACTTTATTGACAGGTAATCATTTTTATACAATAGGCATTACAGTGAAACAGATGCAGGAGGCGTAACAATTGATAACAAAGATAAAACATACATGCGTAACTAAAGTGGGTGTAACTAGGCGTAACTAAAGAACGTCATTAGGTATGATGTCACAAGTAGGTGGCACCATGAAAGAATTTCGCAATGTCAGCAGAAATACTTGGCAGAGATGCGCGCGCAGCAGCATGACGTGTGATTGACGTGCAACTAGGGGGTGAAGGGGACTTGACATTTAGTTCTACATGTGGAGACAGAAGTCTGGGGTTATGTCAACCTAATCCCAAATCATATCTAACATCCTATGTTTAAAGAACTATGTTATCCAAAAAGAGAGGTCTCTTAGAATAGAATCTCATTCTATACTGACTATACTGACTGTTAGTGCGTGTACAAGCGTCTAAGTGTCTACACTAGATGCGAGGGCAGAAATCTTCCATAGTAACAGGGCTATGAATTACTTGCATAAAGACAGAGAAGCCGGGCCTTTTGCTCGGTAGCTGGAAGAATGTTTACTTAAACTACTTAGACAGGAATGCATTGGATGGGGAGCGGAGCAGATAATCTCGAGGGTGAAATACAGTTTTTTTTTTGGCAAGCAGACAGGTCGAGTCAGGCACCGTTAGCCGCGCAGGGAGTAGGACAAAGTTCATGGATACAGATGCGAGCTCAGACTGGAGCTTTCAGAGGCAGAAGGCAGGGAAAGGCTTAATGGCAGAATCAGGGCCTACTCGCCTGGACTGTAAAATGGGATAAATGAACCATATAAAGCCGGTGGCCTTTCATACTTAGGAATGGAATATCCGGCCCATTCATGGCGGATCTGAAAGAGGACATGTTGGCGGTGGACGCACATGTGTTTGCGTCTTCATAACTGGAACTGGAGGAAACATACATGTACTTGTAATTTATACATGAAACCGTTGGGGTCCAAGATAGGGGACATAACTGACCATAAAAATCCATATTTCCACAGGGCATACCCTTTCATCCTTCTACACTCAGCTCCGAACAAGCTGAGTTGAGCAACAGTGACATCTTCTAGTAACTTGAAGAGCGCAAGTGTTATGTGCAAAGGCAGCACAAGTCACCTTCGCAAACACACACACACAAAACATCACACAAAAATACACAGCGCAGCTGCAAACTACTCAAAATCTATCAGAAGTTCCTGATACGATCAAACATTTGGAAGGAATTGTAAATCTTATGAAACGAGCAAAATCTGGACAATAGTCAACAAATAATAAAAGCGTCACAATGAACCCACTAAGGAAAAAATACAAGATACCCCTCTCCGAACAAACATTCCATTTCCTAGGTCCTAAAAACACCCAAACAGAACCATGTGCATGAATTGAGGTCATATGGAGGAATGTGCACACTCGAGTGCACACAAATGCTGGTTCACGCACGTGCCCTTGCAAGCATGAGCAAGAAGCATCACACGAACCAAATACATGCAAGAATACACAGACACGTATGGCCAGAAAGATATACGAAGTATGAGGAACCCAAGCCACAAACAAGAAGAAATGCAGCAAGCCCAAAAGCATGACGTGTACTTTACATGTCGTGCTTTTCAACTTGATGCATGTCTTTTCTTAATAGAATGTGGCTGAGGACTGATTGTGGGCACTTGTGAAAGTATTCCTGTTAATTGCAGAACCCTCCTGTGCTGCAATTAACAGGAATACTTTCACAATGGCCCACAATCAGCCGTCAGCCGTGGCCCGTTAAGAAACAAATATAGCAAGTACAGAAGACTCTTGCTTTAGGACTCAACCCCGCAATTCGAAAATTACCATTTTTCGCGCCGCCCGCGTTTTAAAATCGGCGGCACGAATGCTCCCCCGGGATGTGTGCGTGCTAAACTCAGGACACTGCGCGCTCGGGGTCACAGAGGTGCGCGGGCGCGCAGGCGCGCACGTTACAGGGAACACTGGTCAGGGCCCGGTGTGGATGCGGCTTCTTCCTGGTTGCTCAGCGAGGCGGCACGCTTCTTCCCCGTGACTCGGTGATGCGCCGGGAATCGATGCGGGTGCAACATGCTTCTTCTCGTTGCATCGATCTTCCAGCTCGCAGAGACAAACAGTCTCAAGAGGTCCTAAATAGCAGCAGGCACCTCTTTGCAGGATAGAACTCCCAGCAAGGAAATTCAGGAGAGCTGGTGGTGACGTCTTTGTATCCCTGATACTTCAGAACAGGAGGCAAGCTCAGTTTCAAGACCTTGGAGATCTTTTCTTCAGACAGGTGACAAAGCAAACAGCTAAGTCCTTCTTCTCCTTTCCTTGGCAACAAGCAGCCACTGCAGGCCAACCCCAGACAGCAAACAGCGCAGGGGCAGTATTCCTCCTTCAGCTTATCCGCCTCTTTTCCTTGGTAAAGGTTCCTATTGATTTCCCAGAAGTGATCTAAAAGTCTGGGTCCCCCTTTTTATACACCCCAAATCTTTGTTCTCTGAAGGCAGAGAGTGTCTGTACGCAGCCAAATCCAGTTCTGTCCTCACTGGTGCATTGTTGAAGGCACACCAGATCCAGGCAGGTGAAAGGAAATCTCCTCCCCCTACTCTAAGTTCAACACAGGTCCCATTCAGCCCAACCCTGACTCATCAGACTTCCGGAGCCACAGCCCTCTCCCCAGCTCCTGTCACTCACAAGCCAGACATGCAACACACAAACCTAGCAGAGGCATACTGGATGGTTAGGCAAGAAAATTCCCACTTTCTAAAAGTGGTATTTTCAAACACAGATTGTAAAATTCACCCTCAATAAAAGATAACAAAAAAAATTTCAGGCATACTAAACTTTATTTTCCTATCTTGTTCCTAGGGCCAGTTATGTTTATAAGATGTTATAAACTAACTGCCATTCTGGCCTATGGGAACAGATAGCTTTGCAATAGTGAAAAACGAAATTGGCAGTATTTAACTATCAGGACATGCCACACACATCAGGCCATGTCCTAGCTTTCACATACAATGCACCCTGCCCACAGGGGTACATTGGGCCTACCTTAGGGGTAACTAACATGTAGAACAGGGACGGTTTAGGGACTGGCAAGTGTGCACTTGCCAAGTCGACATGGCAGCCCCAGACTGCACACAGGCTCTGCAATGGCAGGCCTGAGTCACATTTTACAGGCTGCTTCTGTGGGTGGCTGATAAGTAGAAAGGTACCCCCTATGTAATGTTAGGTTCTAGAGGAGGGGGAAACAACAAAAAACTGCAAAAACCTCTAAACTGACCTTTATCACTTCAATGGCTGTCCACTAAGGCTCATGCATAGAACATGTCCCCAAAGTATTGACTCAACCTAAATATTTCATAAAATCATATTTATTATTTGTAAAAAAAAAAGAATTCAGGTTTTTCTCTTTTTCAAAAAATTCATTATTATAGGATAGGATAGCACAAGCTTTATTCGAGATTATTTCTCATAAAAGCACAGCATAAAATTAAACATTACAAAGTAAAAACATAACATTTACAAATATGAATTCATATAGACATTCTGTGCAGCTCGTACGATATTAGCGTAAAAAATTTACATGTAACAAGTAATTTTACATTATTAGACAATAAAGATAAAAGGAAAACCTAATTAATTAATCCCCCCCAGAAAACGTCGCCTGATAACCCAGGCCCATCCCAAGTATTTAGCTACCCCAATGACTATCGATTCATGAGTTGTTGTACATAAAATTCTTAAAGCCACTGCACTGTCACGTGTCCCCAGGTTTTTACATACAGGTGTGAGCCATAATCTCCTGGGTAATGAGTAGGCTTTACATACAAATAGAAAGTGACCTACACTCTCTTCTGCGTTTTCACAAACTGGACATAACCTACTAGTCGACCTATGCCAACCTGACGTTAGTTTTTTTAGGGGAATAGTTCCGCATCTTAGCTGGAAGACTAGCTTCCTGTCCATTGGTACCGTAATAGTGTCCCAATAATTTTCTAGGATAGGAAAAAATGTTGTCTCCAAAAAACGACCAGCCATAGAGTCAGACCTAACGTCTTTCAACAGATTACCACCCACCCAATCCCAATAATGTGATTTGAGGGCTTCTTTGCTTGGGAACTCCTCTTCCACTGGGTTATTCCAAAGGTTGGAAAACCCCAAGTTAATTAGCATGGCCCTTAGATTTTTAAGCCATTTTATCTTGTGGAAGATGTCTTCCTTAATTATCCAAAGAAAACCCTCTGCATATTGTCTAATCTCTGGAGTTGTCCAAAGACGTCTCCAGTAGAGAACAGGGCGCAATCGCGCTCTATCGGTAATTGGGCGTCTACCCAACTCCAGGAACAATGGTATTAGGGGGGTGCTCTGTGGAAGTCCTGTAATCCCTCTGAGGAACTTGTTCTCAGATGTCTGTAGGGCCTCAAGATTGTCCCAAGCCCATAACTCCGCACCATATAAAGTGGCACCTAAGACCTTTGCATCGTACACTATAAGTGCGGGTTTAATCGGTTTGTCTTGGATTTGCGATGTTCTCCCCTCAAAGCACCTGAGAGTTGTTGATGTTTTATGGCCACTTTTTCCAAATGATGCAACCAGCCAGTGCCCTCTGCTATCTGTACCCCTAGATATGTAAACTCCTTAACAGTGTCTAACTTGCGATTATTTAGGGTTACCTTGGGATAGATTCTACGGCTTGGGGTAAAGGCCATTAGTTTCGTTTTCCCCACGTTTACTTCAAGCCCGTGCTCTGTGCAAAAAATATCAAAAATATTTAATGCACGTTGCAGCCCTACAGGGGTTTTAGACAAGATAAGGGTATCGTCAGCGAACATCAGGATCGGGACCCTGGCGTCCGCTAACGAAGGAGCGTCTACGCTTGCTTCCAACATTCGCTTGACAATCCCATTAATAAATAATGAGAAGAGTAAGGGAGCCATGGAACAGCCTTGTCGGACACCCCTTTCCACGGGGAAGTCCGAAGTAAACTCGCCATTCCCACCCCACTGTACTCTTGCGAAATTGGATTCATGTAGACGCATGATTAGTGTAAGCAAATCAATAGGAATTCCCATTTTTTTCAAAACCAACCATAGCTTAAACCTGGGGACTAAATCAAATGCCGCCCGCAGGTCGACAAACGCGACATACAGGCAGCCTCTTCCCAGTAAAACAGTCTTCCACCGCAGTATGGTAAAGCGGAAGATCTGATCAATAGTGCTGGTAGCTCGCCTAAAACCAGCTTGATATAAGGAAAGGGCGTTGTTGGCGTCAACCCAGTCCATAAGCTGGTTTGCAACCATTCTTCCCACTACTTTTTGCATGGTTGCTATTAGGCTTATGGGCCTATAGTTGGCAGGCAATGAGCGATCTCCCTTCTTATGGATGGGAATAATAATTGCACCTTTCCAAAGGTCGGGGACCACCCCCCCCTTGGCTAGGGCATTTGCTACTAAAAAGATATACCTCACCCATCTCGTCATATCATACTTGAAGATATCCGGGGGTATCCCATCTAGCCCTGGCGCTCTCCCACTTTTCACAGATCTAATCGCGATTTCTACTTCTTTAGGGGAGAACAAATTGTCAATAGCATAGACTGGCGTTATGCCCTCTCCTACCCCGGGGCGCGTGACTTCGGCATATTGTGGTCTGAAGTAGTCAACCCAGGCATCTTCAGCTACATTGTTATCAGGCTTTGCTGGGCCACCTCCTCTACCCCACTTAATAATTTTCCAAAAGGTCCTAGAGTCCTTATTGCTAGAAGCCTCTTTTAACTCGGCCCAGTGGTCTTCGTCCCATTTCCTTTTGGCTTGGAAAATGGCCAATTTATACAATTTCCTTGCCTCTTTTATTGCGACGCGGTCCCTGTTCCTAATAGCTTGTCCCAATTCTAATCGTGTAGATCTACACTGGCGATTGAACCACCTTCCAACATCCTGGGTTTTCCTCCCTTTCTTACTCTTGGTCAAAAAACATGGTTTAAGGAGGGAAAATAACTTGTTGTGGATATCAGTGATATCCCTAACCCCGGGAACTATTGGGTCAACCGCCTCCATTGCGGTAATTGCACTATCAACCTCATGGTTGATATAGGTCATGGTTTCCTCGTTAGCCAATACCCTTGGCCATTTTAGCCTACGTTCGTCATTGCTCATGACTGGAATCTGATAATTATTATAAATTGGCCCAAAACATGAAAACAAACATGCAGAGTAGTCCTGTTGGGGAAACGCCGATATGTCGAATGAAGATGTTTGAGAAGTGTTGACAGCAGGAAATATCCAGCTACATGCTCAGGATGACCATGTAACCGCATTGGATGTTCAACCTCGGATGCCTTGTGCTAGCTGCCAAAATTACATGAATGTGAAAGAACAGGCCTATTGCCTGCCTTTTGAGATAGAAACGGTCGTGCATTTGCACAGTTGGTAACATAAATAGAGTCACCCTTGCAGGTTGACCCACTGTGTGTCCAATATTTGAGAGACAAATAAATTGACCCAGATTAACCCCACCCAACACAATTTTTGAAAAGTCAATGAATTATAATTGGTCCTGATGAAGGTGGTTTATTTATGTCCCACCGAAACGTGTTTTGTCTGCCCTATTTAACCATGCTAGAGAAATTGAGATACTAAGCCATTCATGAAACTAAGTACATGAAATGTATTGAAAAACTGCTCTGCATGTCTGTTTTCAAGTTAATTTATAATAATGAATTTTTTGAAAAAGAGGAAAACCCCAAAACATTTTTTACAAATAATAAATACGTTTTTATGAAATATTTCGGTTGAGTAAATACTTTGGGGGCATGTTCTATGCATGAGCCTTAGTGGCCAGCCATTGAAGTGATATAGGTCAGTTTAGAGGTTCTTGCAGTATTTTGCTTCTGTAGGTGGCACAATCGGTGCTGCAAGCCCACCAGCACCATTTGATATACAGGCCCTGGGCACACATGGTGCACTGTACTAGGGTCTGACAAGTAAATCAAATCAGCCAATCATGGAATCACTAATCCATTACACCAATTTACAAAGGGAGCACTTGCACTTTGGCACTGAACAGCAGTGGCCAAGTGCCCAAAGCATCTAGACCAGCAAAAACATAGCAAAAACACAGGAGGCAACAGCAAAAAAAATGGAAGGGAGACCCATGCTAATGGTGCAAGGTCTAACACGTGTCCCCTCCAGCTGAAATGTGGGGGGAGTTCTCTTCAATAAGGCGGCAACATCTGGACAGATCATCAGCATTGGTGTGTTCTTTACCAGGACGGTGTTCCACCTTGAAGTCCATCCCCTGTATGGAAATGGACCATCTCGACAGCTTTGGATTCTCACCCCTCATCTGCATCAACCATCTGAGGGGCCTGTGGTCTGTCTGAACCAGGAAGTGAGTCCCAAACAAGTATGGTCTCAACTTCTTCGGTGCCCAGACCACAGCAAATGCCTCACGTTCAATCGCACCTCCACCTCTGTTCCCGTGGAAGTAACCTCCTACTAATGAAGGCTACGGGTTGGTCTAGGCCCTCTTCATTCAACTGTAAGAGCACAGCCCCCACACCATACTCTGAAGCGTCTGTCTGCACAATGAATTCTCTTGAGAAGTTGGGCGCCTGCAGCACGGGCGCCGTGCACATGGCAGATTTCAGGGCATCAAAAGCTCTCTGGCAGGCATCAGTCCAGTTCACTTTCTTGGGCTGCCTTCTGGAAGTCAGCTCTGTCAAGAGGGCAACAATGCTGCTATACCCCTTGACAAACCTCCTGTAATACCCAGTGAGTCCTAAAAATGCTCTCACCTCTGTCTGGGTCTTGGGGGGTTCTCATGCCAGAATGGTATCAATCTTGGGCTGTTGGGGCGCCACCTGGCCGCTCCCAACCTGGTGCCCCAAGTACACCACAGAACCCTGCCCGATCTGGCACTTACTCGCCTTGATCATGAGGCCTGCTCTCCGCAGCCCCTTCAAAACTTTCCAGAGGTGGTGCAGATATTCCTCCCAAGTGGCACTGAACACTGCATTGTCATCCAGGTATGCGGCACAGAAATCCTCCAGTCCAGCCAACACCTGGTTGACCAACCTCTGAAAGGTGGCAGGGGCATTCATCATCCCAAAGGGCATCACCCGGAATTGGTAGTGCCCATCTGGTGTGGAGAATGCTGACCTCTCTCTTGCCCCATCAGTCAAGGCGATCTGCCAGTACCCAGACATTAAGTCAAACGTACTGAGGTACCGGGCAGCCCCCAACGGATCAAGGAGCTCATCAGCTCTGGGGATGGGGTGAGCGTCAGTTCTAAGGACTGAATTTAGTCCTCGGTAGTTCACACAGAACCAGAGTTCTGGAGTGGCACCGGGTGCAGCAGCCTTTTGGACCAAGACCACTGGGCTGTCCCAAGGGCTATTTGAGGGCTCAATCCCCCCTAGTGCTAACATCTCGGAGACCTTCTCCTTGATGCAAGCTCTGACCCTGTCAGTCACTCTGTAAATCTTATGTTTTACTGGAGGACTGTCCCCAGTTTCCACATCATGGACGCACCACTGAGTGACAACGGGGGTCAGGGAGAACAGATCAGAAAACTGTCCGAACAGTTGGCGACAGTCATCCTGCTGCTCAGGGGTCAGGGCGGTGGAGAGGTTCACACCGTCCACTGACCCATCTTCCCCCTTTCCATCCCATCATCTGTTGCTAAGAGCATGCCCACTTCGGACCTCTCAAAGTGGGGCTTCAGGGGATTCACAAGTAGGACCCGCAAAGGGTTCCTAGGAGACTGCAAGTCCACCAAGTAGGTGACATCACTCTTGCACTCCACCACTTCAAATGCTCCAATCCACTTACCTTGGAGCGCACAAGGATCCACTGGGGCCATGACCCAAACTTTCTGCCTAGGCTGAAACTCGAAAGACACACAATTGATGGACGGAATGCAGAACAAATCAAAACATTCACCCCCAGTCAAGAGATCTGGGTTAAATCCATCATTCTTTTGCTCACCATGCCACCCCAGTTTAAACTGTACTGGGGTGAATGTATGACATTGTTCTGCATTCTGTCCATCAACTGGTGTTTTTGTATTTGTCACCCGAGTGGGATGGGTATGCCCAGACGTGGGTCCCGTGCTCTCCATGCCACTGGAATCAAGCTTGTCCTGGCTGAAGAGGGGTGAAACCCCAAAACCGGTCCTAGGATGCTTGTTTCCAGTCCAGGGAGGACCTGGTTTGGCAGTTCAGGCTGGACTGATCCTATGAGACACAGGGTCAAGACTGATTTGCATATGGCTGGGTTCAAACTGCAACGGCATGGTGAGCAAAGAAACGATGGATTTAGGCCCAGATCTCTGTACTGGGGTGAATGTATGACATTGTTCTGCATTCTGTCCATCAACTGTTGTTTTTGCATTTGTGACTCCGAGTGGGAAGGGTATGCCCAGACGTGGGTCCCGTGCTCTCCATGCCACTGGAATCAAGCTATCCTGGCTGAAGAGGGGTGAAACCCCGAAACCAGTCCTACGATGCTTGTTTCCAGTCCAGGGAGGACCTGGCTTGGCAGTTCGGGCTGGACTGTTCCCATGAGGCACAGGGTCAAGACTGATTTGCATATCGCTGGGTTCAAACTGGAACGGCATGGTGAGCAAAAAAACGATGGATTTAGGCCCAGATCTCTGTACTGGGGTGAATGTATGACATTGTTCTGCATTCTGTCCACCAACTGTTGTTTTTGTATTTGTCACCCCGAGTGGGATGGGTATGCACAGACGTGGTTTCCGTGCTCTCCATGCCACTGGAATCAAGCTATCCTGGCTGAAGAGGGGTGAAACCCCGAAAAGGTCCTTGGATGCTAGTTTCCAGTCCAGGGAGGACCTGGCTTGGCAGTTCGGGCTGGACTGTTCCCATGAGGCACAGGGTCAAGACTGATTTGCGTATGGCTGGGTTCAAACTGGAACGGCATGGTGAGCAAAAAAATGATGGATTTAGGCCCAGATCTCTGTACTGGGGTGAATGTATGACATTGTTCTGCATTCTGTCCATCAACTGGTGTTTTTGTATTTGTCACCCGAGTGGGATGGGTATGCCCAGACGTGGGTCCCGTGCTCTCCATGCCACTGGAATCAAGCTTGTCCTGGCTGAAGAGGGGTGAAACCCCAAAACCGGTCCTAGGATGCTTGTTTCCAGTCCAGGGAGGACCTGGTTTGGCAGTTCAGGCTGGACTGATCCTATGAGACACAGGGTCAAGACTGATTTGCATATGGCTGGGTTCAAACTGCAACGGCATTGTGAGCAAAAAACGATGGATTTAGGCCCAGATCTCTGTACTGGGGTGAATGTATGACATTGTTCTGCATTCTGTCCATCAACTGTTGTTTTTGCATTTGTCACCCCGAGTGGGAAGGGTATGCCCAGACATGGGTCCCGTGCTCTCCATGCCACTGGAATCAAGCTATCCTGGCTGAAGAGGGGTGAAACACCGAAACCGGTCCTAGGATGCTTGTATCCAGTCCAGGGAGGACCTGGCTGGGCAGTTCGGGCTGGACTGTTCCCATGAGGCACAGGGTCAAGACTGATTTGCATATGGCTGGGTTCAAACTGGAACAGCATGGTGAGCAAAAAAACGATGGATTTAGGTCCAGATCTCTGTACTGGGCTGAATGTATGACATTGTTCTGCATTCTGTCCATCAACTGTCGTTTTTGCCTCGGTCAGAGCGGCATTCTGATCATACCATCGTTTCATCTCTTCCTGGCTGGCCTGCACTGTTTTTTTGTGCATGGTGTGTAGTGATTTAAAAATGTACTGTTTGTATCTACAAAAATAGTTTTAATGGGAGTCAAACAGACATATATAAAAACAAGTAGATGGACATATGGACTGAATAAATTGTTCAGCCTTGTCACTTCAGTGTGGTCAACATATTTCAGCCTATGTGTTAATTATAACAGGCATTTGGCAGGACCTTAAGTGTGTGTGTGTAACCCCGGCGGTGTGGGCGCGCTAAGGTCCACCCTAACCTGGGGTTATAGATGTGAAAACAATTTCGTAAAAAATCAAAATTGTGAGAAAAAAGAAAACTACACACCACGCACAAAAAAAACAGCTCCGCAGTAGTTCTGGCGTCGTAGCACACCGGGGTGGCATTCGGCCTCTCCCGGAGGGGCCCGATGATGAAGCATGTCACCAACCAGGTTGGTGAATGAGGGCTTTCTAGAGAAACCAAAAAGGTTTCAACAGTAGTGCTCTTCAGCTAATCCTAAGGCACACTCTCTTGTTGTTTTGATTGAACTTATAGGTTACACCGCACTCCGGCCACAGAGACTTCATATACTTAGATATGAAGTTGGTATCACGTTCTGACACCACCTCTCTGGGGAACCCCACATGGGAGAAAATCACCATCAATGAACGACCCACCACTGGGGCCGTCACAGTCTGGAGAGGGATGGCTTCTGGGTACCGAGTGGCATGGTCCACCAAGACCAGGATAAACCTGTTGCCCATGGCTGTCTTGGGATCCAGAGGCCCCAAAATGTCAATGCCCACCCTTTCAAAGGGGGTGCTGACCACAGGGAAAGGTTAGAGAGGAGCCTTGTGCTTCCTCCCACTCTTACCACTTGTCTGGCAAGTCTGACAGGTCCTGAAATGAGTATCTGAACTCTTGTGCATTTGGGGCCAGTAAAGGTGGGTGACAAGCCTTTCAAAGGTCCTGTCTCGCCCCAAATTTCCTGCTAAAGGCACATCATGAGCCAGGCCCAGTAGGAAGGCTCTGAAGCGCTGGGGTACCACCAGGACACAGGCTGACCCAGGCTCAGCAACCTTAGGCTCGCTATACAGGAGACCATTCTCCCAGTAGACCCAATGTGATCCAGACTGATCACCTGCTGCCTGGTTTGCAGCCTGTTGCCGCAAACCCACAAGAGAAGGGCACTTCTTCTGCTCCTTGTGGAACTCTTCCCTGGAGGGGCCTCCTTCCTGCTACCAATAGGTCAGCTCAGGCAGGTCACCCAGTTCAGCCGCTTGTTCCCCTGTAGGTTCCAGGGCATCCCCCTCAAGGTTTGCCTCGTCCTGTACCGTGGGAACTTTGGGGGCCGGCTTCCCGGCCCCTGCCTCTTCTCTTTAAGGCAGGCACCTGGGACACTCTTTCAGGCTCCAGGTCCTCTTGAATACCCTTACTGGCTGTCATTGACCGAGTGGTCACACATGCCCACTCAGGCAGATCCAACATCTCCAAATGAGACCTTCTCTCCACCTTAGCCCAAGGGGAGTTCCCCAAATCATTGCCTAACAGACAGTCAACAGGCATGACTGGCCTCACAGCTACTTTCAAGGTACCTGAGATCCCCCCACTCAAAGGGAACCTGTGCCACTTTGCAGAGGCACTATGTGTTGTCAGCGGCAACTACAGGGTAGAATGTGTTGGGGACCACCTGCTCTTCAGGCACCAGCCGACAACTGACAGCTGTCACACTGGCTCCGGTGTCTCTCAGAGCCTCCACACTATGGCCATTGTTGGTCACCCACTGCCTGTATTTTTTAGTGTTATCAGGCAGATGAGCCCCACGGACTATCTCACTCTTTGGAACTCCTTTTGTTTACCTTTGTCCCACCCACTCTTCTGCTGGGGACCCTGCCCATCTTTGGCGGTGTCTCCCACAAGACCTTTGTGGACCCGGGTACTGATCCAGCGGTCCGCCTCCACAGTAAGCTTCCTGGGATCAGTCAGCTTACTATCAATTAGGTGCTGGCTCTGGAAAACAACTACTGGACAAGAGCTCCCATGCAATCAAATCATAGAGCGCCTGAAAATCATTTGCCTTGCTACCCTTCACCCAACCATCCAATGCTCTGCAAAAAAAAGACACATATTGCACCCAGGTACTAGACTCCAGCTTCTTGCAATTCCTAAATGTCTGCCTATAAAGCTCTGGGGTCAACCCAAACCTGGCTACTAAGGCTTCCTTCATGGGGGTATAGGACACCTGATCCTCATTGGGCAATGCTAGCAAGGTTTTCCTTCCTTCACCAATGAAGCAGCCCCACAACCCCGCTCCCCAATTCTTCTCAGGGATTCTATGGGACATCCAGGAGCGTTTGATTTACAGGCCCTGGGCACACATGGTGCACTGTACTAGGGTCTGACAAGTAAATCAAATCAGCCAATAACGGAATCCCTAATCCATTACACCAATTTACAAAGGGAGCACTTGCACTTTGGCACTGAACAGCAGTGGCCAAGTGCCCAAAGCATCTAGACCAGCAAAAACATAGCAAAAACACAGGAGGCAACAGCAAAAAAAATGGAAGGGAGACCCACGCCAATGGTGCCAGGTCAAACACCGCCGATTATGTCAACGTTTAACATGTCTCAATAATGCATTGCAGATGTAATGAATACCTTGCTTATCTCTGAAAACTCAATAAAATCTGTTTAAAAAAGTAGTTTGACTTCTTTGGGGATCACTTTTAGCAGTAATATGGCATGGAAGATGCATCTCACCAAACTGTTTTAAAGCGAAATCAAATAATGGGAGCAATCCACAAAGAGTGTAAAGCCTCCTATTTTAAATCTATTCGGCCTGCGATTCAGTTGTATGAAGCCTCTGCACTAGGGTTAGCTTTCTATGGTGCCAAGCTTTGGGGTCACACAAACACTGATACACTTACAGTTGTTGAAAACTACTTTCTCCGTAAACTAGTCTCCCTTCCGCCCAGCAACCCCTTGGTTCCAATTTTTATGGATTTGGGCTTAAGAAATCTCAAGGATAAAGTCAGACTTCTCCCATTGTTATATTGGAGGAGGCTATGGTCTACTCCAGAACTCGAGCCCTCCACAGCAGCCCTTCTGGATGTTATTTTAGCAGGCCATTCAGTAGAAATTCCTTGGCTCAAATATATCGAAGAGGCACTTAAGTACATCGGGGCACCTGAACTATGGACCCATACAGCTACTCTATCTTTCTCTTCAAAAAGTTATACTGGTCAGCGGTAGAGGCAAAAGCTGCCACGAAAGCAGACCTCTCTACTCTAGCTCAAAAAATATAAGACCTAAAGTACCAGATTAGATACGAGCCTTACTGGGAGAAGAAGACTGCATCTTGCGATGGAAAACTATATCTTCAATTCAGAGCAGGTACTCTGCCATTGAAAGCTTTGATGAAGAGTTTGTCGGCTGAGGCTACCGATATTTGCCCTGCATGTCAGTCTCAGGCTGAGAGTGTCCCTCCGTTTTCTTTTGTTTGCCCAGCTTATGCCTTTTACTGATATTTTAACAATATTTATTGAGGAAGTTTCACGAAAACTTGTACTGTCTGAAAAGAACTCAAACATTTTAACCAATGTCTATTTTAACCATGTTTGCATTTGAACTTTTATGGCCCTGGTGGCCGTATTAAAGATATTTGATTTTATTTGAAACGTAAATAAGCAATTATCAAGTAAAGAATAATCAACCAAAAATTCAAAAATATAATTCATAAGCTCATAAAGCAATCACAATTAAAGATCCAGCAATGCTGCAATTAAAAAAAAAACCTACCAATTCTAAAGCAGAGATAACTAGAAGAGAGGCTAGACAGTCAATGTTTCTGAACAGGTGCCAGCTTTGTTTTTCCAGTGATTTTCTAAGGTTGTTTGCAAATGCATAGTAACATATAAATACGTTTCCTAACTATAACATCACTGTAATCTTTGTTTTTTTCTATTTCTTTTTTTTGTGCAGAAAGTAAGATGTCGATCGGTATGCACAGCATTGAGTTGGGCACCCACCACCCCCTGATGCAGTGCATGGCCGTCTGTGTCATGTAAAAATATAAACAGTGTCATTTTATGTAAGGCAGACCTATTGGCTTTGTCTAAGGCTCAAAATACCAAACTATAAATGTGGCTGGGCCTCTTTGTTTTATCAAGGAGTTAGCACATCAACATATATAAAGCATACCTATTGGCTTTGTCAAAAATTCATCAATAACTATAATTAAATGTATATTTTAATAATTTCGCACACTACAATGCTTAATATTAGTGATTGTCACTAATTATTTGTATTAAAATATTCAATCATTATTAAACATGTCCTGGAGTCTTTTTTAAAATAAATTTAGGCCACAAAGTGCTGCCATAGAACCAATCACAAGAGTTCCCTGCACTCCAGCTGAAGAACATACAGCTCCAGCTCAGAGCACCTTTAAAAACCCATGGTACGCTCTCCGGGATCATGGTTTCAATTACTGAGGTGGCGTACTGTGTTTCCTTGCAGTCCTCCACAACATTAAAAAATGGTTGGTTTTTCCCTTGTCCTTCTAGGGGCACTATGAGGAAAAAATAATTTTATTTAAAAAAACCCTCTCATGGAATTATGGGGTGCTCCTTGCAGTAGCAGTGAATCGTAAATTATCAGTTAAATTATAATTTTTTTTTTTTTGTTTTGTTTTGTTTCTAATTGGTGCCCTGGGGCTCAACTAGGAGACACACACCTCTATTTTTTAAGTTTGGGGCCACAAGGGGAGCCTCAAGGCCCCTGCCGCCTCTGCATTTCCCCCAGCAAGCACCAATAGTGGGTGCAGGCGGGAGATGGCTATATTTTTTAAGGGGGTGCACCGGTGCAACTGGGGCACCCAAAACAGCCTAAATCTTTGTGGACCATGGGGGAGACCCAAGAGCCTCGCGGCCCCGTCCAGCACCACAG
Source organism: Triturus cristatus (assembly GCF_964204655.1). NCBI lineage: Eukaryota > Metazoa > Chordata > Amphibia > Caudata > Salamandridae > Triturus > Triturus cristatus. The sequence goes on along the minus strand of NC_140593.1, from coordinate 608,271,581 downwards.
CCTAGATCCATATTAGGTGCTGGTGGGACCCAGCTATTTTTTTTAAGTGGGTGCCCTGGTGCCCACCCAGGACATGCATGACAGCTTAAATTATTCGGGGCAATGAGGGGAGTCACATTTTTAATAAAAGCTGCCACAGGGGATGGGGTCCAAGGAACCACAATATAGGCTTAGGTAGGGGGGCTGCACACCCCCTCCCAATTGTAAAAAAACATGGCTAGGGGGATGAGTGTCTGGGGACTAAAAAAGGCTCATGTTGGAGGGCTGCACACCCAAATACATCTAGGTGCCTACACCCATGGGCCTTGACCCACCCCTGGTAGATCATATTTAAAAAGGAATGGAGCCTGTGTTTCTTTTTTACAGGCTCTGTGGATCCTCTGCACTGAAAAATAAAAATACATTTTTGACCCCAGTTGGGATAATGCATCCCTACCCTACCCCTACAGGTTTTTAAAAAACTTTTTTTGTAGAACAGGGGACTGAGTCATCAAGTCCTAAAATGGCTGCCGCCACATCTTTGTTGATGTGGCATCAGCCAATCAGATCATATCTTTTGATCTGTTAGATTCATGCATCCTCCACTATGTAAAATATGCATACATTTCGAACCTTCATTTCTCAAAAACTACTAAACAGATTTACACTAAATCACAAAAAACACACTTTCTGCATTACGATCTATCTTTCTGCCAAATTTGAAGTAATTCTGTTCAGATGTTTTTGCTGCAGGTGTGTGTAATTTTCCTTTGGAAAACTGCACAGGGAAAACGCATTTTGGGTGCCCCCCTTTTTTTCAGCTGGGGTGGATTAGACTTTTTTTAGGAAATGTTCCTAAAGATTCGTCAAATGGCACCAAAGTTATAAGCAAACCGAAAAATGGTTTTCCTTTGAAAATGTGTTCATAACTATCACTTCTCTAGGCTGATAGATACTGGGATTTATATATATGTGCATGTGTGTGCGTGTGTGTGTATGCACCATGGCAAAGAAAATAAATGTGGCCCAATGTGGTCCAATAAAACATGTAATTTGGAGCATATGGTCAAATAAATGCACATTCACACAATTATTCCTACAGTGCAAAGGTCAAACTCACGCTTATCACCACCTTACAGCAAAACTGAAAAAAAAAACATTTTACCATCTCACAGATTGTATGTAACAATCACTTTACATAGGTAAACAACTCCCATAGTCATAGAATCCTCTTCACTGTGGTGTTATCCCTACTGTACAAATTTAGCCCCAATTTTCCTTAAATACGTTTCCTAAAATGTTTAAATAATATATAGGAAATAATGCCGTTGTGGTAACTATATATGTAGACATACACAGCATAATATGTTTTTTATTATCAATTTTGAGGAATGAAAGGGGCCCATGGCTGTAGGAAATTGAGTTTTTTGTTGAGGGGGATTTTAACCCTACTCAAGCAATAACCACCGTCACTGTCAGAAAAACCACAAAAGTCACTAAATTAACCTGTGCTTAACTCTCTGACAACGTGGTATAAAAGTAGTCAGACTTAATTTAGAGACAATGTATAAGGTATTTTGCAGCTCTCAAAAGCAATCAAGTGAAAACCAACCCAAGACAAATCCCACAAGATTTAGAAAATTAGAGAAACATTAATTAAATAATTTGACACCAAAACAACAAAAATCCACTTTGAAGATCTGCAGTTATGAATTTCCAAAGTTTTTAGTTAAAAATAATGCTTAGAAGTTCAAAGCCCAAACAGCGGGCATCTAGTCATGCGAGACAAGGGCACACTGAAAAGGTATGGACGACAACAATGGGGCGAGGTTCAGATACACTAGGTGGATTATGCCCTGTCTCGGCTTACCTGTGGATTTAAAATACATTTTTAAGAAAAATGTCTGAGAATGTAAAGTTCAGCGTGGCGATGCAGCCAGTGGTGTCCGAGAAAGAGGCATCATTGTTGGGAAACCACTGGATCAAGTTGCGGTAAAGATTTCAATGTTTGCACTTTGTCACTTTTTGGAAAATCTCCAGCGGCATGAAACTGCAGGTTGTAGCTGATGAGGGCTCCACGAGGCAGACTGTGAGGAACCACTGAACAGAATTTGCTGCTGCAGAGAAGAATGTAGCGGGAGCTACTTCAAAGTCAAGCCGAACGGCGATGCACCTTGGGTGGATCGTCGAGCTAGTACCCTTGTGATGGTAGGTGTCCACTTTTTATTGGAAAATTTGGTTGCCCCAAATTTTGGTTTCTGGTTGTTTGGGCACATTTAGCACCATTTCCAAGGGTCCAGGACTGAGTGGGCACCGCTTGGAGGGGAGGACTCACTTCAGGTCCAGGTGCAGGTTCAAGGTTGTTGGAGCTTGTTATATCCCTGTAACTCAGAACATGAGACCAGCCTACCAGGCCTTGAAGGCACTCTGGTGGTACTGGGTTCAAACAGGAAGGCAGGCCTCGAGCATCAGAACAGTCCTATGAGTTTACAAGGCAGGCTTGAAGCAACAGGCAGTCCTTTGGTAGCAACAGGGCAGTACTCTGACGTACAAGGCAGGCCTTCTGAGTGTCCTTCATAGGTCCAGAAGTGTACTGAAGAGTTGGTCTGAGGGTCCAAAATCTATACCTGGTGGCTGTTTTTGAAGTGGGAGAAACTTCCAGACTTGCCCCCTCATCTTGTTGAGAAACTTCTCCCACCCCCCTGCCCAGGCTTCAAGGGGTCAAGAGTGACAACAGACTTGTGTCAATTTCTTTGTGAGTGTGCTGGAGGCAGCTCCTTTGTAATGTAAGTGGGGTAGGGAAGAACTACACTCTTTCCCATCCTGTGAACATATAGTCCCCTTTTATCTCACTGTCTGGGAGGAATACACAAACGGCAAATGGCCCTTTATCCACAGTCATGTCACCAAGGATAGAGGCTGTGGGCTCCAATTGGCTAGGACAAGAAATTGCCAACCCTTGAAAAGTGGCTTTTTCAGAAATGTTACTTAAAATACGACTTTACCATTAAATAGGATATTAAATTACAATTTATTTGAGACAAAACATAACATTTCTTGCTGTTCCCAAACAGAAGTTATCACCTATTAAATGTAATGAGGTAACCCAATGTAACATGTCCAACTTTTCAAACACACTGTACCATGGTCTGATGTGTGATTAGAGCTTGTAGGGTTGTCTGCATGCTTTAAAATGAAAGGGTTAGGCATGGCAGTTTAAAACTGAACACAGGCTGCACTGGCAGGTCAGAGACATGTATTGAATGGCTGCCTAAGTGAGGGCCGAACAAATGCTATAGGCCCAATAACAACATTTAATTTACAGGCCTTGGACACAAGTTGTACCACTTTACTAGGGACCTGCAAATAAATTAAATGTGCCAGTAAGGTGTAGGTCAAGTTCAGCATGTTTTAAGCAGTATGCACAAGCACTTTAGCACCTATTGACATTGGTAAAGTGTGCAGAGGTCTAAAGTCAACAAAAATTAATTTGGGCAACAGATGGTGAGTAGGCAATTATTTGGGGGAAGACCACACTAACCCTGGTAGGTATAACAATGGCCATCTTGAGGCCTAGCCTCTCGTAAATGATGGTCTCTCCCCACACTCAACAATCATAAGGGAAACAACCTTTACAACGCACTACCTTTACAATGCAGTCATTACAAAGCAACATCCTTTAAATTGCATGCCATTACAACACAGCCATTACAAGGCATGTCACTACAACGCATGTCATTACAACGCATGTCACTACAACGCATACCATTACAACGCATTATAAGGTAAGTAATGGGGAATAGTTATTTTTAACCCTACGCTATTCAACACCTACACTAATGCTACACTCGGTGGAGTGGGAATAATAATTTTTACCCCTACAATATCCAACACTTACGCTACTGTTGCACTCACTGGAGTGGGAATAGTAATTTTTACCCCTACACTATCCAACACTTACCCTACTGTTGCACTCACTGGAGTGGGAATAGTAATTTTAACCCCTACACTATCCAACACTTACCCTACTGTTGCCCTAAAAGTAATATGCGTTGTAATGGTATGCGTTGTAATGGTATGTGTTGTAGTGACATGTGTTGTGAATGTAGTTTCTAAAAATGCATTGTAATGGCATGCGTTGTAAAATCATGCGTTGTAATGGCTGTTGCCATGTAAAAACTGTATTGTAAAAGCATGCGTTGTAAATGTTTCCATTGTGATGTTATACATTCCTATCATAATAACTAACACATAACACTTTATGCATCTGCATTTATACCATATATAGATATACATATTTATATCTTCCCAATATAGAACCATGATAGATAGATAGATAGATAGATAGATAGATAGATAGATAGATAGATAGATAGATAGATAGATAGATAGATAGATAGATAGATAGATAGATAGATAGATAGATAGATAGATAGATAGATAGACAGACAGATAGACGGATGGACAGATGGACAGGCAGACAGACAGAAAGACAGAACTTAAGCATGTTTCGGGGATACACTGCAAGTAAAGAGAGCACCACAAATGAGCACATCCACAGGAAATGCACCTTATAGTTCTCCTACAGGTGCTATAAGAGGGCTACAGCAGTTCAGAATACAATAAAAATGTTAATCAACCTATTTAAAAAAAAAAATGTAAACAATTATAATCTGAACCTTCACAGAGGCCAGAAGACAATATAATGTGCATCCAATTTTATTTTACAGTTTTAAAATGTAAAATAATTTTCAGTTTTGCACAGTGGTATGCAAGCACGGATAATTATTGCCACAATATATACAATATATCTGTATGACAAATTCGTCAAAATGTGATAGTTAACTCAGAGAACACCCAAATCATACATAAAAATTGAGCTTTGGCACTCTATTCCCACCCCCTGCATTTTTAGCACTGTATCGTAAAAAAGGAAACAGCTGACAACAAACATTACCACCTGAAGCTGCAAAGAGAAACAGTAATGTTCACTTGCATTTCAAATCTTGCCCTAGAAATATATAGGTTGTATATTTTTGGCGTAGTCAATGTAATGCCCCAAAAATACTACAATCAGCAGGTCTTAGATACTTAGGTGTTCAAATTAACATCTGACTTTTCATGGGACACTACTGTCATCTAATTGGTCAAACCATAATGGACAGTTATCAGGGATATGACTAGTTAAATGTCATGCAAAGGAGAAACACCTGTTTTATTATCTTTAAGAATTTTGCTTGCTGGGAGTTCCAGGGAGTTATTTTCTTTTGGTCAGATCTGGAAGGGCCTGCAAGTACACGAAGACACCTTGTCAGATGGTCTCCAAGTGCAAAGAGGTGTTTGTTGTAACATTTTTTTCCAGGGCATGTTCAATAACCACTGGTTCCTTGCGGTACGGAAACTCTAAGGGGCAGATTTATAATAACTGGCGCATCCCTGCATATCAGCAGGGATGCGCCAGTTATTGTGCGCCACAGCTCCGCCACCAAGGATGCGCCGCATTTACAATGCGGCGCACCATGGGGCAAAAACGGCACAGATGCGTGACGCATCTGTGCCGTAAAAGTGGCGCATTGTTGGAGTTGCGTCGCAAGCGCGACGCAGCTCCAGCAAAATTTGGTGGGACCTATCTTCACAATGCTGCGTCAATTCCTACGCCTGCTTCAAGAAGGCGCAGGGTTTTGACACAGCATGGGCTCAAAAGTGACTGAGTGTAATCTTGTAGATTTCACTCAGCCACTTTTAGGAGGCGTTCCTGCGACGGAACGCCCCCCCCCTGCACAGGTACGCCTACTGCTGGCGCAGGGCTTTACAATGTGACGCATCTCCCAGATGCGTCACATTGTAAATACCCCGCAGCATGGCGCAGGATTTGCGCCGCCGCTGCGTCACAAAAGTGACGCAACGGTGGCGTAAATGAGGCGCAAGGGCCTCATAAATCTGCCCCTTAATTTCCTCATTCCCGTTTTTCCATGTAGAAGCATTTTTATATTTTTCGAGGTTGTGTTGATGTTGTGTTGATGTTCATTTTCTGTCATAAAAACTTGTATCCTACAGACTCCGGCTAATCGGGCTTATAGTGTTCAAGTAATTCTTGGAAAAATAATACATTCCAAAACTACAAAATGATGTTACTTATTTCCTGTGTTTAAAAGTCTTGAATCCGTAAGGTCTATTAAAACAATGCTCCTTCACCATGAGTAATTATGTGGTAATTTTTAAGCAGTCAATGTATACGGCGAATACTATGGTGGCAGAAAGGTACTGGGTGGCGCATCACTCGTATATTGAGAAGAGTAAAGAAAAGATGAAAAGCTGGTGTTGGGCCTTTTTTTCAAGTCCGAAGGCTAAAACGGTAGATAGGGCCTTATCAGTGATTGAAAGTGTTGTTTCTAGGGCTGGAACCTGGCCTTAGAAATTGATGCTTGAAAATTGGTTAGCCAAATACGTCTTCTGTTTTCATGACTCACCAGTGTTAGTTGTGATCAAGCAGTCAAGACCTTGGGAGTGTGCATCCAACTACAATATGGCAGGCGACGGCGCATCTATACACGAGGAGCCCAGCCCTCCACCTTTTTCCAAACACAAAGAAATTATTGAAGTGAAGGGAGGTGCAGGCCTACCCCTCCCCGTGCCTCTTAAGGCCCCAGGGCTGGGTCACTCACTGTATACAATAGAGGCCTACAAATGGGACTCTGTTTCCCTGCCAACAGGAGTGTGAGCAGGGAAAACAGGTCTGCTCCCACCCAGCGGGAGCTGCAAAAATGCTCCTGCAGAGTGGGAGCAGACATTTGTTTCCCTGCCCGCGCACTTGTGGGCAGGGAAAATTAGCATGATCCTGTCTGGCAGGAGTAGTGAAAATTACTTGCTCCCACTGGGCGGAAGCAATGTTTGTTCCTGCTGCACATAGGGTGGGTCCATGTGGGGAGCCGGTATGGTGGTGGGGGTCCTGAGGCTTCCCCAGTGACCCCCAATGTTGCATTTTGTGGATGGCCCAGGTGGGCACCGGAGCACCCACATTAGGCCCTGGAAAATGGATTCCTCAGGGCCATAAAGGCTTGAGGAGGGTTGCTGTGAGCCCACCTCCCCTTAAGAACAAGGATTGGCATAGCCAAAAGGTCTCGCCGTTGGGACCTTATAAGTGTTTAGCCATGCAACAGTTGATGTTGTTGCACCAAGGATATTGTGCTGGATAACTAAACACTTATAAGGTCCCAGAGGCGAGACCTATTGGCTATACCAATGCTTGTTCTTAAGTGCCACTGTGGCTTATCTGGCTTTTGCTCTTGTTCCCACTGTGTTATTTTCTCTGACTGCAAAGCGCAAATTGAACTGTATACCTATCTAACCTCAGGGCTCGATGTGGAACACGCACAGCGGTGACTTAGCTAGAAGCTTTCAAATTTACAAAAATAGAAGTGAGATATTGGAATTTGGGGTTCAATTTTCCTATGTAGTTACAAAATTAAAGCATTCAATGTTTTGATTAAAATTAGCAAAGGTATCTAATGGCTGATAAAGGTGAGTTTCAGCGAGGCCTTTGTGATCGGCAGCAAGAAGTATAATAAACCTGTGCTTTTTTTCATTTTAACAACTGGACTGCAAATCTCACCCAGCTCAGTGTTGTTCTTGCAAAACCAAGGACTGGCTTAAAGTCATAATTATGACATGGGGTCAAGTGGTAACTTACATATAACCCATTGGCGCATAATATCTAGCCCCATTGGCTTTGCCAATGCTTGCTTTCACTTGGAAATGTGATTCTAGCTAAAAGGATGGCAAAAGTCTCAGGAAAATAAATGTAAAGCAGAACCTTGTAGACGGGTTTCAAGCTGGGCATCTCACTTACAGATGGCGAGAAATGAGCCATGTGTCAGAAGTGTGTAATACAAAAAAAGACATGGTTCGCCTTTAACAGGAGATTTAACTCTCTCGTGTACAATAAAGACAATAGAGTGGCTCCGGGATTATTATGGCTGGTATAATTCTTCTGCTACAACATTCTAATGTTTGTCTTTTTAAATTAGAACATTACACAGACACGCTGGTGTCAAAATAAATAAATAAATAACACTCACGAGAGACAAAAGCATTGCAAATTTCTTACCGTCATAATAGCCACCATTAAGAATCTAATTAAAGAGTGTAGTCAAACAGATGTACACTGTTGTTCCCCATGGGGGGTGACAGCATCTGAGCACCAGGAATCGGGCACGCAAGGTGTGGGTACTTCAAAACAATACAGCTGGCAGTTTACTGCAGTGCTGCACTTCAATTAGCCATAACCCGAAGGGTGGATAGAAAAAAATACTACACGAGAACGAAAATGTTAGTCGATGGGAGGGTAAGCATCGTGGAATCAAACTCTAAAGAAAATAATACCCGTCCTGTCCCAACAATGGGGCAGATTTATAAGCCCTGTGCGTCACTATTGCGCCGCCGTTGCGTCACTTTTGTGATGCAGCGGCGGCGCAAAGCCAGCGCCATGCTGCGGCAGATTTACAACGTGACGCATCTAGGGAGATGCGTCACGTTGTAAAGCTTGCGCCACATGTGGGCGTACCTGCACAGGGGGGGCATTCCGTCGCAGCAACGCCTCCTAAAAGTGGCTGAGTGAAATCTACAAGATTTCACTCAGTCACTTTTCCGGCCATGCTGCGTCAAATCCCTGCGCCTGCTTGAAGCAGGCGTAAGGATTGACGCAGCATTGTACCAATAGGGCACCCCCGAGCCTTGCTGGAGCTGCGTCGCGCTTGCGACGCAACTCCAGCAATGCGCCGCCCTTCCGCCATCAGATGCGTCACGCATCTGTTTATCCTTGCGCCACGATGCGCTGCATTGTAAATGCGGCGCATCTATTGTGGCGCAAGGGTAAACTTGCCTGAAGCATCTTTCCTGGCGCATCCATGCTGATTTGCAGGGATGCGCCAGGGAACATAAATCTGCCCCAATATGTTTAAAAGCATCTACGACAGAAGAAAATAAAATTATATTCAGCACCCATTTACAAAAAGAAAGTGAAAGTGTGGTAGTTTAGGAAAAGCAAATCATGGCTCTTGCATGGTCTCCTCGTGGTACACTGGCGAATTCATCCTACATGTTCTTTAAACAAGTACTGCCTTAAAGTTGAAACAGAAGGTGCATGTCCACAGACAATGCTTCTCACCACCTACCATAAAAGAAAACACCAACCACACCTGCTCTGCCACCTACCCAGTGCTAACGGCTCTTCAACGATATATCAAAACGTTAAAACCAAGGGGCATCTCAGCAACAACCAGCGATAATTATCGCTAGGCGCACTTAGCGATAGGATAATTATCGCCGGCTAGCGTGGATTTTTATCGCTGAGATAGCGTGCTATTAGCAACGCTTATCTCAAAAGCGATAAAAATCCTAGTGCTAACTGCCAAACGTGAGATTATCGCTGGAAACCCAGCGATAATCCCATGAAGTTTGGCGATAGCTTGCTGATAGGGCCTCACATACTTAGCCATGATATTCACCTTACATAGGATATCATGGCTAAGTCAATTTCAAAGCAGGCGCAAGGAAAGTAGCGATAACAGAGGTTATCGCTATTTTTCTTGTCGCTATGCTGCTTTGCGTGAGGCTTGATAATAGGAGAAATGTCGCTAAGCGACATTTCTCCCATTATCCTGGGGAGGAACGCCCACTTTGCATCTCATTAGAGGTGCAAAGATGGGCGTTAGGAATTCAGGAGCTAAGGCAAGGTTTCACACGATAGCGTGACCTTGCTGATATAGCGATGAAATTATCGCCGCTTTTCGCCACCTTGTAGATATGCCCCCAAGTCTATCCAGAAAATGTAGAAACCCAAAGTTCATGGACGAGCTGCTGTGGGCATAGCAGTTATGTGTCAGAGGTACAAGGGAGGCTTGAGTATCCATTTGAGATTCCTCTCCTACTTACTGGAAACACACGAAGTACCACCTACATCTTACTGGCCAATGCGTTTTTATGATGGAGTCATGTAAATGACAATGAGAACCTCTTTCTAAGATAATGTAGCCCAGGATAAGTGTTCGATTACAGTAATACAAAGCAGACCCCACTGCTGGCCTCTACATTGTCCAAAAAAATGCCTTTATTTACAGTGTCAAAGTCACAAAATGGAATAAAAGACACCAAACTCTCCTTATAATAGGAGGGATCTCCCTCCAAGCGGTCCTGCATGTGGCAACCTGTAACAAACGTGGATAGAGGAGCATTTCTGAAAATGTACCGGTGTATTTTCTGGGCAGCACAGCCTACACGTCTAAAAATAAAAAAATAGGACAAACTCTGCCAAGTAGTCGCCAGTTTCGAAATTAAGCTATGCTCCCCATAAAGGCGCAGTCGTAAACGGCAGATGTATTCCCAGCTATGTGTTCCCCCCTACAGTTTTGTAATAATTAATACCGAAATAGCAGAGCAAAACTCAGACGGTCTTGTAGGTAGATAGGCATTCCTGGCACCCATAATAAAGCTATTTCTCTAGACGTTTAAGCATATACTGTACATTTTGAGATAAAATACAAACAAGGGAGAGTAGAAAGGGAGTGGTGCACGCGCGGCCGTCACGCGGCCGTGAAAGTGATCGCGACCGCGATCAAGCGCGCAGCGAGCGATGCGCTTAATGAGCATGAGGAATGCCATATGGCGCCTCTGCTCATAAGAGCGCGCCCGCGCACATGCACGCAAGCTGTAGGCCGGCGGTAGCATTTTTTGAAGCCCTTACTTAAAGTCTCGCCAGACCAGCGCAAGCGGTGGGTCAGGCGAGACCTAAAAAAGGACCCAGACACTCTGCCATGCACAGTGTTCTTACAAATGATGTCATTTGAGATGTCATAACTTTTGTTATGAATGCTATGATTTTACTTAGTATAAGTGATGTATTATGAAAGGGTATGAAATGGTATAAGCAGTGCATTGTAAAGGAGCAAGTTATAGTTAATGACGTGTGGCTAGTGAGCTGACAACACTGGGTACAAAGGTGTATGAGGTATAGTAATTTGAAGGTTGTGCATAAATTATAAATTTGAGGTATAACTATAACTAGAATGTCTAATGTTTGTGTAGTTTACGTTTGGTTTATCTAGAAAGAAAAAATAAAGTTTTCCTAACTATAACTATGCTTTAACCTTGTTTTTTTCATTGAATTTGTATGTTTTTGTTCATATTTTTTTATATTTTTTCTAACATATCAGTGGCTTTGAGTAGCATAGAGTATAGTGGTATACAAAAGAGTGTCGTAGAGTTGAAAGGTGTAGAGAAGAGTGGTGTTGAGTTCAGTGCTGTGGAGCGAAGTCAGGTAAAGGGAAGTGGGGTACAGTAGAGTGGCATAGAGTGAAGTGGTGGACAGTAGAGTGGCGTACAGTGAAGTCGCGCAGAGTGGAATAGCTTAGAGTGGAGTGGCATACAGTGGAGTGGCGCAGAGTGGACTAGCATATCGTGGAGTGGCATACAGTGGAGTGCGTAGAGTCAAGTGGTGTAGAGTCGAGTGGCATACAGTGGAATAATGGAGAGTGGAGGGGCATAGAGTGGAGTGACGTACAGTAAAGAGACACCGAGAGGAGTTGCATAGAGTCAAATAGTGGAAAGTGGAGTGGTGTAGAGTTGGGAGGCATAGAGTGGAGTGGCATGGCCTAGAGTGGAGTAGAGTGTTGTGGTGTAGGGTGGAGTGACGTAGAGTGGAGCGCTGTAGAGTGTAATAGGATAGATTGGAGTGGCATAGAGTGGAGTGGTGTAGAGTGGAGTGACGTATAGTGGATTAGAGTGGAATAGAGTTGAATAGTATAGAGCCAAGTATTATAGAGTACAGTGGTGTAGAGTGTAGTGGCATACAGAGGAGTGGCCTAGAGTGGAAAAGCATACAGTGGAGTAGTGTAGAGTGGCATGGCATAGAGTGGAGAGGTGTACAATGGAGAAACATACAAATAGTATAGAGTGGAGCAGCAAAGAGTGGAGTGGCATAGAGAGGAATAGCATAAAGTGGAGTGGTTGAGATTGGAATGGCATACAGTGGAGTAGAGTGGAATAGCGTAGAGATAAGAGCGAAGTGGTGTACAGTAGAGTAGTGTACAGTGGAGTGGTTCAGATTGGAATAGCTTAGAGAGGAGTAGCATAAAGTGGAGTCGTGCAGAGTGGACTAGCGTATAGTAGAGTGGCATAGAATCAAGTGGCAGAGAGTGGAATAGTGTAGAATAGAGTGGTGTAGAGTGGAGTGACATACAGTAGAGTGAAGTAGTTTAGAATGGAGTGGCGTGGCCTAGAGTAGAGTGACATAGGGTGTAGTGGTTTAGACTGTAGTGGTGTAGACCAGAGTGGCATACGGTGGAGTGACGCACAGTATAGTGGCATAGAGGAGAATATCATAGAGTGGAGTAGACTACAGTGTAGTGGCATACAGCATTGTGGCACAGAGCAGAGTGGCATTGAGTGAAATAGCATATGTTGGAGTGGCGTAGAGCTGAGTGGCATAGAGTCAAGGGCATAGAGTTGAATGGCGTAGAGTGGAGTGGTGTACAGTGGAGTAGAGTGGAGTGGCAAATAGTGGAGTGGCATGGAGCAGAATAACGTAGAGTGGAGTGGTATAGAGTGGAGTGGCTTAGAGTGCGATGGGCTAAAGAGGAGTGGCATAGAATGGTGTGACATAGAGTCAAGGCTATAGAGTTAAATGGCGTAGAGTGGAGTGGCGTAGAGTGGAGTAGAGTGGAGTGGCAAATAGTGGAGTGGCATGGAGCAGAATAACGTAGGGTGGAGTTGTATAGAGTGGAGTGGCTAAGAGTGTGATGGGCTAAAGAGGAGTGGCATAGAATGGTGTGGCATAGAGTGGAGTACAGTAGGGTGCAGTTCCGTAGAGTGTCATAGCATAGAGTGGAGTGGCAAAGAGTGGAGTGGTGTAGAGTGGAGTGGCATACAAATAGCAGAGATTTGAGCAGCATAGAGGGGAGTGGTGTTGAGTGGAATATTATAAAGTGAAGTGGGGTAGAGTGGAGGGGCATAGAGTGGAGTGGCACAGTGTGGAGTGGTGTACAGTGGAATGGCGTAGAGTTGAGTGGTGTCGAGTCGAGTGATATAGAGTGGAATAGTGTAGAGTGGGGTGATGTAGAGTCGAGTGACATATAGTAGAGTGGCAAATAGTCTAACAGCATAGAGCGGAGTAGTGCAGAGTGGAGTGACGTAGAGGGGAGTGGCGCACAGAGGAGTGGCCTAGGGTGGAAAAAAGTTTCATGGAATGGCGTAGAGAGGAATAGAATAAAGTGGAGTGGTGTGGAGTGGAGTGGCATATAGTGGAGTAGAGTGGAGTAGCATACAGTGGCGTGACATACAGTAGAGTGGTGTACAGTGGAGTGGTGCAGATTGGAATAGCTTAGAGTGGAGGAGCATAAAGTGAGGTGGCACAGAGTGGAATAGTGTAGAGTGGAGTGGTGTAGAGTGGTGTGGCGTACAGTAGAGGGACATAGAGTGCAGTATTTTAGAATGGAGTGGCGTGGCCTAGAGTAGAGTGATATAGGGTGTAGTGGTGTAGACTGTAGTGGTGTAGAGCAGAGTGACATATGGTGGAGTGGCGTACAGTGCAGCGGCGTAGAGTAGAATAGCGTAGGGTGGAGTAGACTACAGTGTAGTGGCATACAGCATTGTGGCATAGAGCAGAGTGGCATTGAGTGAAATAGTGTATATTGGAGTGGCGTAAAGTGGAGTGTCGTAGAGTCAAGGGCGTAGAGTTGAATGGCGTAGAATGGAGGGGTGCAAAGTGGAGTAGAGTGGAGTGGTGAATAGTGGAGTGGCATAGAGCAGAGTAAAGTTGAGTGGAGAGGTATATGGTGGAGTGGCTTAGAGTGCGATGGGCTAGAGTGGAGTGGCATAGAATGGTGTGGCATAGAGTGGAGTGTAGTAGGGTGCAGTGCTGTAGAGTGTCATAGCATAACGTGAACTGGCAAAGAGTGGAGTGGCGTTGAGTTGAATAGACTAAAGTGGAGTGGCATAGAGTGGAGTGTCATGCAGTGGAGTACAGTGGAGTAGCATAGAGTGGAGTGGCATACATTAAAGTGGCATACAGTGGAGTGGGGCAGAGTGGAATAGCTTAGAGTGGAGGAACGTAAAGTGGAGTGGCAAAGAGTGGACTAGTGCATAGTCGAGTGGCTTACAGTGGAGTGGCATGGAGCCGAGTGGCAGAAAGTAGAATATTGTAGAGTGGAGTTACATATAGAGTGGTGTGGCGTAGAGTGGAGTGGCATGGCATAGAGTGGAATGGCATAGAGTAGAGTGGTGTAAAGTGAATTGGCATTGAATGGAGTGGTGTAGGGTGAAGTGGTGTAGAGTGGAGTGGCATAGAGTGTAATAGTGTATAGTGGAGTGGCATATAGTGGCATATAGTGGAGTGGCCTACAATGGAGTGGTGTGTATGTGTACCTGTATGTATAGTACCTCTATGATATTTTGATAGCATAATCTTTTTTGTGCTCTGTATTCAAGTTCTTGGCTCCACTGGCATTGGAAGGATACCGTCTATTAATAGGAGTGGTGATAAGGAGACTCGAGTACAGATTTTATGTTCTCATATATTTTACACAGAAAAATGTATCCTGACATATTTTATGTTTAAGGGCATGTGCGAAAAATACCTCTGTCTCAGTTGCCCTCCCCCTGTTTTTCTACACTACACAACTGCACAGATATCTTGAAAGAGTGGAAATTATAGTAATTTGGGAATAACATTGGTTGAATGTTTAAAAAGAGCACACTTATAGGAGATGGCTGGAATTTGGTGAGAGACCCAATTTTAGATAAGACAGGTCCTATTGATAAGAATAATGCAGCAGATAGAGCACTCATGATTGAGATAATTGAGGACAATGGCCTTGTAGATCACTGGCGTCTTTCACACCTAGATGACACTGAATACACATTTATATTCCCCACTCATGGAACTCTTTCCCGGTTAGGCTATTTCTTAATCTCTCAAAACATTGTCCAATCAGTCCAGGAATCTCGTATCTTAGAAGCATCAATGTCTGATCATTCCCCGGTTCTATTACATCTACACACAGGAATGTCCAGGCCAGGTCGCAAACCTTGGAGGATGAATACCCAACGCCATAAAACACCTACGGGTAAAAAGCAGTTACCAGATCACCTTCACAATTTCCTTTCCTTTAATCAAGGCTCTGTGACCGCTGATAAGACTATGTGGGCTGCTGCTAAAGCTGCTATTCGGGGGCAACTCATGCGAGATGCGGCTCAGTACAATAGGAAAAATGCTGCCCGGCAGAAGGAATTAGAACAGGATATTGTATCTTTCACTCACTTATACACTAAAAAAACTACTTTACAAAATCGAAAATCCTTAGAACAAGCCCGTATGGCACTAAATAACCTCTTCACCTCCAAGGCAGAATATGCTCTACAAAAAATGAAGGGTAGGCACTATGAACAGGGAGAAAAGGCGGGTAGACTCTTAGCGGCACAATTGCGACAAAGAGAAGTTGCCATTACTATTCCAGCCCTAAAATCATCTGCAGGGTTCATGTTGACATGTCCTCAAGATATAGTTAATGAGTTTGCCACTTACTACAAGTCTTTATATACCCCGGGAACCCATATAGACCATTATAAGATGGTATCTTTTCTTGCAGGAATAGATCTATCTCTCCTTTCTGCAGAAGACAGAGCACTTTTAAATGAAGAAATTAGTAAAAAAGAGATATCACAAGCTATAGCCAAACTTATATATCATAAAGCCCATGGGGAAGATGGTTTTCCAGCAGAATTTTATCGTTGGTACGATGACAAAATTGTAGATTGTTTACATGCTGCATTCCAAGAGGCTGACCACACATCCTCTTTGGGGTGTCTTTCTAATAAAGCAGTAATAGCACTTTTGCCTAAGCCAGGGAAAGATCCATTCCTATGCAGCAGCTATCATCCTTTTTCGCTCCTCAATTGTGACATAAAAATCTTTGCCAGTATTCTTGCATCACGTCTTCGCAGAGTTATACCTTCCCTAATTCATCATACTCAAGCGGGATTTTTACCCGGGCGATCCTCTAGAAACCATTTGCGTTCCTTAGCTCATACTCTTCATGCTGCTAAACTCCTTCAGGATGATGCCTTGGCATTATCGCTTGACACCGAGAAGGCATTTGATCGAGTGGAATGGGCCTATCTCTTCAAAATCTTAGAACAATTTGGATTGGGAGACCAGTTTATAAGTAAAGTAAGACTGTTATATGAGCACCCTACTGCGTTAGTTAACTGCGGTGGTTTTGTTTGTGATACATTTCCAATCAGCAGAGGTACTAGTCAGTGTTGTCCCCTTTCACCTCTTTTATTTCTATTGGCCATTGAACCCCCAGCAGCTGCAATCCACCAGTCAGCTACTGTTGTTGGCATTCCCCTTCCGGTGGGAGAATCTAAACTCTATCTCTACGCAGATGACATCTTACTCACCATTACTGACCTGTCACGATCCCTACCATCACTACTTCAAATCATAGAGGATTTTTCCTCCTTTTCCTGGTATAAAATGAATTGGGATAAGAGCGAAGCACTTCCCATATCAGATGGGACCTCAAAAGCTGTGATACAAGATGATCCCTTCCACTGGCAAACCTCTTGTTTAAAATACTTAGGCTTTTTTGTGAACAAAGGAACAGAAGCAATGGTCACAGATAATATAAGCCCCTTGCTCAATCAGATGCAACGTGATTTAGATGAATGGAAGGTATTGGGATTGTCCTTATGGGGAAGAGTCCAAGCGGTGAAAATGGTTACCCTCCCACGTTTTCTTTACACCCTTGGAATGCTTCCTCTTCATATTTCGTTAACCACATTATGCTTCGAAGATTCTAAGATAAAATCTTTTATATGGGGATCCATAAAACCTTGTTTAGCTATGAGCAAACGGCAGGCACATCACTCTAGTGGAGGTGTGGGCCTTCCCTCGATAGAACATTATTCACTTGCACTTCAATTATCCCAAATCACATGCATGCTCCAAGATAACTCTAATACACCTCAATGGGTTCATGTGGAGAGATACCTATTATCTACGGAAATGGGTCTTCCTGCCCTATATGGGTCAGGTACAAGCCGTCTAGATCCCTGTAATCCTATGTTATCTGCGATGCATAAAACATGGCAAAGGGCACATCATATATTAGGCTTTAATCAACGTTTACATGAAAAAGCACCAATATGGAATAACTCAGGCATACACATTAAAGGAAAAACTCTCTCCTGTCCCCAATGGAAATCGGCAGGTATTTTTACCTTAGATCAGATTCTTCATGATGGAGATCTCAAACATTTTTCACAATTGGTGGATGAGTTTAACCTTCCCTTATTACAAGCAGACAATTATTTGCAACTCAATAATGCCCTTATTAAGGCTTTAGGTCCAAAACCCTGTCTGTTGCAAACTTCGCCAATTGTATCTTATATTTACACTTGGGGGAGGCATAAAGGGGTCAGCTCCGGTGTATATAAAACACTCACAACACAGCTATTCTCACAACCATTATCATGCGATCTCCGTTCTAAGTGACAGTCACGCCTGGCGATTTCCTATGAAGATGAAGAATGGGTGGATTTACTGGAAAACTTGGTTAAAGGCGCCCGAGAGGCTCGTTTGAAATTCTGTTTATTTAAAATACTTCATGACTGGCATTGGTCACCGGTAAAATTACATAAGGCAGGCTTACTACCGCATACTAACTGTTGGAGGTGTAATGCCTCTGGTTGTGACATAGTTCACATCATATGTAAATGCCCCATGGTTGAATCTTATTGGTTTTATGTAGGTCAGATATTGCATAACACTGTTCCTCTACATCTGCCACTTTCGCCAGCAAACATTTTACTACATTATTTGCGAAATTCTCCCATACTTTCCAAACTGCAACGTCGTCTTGCACATACCGCGCTGGCTACTGCCAAAATATGTATATGAAGGCAATGGAAATCCCCATCTCCTCCATCCCAAGAGAATTGGTTTGCAACAATGATTCAAACTGCCTCAAAGGAGAGACTTATATATAACATCCAAGACCAAACGGAGTTGTTTTGGCAAGATTGGGATCCTTTCCTTCATATAGAAGATGTCTCTGCAATTAATTCCACAACTTAATTTAATTTAGATGTTCTAGTAAACTTAATAAATACTCCTTGTCTATTCCTTTCCCTAAATGTAATAGTTACATCATTTTTATAGATCCTCTACTGGTAGACTTGGTAAGCTCTACTCAGCCAGTAATCTTAACCTATATCAATGCCTTTTTTTATTTTGGTCCAAGCGTACTTTTCCTTATTTTATTTATGGTGATGGAGCAAGGACTCGTATAAAAGAGACTTGCTCGAATGCAATCTTCTGAGATAACTCGTCAATACTGTAATAATTGTGTTCATAAATACTAATAATGCATCATAACATTCGTACACTTTTAAGCTTAGGGGAAGCTTGCCTATGTGTCGTACTAACAAGTAACCCGATAGTGATTAAAATGGCTGCCAACGCGGGTATCTTTACTGCGCATGCGTCAACTACATCTACGTAGTAATGATGTACCTATGCTTTGGAGGGAAATCTTTGCAGCTGCGCAGTTGCTTTCAAAATGGCCGCTTCGAACTCACATGTTAATGCGCATGCTTATGCTGAAACTAAACCCTGCAAATGTAATAAAATGCTAATGCGAAAGATTTATATAAGTGAAGGGGGTTAGAGTAGAGATAGGTGGTATACAGTGAAATCATTTTATTTTGAATTTAATATGTCTCTTTCTGACTTCTTTATTAGTTCGTATTTTGGGCCTCAAAGGATGACAGATGTCCATACCCCATGTGTAACCTGCACATGTGTATTTGTAACCCGCCAGGAACCATGACGAATGAATTGAAACTCACCCAAGGCCACGACCTCTGTTTGTCCTGGGAACAGAATCATCTTCCTGACCGATGAATGAAGAAGTTATTAAAATGTATCATTTTGATCGATAAAAATGTGAACTTGGGTGGGAAATAAAGCATGGGAAACTAAATTAAGGGGCGGGAACATAGTACAATGAGCTTAAAGAAAAATATTAAACTTAGCATTGTGTGATGATCATCTCCCCTTTCATGTCCAATCAGAGTTAGAAGTTTCATACATTTGAAACATTTAGGGGTGGTACATGCCATTAGGAAGGTATAATTGAGGTAGTTTAGTTAGTCAGTTAGCAGAACACAGTGAGACGGAGAATGCTGAGAGACCGAGATGCTGTCCGAGAATTAAGAGAATACTGAAGAAGATCCATTTCCAGACTTAAAGTTTTTGAGCCAATTAATTAGAAGAACATCAGGGAAGAATCGAGGAGGAAGATAGTGTCAGAGAGAGGTGCGACGCAGGCGTCTTATCTAGAAGAGGTCATCTATCCTGTCCCTGAATCCTGTCTTGAGTCTTTGTCACTTGATCTGTCCCAGGGGACCCTTTCCAATTCCTTGGCCAAGGGGTTGGTTTCCACACCATTCTAGGTAACTATAATTCTGTGTAGTATGTTATTGTAAGGCTCTCTCTATTTCCTCCCTATTCAGGTCCTCTGTCATCGTAATAACTTTGTTTAACGATTATTCTAATTCAATTTCATTCCCTTCCTCCCCTTGGAGAAGACGGTGTTCTAACTTTATTTTGCTTCTTGGCTCACGTGAATTTACTAGATAAACATTTAAAACTCTCCTGAGTCTATGGTTAATTTTTACCTATTCAGTTAACTAAAAGGTCCATTGACCAGAGGAAAGTACATTGGATCAGAAAGGTTTGGTAAGAAATGATTAGATACATTCATCTTATAGGTATTAGTACAATAAATTGACCCAAGTGGTATCTACTAGCCTATGTGAATGAGTGTGTGTTTATGGGCCCAGGTGAGTATATGGTAGTTGAGTACCTGAGGTTGATAACCAGCTGGATCAGTTTTTCTGGTAGCAGAGCTATGGTTTATTTTATAAACTAGTTAGGTGAAAAATTTGAATTATTGATTATGTATTAACAAACCCGTTTTGTATTTTGTTATATGTTGTCTGGAAATTCCCGGGAATATTGAATAGCGGGTGGTGAATGGAAACCACACTGCAGTGAGGTTACTCGTTTGCTAAAGATGGCGCTGTAAGGCTATGCAAGGTTGACAGTGCTGATTTAGGGATTATTTTGTATAAAAGTGAGAGTGATTGATAGCAAAGAGTTCGCTGGTGAAACTTTGGTCTTATATCACCTAGAAAGGTTAATACCGAAGGAGTAGCAGGTTTGTCGGCGCTTGAGTGAAGAGTAAGCGGCGGAGTTTTACTCGTAGTGTGTGGAGAAGAAGCGGAAAGGTTTACTCGCAGTAAAAGTATATTGACTTTCTGATTTTAGCCGAGCAAACAGAGTAGCGAATGTTTCTATGTTGTCGATTAATGAATTTTGTATGTAAATTGAAAGAAAAATAAGTTATTTGTGTTACCTTGTAAAGAAGGGGTCAGCTGCGGGTGCTGCACTGACGTCACAGAGGGCCGCGCTGGGATTGGTTGGAACAGTGGGCATGTGACTGATGCAAAATTGTAAAGGAGGTGTCTGTAGTAAGGAGTGATACTGACGTCACAGAAAAGCCGCGCTAGTATTGGCTAAGCGCATAGCGTGGAACAGAATTTGATTGGTCGACAGAATAGAAGCCGCCCTGATATTGGTCAAGTATTAGAGTAAAAACGAAGCTTTGATTGGCTAGAAAATAGAAGCTACAATAATAATTCACAGTGGGCTTTGTTAGTGGAGACCCAATCCAACATTAAAAGGGAATCGCCCAGATAGAAGGTATTTAGGGTTTGCCAGAGAACAATATATAAAAGGATCGACACCTAAAATGTACGGAGAAAAAAGAAAGATGACATTTGTGCAGAAAATTAAAAATTATTTTAAAATGGATAAACCTGTTAAGACTAGAGAGGGAATTCTTATCCTTCCACCGAAAATGCCCGCATCATACATGATGATGGAGAGAGGCTATCATACTTGTGGATGGTTGGTGTGCTAGCTTTTCCAGAACTTGGTACGTTCAATGAGAGAATTCTACATAACCTGAGATTAAGAATGAATGAGTTAGAGCCCCGACCAAGATTAACCCAATATGAAGCTCTAGAGGAATGGGAGAATGAAACATTTGAGCGTGATAGATCCAGAAGTAGCAGAAGCTTTAGAGGATTTAATCCTAGACTACCGCGTGAATCACGAGATAATCAGATGAAACAATGGAGACAAGCAATGGTGGCTGAAGGATTATATCCTGTATTAATGGCTGAGGAAGTCAGGAAGCAAGTGCACAGAGAAGACCAAGCATTTAACGATGACAAGTAGCGGAGAATCAGAAGATGATTTTTTGGAGGACATTTTAATGAAAAACCCTCCACCTTACCAAGAGGGACTAAGTAGAACTACTCCTAGTGCTCCAGGTTTGGGAACACCATTAGTTCCCCAAGTTATACATGACCCAATGAACGGAAGGGTACTTCAGGAAAAATTAAGAGTGACAATAAACAAGAATAGAGAGGAATTAATACAGAAAATAACCCAACTGAGTACCCACCCTGAAGCACTAACCATACCAGTGACTATAGGTCCGGTAGTTCCATTATATGGAGATAAGACAATCATTCACAAACCACCATTCATGTCCACACCTACAATTGAACCCAGAAAAGAGAATATAATAATTGATGATCAAGGCAGTGAATGTGATTCGGTGATATCATTAATGGATTTACCGATAAGAGGACAGATAAATGAAACCCAGAGAAGAGTTACACCTAGTTGTTCAAAGGAAGTACAAATAGAAACATCTACAGGAGTCAAGAGTGCCACAATAGTATCCCAATAGAAATAGAAAGATGGGTACAGGGAATAGACAAGCCAAAACAGCCCCTGAAAATTCTAGATACTTACAAATTGAAAGTGAAATTGGAAGTAATGACAGCTGGAAACGTGGGACTAGACAGGGTAAACACTTACAGTGAAGAAGAGTTACTGTTCATTTGCAGAAATATCACTAGAAATACAAATATATTTCATGAGAAATTGACACACCTAGCTTCTGAAATGGGAGTTGAAATAGGAAAATCCAAGGTATTACAGAAACCATACAGAGCAGAATTCAGTGATAAGGACCTGGAAAATATGAATGTGTCTGGAAGAAAATTACAGGTTAAAGAATTAATGACTATTTTACAAAAATGGGGCGACCTGGATAAATGGAAAGCTAGGTGGAAAAGGGAGGAAGCATACGCCAATTGAACAACTTCTGAATATTTGATGAAAGATACAGGAAAGGCAGAAAGATTATGTCCAAAGAGGGAGGTGCCAGGAGGAGGATATGTACACGTTCCATGGACCAGACAGGATATCTTATCATTTACAAATGATTTCCCGAAGTTCAAAGAAAAAACAGTTGAATGGTATCGGCAAGTTGAAAGATTTGTGAAGGTTTCTAAAGTATTGTTAAAGGATTTGGATGGTTTATTTGACATAGTAATACCTGCTGATTTGTGGACAGAATGTAAAATGAATGTTGATTGGCCTTATGATGAATACCCGAGAGGTGCAAAAACAGGAGCCCCTTCAGAAGAGGTAATGAAGAAATATCACTATGTGATCACTTTCTTGAAAGTGAAAATTCCTCCAAAAGAAACAGATTGGGTAAAGATAGATCGAACGACCCAGGATAGAAATGAGTCCGTACCAACTTATTATGAACGCATACTGCAGGTATTTAAAAGCAGTATAGTGGTTTTGAGAACATTGGAGATAAATATATGGGACATTTTGTGTATCGATTTGTGACAGGATTGAAACCAGAAATTGGAGACATTATTCGTCAGCACATGTTGTGTTGGCAAGCGAGACCCATAGACGATATTCACAAATACGCAAAGTATTGCGGAGATGAGATTGACAATAAACAAAAGAAATTAGAAGAAAAGGTGATGTGGGTCCAAGTAAAGTTAGCGGAACAGCAGGAACTCCAACTAAACAGTCAGACAGGAAATCAAGGGAAGGGGCAAGGTCAAAGTGAGAATAATGGGGGAAAACAAAAAGGACGAATGAGTAGAGAGAAAGCAAAGAAGAAATTTCCTTGTCATGGGTGAGGAAAATTGGGGCATTGGAAAAACAAGTGTAAAAATATTCAGAATAATAATGGCCCAAATCAAAATTTAAATCTACAGACGCAGAATGAGGTGATAATGAGTCAACCGCAGCTGGTTGTTAATCTACAGTTGCCACCTGCCCCTATGCCAACTTTTGTGAACCAAGCCAAGTACAGTGCGGACACCGGATTTCAAGGAGGAAGTGGTCAAAAAAATTCTGTAACATCACAATTTCTTTTACAGGTCCCTTATTTCGGTGACAGCGACCTATGACGGTGCCTGAGGGGGGAGGAATAGGAGTGCGTACTTGGCGCATCCCTACCAGTATATCAATCAGGTCCATATGTTGATAGTAAAGTAGAAGGAAAAGATATTACCTTTTGTTGGACACTGGTGCTACCCGTTCTACTGTGAGAACAGCAGACATTCCAAACCTACCCCTCTCGGGAGAAGTGATCCAAGTTGTGGGCTTTTCCAATAAGCTGATTAGAACTCCTATTACAGAACCCATGGAGGTACGCATTGGCAATTTCAGGGAAATGCACAAATTCGTGGTGTGTGACTCCAGTCCTGTAAATTTATTAGGAAGAGATCTACTGTGCAAAATGAATTGCACAATATTTTGCACACCGGACGGTGTTGCAATTCAAACCCAAGATGAAGACGGAGTCTATAAAATCATGTTAGCTAAACAAGGCACAGCAGTAGACGAGATGTATTCCATGATGACAAAAGACAATTTACCAGATGAGGTCAAATCAACAGTAAATCCAAATGTGTGGGATTTTTCAGGAAAAGAAGTAGGGTTAATGGCAAATGTAGACCCAGTAAAAGTAACTGTGAAGGAAGGTGCAGTTTACCCAAATACTCGACAATACAAAATGAGTCCATAAGTTAAAGCAGGTGTTGCAGCAGAAATTGATCGAATGATTGAACAAGGCATTCTTAACGAAATAATGAGTAGTCCCTGTAATTCACCTATAATTCGCATTAAGAAACCTAGCGGGATATATAGGATAGTTCAAGATCTAAGAAAGATTAACAAAATTGTTGTACCTTATTACCCTGTAGTGCCCAACCCAGCAGTGATTCTGTACCAGATACCATGGAAGGCAGGATGGTTTACTGTAATCGATCCATGACATGCCTTTTTCTCTATTCCATTACACCCAGACAGCCAATACCTTTTCTCATTTAAGTTTGAGGACCGTATTTTAGTTTGGAATCGCGTTCCTCAAGGGTACACTGAAAGTCCTTCAATTTTCAATCAGCTATTGAAAAAGTGCCTAGAAACCTTGGTGTTGCCCAGAAAGTCAGTATTGGTGCAGTATATTGATGATTTGTTAGTCACATCTAAGACAAAGATGACTGTGTTACTGATTCAATTGCCTTGTTAAATCATTTGGCTGATGGTGGACATAAAGTGTCCCCTGAAAAATTACAGTTTTGCAGAACCGGAGTCAAATACCTAGGACACCAAATAGAACGCGGAGTAAGGAAAGTGACCACAGAAAGAATAGACATAATAAGACAAATGATATTGCCACAAACTCAGTGAGAAATAAGTATGTTCCTTGGAGTTGTAGGATACTGTAGGCAGTGGATTGTAGGACTTTCCCTACTAGCCAAACCCCTAATACAAATGATCAAGAAGTGAGCAAATGATCCTATAAAATGGGTTGCTGAAAGCATGGGAGCATTTGTGAAATGATGGAAGTGTTTGTGTGAAGCTCCAGCTTTAGGGATGGCAGATTACTCAAAAGAATTCACACTGTTTTGTTGTGAAAGAAATAGTTGTGCACTTTCAGTCTTAACCCAGAGACATGGTTTGATGCGGCATCCAGTGGCATACTTCTCTGCCACTTTGGACCTTGTAGCTTCAGCTTTACCTGGCTGTTTAAAGGCAGTAGCTGCAACCTGCGTGAGTCTGGAACAAAGCGAATCAATTGTGGTGGGACATCCGGTAAAGGTGCATGTTCCACATTCAGTTGAGATTCTCTTAACAAGAACTCCAACTCAGTATCTCACTCCTAGTCGTATGACTAAGTATGAAAGAATCATATTGGGTGCTGAAAACGTGACAATAGTCAGGCGTACGGTACTAAATCCTGCCACCTTGTTACCAGATGTATATGGAGAAGAAGTAAGGGATGAAGTCGATCATGACTGTTTGGATGGGACTGAACTTTGCACCAAGCCCCGTCCAGACATACAGGAAGAACCTTTGAAGAATGCTGAACATGAGCTGTTTGTAGACTGCTTGTGTATGCGCCATGAGGAGGGAAGACTAAGGGCTGCTTATGCTGTATGTACATTGTCTGAAATAGTCGAAGCGTTCTATTTGCCAGCAGTCAAATCTGCACAAGTAGCCGAATTGATAGCTTTGATTAAAGCTTACAAAATTGGGAAAAACTGGAAAGTAACCATTTTTACTGATAGCCAGTATGGTTACGGGGTTGTGCATGATTTTGGCCAACTTTGGATGCAGAGGGATTTCATGACTTCTTCAGGATCCCCAATGAAAAAAAATGGAAATTTCGTAAAAGAACTGCATGAAGCAATACAATTTCCAAAAGAAGTGGCAGTGGTCAAGGGTGCCGCACATCAGACAGGAGATGACTATGTGTCAGCTGGTAATAGGTATGCTGACCAGGTTGCCCAATACCTCCGGCTTCAGGCTCACTGAGGCGCCGGTGTTCCGACGGACAGAGCGGTGCACTTTTCCTGAGCGGTTGCCAGTGAGAGGTGGGCTGACTTACCCAGTATTCACGGGTTGTCTTCACCAATGATGCACGTATTATAAGAACGTGGACCTAGAGTATCCTTTACTTGGGTTCTTTTGCACGCAGTAGCTTATTCTAGTCCTGATGAAAGCCGTGCCCTATTAGAGGCTCTATGGCTGAAACATGTTGACGAACTTCACCATCACCACAGTCTAAGCATCTGCTGACTGCTGGTGCACTATTATTTTAATTCTAGCCAAGCACGTACTACGAATAAAGCTGTGCCTCACGCTCTTGAGCTAGTTTTAATTTCACTTACACTTGAAACTAAAAATATCAAAAATATAAATTTTCTTTTGCGCTGCGCTCCCACTCATACCATCAGCTCTTCATTGTGGATTTAGTACATCCTAGTATTCTCACCATCA
This sequence comes from Triturus cristatus, assembly GCF_964204655.1. Taxonomy (NCBI): domain Eukaryota; kingdom Metazoa; phylum Chordata; class Amphibia; order Caudata; family Salamandridae; genus Triturus; species Triturus cristatus. The sequence continues at coordinate 608,245,303 of NC_140593.1, read as the reverse complement.
AAACATACTTGAGCTCCTCCCTCACAGTGAGGGAGTTGTAGCCCCCAGAGGAACTAGGAGTTTCCTCTGGGATGGAGAATCCCAATGATGAAGCATGTCACCTATGGTGAGTGAGGGATTTCGTCCTTTAAAGGGATATGCCCATTTACTTCTTTAGGTGTTGTTTCACTTTCATACTTGGTATCATTTGATCCAATATTGATGTAGCAGTCTCTTACACTTTCTAAACTTTTGATAGACCCCAGGGTTTCATTTGGTCTTTGATTCTGTCTTTTGGGGGAACAAACCCTGTGTGGTCTTTATATAATTTTCCCTCATACCCTCTGGTTGTCAAACCGCAATTTGTATTTGCCCAATACTGTGCCAGAAATAAATTAGCAGTTAACAAGAAAATCGAAACAAGTGGAATTAGCTGCCAACCTATGTTACTCTCAGGTTTGGAAACATGGGAAGAAATAAGACAACTGCAAGCTGAGGTAGAGTTGAAGGAAAAAGAAGAATGGGTGAGAGTAGGGTGCCAAAAGAGGTCAGAAGATGATGTATGGATTTACCTAGATGGCAGGCCAGTAATGCCAGACTGTATGCTCTCTCAATTGGCTAGCTTGTATCACGGAGACACCCATATAGGCAGGGATGCCACGATCAGACTCTTTAGACAGGATTGGTTTAATCCAAAGATTAGGAATGTAGCGGAGAGACTATGCCAGAGATGTTTAACCTGTCAACAAATGAATCCAGACAGGAAAACAGTGGTCTGTATGGGAAAAATTGGAAAGACATAAGGCCCAATTATAAGGCTACAAATAGATTTTATCCAATTACCAACTTGCAGAGGTTTGAAGTACATACTCATTATAGTTTATTTGTTCTCACTGTGGGTGGAGGCATACCCTACTAGAAGTAATGACAGTATAACAGTTGCCAAACTATTGTTGAGAGAACTGATTCCACGGTTCGGTTTTCCAGTAACTTTGGAATCAGATAGAGGGTCTCATTTTAATAATGAAATAATTCGACTAATCTGTGAAGCATTTAAAATTGAACAGAAACTGCACTGTGCATATCACCCAGAGGCTTCTGGAGTGGTAGAACAAATAAATTGCACTATAAAAACAAGACTGGCAAACGTATATGGACCCACCCCACTGGAGTGGCCTGATGCTTTACCTCTTGTTCTGATGGGACTCCGAAGCATTCCTGACAAAAATACAGGATTGCGTCCCCATGAAATACTCATGGGAAGAGCAATGAGGCAGGCATGTATACCAGGACACAAACTGTTGAATATAACTGATGATTTGGTATTAGACTATTGCAAAGAACTGGCTGACCTAGTGTGTTCTATCTCTCAACAGGTTGGAAAGGAGAGGACACAGTTGCCAGGCAGCCGGATCAAGCACCTGATCTAAATCCCGGTGACTGGGTGTTGGTGAAGAATCACACTCGAGAGTCGTGCCTAGCACCCAGGTGGGAAAAACCACATCAGGTTATATTGGTTACAACAACAGCAGTGAAGTGTGCAGGCTTGCCTAATTGGATTCATGCAAGCCACACTAAGTAAGTACCAGCACCTGACGAGGAAGGACCCCAACTGACTCAAGCAGTTGAGGCTGCAGAAGGTTGTGCAGCTGAAGGGCATAGACTAACAGATCCTGAAGTAGCTGATCAAGAACAACCAAGCATAGTGGTCTAGTTTGGATTCCTACATTGGTACATGTTCTACAATTTAGGATACTTATTTCCATTTTGTAATAATTAATCTTCGCTTAATATAACCCTTTTGTTTGTTTTATTATTTATATTATGCTTATACTGTTATACAATGTTGGTAGTGCAATTATACTTTCTCTTATATATTTTTTGTATGTTTTCAATACTATATAGTTCGGTATTATTTTTTGTATTGTGTTTCATATATGTGAAAAATGTCTTCAATAAAATATTTTGAACATAAGAACAACCAAGCATAAGTCAGGATGACTGGATACCAGTGGTTGACAAACCTGCAGTAAATGAAAGAACAAGAAGCCAAATCTGGTTAGAGAGACAGGAGAATAGTGATGACCAGTCAGTTGTAGAAGAACAAGCTCAGGAAAGTGAAAATACAATTGTTAGAGAACCTGAGCAGGATCAGATAAGGAAAGAACAATCTACTCAGACAGAAGTGAATGAAACCATTCATGAGTCTGAAGAGGGACAGATAGGTCTAGAAGAACACATTCAGGCTGCAGAAAACCAAAGTGCAGTAAGACCTGAGCAGGACCAGTTAGGAGAAGAAGAACAGGTTCAGGTAAAGGAAGAAGAGAAAATCCAGATAAAACCTGAACAGGACGGTACAGAAATAAGCCCTGGACAGGGTCAGACAGAGTGGGATTCTGAAAACGAAGATAATCAAATTCTGCCACAACATAATGAAAATAAAAGAGCTCCCAAAGACAGTGACAGTGCAGTACAAGCAAAAAGGGTCAAAAGAGCTGATAACTGGCCAGGTAGTGTGAAAAGGTTAAAGTATCATTTCAAGGTAATTAATGAAATACCTGACCAGGTAAACGAAATTTCTAGTCGTCTGGGACATCTACTGATAAGTCCAAATGAAGAAGTCAAAGATTAAAAGTACTGAACAATAAGTTCAAGGGTCCTGAATGGACCTATGTAATTCTTGAAGAATTCGAGAATCTAGATTTAAATGAAAAAAGTGATGAAGAAATAAATGCAGAACAGATTATCGAAAAAGTGAGACCAATCTGAAATTTTCCCCAATAAATTTTAAATTTCACAAATAATTCGAAAGTAAAGAATAGAAATCTTCTTAGCCCAAAATGGCTGATGATAGGGCTGCTGGAAAACCAAAACGAAATTGTGTACAAAGATGTTGTAGAATATGTATATGTAGTATATTTTTAGTACTTATAATTTGGTTAGTACTAACAGTAGCCATCCCTTATTTGATGGTTACAAAAGGAAAGAATAACACAAATACGCATGAAAGGGTAGCTAACTTTAAAAGAGATAGGGTAGTATTAGAAGCACCAGATGAGTTAGATGTACATCACACTGTGACAAATAATGACACTGCTTTTACAAAGTTATTAGTGCAATACGTGGACACTATGGAAGTTAGTGATTGTTATGTGTGTATGAAATTACCTGCATCAGTAGCAGAAGGTGTAACATATCACCATATTCCATTAACCTATAGCTTTTATTGTAGTATTTTAGAAAGTTTGTTTTATAGAACAGGGAGATTACAATATTATTATTCTAACGTAGATGTGATTTTTTCCGAGGTTCCTATGCGAAAGAGCATGAACCCAGTTCTTAGTACTAAAGATGCACAGTTTATGGGAGAATATTTTCTAACTATGAAAACAATAGATATAGCTGAAGCACACAAGCACAATTAAGAAAATATATTTTTGAATTTAGTTTAGCAAAGGAGACAGGACTTCCAAAAAGGGCTTCTGAACCAAAACCTCAGATACCTCAATGGGCTGAGAAAGATGAAATGCATAAAACTGGCAAGATTCATGCTGCTATGTCCTTGGACTTTGAAAAGAAAGGGAAGATCTGCCTCCATAGATTAAAGACTGAATATAACTATGCATTTATTTGTACCAGTGAATGTGAACATAATTTCTTAGTTATTGGGGATGGGGACTAAAAGGTGTAACAGATCCAGTATTTCCTGGAGATTATTATGTATGTGGCAATAAAGCATATTTCAGACTGCCTGATCATTGGTACGGGTGTTGTTATTTTGGAATAGTATTCCCAAAGGTGTATCATGTGAAAAGGCTCACTTGAAGCAATGAAGACGCAAAGGAACTAACACGTATAAAAAGAGCTAGTTTCTCTGAAATAGTAGGTGATATTTTCAGTGCATTGATACCTTCAGTGGGAGTAATTTTGAATTCACGAAAGATGTGTCAGCTATCTACAGTAGTAGATCGGTTATCTACTGACACTGCTGGAGGATTTTTGATGATCAACACAGAAATGGTTGCAATTAGATCTATGGTTTTGCAAAATAGACTTGCTCTTGATATATTATTGGCAAAAGAGGGCGGAGTCTGTAAAATGCTGAAGGCGCTACATTATTGCACCTACATACCTGACAAACGTATTGAAATTGGAGGATATATTAAGAACATTACAAAATTGGAAGAAGCTTTGAAACCACTGGAAGTTGATAGTGTATGGAAGAAATTAACAAATAGTATCACTACAATAGGGAGCTAGTTTTCTAACATAGGTAAGAGCATAATAGGTCAAATAATATTGCCAATCTTGGGAATAACATTATTAGTCTTAGCAGTAATGATATGGTTCAAATGTTGTAAGAAAAGAAAAAGGTTTGAAGTGAATGAAAATGGAAAGAAAAGCAATATGAGGAAATACAACTTGAAGAAATGAAAGGAAATCTATATAAAAGGATGAAGGGTTTACAGTACAGAAACGAAAAAGAAGGAAATTGAAAGGTTGAAGAGGGAATTGAGATGTGCTGAAGTTGGCATCTAATTTAGGTGATGGGAAATTAGTGATGGCATATAATGCCATCAGAGAGGGGATTGATGGAGCAAGGACTTGTATAAAACAGACTTGCTTGAATGCAGTCTTCTCAGATAACTCGTAAATACCGTAATAATTGTGTTCATAAATACTAATAATGCATCATAAAATTCATACATTTAAGCTTAGGGGAAGCTTGCCTATGTGTCGTACTAACAAGTAACCCGAGAGTGATTAAAATGTCTGCTGACGCGGGAATCTTTACTGCGCATGCGTCAACTACATCTACGTAGTAATGAGGTACCTATGCTTTGGAGGGAAATCTTTGCAGCTGCGCAATCGCTTTCAAAATGGCCGCTTCAAACTCACATGTTATTGCATATGCTTATGCTGAAACTAAACCCTGCAAATTTAATAAAATGCTAAGGCGAATGATTTATATAAGTAAATGGGGTTTGAGTAGGGATAGGTGGTATACAGTGAAATCTTTTTATTTTGAATTTAATGTCTCCTTCTGACTTCTTTATTAGTTTGTATTTTGGGCCTTAAAGGATGACAGATGTCCATACCCCACGTGTCAACTGCACATGCGTATTTGTAACCCGCCAGGAACCATGACAAATGAATTGAAACTTATCCAAGGCCACGACCTCTGTTTGTCCTGGGAACAGAATCATCTTCCTTACCGCTGAATGAAGAAGTTATTCAAATGTATAATTTTGATCTATAAAAATGTGAACTCGGGTGGGAAATAAAGCATGGGAAAGTAAATTAAGGGGTGAGAACATAGAACAATGAGCTTAAAGAAAAATATTAAACTTAGCATGGTGTGATGATCATCTCACCTTTCCTGTCCAATCAGAGTTAGAAGTTTCATACATTTGAAACATTTAGGGGTGGTACATGCCATTAGGAAGGTATAATTGAGGTAGTTTAGTTAGTCAGTTAGCAGAACACAGAGAGACGCAGAACGCTGAGAGACCGAGATGATGTCCGAGAATTAAGAGAATACTGAAGAAGATCCATTTCCAGACTTAGTATTTTTGAGCCAATTAATTAGAAGAACATCGCGGAAGAATAGAGGAGGAAGATAGTGTCAGAGAGGGGTGCGACGCAGGCGTCATATCTAGAAGAGGTCATCGATCCTGTCCCTGAATGCTGTCCTGAGTCTTTGTCACCTGATCTGTCCCAGGGGACCCTTTCCAATTCCTTGGCCAAGGGTTTGGTTTCCACACCATTCTAGGTAACTATAATTCTGTGTAGTATGTCATTGCACTGCTCCCTCTGTTTCCTCCCTATTCAGATTCTGTCATCGTAATAACTTTGTTTAACGATTATTCTAATTAAATTTCATTCTCTTCATCTCCTTGGAGAAGACGGTGTTCTAACTGTAATTTGGTTCTTGGCTCACATGAATTTACTAGATACACATTTAAAACTCTCCAGAGTCTGTGGTTATTTTAAGAAGGTCTATTCTATGTAATTTTTACCTATTCAGTTAACTAAAAGGTCCATTGACCAGAGGAAAGTATATTGGATCAGAAAGGTTTGGTAAGAAATGATTAGATAAATTCATCTTACAGGTATTAGTACAATAAATTGACCCCAGCGGTATCTACTAGCCTATGTGAATGAGTGTGTGTTTATGGGCCCAGGTGACTATATGGTAGTTGAGTACCTGAGGATGGTAACCCGCTGGATCAATGGTATATTTACTTTTGCTAATTGAAAGGTACTGTATCCTTCATTGTACATTATCTTTTCCGATATTAAGATGTATTTATTCAATGAAATGTGTAATTTATTGGTTTATCAACATAATTAATTAATTATTTACAACTTTAATGATTTTTTAACTACATTGAATTGATACTTTAGTAATTCAATGCTTAATATTTAATGATGTTTACGTCAGTTCTACTTATTATAGTATGTTCTATTTTACATCGTCTCTTCTATATATACTATTCTATGTTTTTTTATGTATTAGTTTTCTATTTATAATTGTATTTACCAATCTCTATTTATTATAACAGGTTGTTGGTTTTAATACATTATAATATTATTGTACAGCATTTTTGAAATGCCAATAAAAAATTTCAACACAAAAAATAAAAAGATCACACATTACCAGGTTACTCAATGACGGGGCATATATAGAAATCCAAATCCATACGCTCGGAGCAAAAAACACGTGGAACATGACAAAAATTATATATTTTGTTAATGAGGTACACAAACGTTCTTCTGGATGAAAGTGTCTCTCTAGTCGTTTGGACCAGGGAAAATGTATTTAAACAATAATAACGTACAAAATTAAATAAAAGAATGTAACAGCATCAGTAGTGAAGTATTTTAAATTTAAGTTGTTTCAATAAATACAAAATAATAAAGAATCTAGTATTTGATCATGAAGCAGTGCTGTATGGATGAATGATTGGGCCATGCTTAACATAACATAACATAACATAACATAACATAACAAAACACGTGTATTTGTAAACTGCCCGTTCGCCCAGAAGGGTATCTTGCCGTTGAATAACAGATGTTTATTGCTTCCCTTGTCCCTTGTACTGCCAAAGTAATTGGCCCACACAAAATGCTTGCTCAATTCTTTTCCAAGGAATAATATTGAGCAATGCATTGCACATTTGTGTGGGTGTTTTGGAAGGTTCCAACCAATAAGGAAGATGATAATATGACATCAGGTGATTTAGAAGTACTGTAAACAATAATATGGATATTAGACATGGTCCTACACTTAGGGGCTGATTCCGATCTCGGTCGGAATGGCACGGAATCGGGTTCGGCCGTAGCGGATCCGATTCCGATGCTTCTTTTCCGACCGATCCGTACACGGGTCCGGACGACAAAGTACGATGCGAAGATGCGCGATTTCTCTGACCGACTCGTTCCCGGTTCTGACCCGATCTGTCTGACTCGGTCGCACGCAAACCGATGCGCGCAATGGAGACGATTCCCGATTAAACGAGTATGATGCTCGAATCGGACAGCTCGACCGAGTCGGCGAGTCCGGCTCGCAAAAGCTCCCAGAGTGGGACTTCGGGGGTCCGCGTCGGACCCCCCGACATCTGCAGCCGTACGACTCACACACAGGGGGAGAACCATGGGTCTCCCCCACACAGGCATGTATGGCACGGATGGCACGGATGCGTACCCACTGTAGGGGGCGCACTTGTTTGAGACGTACCCATTCAGTCAATGGGAGCGCATGTATGCATCGTACAACTGGCTCCCATTGACTTCTATGGGAGTCCAACCGAACCGAGTCCAACAGCATACGTGCGCATCATACTCGCTCGGTCGGACTGTAGGGGTCCGGCTCGGTCAGAAAACACTCCGGATCCGACTCGGTCGGAGTGCTTTCCGACCCGGATCGGAATCGGCACCTTTGTAGCGAATGAGGGAGATAAAATATAAATTATTTTAAAACGTGAGGAATGAGCAAAACATTTTACATTTTTGTTTTTAAAAAAAAAAGGAGATTATGAATCTCAAAGCACAAAGAATAGCAATAATAATGAAAATAAAATATTTTTGAAGTAGGAAATAAAGTGTCCCTTCGAAATCCCTGTGAGGCGAGTTTATCTGACGTGGTCAGGACAGGGCGGACTAGAAAACTTAGGGCCAACTGTGGATTAAAGGAAAAACAAATATTGTTTATGTCAGTAAATGAATCGCTAAAACTCACTAGAGAATATTGGACACTTGGGGCCTGATTACGAGTATGGCACAGTGGCGCCGGCGCAACGCCTGCTCCACTGCTCAAAACCCACGCATGGACCACCGGCCGTATTATGAGTTGAACTTGTGTTACACAAGTTCAACTCGTAGTACGGTAGGTGGTCCTTTGGCCTTTCTCATGCTGTTGCCTGGAAAACAAGCACCTCAATGGGAATGACCAAAAAGTTCCAGCACGGTTTGGACGGTGACGTCCATGCCATGCTGCAACTGTGGGAAATACTGACAGGAGGGCACATGCTGTGCCCCCCTGAATGTATCCCCATGGCGAAGGGGACATTGGAGCCCTGTAGGACCCTTTGTTCCGACACACCCAGCAATTTCATTGCAGGGCTCCATCATGAAAAGGACCACTAGCCTTTCCTCTGCGGGGCTCCGCTATAAAAAGGCTGGTGGTCCAGGAACTCAAAATATGCTGAGCTGGACTGCGCCAGTCCGTGCTCAGCGTAATGCATTGTGGTGCTCCTCCGCCACCGCCAGGGGACTACTGTTCCCTGATGCAGCCAGCGGTCCACCGCCAATACGACTTACAATGTCATAATCTGCAAAACAGTGGACCGCCACTCCTGCGCCACCGCCAGACTCGTAATCAGACCCTTATTTATTTCAGAAGGTACAAAGAGTGGCAAACATCAAGAATCAAGAACAAGCCTGTTTCTGTAGCTGATTGGGAGTCAAGCTGGCAGCTCTTGTCCAATCAGTTGCCCTCTGTGCAAATAAAGGGCCACATTCAGTGATGCTATTTCTCTTCACACAGTGCTTTCGTTGAATATTACAATATTGCTGCTCACACCACCGCAAAGAAATTGCAGGCCGTTAGAGATTGTGGGTGATACATTTTTTGTGATCGAACATTCAATGCGACTGATGTCAAAGACCAGAATGTTTTGCTAAGTTCGAGCAAATCATAATACTGAGTTATATGTAATTTCAGCTAGAGCAATCATTGTCCTCTCTGCACTGCTTAATTTGAGGCCGGTATTTTCTGGTTCTGGCACGCCTCTAATTCTCAACACCTGCATTATGACAGTCTGCCATATGGTTGCCGGGGCACTTCCATCAAGTGTGTTAGTTGGGCTGCCGTGGGCACATCTTCTTTTAGCACATCACAAGAACCGTGACTTCACTTAAAATTGGTACATGGAATGTAAGGGGCATGCACTAACCATCACGTAGGTATCAGATATATTCGTACCTTAAACGACATCACATACAAATAGCTCTCCTTCAGGAGACACATCTGGCCGCACCGGAAAATCAACGCCTGCACCGCCGCTGGCATGGCCAATTGTTTGCAACGGGGTATTCTGCTTTTTCACGAGGCACGCTTTTGTGGGTGCGGCCAGGGGTCTCATTTAAAATCACGGATTCATTGATAGACACAGAGGGTAGGTACGTCGTAGTTAAAGGCACATTGGATGGCCGGCAGGTTGTCATTGCATCATTATATGCCCCCAACACAGAACAGGCTGCCTTTTTTGACACTATTTCGCGAGTTTTAGCACCATGGTATGATATCCCTATGTTCTTGGGGGGAGATTACAATTGCGTATTAGATGTATCACAAGACCGCTTCTTTCCGCCCCTTCCGGGCACATGCACACACAATGCCATGAAGGCGCTAACCGGCTGGGCAACACATTGGCGCCTGAAGGACATCTGGAGACATCGCAATCCCCACGACAGGGTTTACTCCTATTACTCAGGTGCTCACGATTTGCATGTGCGGTTAGACTGCTACATGCTTTTGGAGGAGCTGCTCCCGCATGTCTCTGCAGTCTATTATCTGGGCATTAGACATTCAGACCGCAATCTGCATGTGCTGGAGGTGTCGGGGGAACACCCCCGACCGCCAATTCCTACCTTGCATTTGCAACCAGAGACACTATTGGATGCACCCTTTCGAAACCTGCTAGCCACTAATATCACCCAATATTTTGAGAAAAATGTCGGCACTGCCACAACGCCACAGGCAGAATGGGATGCGTTTAAGGTAGTGATTAGAGGCGTATGCCTCTGTGCACAGGCGGGTATGCGGAGACAGCTGGTGGCGGAACTCGCACAACTTGAAAATAAATTGCTCCAGAGAGAGGGTGAGGCATTAGGGGGCAATGCCATGTCATTGGAGCGAGATAGAGGGGAACACTCCAGATTGCTCGACCGGCTCCACCATTTGAACTATGTAGCACACTCAGCACGCACTCACCACATGGGGGACAAACCTGGCAAATTGCTATCGTGGCTGATATGGCAAGATGCAGTCACTGCACCCGTGATGTCCATAAGGAATACACGAGGTGTTACAGTACATACACAGAGTGACATCCATGACGCTTTTGTGGAACACTATTCTGCAATTGTACAAGTCTTCTTTACTGGCTACAGACGCAGACATAGGGGAATTGTTTTATCGTCCTAATGCTGCCACAACTAACATCGCATCAACAAGAGGACCTAGATGCTCCTCTGCTACCAGAGGAAATAAGAGATAGTATTTTCTCCCTTTCGAATGGCAAATCTCCGGGTCCGGATGGACTACCGGTTTAATTTTATAAAGCTTACTCAGACATATTAACATCAGCATTATTGCGGGTGTATGCAGCGCTGCTGGATGGCTCAACACTCACTCCCACACAAAACGAGGCAATGCTGATCTCCCTCTTAAAACCTGGCAGAGACCCTGAACTCCTGGGTTCCTACCGCCCATTGGCTCTATTAAATTCAGAAAATACTAGCCTTCGCCCTAGCCAAACGATTAGCCCTGTTTGTATCGACTCTGGTGCATGCGGATCAAAATGGGTTTGTCCCAACCAGGAGTACCTCTCTAAACATACGCAGGCTATTTAGAATCCAGAAGTATGCTACGAGGGACTGGCCCCGATCTGGCTCTCTAGTGCTGGATCTGGGAAAAGCCTTCGACTCATTGGAGTGGCCCTATCTTGCGGCGGTCCTGCGTAAGTACGAACTGGGAGACGGATATTTGCAACTGCTACGACTACTGTATCAGCGCCCAACAGTGCGGGCTCACACTGGCAAGCTCATTTCTGACACAATCAGAGTGCGGCGGGGAACTAGGCAAGGGTGCCCGCTGTCCCTGTTGCTCTTTTCACTGGCCATGGAGCCGTTGGCAGCTCTCCTCCGAGAGAGTGACGCGGACTGGGGCGTTCCTCTGAATGATGGGCTTCATACAGTGTCCCTATATGCGGACGATCTGCTGCTGTACATAAGGGACCTACACACAGTGCCACTGGCCATATCCACATTATTCCGTAGATTTGAGGTAGTGTCTGGCCTCAAGGTCAACTGGGCTAAATCGGGCGTCTACTCTTTCCACGAAGATGTGGCTGAGACTGATATAATTATCAACGGGACTGCGCTTACCTGGTATATGACAACATTCAGATACTTAGGCATCTACATCTATAGGTCCCCCGCGGACATATTGGAGGGTAACCTAGTACGCGCCATTTCCCCAGTCAAGGCGCAGATGCAGTTCTGGAAGACCTTACCTCTCAATGTGATGAGTCGCATCACTCTAACCAAAATGATAGTACTGCCGCGGCTACTGTATTACTTCGCTAACCTTCCAGTGTATGTCCCGGTACGATTATTTCGGGAATTGGAAGGGCTAATGCGAGGCCTAATCTGGAGTGCAGGGAGGCCCAGGATAGCATTGAAAAAATGATATGCGCCACCTGAGAATGGAGGTTTGGCGGTTCCTAATTTGGAACTTTATTACCTAGCTGCGCAGCTAAAATGGGTTACAATGATTAGAGCGGCAGACCTTGATGCAGAGGTCCAGCCCGGGACCAAGGTTTAATTCCCCGCCTTGGCGGGTCTTGGGGCTCAAAAATTCCACGGACCTGATAATTCTTGCCTCGGTGCCATTCCAATCATGGAGTCCCACTCTGCAACTCTGGGCAATAGCTTGCTTAATCTCCACAACGGCCCCCACAACGCTAAGGATGCCTGGCCTCCACCTTGGGGGTGCCCAGGAGTGGACGCCTCACAGGGAAAGCCAGGATGGGTTCCACAGCGGTATTCGTACAAGCGCCTTGAGACCCTTGCGGGTGAGTAGTGCGCTATACAAGTATCAATTTACATTTACAAAATGGTTGAGTGGCAAGAGTCTGGTGGACACAGCGACCGAGTCATCATCATGGACACACGCACAGATCAATAGTTTGTTTCACCCGCTAGCGAAACTCCCCCGCCCTACGCAGATACATATTGACCTAGACCATAGATGTTACTGGAGAAGCCTGCAACTAACAAAAGATAGGGTCCCCTATGCACCAATACTGCCACTTATTGGGACGCCCAGAGGCAGAGACTCGGTGACAGACGTAGCGGTGACATCCTGGACTGAGGTGGGAGTGGAGATGCTGGGAGACCTGTTTCTACCTTTTGCGACTCTGGCGGCAGACAGTGGTTTGCTGATGGGTCAGTTCCTTCTTCATGCAGCCATCACACAGACGTTAACGCAAGCATGGAGAGACTTGACGAATGAGCTGCCGACACATCAGTTATGCAAAAACAACAGTTGATGGACAGAATGCAGAACAATGTCATACATTCACCCCAGTACAGAGATCTTGGCCTAAATCCATCGTTTTTTTGCTCACCATGCCGTTCCGTTTTGAACCCAGCCATATGCAAATCAGTCTTGATCCTGTACCTCATGGGAACAGTCCAGCCCGAACTGCCAAGCCAGGTCCTCCCTGGACTGGAAAAAAGCATCCTAGGACCGGTTTCGGGGTTTCACCCCTCTTCAGCCAAGATAGCTTGATTCCAGTGACATGGAGAGCAAGGGACCCACGTCTGGGCATACCCTTCCCACTCGGGGTGACAAATGCAAAAACAACAGTTGATGGACAGAATGCAGAACAATGTCATACATTCACCCCAGTACAGAGATCTGGGCCTAAATCCATCGTTTTTTTGCTCACCATGCCGTTCCAGTTTGAACCCAGCCATATGCAAATCAGTCTTGACCCTGTGCCTCAGGGAAACAGTCCAGCCCGAACTGCCAAGCCAGGTCTTCCCTGGACTGGAAACAAGCATCCTAGGACCAGTTTCGGGGTTTCACCCCTCTTCAGCCAGGATAGCTTGATTCCTGTGACATGGAGAGCGCATCAGTTATTGCAGTATTTTCATGTAATGGGGGAAGGGTCGCACGTGATCCGCTGGCTAGTACAGGCCCTGCTCATCCACGTAACAAAACCACTACAGGTGCTCCGAGAACTTTGGGCTGAGGATAGAGGCCGTCCTTGGACTGATAAGGAATGGGAACGTGTCTTAGCCAGTGCCACACACATACCACGCAACTCACGATTTAAACTTATACAAACATACATACTACATAGAGCATACCTCTCCCCGGATAAGATAGATAAATATTTCAACATCAACACCTCTGATTGCTCACGATGCCGGCTACTAGGCGCTGACTTCCTACACATGCTGTGGTCTTGCCCCCTGCTCCTGCCCTACTGGCACGCAATAACGGAGACACTCACGAATTGCACTAACACCGAGGTACCTAACACATGGGAGGTCTGTATCCTGGGGTTTTATAAACTAAAGCAAATAAAGTAAGCTCCAGATTTCACGACCTAGGCCTCATAACCGCAAAAAGACTGATCACTAAGGAGCATATCAACAACAACCGGCGATAATTATCTCTAAGCGCACTTAGCGCTAGGATAATTATCGCCGGCTAGCGTGAATTTTTATCGCTGAGATAGCGTGCTATTAGCAACGCTTATCTCAATAGCGATAAAAATAAATCTACACGCTAACAGGCTAACGTGAGATTATCGCTGGAAACCCAGCGATAATCTCACGTTACCTTGTTGATAGGGACAGGCAAACTTAGCCATGATATCCTCCTTCCATAGGATATCATGGCTAAGTCAGAAAAATACCAGACGTAAAAAAGCAGCGTTAACCGCGGTTAGCGCTGCTTTTTTTGTCTCTAACAGGGTTAGCGACATTCTTAATAATAGGAGAAATGTCGCTTAGCGACATTTCTCCTATTATGTTACTCTGAAACGCCCCCTTTGCATCTCATTAGAGATGCAAGGGGAGGCGTAGAGTAAAAGGGTGCTAACATGCAAATTTGCATGTTAGCACCCTGTTGTTGATAGGGCGCTAGTTTTATCTCTCCTTTTTTGGCTTTTAAAGCCAAAAAAGGAGAGATAAAGCCCTTGTTGATATGCCCCTAAGAGATGGAAACACAAAGATCCCCCGGAGTTGCTCAACTGGATAAAATCCCTAGAGGTATGAGCACGGGTGGAAAGCACTAACATTCACAGGTAAGAAACGGCAGGGCTGCGAAAGTATCCCATAGCACAACCCTGGGATGATATCCTCAAAGCCCTTACACGTCCAAATGCTACATTGCCTGCACCCACTGTGCAACAGACAGGATATGATGCTTAGACTGTTGCACAATAACTCAGACACGCTGCATCCCTGGAGGCCCCGGTCGCGATCATGGGGTAGCGAGACGAATCCCCGAGCCCTACTTACACTTCCTAGACACGACATTAGTCACAAGCTGCTCCAGCATCCATGTAATCGTACATACATTACAAACAGCGACAGTAACTGCAAAAGCACCGGCTTAACCACAACAAAAATCGAATGGCATTCTAAATGACGGCTCCATATTACTTTTGATAATTGATATCTCTCTTTCTTTTGATTTTCATTTGTTTTATTAGTTATGGTTTCAATGTTGATTTTTAAAATTGAAAATATCTAGCACCACGCACTAATGTATACATACTCAGGCGCGCAACACCCATTGGACTCACAGGGCTTCAGCCCCCCCCTCGCGTGTGGCAGCCCGGGATGAGACAGCCTCGCGGCGCACACACAGCCGCACCCGAGCACTTCACAGGTCTTTAAAAGACCATTTGCATGTTAATGAGGCCTCACTGTTGTTTCACCCCTTCTAAGAGCCCCTGCAGCTCCACTCTGCCTATGGCTTAAAAGATTCAGCCCCCCCCCCCCCGAAATGTTTTCTTAGACCGCCCCCCCCCCCCCCGTAATTTGGCTCTAGTTGCGCCTCTGTACATACTTGCCCACGAAACACTATGGGCGGATTTCAAAGTTGAACTGAACACGTGCCAAGCATCCCTACGTAAGTCACTGCATCTGCAAGTAAATGGCCACAGCTGGGGCGGTGTGCACGTGAATGTTATGTCTTGCTCTGCAATTGGAGATAACAATACGAGTAGGCAATTGCTGTTAACGTCACCTTACACGTACACGCCAAATCCTGTGTTGTAGAAACAGAACTGGCTATGACGGTATGATGGTAATATCCGGCTTTATGTGAAGGGCAACATAGCAACATTATCTCTGTCATTAAGGGTATTTGTATCATTGCTTGCGTTATATGTATTGGAAACGATAAAATGCAATAAAGATATTTAAAAAAAAAATGAATGAACCAGGAGGAGGAAAGATAATTCAATTAAAAAAAAGAAACACACTTTAAAAAAAAAAAAAAAAAATGACAGTCCGCCATATGGTGGCGCTGTTTGTCTAATTTAGCGATGAGCACAACAGTTGTTTATTAATTCAATATACAATAAAAATGACTAATACCTGCAGCCCTAGCCATTCTTATAATGTAGTGGGCCGAGAATAGTTTAAATGGTCACACTTTTAGGATTGTGAGGGCTATACTTGTGTTAGTACTGTCCTTCGCAGCGCCAGCAGGGCTATGGGCGAGGGAAGGAAAGAGCCCTACTATCAGGAGCACATACTTCTACTATTCACAAAGAAACCTGGTCTAATGTGTCATGTATTTATGTATGTATGTATTTATATCATTGTACTTAAATCGTTCAAACCTAGCTGTAAAGCAATGAGCTTGTTCCTGTTGCTAGGGGTGGCAGTGCTCTTTAAAGAGATGGGTCTTTAATCCCTTTCTAGATTGTATGAAGCTCGTGCTTGTCTGGAGGTGAGGGGTTCATATTTCAGATACCAGGTGCCTGGGAGGCCTTCATTCTGATCTTTTTCTACTTTTATTTCATTGTTGCCAGTCTGGCGATGTCCAGGCTTCTGGTATGATTCTTTTAGCCCGAGGTTGATATTTTCTTGGCAAGGTATGCAAGGGTGACATTTTAGGAGACCTTGTGGTTGATGCACCTGGTCTTGAAAGTGATACAGGCTTAGAGGGAGAGACAATGTTGTGTTAGAGTGACGTGTGCTATTTAGTTGCCATGGCAGGTGTCAGTAACATGTGTATAAAGAAGTCAGACCGGGCACACCAGAAAATAAAAAAATACCAGTACTTTTTACATAACTAAGCGAAATGGAAGTTCCCAAAAATCTAACTCGGACAACATACAGGGAAAACATTTTGTTTCACTAATAAGAAAACACAGCCCAAAAAGTATTATTTTTCTTAATTGCTTTTACTCAGTTTTTTAGCAACCATTTTATATTTTGACCTTTGCATCCAAAAATGTTAAAAACAAAACAATGCGAGTTGTTTTGTATCAAATGAAAAGAAAGGTAGGAGTGGCGAAGTGAGAAGGAGGGTTAACGAGGGAAGCGACAGAAAAGGAAGGTTGGTGAAAAAAAAGATGAATTGAAAGTGAAAAGACAGGGGACCGTGCTTTCTAAAGTTTGCTGCTTGTGCTGGTAAAACTCAGAGAGACACGAATAATAACGTTGATCATCTTTCAGGCGCAAAGGTGTTTTTTGTGCCAAAAGTCTCTGTAAACACGGAGGCAAATGTCATTGCATAGAGCAAAACTATTATAATGTATGCAAAGTGGTGGCTGAGGTGTAGGGGCTCTACAATTAAGCCATAGGTCAATGCAAACCTATTCCATCATGCAAAGTAGTGCAGCTGAGCTTTGTATGCAATACTAGATGCAAATTAAAACAGGCGCAAACAATGGGCAACATTTGGAGAGGGCGACATTGTATACTTTTTCACGTGTTACAGTCAGGAGTTGTGTGCATGTTACGTGATGTACCCTTGAAAGATCGTTTGGAAGGAAATATATGTCTTCTACTCGGCACAAAAGCCACACAAGATGGCGCTTGTTGGTTACACGCAAGATGGCGCTTGTTGGTTACCGTTTGCTCTGTTGAGACATGCTAGATTGCCTTCTGAGGACCACAAGCATAGGATGACATCTTGGTGGTGTGACCAGGGCTTTAAGTGGGCCGGGTCTGGCAGTTCTAAAAAGCAAGTGCTTAGACGGGTCCCTATCGGGCTCTCCAGTTTTGGCCTCACCCTGAGGAAAAAATTCTTAACTCTGCAGTAGTACCACAGCTCAAAGCCTTTGATGTAACTTCAAAAAGACTTTCACAGTCTCGTCATTTCAGAACTGAAGCATTTTCAATATTATACACAAAAAAGCCATAGTTGTGGCTTATTTATTTTATGCAACTAACAACCACTGACAAAGCCAATTACCCTGGCTTGTTGTTGGTGTAATGTTACTTGTATTATATATCTGGATGCAATGACAGAAACAGCAAAATACCAGTCGGGCAGCACACTATGCTAAGCACAAATTTTCATCTTATTTTTTTAAAGCCACGCCCATAGTTACATCGGCCACGCCCCTTTAAAAGAACCCCCAGTATCTTCATCCCACTTAAAGCCCTGGGTGTGACAGTTGCTAAAGACATTGCAGCACTAAATATCGATAAAGCAACACAGCAATTTTAGTAAATCTGCTTCAAGATGTAGTACTTAATGTAAACCAACGTCTTGCATTAACAAAGGAAACTAATTTGCTGGACTGATAGGAGTGGTGTCCGTGTGCCTGTCTGTCTATTGGGTCCAGTCTGTTTTTATTCATCGCGCAAAAAGATTTCCGCGCGTCCCGCAGAGTTCGTCCTCTTCCAATTATTTTATTCTGTACCCTTTAGCAGACATATTTTTGATTTCTTTATACAGGGGGGATTTTTTAGTATAATTGTAGCTTTTCTAGCTATGTCCTGGAACTGGTCTGCCAGTAAGGGCCTACTCATCTGTGTGTAATCCCTGATAAGTGATATTTTCATTCCTCTGACGAGTGTGCGGTTTCTTACATCAATACCAAGTACAGAAGAAAAAGATATGCTATATCTCTATTGTAAATCTCCAGATGCATGAGCACTTGTGTGTTTTTTTTGGTGCATTATCTTCTTTTTGAGGTTTCCGAGACATGTTTGTTGCCTGGTCACAGCAAACAGTTGTCTTTCGTCATCGTTTTCGAGGTACAAGGTTGTGGAAATCACAAGTAACAAAAAGTCTCCTACCAGGGGACACTTTCCAATATTCACATTTTTTTTTTCATGCCAAGCTATCTCTTTGAACATTTTTGTAAGCTGCGTTCACTTTTCAATTTATAAAATGAAATAGATAGCTTGTGTGAACAATGTGACCCTTGCTCGCGGTGCCACTGAATTCAAGCTAGCCTGGCTGATGAGGGGTAATTCCCCAAAACCGGTCCTAGAATGGTCTATTTTAGCTACAATAAGTTTAAGTCAATGGTCAACATGTTTTATGCCTGTTACTGTCCAGGAGGATCATGACATTTTGTCAGGGCCACAAAAACCTTTTTCTACTGAAACAGGGATGGACAGATAAAGTATGTGCACACCATGCACTGTATACATTACATAGATATGCAGTATATCTCCTGGGGACAGACCCAAAGATGGTAAAACATGGGGCCCCAATCGGACCGGTCAGGGTGGATGCTATAATGCGTGCCGTCGGTCAGTAGTCAATGCGCAATTTGGGCTGCAGATCTACCCCTAGCTCTGGTGGTTCGGAAAAATGTATATTCATAAAATAGGTTCATTTGTGACCCACTGGGAATTGCTATTTTAAAAATAAAACTGTGAAATGTTAAAAATTGTGATTTCCAAATTGCAATTTGGTAAGAACCGCAAATTGGAAATTGCAATTCCTAATTTTGATACATCCGATCCTTAATGCATTACTTTAGGCTGATTTGCATGATAAATTATACTTTCTAAAGACATTTCTTCTATGTTGAAGTTTTCTGGTCATAATATTAATCCATAAATGAGAAGGGGCAATATTTGTTGGGTATATTTTGTGCCCAATATATTTGAGCAAATGGTTTCTAGACTCATCTTCAATGCTCTATATACTCTACATGTTTCACAGATTTATACAGTGCCTATATATATGTCAGTCTATAGTCAGCGAGGAAACCTTTAATTGCAGACAGTTCTTGATTTGTGCTGGTGATTTCAGGTGGCAGGCACCGACAGTCAATTTTGGGGACCAGGAATTTGGCTCGCAGAGCGAGAGAGAGAAAAATAGAGATAGATAAAGATATGAAAATAGTGTCAAAGTGAGAAAGCCGGGATAAAAAAAGAACAAGCAAGAGACAGCAAAAGAGACAGGAAGTATGTGGTGCTGGAATTAAGTTGAATGAGGCTGATTCAAAACTGGGTATTCAGTAACACCAACGGTGGGCTCCTAAGAAAACTTTGGATGCTGGTCATCTATGTATTCATCCCTCCGTCTGTCTATCTATCTAGTTATTGTATTGTATTGTATTTGCACTTATGTAGAACTTACTACCCCTGACGAGGCGTCAAAGCGATTTTTCGTCGAGTAGCATGCTACTCCAGAACCTATAAAGGGCTAGTTGTGAATTATTTTAGTGAAATATGAAAGTAAATTGAGTGGTGGATATGTTAGTAAGTTATTTCGATCCAGAAGGATAGTGGAGGGATAGAGGAGGGAAAACGGTGTGCATTTATGTAGCGCTTGCTACGCCGATGGGGTGTTGAAGCCTTTTTTCGGTGAGTAGCATGCTACTCCGGAACCCATAAAGGATTAAGGGTGAATTAGTATAGTGAAATATGAAAGAAATTTGAGTGGTGGATATGTTAGTCAGTTATTTGGATTGAGAAGGATAGCGGAGGGATAAAGAGGGAAAATGGTTCGCATTTATATAGCGCTTGCTACCCCTTATGGGTGTTGAAGCGTTTCTTATGGTGAGTAGTATGCTAAACTGGAACCCATTATGGATTAGTGGTGAATTAGTATAGTGAAATATGAAAGTAATATGAGTGGTGGATATGTTAGTCAGTTATTTGGATTGAGAAGCATAGCGGAAGGATAGAAGAGGGAAAAAAGTTTACATTTATATAGCTCTTGCTAACCCTGATGAGGTGATGATGTGCTTTTTCTGCAAGTAGCACGCTACTCCGGAACCCATAAAGGATTAGTGGTGAATTAGTATAGTGAAATATATAATGAATTTGAGAGGAGGACATGTTCAGTTATTTGGATTGAAAAGGATAGGGGAGGGATAGAAGAGGGAAGGATTTAGACTTTTTTTTGTTTGGTTGGTTGTTTTGGAGGTCATAGCAGTAGGAGGAGGCTTGGGATGAGTAAAAGGGATGTGGAGGGAGAAGAGTCAGAGGGAAGGGTTTTGAAAGGATTGTTTTGGGGATCAGAATAGTAAGAGATGTATGAGATGATGCAAGGAGGGGTATAGTAGTCTAGAAAAGATTATTTTGGGGATCATAGTAGTGGTGTGGGGTTTGGGATGAATGAGAGAGCGGGGGTAGAGGATATATTGATAGAGGTATAGGGTGAGAAATAGGGTAGTGCATTGGAAAGAGTAGTAGAAAGAGCTTTGCGATGAGTTAGAGAGTTGAGGTAGAGGATATAGTAAGAGAGATATAAGATGAAAAATAGGATAGTGCATTGGATATGCTGAAAAGTAATAAATACATAGAAGAAAAGTAATAAAAACATAGACCCATAAGTATATGGAAGGTATAGAGATGCATAAAGAAAGGACGTATATGTAGATTGAAGATGCATTCAATAAATTCTGGCTTTCAAGTGTTTTTGTACTTAAAATTAATTTTATTTTATGCGTTTGTATATGCATATATATATATTTTTGTAATTCAATAGTGAAGCAAGTGTAGATAAATAGTTATGATAAAAGATTTACTTATGTATGCAGTCACTTATATACATGGTAAACATATAGAATAATGTAACTATTGGTGATATCAACATTTGTTTTGCAGAAATAATGAATATCTCTATTGTTTTTAAATATAATTATTCTATACGTTTATAAAAAGTAATACATATATATAGGTACATATCTATAGTACAAATAAATGCTGATATACAGAAGGATATGCTGTATATTTCTGTTTGCGTATGATGCTTATGTGGGGAAGAGCCAGTTCTTGAGTAGTTTTCTGAAGATAAGGTGGTTATCCGTGGATCTTATGTTGGGGGGTAAAGAGTTCCTTAGTTTGGCTTCTTGAACAGAGAAAGATGTGCCACCCATGTTTTTTTCCTTGTATCTTGGGATTTTGAGGCGAGGTGCCACTCTAGAGCAGAGGGTCCTTTGTTGGATGTGTTTGGTGATTTTAATCTTGATGAAGAGCTGTCCCGTTCCATGTATTGCTTTGTGGGTGATACAAAGCAGCTTGAACCTGGATCTTCTGGCAACTGGTACCCAATGCAGGGCTTTCAAGGCAGGGAAGATGTGGTCTTGTGGTTTTATGTGTAAGAGTAGTCTGGCAGCCAAGTTCTCAATCCGTTGTAGTCTTTTCATGGTTGTTAAAGGTGATCTGTGGTAGAGGCTATAGGCGTAATCAAGTTTTGACAGAACAAGGGAGATGGTAGCTTTACCTAGTGTAGAAATCCCAAATGTGGGAAGATGTGTTGCAGAGTTGTTTTAGTAACAAAGCTTGATCTTGCTAGTTTGTTCACTTGGGCATTCAGCGATGGCTTGGAGTCCATGGTCATTCCAAGGTTACATTCTTCCTTCAATACTTTAGGCAGTTTACCAGATCGTCAGGCCTGGCGGCGAGTGGGTCATAATGTTTCCAATCATCACACATGAGTATTTCTGTTTTGGAAGCATTCAGTTTGAGATTGCTCCACGTCATCCATTGATTCATGCCTCTGAGACAACTGAAAATTGGTGAGTTTCCCATGTCTTTGGTGCATTCCAGTTGAAAAAGTATTTGCATGTCATCTGCATAGTTATAGCACGTGAGGTGAAATTGATTGATCAGTGCTGGTAATGACTTCATATAGATCTTAAAAAGCATGGGCGAGATGATAGTGCCTTGAGGGACCCCGACTTTTGTGGAGTACGGTTTGGAAGAGAAAGGTGGGGTATGGATGATATTAGTTCTATTGCGAAGGTAGGATTAGATCCAGTCTAGAGCAGTCCCCTCAATGTCGGCTTTATAAAGTGTTTGTATCAGATTGTTGTTAGAATTGAAACATATTACTGCCATATTACTCGTATTTTACCTGGTATTATGTTAGCATTTATTTAGCTATCTTATAATACATTCTTGCTGGATGCTTACGCAATTAACAAGGGCAGATGTTATGTAAGTTAGGTTGACGAATCACTGACAAAATATCGCAGCAAAAATATCGAAGTCAAGAATATCGACATCCTATCTACATTATGGTAAGTACAAAAATATCGAGAAAAAAAATATCGATGTCAAAAATATCGTTGTTAAAAATATCGTGATTTTTTATTTAAGTAAAATAAATAATTTAAAATAAAGTAAAAAATACATAGAATTAAAAGAAACATAGTTAAAAATAATTTAAAATTATTAAAAACTTATAAGTAAATATATAATTTAAAAATACATTAAACATATACATCTAATATATAATATATAAATACTTATTAATATGTTTTAATATTTATTCTAAGAACTTATACATTGTTTATTTTTTTATAAATTATAAAAACATCTATACACATAAAACAATAATATAAATACAATTTAAATAAATATATGTAACAAATTTTTCAAAATATTTTTTTAATCTTTTAAAAATGATTTATACAGTACATTAGCTAAAATAATACAAACAATATTAGATGGCAGAGGAAATAATATTACTATTCCAAATCCACTTACTGCAACAGTAGGAAAAGTGTTGGATAGCAGAGGGGTAAAAATCACTATTCCCACTCCAGTGAGTGCAACAGTAGGGAAAGTGGTGGATAGCGTAGGGGTAAAAATTACTATTCCCACTCCAGTGAGTGCAACAGTAGGGAAAGTGTTGGATAGCGGAGGGGTAAAATTTACTATTCCAACTCCAGTGAGTGCAACAGTAGGGAAACTGTAGGATAGCTTAGGGGTTAAAATAACATACTTAAAACGTATTAATAATTATTTAACAAAATAATTATTAATAAATACCTATTAAATTAAAATAATATTTACTTAAATAACATTAAATTACTTCCCTCCCCATTCCCCTATAAACACACAAAGCACTACACATACAAAATAACACAATTAATTCAATTATCAATTAATCAATTAATTAAAATTAATTACCAATTAATAATTAATTAGCAATAAATTAATTAACAATATCAATAAATACAAAATAATAATACATATATCTTTTGGGGTGCGGTGAAAGACCTGCGTTGTTCGGGCCAGCTTGCGACTCCAATGGATTGCACCATCCCTGGAGCCGCATGGGTGGACCACTTTTCTAAGATCTACGCGGCCCCACCCTCAGGGGCGGCAACCCCAATATTTAACAGTCCCCTACGGGTCGATATATTATTATCTGAGGTGGAAGAGGCCATCGCACAGAGTGCGGGGAATAAAGCCCCTGGCCCAGATGGCCTCCCAATCGATATCATTAAGGCTCACCCTGACTTATGGGCCCCACTTCTGCTGAATGTTTTTAAGAATTTAACTTTTACTTCTCCACCACCATCAACTTGGTCATCCAGTATAATAGTGCCTATCTTTAAGAAGGGCGACCGCTCCCAACCGGCATGTTACAGGCCTATCTCCCTTATTGATAACACTTTAAAGATTTTAGGGAGAGTATTGTACAATAAAATTTTATTATGGGCCGAGGATAACCAAATTTTAGAGAGCTGCCAGTTGGGTTTCCGCAACAAAGTCGGTACCGCGGAGCAGTGTCTTAACCTGAACCTCATTTTGGGCAAATACACCGTAGCACGTAATTGCCCAATCTATCTGGCCTTTATGGACCTATCCACTGCCTTTGACCTTGTCAATAGGTCGTTATTATGGAAGGCTTTACTGGATTACGGTCTGGATGAATCCTTGGTACATTTCCTGGCCTATTTGCACAGAGACTTGAAGGCCTGTGTTAGGATTGGTATTGGGGGCGAGGTCTCTGAGCTAGTTACAGTTAATAGAGGGGTTAGACAGGGCTGCGTCCTTGCCCCCCTCTTATTTATAATATATATTAACGGCCTTCACAAACACCTGGTTTCTTTAACTACCGATGTCCCGTCAATAAAAGGGAATTATCTCCCCGCTCTGCTCTACGCAGATGATGCGGTCCTTATGGGGCGCACCCCAAACGCTTTACGCATCTTAGTGAATGGCTTTGTTGCACATATGGATTCCCTAGATTTGAAGACTAATTTCAAGAAGTCTTTTGTAATGTCTTGTGGCCCGAAGAGGCGTCACATTGGCAGTATAGTTGTGGGGGCTGAAAGATTGGGCGCTACTAGCAGTTTCCCGTACTTGGGTGTGGTCTTTGCTGCGAACAACTCCTGGCATGGGCACATAGCCCACGCCAGGAGTAAGTTCTCAAAGTCCATTAACTGTATTTTGAGTCTCCCCCGTCCAAAATTAACCGGGGCATTGCCTGCTATTCTAAAAATATACAAAACCCAATGCGTCCCGGTTGCTACCTACGGTGCTGAAGTTTGGGGAACCGCTAGATGTTCCGATTTAATTATTGAGGAACACAGATTTTGTAGGAAACTTCTATGTGCTCCTATCACTTCCCCACATTTTATATGTCATAGGGAATTGGGGTTGCATTTTATAGGGGATTTTATTCGTGCACACCCAGCCCTTTTTTGGTTGGCGATTTGGAAAAACCCTGCCGCCATTTTGACTAGGGATATCATCGAGGATTGTCTACGCTGCGACAGGGGCCTGGCTATCCCCTGGTTATCAGGGGTGTCTAGCGTATTCCGCAGCGTGAATCTTGAAAACATCTTCCTAGAACCAACTACCACTGTGCTCCCCACCAAATGCGAACTTAAAAAAGCACTTTATATGTTATTTGACGCCGAAAGGGTAGCTAGGGAGTCTCTGAAACCCAGTGTCCGTGGATACCTAGCCCATAATCTTACAATTTATCCGACACCTAGTTATTTAACTCTTCCGTTGAGCCATTGGGAGCGTGGCCTTATATTTCGCCTTAGGGCAGACACCATTAAATATGCACTTAGCTTTCCTTTATGGAATTTTAATGACCAATGTGCTGAGCCATGCCCTTGTGACTCTCAGAGTAGGCAAACAATTTTACATTTTTTATTTTTTTGTAAATTTTATATGAAGTATATTAAATGGTTTTTATCCCCGTATTTTAAAAAATTAAAACCCCTTAGCCTGGAACTTGCATTTTCAATGATTTTGTCCCTGGATGACGATGAACTTGTCTTTCGCGTGAGCTCTTTTCTAAAAACTGTGGTTCGTGCCCGGCTAACAATGTCCTAAAGTAATATGGTTTACCCCTTATGTGCAAAACAGCATTTTATTGTCTAATTGTATGATTTTATAAATGTTATGTTTTTTTTTTTTCTGTACTTTTATGGATTGTAATGATCCGAATAAAGTTTTCATTGATTGATTGAATACATTATTTATAATTAATATAATTATAAATTACCCAATTAATACAAATTAATTACCAATTAATAATTCATTAACAATAGATTAACAATCAATAACAATAAATAAAGACATAATAATTGATTAATTATAATTAAATTACTTCCCACCCTATTCCCCTATAAACCCACAACCCGCTCTGATACTAAAACACAAAATTTACTTTAAAATAAATTACTATTTTCTAAACATTTATTACATATTTTTAAAAATAATTGAAAAACTTTTAAAAAAATGTTAAACATACATATGAAATACATACTAAAATACATAACACTAAAACAAATCGATATCATTTACAACTATATTTTTGCTAACGATATTATTTACTTCGATATTACTTACTTCGATATTAAAAAAATCGATATTACTTACCTTAAGGTCGATATTCTGGTCAACGATGTTCTTGACTTCGACATTCTGTCCCTACGATATTAAAAACTCGATATTAGTGTAGGTTGATATTAAAAATTCGATATTTTGACTGCGCACCAGGTTGACATCTGTACCACCATTTTTCTATATTAGATGCCATCTTATTTTATAATCGAAACTGTTACTGTATCATTTACGAGAACTAGTCTTTGGTTAGTTTCGTTTCTCATATGTCGAATCTTGCTCATTAACGCATGCCCTTCTCTCTGCCTAGAGGCCCTCTCCCACCTGCCTAGTAGGGAGGATAAGCCAGACGACCTTGAGCAGTGGATCGCTTGTGCCAGGCTGCGGAATCAAACTTTATGCTCTGTACCCCCATTGTATTACGACATCTACCAGTGTTTTTCTATGATAGGCGGGTCTTTGTGGGCTCCGCAACATACATAATGTAACTGTATGCTTGTTACAGTTAGTTCCTCGTCAGCCATCATATGAGGCTGGTCAGACTGGACTCCACTGCGGTGTACCTTGTGAATAAACTAGTTAAATTGCATTCTCTACTGCGTCATCAACTCTTCATTTTCTTGGACGGCTAGTGGAGGTCGAGAGTGACCCGAGTGACCCTAGTTGGGTCACTTCCTTCAGTGTCATGGTCAACCATGTCAAAGTAACCTGAGAGGTCCAAGAGAAGTAGTGCAGCAACCCCGTTGTAGTCCCAGATGGCAAGGAGGGCAGAGTCTGTGCAGATTCTGTGCCATTTGGAAGTTTGAAATTATGGCATTGTCTTCAATGAATTGCGACATTTTGGCGACCGTTACTTTTTCTATCACTTTGCCCAGGCAAGGTCCATTTGTAATCAGTCTGTACTTGTCAGGGTTCAGCGGGACCAAATTTGTTTTCTTCAGTAATGGGCGTATGTATGACTTTTTAAGTTCTTCAGGAATTTTCTGGTAGTTAAAGAGTTGTTGATGATTCTTCCTACTGCAGTGGCAGCAGAGGTTGATAGAAGAATTGTCTTGAAGGTTTGCGAAGTAGCCATCAACTGTGTTGACGGTATAGATGTCGCTGATGCAGGGGTGCCGTCAATAGTGTTGTAGACGGTAGGTTCCACGTTGATGGCAAGATTATTGTCATCAGAGTTGTAGGCAGTAGGTTCAACTTCAGGGATGTTGGAGATGGCAGAGAAGTCATCATCAATGGTGTCGCAGTCGACAATGTCTCTGTTGATGAAGATACCTTTGAAGCTAAGTCTTTAGATGATTTCTTCTTTTTAAAAACTGGTTGATCCTTATAATGCTCAGAACCTTTCTTTCCAGTACTTTATGAAGTGGCTGCAAGCACTGTACCAAACAAATCTGGTTCAGGGAACTGTAAAAAGCTTCCTTTTTTGTACTGCCTTCTTGGAAGAACTTGGAGGGGTACTTTTCATAGAATCTTCCCCTGAAGAGGGAGTATCCTTTGGAAGGGGGAAACTCTGTTTACCCATAAGAAATAATTCCACCCTCCTTTCTCTATCTTCAAGAGTGTTAGTGGAAACAAACTTCCAAATATTACATCTTGATGCCTTATGGTTCAGATAAAGGCAACAAATGCAATGAAAATGAGGTTGCTCAGTATAAATCTTCCTATGTCCACAAGATGAACAGAGTTTGATAAGAGAGTCTTTATCTCTGTCATTCATGGTGACAGTAGGTGACAACTGACTGTCAGATATAAAAATCTCCCTGGTCCAATAATTGATAGAATATTCCCTCAAAACAACTCAGAGTATTGCAGAGCTGAAGTCAGGGCGTGGGTCAAATCCAGGGCAGAATAAGAAAGTAACAGATTTTAGGTTCACTGAAAAGTGTGAGCAGAGCTCTGGCAAAGGACTCTCTCACGTATGACGTGCAGTAGAAATCTGAGCTATGGAGGCCTCTAGGGAGAATAGGAGAGCCTAAGCTTCCACCTCATTGGCTGACGTTTGGATACCTTAACAAAAGTGGAAGTTTTACTGTGAGGGAGAGGTATACCCGGAGCTCCACCCCTTACCTGACACTGTATCCTCGGGGGCCACGACGACACCGGGGGTTGCTGGATCAAGACGAGAGACACAAAGGTGCCAATTACGATCCTGTAAAAACCGGGTACGAACCGTCGGACGGAGCATATTCTCCGTCCGACGCGTACCCGGTCGTCAAAATCTACCAACATGGAATTACGATTCGCACGGAAACACCATTTCCGTACGAATCGTACAAAACCCCGACCGACGAAAATAAACATACAAATGCGATCCGGGAAAGCGCCGACCTGACGTCGGGACGCTCGCAGCCTGCCATTCACGAACCAGGAATTACGATTCGCACCGACGTCATCCCGCACGGTGAATATTTTCCGGCAGCCAAAAGCTGCCGGGAAATCAGGACGACGCGAACAAGGAGTACCAGTACAAGACGGACAGACAGGACGACGCGAACAAGGAGTACCCGTACGCGACGGACAGACATGGACCCGAACCTACGTCTCATCCCGGCCCTCAGAGCAGTCCACCTCCTCTACAGGTTACGACGCAGACGCCGCAGAAGGTCAGAACAACAAAGGGAGGGGGGAAAGGGGGGGAAGCAGGACCAGGGGCAGGCCACAAAACCCCCACCATAGTCACACAGCACACATGCCCTGGACATACCTGACCCTCAGGCCCTGGTCACTACGAGGGGGTGGGGGCGTGTCCAGCTAAGCCAGCGACCGCCACAACGGAAGTTCTTGACGACGCGAACCGGCAACACAACCAGACAGGTACATCCCGTACCCACGCCTTAAGAGTGTGGGTACGAGTCGTACCACGCCCACACCTACGTCACCCCAACAATGGTGGGACGGCTCGTACCCACGTGGCAAAGGCCTGGGTACGGGCCGCACAAGCATCACATAGCGTGGGGACGGATATGTACGGACCGTACCCCCACCCCGTATGCATGGAGCGTACCCCCAACCCCAACAGTGTGAGTACGACACGTACCCCCACCCACGTATGCAAGGAGCGTACCCCCCATGCCAACAGTGTAAGTACGACACGTACCCCCACCCGCGTATGCAAGGAGCGTACCCCCCACCCCACCAGTGTAAGTACGACCCGTACCCCCACCCGCGTATGCATGGAGCGTACCCCCCATGCCAACAGTGTAAGTACGACACGTACCTCCACCCGCGTATGCATGGAGCATACCCCCATGCCAACAGTGTAAGTACGACACGTACCTCCACCCGCGTATGCATGGAGCGTACCCTCCATGCCAACAGTGTAAGTACGACACGTACCTCCACCCGCGTATGCAAGGAGCGTACCCCCCACCCCAACAGTGTAATTACGACCCGTACCCCCACCCGCGTACGTATGGAGCGTACCCCCACCCCAACAGTGCAAGTACGACCCGTACCCTCACCCGCGGACGTATGGAGCGAACCCCCACCCCAACAGTGTAAGTACGACCCGTACCCACACCCGCGTTCGTATGGAGCGAACCCCCACCCCAACAGTGTATGTATGACCCGTACCCTCACACGCGTACGTATGGAGCGTACCCCCACCCCAACAGTGTAAGTACGACCCGTACCCTCACCCGCAGACGTATGGAGCGAACCCCCACCCCAACAGTGTAAGTACGACCTGTACCCTCACCCGCGTACATATAAGTCCCACCCCAACAGTGTAAGTACGACCCGTACCCCCACCTCGTATGCATGGAGCGTACCCCAACCCCAACAGTGCATGTACGTACCGTACCACCACCCCAACAGTGTAAGTACGACCCGTACCCCACCCGCGTACGTATGGAGCGTACTCCCACCACAACAGTGTAAGTACGACCAGTACCCCACCCGCGTACGTATGGAGCCGACTCCCACCCCAACAGTGTAAGTACGAACCGTACCCCCATGGAGCGAACCCACACACGTGTATGTACTAAGCTTACATATTGTTAAATAGGAGGGGTGTGTGCCTATCACTCCCAGCAGTGCCCAGAGGCAGGAGGGGTGGGTGCAGAGTCCTCCCAGCAGTGCACAGAGACAGGAGGGGTGGGTGCCTATCACTCCCAGCAGTGCCCAGAGACAGGAGGGGTGGGTGCCTATCACTCCCAGCAGTGCCCAGAGGCAGGAGGGGTGGGTGCCTATCACTCCCAGCAGTGCCCAGAGACAGGAGGGGTGTGTGCAGAGTCCTCCCAGCAGTGCCCAGAGACAGGAGGGGTGGGTGCCTATCACTCCCAGCAGTGCCCAGAGGCAGGAGGGGTGGGTGCCTATCACTCCCAGCAGTGCCCAGAGACAGGAGGGGTGTGTGCAGAGTCCTCCCAGCAGTGCCCAGAGACAGGAGGGGTGTGTGCAGAGTCCTCCCAGCAGTGCCCAGAGGCAGGAGGGGTGGGTGCAGAGTCCTCCCAGCAGTGCCCAGAGACAGGAGGGGTGTGTGCAGAGTCCTCCCAGCAGTGCCCAGAGTCAGGAGGGGTGGGTGCAGAGTCCTCCCAGCAGTGCCCAGAGTCAGGAGGGGTGTGTGCAGAGTCCTCCCAGCAGTGCCCAGAGGCAGGAGGGGTGGGTGCAGAGTCCTCCCAGCAGTGCCCAGAGACAGGAGGGGTGTGTGCAGAGTCCTCCCAGCAGAGCCCAGAGTCAGGAGGGGTGTGTGCAGAGTCCTCCCAGCAGTGCCCAGACACAGGAGGGGTGTGTGCCTAACACTCACAGCAGTGCCCATGAAACGCAAAGGGTGGAGTAGCCACAGATACCATGCCCACAAATGTCAGTCAGGTGCACAAAGACCCTGCAGTACATGTACCACATGTGTGCGAGGCTGGGAGTATACGCATGCATAGCGCAGAAAAGAAAACATGTCCACATGAAGCCATGTCAATAGTCCACACACACAAGTACTATGACTACCAAGGATGCCACGAATGATGAAGGTGGAGACATCGCTCAGCATGCATGTGCAAAGTTGAAGGAGTCCGTCACACACCCAGCTGATGTAGACACAGCTCAGCACCACATATTGGGAACACCCTGCAGGGAAGATGTCAGGGTACACAGAGGAAGGAATACACCGTGGTACAATTCCACCATGCAGCAACTGCGTACATGGACAGAGAAACCTAGCTAACACCATGTGATGGCACACAGATACCAGGGTCCCCCCTATGACCAGCACACTACTACATTTCCCACACACCCAACACATGATCACCACCCAAATTCATGTAGCAGCCCCACCAATAGCAATAGCAGTAAAGCAGTAGTGTTCAAAGGAAACAAAAATGGCTTTAATCAGCATTATCTTAAATTGTTTGTTCGTAGAAAGTTCAATAGTAACAAAGCCTATAGGGCAGTCCAGAAGTCACAGCTGGATGGGGGACACAGTGGGATGCGTGTCCCCTAGCTTGCTTGCACAGTTACAAGCCGTCGTCTTCCACAGGGGTGAGGGCATCATGTGAGGGGGAAGGAACAGGTACCGCAGGGACAGGAGGGCGAAGGGTAGGCGACGTGGGTGCAGGGATGGAGGACTCCACCACAGGGGGTGGGGCAGGGCCAAAGGTGGATTCTAGGAGCGCGCTGCACACCTTGGCAAGGTCCTCCAGGGACTCCCCTGCACCCGAAGGAACCACAGGCCCCAAGGAGGGTGGGGGGTCAGAGGGATGGGTCACAGCGCCACTGAGGGAGGGTGTGGACAGGGGGGGGACTCAAGCACCCTGACCGTGGACTTCCTTGACCGCTTGCGGGGTGGTGTCAATGTGGGGCTCAGGGACAGAGCGGCCATGAAGGAGTCTTTGGGGGATATGTGGCCAGGAGAGCTGAGGGGAGGGGATTTGGAGGGAGTGGATTGGGTGGAATGCGGACTCCCACTCTGGCTGCGTGTCACACGTTTGCCCCCCGAACCAGTGGGTGTGCCTACTACACCCTGTGTGTGCGTGTCAGGAGGTGTGCGTCGGACCTTCCCTGCTGGTGTGGTGCCTGTGTCTGTTGTGGTGGGTGCATGCTGACGTCTGGGTGTATGTGGGACAGGTATGGGAGTGGGAAGTGTGGAAGGGGCAGGGGTAGGGGGTGGGACGTAGCGCTGCAGGAGACCCACTGCTGCAGTCAGTGTCGAGTCTATCGACCTCAGCAAGTTGCGTCGGTCAGCCTGCGATGAATGAATGCCCCCCAAGTATGCCTCCATGTTGTTGATGACCTGGCTGTGGGCATGGAGGACATTAAGGATCGCAGTCTGACCAACCTGCAACTGCCGCTGGATGTCCACAGACTCGGCATTGGCGGCAGCAGTGGAGACAGGGGCAGGGGGTGCGGTGCCTGGCAGGAAGGAGACATGCGGTGACTGGGGACGCGGGGAAGGGACACGAGCACGTGGGAGGCGGCTGATGCCAATGGAGGGGGCGGTGCGAGATGTAGGGCTGCTGTCAGATGGTGGTGCAGCCACCGCCCACTCGGAGAGATCATCCTCGGACCCGTCAGCTTCATACTCTGTTGTGCCAGTCGACAGGTCCCCGGGTTCACTCTCCTCCGCCTCAGGCCCACTCAATGTGCCAGCCCCGATGTCACTGCTGGCACTGGTGCTCGGTCCCTCTGCGCCGTCTGTGTCCATGTCTCCCTCCGTGTCCCCCGACGATGCTGTGGGCAGGGTGAAGAGACAGAAATTAATCATACACCTGTATACATATGTCACATGAGTCCAATCTACTTAGGTTACAGTGCATAGCCTGAAACAAAAGAAGAGTTACACCTACTAAACAAGGTACATATGTAGGCCCTGCAAGACACAGTTGTTTGACCCACCATGCCACCGAAAAACTATGGAGAGCATGACACAATAGCAAATGAGATGACATGGAATTTTGACTGAGGAGCAAGGCCCTGGGGACAATCCAGCACTGCATCTGCACCACACAGCGTGGCAGGAAATAGGGATGAGCAGGGACCATAGCCAGGAACTAGAGGCACATGCAGCATAGGTAATACTGATAACATGCCCACCCTGACTGGCACACTGCACCTTGAGTGTATGTCCAGGCAAACATCACACACTGGCCAATCCTAGCAATGAGATTTCAGGTCTTGACATGTCGGCCATGCCCGCACCACCCACCCCCTACATGAGACAATTCTTTGGAGACACAGGAAGCACGTACATCTCTTAGTCTGGGTGAAATACACATGGGATGCAAAATTTCTATATTGCACACAAAATACCCAAGGTGCGGCTGTCCAAATAATCATGTACAAATGGGCATCATGAGAGGATTGTAACATGACACACAGGCAATGGCCACCGTGAGTATGTACTGGGAAAATCAGGTCAGGCTGGACAGTGAACACTTGTACTACATTTCACGTCAATATACATGGTGCCAGGGGACAATGGCACAGAGCACAACCTATGCTGTAGACACAGAGATTGTCGACATTTTCGGATTACACACATGAGACCTAGGTAAATATGCCCCTGGGGACAGTAGTGGCCACACAACTCCATGCTCCTGAATGGGAATGACTGCAACACACGCTAACATCCCTGCACTATGCGTACCGCACACTCATGCACATCATGTCACAGGCCACCACATAGGACATGCGTGCTGGAAGGCCTCGCACTTGAGAGATTAACTCCCATGTCTGGACTCAGCATTAGTGCCAACTGACATGGAACCCACAAGTCCAGAACGGGACAGGGCACAGGCAAGGTCCCAATACCTGTTACACACCACCCCCACACATGATGCTGCAGGCATAGTACACTTTGAGAAGGTGCCAGGCTACATAACCTTGTGACGGAGTGACTACACACAGACCAGGGAACACATTGCAAGGAGGGGAAGGGAGGCAGGAGAGCACTGCAACACTGTGGGTAACAGGATCTGCACAGCACCATAAAACCCTGGCAGTGTACCCATGGAACAGTGCACATACAAATGCTGGTGAAACACAACAAACACACATGTACCTACCCCCTTCCTGCTGCTGCATCTCCTGTAGGCGCCTGTCCAAGTCTGGAAAGACCACCGCCAGCACACGCTTGTGGATGTGGGAGAGACGGCGGCGCCCGCGGTTCTTATGGCTCTCAGGTGAGTCCCCCAGCAGGACCCGTGCGATCCTCCGCGTCCAGCACCGGATATCCTGCCAGTGTTTCCTCACCTGGGACAGGCTCCGCCTCCGACCATCCGCACCCCTCACGGCACTGACGGCGGTCAGCCAGATCTGCTCCTTGGCAGTGGCACCTACCTGTGAGGATGAACAAGTGACACTACATCAATACACCTGCAACATGTCACAGAGACACATATGGGAACAAATTAGCTGGTTACAACAAGGCATGTCATGCAGCCAACGCATTGCACCTTTGCCATAGGGACATACTCCTCTGGGGAAGGGCAAAAGCAGTATGTGCCAGTGAAAGTACACAGGTGGAATGTGGGCAAAGACACAATCAATTATTAAGGCTCACACTGTGCATCACACCCACCCCTCCTGCCTCTGGGCACTGCTGGGAGTGATAGGCACACACCCCTCCTGTCTCTGGGCACTGCTGGGAGGACTCTGAACACACCCCTCCTGTCTCTGGGCACTGCTGGGAGTGATAGGCATCCACCCCTCCTGTCTCAGGGCACTGCTGAGAGGACTCTACACCCACCCCTCCTGTCTCAGGGCACTGCTGGGAGACATCAGGCATTCCCACCCCTGGGACCCCCCCTACAGTACATAGCATGTGTGTCACACGTGGACACAATGGCAGAAGTCAGAGTCACGAAAAAGGGACACAGTCTGTGCCAGTGGACACTGCACTCACCTGATAACCTGGTCGCCCATACAGCATGGGGTACTGTGGGAGGATCACATCCACCAAAGCCATGTTCTCCTCCAGGGTGAATGGCTGTGACCTCTCCACAGCCCTTGACATGGTTCCAGGGAATCAGTAGCAGCAGCTGGGTCGTGGAATACAGAGATGTGCAGGCAAGTGCTCCCTCATGGGACCTGGCTGCCTTATATCTGCCTTGCTGACCCATTTCATTCACAGGAGTGCAGAGTGATTGGTCACTCACATTTGCATCCTATGTTTCCTCCAATCCCTTCAAACCTAGCAGTCAGTGGGTTCTTATTCTGTTTTTTTCGTCAGCATGATGTCAACCCCACAAACACATTGCAACAAAGTAGATTCATTCCAACTGACTTCTGCTGTGCACCTTCCAGAACAAAATCAAACTTAAAACTTGGTCTCCTTGACAACCAGCATGCATGTAGGCCTTAATACTTGTCCCCCATGTGTCCCCTATGTAATTTGGAGCTTCACACACAGGTACGGTGCGTTCCGGGGCCCTAGGGCACCCCAAATGCATAGCAACGGCCCGTACAGGCGTGTGTACGGGCCGTACCACTATGAGTACGCATACGCTAGAACACCCATAGTGGTACGGACCGTACACACGTGCGTACATTCACTATCACTATGGTTGTCCTCGCGTATGCGTACTCGTAGTGGTACGGCCCGTACACACGCCTGTACGCTCACTATCACTATGGGTGTTCTCGCGTATGCGTACTCGTAGTGATAGTGAGCGTACAGGCGTGTGTACAAGCCGTACCACTACGAGTACGCATACGCGAGGACACCCATAGTGATAGGGACCGTACAGGCGTGTGTACGAGCCGTACCACTACGAGTACGCATACGCGAGGACACCCATAGTGATAGGGACCGTACAGGCGTGTGTACGAGCCGTACCACTACGAGTACGCATACGCGAGGACACCCATAGTGATAGGGACCGACAGGCGTGTGTACGAGCCGTACCACTACGAGTACGCATACGCGAGGACACCCATAGTGATAGGGACCGTACAGGCGTGTGTACGAGCCGTACCACTACGAGTACGCATACGCGAGGACACCCATAATGATAGGGACCGTACAGGCGTGTGTACGAGCCGTACCACTACGAGTACGCATACGCGAGGACACCCATAGTGATAGGGACCGTACAGGCGTGTGTACGGGCCGTACCACTATGGGTGTCCTCGCGTATGCGTACTCGTAGTGGTATGGCCCGTACACACGCCTGTACGCTCCCTATCACTATGGGTGTCCAAGCGTATGCGTACTCGTAGTGGTACGGCTCGTACACACGCCTGTACGCTCACCATCACGATGGGTACACATACGGCAGCACTCCCATAGTGATACGGGAAGGTACACAGGCCCTCTTAGCAGTAGTACGGTGTTTTTCACACATCACAGTGGTGACAGGCAGCACACAGGAAGGGATAGGGCTGACATACTTGTCCATGGATGGACATCAAGGCATTGTCTGGGCAGTACTACATGTGTGGGGCACAGGTGTGAAAGCGTGTGATGTGGCACAATACACCTGAGTGCCAGGCATGCCCTTGACTCCTTTTACATGTGTGCATGTCATACTGCACACTTGGCATGAGCGTCACTGGCATGGCACGGACACCAACTCACGGAAGTGTCCCCTGAGGCCCGGTACAGGGATTACCACACCTGACATGTCACTACCCACGGTGCACGATGTGACTATGTCATGTATGTGTGGGGGGTTCACATTAGGTAGATGTTTGAGCTCCCTCCAAAGCTGCAGCCGTTGCAGCAACCAACATGTGTCTGTGTGTAGATGGCCATGGCACACTGTTACGCACACCAGGCTACATGTGGTCTCGGATGTGAGGTGCGTATGTATGCATGGGACACGGATTAGCGTAACAAGGACATGTCTGCATCCTCTCTATGAATGTGTGGTGAGTCATCACATGTGCACCTTCATGGCAAGGTGTGTGGCCTGTCCTAGTGTAATGTCATGTGACCTGTGGCTCTAGTGTTCCGCTACCAGTCTCTGCAATCGACATCCTACTTCTGCTGATGTGTGGGTGTATGTCACTCCTGTCTTGCGTCTGGCTGTTCACTTGCACTGGGACACAGCTAATCCCATGCCATGGCATGTGGAGGTTCTCAATCTGCGTGTGTCGCTGGGTCTTGGTAGGAGTGTCACCTGCCAGCCATACGTGTCCAGGGCATGTGGCACATACCTCACTCCGTATGTAGCATATGTGTATAGACAGATTAACATGTGCTCAGGACAAATTATTTGTTGTTGTGGTGCACTCACTCCTCCTTGTCATTTCCAATTTCCTGCAGAGCGCCGCCTCTTCCCCGAGCAATTCCGGACTTGGCTGCCATGCGGGAGAATGATTGTATCCGCTGCTACCTCTTCCCCCAACGGTTGATTCTGAATTTGACGGCGAGACTGGCACCACACCTGCAACCGCTGCACAGGTATCCTACGGCACTGACACCCAAGCTGAAGGTAATGGCAGCCCTACATTTTCTAGCCACGGGTACCTTTCAAAATACCATAGCTCATGTTGGTGGCATGTCCCAGAGCATGTTCTGCCGTGTGCTGCATGATTTCTTAGAGGCCATGTTGATTCACCTGGATGAGTTTATCCATTTCCCAACCCCTGAAATGTTGACTGTGGTCAAGCGTGGATTCTATGCCCTGGGAGGGATGCCCCATGTCATTGGGTCCATAGATGGGACACATGTAGCTTTGGTACCACCACACGCACAGGAGGTAGCGTTCCGCAATCGCAAGCACTACCACTCCATCAATGCCCTTGTGGTGTGTCTGTCCAACATGGTGATTTCACATGTCTGTGCTCGTTTCCCAGGATCAGCACACGATGCCTACATCATGAGGCGTAGCAGGATGCCTGAAATGATGACGCAGCTGCGCAACGAACGAGCATGTGTTGTTGGTGGGTACAGTCTGTCTGTCCTGTATTTTGCGTAGACTTCCAGCACGACCGCTTCTCCTGTTCTAACGATGTCCATGTGCTTCCCATGTAGGGGACGCTGGCTATCCCAACATGCCATGGCTGATCTAACCTCTCCGCAACCCCATCACGCCGGCCCAGCTCCGCTACAACACCGCCCATGGCCGGACAAGGCGAGTGATAGAGAGGACGTTTGGCCTGCTGAAGAGCCTATTCAGGTGCCCACACAAGACCGGCGGCGCACTCCCATATGCCCCGGCGAAGGTCTGCAAGATCTTCATGGTCTGCTGCATGCTGCACAACATGGCAGTTGAGAAAGCTGTGTCACTCATCCTGGATCAAGATGACGAGGACCATCCACCCGTGGAGGACGAAGGGCTTGGCAATGGGGCTAGTGATGTGGAGGATGTGGAGCCGCAAGAGGACATCCGGACTCGGCTCATACGCGACTTCTTTGCTTAGTGGTGAGTACCAGTGTCTGAGTGTGCACGCATTGGTCCCCGTGTGGCATGTGTTGTGATGTGTGTCTCCACCTGCATGTATGGCACGTGAGTCAGAGGTGTGTGTGGGTGTGTCACTGGAGTGATGGTGCCAGTGATGGTTGTATTTCCCCAGTCATAATTGTGACCTAGCATGTTGTCATCCATACATGTGTCGAGTAAATGCACATGCAAGTGGCTGTGCTTTTTGTGGCTGACTTCTTGTGTGTCTCTCTTCCCCAGGTACTTGCGCATGCCGTCTGCTGCTTGCATTGTTGTGGCACTGCTATTCCTCATGGACACGTCATCGTGTGCTGACTCAGCGTTACACGCACGGACAAGTTTGGAAGTCTCCTTAGGGTAAGGGATGCATCAGGGGTGTATTGGGTGTGGCAGTTGTTCACGATGTATGCACACTGCCCCTGTCGATGTTTGGTTCCTCTGCAGACATGTCGCATCACCATGGTGCACATGACATGCAGCTGGGTACACCTGAATAGATGGTCAGACTTGTTGACAGTCATCAGTGATGGGATAGTGGATTGTGATGATGGCATCAATGTGTGTAACACTGCCCTCGGACACATACGGTTTGCATTGGGTTGACATGCTGTGGGACTTCCACATCAGCTGATCAATGGTGTATGGCAGGCTCTCCTTGAGCAGCTGTGGGTGTTTAGCTGTTAGCCGACGCTTGTGTGCCAGTTCCATGGCTATCACGCATTTGTGCTGCAGAAGGGGGGTGCCAGTGTTGGACCCACATGTTACTCCACATGAAGTGTTCATATGTACTTCAAGTTGCCTCTGCAATCCCGAAAACATGACTAATAAAGGTGTCCCTATGCCTCCAAGGTGCCTCTTCTCAGTCAATGCTGGTGTGTTGCCACGGTGCATCCAGCATGTCTGGCATGGTTTTCCCTGATAGTGGCTATGTGACTATGTGTCGAGTAGCAAGATGCAAGCTGTGTGTGTGGGATGTGACTGTGTATCGTGCATGATGTCCATGACTGTGTGGGTATTGTGACATGTGCCATCCCCATGCATCCAACGTTGGCCAGGCCCCCATTAGGTGCATCCACCGGACTCAAGCTTGCACGACATGGTTCTGCCACCTGTCTACACATACCTGGGTGCCCCCCAGGACACTGGACATGATCCCTGACCTCTTCGCATGACTGTTGCTGTACTCAATATGTCTGTCAGCACGGTTGTGCGGCCACCCCCTCAGCTGGTTGGGCCCATCACGGGTGTGTATGGTGCTCCATGTCTGTCTTGCCTAAAACACTGTGACCCGTGTGTCCTGTGCCAGACTCAGGCCCCAGGGTGTGGATGGTTGAAGTCAAAAGAGAACTCAGGCATGGTTAGACTTTACAAGACACATGTAAGGTAATAATGCAACCAGCAGGCGTCTTCTCATCATGGTGTGACTTTTTATTTTAGTGGGGGAGAGGGGGTATGACATGAGGGGCTTTCCGGGGTTTGGAATCCAAAGTTCAGTAGGGATGTTGGTGTCCTTGCCATTTGAAATCCTCAGAGTCCATGCCACAGTCTTTGTCAACATTGGTCAGACAGTGACCAGCAAGGCCATATGGCAGAGAATGTCATTTGATGCTGTGCTGCTGTTGCTCCAGTGGGCCAGGTGCCAGGCCAGGTGTCCTGGGAGATGGTGCTGTAGCGCCGACCCTCACGGTCTTTTCCGTGGACGACCCGCCCTCCTGCGGGGACCCTCAGAAGCAGGCCGTAACGACATCTGGGATGCTCCATCGGATGTTTCCTCCTCCTCCTGATCCCTCCCTGTGGGTGGTGATGTTCTCCGCCTTCTGGCACAGGGAGGGTTGCCCATGTTGTCTGCCATCCGACGGAGTGTATCGTGAATTCCCGTGTACGCCGTCACGAGCTCAGCCTGTCCGTCCTCCATCCTCCGTTGGTGTTGCAGTAGACAGGCATGTAGCTCCGCATGTTGCTGGGCCTGCTGGGTCTTGATCCCCTCGAGGACGGACACAACCTGGGCCAGGCCCGTGGTGTCCTGCCGGTATGTGTCCAGGATGTTTCGGACATGGGAATATACCGGGTCCCCAGCCAACTGGCCAGGCTGGCGCCTCCGCCGTCCTCCACTCCCACCACCCCTGCCCACTTGCACCTGGCCTGCCCTTGTGGGCACATCGGGTCTACGGGACCCCTGAGGGGTGGCATTGGCGTTGTCGCCTGCCTCCTCCTGGGTGCCCGGGACACCGTGTCCCTCCTGGCCAGCCTGGCTGCTTTGTGGTGGTGGGGCAGGGATCCTGGGTGTCTCCTGGGATGTGGCAGGAGTGGGGGTGGTGGTTGGCCCCGTTGTACCTGACGCAGGTGCTGCAGGTCATTGGACACCAGAGGGGCCAGGTTGGTCGGGGTCGTCCACAGAGTGGTGAGAGTCGTCGCTGCCGGTGGGATCGGCCTCCCGCAGAGCCGGGTCCTGTGAGTCTTCCCCCCCAGTGTTGGGGGGTGAACCACGAGGTTGACCTGTGTGTGAGAGAGACAATGTTAATTTAGGTCCATGCAACATCCATGTTTCATCAGTTTCAAAGTTGGAACATTTCCTCTGGGAATTTGGATCTGTCTGGCATTCCACACACAGTGCACTTGTGCATGGGTGTGTCCCTTGGGCACAGGTTTGGCGCCTTTAACTATGTGTGGCACAGTCTTACTTGCTGCGTCAAGTGTGACTGCAGTCAGCAGTGGAGTGGGCAGGTGTGGCGAGCCGTGCATTGGCGCCTTCCGTGTTGCACTGTACGTGGGCACATGAGGTTGTTACACACACTTCAATGATGCAGGTAGCTGTCGTTGTGCTCGTGCACAGGTTGTGACATGGCCCTGTGTTTTGCCATGGAGGAGAGGGGGGGTGCTGGCACTGGCCACCCTTGTCTACATGCACGCAGTCCACCTGCTGACGAGCAGACATTCCCACACACCAAAGGACTGATTTGCTCTCCCTGTGTCTCCCTCCCTCTCTGTCCCCCTCTCCCTCCCTCTCTGTCCCCCTCTCCCTCCCTCTCTGTCCCCCTCTCCCTCCCTCTGTGTGTCAGCCTCCTCCCTCTGTCCGTCTTCCTGTGTCTCCCTCCCTCTCTGTCCCCCTCTCCCTCCCTCTCTGTCCCCCTCTCCCTCCTTCTCTGTCCCCCTTTCCCTCCCTCTGTGTGTCAGCCTCCTCCGTCTGTCCGTCTTCCTGTGTCTCCCTCCCTCTCTGTCCCCCTCTCCTTCCCTCTCTGTCCCCCTCTCCCTCCCTCTGTGTGTCAGCCTCCTCCCTCTGTCCGTCTTCCTGTGTCTCCCTCCCTCTCTGTCCCCCTCTCCCTCCCTCTGTGTATCAGCCTCCTCCCTCTGTCCGTCTCCCTGTGTCTCCCTCCCTCTCTGTCCCCCTCTTCCTCCTTCTCTGTCCCCCTTTCCCTCCCTCTGTGTGTCACCCTCTGTCACCTCAGCCCAGCTTCCTGGGCACACACTGTTAGCAGATCTTTGAATGGCCCTTGGCTTGTTGATGTGAGTTTGTTTCTGATCTCCAGACACCCATTGGGTGTAGTGTGTGTCTCTGCGCTGCTGCTGTGGTGGTGTGTGCTGCCACTCTTTCACAATGTTGGCTGTTCATTAGCTGCTGTCATGTGCAAAACAGTGCCTTCACCCCCATGTGTTGATGCAAGGCGTCCGCCATTTGCTGGCGAGTCTTTCCTGTGTGGGGACACACTGTTTGTCTGGCTGTTACCTAGGCCATATGGGCAGAGGGCATTGTTGTCTGCTTCTGAGTTGCACTATGTGAATTTTGGGGCCCACCCTCCCGCCATCCGGGTTACCGTGTCATGTGTTGGTGTCTTCTGTGGCCTGTGACTTGACATTGTCCAGCTGGGTGTATGGGGCATGGTGGCGGCAGTGGCATGTGCGTGTTCATGGAGTGTGGTTGAGTCATGCGATAGCTTGGGGTGGTTGCGTGCCTGTTTGTGATTTTGGTTGTGGATGACGTTCCCCCCTTGTGAGGTGCGTTGTTTGTGTACTCACCCGGTTCTCGGAGTCCTCCTAATCCTTCGACTGCCTCCACCGGCAGTATGGCCATCACCCTCTCCTCCCAGGGATGGTAGTGTACGGGTCTGCGGGACGGCCCTCCTCCAGTGACGTTGGCCTGGTTGTGTTCATCCAGCATCTTGGCTCGGACCCTCCTCCGCAGATCGTACCACCTGGCTTGGCATTCCTGCTTGTTCCTTCTGGTGTCCGCAACAGCATTCACAGCATCGACGATGGTCTGCCACATGGCTGTTTTTTCTGACAGGCTGGTCTGTCTGACCAAGGTTCCAAAGAGCTGTGGCTCGACTCTGAGGATTTCATCGACAAGGACCTCCAACTCTCGGTTACTGAACTTTGGATTCTTGTTAGTGGGCATGGTGAGGGGTGTGGGTGTGGATGGTGGGGGGGGGTGTGGATGGTTGTGGGTGTGTGGGTGTGGTTGTGCAGGTGTGTGTGTGAATCTGATGAGGGTGTGTTTGAGAAGGTGGTTGTGTGAAGGTGTGCAAGTGTAAGGTGTGGTGAAGCTTCTAGTTTGGTGCTGTAGGTTGTCTGTGGGGTCTGGCAGCAGTGAGTCTGTTGCAAAGGCTCATGGTTTGTGTGTGTGGGCCCTTTTTATTGGTCCATTGGTGGGTGTGGCTGTGTTTGAACTTTGGGTGGGTGTGTTATAAGGAGTGGTGGTGTTTTGGGCCTCTGTTTGTTTTTGGCTATTGCAGGTCAGTGAATGTGTTGTTTTGGTAGTTGTTGGACATGTTTTGTGGCTTTGTGCCATTCGAATGGTGTATTCTTGTGTCGTTTTGGTTTGTCCTGGTTGTGTACGTGCGTTTTTTGGCGTGTATACGGTGTGTACATGGGCCTTTTTGTTGTACAGTGCTGTCCTTGTGTGTGGCTTGGTACGAGTCGTACATTCGGTTGTGATGTTGGGGCCTGGGGTGCGCTCCGTCCTTAGGATGTTGTGGTGTGGGTACGCTCCATGCATACGCGGGTGGGGGTACGACTCTGACGTACACGGGTGTAGGTACACGGGGGTACGACACGTACACGGGTGGGGGTACGACTCTGACGTACACGGGTGTATGTACATGGGGGTACGACACATACAGGGGTGGGGGTACGACTCGAACGTACAGGGGTGTACATACACGGTGGTACGACACGTACAGGGGTGGGGGTACGACTCGAACGTACAGGGGTGTACATACACGGTGGTACAACACGTACAGGGGTGGGGGTACGACTCGAACGTACAGGGGTGTACATACACGGTGGTACGACACGTACACGGGTGGGGGTAGGACTCGAACGTACTGGGGTGTACATACACGGTGGTACGACACGTACAGGGGTGGGGGTACGACTCGAACGTACAGGGGTGTACATACACGGTGGTACGACACGTACAGGGGTGGGGGTACGACTCTGACGTACACGGGTGTAGGTACACGGGGGTACGACACGTACACGGGTGGGGGTATGACTCGAACGTACAGGGGTGTACATACACGGTGGTACGACACGTACACGGGTGGGGGTAGGACTCGAACGTACTGGGGTGTACATACACGGTGGTACGACATGTACAGGGGTGGGGGTACGACTCGCACGTACAGGGGTGTACATACACGGTGGTACGACATGTACAGGGGTGGGGGTACGACTCTGACGTACACGGGTGTAGGTACACGGGGGTACGACACATACACGGGTGGGGGTACGACTCGAACGTACAGGGGTGTACATACACGGTGGTACGACACGTACAGGGGTGGGGGTACGACTCTGACGTACACGGGTGTAGGTACACGGGGGTACGACACATACACAGGTGGGGGTACGACTCTGACGTACACAGGTGTACATGCACGTTGGTACGACACGTACAGGGGTGGGGGTACGACTCGAACGTACAGGGGTGTACATATACGGTGGTACGACACGTACAGGGGTGGGGGTATGACTCTGACGTACACGGGTGTAGGTACATGGGGGTACGACACGTACACGGGTGGGGGTATGACTCTGACGTACACGGGTGTACATACACGGTGGTACGACACGTACAGGGGTGGGGGTACGACTCGAACGTACACGGGTGTAGGTACACGGGGGTACGACACGGGTGGGGGTACGACTCTGACGTACACGGGTGTAGGTACACGGGGGTCCGACGCGTACGGGGGTGGGGTAGGACTCGAACGTACT
Source organism: Triturus cristatus (assembly GCF_964204655.1). Classification (NCBI taxonomy): domain Eukaryota; kingdom Metazoa; phylum Chordata; class Amphibia; order Caudata; family Salamandridae; genus Triturus; species Triturus cristatus. The sequence continues at coordinate 608,200,445 of NC_140593.1, read as the reverse complement.
GGGGTGTACATACACGGTGGTACGACATGTACAGGGGTGGGGGTAGGACTCGAACGTACTGGGGTGTACATACACGGTGGTACGACACGTACAGGGGTGGGGGTACGACTCAAACGTACAGGGGTGTACATACACGGTGGTGCGACACGTACACGGGTGGGGGTAGGACTCGAATGTACAGGGGTGTACATACACGGGTGGGGGTTCAACACGTACACGGTGTACATACAGGGGGGGGTGTACATTCACAGGGAGTACGACTCGAACGTATGGGTGCTGGGGGGAGTGTTGGGCGCGTATGCGGGCACATGTCTCCATGGTTGCAATGGGAGTTCGGTGCGGACGGTGTTTTTACCATACGGTTGTGAGATCGGACGCACGGGTTGGATCGTGATTCCTCGGTCGGACTTCACTTTTCACATTTGTATGGTAAATCGTCCGAGGACGTGTCGGACACATTTTCCGACCCGAGGACGTGTGGGGAATGATTCCCAATGCGGTTTGTATGGACTTTTTACCATGCGAATCGTGATTGCCAGTTTGTACGGCACTTGTACGATTCGTACGGTAAAAAGACCGGATACGAGTCGTACGGGGAAATTTTTTACCGGATCGTAATTGGCACCAAAGAGTTAATCCTTCAACCCTCCCCATGCAGGTCAGTGCGGAGACCACCTCCCTGGAGAACCAATTGGGAAGGAGAGGCGGCCTTGATGAGGAGGAGAGTCAGCGTGACGAGCGCGGACCGGAAGAGGAACAACGCACAGAAGACGCCGAAGAACAGAGGGAAGCCGCGTTACAGCCGCCCAAGACAGAAGACGAAGAACCCACACGCCGCCTTCTGCTACCGGGAAACCAAGAAGATCCCGACAATGACGTCCCAGAGAGGTGGTCCGAGGAGTAGTGGCCCACCCCCTAGGAGAGCCGATAATCCACTGCCGTGACTCTGAAGAGCCGTGGCCTCTGCGGTGAGTGCCTAAACAGGGGAAACAGGAAGAAGGCGGGGGAGGAGGGAGAGAAGCAACTGACGCTTGTTTTTTTTTTATTTATTGAGAGTTTTGTTGATCCTCCTGATCCGAGAGGCAGTGGGGTCCCGGAACAGGACTGTAACCGAGAGCAGAGTAGCACACGCACGTGGGAATGGCAGCCATTTAATTTAATTTCATTTCATTTTATTTTCCTTTTTTCTGGGTTCATGGTTTGTAGGCAACGTGCTGTAGGCTGTTCAGTGTGATAAACAGGACAAGCTGCGTTTCTGGAAAGTGTATCGTCTCTCTATTTGTTTTTTTTTCACTTTTGTTTTTTTCCCCCTTTCCTTCCCCCTTGCTAACGCTGTATGAATGACAACCAACTAGAGACAGTGCCAAAACAGAGACGTGAGCACTAGTAACTTCGGGGCATATCAACAACAACCGGCGATAATTATCGCTGAGCGCACTTAGCGCTCGGATAATTATCGCCGGCTAGCGCCGATTTTTATCGCTGAGATAGCGTGCTATTAGCAACGCTTATCTCATTAGCGATAAAAATCCTAGCGCTAACTGGCTAACGTGAGATTATCGCTGGAAACCCAGCGATAATCTCACGTTAGCTAGTTGATAGGGACTCACAAACTTAGCCATGATATCCACCTTCCATAGGATATCATGGCTAAGTCAGTCCTGAAGCAGGCGTAAGGAAAGTAGCGATAACAGGGGTTATCGCTACTTTTCCTGACGCTATGCTTCATAGCGTTAGGCTTGCTGATAGGAGAAATGTCGCTTAGCGACATTTCTCCTGTCATGCCAGGTCAGGAACGCCTACTTTGTATCTCATTAGAGATGCAAAGCTGGGCGTTAGGAATCCTGACACGAACGCAAGGTTTCACGCGTTAGCGTGACCTTCCTGATTAGGCGATGTTAGAATCCGGGGTCTCTGGTTGGCGCAGGTATGCACTTACGACAAGCAGGGACCCTTTCCTCTAAGTCAGGGCAAAGGATCACCTCTTTAAAAATAACCCCTGCTCACCCTCTAGGTAACGTGGCGCGAGCAGTCAGGCTAAATTTCCAGAGGGCATCTAGGTTAAGCGTTCAAATTGTCCCACACAACAATCACCTCCCCACCACACAAAGACACAAGGCTGTATTTATCAAAAATATGGTTCTTTATATAAAAGGTCTTCTTTCTGGCAGGTTGCATAAATACAGTTCACTTGGCAATATTATGTTCCAGTTACTTTTGTAGGCTTAAGGGCAGTCCATAGATCTTAAAAGGCCACACTTGGGTTTCAAAGGAAGTCTTTAGAGTATTCTTACGCTTTGTAGTGCTTTCAGCTGCTTCTTACCGCTATTTTTCAGCCGCCGTGCCGTTTCCCACGCTTCTCGCGTGAGACGCGCAACTACCGGCCTTGAACCACACGGGCTGTACTCCGGAGAGGGCGCGTCGAACGTACGCAGGCCAAAGCTCACGCTACTCGCGTGAGCGCCGCTGCGGGCTTCACGGAAGGCACGGTCCGTGCAGGGTGATCGACCCCTCCTTCCCGGGTGACTTTGTGAGGCTGATCCGGTTCACTCGGAGCACCAGCAGGCAGGTGAGAGGCGAACGGCCTCACTGGGCAGTTCAGGGCGGCGAAACTCAAGGTGAGGGCAGACCCGCTTCCGATGCTGGGCTGGCAGTAGGCAGCGCGTCAAGCACGCATAGGGCGCGAAATACTCTGTTCATTGGGGGCAAATGTTCGCTGCGGTCTGCAGGGGTTGCACACGAGTGTCCCACGTCGCGTCTGGGTCCCGGCTCCTCCGTGGACCTGGATGCTTCGTGGGGGCACTCTTCCGCGGCGACACACCTACCCACGGGGTCAGAAGTCGAGGGCAGCCTCGGAGGCACTTTGTCAGCGCGTCGCGCTGTCGGCTGAGTTCAGGAGTTGCTCTGTGCGTCGCAGGTCCTCACAGGGGCCTCCACACCCGGGGGTCGCAGAGGCTCGGCGCTTGGAGCCTGGTCAGTTTCTTCTTCGCTGGGCGAGCTACGGCTCGGGGGGCAGCTGCTTGCTGGGTTCGGGCCAGTCAGGCCTTTACGGTGCTCACAGCAGCCCCGGTGGGTGGCAGTCGCAGTGCTCAGATAGAGGGGGGGGCACACAGGTACTCGGGGGCCAGCGTTCAAGGCCACCTCCAGCAGCTCCTCTTCTTCTTGGAAAGTAGCGCCCACTGTTCCTGGGGCGCAGATCAGGGGGCAAGTTCACACGCAAGCCCTTGGAGAGTGTTTGCAAAGGCACAAGTTGAGTTCAAGTCTTTTTCTTCAGGCTTTCTTTCTCCTTCCAGCAGACAGGCACCCACTGCAGGCCAGTCTCTCAGGCAGAGAGACAGTATTCCTCCTTCAGCTTCTCCAGGTCCTTCTCCTTCAGGCAGAGTTTCTTCTTGGCGCAAACAGGATCTAATTTCTTAGGAGCCAGGCTCCTACTTTTATACACCAATTCTTTTGTTCTTTAGCGCCAGGGGGCCTGGGCCTGGCTCAGTCCAGTTTTTGGAGCACTTTGTTGTGGTGACTCTGCGCTTTCCTTTCAGCAGCAGGGCAGAGACATCAGCCGCTCCACAGGGGGCGGCGCCGGCTTTGTGCTGGCAGAGCACAGGTCTATTCAAGAGTCAGGGTGTACTCCTCCCACCCATCCTGGTGTAATCTCTCTACCCACCACCTGGCAGCAAACCTGTCTCTGGGGTTTCCCCAACCCTGCTCCTTACTGTTGCTAGGCAGAACACACACACACACAGCGCAGAGGCGGACTGAATGGCCAGATCAGTAAATACTAACTTTCTAAAAGTAGTACTTACAAACGCAGGATATTAAAATAAACTTTACTAAAAGAAGTATTTTATTATTCTGAGTTCAGGCATACTAAACATGACTTTCTACCATGCTCTATGAGTCCACTGGGATTACAGGGTGTAGTAATTCCAGCAGCCCATTCTGGCCTATGGAGAGCAGGTAGCCTTCAATAGTGAAAAACGAAAATGGCTGTAATTCACTATTAAGACATGCCACACACATCAGGGCATGTCCTACCTTATGCCTACAATGCACCCTGCCCTTGGGCCTACCAGAGGGGTGACTAATATGTAGTTAAGGGAAGGTTTAGGGACTGGCAAGTGGGTGCACTTGCGCAGTCAGCGCGACAGTACCAGACTGCGCGCAGGTTCTGCAGTGGCAGATCCTAGACACATTTTACTAGGCCGCTTCTGTGGGTGGCACAACCAGTGCTGCAAGCCCACCAGCAGCATTTGTATTTACAAGCCCTGGCACTCCTGGTGCACTTTACTAGGGGCTGACAGTAAACCAAATAAACCAATCATGGACACCAATCAATGTATACATTTTTAAAAGGGAGCACTTGCACTGTGGCACTGATCAGCAGTGTCACAGTGCTCTGAGCAGCTAACACCAACAAAACACAATGAGGCACATCAGCAAAAAGTGGAAGGGAGACTCACGCCAAGGTGCCAGGTCTAACACGTGTCCCCTCCAGCTGAAATGTGGGGGGAACTACCCTACCCCAGGGAGTTCCTCTTCACTAAGGCGGAAAAACCTGGACAGACCGTCAGCATTGGCGTGATCTGTAACAGGGCGATGCTCCACCGTAAAGTCCATACCCTGTAGGGAGATGGACCACCTCAACAGTTTTGGGTTTTCACCCCTCATTAGCATCAACCATCTGAGGGGCCTGTGGTCGGTCTGAACCCGGAAGTGAGACCCAAACAAGTAGGGTCTTAGCTTCTTCAGCGCCCAGACCACAGCAAATGCTTCCCGCTCTATCGCACTCCACCTTTGTTCCCGTGGAAGTAACCTTCTACTAATAAAGGCTACAGGTTGGTCCCAGCCCTCCTCAGTCATCTGTGAGAGAACAGCCCCTACACCATGCTCTGATGCGTCTGTCTGTACTAGGAATTCTTTGGAGAAGTCAGGAGCCAAGAGCACGGGCGCCGTGCACATGGCAGTTTTCAGGGTGTGTTAGACGGCGACCTCAGAGGAGCCCGGAAAGGGGTTCTGACTTCCCTGAGTCCCACCCGTGTTGTATTGTAGCCGGGCACTGGCGAGAGATTCCCCAGGGGGAGGAATCTCGCAACTAGGATCGTACTTCTGGCACCACACGACACAGAGAGACCACACTGGGTATTCTCAGAAACAAGCTTTATCAAATAGGTATCACTGCAAATATGTACAAGATGAGCACGGGTTCAAGAGTCTCGGAAAGGTAGGGGGTAGCGGGACTGTCTCTGGTAACGGTTCAAAGCAGGGACGTATCCAGCGCACAGCTCACAATCCTCGAGCTGGGGGATACGTGGTCGGAGTCAGGGTCCGGCGGGACCGTGAGAGTCTGGGGGAGCCGCGAGTCACTCAGCAGGGCTCAGGTACAAGTTCGGAGGTCTTACGATCTTCAGGGAGCCGCGAGTCACTCAGCAGGGCTCAGGTACAAGTTCGGAGGTCTTACGATCTTCAGGGAGCCGCGAGTCACTCAGCAGGGCTCAGGTACAAGTTCGGAGGTCTTACGATCTTCAGGGAGCCGCGAGTCACTCAGCAGGGCTCAGGTGGGTTCCAGTTCCAGGAGCCGCGACCACGTCAGCAGGCTCTCGTTGTTCCAGCGTCGAATCTGCCGGACAGTCTCAGAGCACCCCTTGTTATAGGTCGACGCCGCTTTGATGTCCGGAGTCTGCGCAGGCAGGGGTCTTGTCACCTGGGGGCCGCTTGTCGGGGTTTCCTGCTATTGTCTTTTGATCCTTTCAGGGCCGGATCGGGAGGAGTCCCAGACACCCAGCAGGCACGGAGCCAGCCCGCAGGGAGGCCGGAGGGCCGATCGAAACCCATCGTCCCAGGGGAGTTCAGAGGTGCGATAGAAACTGCTCCTCCCTCTCTCATCCCCTGGAAGCGTGATGTCCTCCAGCCGGAGTGGCGCCTCGAGGCCCGGGTCGCGCTGGAGCCGGGCGGCCATCTTGTTGCAGGGAGTGGGCACGCGGGCCCGGGGTGGCCGAAAGGAGAGAGGCCATGGACGGGGATGTCCGGGGTTGGTGCAGGTGTCCTGGTGGGAAAGGTCGGCTGGGCCGCGTGCTTGGGCTGCAGGCACCAGGTTTCGGTGGTGCGGGGGCACGGAGGGCCATTCTACGAGGCCGGGTCCAACACGCGTCCCCCCCAGCTGAAAGCCGGAGAGAACTGCCCATCACCTTGGGGGGTTGTCTTCGCTGAGGCGGAAGAACCGGGAGAGGCCGTCAGCGTTGGCGTGGTCCGTACCAGGGCGGTGTTCTACGGTGAAGTCCATTCCCTGGAGGGAGATTGACCACCGCAGTAGCTTGGGGTTTTCTCCTCGCATCTGCATGAGCCATCGCAAGGGCCGATGGTCAGTTTGGACCCTGAAATGAGTGCCGAACAGGTAGGGTCGTAGTTTTTTGAGTGCCCAGACCACGGCAAAGGCTTCGCGCTCTATGGTGCTCCACTTCTGTTCTCGGGGTAGCAGCCGCCGACTGAGGAAGGCGACGGGCTGGTCTAGGCCTTGATCATTCACTTGGGACAGGACGGCCCCAATGCCATGCTCGGAGGCATCGGTCTGGACTATGAACTCCTTGGTGTAGTCGGGAGCCTGGAGGACGGGGGCCGTGCACATGGCCTTTTTTAGAGCATCGAAAGCTTCCTGGCAGGCAGCCGTCCATTGCACCTTCTTTGGCTGTTTTTTAGACGTGAGTTCCGTGAGAGGGCCGACCAGGCTGCCATACCCCTGAATGAATCGGCGGTAGTAGCCCGTGAGTCCCAGAAAGGCTCGGACTTCCGTTTGGGTGATGGGTGGGTCCCAGGCCAGGATGGCGTCGATCTTTGGCTGTAGAGGAGCGACCTGGCCACTCCCGACTTGGTGCCCCAGGTAGACTACGGATCCTTGCCCGATCTGGCACTTGCTGGCTTTTATGGTGAGGCCTGCCTGGCGCAGGGCGGTTAGCACTCTCCGGAGGTGCTGGAGGTGCTCACTCCACTCTGAACTGAAGACAGCGATGTCGTCCAGATAGGCCGCGCTGAACTGTTCTAGCCCGGCCAGGACCCTATTTACCAGTCTCTGGAAAGTGGCCGGGGCATTTTCCATCCCGAAGGGCATCACGCGGAAGCGGTAGTGCCCATCGGGGTGGAGAAAGCAGACCTCTCCTTGGCCCCTTCGGTGAGCGCAATCTGCCAGTAGCCGCAGGTGAGGTCGAAAGTGCTGAGGAACCGGGCGGCCCCTAGTCGGTCAATGAGCTCGTCGGCACGTGGAATGGGGTGGGCATCGGCTCGGGTAACGTCATTGAGCCCCCGGTAATCCACGCAGAACCGGAGCTCGGGGGCGACACCGGGGGCTGCTGCCTTCGGAACCAGGACCACGGGGCTGGCCCAGGGACTGTCAGAGGGCTCGATCACCCCCAGGGTCAACATCTTCGAGACTTCGGCTTGAATACAGGACCGGACCCGGTCAGGAACCCGGTAGGCTCGGTGTCTCACCGGCGGGCTGTCCCCGGTGTCCACATCGTGAACACACCAGTTGGTGACCCGGGGGGTCAGGGAGAAGAGGTCAGAAAATTGTCTGAGGAGCTGGCGGCAGTCCGCTTGTTGCTGGGCAGTGAGGGCTGGGGAGAGGTTCACTCCCTCCACGGAGCCATCCTGCTCCTTGACACACAAGAGGTCCGGGAGGGGATCCGACTCATCTTCGGCCCCGTCATCGGTGGCCAGCAGGAGGCTCAGTTCTGTCCGCACGAAGTGAGGCTTGAGGTGGTTCACGTGCAGGACCCGGAGGGGATCCCGAGGCGACTGGACGTCCACCAAGTAGGTGACTTGGCTCTTCCTCTCAACCACTTTGTAGGGCCCAGTCCATCGGTCCTGGAGAGCGCCAGGCTTCCCGGGGGCCATGACCCACACCTGCTGGCCCGGCTGGAACTCGACCAGAGTAGCATTCTGGTCGTACCAGCGCTTCATTTCTTCTTGACTCGCCTCCAGGTTGGCTTCGGCCAGTTCTCGGAACCTCCTGGTCTGGTTCCGGAGGGCCAGGACATATTGGAACACATCTCGGGGGGTGGTCTGGGGTGCTGCCTCCCACCCTTCCTTAACCAAACTGAGGGGACCTCGGACGGGGTGCCCATAGAGTAATTCAAACGGGCTGAACCCTAAGGACTTCTGGGGGACCTCCCGGTAAGCGAACAAGAGGCAGGGGAGCAGGACGTCCCACTTACGCCGGAGGGGCTCTTCTAGGCCAGCGATCATCCCTTTCAAAGTCCTATTAAACCTCTCTACTAGGCCGTTCCCTTGGGGATGGTACGGGGTGGTGAACTTATAGGACACCCCACATTGTTGCCACAGGGACGTCATATACCTTGATATAAAATTAGTGCCGCGATCGCTCACGACCTCGCGGGGGAAACCCACCCTGGAAAAGATCCCCATCAGGGCCCGGCCCACCACGGGGGCCGTAATGGTGCGCAGGGGAATAGCCTCTGGATAGCGGGTGGCGTGGTCTACTAGGACCAAGATGAAACGGTGACCTTGGGAGGTGGGGGGGTCCAGTGGCCCCACGATGTCGATTCCGACTCGTTCGAAGGGGGTTCTGACGACCGGGAAGGGTTGGAGGGGAGCCTTGCGCTTCCCCCCACTCTTCCCACTGGCTTGGCACGTGGGGCAGGACTTGCAGTGTGCCTCTACCGCTGCTTTCATCTTAGGCCAATAAAAATGGGTCACGAGACGGCTGTAGGTCTTGTCCTGACCCAGGTGACCGGCGAGGGGGACATCGTGGGCTAAGCCCAGGAGGAAATCCCGGAAGCGGAGGGGTACCACCAGTACCCGTCCGGATCCCAGCTCCACTGATTTCTGCTCACTATACAGGATGTTATTTTCCCAATAGATTCGGTGCGTTCCGGTCTGGTCACCTGCGGCTTGGCCCTCGGCCTGGCGCCGCAGCCCGACCAGGGAAGGACAGGTGGCTTGCTCCCGGCAAAATTCTTCCCGGGTGGGCCCGCCCTCGTGGCGCCAATGGGCCAACTCGGGTAGATCCCCCAACTCGGGGACCGGGGCGGGGTCGGATGGTGCGGGTTCGTCGCTGGCGACGGACCCTTCCGATGGGGGAACGGGAGGACCCTCGGCGGGGACGGTACGGGCTTCTTCGACCGGGGTGCTCTCGACTTCTCTCCGGGGAGTGAGTCGGGCTGTCATAGATCAGGTGGTGGCACACACCCACTCGGGGAGTCCCATCATTCCTAGGTGGGCCTTGCGCTCTACGTGCTTCCAGGGAGAACTCTCCAGGTCGTTCCCTAAGAGGCAGTCGACCGGCTGGGAGGTTCTTACGGCCACCTTGAGTTTACCTATCACCCCTCCCCACTCAAATGGCACCAGGGCTACCTGACACATACTTTCCCTATTGTCTGCAGAGATTACGGGGCAAAAGACATTGGGGAGGATCTGCTCCTCGGGAACTAGGTGCCTGAGGACACCGGTGATACTGGCCCCGGTGTCCCGCAGGGCCTCTACCTGGTGGCCATTGATCTTGACGAGCTGCCCATATTTCTGTGTGTTGGACGGTAGGAGGCTACCAGGGATCATTTCCCTATCTCCCAGGGATACTAGGGCCATAGCGGCGGGTTCCCACTCCTCGGCTTCCTCAACCTCCTCCCCCAGGGCTACGTTGGCTATCTGTCTCGCAGGGGTGACTTGGGTGGCCATGGGGCACTCTGGGTCATTGGCGTAGTGCCCGGGTTTCTGGCAACGAAAACATGTGACGGTCACCCGGTGTCCTCGTCTCCCAGGGGGCCCTGTTACTGGTGGGGGGGGGCGCCGGGAAAGGTGGAGGTGGTGTCTTCGGGGGGCTAGGCTGGGACTCTCTCGGCCCTCCCTGGTTCCCTCCCCCTCTCTGGCGGGGTGGTCCCTGGCTGGTTCGGGGGTACTCTCCTACCATGCCCCGGGAGACCCGGGTGTTGGTCCAGCGGTCGGCCTCCACAGCCAGCTTCCGGGGATCTGTGAGCTTGCTATCCAGCAGATGTTGACGTAGCTCTACGAAGCAGTTCGCAGCCAGATGTTCCCATAACATGAGGTCAGTGAGTTCGGCAAGGGTGGTGACCTTGCTGCCCTTGACCCACCTATCGAAGGCCCGACTAAAAAAGTTTACATACTCCACCCAGGTGGTGCCCGGGATCTTCCTGCAGTCCCGGAACCGTTGGCGGTACATTTCTGGGGTGAGGCCGTATCTTGTGAGGAGAGCCTCTTTCATGTGGCTGTAGGAGGTCTGCAGGGAGAGGGGTAGGTCGAGCAGGGTGTCCCTTCCTTCGCTCAGAAACCGCCCCCACAACCCCGCCCCCCAGTCCTTCTGTGGAATCCGATGGGAGGTCATGGCGACCTCGTAGGCCCGAAACCATTGCTGAATGTCATCGTTTTTATAATATTCTTTGACCACATCCTTGGGGATGTGGACCTTCTGTTCCGCTGGGGGGGCCGTCTCTCGGTTCCCCGAGGGCCTCCCGTCCTCATTTCGGGCCTTGAGCTCGAGTTCTTTTAAGCTGCGTTCGTGCTCTAGTTGGAGCTTTCTTCCTTCGTGCTCCCGTTGGAGCTTTTTTTCTTCCAGTTCGCCTTGTACGCGCATTTGCTCTACCGCTAGCTTTTTCTCCGCTAACTTCAATTCGCCCTCGATTTTGAGTTTGGCTAACTCGAGTTCATGACTGCGGCTTCTCTCTCTGTCCGCGAGTTCTCCCGGGGATAGGCCCCCGTCTGGTACAATGCCTTGCACCTGATTGTCGCTGCTTTCACTTGGAGGGGGTTCGGCTTCGTCGGGGCGCTCCCCCGTGCCTTCCGGGCGGGATGCCCCGGTCTCCACCCAAGTTTTCAGTGCTTTCTGCAAGTCTTCCTTAGTGTTGAGGCCAGTAGTAGCTATTTTAAGTTCTTTGCAAAATTGTTTTAGCTCTTTGTGTGTGTATTCTTCCAGATGCTCCACCTGGAACACTCTGTTGGCGTTGGTTTCTGCGGAGCTCATGGTGCTTCCTTCTGCCATCTTTGTTGGTCGTGCGTCCGTTGTTCACTGTACGATCTCTAGGTGATGGGCCCGAATCCCGTCGCTTGCCACCAATGTTAGACGGCGACCTCAGAGGAGCCCGGAAAGGGGTTCTGACTTCCCTGAGTCCCACCCGTGTTGTATTGTAGCCGGGCACTGGCGAGAGATTCCCCAGGGGGAGGAATCTCGCAACTAGGATCGTACTGCCAGTCAGCTCCTGAGGCACAGCCGGGAGCAGCAGTGTACTGTTTGTTTTATTGTGTAAATCCTAAAATTTTGACTCTGCTTTTAAAACTTACCCTCCTGTCTGCTACACGATTACTGTGCACAGGCACCCATTGCAACCCAAAAACGAACGCTGGGTAGGGCGAAATCGACGGTCCCACCAGCTGGATCCTTCACGCTAGGACGGGGACACGCCCACTCGAGGCCACGCCCCTTTTTCGTCAATTTCAGCTAAATAGCGCGCTCTAACACAGGCGCCTTGATAGCCAGTCAGCTCCTGAGGCACAGCCGGGAGCAGCAGTGTACTGTTTGTTTTATTGTGTAAATCCTAAAATTTTGACTCTGCTTTTAAAACTTACCCTCCTGTCTGCTACACGATTACTGTGCACAGGCACCCATTGCAACCCAAAAACGAACGCTGGGTAGGGCGAAATCGACGGTCCCACCAGCTGGATCCCTCACGCTAGGACGGGGACACGCCCACTCGAGGCCACGCCCCTTTTTCGTCAATTTCAGCTAAATAGCGCGCTCTAACACAGGCGTCTTGATAGCCAGTCAGCTCCTGAGGCACAGCCGGGAGCAGCAGTGTACTGTTTGTTTTATTGTGTAAATCCTAAAATTTTGACTCTGCTTTTAAAACTTACCCTCCTGTCTGCTACACGATTACTGTGCACAGGCACCCATTGCAACCCAAAAAACGAACGCTGGGTAGGGCGAAATCGACGGTCCCACCAGCTGGATCCCTCACGCTAGGACGGGGACACGCCCACTCGAGGCCACGCCCCTTTTTCGTCAATTTCAGCTAAATAGCGCGCTCTAACACAGGCGCCTTGATAGCCAGTCAGCTCCTGAGGCACAGTCGGGAGCAGCAGTGTACTGTTTGTTTTATTGTGTAAATCCTAAAATTTTGACTCTGCTTTTAAAACTTACCCTCCTGTCTGCTACACGATTACTGTGCACAGGCACCCATTGCAACCCAAAAACGAACGCTGGGTAGGGCGAAATCGACGGTCCCACCAGCTGGATCCCTCACGCTAGGACGGGGACACGCCCACTCGAGGCCACGCCCTCTTCACTGCCCCCTTGTTATAAACATGTGCATGTGCCGGAAGCGCAGCGGACGAGCGCAGCGGGCGCGACGAATGCGCGCCGAAGGCGCGCATAAGGCAAGCTCGTCTGCGCTCGTCCGCGCCGAGTCCGGGCCTAGGGCCACCCCCCTAACACCATTTACTACGAAACCCAGGCAGTACAGCTCCGAAAAACTCTTAGAGCTAAGACTCCTACAAATGAACTGTATCCAGCATCCTTACCACGTTGATTGTCTTCCGTATATATGCAACCTCTGCAAATGCACCCTCAAGCCCTCCCCACCCTCGGACCAGTGCTACGAGTACCGCATGTTCTTGCTTAACTGTAGGTCTCTGCCCAAGCATAAGAACGAATTTGCACTCTTGATGGAGGTGCACAAGCCCGACATTGTTTTCCTAACGGAAACCTGGCTCACCTTAGACTCGGACCCAGCCTTGGTTACAGCCATTCCCCCTGGCTTTAAAATCTCCCGCCAAGACCGCCCAAAAGGCAGAGGAGGAGGATTAGCAATTGTTCACAAAGAGCAGTTCCTCTGCCGAATCATCGCAGAAAGCATCCCAGACTGCGAAAGCCTAGCGTTTAGTCTGGAGCTCTCGCCGAACAACTGCTTCTCAGGCACCCTCATATACAGATCTCCCGGCCCCCCAAAACAATTCCACATCCAACTAGCACGGATTGTGGCAGATCGTGTCAGCAGTTCCGCCAACTTCACATTGTTGGGTGACCTTAACTTTCACTTCGATACCAAACCAGATCACACAGCAGCTCTTCTTACCGACGACCTTGCCGCGTTACAATTACACCAACTGGTCAGCTCCCCTACCCACGATCAAGGACACCTGCTTGACCCAGTTTTCAGTAATTGTACTAATTTGACAACTAGTCCACCCCTCCCTCTCCCCTGGACTGACCATCTACTGGTCCCTTTTCTATGGCACACCACCAGACCCCCAGCTACCAAACCCACTATAAAAATAGCTAGACCGTGGTCCCGCCTCCCTATCGAGACATGGACCAAAAAACTGTCCAGTAACACACCCCCGCTTAATGAGGACCCATGCCTCGCAAACCTTTCTTATGAGGAATGGATCACCAAGTCACTCGACCTTTCCCTACCTAAACGGAAAACCACCACAAAACGCTGCCACAAATCAGCTCCATGGTACTCTGAATCCCTCAGAACTACAAAACGTCAGTGTAGACAAGCAGAAAGGAAATGGCGCCTGGACTCTCTGCCAGAAAACAAAATCCAATACCAAAAAATACTCAAAATATATAAAGAACAAATCAAGGCCAGCAAAACAGCCTATTTCGCCAACAAAATTATCCTGGCGAAATCTAAACCCAGGGAAATTTTCTGCATCGTGAAAAGCCTCACCAAATTACCACCCAGTCTAGATGAGTCTAAGACCGCAGAACACTGCAACAACATGGCAGATTTTTTCCTGCAAAAAATTATTACCATTTATGAATCTTTCCCTGCTCCTCCCAGCACCCCCTCTATCGCAAGCCATTCTGACCTGAACTCCACTCCCACCTTGGACCACTTCGCTCTTCTTAACCTCTCGACTCTTGAGTCCTTGGCAAAAAAAGTCAAATCCGGGTCTCCGGGGGACCCAGCCCCGCCAGACATCATTATGTCAGCCTCGGCTATCACCCTGCCCGTCATCATGGACCTCCTTAACTCCTCCATTATTACTGGCGTAGTCCCGCCACAATGGAAACAAGCCATGGTCCGAGCACTATTAAAGAAGCCCACTTTGGATCCCTCGAACCTCAGTAACTACCGGCCAATCTCTCTCCTTCCCTGGCTTGGTAAAATCCTAGAGAGACACATCAACAGCCAGTTGATCAAATATCTCGAAAACCACCAGCTTCTTGATCCGACTCAAACGGGCTTCAGACCAAGACATGGCACCGAAACCGCGCTCCTCATGGTCACCGAGGAATCCAGAAACATCCTGGACCAGGGAGGATCAGTGGCAGTGATCCTCCTTGACTTAAGCGCGGCTTTCGACACGGTCAGCCATGACACTCTGCTGGACCGCATGGCAAACATCGGCATAAAGGACAAAGCCTTGTCTTGGTTTGAATCCTTCTTACAGGACAGATCCTTTCGGGTATTTGATGGAACTTCCTCCTCTACCAGCAGACCATCAAAATGTGGAGTCCCGCAGGGCTCCTCATTGAGCCCGGCGCTCTTCAACATATATATGAGGCCACTGGCTGAAATTGTTCGTCAGTATGGAATTAAGATCATTTCATATGCTGACGACACTCAGCTAGTGGTCTCACTGGCACAGGAAGTTAACCAGACCTCAAAAGGAGGGCTGAGGAAATGCCTAGAGGAAGTCAAGGACTGGATGTCCTCCTCCTCATTAAAAATGAATGGAGACAAGACAGAGCTTATGCTCCTGGGCCCTGCCAACCCAAACTCCCTCAGCACTCTATGGCCACCCTGCCTGGGCACCCCTCCGGCCCCAAAGGACAGCATCAAGAGCCTTGGGGTGTGGCTAGACAGATCTCTGCCCTTCGGCACCCAATCCACTAAACTGGCAGCCACCTGCTTCGGCCTCCTCAGAGTGCTAAGGAAGGTACTCCATCTTCTACCGATGGAGGCAAAACAAGTAGCCATTCAGGGCCTTATCCAGTCACGACTGGATTATAACAACGCCCTCTACCTCGCCGCCCCTGAGTACACGATACGGAGATTACAGACGGTGCAGAACTGTGCCGCGCGCACTTTGCTTCAGATCCCTCGACGTCAATCAGTCAAAAATGGACTGAAAAAACTGCATTGGCTACCCATTCCCCAAAGAATACAATTCAAAGCCTTGTGCATTGCGCACCAGGCGTTCTGGAAAACGGGTCCTCTCATCACTCGCAACCTAGTGTCACACTACCTCCCCACTAGGAATTTGCGATCCAACCAGACCTTCACGGCCACAATTCCCAAAATAAAAAAGTCCAGAACTGGCGGTAGGACTTTCACCTACAACGCTTCCAAGCTATGGAACACCCTACCCCCCCATTTAAGGAAAAATTCCAATCTCACCTCATTCAGGAAACAGCTAAAAACATTCCTCTTCACTGCTGCCCAATAACACCGGGCTACCTCCTCTTGTTCTGTTGGTTTCTTAGCGCTTGGACGCCCCCGGGCAGCAATCGCGCTCTACAAATCGACATACAAATACAAATACAAATACTTCTGGCACCACACGACACAGAGAGACCACACTGGGTATTCTCAGAAACAAGCTTTATCAAATAGGTATCACTGCAAATATGTACAAGATGAGCACGGGCTCAAGAGTCTCGGAAAGGTAGGGGGTAGCGGGACTGTCTCTGGTAACGGTTCAAAGCAGGGACGTATCCAGCGCACAGCTCACAATCCTCGAGCTGGGGGATACGTGGTCGGAGTTGGGGTCCGGCGGGACCGTGAGAGTCTGGGGGAGCCGCGAGTCACTCAGCAGGGCTCAGGTACAAGTTCGGAGGTCTTACGATCTTCAGGGAGCCGCGAGTCACTCAGCAGGGCTCAGGTACAAGTTCGGAGGTCTTACGATCTTCAGGGAGCCGCGAGTCACTCAGCAGGGCTCAGGTACAAGTTCGGAGGTCTTACGATCTTCAGGGAGCCGCGAGTCACTCAGCAGGGCTCAGGTGGGTTCCAGTTCCAGGAGCCGCGACCACGTCAGCAGGCTCTCGTTGTTCCAGCGTCGAATCTGCAGGACAGTCTCAGAGCACCCCTTGTTATAGGTCGACCCCGCTTTGATGTCCGGAGTCTGCGCAGGCAGGGGTCTTGTCACCTGGGGGCCGCTTGTCGGGGTTTCCTGCTATTGTCTTTTGATCCTTTCAGGGCCGGGTCGGGAGGAGTCCCAGACACCCAGCAGGCACGGAGCCAGCCCGCAGGGAGGCCGGAGGGCCGATCGAAACCCATCGTCCCAGGGGAGTTCAGAGGTGCGATAGAAACTGCTCCTCCCTCTCTCATCCCCTGGAAGCGTGATGTCCTCCAGCCGGAGTGGCGCCTCGAGGCCCGGGTCGCGCTGGAGCCGGGCGGCCATCTTGTTGCAGGGAGTGGGCACGCGGGCCCGGGGTGGCCGAAAGGAGAGAGGCCATGGACGGGGATGTCCGGGGTTGGTGCAGGTGTCCTGGTGGGAAAGGTCGGCTGGGCCGCGTGCTTGGGCTGCAGGCACCAGGTTTCGGTGGTGCGGGGGCACGGAGGGCCATTCTACGAGGCCGGGTCCAACAGGGTGTCAAAGGCCTTCTGACAGGTGTCAGTCCATATCACTTTTCTGGGCTGCTTCTTCGAAGTCAGCTCTGTCAAGGGGGCAACGATGCTGCCATACCCCTTGACAAACCTCCTGTAGTACCCCGTGAGTCCTAAAAAGGCCCTCACCTCCGTCTGGGTCTTTGGGGGCTCCCAAGCCAGGATGGTTTCTATCTTGGGTTGTAGGGGCGCCACCTGGCCGCTCCCCACCTGGTGTCCCAAGTACACCACGGACCCCTGCCCGATCTGACACTTGCTTGCCTTGATCGTGAGGCCTGCCTTGCGCAGTGCCATCAACACTTCCCAGAGATGGTGCAGGTGTTCTTCCCATGTGCCGCTGAACACTGCGATGTCATCCAGGTATGCTGCGCTGAACTCGGTCAGTCCAGCCAACACCTGGTTGACCAACCTCTGGAAGGTGGCAGGGGCATTCTTCATCCCAAATGGCATGACACGGAACTGGAAATGCCCATCTGGTGTGGAGAATGCAGACCTCTCTTTGGCCCCATCAGTTAAGGCGATCTGCCAGTACCCAGACGTTAGATCAAACGTGCTGAGGTACCGGGCAGCCCCTAACCGATCGATGAGCTCATCAGCTCTGGGGATGGGGTGCGCGTCAGTCTTCGTGACTGAATTGAGTCCTCTGTAGTCCACACAGAACCGGAGTTCGGGTGTGGCACCCGGCGCTGCAGCCTTTGGGACCAAGACCACTGGGCTGGCCCAAGGACTGCTGGAGGACTCAACCACCCCAAGAGCAAGCATCTTTGAGACCTCCTCTTTGATGCAGGCTCTGACCCTGTCAGTTACCCTGTAAGCCTTGTGCTTCACAGGTAAGCTGTCTCCTGTATCCACATCATGGACGCACCAATCTGTGATACCAGGAACCAGGGAGAACAGGTCAGGAAACTGCCCCAGCAGCTGGCGGCAGTCATCCTGTTGCTCAGGGGTCAGGGTGGGTGAGAGGTTAACTCCATCCACTGACCCGTCCTGCTCGGAGGCTACCAAGAGGTCAGGAAGAGGTTCTGACTCCTCCTCCGTCCCATCGTCGGTGGCCAAGAGCATGCCCACTTCGGACCTCTCCAA
This sequence comes from Triturus cristatus, assembly GCF_964204655.1. Taxonomy (NCBI): domain Eukaryota; kingdom Metazoa; phylum Chordata; class Amphibia; order Caudata; family Salamandridae; genus Triturus; species Triturus cristatus. The sequence goes on along the minus strand of NC_140593.1, from coordinate 608,182,785 downwards.
GTGGGGCTTGAGGCGATTGACATGTAGGACCCTTAAGGGGTTCCTAGGAGACTGCAAGTTCACCAAGTAGGTGACAGAACTCTTGCGCTCCACAATCTCAAAGGGACCTGTCCACTTGTCCTGGAGTGCACAAGGCTCCACAGGGGCAAGGACCCATACCTTTTGACCAGGTTGAAGCTCAACCAGAGTGGCATTCTGGTCGTACCACCGCTTCATTTCCTCCTGGCTGGCTTCCAGATTTGCCTCAGCAAGTTGCCTGAAACGCCTAGTCTGGTTCCTGAAGGCCAGCATGTAACTAAATACATTCTGGGGAGGTTTCCTGGGAGATTGCTCCCAGCCTTCCTTGACCAGACTCAGAGGTCCACGTACAGGGTGACCATACAGAAGCTCAAAGGGACTGAACCCCAGAGACTTCTGTGGCACCTCACGGTACGCAAAGAGAAGGCATGGTAAGAGGACGTCCCACTTACGCCTCATTGGTCCTTCAAGGCCCATGATCATGCCCTTTAGGGTTCGGTTGAACCGCTCAACCAACCCGTTTCCTTGTGGATGGTAAGGGGTGGTGAACTTGTAGGTCACACCACACTCTTGCCAAAGGGATTTCATATATTTCGATATGAAATTGGTCCCCCTATCGGACACCACCTCTAGAGGGAATCCTACTCGTGAGAAAATTCCCATCAGTGCTCGTCCCACCACGGGGGCCGTCACTGTCCTCAGAGGGATGGCTTCAGGGTACCGGGTGGCATGGTCCACCAAGACCAGGATAAACCTGTTGCCCATGGCTGTCTTGGGGTCCAGTGGCCCCACAATGTCAATCCCCACTCGCTGGAATGGGGTACTGACTACAGGGAAAGGTTGGAGTGGAGCTTTCAGCTTCCTTCCACTCTTGCCACTTGCCTGGCAAGTCTGGCATGTCCTGCAGTGAGTATCAGAACTCCTGCGCATTTGGGGCCAATAAAAGTGGGTGACAAGCCTTTCAAAGGTCTTGTCCTGCCCCAAATGCCCTGCTAATGGCACGTCGTGAGCCAGCCCCAGTAGGAAGGTTCTGAACTTCTGGGGTACCACCAGCGCACGGGCTGACCCAGGTTCAGCAACCTTAGGCTCTGAGTACAGGAGGTCGTTCTCCCAGTAGATCAAGTGAGTTCCGGACTGATCACCATTGGCCTGGGCTGCAGCCTGCTGCCGCATACCCTCTAGAGAGGGGCACTCTTTCTGCTCCCTGCAGAATTCCTCCCTGGAGGGGCCTCCTTCTTGCTGCCAATGGGTCAGCTCAGGCAGGTCCCCCAGTTCGGCTATCTGTTCCCCGGTAGGCTCCAGAGCATCCCCCTCAAGGTCTGCTTCCTCCTGGGCCGTGGGAACTTCAGGAGCCGGTTTCCCGTGCCTCCCTTGCCCTCTCTCTAAAGCCGGTTCCTGGGCCTCTCCCTCAGGCTCCAGGGTCCCTTCAACACCCCTACTGGCTGCCATTGACCGGGTGGTCATGCACGCCCAATCAGGTAAACCCACCATCCGCAGATGGGCTGTCTTCTCCACCTTTTCCCAAGGGGAGCTCTCTAAGTCATTCCCTAGGAGACAGTCTACAGGCATGGCAGTTCTCACAGCGACTTGCAGAGTACCAGAGACCCCCCCCCACTCAAAGGGAACTTGAGCCATTGGACAATGACTCTCCGTGTTGTCAGCATTGACAACCCGACAATAGGCATGGGGTACGACCTGCTCTTGAGATACCAGGTGCTGCCGCACTGCAGTCACGCTGTGTTGGACCCGGCCTCGTAGGATGGCCCTCCGTGCCCCCGCACCACCGAAACCTGGTGCCTGCAGCCCTAGCATGCGGCCCAGCCGACCTTTCCCACCAGGACACCTGCGCCAACTCCGGACATCCCCGTCCATGGCCTCTCTCCTTTCGGCCACCCCGGGCCCGCGTGCCCACTCCCTGCAACAAGATGGCCGCCCGGCCCCAGCGCGACCCGGGCCTAGAGGCGCCACTCCGGCTGGAGGACATCACGCTTCCAGGGGATGAGAGAGGGAGGAGCAGTTTCTATCGCACCTCTGAACTCCCCTGGGACGATGGGTTTCGATCGGCCCTCCGGCCTCCCTGCGGGCTGGCTCCATGCCTGCTGGGTGTCTGGGACTCCTCCCGACCCGGCCCTGAAAGGATCAAAGGACAATAGCAGGAAACCCCGACAAGCGGCCCCCAGGTGACAAGACCCCTGCCTGCGCAGACTCCGGACATCAAAGCAGGGTCGACCTATAACAAGGGGTGCTCTGAGACTGTCCGGCAGATTCGACGCTGGAACAACGAGAGCCTGCTGACGTGGTCGCGGCTCCTGGAACTGAAAACTCACCTGAGCCCTGCTGAGTGACTCGCGGCTCCCTGAAGATCGTAAGACCTCCGAACTTGTACCTGAGCCCTGCTGAGTGACTCGCGGCTCCCTGAAGATCGTAAAACCTCCGAACTGGTACCTGAGCCCTGCTGAGTGACTCGCGGCTCCCTGAAGATCGTAAGACCTCCGAACTTGTACCTGAGCCCTGCTGAGTGACTCGCGGCTCCCTGAAAAACGTAAGACCTCCGAACTGGTACCTGAGCCCTGCTGAGTGACTCGCGGCTCCCCCAGACTCTCACGGTCCCGCCGGACCCCAACTCCGACCACGTATCCCCCAGCTCGAGGATTGTGAGCTGTGCGCCGGATACGTCCCTGCTTTGAACCATTACCAGAGACAGTCCCGCTACCCCCTACCTTTCCGAGACTCTTGAGCCCGTGCTCACCTTGTACATATTTGCAGTGATACCTATTTGATAAAGCTTGTTCTGAGAATACCCAGTGTGGTCTCTCTGTGTCGTGTGGTGCCAGAAGTACGATCCTAGTTGCGAGATTCCTCCCCCTGGGGAATCTCCCGCCAGTGCCCGGCTACAATACTACACGGGTGGGACTCAGGGAAGTCAGGACCCCTTTCCGGGCTCCTCTGAGGTCGCCGTCTAACATTGGTGGCAAGCGACGGGATTCGGGCCCATCACCTAGAGATCGTACAGTGAACAACGGACGCACGACCAACAAAGATGGCAGAAGGAAGCGCCACGAGCTCCGCAGAAACCAACGCCAACAGAGTGTTCCAGGTGGAGCATCTGGAAGAATACACACACAAAGAGCTAAAACAATTTTGCAAAGAACTTAAAATCGCTACCACTGGCCTCAACACTAAGGAAGACTTGCAGAAAGCACTGAAAACTTGGGTGGAGACCGGGGCCTCCCGCCCGGAAGGCACGGGGGAGCGCCCCGACGAAGCCGAACCCCCCCAAAGTGAAAGCAGTAGCAATCAGGTGCGAGGCATCGTACCAGACGGGGACCTATCCCCGGAAGAGCTCGCGGACAGAGAGAGAAGCCGCAGTCATGAACTCGAGTTAGCCAAACTCAAAATCGAGGGCGAATTGAAGTTAGCGGAGAAAAAGCTAGCAGTAGAGCAAATGCGTGTACAAGGCGAACTGGAAGAAAAGAAGCTCCAATGGGAGCACGAAGGAAGAAAGCTCCAACTGGAGCACGAACGGAGCTTAAAGGAACTCGAGCTCAAGGCCCGAAATGAGGACGGGAGGGCCTCGGGGAACCGAGAGACGGCCCCCCCAGCGGAACAGAAGGTCCACATCCCCAAGGATGTGGTCAAAGAATATTATAAAAACGATGACATTCAGCAATGGTTTCGGGCCTACGAGGTCGCCATGACCTCCCATCGGATTCCACAGAAGGACTGGGGGGCGGGGTTGTGGGGACGGTTTCTGAGCAAAGGAAGGGACACCCTGCTCGACCTACCCCTCTCCCTGCAGACCTCCTACAGCCACATGAAAGAGGCTCTCCTCACAAGATACGGCCTCACCCCAGAAATGTACCGCCAACGGTTCCGGGACTGCAGGAAGATCCCGGGCACCACCTGGGTGGAGTATGTAAACTTTTTTAGTCGGGCCTTCGATGGGTGGGTCAAGGGCAGCAAGGTCACCACCCTTGCCGAACTCACTGACCTCATGTTATGGGAACATCTGGCTGCGAACTGCTTCGTAGAGCTACGTCAACATCTGCTGGATAGCAAGCTCACAGATCCCCGGAAGCTGGCCGTGGAGGCCGACCGCTGGACCAACACCCGGGTCTCCCGGGGCATGGTAGGAGAGTACCCCCGAACCAGTCAGGGACCACCCCGCCAGAGAGGGGGAGGGAACCAGGGAGGGCCGAGGGAGTCCCAGCCTAGCCCCCCGAAGACACCACCTCCACCTTTCCCGGCGCCCCCCCCACCAGTAACAGGGCCCCCTGGGCGACGAGGACACCGGGTGACCGTCACATGTTTTCGTTGCCAGAAACCCGGGCACTACGCCAATGACCCAGAGTGCCCCATGGCCACCCAAGTCACCCCTGCGAGACAGATAGCCAACGTAGCCCTGGGGGAGGAGGTTGAGGAAGCCGAGGAGTGGGAACCCGCCGCTATGGCCCTGGTATCCCTGGGAGATAGGGAAATGATCCCTGGTAGCCTCCTACCGTCCAACACACAGAAATATGGGCAGCTCGTCAAGATCAATGGCCACCAGGTAGAGGCCCTGCGGGACACCGGGGCCAGTATCACCGGTGTCCTCAGGCACCTAGTTCCCGAGGAGCAGATCCTCTCCAATGTCTTTTGCCCCGTAATATCTGCAGACAATAGGGAAAGTATGTGTCAGGTAGCCCTGGTGCCATTTGAGTGGGGAGGGGTGATAGGTAAACTCAAGGTGGCCGTAAGAACCTCCCAGCCGGTCGACAGCCTCTTAGGGAACGACCTGGAGAGTTCTCCCTGGAAGCACGTAGAGCGCAAGGCCCACCTAGGAATGATGGGACTCCCCGAGTGGGTGTGTGCCACCACCCGATCTATGACAGCCCGACTCACTCCCCGGAGAGAAGTCGAGAGCACCCCGGTCGAAGTAGCCAGCACCGTCCCCGCCGAGGGTCCTCCCGTTCCCCCATCGGAAGGGTCCGTCGCCAGCGACGAACCCGCACCATCCGACCCCGCCCCGGTCCCCGAGTTGGGGGATCTACCCGAGTTGGCCCATTGGCGCCACGAGGGCGGGCCCACCCGAGAAGAATTTTGCCGGGAGCAAGCCACCTGTCCTTCCCTGGTCGGGCTGCGGCGCCAGGCCGAGGGCCAAGCCGCAGGTGACCAGATCGGAACGCACCGAATCTATTGGGAGAATAACGTCCTGTATAGTGAGCAGAAATCAGTGGAGCTGGGATCCGGACGGGTACTGGTGGTACCCCTCCGCTTCCGGGATTTCCTCCTGGGCTTAGCCCACGATGTCCCCCTCGCCGGTCACCTGGGTCAGGACAAGACCTACAGCCGTCTCGTGACCCATTTTTATTGGCCTAAGATGAAAGCAGCGGTAGAGGCACACTGCAAGTCCTGCCCCACGTGCCAAGCCAGTGGGAAGAGTGGGGGGAAGCGCAAGGCTCCCCTCCAACCCTTCCCGGTCGTCAGTACCCCCTTCGAACGAGTCGGGATCGACATCGTGGGGCCACTGGACCCCCCCACCTCCCAAGGTCACCGTTTCATCTTGGTCCTAGTGGACCACGCCACCCGCTACCCAGAGGCTATTCCCCTGCGCACCATTACGGCCCCCGTGGTGGGCCGGGCCCTGATGGGGATCTTCTCCAGGGTGGGTTTCCCCCGCGAGGTCGTGAGCGATCGCGGCACTAATTTTATATCCAGGTATATGACGTCCCTGTGGCAACAATGTGGGGTGTCCTATAAGTTCACCACCCCGTACCATCCCCAAGGGAACGGCCTAGTAGAGAGGTTTAATAGGACTTTGAAAGGGATGATCGCTGGCCTAGAAGAGCCCCTCCGGCGTAAGTGGGACGTCCTGCTCCCCTGCCTCTTGTTCGCTTACCGGGAGGTCCCCCAGAAGTCCTTAGGGTTCAGCCCGTTTGAATTACTCTATGGGCACCCCGTCCGAGGTCCCCTCAGTTTGGTTAAGGAAGGGTGGGAGGCAGCACCCCAGACCACCCCCCGAGATGTGTTCCAATATGTCCTGGCCCTCCGGAACCAGACCAGGAGGTTCCGAGAACTGGCCGAGGCCAACCTGGAGGCGAGTCAAGAAGAAATGAAGCGCTGGTACGACCAGAATGCTACTCTGGTCGAGTTCCAGCCGGGCCAGCAGGTGTGGGTCATGGCCCCCGTGAAGCCTGGCGCTCTCCAGGACCGATGGACTGGGCCCTACAAAGTGGTCGAGAGGAAGAGCCAAGTCACCTACTTGGTGGACGTCCAGGCGCCTCGGGATCCCCTCCGGGTCCTGCACGTGAACCGCCTCAAGCCTCACTTCGTGCGGACAGAACTGAGCCTCCTGCTGGCCACCGATGACGGGGCCGAAGATGAGTCGGATCCCCTCCCGGACCTCCTGTGTGTCAAGGAGCAGGATGGCTCCGTGGAGGGGGTGAACCTCTCCCCAGCCCTCACTGCCCAGCAACAAGCGGACTGCCGCCAGCTCCTCAGACAATTTTCTGACCTCTTCTCCCTGACCCCCCGGGTCACCAACTGGTTTGTTCACGATGTGGACACCGGGGACAGCCCGCCGGTGAGACACCGAGCCTACCGGGTTCCTGACCGGGTCCGGTCCTGTATTCAAGCCGAAGTCTCGAAGATGTTGACCCTGGGGGTGATCGAGCCCTCTGACAGTCCCTGGGCCAGCCCCGTGGTCCTGGTTCCGAAGGCAGCAGCCCCCGGTGTCGCCCCCGAGCTCCGGTTCTGCGTGGATTACCGGGGGCTCAATGACGTTACCCGAGCCGATGCCCACCCCATTCCACGAGCCGACGAGCTCATTGACCGACTAGGGGCCGCCCGGTTCCTCAGCACTTTCGACCTCACCTGCGGCTACTGGCAGATTGCGCTCACCGAAGGGGCCAAGGAGAGGTCTGCTTTCTCCACCCCCGATGGGCACTACCGCTTCCGCGTGATGCCCTTCGGGATGAAAAATGCCCCGGCCACTTTCCAGAGACTGGTAAATAGGGTCCTGGCCGGACTAGAACAGTTCAGCGCGGCCTACCTGGACGACATCGCTGTCTTCAGTTCAGAGTGGAGTGAGCACCTCCAACACCTCCGGAGAGTGCTAACCGCCCTGCGCCAGGCAGGCCTCACCGTAAAAGCCAGCAAGTGCCAGATCGGGCAAGGATCCGTAGTCTACCTGGGGCACCAAGTCGGGAGTGGCCAGGTCGCTCCTCTACAGCCAAAGATCGACGCCATCCTGGCCTGGGACCCACCCATCACCCAAACGGAAGTCCGGGCCTTTCTGGGACTCACGGGCTACTACCGCCGATTCATTCGGGGATATGGCAGCCTGGTCGGCCCTCTCACTGAACTCACGTCTAAAAAACAGCCAAAGAAGGTGCAATGGACGGCTGCCTGCCAGGAAGCTTTCGATGCTCTAAAAAAGGCCATGTGCACGGCCCCCGTCCTCCAGGCTCCCGACTACACCAAGGAGTTCATAGTCCAGACCGATGCCTCCGAGCATGGCATTGGGGCCGTCCTGTCCCAAGTGAATGATCAAGGCCTAGACCAGCCCGTCGCCTTCCTCAGTCGGCGGCTGCTACCCCGAGAACAGAAATGGAGCACCATAGAGCGCGAAGCCTTTGCCGTGGTCTGGGCACTCAAAAAACTACGACCCTACCTGTTCGGCACTCATTTCAGGGTCCAAACTGACCATCGGCCCTTGCGATGGCTCATGCAGATGCGAGGAGAAAACCCCAAGCTACTGCGGTGGTCAATCTCCCTCCAGGGAATGGACTTCACCGTAGAACACCGCCCTGGTACGGACCACGCCAACGCGGACGGCCTCTCCCGGTTCTTCCGCCTCAGCGAAGAGAACCCCCCAAGGTGATGGGCAGTTCTCTCCGGCTTTCAGCTGGGGGGGACGCGTGTTGGACCCGGCCTCGTAGGATGGCCCTCCGTGCCCCCGCACCACCGAAACCTGGTGCCTGCAGCCCTAGCACGCGGCCCAGCCGACCTTTCCCACCAGGACACCTGCGCCAACTCCGGACATCCCCGTCCATGGCCTCTCTCCTTTCGGCCACCCCGGGCCCGCGTGCCCACTCCCTGCAACAAGATGGCCGCCCGGCCCCAGCGCGACCCGGGCCTAGAGGCGCCACTCCGGCTGGAGGACATCACGCTTCCAGGGGATGAGAGAGGGAGGAGCAGTTTCTATCGCACCTCTGAACTCCCCTGGGACGATGGGTTTCGATCGGCCCTCCGGCCTCCCTGCGGGCTGGCTCCGTGCCTGCTGGGTGTCTGGGACTCCTCCCAACCCGGCCCTGAAAGGATCAAAGGACAATAGCAGGAAACCCCGACAAGCGGCCCCCAGGTGACAAGACCCCTGCCTGCGCAGACTCCGGACATCAAAGCAGGGTCGACCTATAACAAGGGGTGCTCTGAGACTGTCCGGCAGATTCGACGCTGGAACAACGAGAGCCTGCTGACGTGGTCGCGGCTCCTGGAACTGAAAACTCACCTGAGCCCTGCTGAGTGACTCGCGGCTCCCTGAAGATCGTAAGACCTCCGAACTTGTACCTGAGCCCTGCTGAGTGACTCGCGGCTCCCTGAAGATCGTAAAACCTCCGAACTGGTACCTGAGCCCTGCTGAGTGACTCGCGGCTCCCTGAAGATCGTAAGACCTCCGAACTTGTACCTGAGCCCTGCTGAGTGACTCGCGGCTCCCTGAAAAACGTAAGACCTCCGAACTGGTACCTGAGCCCTGCTGAGTGACTCGCGGCTCCCCCAGACTCTCACGGTCCCGCCGGACCCCAACTCCGACCACGTATCCCCCAGCTCGAGGATTGTGAGCTGTGCGCCGGATACGTCCCTGCTTTGAACCATTACCAGAGACAGTCCCGCTACCCCCTACCTTTCCGAGACTCTTGAGCCCGTGCTCACCTTGTACATATTTGCAGTGATACCTATTTGATAAAGCTTGTTCTGAGAATACCCAGTGTGGTCTCTCTGTGTCGTGTGGTGCCAGAAGTACGATCCTAGTTGCGAGATTCCTCCCCCTGGGGAATCTCCCGCCAGTGCCCGGCTACAATACTACACGGGTGGGACTCAGGGAAGTCAGGACCCCTTTCCGGGCTCCTCTGAGGTCGCCGTCTAACACGCTGGCTCCTGTGTCTCTAAGAGCCTCTACCTTCTTCCCATTGACGGTCACCACTTGCCCATATTTCTTAGTGTTAGAGGGCAAGTTGGCTTGGGGGACCATCTCACTGTCTCCTAGTGAGACTAAGGTCATCTGGACGGGGTCCCACCCACCTTGGACTTCTACCTCCTCCCCAAAGGCTACTGTAGCCACTTGCCTGGGTGGAGCACCAGTGGGTGCGGGTTTCACATATTGGCGACACTTGGGATCACTGGCAAAGTGACCTAGTTCACCACATTTATAACATTGAGGGGGCCCCTTGGGAACAGGTTTACCTGTTGGGGCCCCTGTCTGCTTCGGGGTCGGGGGAGGCTGAGAACCCTTCTGCTGGTTCCCTTGGGGATTACTTTGGGGGCCTTTTTGGAACCCTTTCTGTTTTCCCTTGTCCCCCCCATTCTTCTGCTGGGGACCCTGCCCACTCTTGGCGGAGTCTCCCACGGGACCCTTGTGGACCCTGGTGCTGAGCCAGCGGTCCGCCTCCTCAGCAAGCTTCCTAGGGTTAGTCAGCTTGCTATCTATCAGGTGTTGGCGTAGCTCAGGAAAACAATTAAGCGACAAGTGCTCCCATGCAATTAGATCAAAGAGACCTTGGTAATCATCTACTTTACTCCCCTTCACCCAGCCATCCAGTGCTCTGCAGAAAAAGGTCACATACTCCACATACGTACCCCCCGCAATCTTGGTACACCCCCTGAACCTCTGCCTATACATTTCAGGAGTTAGCCCATATCTGGTCATTAAAGCTTCTTTCATGTGGGGGTAAGAATTCTGCATGTCTAAGGGCAAATCTAAAAGTGTGTCCCGCCCCTCACTGAGGAACCGCCCCCACAACCCCGCTCCCCAGTCTTTCTCAGGGACCCGGTGGGAGGACATGGCTACCTCATAGGCCCGGAACCATTGCCCTATGTCATCATTCCTGTAGAACTCTTTAACTACATCTTTTGGGATGTACACCCTTGACTCTACCTGCACCGGCGTTGCGCTGCCACCAGAGGGAGTGTTTTCCAAACTCTTCTCTTTTATTGCCAGTTCCCTCATTCTGGCGTCGTGCTCCATCTGTAGCTTTCTTTCTTCAAGAGCCATCTTCTTGCTCTCTAGCTCCATTTGGCCATTCAATTTCAACTTTGCCAAAGTAACCTCATGATCTCTTGCGGCCTGTCTGTCTGCCAGCTCCTCTGGCGACAGGCCTCTGCCAAAACTGTGGACACTCTCTGCTAGCTCCACTGGCACAATCCCAGGTACAACATCATCCGCTGCATTCCTTGATTCCATCCAGGCTCTCAGCGCCTTTTGGAGTTGTCCTTTGAGCTTGCACCCTCTGTGTGGAACCTTGAGTTCCTTGCAGAACCGCTGGAGTTGGGTTCTGGAGTAGCTGTCCAGTTTTGATGCATCCCATTCCTCTTCCATTCCAGAGGCTTCAGATGCTGTTTTCTCTGTGATGTTTGAGCCCGGCATGGCTTCAAACGCAAGGGATCTTCTTTTTTCTTGGCAAGCGAAATTAAAATTCTAAAAGTTCTGTGGCTTAAGCTACTGGACTGTCCACTGTGCAATGGTTAGCAATCACTGCGCAGACAATAAGAACGCAAATCCGTAAATCCGCACCGCTGCCACCAATGTTAGAATCCGGGGTCTCTGGTTGGCGCAGGTATGCACTTGCGACAAGCAGGGACCCTTTCCTCTAAGTCAGGGCAAAGGATCACCTCTTTAAAAATAACCCCTGCTCACCCTCTAGGTAACGTGGCGCGAGCAGTCAGGCTAAATTTCCAGAGGGCATCTAGGTTAAGCGTTCAAATTGTCCCACACAACAATCACCTCCCCACCACACAAAGACACAAGGCTGTATTTATCAAAAATATGGTTCTTTATATAAAAGGTCTTCTTTCTGGCAGGTTGCATAAATACAGTTCACTTGGCAATATTATGTTCCAGTTACTTTTGTAGGCTTAAGGGCAGTCCATAGATCTTAAAAGGCCACACTTGGGTTTCAAAGGAAGTCTTTAGAGTATTCTTACGCTTTGTAGTGCTTTCAGCTGCTTCTTACCGCTATTTTTCAGCCGCCGTGCCGTTTCCCACGCTTCTCGCGTGAGACGCGCAACTACCGGCCTTGAACCACACGGGCCGTACTCCGGAGAGGGCGTGTCGAACGTACGCAGGCCAAAGCTCACGCTACTCGCGTGAGCGCCGCTGCGGGCTTCACGGAAGGCACGGTCCGTGCAGGGTGATCGACCCCTCCTTCCCGGGTGACTTTGTGAGGCTGATCCGGTTCACTCGGAGCACCAGCAGGCAGGTGAGAGGCGAACGGCCTCACTGGGCAGTTCAGGGCGGCGAAACTCAAGGTGAGGGCAGACCCGCTTCCGATGCTGGGCTGGCAGTAGGCAGCGCGTCAAGCATGCATAGGGCGCGAAATACTCTGTTCATTGGGGGCAAATGTTCGCTGCGGTCTGCAGGGGTTGCACACGAGTGTCCCACGTCGCGTCTGGGTCCCGGCTCCTCCGTGGACCTGGATGCTTCGTGGGGGCACTCTTCCGCGGCGACACACCTACCCACGGGGTCAGAAGTCGAGGGCAGCCTCGGAGGCACTTTGTCAGCGCGTCGCGCTGTCGGCTGAGTTCAGGAGTTGCTCTGTGCGTCGCAGGTCCTCACAGGGGCCTCCACACCCGGGGGTCGCAGAGGCTCGGCGCTTGGAGCCTGGTCAGTTTCTTCTTCGCTGGGCGAGCTACGGCTCGGGGGGCAGCTGCTTGCTGGGTTCGGGCCAGTCAGGCCTTTACGGTGCTCACAGCAGCCCCGGTGGGCGGCAGTCGCAGTGCTCAGATAGAGGGGGGGGCACACAGGTACTCGGGGGCCAGCGTTCAAGGCCACCTCCAGCAGCTCCTCTTCTTCTTGGAAAGTAGCGCCCACTGTTCCTGGGGCGCAGATCAGGGGGCAAGTTCACACGCAAGCCCTTGGAGAGTGTTTGCAAAGGCACAAGTTGAGTTCAAGTCTTTTTCTTCAGGCTTTCTTTCTCCTTCCAGCAGACAGGCACCCACTGCAGGCCAGTCTCTCAGGCAGAGAGACAGTATTCCTCCTTCAGCTTCTCCAGGTCCTTCTCCTTCAGGCAGAGTTTCTTCTTGGCGCAAACAGGATCTAATTTCTTAGGAGCCAGGCTCCTACTTTTATACACCAATTCTTTTGTTCTTTAGCGCCAGGGGGCCTGGGCCTGGCTCAGTCCAGTTTTTGGAGCACTTTGTTGTGGTGACTCTGCGCTTTCCTTTCAGCAGCAGGGCAGAGACATCAGCCGCTCCACAGGGGGCGGCGCCGGCTTTGTGCTGGCAGAGCACAGGTCTATTCAAGAGTCAGGGTGTACTCCTCCCACCCATCCTGGTGTAATCTCTCTACCCACCACCTGGCAGCAAACCTGTCTCTGGGGTTTCCCCAACCCTGCTCCTTACTGTTGCTAGGCAGAACACACACACACACAGCGCAGAGGCGGACTGAATGGCCAGATCAGTAAATACTAACTTTCTAAAAGTAGTACTTACAAACGCAGGATATTAAAATAAACTTTACTAAAAGAAGTATTTTATTATTCTGAGTTCAGGCATACTAAACATGACTTTCTACCATGCTCTATGAGTCCACTGGGATTACAGGGTGTAGTAATTCCAGCAGCCCATTCTGGCCTATGGAGAGCAGGTAGCCTTCAATAGTGAAAAACGAAAATGGCTGTAATTCACTATTAAGACATGCCACACACATCAGGGCATGTCCTACCTTATGCCTACAATGCACCCTGCCCTTGGGCCTACCAGAGGGGTGACTAATATGTAGTTAAGGGAAGGTTTAGGGACTGGCAAGTGGGTGCACTTGCGCAGTCAGCGCGACAGTACCAGACTGCGCGCAGGTTCTGCAGTGGCAGATCCTAGACACATTTTACTAGGCCGCTTCTGTGGGTGGCACAACCAGTGCTGCAAGCCCACCAGCAGCATTTGTATTTACAAGCCCTGGCACTCCTGGTGCACTTTACTAGGGGCTGACAGTAAACCAAATAAACCAATCATGGACACCAATCAATGTATACATTTTTAAAAGGGAGCACTTGCACTGTGGCACTGATCAGCAGTGTCACAGTGCTCTGAGCAGCTAACACCAACAAAACACAATGAGGCACATCAGCAAAAAGTGGAAGGGAGACTCACGCCAAGGTGCCAGGTCTAACAGGCGATAAAATTATCGCCGCTTTTCGGCCGAAAACGGCCGCAAAAGCGGCGATCATTTTATATCGCCTGCTTGTTGATATGCCCCTTCGTGCCTTTTCTCCCTTTTCCCTTTTCACCTTTCCTGTGTGATTCTTACGCTCTACGCGCCCCTGAGCTCGGTGTGGTGTTGGTCTTGTTTGTAAAGAAAAAAAGAAAGAGAACAACCACATACTCACCGTCTCCTCTTCTCTTTTTCCTCTGCGTGCGTCCTGGGGTGCGTCCATCACTAGTCCCAAAACCTGAAGAAGAAGTGGAAAAAAGAAGCTCTGTGAAAACGGTCTCAATACGAAAAAAGAAATGCACACAACCACAGGACATTAATCAGGAACAGGCAACCTCTAAAAAAGAGGAAAGAAAGAAGGACTGTAGAGTGAGAAAGAACTGCTCCTACTATAAGTTGTTTTCTTTTCTTTTAGAAATATTCAAATAAACAGCCACAATTGAGCCCATAGTCTGGCCTCCTAGATTTTGTTTCCAACCCTCCCTCCGACACTTACAAAATGTACAATGTTGTTTTAGGCATATGGTCATTTTACACTGTATACTGCTATTATTGGGGCATATCAACAAGCAGGCGATAAAAAATTATCGCCGCTTTTGCGGCCGTTTTCGGCCGAAAAGCGGCGATAATTTTATCGCCTAACCAGCAAGGTCACGCTAACGCGTGAAACCTTGCTTTAGCGTCAGGATTCCTAACGCCCAGCTTTGCATCTCTAATGAGATGCAAAGTGGGCGTTCCTGACCCGGCATGACAGGAAAAATGTCGCTAAGCGACATTTCTCCTATCAGCAAGCCTAACGCTATGAAGCATAGAGTCAGGAAAAGTAGCGATAACCCCTGTTATCGCTACCTTCCTTACGCCTGCTTCAGGACTGACTTAACCATGATATCCTATGGAAGGTGGATATCATGGGTAAATTTGTGAGTCCCTATCTAAACTGGGATGGTATGGTGAGCAAAAGAACAATGTATTTAACCCAGATCTTTTGACTGGGGGTGAATGTATGATTTACTCAGCATTCCGCCTATCATTTGTTTGCATAGCGATTCTGTACTTTTACAAAATATATTTTAACGACGTGTGTACATAAGTCTGGCTTCGAATTTGTAATAAACCCATACTTAATCTCATCTACTGACTTTGGGTCCTCACTGTGTGGACAAATCGGTTACACTGTGTATTGAGCCTTTGGATGATGTTAACACCCTTTTATTCCTTAGGCACCTAAAAGGGTCAGTTAAATGGAAATTTGGACAGAGGGCTCAGTGCTCTAGCAAAGCCAGTGAAGCCTTTCAAATAGCCAATACAAAAATGTTGTTTTTATGAAGAATTAATCACTTAGCAAAAAGAGATCAAACAGCTAGAGAACTTCCTTACAGGGAAGATTGAGGCGCCGATCACGATCCTGTAAAAACCGGGTACGAACCGTCGGACGGAGCATATTCTCCGTCCGACGCGTACCCGGTCGTCAAAATCTACCAACATGGAATTACGATTCGCACGGAAACACCATTTCCGTACGAATAGTACAAAACCCCGACCGACGAAAATAAACCTACAAACGCGATCCGGGAAAGCGCCGACCTGACGTCGGGACGCTCGCAGCCTGCCATTCAGGAACCAGGAATTACGATTCGCACCGACGTCATCCCGCACGGTGAATATTTTCCGGCAGCCAAAAACTGCCGGGAAATCAGGACGACGCGAACAAGGAGTACCAGTACGCGACGGACAGACAGGACAACGCGAACAAGGAGTACCCGTACGCGACGGACAGACATGGACCCGAACCTACGTGTCATCCCGGCCCTCATAGCAGTCGACCTCCTCTACAGGTTACGACGCAGACGCCGCAGAAGGTCAGAACAACAAAGGGAGGGGGGAAAGGGGGGGGCAGGACCAGGGGCAGGCCACAAAACCCCCACCATAGTCACACAGCACACATGCCCTGGACATACCTGACCCTCAGGCCCTGGTCACTACGAGGGGGTGGGGGCGTGTCCAGCTAAGCCAGCGACCGCCACAACGGAAGTTCTTGATGACGCGAACCGGCAACACAACCAGAGAGGTACGTCCCGTACCCACGCCTTAAGAGCGTGGGTACGATTCGTACCACGCCCACACCTACGTCACCCCAACAATGGCGGGACGGCTCGTACCCACGTGGCAAAGGCCTGGGTACGGCCCGCACAAGCATCACATAGCGTGGGGACGGATATGTACGGACCGTACCCCCACCCCGTATGCATGGAGTGTACCCCCAACCCCAACAGTGTAAGTACGACACATACCCCCACCCGCGTATGCAAGGAGCGTACCCCCATGCCAACAGTGTAAGTACGACACGTACCCCCACCCGCGTATGCCAGGAGCGTACCCCCCATGCCAACATTATACGTACGACACGTCCCCCCACCTGCGTATGCATGGAGCGTACCCCCATGCCAACAGTGTAAGTACGACACGTACCCCCACCCGCGTATGCAAGGAGCGTACCCCCCACCCCAACAGTGTAAGTACGACCCGTACCCCCACCTGCGTACGTATGGAGCGTACCCCCACCCCAACAGTGTAAGTACAACCCGTACCCTCACCCGCGGACGTATGGAGCGAACCCCCACCCCAACAGTGTATGTACGACCCGTACCCTCACCCGCGTTCGTATGGAGCGAACCCCCACCCCAACAGTGTATGTACGACCCGTACCCTCACACGCGTACGTATGGAGCGTACCCCCCACCCCAACAGTGTAAGTACGACACGTACCCCCACCCGCGTATGCAAGGAGCATACCCCCCACCCAACAGTGTAAGTACGACACGTCCCCCCACCCGCGTATGCATGGAGCGTACCCCCCATGCCAACAGTGTAAGTACGACACGTCCCCCCACCCGTATGCATTGAGCGTACCCCCCACCCCAACAGTGTAAGTACGACCCGTACCCCCATGGAGCGAACCCACACACGTGTATGGACAAAGCGTACATATTGTTAAATAGGAGGGGTGTGTGCAGAGTCCTCCCAGCAGTGCCCAGACATAGGAGGGGTGGGTGCCTATCACTCCCAGCAGTGCCCAGAGACAGGAGGGGTGTGTGCAGAGTCCTCCCAGCAGAGCCCAGAGACAGGAGGGGTGGGTGACTATCACTCCCAGCAGTGCCCAGAGACAGGAGGGGTGTGTGCAGAGTTGTTAGAAGGCAACCTCAGAGGGGCCCGGAGGGGGCCCTGACTGTCCTGAGACCCACCCTCAAAGTATCGTAGCCGGGCACTGGCGGGAGACTCCGCAGGGGAGGAATCTCGTATCTAGGATCGTACACTCGGCACCACACGACAAAGAGACACCACACCGAGAGTTCTTAGGATTCAACTTTTATCAAATCAAAGTGGTAGGATCTTTATGATCAGCAAGGCAGATATTTACAAGCAGAGCGTGGGCTCACAGAGTCTTGGCGGGGGTAGGAGGTAGCGGGACAGTCTTTGGGGGGATATGGATCAAATGCAGGAGCGTACCCGGCGCACAGCTCACAATCCTCGAGCTGGGGGATATGCTTGTCGTCGTGGGGTCCGGCGGGACCAAAGAGAGTCTGGGGGAGCCACGAGTCACTCAGCAGGCTCAAGCACAAGTTCGGAGGTCTTACGATCTTCAGGGAGCCGCGAGTCACTCAGCAGGGCTCAAGCACAAGTTCGGAGGTCTTACGATCTTCAGGGAGCCGCGAGTCACTCAGCAGGCTCAGGTACCAGTTCGGAGGTCTTACGATCTTCGGGGAGCCGCGAGTCACTCAGCAGGGCTCAAGCACAAGTTCGGAGGTCTACGATCTTCAGGGAGCCGCGAGTCACTCAGCAGGGCTCAGATGTTCCAAAACGAATCTGCCGGACAGTCCCAGAGCACCCCTTGTTATAGGTCGTCCCCTCTTTGATGTCCGGAGTCTGTGCAGGCAGGGGTCTTGTCACCTGGGGGTCGCTTGTCGAGGTTTCCTGCCATTGTCTTTTGATCCTTTCAGGGCCGGGTCGGGAGGAGTCCCAGACACCCAGCAGGCGTGGAGCCAGCCCTCAGGGAGGCCGGAGGGCCGATCGAAACCCATCGTTCCAGGGGAGTTCAGAGGTGCGATAGAAACTGCTCCTCCCTCTCTCCCCCTGGAAGCGTGATGTCCTCCAGCCGGAGTGGCGCCTCTAGGCCCGGGTTGTGCTGGGGCCGGGCGGCCGTCTTGGTGCATGAAGTGGGCACGCGTGCCTGGGGTGGCCGAAAGGAGAGAGGCCATGGACGGGGATGCCCGGGTCGCGGGTGTGTGTACTGGTGGGGAGGATCGGCTGGGCCGTGTGCTTGGGGTCCCTGGTACCAGGTTAGGTAGTGCGAGGACAGGAAGAGCCATGCTACGAGGCCGGGTCTAACAAGAGTCCTCCCAGCAGAGCCCAGAGACAGGAGGGGTGGGTGCAGAGTTCTCCCAGCAGTGCCCAGACAAAGGAGGGGTGTGTGCAGAGTCCTCCCAGCAGTGCCCAGACACAGGAGGGGTGTGTGCAGAGTCCTCCCAGCAGTGCCCGGAGACAGGAGGGGTGGGTGCCTATCACTCCCAGCAGTGCCCAGACACAGGAGGGGTGTGTGCAGAGTCCTCCCAGCAGTGCTCAGACACAGGAGGGGTGTGTGCAGAGTCCTCCCAGCAGTGCCCAGAGACAGGAGGGGTGGGTGCCTATCACTCCCAGCAGTGCCCAGACACAGGAGGGGTGGGTGCAGAGTCCTCCCAGCAGTGCCCAGACGCAGGAGAGGTGGATGCAGAGTCCTCCCAGCAGTGCCCAGAGACAGGAGGGGTGGGTGCCTATCACTCCCAGCAGTGCCCAGAGACAGGAGGGGTGGGTGCAGAGTCCTCCCAGCAGTGCCCAGAGACAGGAGGGGTGGGTGCCTATCACTCCAGGCAGTGCCCAGAGACAGGAGGGGTGGGTGCCTATCACTCCCAGCAGTGCCCAGAGACAGGAGGGGTGGGTGCAGAGTCCTCCCAGCAGTGCCCAGAGACAGGAGGGGTGGGTGCCTATCACTCACAGCAGTGCCCAGAGACAGGAGGGGTGGGTGCCTATCACTCCCAGCAGTGCCCAGAGACAGGAGGGGTGTGTGCCTATCACTCCCAGCAGTGCCCAGAGACAGGAGGGGTGTGTGCAGAGTCCTCCCAGCAGAGCCCAGAGACAGGAGGGGTGGGTGCAGAGTCCTCCCAGCAGTGCCCAGACACAGGAGGGGTGGGTGCCTATCACTCCCAGCAGTGCCCAGAGACAGGAGGGGTGGGTGCCTATCACTCCCAGCAGTGCCCAGACGCAGGAGAGGTTGGTGCAAAGTCCTCCCAGCAGTGCCCAGAGACAGGAGGGGTGGGTGCCTATCACGCCCAGCAGTGCCCAGACACAGGAGGGGTGGGTGCCTATCACTCCCAGCAGTGCCCAGAGACAGGAGGGGTGTGTGCAGAGTCCTCCCAGCAGAGCCCAGAGACAGGAGGGGTGGGTGCAGAGTCCTCTCAGCAGTGCCCAGACACAGGAGGGGTGGGTGCCTATCACTCCCAGCAGTGCCCAGAGACAGGAGGGGTGGGTGCCTATCACTCCCAGCAGTGCCCAGAGACAGGAGGGGTGTGTGCAGAGTCCTCCCAGCGGAGCCCAGAGACAGGAGGGGTGGGTGCAGAGTCCTCCCAGCAGTGCCCAGACACAGGAGGGGTGGGTGCCTATCACTCCCAGCAGTGCCCAGAGACAGGAGGGGTGGGTGCAGAGTCCTCCGAGCAGTGCCCAGAGACAGGAGGGGTGGGTGCAGAGTCCTCCCAGCAGTGCCCAGACACAGGAGGGGTGGGTGCCTATCACTCCCAGCAGTGCCCAGAGACAGGAGGGGTGGGTGCCTATCACTCCCAGCAGTGCCCAGAGACAGGAGGGGTGGGTGGAGAGTCCTCCCAGCAGTGCCCAGAGACAGGAGGGGTGGGTGCCTATCACTCACAGCAGTGCCCAGAGACAGGAGGGGTGGGTGCCTATCACTCCCAGCAGTGCCAAGAGACGGGAGGGGTGTGTGCCTATCACTCCCAGCAGTGCCCAGAGACAGGAGGGGTGTGTGCAGAGTCCTCCCAGCAGAGCCCAGAGACAGGAGGGGTGGGTGCAGAGTCCTCCCAGCAGTGCCCAGACACAGGAGGGGTGGGTGCCTATCACTCCCAGCAGTGCCCAGAGACAGGAGGGCTGGGTGCCTATCACTCCCAGCAGTGCCCAGACGCAGAAGAGGTGGGTGCAGAGTCCTCCCAGCAGTGCCCAGAGACAGGAGGGGTGGGTGCCTATCACTCCCAGCAGTGCCCAGACACAGATGGGGTGGGTGCCCATCACTCCCAGCAGTGCCCAGAGACAGGAGGGGTGTGTGCCTATCACTCCCAGCAGTGCCCAGAGACAGGAGGGGTGTGTGCAGAGTCCTCCCAGCAGTGCTCAGACACAGGAGGGGTGGGTGCCTATCACTCCCAGCAGTGCCCAGAGACAGGATGGGTGTGTGCCTATCACTCCCAGCAGTGCCCAGAGACAGGAGGGGTGTGTGCAGAGTCCTCCCAGCAGTGCCCAGACACAGGAGGGGTGGGTGCCTATCACTCCCAGCAGAGCCCAGAGACAGGAGGGGTGGGTGCAGAGTCCTCCCAGCAGTGCCCAGACACAGGAGGGGTGGGTGCCTATCACTCCCAGCAGTGCCCAGAGACAGGAGGGGTGGGTGCAGAGTCCTCCCAGCAGTGCCCAGAGACAGGAGGGGTGGGTGCAGAGTCCTCCCAGCAGTGCCCAGAGACAGGAGGGGTGGGTGCCTATCACTCCCAGCAGTGCCCAGAGACAGGAGGGGTGGGTGCCTATCACTCCCAGCAATGCCCAGAGACAGAAGGGGTGGGTGCCTATCACTCCCAGCAGTGCCCAGAGACAGGAGGGGTGGGTGCAGAGTCCTCCCAGCAGTGCCCAGACGCAGGAGAGGTGGGTGCAGAGTCCTCCCAGCAGTGCCCAGAGACAGGAGGGGTGGGTGCCTATCACTCCCAGCAGTGCCCAGAGACAGGAGGGGTGGGTGCAGAGTCCTCCCAGCAGTGCCCAGAGACAGGGGGGGTGAGTGCCTATCACTCCCAGCAGTGCCCAGAGACAGGAGGGGTGGGTGCCTATCACTCACAGCAGTGCCCAGAGACAGGAGGGGTGGGTGCCTATCACTCCCAGCAGTGCCCAGAGACAGGAGGGGTGTGTGCCTATCACTCCCAACAGTGCCCAGAGACAGGAGGGGTGTGTGCAGAGTCCTCCCAGCAGAGCCCAGAGACAGGAGGGGTGGGTGCAGAGTCCTCCCAGCAGTGCCCAGACACAGGAGGGGTGGGTGCCTATCACTCCCAGCAGTGCCCAGAGACAGGAGGGGTGGGTGCCTATCACTCCCAGCAGTGCCCAGAGACAGGAGGGGTGGGTGCCTATCACTCCTAGCAGTGCCCAGAGACAGGAGGGGTGTGTGCAGAGTCCTCCCAGCGGAGCCCAGAGACAGGAGGGGTGGGTGCAGAGTCCTCCCAGCAGTGCCCAGACACAGGAGGGGTGGGTGCCTATCACTCCCAGCAGTGCCCAGAGACAGGAGGGGTGGGTGCAGAGTCCTCCCAGCAGTGCCCAGAGACAGGAAGGGTGGGTGCAGAGTCCTCCCAGCAGTGCCCAGACATAGGAGGGGTGGGTGCCTATCACTCCCAGCAGTGCCCAGAGACAGGAGGGGTGGGTGCCTATCACTCCCAGCAGTGCCCAGAGACAGGAGGGGTGGGTGCAGAGTCCTCCCAGCAGTGCCCAGAGACAGGAGGGGTGGGTGCCTATCACTCACAGCAGTGCCCAGAGACAGGAGGGTGGGTGCCTATCACTCACAGCAGTGCCCAGAGACAGGAGGGGTGTGTGCCTATCACTCCCAGCAGTGCCCAGAGACAGGAGGGGTGTGTGCAGAGTCCTCCCAGCAGAGCCCAGAGACAGGAGGGGTGGGTGCAGAGTCCTCCCAGCAGTGCCCAGACACAGGAGGGGTGGGTGCCTATCACTCCCAGCAGTGCCCAGAGACAGGAGGGCTGGGTGCCTATCACTCCCAGCAGTGCCCAGACGCAGAAGAGGTGGGTGCAGAGTCCTCCCAGCAGTGCCCAGAGACAGGAGGGGTGGGTGCCTATCACTCCCAGCAGTGCCCAGACACAGGAGGGGTGGATGCCCATCACTCCCAGCAGTGCCCAGAGACAGGAGGGGTGTGTGCCTATCACTCCCAGCAGTGCCCAGAGACAGGAGGGGTGTGTGCAGAGTCCTCCCAGCAGTGCCCAGACACAGGAGGGGTGGGTGCCTGTTGGACCCGGCCTCGTAGAATGGCCCTCCGTGCCCCCGCACCACCGAAACCTGGTACCTGCAGCCCAAGCACATGGCCCAGCCGACCCTCCCCACCAGGACACACGCACCGACCCGGACCTCCCCGTCCATGGCCTCTCTCCTTTCGGCCACCCCGGGCCCGCGTGCCCACTTCATGCACCAAGATGGCCGCCCAGCCCCAGCGCGACCCGGGCCTAGAGGCGCCACTCCGGCTGGAGGACATCACGCTTCCAGGGGATGAGAGAGGGTGGAGCAGTTTCTATCGCACCTCTGAACTCCCCTGGGACGATGGGTTTCGATCGGCCCTCCGGCCTCCCTGAGGGCTGGCTCCGTGCCTGCTGGGTGTCTGGGACTCCTCCCGACCTGGCCCTGAAAGGATCAAAAGACAATAGCAGGAAATCCCGACAAGCGACCCCCAGGTGACAAGACCCCTGCCTGCACAGACTCCGGACATCACAGAGGGGTCGACCTATAACAAGGGGTGCTCTGGGTCTGTCCGGAGATTCGACGCTGGAACAACGAGAGCCTGCCGACGTGGCCGCGGCTCCTGGAACTTGGACCCTCCTGAGCCCTGCTGAGTGACTCGCGGCTCCCTGAAGATCGTAAGACCTCCGAACTTGTACCTGAGCCTGCTGAGTGACTCGCGGCTCCCTGAAGATCGTAAGACCTCCGAACTTGTACCTGAGCCTGCTGAGTGACTCACGGCTCCCTGAAGATCGTAAGACCTCCGAACTTGTACCTGAGCCTGCTGAGTGACTCGCGGCTCCCCGAAGATCGTAAGACCTCCGAACCTGCACCTGAGCCTGCTGAGTGACTCGCGGCTCCCTGAAGATCGTAAGACCTCCGAACTTGAGCCTGAGCCTGCTGAGTGACTCGCGGCTCCTTGAAGATTGCAAGACCTCCGAACCTGTACCTGAGCCCGCTGAGTGACTCGCGGCTCCAACAGACTCTCACGGTCCCGCCGGACCCCGACTACAACAACGTATCCCCCAGCTCGAGGATTGTGAGCTGTGCGCCGGATACGTCCCTGCTTTGAACCTTTACCAGAGACTGTCCCGCTACCCCCTACCCCTTCCGAGACTCTTGAGCCCGTGCTCACCTTGTACATATTTGCAGTGATAACCTACTTGATAAAGATTGATTTCTAAGAATACCCGGTGTGGTCACTCTGTGTCGTGTGGTGCCAGAAGTACGATCCTAGATACGAGATTCCTCCCCCTGGGGAGTCTCCCGCCAGTGCCCGGCTACGATACTTCGAGGGTGGGTCTCAGGGTAGTCAGGACCCCTTCCAGGCTCCTCTGAGGTCGCCGTCTAACATTGGTGGCAAGCGACGGGATTCGGGCCCATCACCTAGAGATCGTACCGTGAACAACGGAAGCACTACCGACAAAGATGGCAGAAGGAAGCGCCGTGAGCCCCGCAGAAACCAACGCCAACAGGGTGTTCCAGGTGGAGCATCTAGAAGAATACACACACAAAGAGCTAAAGCAATTTTGCAAAGAACTTAAAATCGCTACCACTGGTCTCAACACTAAAGAGGATTTGCAGAAAGCACTGAAAACTTGGGTGGAGACCGGGGCCTCCCGCCCGGAAGGCACGGGGGAGCGCCCCGACGAAGCCGAACCCCCCCAAAGTGAAAGCAGTAGCAATCAGGTGCGAGGCATCGTACCAGACGGGGGCCTATCCCCGGAAGAGCTCGCGGACAGAGAGAGAAGCCGCAATCATGAACTCGAGTTAGCCAAACTCAAAATCGAGGGCGAATTGAAGTTAGCGGAAAAAAAGCTAGCAGTAGAGCAAATGCGTGTACAAGGCGAACTAGAAGAAAAGAAGCTCCAACGGGAGCACGAAGGAAGGAAGCTCCAACTGGAGCACGAACGCAGCTTGAAGGAACTCGAGCTCAAGGCCAGAAACGAGGAAGGGAGGCCCCCGGGAAACCGAGAGACGGCCTCCCCAGCGGAACAGAAGGTCCACATCCCCAAGGATGTGGTCAAGGAATATTATAAAAACGATGACATTCAGCAATGGTTCAGGGCCTACGAGGTCGCCATGACCTCCCATCGGATCCCGCAGAAGGACTGGGGGGCGGGGTTGTGGGGGCGGTTTCTGAGCGAAGGAAGGGACACCCTGCTCGACCTACCCCTTGTAACGCCCTGAACGTCTCAGGATCGTTTAACAGACACGACAAGGAGGACGCAACCACTAGTGAAGGGTTAGTTGTTTTAATGAAGGCAAATATAATACAAAGAATAAACAAGTTATAGTCACTGGAATCCTCCAGGCTAAGTACGTTACCAGCCCACAGCACGGATGGTCCTAACCGTCCTCTGCATATACGCCGGTCCCGGCGTATGCCAACAGAGGGCAGAAATGAAATGGCCGACAATGCCAATCGGTAGGCTGTGAGGGGCACGAAGAGTGTTGGGGAGAATCGAGGAGTCAGGGAAACACCCAGCCGGGGTCTCTACCTGAAGGGAGCAGCCGCTCAACCTCTTCCTCAGACTGCACCGGGACGCGGAGTCACCTCCTGGTGATGCGTCACCGATACCCCAATCACAAGCAAGAAGACTGAACCGAGAGCAGCCGCTCGATCGATCCTGTGGACTTCCGAGTCTGTAACGCGGCAAACACCTCCTGGTGTGCGTTACAGCTGGCAGTCCCTGTGTCTCTGGTCGGGCTGGGAGTTACGACTCCAACCAGCAAAAGCGCCACTGCGCTTGGACTCAGCCGAGTCAAAAAGCGAAGCTCAATGGTTGACCGGTAGAGCTTCCGGGTCCTTCACAGGTGACGATGGGGCAAGACACGGCCCAGGGAGTAACGACTCGACCTACCTCCGTTCTTGCCTTACTGGAGCACCACTCCGGAACACTGCTCTTCACGAAGCAGGTACGTCGGTGTGAACACAATATCCGACAGCGTTGTACCTCCCGGTTCCTCCCTTTATAGGGCGTGTTTTCCTTGAGTTATGTAACAGCTCTCCTGTTTACATAAGGGCGTGTTTCCTTGAGTTATGTAACAGCTCTCCTGTTTACATAAGGGCGTGTTTCCCTTGAGTTATGTAACAGCTCTCCTGTTTACATAAGGGCGTGTTTCCCTTGAGTTATGTAACAGCTCTCCTGTTTACATAAGGGCGTGTTTTCCTTGAGTTATGTAACAGCTCTCCTGTTTACATAAGGGCGTGTTTCCCTTGTATGACAGGAATTCTTGACACCCCTCTCCCTGCAGACCTCCTATAGCCACATGAAAGAGGCTCTACTCACAAGATACGGCCTCACCCCAGAAATGTACCGTCAGCGATTCCGGGACTGCAGGAAGATCCCGGGCACCACCTGGGTGGAGTATGTAAACTTTTTCAGTCGGGCCTTCGATGGGTGGATCAAGGGCAGCAAAGTCACCACCCTTGCCGAACTCACTGACCTCATGTTGTGGGAACATCTGGCTGCGAACTGCTTCATAGAACTACGTCAGCATCTGCTTGACAGCAAGCTCACAGATCCCCGGAAGCTGGCTGTGGAGGCCGACCGCTGGACCAACACCCGGGTCCCCCGGGGCATGGTAGGAGAGTACCCCCGAGCCAGTCAGGGACCACCCCGCCAGAGTGGGGGAGGGAACCAGGGAGGGCCGAGAGAGTCCCAGCCTAGCCCCCCGAAGACACAACCTCCACCTTTCCCGGCGCCCCCCCCACCAGTGACAGGGCCCCCTGGGAGACGGGGACACCGGGTGACCGTCACATGTTTCCGTTGCCAGAAACCCGGGCACTACGCCAATGACCCAGAGTGCCCCATGGCCACCCAAGTCTCCCCTACCACCCCTGCGAGACAGATAGCCAACGTAGCCCTGGGGGAGGAGGTTGAGGAAGCCGAGGAGTGGGAACCCGCAGCGATGGCCCTAGTATCCCTGGGAGATAGGGAGATGATCCCTGGTAGCCTCCTACCCTCCAACACACAGAAAAACGGGCAGCTCGTCAAGATCAATGGCCACCAAGTAGAGGCCCTGCGGGACACCGGGGCCAGTATCACCGGTGTCCTCAGGCACCTAGTCCCCGAGGAGCAGATCCTCCCCAACGTCTTTTGCCCCGTAATATCCGCAGACAATAGAGAAAGTATGTGTCAGGTAGCCCTGGTGCCGTTTGAGTGGGGAGGGGTGATAGGTAAACTCAAGGTGGCCGTAAGAACCTCCCAGCCGGTCGACTGCCTCTTAGGGAACGACCTGGAGAGTTCTCCCTGGAAGCACGTCGAGCGCAAGGCCCACCTAGGAATGATGGGACTCCCCGAGTGGGTGTGCGCCACCACCCGATCTATGTCAGCCCGACTCACTCCCCGGAGAGAAGTCGGAAGCACCCCGATCGAAGAGACCAGTACAGTCCCCGCCGAGGGTCCTCCCGTCCCCCCATCAGAAGGGTCCGTCGCCCGCGACGACCCCGCACCATCCGACCCCGCCCCGGTCCCCGAGTTGGGAGATCTACCCGAGTTGGCCCATTGGCGCCACGAGGGCGGGCCCACCCGGGAAGAATTTTGCCGGGAGCAAGCCACTTGTCCTTCCCTGGTCGGGCTGCGGCGCCAGGCCGAGGGCCAAGCCGCAGGTGACCAGACCGGGACGCACCGAATCTATTGGGAAAATAACATCTTGTACAGTGAGCAGAAGTCGGTGGAACTGGGATCCGGACGGGTACTGGTGGTACCCCTCCGCTTCCGAGATTTCCTCCTGGGCTTAGCCCACGACGTCCCCCTCGCCGGCCACCTGGGTCAGGACAAGACCTACAGCCGTCTCGTGACCCATTTTTACTGGCCTAGAATGAGAGCAGCGGTAGAAGCCCACTGCAAGTCCTGCCCCACGTGCCAGGCTAGTGGGAAGAGTGGGGGGAAGCGCAAGGCTCCCCTCCAACCCTTCCCGGTCGTCAGTACCCCTTTTGAACGAGTCGGAATCGACATCGTGGGACCACTGGACCCCCCCACCTCCCAAGGTCACCGTTTCATCTTAGTCCTAGTGGACCACGCCACCCGCTATCCTGAGGCTATTCCCCTACGCACCATTACGGCCCCCGTGGTGGGCCGGGCCCTGATGGGGATCTTTTCCAGGGTGGGTTTTCCCCGCGAGGTCGTGAGCGATCGCGGCACTAATTTTATCTCGAAATATATGACGTCCCTGTGGCAACAATGTGGGGTGTCCTATAAGTTCACCACCCCGTACCATCCCCAAGGGAACGGCCTAGTAGAAAGGTTTAATAGGACTTTGAAAGGGATGATCGCTGGCCTAGAAGAGCCCCTCCGGCGTAAGTGGGACGTCCTGCTCCCCTGCCTCTTGTTCGCTTACCGGGAGGTCCCCCAGAAGTCCTTAGGGTTCAGCCCGTTTGAATTACTCTATGGACACCCCGTCCGAGGTCCCCTCAGTTTGGTTAAGGAAGGGTGGGAGGCAGCACCCCAGACCACCCCCCGAGATGTGTTCCAATACGTCCTGGCTCTCCGGAACCAGACCAGGAAGTTCCGAGAACTGGCCGAGGCCAACCTGGAGGCAAGTCAAGAAGAGATGAAGCGCTGGTACGACCAGAATGCCACTCTGGTCGAGTTCCAGCCGGGCCAGCAGGGGTGGGTCATGGCCCCCGTGATGCCTGGCGCCCTCCAGAACCGATGGACTGGGCCCTACAAAGTGGTTGAGCGGAAGAGTCAAGTCACATACTTGGTGGACGTCCAGTCGCCTCGGGATCCCCTCCGGGTCCTGCACGTGAACCGCCTCAAGCCTCACTTCGTGCGGACAGAACTGAGCCTCCTGCTGGCCACCGATGACGGGGCCGAAGATGAGTCGGATCCCCTCCCGGACCTCCTGTGTGTCAAGGAGCAGGATGGCTCCGTGGAAGGAGTGAACCTCTCCCCAGCCCTCACTGCCCAGCAACAAGCGGACTGCCGCCAGCTCCTAAGACAATTTTCCGACCTCTTCTCCCTGACCCCCCGGGTCACCAACTGGTGTGTTCATGACGTGGACACCGGGGACAGCCCGCCGGTGAGACACCGAGCCTACCGGGTTCCTGACTGGGTCCGGTCCTGCATTCAAGCTGAAGTCTCGAAGATGTTGACCCTGGGGGTGATCGAGCCCTCTGACAGTCCCTGGGCCAGCCCCGTGGTCCTGGTCCCGAAGGCAGCGGCCCCCGGTGTCGCCCCGAGCTCCGATTCTGCGTGGACTACCGGGGGCTCAATGACGTTACCCGAGCCGATGCCCACCCCATTCCACGAGCCGACGAACTCATTGACCGACTAGGGGCAGCCCAGTTCCTCAGCACATTCGACCTCACCTGCGGATACTGGCAGATTGCGCTCACCGAAGGGGCCAAGGAGCGGTCCGCTTTCTCCACCCCCGATGGGCACTACCGCTTCCGCGTAATGACCTTCGGGATGAAAAATGCCCCGGCCACTTTCCAGCGACTGGTGAATAGGGTCCTGGCCGGGCTAGAGCAGTTCAGCGCGGCATATCTGGACGACATCGCTGTCTTCAGTTCAGAGTGGAGTGAGCACCTCCAGCACCTCCGGAGGGTGCTAACCGCCCTGCGCCAGGCAGGCCTCACAGTAAAAGCCAGCAAGTGCCAGATCCGGCAAGGATCCGTAGTCTACCTGGGGCACCAGGTCGGGAGCGGCCAGGTCGCCCCTCTACAGCCAAAGATCGACGCCATCCTGGCCTGGGAACCACCCATCACCCAAACGGAGGTCCGAGCCTTTCTGGGACTCACGGGCTACTACCGAAGATTCATTCGGGGGTATGGCAGCCTGGTCGGCCCTCTCACAGAACTCACGTCTAAAAGACAGCCAAAGAAAGTGCAGTGGACGGCTGCCTGCCAGGAAGCTTTCGATGCCCTAAAAAAAGCCATGTGTACTGCCCCCGTCCTCCACGCTCCCGACTACGCCAAGGAGTTCATAGTCCAGACCGATGCCTCCGAGCATGGCATTGGGGCCATCCTGTCCCAAGTGAATGACCAAGGCCTAGACCAGCCCGTCGCCTTCCTCAGTCGGCGGCTGTTGCCCCGAGAACAGAGATGGAGCACCATAGAGCGCGAAGCCTTTGCTGTGGTCTGGGCACTCAATAAGCTACGACCCTACCTGTTCGGCACCCATTTCAGAGTCCAAACTGACCATCGGCCCTTGCGATGGCTCATGCAGATGCGAGGAGAAAACCCCAAGCTACTGCGGTGGTCAATCTCCCTCCAGGGGATGGATTTCACCGTAGAACACCGCCCTGGTACGGACCACGCCAATGCTGATGGCCTCTCCCGGTTCTTCCGCCTCAGCGAAGAGAAACCCCCAAGATGATGGGCAGTTCTCTCCGGCTTTCAGCTGGGGGGGACGCGTATTGGACCCGGCCTCGTAGAATGGCCCTCCGTGCCCCCGCACCACCGAAACCTGGTACCTGCAGCCCAAGCACACGGCCCAGCCGACCCTCCCCACCAGGACACACGCACCGACCCGGACCTCCCCGTCCATGGCCTCTCTCCTTTCGGCCACCCCGGGCCCACGTGCCCACTTCATGCACCAAGATGGCCGCCCGGCCCCAGCGCGACCCGGGCCTAGAGGCGCCACTCCGGCTGGAGGACATCACGCTTCCAGGGGATGAGAGAGGGAGGAGCAGTTTCTATCGCACCTCTGAACTCCCCTGGGACGATGGGTTTCGATCGGCCCTCCGGCCTCCCTGAGGGCTGGCTCCGTGCCTGCTGGGTGTCTGGGACTCCTCCCGACCCGGCCCTGAAAGGATCAAAGGACAATAGCAGGAAATCCCGACAAGCGACCCCCAGGTGACAAGACCCCTGCCTGCACAGACTCCGGACATCACAGAGGGGTCGACCTATAACAAGGGGTGCTCTGGGTCTGTCCGGAGATTCGACGCTGGAACAACAAGAGCCTGCCGACGTGGTCGCGGCTCCTGGAACTTGGACCCTCCTGAGCCCTGCTGAGTGACTCGCGGCTCCCTGAAGATCGTAAGACCTCCGAACTTGTACCTGAGCCTGCTGAGTGACTCGCGGCTCCCTGAAGATCGTAAGACCTCCGAACTTGTACCTGAGCCTGCTGAGTGACTCGCGGCTCCCTGAAGATCGTAAGACCTCCGAACTTGTACCTGAGCCTGCTGAGTGACTCGCGGCTCCCCGAAGATCGTAAGACCTCCGAACCTGCACCTGAGCCTGCTGAGTGACTCGCGGCTCCCTGAAGATCGTAAGACCTCCGAACTTGTGCCTGAGCCTGCTGAGTGACTCGCGGCTCCTTGAAGATCGCAAGACCTCCGAACCTGTACCTGAGCCCGCTGAGTGACTCGCGGCTCCAACAGACTCTCACGGTCCCGCCGGACCCCCACTACAACAACGTATCCCCCAGCTCGAGGATTGTGAGCTGTGTGCCGGATACGTCCCTGCTTTGAACCTTTACCAGAGACTGTCCCGCTACCCCCTACCCCTTCCGAGACTCTTGAGCCCGTGCTCACCTTGTACATATTTGCAGTGATAACCTACTTGATAAAGATTGATTTCTAAGAATACCCGGTGTGGTCACTCTGTGTCGTGTGGTGCCAGAAGTACGATCCTAGATACGAGATTCCTCCCCCTGGGGAGTCTCCCGCCAGTGCCCGGCTACGATACTTCGAGGGTGGGTCTCAGGGTAGTCAGGACCCCTTCCAGGCTCCTCTGAGGTCGCCGTCTAACAGTGCCTATCACTCCCAGAAGTGCCCAGAGACAGGAGGGGTGGGTGCCTATCACTCCCAGCAGTGCCCAGAGACAGGAGTGGTGTGTGCAGAGTCCTCCCAGCAGAGCCCAGAGACAGGAGGGGTGGGTGCAGAGTCCTCCCAGCAGTGCCCAGACACAGGAGGGGTGGGTGCCTATCACTCCCAGCAGAGCCCAGAGACAGGAGGGGTGGGTGCAGAGTCCTCCCAGCAGTGCCCAGACACAGGAGGGGTGGGTGCTTATCACTCCCAGCAGTGCCCAGAGACAGGAGGGGTGGGTGCAGAGTCCTCCCAGCAGTGCCCAGAGACAGGAGGGGTGGGTGCCTATCACTCCCAGCAGTGCCCAGAGACAGGAGGGGTGGGTGCCTATCACTCCCAGCAGTGCCCAGAGACAGGAGGGGTGGGTGCAGAGTCCTCCCAGCAGTGCCCAGACGCAGGAGAGGTGGGTGCAGAGTCCTCCCAGCAGTGCCCAGAGACAGGAGGGGTGGGTGCCTATCACTCCCAACAGTGCCCAGAGACAGGAGGGGTGGGTGCCTATCACTCACAGCAGTGCCCAGAGACAGGAGGGGTGGGTGCCTATCACTCCCAGCAGTGCCCAGAGACAGGAGGGGTGTGTGCCTATCACTCCCAGCAGTGCCCAGAGACAGGAGGGGTGTGTGCAGAGTCCTCCCAGCAGAGCCCAGAGACAGGAGGGGTGGGCGCAGAGTCCTCCCAGCAGTGCCCAGACACAGGAGGGGTGGGTGCCTAGCACTCCCAGCAGTGCCCAGAGACAGGAGGGGTGGGTGCCTATCACTCCCAGCAGTGCCCAGACGCAGGAGAGGTGGGTGCAGAGTCCTCCCAGCAGTGCCCAGAGACAGGAGGGGTGGGTGCCTATCACTCCCAGCAGTGCCCAGAGACAGGAGGGGTGGGTGCAGAGTCCTCCCAGCAGTGCCCAGAGACAGGAGGGGTGGGTGCAGAGTCCTCCCAGCAGTGCCCAGAGACAGGAGGGGTGGGTGCCTATCACTCCCAGCAGTGCCCAGAGACAGGAGGGGTGGGTGCCTGTTAGAAAGGGTAGACGGACCGGGAGGGTCGGCCGGGGTCAGGAGGAGAGGTCTCCAGGGAGAGCCGTCTCCAGCGATCGTACAGACAAGTAACTTCCCCCCCCCACAGACAGATACCACACACGGATAAGGTTCAGTGTTCTTTATAAGCACTTCTTAAGGTACGGTTGAATGGTACAAGGAGGTCTGGACTCAGGGGTCCCCTCGATTCAAGTCTCTCAAAGCAGGGTAAGGGGTAGCGGGACAGTCTGTCTACCAGTCAGGTAGTTCGGATGAGATGATGACTAGCTCACAATCCTCGAGCTTGGTGGTTTAGTTGGTACGGGCCGCGGTAGCGCCAGCAGGTCCCGGTTGAGATGGTCGGTACACGGTCCGCGGCAGCGCCAGCAGGTCCCAGAAAGATGGTCGATGTACGGTCCGCGGCAGCGCCAGCAGGTCCCGACGAAGATGGTCGTTACAACGGGCCGCGGCAGCGCCAGCAGGTCCCAACTAGGATGGATGTTGCAGAAGGCCGCGGCAGCGCCAGCAGGCAGGACGATGGTTCACAAGAGCGGGCTACGGCAGCGCCAGTAGTCCGTCAAGGCTGAGTTCTCTCGGTGTCTCTCGACTCCAGGATACAACTGCCTTCCTGCTCCGGAGTTGCCCCAGTTATAGGGCAGTGTTAGAAAGGATAGACGGACCGGGAGGGTCGGCCGGGGTCAGGAGGAGAGGTCTCCGGGGAGAGCCGTCTCCAGCGATCGTACAGATAAGTAACTTCCCCCCCCACAGACAGATACCACACACGGATAAGGTTCAGTGTTCTTTATAAGCACTTCTTAAGGTACGGTTGAATGGTACAAGGAGGTCTGGACTCAGGGGTCCCCTCGATTCAAGTCTCTCAAAGCAGGGTAAGGGGTAGCGGGACAGTCTGTCTACCAGTCAGGTAGTTTGGATGAGATGATGATTAGCTCACAATCCTCGAGCTTAGTTGGTGCGGGCCGCGGCAGCGCCAGCAGGTCCCGGAAAGATGGTCGATGCACGGTCCGCGGCAGCGCCAGCAGGTCCCGGTGAGGATGGTCGTTACAACGGGCCGCGGCAGCGCCAGCAGGTCCCGGAAAGATGGTCGATGTACGGTCCGCGGCAGCGCCAGCAGGTCCCGGTGAGGATGGTCGTTACAACGGGCCGCGGCAGCACCAGCAGGTCCCGACGAGGATGGAGGTTGTAGAAGGCCGCGGCAGCGCCAGCAGGCAGGGCGATGGTTCACAAGAGCGGGCTACGGCAGCGCCAGTAGTCCGTCAAGGCTGAGTTCTCTCGGTGTCTCTCGACTCCAGGATACAACTGCCTTCCTGCTCCGGAGTTGCCCCAGTTATAGGGCAGGCGCTCTTTGATGTCCGGACCCTCGCACTTGGAGGTCGGAGGGCCCGGGATGAAGGTGTCCAGACACCCAG
The DNA here is from genome assembly GCF_964204655.1 of Triturus cristatus. Taxonomy (NCBI): domain Eukaryota; kingdom Metazoa; phylum Chordata; class Amphibia; order Caudata; family Salamandridae; genus Triturus; species Triturus cristatus. The sequence goes on along the minus strand of NC_140593.1, from coordinate 608,149,897 downwards.
CGGGGGGTGGAGCCAGCGCCTGGGGGAGCTGGGGGCGATCGGCACCTGGCGGGGGAAGAGCTCTTGACACTTCGTCCTCCCATTGACCTGCCAAGTGGTCCGCTCACCTCCTGGGTGGATGGTGGTGCCGGGATGTCGGGGCCGGTCAGGCCCGGGGTTAGGGTCGGCCCGAGGCCACGCGGCCTCGTGGTGCAGGGCCCAAGATGGCGGCTTGAACCGGCCGGGGGGGCCGGTAGGGCTGGGCCCCGTGATGAGTAGAGGTCCGAGGGCAAAAGGTCCGTCGGGAGACGGGGTACGGGTGCTTTTCGTGGGTTATGCCTGGTGGGCCGGAGCTCGGGCCCTGTCGTGCGGGGAGGGAGCAAGCCCTTCGTGTGGCCTGTCCAACATGCGTCCCCCCCAGCTGAAGGCGGGGAGAGTCACCCATCTCCTTGGGGACTCTCTTCGTCGAGGCGGAAAAAGCGGGACAGGCCATCCGCGTTGGCGTGGTCTTGGCCTGGTCGGTGCTCCACAGTGAAGTCCATTCCCTGCAGGGAAATGGACCAGCGCAAGAGTTTTGGGTTCTCCCCCCGCATCTGCATCAGCCACTGCAGGGGTCGATGGTCGGTTTGTACCCGGAAGTGGGTACCGAAGAGATAGGGCCGGAGCTTTTTGAGGGCCCACACCACTGCGAAGGCCTCCCTCTCGATGGTGCTCCAGCGCTGCTCTCGGGCCAGGAGACGTCGACTGATGAAGGCCACCGGCTGGTCATGACCTTCGGGGTTTAACTGAGAAAGGACGGCCCCGATGCCGTGGTCAGAGGCGTCGGTCTGTACCATGAATTCCCGACTGTATTCGGGGGCCTGGAGCACAGGGGCGGTGCATAGAGCGGCCTTCAGCTTCTCGAAGGCCGCTTGACAATCGGGTGTCCAGTTAATCCGCTTCGGCTGGTTCTTGGACGTGAGACCCGTGAGGGGCCCCACGATGCTGCCGTAGTCCTTCACGAACCGCCGGTAGTAGCCGGTGAGCCCCAAGAAGGCTCGGACCTCGGTCTGGGTGACGGGGGGCTGCCAGGACTGGATGGCAGCAATCTTAAGTTGTAGCGGGGCCACCAGCCCGCTTCCCACTTGGTGCCCCAGGTAGGTCACAGACCCTTGGCCAATTTGGCACTTGCCGGCCTTAATTGTGAGGCCGGCCCGCTGGAGGGCCTGTAGGACCTCTTGGAGGTGACGGAGGTGGTCGGGCCAGTGGTGGCTGTATACAGCGATATCGTCCAGGTAGGCAGCGCTGAACTCTTCGAGCCCCGCCAAGACCTGGTTCACGAGGCGTTGAAACGTGGCGGGGGCATTCTTCATGCCGAAGGGCATGACCTTGAATTGGTAGTGGCCATCGGGGGTAGAGAAGGCTGACCGTTCCTGAGCCCTGGGTGTGAGGCCGATCTGCCAGTAGCCCGCTGTTAGGTCGAAGATACTGAGGTAGCGGGCAGCCCCCAGCCGGTCGATCAGCTCGTCTGCTCGGGGGATCGGATGAGCGTCGGTCCGGGTGACAGCGTTCAAGCCCCGGTAGTCGACGCAGAATCTAAGTTCAGGTGCGGTGCCGGGGGCAGCGGCTTTGGGGACCAATACCACCGGACTGGCCCAGGGACTGTCCGAGGGCTCGATGACCCCGATTGTGAGCATCTTGGCCACCTCCTCCTGTATGCAGGCCCGTACCCGATCTGGTACGCGGTAGGCCCGGTGTCGGACAGGGGGACTGTCCCCGGTGTCCACGTCGTGCAAACACCAAGGGGTGACCCCGGGGTGAGGGAGAACAGGGTAGCGAACTGCAGCAGGAGGTTCCGGCAGCCCTGGCGTTGCTCCGAAGTGAGGGTGTCAGAGAGCCGGACCCCGTCCACGGAGCCGTCATTCTCCTGAGTCTTCAGAAGATCCGGGAGGGGTTCGGAGTCTTCCTCTGCCCCGCTGTCCATAGCCATCAGGAGGCTGAGTTCTGAGCGCACAAAGTGTGGTTTGAGTCGGTTGGTGTGGAGGACCCGAAGGGGGTTCCGGGAGGTCCCCAGGTCGATGAGGTAAGTGACGGGGCTTTTGCGCTCGACCACTTTGAAGGGCCCCGTCCACTTATCCTGCAAGGCACATGGTTCGGTGGGGGACATCACCCATACTTGTTGTCCGGGCTCGAACTCAACGGAGGAGGCATTGTGATCATACCACCTCTTCATGTCCTCCTGGCTGGCCTCGAGGTTCGCCTTGGCCATCTCTCTGAAGCGCCGGGTCTGATTGCGTAGGGCCAGGAGGTATTTGAAGACGTCTGGAGGGGTCTTTAGGGGGGCCATCTCCCAACCTTCTTTTACTAGGCTGAGGGGCCCTCGCACAGGGTGCCCGTACAGGAGTTCGAAAGGGCTAAAACCGAGGGACTTCTGGGGAACTTCGCGGTAGGCGAAGAGGAGGCACGGGAGTAGTACATCCCACTGGCGACGGAGGGGCTCTTCCAATCCCCCAATCATCCCCTTGAGGGTGCGGTTAAAACGCTCCACTAGTCCGTTCCCTTGGGGGTGATAGGGGGTCGTGAATCTGTAGGTGACCCCGCATTGTTGCCAGAGGGACTTCATGTATTTGGATATAAAGTTCGTGCCTCGGTCGCTGACGACTTCTCGGGGGAAGCCTACCCGGGAGAAGATCCCCATTAGGGCCCGGCCAACCACCGGAGCGGTCACGGTCCGTAGGGGCACCGCCTCGGGGTAGCGGGTGGCATGGTCCACCAGTACTAAGATGAACCGGTGTCCTTGTGCCGTGCGGGGGTCCAGAGGCCCCACGATGTCTATCCCCACCCTCTCGAACGGGGTGGTGACCACAGGGAAGGGCTGCAGAGGGGCTTTCAGCTTCCGCCCACTCTTCCCGCTGGCTTGGCATGTGGGGCAAGATCGGCAGTGGTTCAGGACGTCATTCCTCATCTTTGGCCAGAAAAAGTGGGTCACTAGGCGGCTGTACGTTTTATCTTGGCCCAGGTGTCCAGCCAGGGGGACATCGTGGGCCAGTTTGAGCAGAAAGTCTCTGAAGCGGAGAGGTACCACCAGCACTCGACCAGCCCCCAGCTCGGCGATTCTTTGCTCGCTGTATAGCAGGTCGTTATCCCAGTAGACCCAGTGAGTTCCGGTGGAGTCCCCTGCGTTCTGGGCACTGGCTTGTTGGCGGAGTCCCTCGAGGGAGGGACAGGTCTTTTGTTCCTGGCGGAACTGTGCTTGGGTGGGCCCCCCCTCTTGACGCCACTGAGCCAGGTCAGGAAGGTCCTGGGGTTGCGCGTCCCCTTCGGCCGTCGGGTCCGGGAGGCTGGCCTCGTCGTTGTCTTCTACTGGGGCGACTGGGGGCGGAGGTGCTGGCCATTCGGGTTCTTCCGATCGAGGGACGGCACGGGCGGCCATGGACCGGGTGGTTATGCAGGCCCAGTCCGGGAGGCCCAGCATCCCCAGGTGCTCTCTTCTCTCAACGGTGGCCCACGGGGAACTCTCGAGGTCATTCCCCAGGAGGCAGTCCACGGGGGCATCGTCCCGGACCGTCACCTTCAACAGGCCGGAGACCCCTCCCCATTCGAATGGAACGCAGGCCATTTGACACATACTTTCAGAGTTGTCTGCCGAGCGGACGGGGCAGAGAATGTTCGGCAGGATCTGCTCGGGCTTCACCAGGTGACAGCGGACGGCCGTCACACTGGCGCCTGTGTCACGCAAGGCCTCGGCTCGCTGTCCATTAATGGTCACCCACTGACCGTATTTCCTGGTGTTAGCGGGTAGGGGAGCCCGCGGGACCATGTCTCTTCCCCCTAAGCACGCCAGGACCATGGCGGCCGGTTCCCACTCTTGCTGGGCCGGCTCATACTCCTCTGGTTCCTCCAATGATCGCTCTTCCCCCAGGGCGGCGGCAGCTACCTGGCGGGGCTTGGGTGTTTGGTTCTGCGGGCAGCTTGGGTCATTGGCGTAGTGGCCGACTCGCTGGCATCGGTGGCACGTGACGTTGGCTCGGACCCCAGGACGCCACGGGGGGTTGCCCCGACCGGCCGGAGCCGGGGTGCTGGCCACGGGTGTTGCGGGCAAGGCGTCTCTCCCTCGCCCCTGGCCCCCTCCTCCTCCCCGAGGACGGTGCTGGCCTTGGTTGTTTCTGTTCTGTTCGTGTGGCCCCCTCCGGCCCACTCGGGTGCTTTCCCATCGGTCAGCTTCGGCGGCGAGCTGCCGGGGGTCAGTCAGCTTACTGTCGAGGAGGTGCTGCCTGAGCTCGACGAAGCAGTTGTTCGACAGGTGCTCCCATACCATCAGGTTAAAGAGTTGTTCGTAGGTGGTGACCTGGCTCCCCTTTATCCAACCCTCGAAGGCACGGCTGAAATAGTTCACGTATTCTACCCAAGTTGTACCTGGGATCCGGGTGCAATCTCTGAACCTCTGGCGGTACATCTCAGGTGTGAGGCCGTAGCGGGTGAGGAGGGCAGCCTTCATGTGGTCGTAGGACGACATTTGGTGATCTGGGAGCTGCAGTAGGGCATCGCGCCCCTCGTTGATAAACCTCCCCCAAAGTCCGGCTCCCCAATCACTCCGGTCGATCCGGTGGGAGGTCATGGCGATCTCGTAGGCTTTAAACCACTGTTGTATGTCGTCTTCTCGGACATACTCGCGGACAACATCCTTGGGGATGTGGACTTTTTTCTCGATTGGCCCCGGGGTGTGTGGTCGCTCAGGCACCCCCAGTTCTTTATTCTGTTTCCGAAGTTCTATCTCCGCTAGTTGGCGCTCGTGCTCGAGCGTTATTTTTTTCTCCTCCAGCTCTCTCTGTCTCTGCTTCTCTTCTCGTTCATCTCGGAGCCGCATATGCTCGAGGTTGAGTTTCTGTTCAGCCAACTTGAGTTCCCCATTGTTAGACGGCGACCTCAGAGGAGCCCGGAAAGGGGTCCTGACTACCCTGAGACCCACCCTCAAAGTATCGTAGCCGGGCACTGGCGGGAGATTCCCCAGGAGGAGGACTCTCGCAACTAGGATCGTACTTCTGGCACCACACGACACAGAGGGACCACACTGGGTATTCTCAGAACAAGTTTTATCAAACAGGTATCACTGCAAATATGTACAAGGTGAGCACGGGCTCAAGAGTCTCGGAAAGGTAGGGGGTAGCGGGACTGTCTCTGGTAACGGTTCAAAGGAGGGACGTACCCGGCGCACAGCTCACAATCCTCGAGCTGGGGGGTAGGCTGGTTGTCGTGGGGTCCGGCGGGACCGGTGGAGTCTGTGGAAGCCGCGAGTCACTCAGCGGGCTCAGGTACAAGTTCGGAGGTCTTACGATCTTCAGGGAGCCGCGAGTCACTCAGCAGGGCTCAGGTACAAGTTCGGAGGTCTTACGATCTTCAGGGAGCCGCGAGTCACTCGGCAGGGCTCAGGTACAAGTTCGGAGGTCTTACGATCTTCAGGGAGCCGCGAGTCACTCAGCAGGGCTCAGGTACAAGTTCGGAGGTCTTACGATCTTCAGGGAGCCGCGAGTCACTCAGCAGGGCTCAGGTACAAGTTCCAGTTCCAGGAGCCGCGACCACGTCAGCAGGCTCTCGTTGTTCCAGCGTCGAATCTGCCGGACAGCCCCAGAGCACCCCTTGTTATAGTTCGACCCCTCTTTGATGTCCGGAGTCTGTGCAGGCAGGGGTCTTGTCACCTGGGGGTCGCTTGTCGGGATTTCCTGCTATAGTCTTTTGATTCTTTCAGGGCCGGGTCGGGAGGAGTCCCAGACACCCAGCAGGCGTGGAGCCAGCCCTCAGGGAGGCCGGAGGGCCGATCGAAACCCATCGTCCCGGGGGAGTTCAGAGGTGCGATAGAAACTGCTCCTCCCTCTCTCATCCCCTGGAAGCGGGATGTCCTCCAGCCGGAGTGGCGCCTCTATGCCCGGGTCGCGCTGGGGCCGGGCGGCCATCTTGGTGCATGAAGTGGGCACGCGGGCCCGGGGTGGCCGAAAGGGGAGAGGCCAGGGACGGGGATGTCCGGGTCGGTGCGTGTGTCCTGGTGGGGAGGTTCGGCGGGGCCGGGGGCTTGGGCTGTATGTACCAGGTTTCGGTGGTGCGGGGGCACGGAGGGCCATTCTACGAGGCCGGGTCCAACACGCGTCCCCCCCAGCTGAAAGCCGGAGAGAACTGCCCATCAGCTTGGGGGGTTCTCTTCGCTGAGGCGGAAGAACCGGGAGAGGCCGTCAGCATTGGCGTGGTCCGTACCAGGGCGGTGTTCCACGGTGAAATCCATCCCCTGGAGAGAGATTGACCACCGCAGTAGCTTGGGGTTTTCTCCTCGCATCTGCATGAGCCAACGTAAGGGCCGATGGTCAGTTTGGACTCTGAAATGGGTGCCAAACAGGTAGGGTCGTAGTTTCTTGAGTGCCCAGACCACGGCAAAGGCTTCGCGCTCTATGGTGCTCCATCTTTGTTCTCGGGGCAACAGCCGCCGACTGAGGAAGGCGACGGGCTGGTCCAGGCCTTGGTCATTTACTTGGGACAGGACGGCCCCAATGCCATGCTCGGAGGCATCGGTTTGGACTATGAACTCCTTGGCGTAGTCGGGAGCCTGGAGGACGGGGGCAGTACACATGGCCCTTTTTAGGGCATCGAAAGCTTCCTGGCAGGCAGCCGTCCACTGCACTTTCTTTGGCTGTTTTTTAGACGTGAGTTCTGTGAGAGGGCCGACAAGGCTGCCATACCCCCGAATGAATCTTCGGTAGTAGCCCGTGAGTCCCAGAAAGGCTCGGACCTCCGTCTGGGTGATGGGTGGTTCCCAGGCCAGGATGGCGTCGATCTTTGGCTGTAGCGGGGCGACCTGGCCACTCCCGACCTGGTGCCCCAAGTAGACCACGGATCCTTGCCCGATCTGGCACTTGCTGGCTTTTACTGTGAGGCCTGCCTGGCGCAGGGCGATTAGCACCCTTCGGAGGTGCTGGAGGTGCTCACTCCACTCTGCACTGAAGACAGCGATGTCGTCCAGGTATGCCTTGCTGAACTGTTCTAGCCCGGCCAGGACTCTATTCACCAGTCGCTGGAAAGTGGCCGGGGCATTTTTCATCCCGAAGGGCATTACGCGGAAGCGGTAGTGCCCATCGGGGGTGGAGAAAGCGGACCGCTCTTTGGCCCCTTCGGTGAGCGCAATCTGCCAGTATCCGCAGGTGAGGTCGAATGTGCTGAGGAACCGGGCTGCCCCTAGTCGGTCAATGAGTTCGTCGGCTCGTGGAATGGGGTGGGCATCGGCTCGGGTAACGTCATTGAGCCCCCGGTAGTCCACGCAGAATCGGAGCTCGGGGGCGACACCGGGGGCCGCTGCCTTCGGGACCAGGACCACGGGGCTGGCCCAGGGACTGTCAGAGGGCTCGATCACCCCCAGGGTCAACATCTTCGAGACTTCCGCTTGAATGCAGGACCGGACCCGGTCAGGAACCCGGTAGGCTCGGTGTCTCACCGGCGGGCTGTCCCCGGTGTCCACATCATGAACACACCAGTTGGTGACCCGGGGGGTCAGGGAGAAGAGGTCAGAAAATTGTCTTAGGAGCTGGCGGCAGTCCGCTTGTTGCTGGGCAGTGAGGGCTGGGGAGAGGTTCACTCCTTCCACGGAGCCATCCTGCTCCTTGATACACAGGAGGTCCGGGAGGGGATCCGACTCATCTTCGGCCCCGTCATCGGTGGCCAGCAGGAGGCTCAGTTCTGTCCGCTGGAAGTGAGGCTTGAGGCGGTTCACGTGCAGGACCCGGAGGGGATCCCGAGGCGACTGGACGTCCACCAAGTAGGTGACTTGGCTCTTCTTCTCGACCACTTTGTAGGGCCCAGTCCATCGGTCCTGGAGAGCGCCAGGCTTCACGGGGGCCATGACCCACACCTGCTGGCCCGGCTGGAACTCGACCAGAGTAGCATTCTGGTCGTACCAGCGCTTCATTTCTTCTTGGCTCGCCTCCAGGTTGGCCTCGGCCAGTTCTCGGAACCTCCTGGTCTGGTTCCGGAGGGCCAGGACATATTGGAACACCTCTCGGGGGGTGGTCTGGGGTGCTGCCTCCCACCCTTCCTTAACTAAACTGAGGGGACCTCGGACGGGGTGCCCATAGAGTAATTCAAACGGGCTGAACCCTAAGGACTTCTGGGGGACCTCCCGGTAAGCGAACAAGAGGCAGGGGAGCAGGACGTCCCACTTACGCCGGAGGGGCTCTTCTAGGCCAGCGATCATCCCTTTCAAAGTCCTATTAAACCTCTCTACTAGGCCGTTCCCTTGGGGATGGTACGGGGTGGTGAACTTATAGGACACCCCACATTGTTGCCATAGGGACGTCATATACCTGGATATAAAATTAGTGCCGCGATCGCTCACGACCTCGTGAGGGAAACCCACCCTGGAGAAGATCCCCATCAGGGCCCGGCCCACCACGGGGGCCGTAATGGTGCGCAGGGGAATAGCCTCTGGGTAGCGGGTGGCGTGGTCCACTAGGACCAAGATGAAACGGTGACCTTGGGAGGTGGGGGGGTCCAGTGGCCCCACGATGTCGATCCCGACTCGTTCGAAGGGGGTACTGACGACCGGGAAGGGTTGGAGGGGAGCCTTGCGCTTCCCCCCACTCTTCCCACTGGCTTGGCACGTGGGGCAGGACTTGCAGTGGGCCTCTACCGCTGCTTTCATCTTAGGCCAATAAAAATGGGTCACGAGACGGCTGTAGGTCTTGTCCTGACCCAGGTGACCGGCGAGGGGGACATCGTGGGCTAAGCCCAGGAGGAAATCCCGGAAGCGGAGAGGTACCACCAGTACCCGTCCGGATCCCAGCTCCACTGATTTCTGCTCACTATACAGGACGTTATTCTCCCAATAGATTCGGTGCGTTCCGGTCTGGTCACCTGCGGCTTGGCCCTCGGCCTGGCGCCGCAGCCCGACCAGGGAAGGACAGGTGGCTTGTTCCTGGCAAAATTCTTCTCGGGTGGGCCCGCCCTCGTGGCGCCAATGGGCCAACTCGGGTAGATCCCCCAACTCGGGGACCGGGGCGGGGTCGGATGGTGCGGGTTCGTCGCTGGCGACGGACCCTTCCGATGGGGGAACGGGAGGACCCTCGGCGGGGACGGTGCTGGCTACTTCGACCGGGGTGCTCTCGATTTCTCTCCGGGGAGTGAGTCGGGCTGTCATAGATCGGGTGGTGGCACACACCCACTCGGGGAGTCCCATCATTCCTAGGTGGGCCTTGCGCTCTACGTGCTTCCAGGGAGAACTCTCCAGGTCGTTCCCTAAGAGGCAGTCGACCGGCTGGGAGGTTCTTACGGCCACCTTGAGTTTACCTATCACCCCTCCCCACTCAAATGGTACCAGGGCCACCTGACACATACTTTCCCTATTGTCTGCAGATATCACGGGGCAAAAGACATTGGGGAGGATCTGCTCCTCGGGAACTAGGTGCCTGAGGACACCGGTGATACTGGCCCCGGTGTCCCGCAGGGCCTCTACCTGGTGGCCATTGATCTTGACGAGCTGCCCATATTTCTGTGTGTTGGACGGTAGGAGGCTACCAGGGATCATTTCCCTATCTCCCAGGGATACTAGGGCCATCGCGGCTGGTTCCCACTCCTCGGCTTCCTCAACCTCCTCCCCTAGGGCCACGTTGGCTATCTGTCTCGCAGGGGTGACTTGGGTGGCCATGGGGCACTCTGGGTCATTGGCGTAGTGCCCGGGTTTCTGGCAGCGGAAACATGTGACGGTCACCCGGTGTCCCCGTCTCCCAGGGGGCCCTGTTACTGGTGGGGGGGGGCGCCGGGAAAGGTGGAGGTGGTGTCTTCGGGGTGCTAGGCTGGGACTCCCTCGGCCCTCCCGGGTTCCCTCCCCCTCTCTGGCGGGGTGGTCCCTGACTGGTTCGGGGGTACTCTCCTACCATGCCCCGGGAGACCCGGGTGTTGGTCCAGCGGTCGGCCTCCACGGCCAGCTTCCGGGGATCTGTGAGCTTGCTATCCAGCAGATGTTGACGTAGCTCTACGAAGCAGTTCGCAGCCAGATGTTCCCATAACATGAGGTCAGTGAGTTCGGCAAGGGTGGTGACTTTGCTGCCCTTGACCCACCCATCGAAGGCCCGACTAAAAAAGTTTACATACTCCACCCAGGTGGTGCCCGGGATCTTCCTGCAGTCCCGGAACCGTTGGCGGTACATTTCTGGGGTGAGGCCGTATCTTGTGAGGAGAGCCTCTTTCATGTGGCTGTAGGAGGTCTGCAGGGAGAGGGGTAGGTCGAGCAGGGTGTCCCTTCCTTCGCTCAGAAACCGTCCCCACAACCCCGCCCCCCAGTCCTTCTGTGGAATCCGATGGGAGGTCATGGCGACCTCGTAGGCCCGAAACCATTGCTGAATGTCATCGTTTTTATAATATTCTTTGACCACATCCTTGGGGATGTGGACCTTCTGTTCCGCTGGGGGGGCCGTCTCTCGGTTCCCCGAGGGCCTCCCGTCCTCATTTCGGGCCTTGAGCTCGAGCTCCTTTAAGCTCCGTTCGTGCTCCAGTTGGAGCTTTCTTCCTTCGTGCTCCCGTTGGAGCTTCTTTTCTTCCAGTTCGCCTTGTACACGCATATGCTCTACTGCTAGCTTCTTCTCCGCTAACTTCAATTCGCCCTCGATTTTGAGTTTGGCTAACTCGAGTTCATGACTGCGGCTTCTCTCTCTGTCCGCGAGCTCTTCCGGGGATAGGCCCCCGTCTGGTACGATGCCTCGCACCTGATTGCTACTGCTTTCACTTTGGGGGGGTTCGGCTTCGTCGGGGCGCTCCCCCGTGCCTTCCGGGCGGGAGGCCCCGGTCTCCACCCAAGTTTTCAGTGCTTTCTGCAAGTCTTCCTTAGTGTTGAGGCCAGTGGTAGCGATTTTAAGTTCTTTGCAAAATTGTTTTAGCTCTTTGTGTGTGTATTCTTCCAGATGCTCCACCTGGAACACTCTGTTGGCGTTGGTTTCTGCGGAGCTTATGGCGCTTCCTTCTGCCATCTTTGTTGGTCGTGCGTCCGTCGTTTACTGTACGATCTCTAGGTGATGGGCCCGAATCCCGTCGCTTGCCACCAATGTTAGACGGCGACCTCAGAGGAGCCCGGAAAGGGGTCCTGACTACCCTGAGACCCACCCTCAAAGTATCGTAGCCGGGCACTGGCGGGAGATTCCCCAGGAGGAGGACTCTCGCAACTAGGATCGTACTTCTGGCACCACACGACACAGAGGGACCACACTGGGTATTCTCAGAACAAGTTTTATCAAACAGGTATCACTGCAAATATGTACAAGGTGAGTGTTAGAAAAGGTAGACGGACCGGGAGGGTCGGCCGGGGTCAGGAGGAGAGGTCTCCGGGGAGAGCCGTCTCCAGCGATCGTACAGACAAGTAACTTCCCCCCCACAGACGAATATCACACACGGATAAGGTTCAGTGTTCTTTATAGGCACTTATTTAAGGTACGGTGAAATGGTACAAGGAGGTCTGGACTCAGGGGTCCCCTCGATTCGAGTCTCGCAAGGTAGGGAAGGGAGTAGCGGGACAGTCTATTTACCAATCAGGCAGTTCGGTTGAGGTGGTGATGAGCTCACAATCCTCGAGCTTGGTGGTTAGGTGGTATGGGCCGCGGCAGCGCCAGCAGGTCCCGGTGTGGACGGTCGACACAACGGGCCGCGGCAGCGCCAGCAGGTCCCAGGAGGATGAAGGTTGCAGAAGGCCGCGGCAGCGCCAGCAGGTCCCGGTGAAGATGGTCGATACAACGGGCCGCGGCAGCGCCAGCAGGTCCCAGGAAGATGAAGGTTGCAGAAGGCCGCGGCAGCGCCAGCAGGTCCCGGTGAGGATGGTCGATACAACGGGCCGCGGCAGCGCCAGCAGGTCCCAGGAAGATGAAGGTTGCAGAAGGCCGCGGCAGCGCCAGCAGGCAGGACGATGGTTCGCAAGAGCGGGCTACGGCAGCGCCAGTAGACCGTCAGGGTTGAGTTCACTCGGTGTCTCTCGACTCCAGGATACAACTGCCTTCCTGCTCCGGAGCTGCCTCAGTTATAGGGCTGGTGCCCTTTGATGTCCGGACCCTCGCACTTGGAGGTCGGAGGGCCCGGGATGAAGGTGTCCAGACACCCAGCAGGGGGTGGAGCCAGTGCCTGGGGGAGCTGGGGGCGATCGGCACCTGGCGGGGGAGAGCCCTTGACACTTCGGTCTCCCATTGACCTGCCAAGTGGTCCGCTCACCTCCTGGGCGGATAGTGGTGCCGGGATGTCGGGGCCGGCCAGGCCCGGGGTTAGGGTCGAGGGGAGGCCATGCGGCCGCGTGGTGCAGGGCCCAAGATGGCGGCTTGACCCGGCCGGGAAAGCCGGTGGGGCTGGACCCCGTGATGAGTAGGGGTCCGAGGGCAGAGGGTCCGTCGGGAGACGGAGTACAGGTGCTTGTCGCGGGGATATGCCAGGTGGGCCGGAGTTCGGGCCCTGTCGAGCGGGGAGGGAGTGAGCCGTCTGTGAGGCCTGTCCAACAGTGAGCACGGGCTCAAGAGTCTCGGAAAGGTAGGGGGTAGCGGGACTGTCTCTGGTAACGGTTCAAAGGAGGGACGTACCCGGCGCACAGCTCACAATCCTCGAGCTGGGGGGTAGGCTGGTTGTCGTGGGGTCCGGCGGGACCGGTGGAGTCTGTGGAAGCCGCGAGTCACTCAGCGGGCTCAGGTACAAGTTCGGAGGTCTTACGATCTTCAGGGAGCCGCGAGTCACTCAGCAGGGCACAGGTACAAGTTCGGAGGTCTTACGATCTTCAGGGAGCCGCGAGTCACTCAGCAGGGCTCAGGTACAAGTTCGGAGGTCTTACGATCTTCAGGGAGCCGCGAGTCACTCAGCAGGGCTCAGGTACAAGTTCGGAGGTCTTACGATCTTCAGGGATCCGCGAGTCACTCAGCAGGGCTCAGGTACAAGTTCCAGTTCCAGGAGCCGCGACCACGTCAGCAGGCTCTCGTTGTTCCAGCGTCGAATCTGCCGGACAGCCCCAGAGCACCCCTTGTTATAGTTCGACCCCTCTTTGATGTCCGGAGTCTGTGCAGGCAGGGGTCTTGTCACCTGGGGGTCGCTTGTCGGGATTTCCTGCTATAGTCTTTTGATTCTTTCAGGGCCGGGTCGGGAGGAGTCCCAGACACCCAGCAGGCGTGGAGCCAGCCCTCAGGGAGGCCGGAGGGCCGATCGAAACCCATCGTCCCGGGGGAGTTCAGAGGTGCGATAGAAACTGCTCCTCCCTCTCTCATCCCCTGGAAGCGGGATGTCCTCCAGCCGGAGTGGCGCCTCTATGCCCGGGTCGCGCTGGGGCCGGGCGGCCATCTTGGTGCATGAAGTGGGCACGCGGGCCCGGGGTGGCCGAAAGGGGAGAGGCCAGGGACGGGGATGTCCGGGTCGGTGCGTGTGTCCTGGTGGGGAGGTTCGGCGGGGCCGGGGGCTTGGGCTGTATGTACCAGGTTTCGGTGGTGCGGGGGCACGGAGGGCCATTCTACGAGGCTGGGTCCAACACCCATCCATCTTGAGTCGTGCCATTTCCAACTCGTGCAATCTGGTTCTTTCTCTTTCTCGGATCTCCTCCTGCGAGAGGCCCGTTCCCCGCTCCTCGGGAGCCGTGGCGTTCCCCTCTGGTGTGATGCTGCTTTGGTCGGAGGGTCCGGCGACCCCAGTTTCTGTCCATGACTCTAGGGCGTGCTTTAGATCATCCTTGGTACTTAGTCCGGTGGTAGCAATGCCAAGTTCTATGCAGAATTGTCTCAGTTCGCGGTGGTTGTATTCTTCTAATTTATCCATTTGGAATTTCTCGGTGGAGCTGCTATCTTTGGCTGACATCGTGTTTTTGTCGTGGGGTGAGCTACTCTCTGTACGATTATGCGTTGATTCGGATCGCGCCGCTGGCCACCAATGTTAGAAAGGGTAGACGGACCGGGAGGGTCGGCTGGGGTCAGGAGGAGAGGTCTCCAGGGAGAGCCGTCTCCAGCGATCGTACAGACAAGTAACTTCCCCCCCCCCCACAGACAGATACCACACACGGATAAGGTTCAGTGTTCTTTATAAGCACTTCTTAAGGTACGGTTGAATGGTACAAGGAGGTCTGGACTCAGGGGTCCCCTCGATTCAAGTCTCTCAAAGCAGGGTAAGGGGTAGCGGGACAGTCTGTCTACCAGTCAGGTAGTTCGGATGAGATGATGACTAGCTCACAATCCTCGAGCTTGGTGGTTTAGTTGGTACGGGCTGCGGCAGCGCCAGCAGGTCCCGGTTGAGATGGTCGGTACACGGTCCGCGGCAGCGCCAGCAGGTCCCGGAAAGATGGTCGATGTACGGTCCGCGGCAGCGCCAGCAGGTCCTGTTGTAAATTAAGGCAGAATGTGATTAAGCATTTACTGAAAACATTAATGCTTTCCCTTGCGATCATGTTTTCTTCGTTATGTTGACCGAAGTCCGGACTCCATTTTGTATTGACATGCTGCCACGTGTTCGTCACGAGGAGAGTCCGACCTCTGTGTTAGTTGCTCTTGTAATCTGCCTAGCAACAGTTCATAAATAGCTCCCTCTTGTCCATCTGGTGCATGCCCAGACTTGACCACATCTGTTATAATTAGCCTTGCTTGACCATGTGTTTCGCGGGCTCAAGGAGCGTGTTGGCTCCGCCCATGTATTGATTCAGTATCGAGAATGACCATAAATGGTAATGTTCTTCGGCCTTACGTTGTATCCACCCACTATGAGCCCCTCTGTTGTGTATAAAAGGGGACTGTGTACGAATGTTCTTTGTGCTACTCCAGGCAATACTGAAGAGTGTTGTGTGGATTGTAGGACCACCCTTAAGGGTTAATAAACGTTGTCTTTGTACTTTGCAGTTTCCGTGCCAACTTCCTTATAGATTCCGTTACAGGAGAGCGAACCCTTGTTCTTGCGGGCCTAGCTGGGGCCTGTATTCATCAATTGGCGCCCGTCACGTGGGGCTCATCGGCGACTCGGATGCTCGAAGGACTGGTCGCGACGAAGGTGAGGAGTTTGGCCGGGGACGTGATCACTGCCAGCGGCGTCTTAGCCCTGGCATCCCGAGGTTTTTCTTCCTTCCCTTCCGAGCTGACCGTCTGGGTAGCGCCGGTCATCGACTGAGACCTCTTCTGTCGGTCCTGCCGTGAGAGCCGTTTGGGCGATTGTGGAGCTTGGCAGTTGGAACCTGGACTTTTGATTGGTAAGAACCGTTGTACGGTACTTGCTCCGAGTTTTGAAGCCTGGTCTGGCTATTTGAGTTTGATTGATGGTGACTAGTCATATTTTGAATTTGTCTTTGTGAAAATATATGCGTTGCAACACATATAGGCAGGTAATGTGGAGAAATTTCTCCAGGAGCTGTGTTAACTCTGAACGGCGCAACGATTAAGTGCCATTTTCTTTATAATATTGCATATTTTGCATTATTCCTAGCATGCCTGCTTTTAGCGCACTCCGTAAGTGGTGCTGCTGTTTTGGAAACCGGTTGAACCTCGAGGAATCTGCTCCAGCTCCCCCAGAGGGGACTCCTAATAGGGATATGTATGTGAAGCATGGTCTTTCTTCCATAATGTACAGCACGCTATGGAGGAAATACACGAGGAAGGATCCTGAGTTGCGATGGCCTTTGTATGGATCGTTTGATACACGTAAGATTGAGTATGTGGAACAGTGTATGTGTAAGCGGCGTGCTCGTCAGGATATGTTTGAATGTGTGCGATTATGGGTGAAGGAAGTGCGTGAGCGAGAGAAGCGTGAGAAAGCGCTGTTTGATAAAGAACAACGGAAGAATGATCATGTGCGAGCGCAGGAAGCGAAGCGTCGGGAGGACAAAGAGCACACGGACAGACAAGAGAAAGAGCGTAGGCTACAGGTTTCGGGTCAATATGTTGTTCGTCAGCCACTTTATCCTGTCCTTAATAATTCTGATGATGATTTTTATTTGCTAGATCGCTCTCCGCCCCCTTATGTTGGCGCATCTGCTCCACGGCCGCAAGATTCTGACCCGGTTTCGGGTAAGGTAGACACACGGTCCATGCTGTCGGCCGAGCAAATGGCTGAGCTTCGGACACTTTCCTTCCGTGCGCTTAAAGGCAAGGTATCCATGGAGGACTTATTTCAGACTTGGGGGCAGTGGCAGGAGAGAGATAAAGTGTATTTTCTGGGTCATTTCGCGGAGGAAGTGATTACTGCTTTCCGAAAATATTCTCATGTTCTTGAGCCTGACAAAGTGTCTTCGGACGCTAGAGCAATACGTAACGGTGCTTTTTCTCCCTCTAAGGCTCCTGAGGCGGCTCGGCGGCTGTTCGCCTTGCGGGACGAGGTGCTGGCCCTTCGAGAGAAAGCACGTCAACAAACGGAGGAGGAGAAGCAGTCGGATTCGTCTGCAGCAGGGGGCCACCCATCCGCCTCCCAGTCAGATAAGGATGACATAGTGCATGCTAAACCAATGCGAGAGGCGGCGCCTTTGTATGTTCCTCCTAAGGGAGCAGGGACTAGCTCGGATATTAACTCCGCCGATGCAAGGGGATATTTCGTGTATAATTGGGTTTACACTCCATGGCATAGGGCCGATGTTATGGCACTAAAGAATGCGTTGCCTGACCCCCGCAAGAATCCAGCGGCCTTCTATGAAGAAGTCGAGGGGGCCTTGAATTCTTGCATTATGACCTTAGCGGATATAGACCTGTTCTTTGGCCTTATCCTACCGCCGGATACGTGGCGCTCTGTCCGAAAGGTAGATGATGCGGTTGCCTTCAAGGCCCGGTGGTCTGACCTTGAGGATGAGGATAGGGAACGGAAGCCCGCACAGAAACCACCCCAGAATATTTTAGATCTCCCTGCGGCTATTGTGGCTAAGTTGAAGACGATTATCCCCCCTAAAAAGATTGACTGGAATATGTTAACTGCATGTAAGCAGAAAGTTGACGAGTCAGTTGCGGACTTCTTTACGCGCTTTGAGGAGACGTTTCATGATTTTAGTGGCCAGTCGCTTACTGACGACACGGGCCGTCACCTTTTCGCGGACAAATATGTGGCTAATCTGCTACCGGCAGTTGCGGCCCGGTTAAAAGCGAGTGAAAGTTCTTGGTCCTCCGCGACACCGACGGCCCTTCTGACCATCGCTCAGTATTATGAGCGTCAGGAGCACGAGGCGAAGGGCCAGGAGGAGAAGAAATCGAAAGATCTCAAAACCAAGGTGATGTTAGCACAAGTATATGGCCCGCCCCGACGGGGTAATAATAATAGAGGAAGGGGCGGATCTTATGGTCCCCCTTCGGGCCGATCTGATTTGAATAGGAACCAGTGTGCGTACTGCAAGCAGTTGGGCCATTGGGCCAGGGATTGCCCAGCGTTGCGTGCTTCGCGTCAGGGGCACACTCCGGGTGGCCCGGGAGGTAGAGGGGGCTTCTCGAATTTTAGAGGGAATTCTAACGATAATGTCCGTTTCGATACTGCCGGGCGGCACCGAGATGGCTCAAATGTTTTTGATCGCCAGCACCAGTATCATGTATCGGACATCGATCAATCGGGATATCATGATTCTCAGCATGCATAGGAATGCGTTGGATGGGGGTCCGAATCAGTTGAGGTGCCGGTCGATCAGACGGGTCCTTATGTATCGGCTGAGGTTTTAGGTTCTACTGATCAGTTCCTAGTGGATACAGGAGCGACACGTAGTGCATTGTCTAGGTACTTGGTTCCGGGGGCTCCCCCATCCGGCTCAATAGTTACATCGGTAGGGTTTGACGGTACACTCTCCCAAAGCCCTCTTTCACAGCCCCTTACATTTAAGGTTGATTCTTTTTCTGCGCCCTGTCCGTTTTTGCTTGCTCCGTATACACCGGATAACATTATGGGCCTTGATATGTTAAAGTATTTTAGGGCTACAATCCGCTGCTCCCCTGAGGGTGTGAGGGTGATCTTAAATGACAACTATCCCAGGTCTGGGCGGATGTGTACGATATCAGAGGATGCATTGTTGGCTACCCTCCCCCGAGCTTTATGGGCGACTTCGGACACAGATGTGGGACAAATGGTGATTCCTCCGGTCCACATTAGTGTCCAGGAGGGGGCGGTGCTACCACGCCTCCCGCAGTATCGTATTTCCCAGGAGGGCGAGGAAGCTCTCATACAGATTGTGCAAGATTTGATCGCAGTAGGGGTAGTGGAAGAAGTTCCCTACAATATCTGTAACAGTCCGATTCTCCCTATTCTGAAAAAGGATACGGATGCAAAGGTTTATCGGTTCATAATTGATTTGAGGGAGGTAAACAAGATCGTGATACCTCAGTACCCGGTGGTTTCCGATATCACGACGTTGCTTACCTTGGTCCCGCCTACGGCGACCATGTTTTCAGTGATTGATTTGAAGAATGCCTTCTTTTCCATTCCCATTCACCCTGATAGCCGATTTCTTTTTGGGTTCACATTAAATAATAGATCTTATAGTTTTTGTAGAATTCCCCAAGGCTACACAGAAAGCCCTAGTATTTACAGTCAGGCTTTGAAACGACAGTTGGATTCCTTTGTTTTACTCGAGGGGGTCGCCCTCATTCAATATGTCGATGACATCCTGTTGGCGGCTGACACCCTGGAGTTGTGTGAGAAAAGCACGTTATCCTTACTTTCCTTTTTAGCATCCCACAATCACAAGGTCTCTAGGAAGAAATTGCAATTCTGTAGACCAAAGGTGACTTATTTAGGTCACCTTTTGTCTAAGGAGGGGCGTGCACTCACACCAGATCGTATCCAAGTAATTTTGGACACACCGAGACCATCCACGCAGAAGGATGTGCGTGCATTTTTGGGTCTTGTTTCTTTTTGTAGACAGTGGATATTGGGGTTTTCACACATAGCTAAGCCATTACTAGCTCTTTTGACAAAGGACACGCCTATCCCGATCCCTTGGTCAGATGAGTGTGATGCTGCTTTTCAGCGACTGCGACAGGCCCTTTGTTCAGCACCAGTGTTAGGGACCCCTGATTATACAAAACCCTTTTCGTTGTATGTGCATGAGAAAGATGGATGTGCATTGTCAGTCTTAGTACAGATGCACGGCGACAAGCAGCGCCCTTGTGCATACTTTTCGGCTGTGCTTGATCCTGTCGCCCGAGCATTACCAGGGTGTTTTCGCTCGGTAGCGGCGACAGCTGTGTCAATACGCCAAAGTGAAGGAATTGTGTTGTCCCATAAATTGTTGGTGTTAGTTCCCCATGCTGTGGATGCCCTGCTTAATCAAACAAAGACGCAGCATTTGACCAGTGCCCGTTTAACGGGATATGAGCTGACGCTTTTGGCTCCTCATATTACGTTGAAAAGGTGCGTGACATTAAACCCGGCCACATTGTTGCCATACCCCGAGACCCAGCCTGAGGCGCAGAAAGCGCATGATTGTATTCTTGTGACTGAGGAACAAACAAAGGGTCGTATTGATCTCCAGGATACGCCCTTTTCAGAGGTAGATGGAGAGTTGTGGGTAGACGGATCATGCCTGAAGCTACCAGATGGTACGACTTCAGCAGCGTATGCAATTACCACATTACACACGATAGTGGAGACAGCACGCATACCACAGAAATCAGCTCAAGCAGCGGAACTGATAGCCTTAACACGAGCATGTGAGCTCAGTACAGGATTGTGTGTGAATGTTTACACAGATAGCCGCTATGCCTTCGGAGTAGCGCACGATTTCGGCCTACTCTGGAAGGAGAGAGGGTTCTTAACGTCACATGGGGTACAGATAATGCATGGGGAGTTAGTCCACAACCTCTTAACCGCATTGACATACCCGAAGAAAATTGCCATTGTTAAGTGTAGTGCCCATAGGAAAGTAATTGATAAAGTTGGAGAAGGGAATGCGTTAGCGGATCGAGTAGCACGGGAGACCGCGATGCAGCCTGGCGCTACTGCCATGTATGTAGTAAAGTCACAGGCGGAAAGATGGCGAGATGCGAAGGAAGAAGTGCGAGAAATACAGAGGACCGCTTCTGACAAAGAGCGGGAACAATGGGCTAGTGAGGGAGAACTGGATGACGAGGGTTGCTGGAGAAATAAGCAGATGGATAGATGGAAATTACCCACGGCCTTTGTACAACCTATGGTTCAGATGGCACATGGGCTAGCACATGTTGGAGCTTCCGCAATTGTGAAATTGCTTACCCAAGTCTGGGAGCATCCAGAGATTGCTAGCACAGCAAAGAGGGTGGTGCAGACCTGTATGATCTGCCTGAGGTATAACCCAGGGAAAGGCACTCGAACTCCAGCAGGAGGATTTGCGACGCCCACTGCACCCTTTGAGGTTCTGCAGATGGACTACATCCAGCTTGAGCGCTGTAACAATTTGAAGTATGTTCTAGTAGTGGTTTGCGCTTTCAGTAAGTGGGTTGAAGCGTATCCTACGAAAGATAATACTGCAATGACTACTGCGAAGCTACTGCTAAAAGAGTTTTTCCCTCGATATGGCGTCTGTAGACTTCTGTGGAGTGATAATGGCCCTCACTTTGTAGCGGATGTTATAAAATATGTCTTGAAGGGCCTAGGCATCACCCAGAAGTTCCACGCCGTATTCCACCCCCAGTCTGCAGGACTAGTCGAGAAGTATAATGGTACACTGAAGCTTAAGATCGCCAAAATCCAAGCTTCAACATCTTTGACTTGGCCAGACGCCCTGCCACTGGCGTTATTGTCAATTAGGTCGGTGCCACACTCTCGAATCGGCCTTACGCCATATGAAATCGTATTTGGACGCCCAATGAATATTTGGGGTCCACCAAGGCCTAAGGCTGTGTATGATGTACCTTGTGTAATGATGAGCGATTATCTGGCACAGTTAACGGATAATTTGGTTTCTATTCATCAACAGGTCCGAGAGGCGCTCCCTGATCGGTCTACCGGCGAAGGACATGGTCTCCGACCTGGGGATCATGTCATGGTAAAGGTCTTCGACAGAACGACCAGTTTGGAGCCGAGATGGGTCGGACCTGAGCAAGTCCTCCTTGCAACAAGGACGGCAGTGCGAGTCTCGAACAGGAAGAATTGGATCCATTCCTTGCACTGTCGAAAGGTACCGCCCGGATTGGTGGAGTCTGCCGTGCTGACCGATCAACGAGAAATCCTAGCAGCAGAGACAGGCCGTGCTGCGGAGCCAAACGACACTGAGGAGCTCTTTCCGGACCACGCGACTTCTGGAGGAAGGCGATATCATCTGCGACCAAGGAAGTGAGGTTTCCAGTATCGGGACATACTGTCAGAACGGCCCTTGGGTTAGTGAAACGGAGAGCCGATGAGGCAAGGGGGGGGGATCAGCCCTGCATTAGTGTAGCGACACCCGTCTTGGCCCGCTGGTGAAGAAATCAACCGCTGCCCAAGGGGAAGAGTTCTGACAGACTTTTTAGTTTCAGGAAGATATCAGGGTATTGTTTCTTTTGACATGGAGAAGAAGAAAATCCTTTGTGCGTTGGGGTTCATGCTAACAGTAGCTATCGTTGGTATAACCACATGGTTTGTGGAGGAGGCAACTCCTGCTCGAAAGACGCTTGTGTTGACGACTCCAGTGCCTGCGGAGCACTACTTTTATACATTGCCATATCAAGAGTTGAAGCATCGACAATCCTATTTGAATAACACTTTCATTCAGATGCTGCATCACACCCACGTTGCTACGAACGCTACGAACTGTTGGATATGTGGGATGATGCCAGCCCATCAGAAGAAAGGAGGTACGCCATTCATACCACTTCCTTTCTCTCATAATGGCTCTTGTAGAGCATGGTACACTTTGCTGTTTGCCACTCGGAAACCGACAGTGGGACGATTGCTTTTCAGACTCAATAAAGAATGTCATCAAGATAAAAATGGATATCCACAAGCAAATGGGACAATTTGGGAATGGGAAGAGTACCGACCGGACAATGAATCCATTCCCTATATCTTCACGAACACAAGAGACACTGTGGGGAAGGACAAATTCGTAATCCAAGTAGCACAAGCTCAAGCGGATCTGTGTGTCCAGAGTGTGGGTTTTATCCCTGTTGGTGTCAGTGATTGCATAACCGTATTAAACATCGACGGGTTAAATAACAGTACCTTCCTAGCGTCCCATAATACCTATTTTGTATGTGGAAATAAAGGTTATTACCGTTTGCCGGCTGGGTGGTCTGGGGTATGCTATGTATCATTCCTATTACCTCCTGTATTCCTAGCACCCGCGTCATATCATAAGGATTTAAAACTGTTGAATAATGTGACTGTAAATAGATATAAACGTACTCTATCAATTGATGATGTGGATCAAACTGATACCAGCTTGCAACAGTATATTGATTTTAACTTAGGACTGTTTTTTTTTGTTGGAGCTGCTTTGAATAGTAGGAAGATCCGAAGATTAACAAGAGTGGTAGAAGCTGTGACCAATCAGACTGCCGCTGCTCTTGGGAATCTTACGGAAGAGTTACAAATAACCAGGATTGTTGCGTTGCAGAATCGTATGGTGTTAGATGTAATGCTAGCTGATCGAGGAGGAGCCTGTAAAATTATTGGAAGTAGCTGCTGTGTGTTCATCCCTGATCATACGCCATCCGTCTATAATGCCATTAACAAGCTGCATAAAATAGCAGCTGAAATCCATACAGAAAACGGCACTTGGTCCTTTTCTGGATGGTTTTGGGCGTTGGTTACTGCCTGGGGATGGAAGGTTTTAACTGGTCTCTGCATTATTATAGCAGTTCTGTTCCTTTTCTGTATGTGTATTCAATGTGGACCATTGTGCTGTTCCGTATGCATTTCATCCTGCATTCCAGATAAGAAGGCTATTGCCGATGTTGCTCGCCAGAAGGGTCTAGCTAAAGAGGTTAAGGGAATGATGATAATTGATATATATGATGATTATTCTTGGAAACCGGATGTCTTCAGTAAATGCTGAAAGGGTCGTCTGTTGTAAATTAAGGCAGAATGTGATTAAGCATTTACTGAAAACATTAATGCTTTCCCTTGCGATCATGTTTTCTTCGTTATGTTGACCGAAGTCCGGACTCCATTTTGTATTGACATGCTGCCACGTGTTCGTCACGAGGAGAGTCCGACCTCTGTGTTAGTTGCTCTTGTAATCTGCCTAGCAACAGTTTATAAATAGCTCCCTCTTGTCCATCTGGCGCATTCCCAGACTTGACCACATCTGTTATAATTAGCCTTGCTTGACCATGTGTTTCGCGGGCTCAAGGAGCGTGTTGGCTCCGCCCATGTATTGATTCAGTATCGAGAATGACCATAAATGGTAATGTTCTTCGGCCTTACGTTGTATCCACCCACTATGAGCCCCTCTGTTGTGTATAAAAGGGGACTGTGTACGAATGTTCTTTGTGCTACTCCAGGCAATACTGAAGAGTGTTGTGTGGATTGTAGGACCACCCTTAAGGGTTAATAAACGTTGTCTTTGTACTTTGCAGTTTCCGTGCCAACTTCCTTATAGATTCCGTTACAGGAGAGCGAACCCTTGTTCTTGCGGGCCTAGCTGGGGCCTGTATTCATCAGTCCCGGTGAGGATGGTCGATACAACGGGCCGCGGCAGCGCCAGCAGGTCCCGACGAAGATGGTCGTTACAACGGGCCGCGGCAGCGCCAGCAGGTCCCAACTAGGATGGATGTTGCAGAAGGCCGCGGCAGCGCCAGCAGGCAGGACGATGGTTCACAAGAGCGGGCTACGGCAGCGCCAGTAGTCCGTCAAGGCTGAGTTCTCTCGGTGTCTCTCGACTCCAGGATACAACTGCCTTCCTGCTCCGGAGTTGCCCCAGTTATAGGGCAGGCGCCCTTTGATGTCCGGACCCTCGCACGTGGAGGTCGGAGGGCCCGGGATGAAGGTGTCCAGACACCCAGCAGGGGGTGGAGCCAGCGCCTGGGGGAGCTGGAGGCGATCGGCACCTGGCGGGGGAAGAGCTCTTGACACTTCGTTCTCCCATTGACCTGCCAAGTGGTCCGCTCACCTCCTGGGTGGAGGGTGGTGCCGGGATGTCGGGGCCGGCCAGGCCCGGGGTTAGGGTCGGGCCGGGGCCACGCGGCCTCGTGGTGCAGGGCCCAAGATGGCGGCTTGAACCGGCCGGGGAAGCCGGTGGGGCTGGGCCCCGTGATGAGTAGAGGTCCGAGGGCAGAAGATCCGTCGGGAGACGGGGTACAGGTGCTTTTCGTGGGTTATGCCTGGTGGGCCGGAGCTCGGGCCCTGTCGTGCGGGGAGGGAGCAAGCCCTTCGTGTGGCCTGTCCAACAGTGCCTATCACTCCCAGCAGTGCCCAGAGACAGGAGGGGTGGGTGCAGAGTCCTCCCAGCAGTGCCCAGATGCAGGAGAGGTGGGTGCAGAGTCCTCCCAGCAGTGCCCAGAGACAGGAGGGGTGGGTGCCTATCACTCCCAGCAGTGCCCAGAGACAGGAGGGGTGGGTGCCTATCACTCACAGCAGTGCCCAGAGACAGGAAGGGTGTGTGCAGAGTCCTCCCAGCAGAGCCCAGAGACAGGAGGGGTGGGTGCAGAGTCCTCCCAGCAGTGCCCAGACACAGGAGGGGTGGGTGCCTATCACTCCCAGCAGTGCCCAGAGACAGGAGGGGTGGGTGCCTATCACTCCCAGCAGTGCCCAGACGTAGGAGAGGTTGGTGCAAAGTCCTCCCAGCAGTGCCCAGAGACAGAAGGGGTGGGTGCCTATCACGCCCAGCAGTGCCCAGACACAGGAGGGGTGGGTGCCTATCACTCCCAGCAGTGCCCAGAGACAGGAGGGGTGTGTGCAGAGTCCTTCCAGCAGAGCCCAGAGACAGGAGGGGTGGGTGCAGAGTCCTCCCAGCAGTGCCCAGAGACAGGAGGGGTGGGTGAAGAGTCCTCCCAGCAGTGCCCAGACACAGGAGGGGTGGGTGCCTATCACTCCCAGCAGTGCCCAGCGACAGGAGGGGTGGGTGCCTATCACTCCCAGCAGTGCCCAGAGACAGGAGGGGTGGGTGCAGAGTCCTCCCAGCAGTGCCCAGAGACAGGAGGGGTGGGTGCCTATCACTCACAGCAGTGCCCAGAGACAGGAGGGGTGGGTGCCTATCACTCCCAGCAGTGCCCAGAGACAGGAGGGGTGTGTGCCTATCACTCCCAGCAGTGCCCAGAGACAGGAGGGGTGTGTGCAGAGTCCTCCCAGCAGAGCCCAGAGACAGGAGGGGTGGGTGCAGAGTCCTCCCAGCAGTGCCCAGACACAGGAGGGGTGGGTGCCTATCACTCCCAGCAGTGCCCAGAGACAGGAGGGCTGGGTGCCTATCACTCCCAGCAGTGCCCAGACGCAGAAGAGAGGGGTGCAGAGTCCTCCCAGCAGTGCCCAGAGACAGGAGGGGTGGGTGCCTATCACTCCCAGCAGTGCCCAGACACAGGAGGGGTGGGTGCCCATCACGCCCAGCAGTGCCCAGAGACAGGAGGGGTGTGTGCCTATCACTCCCAGCAGTGCCCAGAGACAGGAGGGGTGTGTGCAGAGTCCTCCCAGCAGTGCCCAGACACAGGAGGGGTGGGTGCCTATCACTCCCAGCAGTGCCCAGAGACAGGAGGGGTGGGTGCCTATCACTCCCAGCAGTGCCCAGAGACAGGAGGGGTGTGTGCAGAGTCCTCCCAGCAGAGCCCAGAGACAGGAGGGGTGGGTGCCTATCACTCCCAGCAGTGCCCAGAGACAGGAGGGGTGTGTGCCTATCACTCCCAGCAGTGCCCAGAGACAGGAGGGGTGTGTGCAGAGTCCTCCCAGCAGAGCCCAGAGACAGGAGGGGTGGGTGCAGAGTCCTCCCAGCAGTGCCCAGACACAGGAGGGGTAGGTGCCTATCACTCCCAGCAGTGCCCAGAGACAGGAGGGCTGTGTGCCTATCACTCCCAGCAGTGCCCAGAGACAGGAAGGGTGTGTGCAGAGTCCTCCCAGCAGAGCCCTGAGACAGGAGGGGTGGGTGCAGAGTCCTCCCAGCAGTGCCCAGACACAGGAGGGGTGGGTGCCTATCACTCCCAGCAGTGCCCAGAGACAGGAGGGGTGGGTGCCTATCACTCCCAGCAGTGCCCAGCGACAGGAGGGGTGGGTGCCTATCACTCCCAGCAGTGCCCAGAGACAGGAGGGGTGGGTGCAGAGTCCTCCCAGCAGTGCCCAGAGACAGGAGGGGTGGGTGCCTATCACTCCCAGCAGTGCCCAGAGACAGGAGGGGTGGGTGCCTATCACTCCCAGCAGTGCCCAGAGACAGGAGGGGTGTGTGCCTATCACTCCCAGCAGTGCCCAGAGACAGGAGGGGTGTGTGCAGAGTCCTCCCAGCAGAGCCCAGAGACAGGAGGGGTGGGTGCAGAGTCCTCCCAGCAGTGCCCAGACACAGGAGGGGTGGGTGCCTATCACTCCCAGCAGTGCCCAGAGACAGGAGGGCTGGGTGCCTATCACTCCCAGCAGTGCCCAGACGCAGAAGAGGTGGGTGCAGAGTCCTCCCAGCAGTGCCCAGAGACAGGAGGGGTGGGTGCCTATCACTCCCAGCAGTGCCCAGACACAGGAGGGGTGGGTGCCCATCACTCCCAGCAGTGCCCAGAGACAGGAGGGGTGTGTGCCTATCACTCCCAGCAGTGCCCAGAGACAGGAGGGGTGTGTGCAGAGTCCTCCCAGCAGTGCCCAGACACAGGAGGGGTGGGTGCCTATCACTCCCAGCGGTGCCCAGAGACAGGAGGGGTGGGTGCCTATCACTCCCAGCAGTGCCCAGAGACAGGAGTGGTGTGTGCAGAGTCCTCCCAGCAGAGCCCAGAGACAGGAGGGGTGGGTGTAGAGTCCTCCAAGCAGTGCCCAGACACAGGAGGGGTGGGTGCCTATCACTCCCAGCAGAGCCCAGAGACAGGAGGGGTGGGTGCAGAGTCCTCCCAGCAGTGCCCAGACACAGGAGGGGTGGGTGCCTATCACTCCCAGCAGTGCCCAGAGACAGAAGGGGTGGGTGCAGAGTCCTCCCAGCAGTGCCCAGAGACAGGAGGGATGGGTGCAGAGTCCTCCCAGCAGTGCCCAGAGACAGGAGGGGTGGGTGCCTATCACTCCCAGCAGTGCCCAGAGACAGGAGGGGTGGGTGCCTATCACTCCCAGCAGTGCCCAGAGACAGGAGGGGTGGGTGCAGAGTCCTCCCAGCAGTGCCCAGAGACAGGAGGGGTGGGTGCCTATCACTCCCAGCAGTGCCCAGAGACAGGAGGGGTGGGTGCCTATCACTCCCAGCAGTGCCCAGAGACAGGAGGGGTGTGTGCCTATCACTCCCAGCAGTGCCCAGAGACAGGAGGGGTGTGTGCAGAGTCCTCCCAGCAGAGCCCAGAGACAGGAGGGGTGGGTGCAGAGTCCTCCCAGCAGTGCCCAGACACAGGAGGGGTGGGTGCCTATCACTCCCAGCAGTGCCCAGAGACAGGAGGGCTGGGTGCCTATCACTCCCAGCAGTGCCCAGACGCAGAAGAGGTGGGTGCAGAGTCCTCCCAGCAGTGCCCAGAGACAGGAGGGGTGGGTGCCTATCACTCCCAGCAGTGCCCAGACACAGGAGGGGTGGGTGCCCATCACTCCCAGCAGTGCCCAGAGACAGGAGGGGTGTGTGCCTATCACTCCCAGCAGTGCCCAGAGACAGGAGGGGTGTGTGCAGAGTCCTCCCAGCAGTGCCCAGACACAGGAGGGGTGGGTGCCTATCACTCCCAGCAGTGCCCAGAGACAGGAGGGGTGGGTGCCTATCACTCCCAGCAGTGCCCAGAGACAGGAGTGGTGTGTGCAGAGTCCTCCCAGCAGAGCCCAGAGACAGGAGGGGTGGGTGTAGAGTCCTCCAAGCAGTGCCCAGACACAGGAGGGGTGGGTGCCTATCACTCCCAGCAGAGCCCAGAGACAGGAGGGGTGGGTGCAGAGTCCTCCCAGCAGTGCCCAGACACAGGAGGGGTGGGTGCCTATCACTCCCAGCAGTGCCCAGAGACAGAAGGGGTGGGTGCAGAGTCCTCCCAGCAGTGCCCAGAGACAGGAGGGATGGGTGCAGAGTCCTCCCAGCAGTGCCCAGAGACAGGAGGGGTGGGTGCCTATCACTCCCAGCAGTGCCCAGAGACAGGAGGGGTGGGTGCCTATCACTCCCAGCAGTGCCCAGAGACAGGAGGGGTGGGTGCCTATCACTCCCAGCAGTGCCCAGAGACAGGAGGGGTGGGTGCAGAGTCTTTCCAGCAGTGCCCAGAGACAGGAGGGGTGGGTGCCTATCACTCCCAGCAGTGCCCAGAGACAGGAGGGGTGGGTGCCTATCACTCCCAGCAGTGCCCAGAGACAGGAGGGGTGTGTGCCTATCACTCCCAGCAGTGCCCAGAGACAGGAGGGGTGTGTGCAGAGTCCTCCCAGCAGAGCCCAGAGACAGGAGGGGTGGGTGCAGAGTCCTCCCAGCAGTACCCAGACACAGGAGGGGTGGGTGCCTATCACTCCCAGCAGTGCCCAGAGACAGGAGGGGTGGGTGCCTATCACTCCCAGCAGTGCCCAGACGCAGGAGATGTGGGTGCAGAGTCCTCCCAGCAGTGCCCAGAGACAGGAGGGGTGGGTGCCTATCACTCCTAGCAGTGCCCAGACACAGGAGGGGTGGGTGCCTATCACTCCCAGCAGTGCCCAGAGACAGGAGGGGTGTGTGCAGAGTCCTCCCAGCAGAGCCCAGAGACAGGAGGGGTAGGTGCAGAGTCCTCCCAGCAGTGCCCAGACACAGGAGGGGTGGGTGCCTATCACTCCCAGCAGTGCCCAGAGACAGGTGGGGTGGGTGCCTATCACTCCCAGCAGTGCCCAGAGACAGGAGGGGTGTGTGCAGAGTCCTCCCAGCAGAGCCCAGAGACAGGAGGGGTGGGTGCAGAGTCATCCCAGCAGTGCCCAGACACAGGAGGGGTGGGTGCCTATCACTCCCAGCAGTGCCCAGAGACAGGAGGGGTGGGTGCCTATCACTCCCAGCAGTGCCCAGAGACAGGAGGGGTGGGTGCAGAGTCCTCCCAGCAGTGCCCAGAGACAGGAGGGGTGGGTGCCTATCACTCACAGCAGTGCCCAGAGACAGGAGGGGTGGGTGCCTATCACTCCCAGCAGTGCCCAGAGACAGGAGAGGTGTGTGCCTATCACTCCCAGCAGTGCCCAGAGACAGGAGGGGTGTGTGTAGAGTCCTCCCAGCAGAGCCCAGAGACAGGAGGGGTGGGTGCAGAGTCCTCCCAGCAGTGCCGAGACACAGGAGGGGTGGGTGCCTATCACTCCCAGCAGTGCCCTGACACAGGAGGGGTGGGTGCCTATCACTCCCAGCAGTGCCCAGAGACAGGAGGGGTGGGTGCCTATCACTCCCAGCAGTGCCCAGAGACAGGAGGGGTGTGTGCACAGTCCTCCCAGCAGAGCCCAGAGACAGGAGGGGTGGGTGCCTATCACTCCCAGCAGTGCCCAGAGACAGGAGGGGTGTGTGCCTATCACTCCCAGCAGTGCCCAGAGACAGGAGGGGTGTGTGCAGAGTCCTCCCAGCAGAGCCCAGAGACAGGGGGGGTGGGTGCAGAGTCCTCCCAGCAGTGCCCAGACACAGGAGGGGTGGGTGCCTATCACTCCCAGCAGTGCCCAGAGACAGGAGGGCTGTGTGCCTATCACTCCCAGCAGTGCCCAGAGACAGGAAGGGTGTGTGCAGAGTCCTCCCAGCAGAGCCCAGAGACAGGAGGGGTGGGTGCAGAGTCCTCCCAGCAGTGCCCAGACACAGGAGGGGTGGGTGCCTATCACTCCCAGCAGTGCCCAGAGACAGGAGGGGTGGGTGCCTATCACTCCCAGCAGTGCCCAGACGCAGGAGAGGTTGGTGCAAAGTCCTCCCAGCAGTGCCCAGAGACAGAAGGGGTGGGTGCCTATCACGCCCAGCAGTGCCCAGACACAGGAGGGGTGGGTGCCTATCACTCCCAGCAGTGCCCAGAGACAGGAGCGGTGTGTGCAGAGTCCTCCCAGCAGAGCCCAGAGACAGGAGGGGTGG
This sequence comes from Triturus cristatus, assembly GCF_964204655.1. NCBI lineage: Eukaryota > Metazoa > Chordata > Amphibia > Caudata > Salamandridae > Triturus > Triturus cristatus. The sequence goes on along the minus strand of NC_140593.1, from coordinate 608,119,965 downwards.
GTGCAGAGTCCTCCCAGCAGTGCCCAGAGACAGGAGGGGTGGGTGAAGAGTCCTCCCAGCAGTGCCCAGACACAGGAGGGGTGGGTGCCTATCACTCCCAGCAGTGCCCAGCGACAGGAGGGGTGGGTGCCTATCACTCCCAGCAGTGCCCAGAGACAGGAGGGGTGGGTGCAGAATCCTCCCAGCAGTGCCCAGAGACAGGAGGGGTGGGTGCCTATCACTCACAGCAGTGCCCAGAGACAGGAGGGGTGGGTGCCTATCACTCCCAGCAGTGCCCAGAGACAGGAGGGGTGTGTGCCTATCACTCCCAGCAGTGCCCAGAGACAGGAGGGGTGTGTGCAGAGTCCTCCCAGCAGAGCCCAGAGACAGGAGGGGTGGGTGCAGAGTCCTCCCAGCAGTGCCCAGACACAGGAGGGGTGGGTGCCTATCACTCCCAGCAGTGCCCAGAGACAGGAGGGCTGGGTGCCTATCACTCCCAGCAGTGCCCAGACGCAGAAGAGGTGGGTGCAGAGTCCTCCCAGCAGTGCCCAGAGACAGGAGGGGTGGGTGCCTATCACTCCCAGCAGTGCCCAGACACAGGAGGGGTGGGTGCCCATCACTCCCAGCAGTGCCCAGAGACAGGAGGGGTGTGTGCCTATCACTCCCAGCAGTGCCCAGAGACAGGAGGGGTGTGTGCAGAGTCCTCCCAGCAGTGCCCAGACACAGGAGGGGTGGGTGCCTATCACTCCCAGCAGTGCCCAGAGACAGGAGGGGTGGGTGCCTATCACTCCCAGCAGTGCCCAGAGACAGGAGTGGTGTGTGCAGAGTCCTCCCAGCAGAGCCCAGAGACAGGAGGGGTGGGTGTAGAGTCCTCCAAGCAGTGCCCAGACACAGGAGGGGTGGGTGCCTATCACTCCCAGCAGAGCCCAGAGACAGGAGGGGTGGGTGCAGAGTCCTCCCAGCAGTGCCCAGACACAGGAGGGGTGGGTGCCTATCACTCCCAGCAGTGCCCAGAGACAGAAGGGGTGGGTGCAGAGTCCTCCCAGCAGTGCCCAGAGACAGGAGGGGTGGGTGCAGAGTCCTCCCAGCAGTGCCCAGAGACAGGAGGGGTGGGTGCCTATCACTCCCAGCAGTGTCCAGAGACAGGAGGGGTGGGTGCCTATCACTCCCAGCAGTGCCCAGAGACAGGAGGGGTGGGTGCCTATCACTCCCAGCAGTGCCCAGAGACAGGAGGGGTGGGTGCCTATCACTCCTAGCAGTGCCCAGACACAGGAGGGGTGGGTGCCTATCACTCCCAGCAGTGCCCAGAGACAGGAGGGGTGTGTGCAGAGTCCTCCCAGCAGAGCCCAGAGACAGGAGGGGTAGGTGCAGCGTCCTCCCAGCAGTGCCCAGACACAGGAGGGGTGGGTGCCTATCACTCCCAGCAGTGCCCAGAGACAGGAGGGGTGGGTGCCTATCACTCCCAGCAGTGCCCAGAGACAGGAGGGGTGTGTGCAGAGTCCTCCCAGCAGAGCCCAGAGAAGGGAGGGGTGGGTGCAGAGTCCTCCCAGCAGTGCCCAGACACAAGAGGGGTGGGTGCCTATCACTCCCAGCAGTGCCCAGAGACAGGAGGGGTGGGTGCCTATCACTCCCAGCAGTGCCCAGAGACAGGAGGGTTGGGTGCAGAGTCCTCCCAGCAGTGCCCAGAGACAGGAGGGGTGGGTGCCTATCACTCACAGCAGTGCCCAGAGACAGGAGGGGTGGGTGCCTATCACTCCCAGCAGTGCCCAGAGACAGGAGGGGTGTGTGCCTATCACTCCCAGCAGTGCCCAGAGACAGGAGGGGTGTGTGCAGAGTCCTCCCAGCAGAGCCCAGAGACAGGAGGGGTGGGTGCAGATTTCTCCCAGCAGTGCCCAGACACAGGAGGGGTGGGTGCCTATCACTCCCAGCAGTGCCCAGAGACAGGAGGGGTGGGTGCCTATCACTCCCAGCAGTGCCCAGAAGCAGGAGAGGTGGGTGCAGAGTCCTCCCAGCAGTGCCCAGAGACAGGAGGGGTGGGTGCCTATCACTCCCAGCAGTGCCCAGACACAGGAGGGGTGGGTGCCCATCACTCCCAGCAGTGCCCAGAGACAGGAGGGGTGTGTGCAGAGTCCTCCCAGCAGAGCCCAGAGACAGGAGGGGTGGGTGCAGAGTCCTCCCAGCAGTGCCCAGACACAGGAGGGGTGGGTGCCTATCACTCCCAGCAGTGCCCAGAGACAGGAGGGCTGTGTGCCTATCACTCCCAGCAGTGCCCAGAGACAGGAGGGGTGTGTGCAGAGTCCTCCCAGCAGAGCCCAGAGACAGGAGGGGTGGGTGCAGAGTCCTCCCAGCAGTGCCCAGACACAGGAGGGGTGGGTGCCTATCACTCCCAGCAGTGCCCAGAGACAGGAGGGGTGGGTGCCTATCACTCCCAGCAGTGCCCAGACGCAGGAGAGGTTGGTGCAAAGTCCTCCCAGCAGTGCCCAGAGACAGGAGGGGTGGGTGCCTATCACGCCCAGCAGTGCCCAGACACAGGAGGGGTGGGTGCCTATCACTCCCAGCAGTGCCCAGAGACAGGAGGGGTGTGTGCAGAGTCCTCCCAGCAGAGCCCAGAGACAGGAGGGGTGGGTGCAGAGTCCTCCCAGCAGTGCCCAGACACAGGAGGGGTGGGTGCCTATCACTCTCAGCAGTGCCCAGAGACAGGAGGGGTGGGTGCCTATCACTCCCAGCAGTGCCCAAAGACAGGAGGGGTGGGTGCAGAGTCCTCCCAGCAGTGCCCAGAGACAGGAGGGGTGTGTGCCTATCACTCCCAGCAGTGCCCAGAGACAGGAGAGGTGTGTGCAGAGTCCTCCCAGCAGTGCCCAGACACAGGAGGGGTGGGTGCCTATCACTCCCAGCAGTGCCCAGAGACAGGAGGGGTGGGTGCCTATCACTCCCAGCAGTGCCCAGACACAGGAGGGGTGGGTGCCCATCACTCCCAGCAGTGCCCAGAGACAGGAGGGGTGTGTGCCTATCACTCCCAGCAGTGCCCAGAGACAGGAGGGGTGTGTGCAGAGTCCTCCCAGCAGTGCCCAGACACAGGAGGGGTGGGTGCCTATCACTCCCAGCAGTGCCCAGAGACAGGAGGGGTGGGTGCCTATCACTCCCAGCAGTGCCCAGAGACAGGAGGGGTGTGTGCAGAGTCCTCCCAGCAGAGCCCAGAGACAGGAGGGGTGGGTGCCTATCACTCACAGCAGTGCCCAGAGACAGGAGGGGTGGGTGCCTATCACTCCCACCAGTGCCCAGAGACAGGAGGGGTGTGTGCCTATCACTCCCAGCAGTGCCCAGAGACAGGAGGGGTGTGTGCAGAGTCCTCCCAGCAGAGCCCAGAGACAGGAGGGGTGGGTGCAGAGTCCTCCCAGCAGTGCCCAGACACAGGAGGGGTGGGTGCCTATCACTCCTAGCAGTGCCCAGAGACAGGAGGGCTGTGTGCCTATCACTCCCAGCAGTGCCCAGAGACAGGAGAGGTGTGTGCAGAGTCCTCCCAGCAGAGCCCAGAGACAGGAGGGGTGGGTGCAGAGTCCTCCCAGCAGTGCCCAGACACAGGAGGGGTGGGTGCCTATCACTCCCAGCAGTGCCCAGAGACAGGAGGGGTGGGTGCCTATCACTCCCAGCAGTGCCCAGACGCAGGAGAGGTTGGTGCAAAGTCCTCCCAGCAGTGCCTAGAGACAGGAGGGGTGGGTGCCTATCACGCCCAGCAGTGCCCAGACATCGGAGGGGTGGGTGCCTATCACTCCCAGCAGTGCCCAGAGACAGGAGGGGTGTGTGCAGAGTCCTCCCAGCAGAGCCCAGAGACAGGAGGGGTGGGTGCAGAGTCCTCCCAGCAGTGCCCAGACACAGGAGGGGTGGGTGCCTATCACTCCCAGCAGTGCCCAGAGACAGGAGGGGTGGGTGCCTATCACTCCCAGCAGTGCCCAGAGACAGGAGGGGTGGGTGCAGAGTCCTCCCAGCAGTGCCCAGAGACAGGGTGGGTGGGTGGCTATCACTCACAGCAGTGCCCAGAGACAGGAGGGGTGGGTGCCTATCACTCCCAACAGTGCCCAGAGACAGGAGGGGTGTGTGCAGAGTCCTCCCAGCAGAGCCCAGAGACAGGAGGGGTGGGTGCAGAGTCCTCCCAGCAGTGCCCAGACACAGGAGGGGTGGGTGCCTATCACTCCCAGCAGTGCCCAGAGACAGGAGGGGTGGGTGCCTATCACTCCCAGCAGTGCCCAGAGACAGGAGGGGTGGGTGCCTATCACTCCTAGCAGTGCCCAGAGACAGGAGGGGTGTGTGCAGAGTCCTCCCAGCGGAGCCCAGAGACAGGAGGGGTGGGTGCAGAGTCCTCCCAGCAGTGCCCAGACACAGGAGGGGTGGGTGCCTATCACTCCCAGCAGTGCCCAGAGACAGGAGGGGTGGGTGCAGAGTCCTCCCAGCAGTGCCCAGAGACAGGAGGGGTGGGTGCCTATCACTCACAGCAGTGCCCAGAGACAGGAGGGGTGGGTGCCTATCACTCCCAGCAGTGCCCAGAGACAGGAGGGGTGTGTGCCTATCACTCCCAGCAGTGCCCAGAGACAGGAGGGGTGTGTGCAGAGTCCTCCCAGCAGAGCCCAGAGACAGGAGGGGTGGGTGCAGAGTCCTCCCAGCAGTGCCCAGACACAGGAGGGGTGGGTGCCTATCACTCCCAGCAGTGCCCAGAGACAGGAGGGGTGGGTGCCTATCACTCCCAGCAGTGCCCAGACGCAGGAGAGGTGGGTGCAGAATCCTCCCAGCAGTGCCCAGAGACAGGAGGGGTGGGTGCCTATCACTCCCAGCAGTGCCCAGACACAGGAGGGGTGGGTGCCCATCACTCCCAGCAGTGCCCAGAGACAGGAGGGGTGTGTGCAGAGTCCTCCCAGCAGAGCCCAGAGACAGGAGGGGTGGGTGCAGAGTCCTCCCAGCAGTGCCCAGACACAGGAGGGGTGGGTGCCTATCACTCCCAGCAGTGCCCAGAGACAGGAGGGCTGTGTGCAGAGTCCTCCCAGCAGAGCCCAGAGACAGGAGGGGTGGGTGCAGAGTCCTCCCAGCAGTGCCCAGACACAGGAGGGGTGGGTGCCTATCACTCCCAGCAGTGCCCAGAGACAGGAGGGGTGGGTGCCTATCACTCCCAGCAGTGCCCAGACGCAGGAGAGGTTGGTGCAAAGTCCTCCCAGCAGTGCCCAGAGACAGGAGGGGTGGGTGCCTATCACGCCCAGCAGTGCCCAGACACAGGAGGGGTGGGTGCCTATCACTCCCAGCAGTGCCCAGAGACAGGAGGGGTGTGTGCAGAGTCCTCCCAGCAGAGCCCAGAGACAGGAGGGGTGGGTGCAGAGTCCTCCCAGCAGTGCCCAGACACAGGAGGGGTGGGTGCCTATCACTCTCAGCAGTGCCCAGAGACAGGAGGGGTGGGTGCCTATCACTCCCAGCAGTGCCCAAAGACAGGAGGGGTGGGTGCAGAGTCCTCCCAGCAGTGCCCAGAGACAGGAGGGGTGGGTGCCTATCACTCACAGCAGTGCCCAGAGACAGGAGGGGTGTGTGCCTATCACTCCCAGCATTGCCCAGAGACAGGAGGGGTGTGTGCCTATCACTCCCAGCAGTGCCCAGAGACAGGAGGGGTGTGTGCAGAGTCCTCCCAGCAGAGCCCAGAGACAGGAGGGGTGGGTGCAGAGTCCTCCCAGCAGTGCCCAGACACAGGAGGGGTGGGTGCCTATCACTCCCAGCAGTGCCCAGAGACAGGAGGGGTGGGTGCCTATCACTCCCAGCAGTGCCCAGACGCAGGAGAGGTGGGTGCAGAGTCCTCCCAGCAGTGCCCAGAGACAGGAGGGGTGGGTGCCTATCACTCCCAGCAGTGCCCAGACACAGGAGGGGTGGGTGCCCATCACTCCCAGCAGTGCCCAGAGACAGGAGGGGCGTGTGCCTATCACTCCCAGCAGTGCCCAGAGACAGGAGAGGTGTGTGCAGAGTCCTCCCAGCAGTGCCCAGACACAGGAGGGGTGGGTGCCTATCACTCCCAGCAGTGCCCAGAGACAGGAGGGGTGGGTGCCTATCACTCCCAGCAGTGCCCAGACACAGGAGGGGTGGGTGCCCATCACTCCCAGCAGTGCCCAGAGACAGGAGGGGTGTGTGCCTATCACTCCCAGCAGTGCCCAGAGACAGGAGGGGTGTGTGCAGAGTCCTCCCAGCAGTGCCCAGACACAGGAGGGGTGGGTGCCTATCACTCCCAGCAGTGCCCAGAGACAGGAGGGGTGGGTGCCTATCGCTCCCAGCAGTGCCCAGAGACAGGAGGGGTGTGTGCAGAGTCCTCCCAGCAGAGCCCAGAGACAGGAGGGGTGGGTGCCTATCACTCACAGCAGTGCCCAGAGACAGGAGGGGTGGGTGCCTATCACTCCCAGCAGTGCCCAGAGACAGGAGGGGTGTGTGCCTATCACTCCCAGCAGTGCCCAGAGACAGGAGGGGTGTGTGCAGAGTCCTCCCAGCAGAGCCCAGAGACAGGAGGGGTGGGTGCAGAGTCCTCCCAGCAGTGCCCAGACACAGGAGGGGTGGGTGCCTATCACTCCTAGCAGTGCCCAGAGACAGGAGGGCTGTGTGCCTATCACTCCCAGCAGTGCCCAGTGACAGGAGGGGTGTGTGCAGAGTCCTCCCAGCAGAGCCCAGAGACAGGAGGGGTGGGTGCAGAGTCCTCCCAGCAGTGCCCAGACACAGGAGGGGTGGGTGCCTATCACTCCCAGCAGTGCCCAGAGACAGGAGGGGTGGGTGCCTATCACTCCCAGCAGTGCCCAGACGCAGGAGAGGTTGGTGCAAAGTCCTCCCAGCAGTGCCCAGAGACAGGAGGGGTGGGTGCCTATCACGCCCAGCAGTGCCCAGACATCGGAGGGGTGGGTGCCTATCACTCCCAGCAGTGCCCAGAGACAGGAGGGGTGTGTGCAGAGTCCTCCCAGCAGAGCCCAGAGACAGGAGGGGTGGGTGCAGAGTCCTCCCAGCAGTGCCCAGACACAGGAGGGGTGGGTGCCTATCACTCCCAGCAGTGCCCAGAGACAGGAGGGGTGGGTGCCTATCACTCCCAGCAGTGCCCAGAGACAGGAGGGGTGGGTGCAGAGTCCTCCCAGCAGTGCCCAGAGACAGGGGGTGGGTGCCTATCACTCACAGCAGTGCCCAGAGACAGGAGGGGTGGGTGCCTATCACTCCCAACAGTGCCCAGAGACAGGAGGGGTGTGTGCAGAGTCCTCCCAGCAGAGCCCAGAGACAGGAGGGGTGGGTGCAGAGTCCTCACAGCAGTGCCCAGAGACAGGAGGGGTGGGTGCCTATCACTCCCAGCAGTGCCCAGAGACAGGAGGGGTGGGTGCCTATCACTCCCAGCAGTGCCCAGAGACAGGAGGGGTGGGTGCCTATCACTCCTAGCAGTGCCCAGAGACAGGAGGGGTGTGTGCAGAGTCCTCCCAGCGGAGCCCAGAGACAGGAGGGGTGGGTGCAGAGTCCTCCCAGCAGTGCCCAGACACAGGAGGGGTGGGTGCCTATCACTCCCAGCAGTGCCCAGAGACAGGAGGGGTGGGTGCAGAGTCCTCCCAGCAGTGCCCAGAGACAGGAAGGGTGGGTGCAGAGTCCTCCCAGCAGTGCCCAGACATAGGAGGGGTGGGTGCCTATCACTCCCAGCAGTGCCCAGAGACAGGAGGGGTGGGTGCCTATCACTCCCAGCAGTGCCCAGAGACAGGAGGGGTGGGTGCAGAGTCCTCCCAGCAGTGCCCAGAGACAGGAGGGGTGGGTGCCTATCACTCACAGCAGTGCCCAGAGACAGGAGGGGTGTGTGCCTATCACTCCCAGCAGTGCCCAGAGACAGGAGGGGTGTGTGCAGAGTCCTCCCAGCAGAGCCCAGAGACAGGAGGGGTGGGTGCAGAGTCCTCCCAGCAGTGCCCAGACACAGGAGGGGTGGGTGCCTATCACTCCCAGCAGTGCCCAGAGACAGGAGGGCTGGGTGCCTATCACTCCCAGCAGTGCCCAGACGCAGAAGAGGTGAGTGCAGAGTCCTCCCAGCAGTGCCCAGAGACAGGAGGGGTGGGTGCCTATCACTCCCAGCAGTGCCCAGACACAGGAGGGGTGGGTGCCCATCACTCCCAGCAGTGCCCAGAGACAGGAGGGGTGTGTGCCTATCACTCCCAGCAGTGCCCAGAGACAGGAGGGGTGTGTGCAGAATCCTCCTAGCAGTGCCCAGACACAGGAGGGGTGGGTGCCTATCACTCCCAGAAGTGCCCAGAGACAGGAGGGGTGGGTGCCTATCACTCCCAGCAGTGCCCAGAGACAGGAGTGGTGTGTGCAGAGTCCTCCCAGCAGAGCCCAGAGACAGGAGGTGTGTGTGCAGAGTCCTCCCAGCAGTGCCCAGACACAGGAGGGGTGGGTGCCTATCACTCCCAGCAGAGCCCAGAGACAGGAGGGGTGGGTGCAGAGTCCTCCCAGCAGTGCCCAGACACAGGAGGGGTGGGTGCCTATCACTCCCAGCAGTGCCCAGAGACAGGAGGGGTGGGTGCAGAGTCCTCCCAGCAGTGCCCAGAGACAGGAGGGGTGGGTGCAGAGTCCTCCCAGCAGTGCCCAGAGACAGGAGGGGTGGGTGCCTATCACTCCCAGCAGTGCCCAGAGACAGGAGAGGTGGGTGCAGAGTCCTCCCAGCAGTGCCCAGACGCAGGAGAGGTGGGTGCAGAGTCCTCCCAGCAGTGCCCAGAGACAGGAGGGGTGGGTGCCTATCACTCACAGCAGTGCCCAGAGACAGGAGGGGTGGGTGCCTATCACTCCCAGCAGTGCCCAGAGACAGGAGGGGTGTGTGCCTATCACTCCCAGCAGCGCCCAGAGACAGGAGGGGTGTGTGCAGAGTCCTCCCAGCAGAGCCCAGAGACAGGAGGGGTGGGCGCAGAGTCCTCCCAGCAGTGCCCAGACACAGGAGGGGTGGGTGCCTATCACTCCCAGCAGTGCCCAGAGACAGGAGGGGTGGGTGCCTATCACTCCCAGCAGTGCCCAGACGCAGGAGAGGTGGGTGCAGAGTCCTCCCAGCAGTGCCCAGAGACAGGAGGGGTGGGTGCCTATCACTCCCAGCAGTGCCCAGAGACAGGAGGGGTGGGTGCAGAGTCCTCCCAGCAGTGCCCAGAGACAGGAGGGGTGGGTGCAGAGTCCTCCCAGCAGTGCCCAGAGACAGGAGGGGTGGGTGCCTATCACTCCCAGCAGTGCCCAGAGACAGGAGGGGTGGGTGCCTATCACTCCCAGCAGTGCCCAGAGACAGGAGGGGTGGGTGCAGAGTCCTCCCAGCAGTGCCCAGACGCAGGAGAGGTGGGTGCAGAGTCCTCCCAGCAGTGCCCAGAGACAGGAGGGGTGGGTGCCTATCACTCCCAGCAGTGCCCAGAGACAGGAGGGGTGGGTGCCTATCACTCACAGCAGTGCCCAGAGACAGGAGGGGTGGGTGCCTATCACTCCCAGCAGTGCCCAGAGACAGGAGGGGTGTGTGCCTATCACTCCCAGCAGTGCCCAGAGACAGGAGGGGTGTGTGCAGAGTCCTCCCAGCAGAGCCCAGAGACAGGAGGGGTGGGCGCAGAGTCCTCCCAGCAGTGCCCAGACACAGGAGGGGTGGGTGCCTATCACTCCCAGCAGTGCCCAGAGACAGGAGGGGTGGGTGCCTATCACTCCCAGCAGTGCCCAGAGACAGGAGGGGTGTGTGCAGAGTCCTCCCAGCAGAGCCCAGAGACAGAAGGGGTGGGTGCAGAGTCCTCCCAGCAGTGCCCAGACACAGGAGGGGTGGGTGCCTATCACTCCCAGCAGTGCCCAGAGACAGGAGGGGTGGGTGCCTATCACTCCCAGCAGTGCCCAGAGACAGGAGGGGTGGGTGCAGAGTCCTCCCAGCAGTGCCCAGAGACAGGAGGGGTGGGTGCCTATCACTCACAGCAGTGCCCAGAGACAGGAGGGGTGGGTGCCTATCACTCCCAGCAGTGCCCAGAGACAGGAGAGGTGTGTGCCTATCACTCCCAGCAGTGCCCAGAGACAGGAGGGGTGTGTGCAGAGTCCTCCCAGCAGAGCCCAGAGACAGGAGGGGTGGGTGCAGAGTCCTCCCAGCAGTGCCGAGACACAGGAGGGGTGGGTGCCTATCACTCCCAGCAGTGCCCAGAGACAGGAGGGGTGGGTGCCTATCACTCCCAGCAGTGCCCAGACGCAGAAGAGGTGGGTGCAGAGTCCTCCCAGCAGTGCCCAGAGACAGGAGGGGTGGGTGCCTATCACTCCCAGCAGTGCCCAGACACAGGAGGGGTGGGTGCCCATCACTCCCAGCAGTGCCCAGAGACAGGAGGGGTGTGTGCCTATCACTCCCAGCAGTGCCCAGAGACAGGAGGGGTGTGTGCAGAGTCCTCCCAGCAGTGCTCAGACACAGGAGGGGTGGGTGCCTATCACTCCCAGCAGTGCCCAGAGACAGGAGGGGTGGGTGCCTATCACTCCCAGCAGTGCCCAGAGACAGGAGGGGTGTGTGCAGAGTCCTCCCAGCAGAGCCCAGAGACAGGAGGGGTGGGTGCCTATCACTCACAGCAGTGCCCAGAGACAGGAGGGGTGGGTGCCTATCACTCCCAGCAGTGCCCAGAGACAGGAGGGGTGTGTGCCTATCACTCCCAGCAGTGCCCAGAGACAGGAGGGGTGTGTGCAGAGTCCTCCCAGCAGAGCCCAGAGACAGGAGGGGTGGGTGCAGAGTCCTCCCAGCAGTGCCCAGACACAGGAGGGGTGGGTGCCTATCACTCCCAGCAGTGCCCAGAGACAGGAGGGCTGTGTGCCTATCACTCCCAGCAGTGCCCAGAGACAGGAAGGGTGTGTGCAGAGTCCTCCCAGCAGAGCCCAGAGACAGGAGGGGTGGGTGCAGAGTCCTCCCAGCAGTGCCCAGAGACAGGAGGGGTGTGTGCAGAGTCCTCCCAGCAGAGCCCAGAGACAGGAGGGGTAGGTGCAGAGTCCTCCCAGCAGTGCCCAGACACAGGAGGGGTGGGTGCCTATCACTCCCAGCAGTGCCCAGAGACAGGAGGGGTGGGTGCCTATCACTCCCAGCAGTGCCCAGACGCAGGAGAGGTGGGTGCAGAGTCCTCCCAGCAGTGCCCAGAGACAGGAGGGGTGGGTGCCTATCACTCCTAGCAGTGCCCAGACACAGGAGGGGTGGGTGCCTATCACTCCCAGCAGTGCCCAGAGACAGGAGGGGTGTGTGCAGAGTCCTCCCAGCAGAGCCCAGAGACAGGAGGGGTGGGTGCAGAGTCCTCCCAGCAGTGCCCAGACACAGGAGGGGTGGGTGTCTATCACTCCCAGCAGTGCCCAGAGACAGGAGGGGTGGGTGCCTATCACTCCCAGCAGTGCCCAGAGACAGGAGGGGTGTGTGCAGAGTCCTCCCAGCAGAGCCCAGAGACAGAAGGGGTGGGTGCAGAGTCCTCCCAGCAGTGCCCAGACACAGGAGGGGTGGGTGCCTATCACTCCCAGCAGTGCCCAGAGACAGGAGGGGTGGGTGCCTATCACTCCCAGCAGTGCCCAGAGACAGGAGGGGTGGGTGCAGAGTCCTCCCAGCAGTGCCCAGAGACAGGAGGGGTGGGTGCCTATCACTCCCAGCAGTGCCCAGAGACAGGAGAGGTGTGTGCCTATCACTCCCAGCAGTGCCCAGAGACAGGAGGGGTGTGTGCAGAGTCCTCCCAGCAGAGCCCAGAGACAGGAGGGGTGGGTGCAGAGTCCTCCCAGCAGTGCCGAGACACAGGAGGGGTGGGTGCCTATCACTCCCAGCAGTGCCCAGAGACAGGAGGGGTGGGTGCCTATCACTCCCAGCAGTGCCCAGACGCAGGAGAGGTGGGTGCAGAGTCCTCCCAGCAGTGCCCAGAGACAGGAGGGGTGGGTGCCTATCACTCCCAGCAGTGCCAAGACACAGGAGGGGTGGGTGCCCATCACTCCCAGCAGTGCCCAGAGACAGGAGGGGTGTGTGCCTATCACTCCCAGCAGTGCCCAGAGACAGGAGGGGTGTGTGCAGAGTCCTCCCAGCAGTGCTCAGACACAGGAGGGGTGGGTGCCTATCACTCCCAGCAGTGCCCAGAGACAGGAGGGGTGGGTGCCTATCACTCCCAGCAGTGCCCAGAGACAGGAGGGGTGTGTGCAGAGTCCTCCCAGCAGAGCCCAGAGACAGGAGGGGTGGGTGCCTATCACTCACAGCAGTGCCCAGAGACAGGAGGGGTGGGAGCCTATCACTCCCAGCAGTGCCCAGAGACAGGAGGGGTGTGTGCCTATCACTTCCAGCAGTGCCCAGAGACAGGAGGGGTGTGTGCAGAGTCCTCCCAGCAGAGCCCAGAGACAGGAGGGGTGGGTGCAGAGTCCTCCCAGCAGTGCCCAGACACAGGAGGGGTGGGTGCCTATCACTCCCAGCAGTGCCCAGAGACAGGAGGGGTGGGTGCAGAGTCCTCCCAGCAGTGCCCAGAGACAGGAGGGGTGGGTGCAGAGTCCTCCCAGCAGTGCCCAGAGACAGGAGGGGTGGGTGCCTATCACTCCCAGCAGTGCCCATAGACAGGAGAGGTGGGTGCAGAGTCCTCCCAGCAGTGCCCAGACGCAGGAGAGGTGGGTGCAGAGTCCTCCCAGCAGTGCCCAGAGACAGGAGGGGTGGGTGCCTATCACTCACAGCAGTGCCCAGAGACAGGAGGGGTGGGTGCCTATCACTCCCAGCAGTGCCCAGAGACAGGAGGGGTGTGTGCCTATCACTCCCAGCAGCGCCCAGAGACAGGAGGGGTGTGTGCAGAGTCCTCCCAGCAGAGCCCAGAGACAGGAGGGGTGGGCGCAGAGTCCTCCCAGCAGTGCCCAGACACAGGAGGGGTGGGTGCCTATCACTCCCAGCAGTGCCCAGAGACAGGAGGGGTGGGTGCCTATCACTCCCAGCAGTGCCCAGACGCAGGAGAGGTGGGTGCAGAGTCCTCCCAGCAGTGCCCAGAGACAGGAGGGGTGGGTGCCTATCACTCCCAGCAGTGCCCAGAGACAGGAGGGGTGGGTGCAGAGTCCTCCCAGCAGTGCCCAGAGACAGGAGGGGTGGGTGCAGAGTCCTCCCAGCAGTGCCCAGAGACAGGAGGGGTGGGTGCCTATCTCCCAGCAGTGCCCAGAGACTGGAGGGGTGGGTGCAGAGTCCTCCCAGCAGTGCCCAGACGCAGGAGAGGTGGGTGCAGAGTCCTCCCAGCAGTGCCCAGAGACAGGAGGGGTGGGTGCCTATCACTCCCAGCAGTGCCCAGAGACAGGAGGGGTGGGTGCCTGTTAGAAAAGGTAGACGGACCGGGAGGGTCGGCCGGGGTCAGGAGGAGAGGTCTCCGGGGAGAGCCGTCTCCAGCGATCGTACAGACAAGTAACTTCCCCCCCACAGACAGATATCACACACGGATAAGGTTCAGTGATCTTTATCGACACTTATTTAAGGTACGGTAAAAGGGTACAAGGAGGTCTGGACTCAGGGGTCCCCTCGATTAGAGTCTCGTAAGGTAGGGAAGGGGGTAGCGGGACAGTCTATTTACCAATCAGGTAATTCGGATGAGATGGTGATGAGCTCACAATCCTCGAGCTTGGTGGTTAGGTGGTATGGGCCGCGGCAGCGCCAGCAGGTCCCGGTGCGGATGGTCGATACAACGGGCCGCGGCAGCGCCAGCAGGTCCCAGGAAGATGAAGGCTGCAGAGGGCCGCGGCAGCGCCAGCAGGTCCCGGGGAGGATGGTCGTTACACCGGGCCGCGGCAGCGCCAGCAGGTCCCAGGAAGATGAAGGTTGCAGAGGGCCGCGGCAGCGCCAGCAGGTCCCGGTGAGGATGGTCGGTACAACGGGCCGCGGCAGCGCCAGCAGGTCCCCGGAAGATGAAGGTTGCAGAAGGCCGCGGCAGCGCCAGCAGGCAGGACGATGGTTCACAAGAGCGGGCTACGGCAGCGCCAGTAGACCGTCAGGGTTGAGTTCACTCGGTGTCTCTCGACTCCAGGATACAACTGCCTTCCTGCTCCGGAGCTGTCTTAGTTATAGGGCTGGTGCCCTTTGATGTCCGGACCCTCGCACTTGGAGGTCGGAGGGTCCGGGATGAAGGTGTCCAGACACCCAGCAGGGGGTGGAGCCAGCGCCTGGGGGCTGCTGGAGGCGATCGGCACCTGGCGGGGGAAGAGCTCTTGACGCTTCGTTCTCCCATTGACCTGCCAAGTGGTCCGCTCACCTCCTGGGTGGATGGTGGTGCCGGGATGTCGGGGCCGGCCAGGCCCGGGGTTAGGGTCGAGGTGAGGCCACGCGGCCGCGTGGTGCAGGGCCCAAGATGGCGGCTTGACCTGGCCGGGGAAGCCGGTGGGGCTGGACCCCGTGATGAGTAGGGGTCCGAGGGCAGAGGGTCCGTCGGGAGACGGAGTACAGGGGCTTGTCACGGGGGTATGCTGGGTGGGCCGGAGCTCGGGCCCTGTCGTGCGGGGGGGGAGCCAGCCCTCTGTGTGGCCTGTCCAACATGCGTCCCCCCCAGCTGAAGGCGGGGAGAGTCACCCATCTCCTTGGGGACTCTCTTCGTCGAGGCGGAAAAAGCGGGACAGGCCGTCCGCGTTGGCGTGGTCTTGGCCTGGCCGGTGCTCCACAGTGAAGTCCATTCCCTGCAGGGAAATGGACCAGCGCAAGAGTTTTGGGTTCTCCCCCCGCATCTGCATCAGCCATTGCAGGGGTCGATGGTCGGTTTGTACCCGGAAGTGGGTACCGAAGAGATAGGGCCGGAGCTTTTTGAGGGCCCACACTACTGCCAATGCCTCCCTCTCGATTGTGCTCCAACGCTGTTCTCGGGCCAGGAGACGTCGACTGATGAAGGCCACCGGCTGGTCATGACCTTCGGGGTTCAGCTGAGAGAGGACGGCCCCGATACCGTGGTCGGAGGCGTCGGTCTGTACTACAAATTCCCGACTGTAATCGGGGGCCTGGAGCACCGGGGCGGTGCACAGGGCGGCCTTCAGCTCTTCGAAGGCCGCTTGACAATCAGGAGTCCAGTGGACCCGCTTCGGTTGATTCTTGGATGTGAGTCCCGTGAGGGGCCCCACGATGCTGCCGTAGTCCTTCACGAACCGCCGGTAGTAGCCGGTGAGCCCTAAGAAGGCTCGGACCTCGGTCTGGGTGACGGGGGGCTGCCAGGACTGGATGGCAGCAATCTTAAGTTGTAGTGGGGCCACCAGCCCGCTTCCCACTTGGTGCCCCAGGTAGGTCACAGACCCTTGGCCAATTTGGCACTTGCCGGCTTTAATGGTGAGGCCGGCCCGCTGGAGGGCTTGGAGGACCTCTTGGAGGTGACGGAGGTGGTCGGACCAGTGGCGGCTGTATACAGCGATATCGTCCAGGTAGGCAGCGCTGAATTCTTCGAGCCCTGCCAAGACCTGGTTCACAAGACGTTGGAATGTGGCGGGGGCATTCTTCATGCCAAAGGCCATGACCTTAAATTGATAGTGGCCATCGGGGGTGGAGAAGGCTGACCGTTCCTGAGCCCTGGGTGTGAGGCCGATCTGCCAGTAGCCCGCCGTCAGGTCGAAGATACTAAGGTAGCGGGCGGCCCCCAGCCGGTCGATCAGCTCGTCTGCTCGGGGGATGGGATGAGCGTCGGTCCGGGTGACAGCGTTCAAGCCCCGGTAGTCGACGCAGAATCTCAGTTCAGGGGCGGTGCCGGGGGCAGCGGCCTTGGGAACTAATACAACCGGACTGGCCCAGGGACTGTCCGAGGGCTCGATGACCCCGATCGTGAGCATCTTGGCCACTTCCTCCTGTATGCAGGTCCGTACCCGATCTGGTACGCGGTAGGCCCGGTGCCGGACAGGGGGACTGTCCCCGGTGTCTACGTCGTGCAAACACCAAGGGGTGACCCCGGGGGTGAGTGAGAACAGGGCAGCGAACTGCAGCAGGAGGTCCCGGCAGTCCTGGCGTTGCTCCGAAGTGAGGGCGTCGGAGAGCCGGACCCCATCCACGGAGCCGTCCTTCTCCTGAGTCTTTAAGAGATCCGGGAGGGGCTCGGAGTCTTCTTCTGTACCACTGTCGGTCGCCATCAGGAGGCTTAGTTCTGAGCGCACAAAGTGTGGTTTGAGCCGGTTGGTGTGGAGGACCCGCAGGGGGTTCCGGGTGGACCCCATGTCGATGAGGTAAGTGACGGGGCTTTTACGCTCGACCACTTTGAAGGGCCCCGTCCACTTGTCTTGCAGGGCACATGGTTCGGTGGGGGACATCACCCATACTTGCTGCCCAGGCTCGAACTCAACGGAGGAGGCATTGTGATCATACCACCTTTTCATGTCCTCCTGACTGGCCTCGAGGTTCGCCTTGGCCATCTCCCTGAAGCGCCGGGTCTGGTTTCGTAGGGCCAGGAGGTATTTGAAGACGTCTGGAGGGGTCGTTAGGGGGGCCAACTCCCAGCCCTCCTTCACGAGGCTGAGGGGCCCTCGCACAGGGTGTCCGTATAGGAGTTCAAAGGGGCTAAAGCCGAGGGACTTCTGGGGTACTTCTCGGTAGGCGAAGAGGAGGCACGGGAGCAGTACATCCCACTGGCGACGGAGAGGCTCTTCCAATCCCCCAATCATCCCTTTGAGAGTGCGGTTGAACCGCTCCACTAGTCCGTTTCCTTGGGGGTGATAGGGGGTCGTGAATCTGTATGTGACCCCGCATTGTTGCCAGAGGGACTTCATGTACTTCGATATGAAGTTCGTACCTCGGTCGCTGACGACTTCTCGGGGGAAGCCTACCCGGGAGAAGATCCCCATCAGGGCCCGGCCAACCACTGGAGCGGTCACGGTCCGTAGGGGCACCGCCTCGGGATAGCGGGTGGCATGGTCCACTAGTACCAAGATGAACCTGTGTCCTTGTGCCGTGCGAGGGTCCAGCGGCCCCACAATGTCTATCCCCACCCTCTCGAACGGGGTGGTGACCACCGGGAAGGGTTGTAGAGGAGCCTTAAGCTTCCGGCCACTCTTCCCGCTTGCTTGGCATGTGGGGCACGATCGGCAGTGGTTCAGGACGTCATTCCTCATTTTTGGCCAGAAAAAGTGGGTCACCAGTCGACTGTACGTTTTATCTTGGCCCAGGTGCCCAGCCAGGGGGACATCGTGGGCTAGGTTGAGTAGAAAGTCTCGGAAGCGGAGCGGTACCACCAGAACTCGACTGGCCCCCAGCTCGGCGATTCTTTGCTCGCTGTAGAGCAGGTCGTTATCCCAGTAGACCCAGTGGGTTCCGGTGGTGTCCCCGGCGGCTTGGGTGCTGGCTTGTTGGCGAAGCCCCTCGAGGGAGGGACAGGTCTTTTGCTCCTGGCGGAACTGTTCTTGGGTGGGCCCCCCTTCTTGCCGCCACTGAGCCAGATCCGGAAGGTCCTGGGGTTGCGCGTTTTCTTCGGGGGCCGGGTCTGGGAGGTCGGCCTCGCCGTTGTCCTCTACGGGGGCAACCGGGGGCGGAGGTGCCGGCCATTCGGTTTCTTCTGATCGGGGGGCGGCCCGGCCGGCCATGGATCGGGTGGTTATGCAGGCCCAGTCCGGGAGGCCCAGCATCCCCAAGTGCTCTCTTCTCTCGACGGTGGCCCACGGGGAACTCTCGAGGTCATTCCCCAGGAGGCAGTCCACGGGGGCATCGTCCCGGACCGTCACTTTCAGTAGGCCGGAGACCCCTCCCCATTCAAACGGGACGCAGGCCATCTTGCACATGCTTTCAGAGTTATCTGCCGAGCGGACGGGGCAGAGAATGTTCGGCAAGATCTGCTCGGGCTTCACCAGGTGACAGCGGACGGCCGTCACGCTGGCGCCGGTGTCGCGCAAGGCCTCAGCTCTCTGTCCATTAATGGTCACCCACTGACCGTATTTCCTGGTGTTGGCGGGTAGGGGAGCCCGCGGAACCATGTCTCTTCCCCCTAAGCATGCCAGGACCATGGCGGCCGGTTCCCACCCTTGCTGGTCCGGCTCACACTCCTCGGGACCCTCCAACGACTGCTCCTCCCCCAGGGCAGCGGCAGCTACCTGGCGGGGTTTGGGCGTTTGGTTCAGCGGGCAGTTCGGATCGTTGGCGTAGTGGCCTAGTCGCTGGCATCTGTGGCACGTGACGTTGGCTCGGTACCCAGGCCGCAACGGGGGGTTGCCCCGGCCGGTCGGCGGCGGGGTGCTGGCCACGGTTGTTGCTGGCAAGGCGTCTCTCCCCCGCCCCTGGCCTCCTCCTCCTCCCCGAGGACGGTGCTGGCCTTGGTTGCTTCTGTTCTGGTCGTGTGGCCCTTTCCGGCCCACTCGGGTGCTCTCCCACCGGTCAGCTTCGGCGGCGAGCTGCCGGGGGTCAGTCAGCTTACTGTCGAGTAGATGCTGCCGGAGCTCGACGAAGCAGTTGTTTGACAGGTGTTCCCATACCATGAGGTTGAAGAGCTGTTCGTAGGTGGTGACCTGACTTCCCTTGATCCAACCCTCGAAGGCCCGGCTGAAATAGTTCACGTATTCCACCCAAGTGGTACCTGGGATCCGGGTGCAATCCCTGAACCTCTGGCGGTACATCTCGGGCGTGAGGCCGTAGCGGGTGAGGAGGGCAGCCTTCATGTGGTCGTAGGACGACATTTGGTGATCGGGGAGCTGCAGCAGGGCATCGCGACCCTCGTTGATAAATCTCCCCCAAAGTCCGGCTCCCCAATCACTCCGGTCGATCCGGTGGGAGGTCATTGCGAACTCATAGGCCTTAAACCATTGTTGTATGTCGTCTTCTCGGACATACTCGCGGACCACATCCTTGGGGATGTGAACTTTTTTCTCAGTTGGTCCCGGGGTGTGTGGTCTTTCAGGCACCCCCAAGTCCTTATGCTGTTTGCGCAGTTCTATCTCTGCCAATTGGCGCTCGTGCTCGAGCGTTATCTTTTTCTCTTCCAGCTCTCTCTGTCTCTGTTTTTCTTCTCGCTCCTCTCGAATCCGCATCTGCTCGAGGTTGAGTTTCTGTTCAGCTAACTTGAGCTCCCCATCCATCTTGAGTCGTGCCATCTCTAATTCGTGCAGTCTGACTCTGTCTCTTTCTCGTATCTCCTCCGGTGATCGGCCCGTTCCCCGTTCCTCGGGAGTCGTGGCGTTCCCCTCTGGTGTGACGCTGTTTTGGTCGGAGGGTCTTGCGACCCCCGTTTCTGTCCACGACTCAAGGGCGTGCTTTAGGTCATCCTTGGTACTCAGGCCAGTGGTAGCAATGCCAAGTTCTATGCAAAATTGTCTCAGTTCGCGGTGGTTGTACTCCTCTAGTTTCTCCATTTGGAACTTCTCGGTGGAGCTGCTATCTTTGGTCGACATCGTGCTTTGTCGTGGGGTGAGCTACTCTCTGTACGATTACGCGTTGATTCGGATCGCGCCGCTGGCCACCAATGTTAGAAAAGGTAGACGGACCGGGAGGGTCGGCCGGGGTCAGGAGGAGAGGTCTCCGGGGAGAGCCGTCTCCAGCGATCGTACAGACAAGTAACTTCCCCCCCACAGACAGATATCACACACGGATAAGGTTCAGTGATCTTTATCGACACTTATTTAAGGTACGGTAAAAGGGTACAAGGAGGTCTGGACTCAGGGGTCCCCTCGATTAGAGTCTCGTAAGGTAGGGAAGGGGGTAGCGGGACAGTCTATTTACCAATCAGGTAATTCGGATGAGATGGTGATGAGCTCACAATCCTCGAGCTTGGTGGTTAGGTGGTATGGGCCGCGGCAGCGCCAGCAGGTCCCGGTGCGGATGGTCGATACAACGGGCCGCGGCAGCGCCAGCAGGTCCCAGGAAGATGAAGGCTGCAGAGGGCCGCGGCAGCGCCAGCAGGTCCCGGGGAGGATGGTCGTTACACCGGGCCGCGGCAGCGCCAGCAGGTCCCAGGAAGATGAAGGTTGCAGAGGGCCGCGGCAGCGCCAGCAGGTCCCGGTGAGGATGGTCGGTACAACGGGCCGCGGCAGCGCCAGCAGGTCCCCGGAAGATGAAGGTTGCAGAAGGCCGCGGCAGCGCCAGCAGGCAGGACGATGGTTCACAAGAGCGGGCTACGGCAGCGCCAGTAGACCGTCAGGGTTGAGTTCACTCGGTGTCTCTCGACTCCAGGATACAACTGCCTTCCTGCTCCGGAGCTGTCTTAGTTATAGGGCTGGTGCCCTTTGATGTCCGGACCCTCGCACTTGGAGGTCGGAGGGTCCGGGATGAAGGTGTCCAGACACCCAGCAGGGGGTGGAGCCAGCGCCTGGGGGCTGCTGGAGGCGATCGGCACCTGGCGGGGGAAGAGCTCTTGACGCTTCGTTCTCCCATTGACCTGCCAAGTGGTCCGCTCACCTCCTGGGTGGATGGTGGTGCCGGGATGTCGGGGCCGGCCAGGCCCGGGGTTAGGGTCGAGGTGAGGCCACGCGGCCGCGTGGTGCAGGGCCCAAGATGGCGGCTTGACCTGGCCGGGGAAGCCGGTGGGGCTGGACCCCGTGATGAGTAGGGGTCCGAGGGCAGAGGGTCCGTCGGGAGACGGAGTACAGGGGCTTGTCACGGGGGTATGCTGGGTGGGCCGGAGCTCGGGCCCTGTCGTGCGGGGGGGGAGCCAGCCCTCTGTGTGGCCTGTCCAACAGTGCCTATCACTCCCAGCAGTGCCCAGAGACAGGAGGGGTGTGTGCCTATCACTCCCAGCAGTGCCCAGAGACAGGAGGGGTGTGTGCAGAGTCCTCCCAGCAGAGCCCAGAGACAGGAGGGGTGGGCGCAGAGTCCTCCCAGCAGTGCCCAGACACAGGAGGGGTGGGTGCCTATCACTCCCAGCAGTGCCCAGAGACAGGAGGGGTGGGTGCCTATCACTCCCAGCAGTGCCCAGACGCAGGAGAGGTGGGTGCAGAGTCCTCCCAGCAGTGCCCAGAGACAGGAGGGGTGGGTGCCTATCACTCCTAGCAGTGCCCAGACACAGGAGGGGTGGGTGCCTATCACTCCCAGCAGTGCCCAGAGACAGGAGGGGTGTGTGCAGAGTCCTCCCAGCAGAGCCCAGAGACAGGAGGGGTGGGTGCAGAGTCCTCCCAGCAGTGCCCAGACACAGGAGGGGTGGGTGCCTATCACTCCCAGCAGTGCCCAGAGACAGGAGGGGTGGGTGCCTATCACTCCCAGCAGTGCCCAGAGACAGGAGGGGTGTGTGCAGAGTCCTCCCAGCAGAGCCCAGAGACAGAAGGGGTGGGTGCAGAGTCCTCCCAGCAGTGCCCAGACACAGGAGGGGTGGGTGCCTATCACTCCCAGCAGTGCCCAGAGACAGGAGGGGTGGGTGCCTATCACTCCCAGCAGTGCCCAGAGACAGGAGGGGTGGGTGCAGAGTCCTCCCAGCAGTGCCCAGAGACAGGAGGGGTGGGTGCCTATCACTCACAGCAGTGCCCAGAGACAGGAGGGGTGGGTGCCTATCACTCCCAGCAGTGCCCAGAGACAGGAGAGGTGTGTGCCTATCACTCCCAGCAGTGCCCAGAGACAGGAGGGGTGTGTGCAGAGTCCTCCCAGCAGAGCCCAGAGACAGGAGGGGTGGGTGCAGAGTCCTCCCAGCAGTGCCGAGACACAGGAGGGGTGGGTGCCTATCACTCCCAGCAGTGCCCAGAGACAGGAGGGGTGGGTGCCTATCACTCCCAGCAGTGCCCAGACGCAGGAGAGGTGGGTGCAGAGTCCTCCCAGCAGTGCCCAGAGACAGGAGGGGTGGGTGCCTATCACTCCCAGCAGTGCCCAGACACAGGAGGGGTGGGTGCCCATCACTCCCAGCAGTGCCCAGAGACAGGAGGGGTGTGTGCCTATCACTCCCAGCAGTGCCCAGAGACAGGAGGGGTGTGTGCAGAGTCCTCCCAGCAGTGCTCAGACACAGGAGGGGTGGGTGCCTATCACTCCCAGCAGTGCCCAGAGACAGGAGGGGTGGGTGCCTATCACTCCCAGCAGTGCCCAGAGACAGGAGGGGTGTGTGCAGAGTCCTCCCAGCAGAGCCCAGAGACAGGAGGGGTGGGTGCCTATCACTCACAGCAGTGCCCAGAGACAGGAGGGGTGGGTGCCTATCACTCCCAGCAGTGCCCAGAGACAGGAGGGGTGTGTGCCTATCACTCCCAGCAGTGCCCAGAGACAGGAGGGGTGTGTGCAGAGTCCTCCCAGCAGAGCCCAGAGACAGGAGGGGTGGGTGCAGAGTCCTCCCAGCAGTGCCCAGACACAGGAGGGGTGGGTGCCTATCACTCCCAGCAGTGCCCAGAGACAGGAGGGCTGTGTGCCTATCACTCCCAGCAGTGCCCAGAGACAGGAAGGGTGTGTGCAGAGTCCTCCCAGCAGAGCCCAGAGACAGGAGGGGTGGGTGCAGAGTCCTCCCAGCAGTGCCCAGAGACAGGAGGGGTGTGTGCAGAGTCCTCCCAGCAGAGCCCAGAGACAGGAGGGGTAGGTGCAGAGTCCTCCCAGCAGTGCCCAGACACAGGAGGGTTGGGTGCCTATCACTCCCAGCAGTGCCCAGAGACAGGAGGGGTGGGTGCCTATCACTCCCAGCAGTGCCCAGAGACAGGAGGGGTGTGTGCAGAGTCCTCCCAGCAGAGCCCAGAGACAGGAGGGGTGGGTGCAGAGTCCTCCCAGCAGTGCCCAGACACAGGAGGGGTGGGTGCCTATCACTCCCAGCAGTTCCCAGAGACAGGAGGGGTGGGTGCCTATCACTCCCAGCAGTGCCCAGAGACAGGAGGGGTGGGTGCAGAGTCCTCCCAGCAGTGCCCAGAGACAGGAGGGGTGGGTGCCTATCACTCACAGCAGTGCCCAGAGACAGGAGGGGTGGGTGCCTATCACTCCCAGCAGTGCCCAGAGACAGGAGGGGTGTGTGCCTATCACTCCCAGCAGTGCCCAGAGACAGGAGGGGTGTGTGCAGAGTCCTCCCAGCAGAGCCCAGAGACAGGAGGGGTGGGTGCAGAGTCCTCCCAGCAGTGCCCAGACACAGGAGGGGTGGGTGCCTATCACTCCCAGCAGTGCCCAGAGACAGGAGGGGTGGGTGCCTATCACTCCCAGCAGTGCCCAGACGCAGGAGAGGTGGGTGCAGAGTCCTCCCAGCAGTGCCCAGAGACAGGAGGGGTGGGTGCCTATCACTCCCAGCAGTGCCCAGACACAGGAGGGGTGGGTGCCCATCACTCCCAGCAGTGCCCAGAGACAGGAGGGGTGTGTGCAGAGTCCTCCCAGCAGAGCCCAGAGACAGGAGGGGTGGGTGCAGAGTCCTCCCAGCAGTGCCCAGACACAGGAGGGGTGGGTGCCTATCACTCCCAGCAGTGCCCAGAGACAGGAGGGCTGTGTGCCTATCACTCCCAGCAGTGCCCAAACACAGGAGGGGTGTGTGCAGAGTCCTCCCAGCAGAGCCCAGAGACAGGAGGGGTGGGTGCAGAGTCCTCCCAGCAGTGCCCAGACACAGAGGGGGTGGGTGCCTATCACTCCCAGCAGTGCCCAGAGACAGGAGGGGTGGGTGCCTATCACTCCCAGCAGTGCCCAGACGCAGGAGAGGTTGGTGCAAAGTCCTCCCAGCAGTGCCCAGAGACAGGAGGGGTGGGTGCCTATCACGCCCAGCAGTGCCCAGACACAGGAGGGGTGGGTGCCTATCACTCCCAGCAGTGCCCAGAGACAGGAGGGGTGTGTGCAGAGTCCTCCCAGCAGAGCCCAGAGACAGGAGGGGTGGGTGCAGAGTCCTCCCAGCAGTGCCCAGACACAGGAGGGGTGGGTGCCTATCACTCTCAGCAGTGCCCAGAGACAGGAGAGGTGGGTGCCTATCACTCCCAGCAGTGCCCAAAGACAGGAGGGGTGGGTGCAGAGTCCTCCCAGCAGTGCCCAGAGACAGGAGGGGTGGGTGCCTATCACTCACAGCAGTGCCCAGAGACAGGAGGGTTGGGTGCCTATCACTCCCAGCATTGCCCAGAGACGGGAGGGGTGTGTGCCTATCACTCCCAGCAGTGCCCAGAGACAGGAGGGGTGTGTGCAGAGTCCTCCCAGCAGAGCCCAGAGACAGGAGGGGTGTGTGCAGAGCCCTCCCAGCAGTGCCCAGACACAGGAGGGGTGGGTGCCTATCACTCCCAGCAGTGCCCAGAGACAGGAGGGGTGGGTGCCTATCACTCCCAGCAGTGCCCAGATGCAGGAGGGGTGGGTGCAGAGTCCTCCCAGCAGTGCCCAGAGACAGGAGGGGTGGGTGCCTATCACTCCCAGCAGTGCCCAGACACAGGAGGGGTGGGTGCCCATCACTCCCAGCAGTGCCCAGAGACAGGAGGGGCATGTGCCTATCACTCCCAGCAGTGCCCAGAGACAGGAGAGGTGTGTGCAGAGTCCTCCCAGCAGTGCCCAGACACAGGAGAGGTGGGTGCCTATCACTCCCAGTAGTGCCCAGAGACAGGAGGGGTGGGTGCCTATCACTCCCAGCAGTGCCCAGACACAGGAGGGGTGGGTGCCCATCACTCCCAGCAGTGCCCAGAGACAGGAGGGGTGTGTGCCTATCACTCCCAGAAGTGCCCAGAGACAGGAGGGGTGTGTGCAGAGTCCTCCCAGCAGTGCCCAGACACAGGAGGGGTGGGTGCCTATCACTCCCAGCAGTGCCTAGAGACAGGAGGGGTGTGTGCAGAGTCCTCCCAGCAGAGCCCAGAGACAGGAGGGGTGGGTGCAGAGTCCTCCCAGCAGTGCCCAGAGACAGGAGGGGTGTGTGCAGAGTCCTCCCAGCAGAGCCCAGAGACAGGAGGGGTAGGTGCAGAGTCCTCCCAGCAGTGCCCAGACACAGGAGGGTTGGGTGCCTATCACTCCCAGCAGTGCCCAGAGACAGGAGGGGTGGGTGCCTATCACTCCCAGCAGTGCCCAGAGACAGGAGGGGTGTGTGCAGAGTCCTCCCAGCAGAGCCCAGAGACAGGAGGGGTGGGTGCAGAGTCCTCCCAGCAGTGCCCAGACACAGGAGGGGTGGGTGCCTATCACTCCCAGCAGTGCCCAGATACAGGAGGGGTGGGTGCCTATCACTCCCAGCAGTGCCCAGAGACAGGAGGGGTGGGTGCAGAGTCCTCCCAGCAGTGCCCAGAGACAGGAGGGGTGGGTGCCTATCACTCACAGCAGTGCCCAGAGACAGGAGGGGTGGGTGCCTATCACTCCCAGCAGTGCCCAGAGACAGGAGGGGTGTGTGCCTATCACTCCCAGCAGTGCCCAGAGACAGGAGGGGTGTGTGCAGAGTCCTCCCAGCAGAGCCCAGAGACAGGAGGGGTGGGTGCAGAGTCCTCCCAGCAGTGCCCAGACACAGGAGGGGTGGGTGCCTATCACTCCCAGCAGTGCCCAGAGACAGGAGGGGTGGGTGCCTATCACTCCCAGCAGTGCCCAGACGCAGGAGAGGTGGGTGCAGAGTCCTCCCAGCAGTGCCCAGAGACAGGAGGGGTGGGTGCCTATCACTCCCAGCAGTGCCCAGACACAGGAGGGGTGGGTGCCCATCACTCCCAGCAGTGCCCAGAGACAGGAGGGGTGTGTGCAGAGTCCTCCCAGCAGAGCCCAGAGACAGGAGGGGTGGGTGCAGAGTCCTCCCAGCAGTGCCCAGACACAGGAGGGGTGGGTGCCTATCACTCCCAGCACTGCCCAGAGACAGGAGGGCTGTGTGCCTATCACTCCCAGCAGTGCCCAGAGACAGGAGGGGTGTGTGCAGAGTCCTCCCAGCAGAGCCCAGAGACAGGAGGGGTGGGTGCAGAGTCCTCCCAGCAGTGCCCAGACACAGAGGGGGTGGGTGCCTATCACTCCCAGCAGTGCCCAGAGACAGGAGGGGTGGGTGCCTATCACTCCCAGCAGTGCCCAGACGCAGGAGAGGTTGGTGCAAAGTCCTCCCAGCAGTGCCCAGAGACAGGAGGGGTGGGTGCCTATCACGCCCAGCAGTGCCCAGACACAGGAGGGGTGGGTGCCTATCACTCCCAGCAGTGCCCAGAGACAGGAGGGGTGTGTGCAGAGTCCTCCCAGCAGAGCCCAGAGACAGGAGGGGTGGGTGCAGAGTCCTCCCAGCAGTGCCCAGACACAGGAGGGGTGGGTGCCTATCACTCTCAGCAGTGCCCAGAGACAGGAGGGGTGGGTGCCTATCACTCCCAGCAGTGCCCAAAGACAGGAGGGGTGGGTGCAGAGTCCTCCCAGCAGTGCCCAGAGACAGGAGGGGTGGGTGCCTATCACTCACAGCAGTGCCCAGAGACAGGAGGGTTGGGTGCCTATCACTCCCAGCATTGCCCAGAGACGGGAGGGGTGTGTGCCTATCACTCCCAGCAGTGCCCAGAGACAGGAGGGGTGTGTGCAGAGTCCTCCCAGCAGAGCCCAGAGACAGGAGGGGTGTGTGCAGAGCCCTCCCAGCAGTGCCCAGACACAGGAGGGGTGGGTGCCTATCACTCCCAGCAGTGCCCAGAGACAGGAGGGGTGGGTGCCTATCACTCCCAGCAGTGCCCAGATGCAGGAGAGGTGGGTGCAGAGTCCTCCCAGCAGTGCCCAGAGACAGGAGGGGTGGGTGCCTATCACTCCCAGCAGTGCCCAGACACAGGAGGGGTGGGTGCCCATCACTCCCAGCAGTGCCCAGAGACAGGAGGGGCGTGTGCCTATCACTCCCAGCAGTGCCCAGAGACAGGAGAGGTGTGTGCAGAGTCCTCCCAGCAGTGCCCAGACACAGGAGAGGTGGGTGCCTATCACTCCCAGCAGTGCCCAGAGACAGGAGGGGTGGGTGCCTATCACTCCCAGCAGTGCCCAGACACAGGAGGGGTGGGTGCCCATCACTCCCAGCAGTGCCCAGAGACAGGAGGGGTGTGTGCCTATCACTCCCAGAAGTGCCCAGAGACAGGAGGGGTGTGTGCAGAGTCCTCCCAGCAG
This sequence comes from Triturus cristatus, assembly GCF_964204655.1. Taxonomy (NCBI): domain Eukaryota; kingdom Metazoa; phylum Chordata; class Amphibia; order Caudata; family Salamandridae; genus Triturus; species Triturus cristatus. Next base: position 608,093,162 of record NC_140593.1, on the reverse strand, counting down.
TGCCCAGACACAGGAGGGGTGGGTGCCTATCAATCCCAGCAGTGCCTAGAGACAGGAGGGGTGGGTGCCTATCACTCCCAGCAGTGCCCAGAGACAGGAGGGGTGTGTGCAGAGTCCTCCCAGCAGAGGCCAGGGACAGGAGGGGTGGGTGCCTATCACTCACAGCGGTGCCCAGAGACAGGAGGGGTGGGTGCCTATCACTCCCTGCAGTGCCCAGAGACAGGAGGGGTGTGTGCCTATCACTCCCAGCAGTGCCCAGAGACAGGAGGGGTGTGTGCAGAGTCCTCCCAGCAGAGCCCAGAGACAGGAGGGGTGGGTGCAGAGTCCTCCCAGCAGTGCCCAGACACAGGAGGGGTGGGTGCCTATCACTCCTAGCAGTGCCCAGAGACAGGAGGGCTGTGTGCCTATCACTCCCAGCAGTGCCCAGAGACAGGAGGGGTGTGTGCAGAGTCCTCCCAGCAGTGCCCAGACACAGGAGGGGTGGGTGCCTATCACTCCCAGCAGTGCCCAGAGACAGGAGGGGTGGGTGCCTATCACTCCCAGCAGTGCCCAGAGACAGGAGGGGTGGGTGCAGAGTCCTCCCAGCAGTGCCCAGAGACAGGGTGGGTGGGTGGCTATCACTCACAGCAGTGCCCAGAGACAGGAGGGGTGGGTGCCTATCACTCCCAACAGTGCCCAGAGACAGGAGGGGTGTGTGCAGAGTCCTCCCAGCAGAGGCCAGAGACAGGAGGGGTGGGTGCAGAGTCCTCCCAGCAGTGCCCAGACACAGGAGGGGTGGGTGCCTATCACTCCCAGCAGTGCCCAGAGACAGGAGGGGTGGGTGCCTATCACTCCCAGCAGTGCCCAGAGACAGGAGGGGTGGGTGCCTATCACTCCTAGCAGTGCCCAGAGACAGGAGGGGTGTGTGCAGAGTCCTCCCAGCGGAGCCCAGAGACAGGAGGGGTGGGTGCAGAGTCCTCCCAGCAGTGCCCAGACACAGGAGGGGTGGGTGCCTATCACTCCCAGCAGTGCCCAGAGACAGGAGGGGTGGGTGCAGAGTCCTCCCAGCAGTGCCCAGAGACAGGAGGGGTGGGTGCCTATCACTCACAGCAGTGCCCAGAGACAGGAGGGGTGGGTGCCTATCACTCCCAGCAGTGCCCAGAGACAGGAGGGGTGTGTGCCTATCACTCCCAGCAGTGCCCAGAGACAGGAGGGGTGTGTGCAGAGTTGTTGGACAGGCCACACGAAGGGCTTGCTCCCTCCCCGCACGACAGGGCCCGAGCTCCGGCCCACCAGGCATAACCCACGAAAAGCACCTGTGCCCCGTCTCCCGACGGATCTTCTGCCCTCGGACCTCTACTCATCACGGGGCCCAGCCCCACCGGCTCCCCCGGCCGGTTCAAGCCGCCATCTTGGGCCCTGCACCACGAGGCCGCGTGGCCTCGGCCCGACCCTAACCCCGGGCCTGGCCGGCCCCGACATCCCGGCACCACCCTCCACCCAGGAGGTGAGCGGACCACTTGGCAGGGCAATGGGAGAACGAAGTGTCAAGAGCTCTTCCCCCGCCAGGTGCCGATCGCCTCCAGCTCCCCCAGGCGCTGGCTCCACCCCCTGCTGGGTGTCTGGACACCTTCATCCCGGGCCCTCCGACCTCCAAGTGCGAGGGTCCGGACATCAAAGGGCGCCTGCCCTATAACTGGGGCAGCTCCGGAGCAGGAAGGCAGTTGTATCCTGGAGTCGAGAGACACCGAGAGAACTCAGCCTTGACGGACTACTGGCGCTGCCGTAGCCCGCTCTTGTGAACCATCGTCCTGCCTGCTGGCGCTGCCGCGGCCTTCTGCAACATCCATCCTAGTCGGGACCTGCTGGCGCTGCCGCGGCCCGTTGTAACGACCATCTTCGTCGGGACCTGCTGGCGCTGCCGCGGCCCGTTGTATCGACCATCCTCACCGGAACCTGCTGGCGCTGCCGCGGACCGTACATCGACCATCTTTCCGGGACCTGCTGGCGCTGCCGCGGACCGTGTACCGACCATCTCAACCGGGACCTGCCGGCGCTGCCGCGGCCCGTACCAACTAAACCACCAAGCTCGAGGATTGTGAGCTAGTCATCATCTCATCCGACCTACCTGACTGGTAGACAGACTGTCCCGCTACCCCTTACCCTGCTTTGAGAGACTTGAATCGAGGGGACCCCTGAGTCCAGACCTCCTTGTACCATTCAACCGTACCTTAAGAAGTGCTTATAAAGAACACTGAACCTTATCCGTGTGTGGTATCTGTCTGTGGGGGGGGAAGTTACTTGTCTGTACGATCGCTGGAGACGGCTCTCCCCGGAGACCTCTCCTCCTGACCCCGGCCGACCCTCCCGGTCCGTCTACCCTTTCTAACATTGGTGGCCAGCGGCGCGATCCGAATCAACGCGTAATCGTACAGAGAGTAGCTCACCCCACGACAAAAACACGATGTCAGCCAAAGATAGCAGCTCCACCGAGAAATTCCAAATGGATAAATTAGAAGAATACAACCACCGCGAACTGAGACAATTCTGCATAGAACTTGGCATTGCTACCACCGGCCTGAGTACCAAGGATGATCTAAAGCACGCCCTAGAGTCGTGGACAGAGACCGGGGTCGCCGGACCCTCCGACCAAAGCAGCATCACACCAGAGGGGAACGCCACGGCTCCCGAGGAGCGGGGAACGGGCCTCTCGCAGGAGGAGATCCGAGAAAGAGAAAGAACCAGATTGCACGAGTTGGAAATGGCACGACTCAAGATGGATGGGGAACTCAAGTTAGCTGAACAGAAACTCAACCTCGAGCATATGCGGCTCCGAGATGAACGAGAAGAGAAGCAGAGACAGAGAGAGCTGGAGGAGAAAAAAATAACGCTCGAGCACGAGCGCCAACTAGCGGAGATAGAACTTCGGAAACAGAATAAAGAACTGGGGGTGCCTGAGCGACCACACACCCCGGGGCCAATCGAGAAAAAAGTCCACATCCCCAAGGATGTTGTCCGCGAGTATGTCCGAGAAGACGACATACAACAGTGGTTTAAAGCCTACGAGATCGCCATGACCTCCCACCGGATCGACCGGAGTGATTGGGGAGCCGGACTTTGGGGGAGGTTTATCAACGAGGGTCGCGATGCCCTGCTGCAGCTCCCAGATCACCAAATGTCGTCCTACGACCACATGAAGGCTGCCCTCCTCACCCGCTACGGCCTCACACCCGAGATGTACCGCCAGAGGTTCAGAGATTGCACCCGGATCCCAGGTACAACTTGGGTAGAATACGTGAACTATTTCAGCCGTGCCTTCGAGGGTTGGATAAGGGGGAGCCATGTCACCACCTACGAACAACTCTTTAACCTTATGGTATGGGAGCACCTGTCGAACAACTGTTTCGTCGAGCTCAGGCAGCACCTCCTCGACAGTAAGCTGACTGACCCCCGGCAGCTCGCCGCCGAAGCTGACCGATGGGAAAGCACCCGAGTGGGCCGGAGGGGGCCACACGAACAGAACAGAAGCAACCAAGGCCAGCACCGTCCTCAGGGAGGAGGAGGGGGCCAGGGGCGAGGGAGAGACGCCTTGCCAGCAACACCCGTGACCAGCACCCCGCCTCCGGCCGGCCGGGGCAACCCCCCGTGGCGTCCTGGGGTCCGAGCCAACGTCACGTGCCACCGATGCCAGCGAGTCGGCCACTACGCCAATGACCCGAGCTGCCCGCAGAACCAAACACCCAAGCCCCGCCAGGTAGCTGCCGCCGCCCTGGGGGAAGAGCGATCATCGGAGGAACCAGAAGAGTATGAGCCGGCCCAGCAAGAGTGGGAACCGGCCGCCATGGTCCTGGCGTGCTTAGGGGGAAGAGACATGGTCCCGCGGGCTCCCCTACCCGCTAACACCAGGAAATACGGTCAGTGGGTGACCATTAATGGACAGCGAGCCGAGGCCTTGCGTGACACAGGCGCCAGTGTGACGGCCGTCCGCTGTCACCTGGTGAAACCCGAGCAGATCCTGCCGAACATTCTCTGCCCCATCCGCTCGGCAGACAACTCTGAAAGTATGTGTCAAATGGCCTGCGTCCCATTCGAATGGGGAGGGGTCTCCGGCCTGTTGAAGGTGACGGTCCGGGACAATGCCCCCGTGGACTGCCTCCTGGGGAATGACCTCGAGAGTTCCCCGTGGGCCACCGTTGAGAGAAGAGAGCACCTGGGGATGCTGGGCCTCCCGGACTGGGCCTGCATAACCACCCGGTCCATGGCCGCCCGTGCCGTCCCTCGATCAGAAGAACCGGAATGGCCAGCACCTCCGCCCCCGGTCGCCCCAGTAGAAGACAACGACGAGGCCAGCCTCCCAGACCCGACGACCGAAGGGGACGCGCAACCCCAGGACCTCCCTGACCTGGCTCAGTGGCGTCAAGAAGGGGGGCCCACCCAAGAACAGTTCCGCCAGGAACAAAAGACCTGTCCCTCCCTCGAGGGACTCCGCCAACAAGCCAGCGCCCAGAACGCAGGGGACTCCACCGGAACTCACTGGGTCTACTGGGATAACGACCTGCTATACAGCGAGCAAAGAATCGCCGAGCTGGGGGCCGGTCGAGTACTGGTGGTACCTCTCCGCTTCAGAGACTTTCTGCTCAACCTGGCCCACGATGTCCCCCTGGCTGGACACCTGGGCCAGGACAAAACGTACAGCCGCCTAGTGACCCACTTTTTCTGGCCGAAAATGAGGAACGACGTCCTGAACCACTGCCGATCTTGCCCCACATGCCAAGCCAGCGGGAAGAGTGGCCGGAAGCTGAAAGCCCCTCTGCAACCCTTCCCTGTGGTCACCACCCCGTTCGAGAGGGTGGGTGTTAGAATCCGGGGTCTCTGGTTGGCGCAGGTATGCACTTGCGACAAGCAGGGACCCTTTCCTCTAAGTCAGGGCAAAGGATCACCTCTTTAAAAATAACCCCTGCTCACCCTCTAGGTAACGTGGCGCGAGCAGTCAGGCTAAATTTCCAGAGGGCATATAGGTTAAGCGTTCAAGTTGTCCCACACAATAATCACCACCCCACCACACAAAGACACAAGGCTGTAGTTATATCCAAAATATAATTCTTTATATAAAAGGTTTTCTTTCAGGCAGGTTGCATAAATACAGTTCTCTTGGTAAAATAATCCAGTTACTCTCAAAATGCTTTACGGGCAGTCCACAGTTGTAAAAATGGCACAGTTCTCTTTAAAATAGGTTTCTTAGGTCTTCTGGGCACTTCGTAGCGCCTTTGGGGTGCCCTTGGCAAGGTTTTTACAGTGCCTTGCCGTTTCCCACGCTTCTCGCGTGAGCCGGAGTACGCTTGCCGAATCTCACGCTTCTCGCGTGAGCACCGGCAATGATTTCCAATGCAGTACGGCTCAGACTGCCAGGGACGCTTCGTACCTCAAGGGAAGCACCGGTACGGTGCGAACTCGGCTGAGTACGGGGCGAACCAAGGCAGGTTACCAGAGCAGTAGTTTCAAAATAGTACGGTGCGAACCCCGCGTCCTCAGCAGGCAATACGGGGCGAACAGTATGGTGCGAACCCAGCGCCCTCCAGACGTCAGTACGGTGCGAACACGGGGCACTTTAAAGGCAGTAGTTTTCCGTGCAACTTCGGTTCACAGGCAGTACGTCTCGAACTACGGCCCCAGGCAGTACGGGTCGAACAAGTACGCACCAGCCCACAATACTTTTAAGGCAGGTACGGCTCGTACCACGGGCAGTGCGGGCCGTACGTTTTAGCGCGAAGGGACACAGTACCTTTCTTAGTTTCACGGGAAGGTTCGTGGCGGCCTCGCGGTCCAGTCCAGGGGTGTCCCACGTCGCGCTGGTGTCCAGGGGACGGCGGAGCTTCGGGGGGCGCTCGGGCAGGATGCAGGTCGCCGCAAAGGGGGGTCAGAAGCAGAAGGGCAGCCTCAGGGGTGATTTCCCAGCGCAGCGCGCTGTCAGCTTCCTACGGCGAACCAGGGCACGCTTCAGGTCCTCACAAGAGCCTGCACAACCCGGCGGGGTCACAGGGGCTCGGCGCTCAGACGCAGGACTCTCCTCCTTACTTTGCGAGCTACGGCTCGAGGGGGCAGCTGTTCACGGTGCTCGGGCTGTCAGGCCTTTACTTTGTTTGCAGCCACGCCAGCAGCAGAAGTCACGTTGCTCAGTGAGGTCAGGGGGTGCTCAGGTTCCCAGGGGTCAGCTTGCGGAATTACCCACGGCACTTCTCCTCTTCTTTCAGGGTGGTAGCGCCCACTGTTCCTGGGGCGCAGGTCAGGGGGCAAGTTCACACGCAAGCCCTTGGAGATTGTTTGTAAAAGCACAAGTTGAATTAAAGTCTTTTTCTTCAGGCTTTCCTTCTCCTTCCAGCAGACAGGCACCCACTGCAGGCCAGTCTCTCAGGCAGAGAGACAGTATTCCTCCTTCAGCTTCTCCAGGTCCTTCTCCTTCAGGCAGAGTTTCTTCTTGGCGCAAACAGGATCTAATTTCTTAGGAGCCAGGCTCCTACTTTTATACACCAATTCTTTTGTTCTTTAGCGCCAGGGGGCCTGGGCCTGGCTCAGTCCAGTTTTTGGAGCACTTTGTTGTGGTGACTCTGCGCTTCCCTTTCAGCAGCAGGGCAGAGACATCAGCCGCTCCACAGGGGGCGGCGCCGGCTTTGTGCTGGCAGAGCACAGGTCTATTCAAGAGTCAAGGTGTACTCCTCCCACCCATCCTGGTGTAATCTCTCTACCCACCACCTGGCAGCCAGCCTGTCTCCTGGAATTCCCCAGCCCTGCTCCTTACTGTTGCTAGGCAGAACACACACACACACAGCGCAGAGGCGGACTGAATGGCCAGATCAGTAAATACTAACTTTCTAAAAGTAGTATTTACAAACACAGGATATTAAAATAAACTTTACTAAAAGAAGTATTTTATTATTCTGAGTCCAGGCATACTAAACATGACTTTCTACCATGCTCTATGAGTCCACTGGGGTCACAGCGTGTAGTGACTCCAGCAGCCCATTCTGGCCTATGGAGAGCAGGTAGCCTTCAATAGTGAAAAACGAAAATGGCTGTAATTCACTATTAAGACATGCCACACACATCAGGGCATGTCCTACCTTATGCCTACAATGCACCCTGCCCTTGGGCCTACCAGAGGGGTGACTAATATGTAGTTAAGGGAAGGTTTAGGGACTGGCAAGTGGGGGCACTTGCGCAGTCAGCGCGACAGTACCAGACGGCGCGCAGGTTCTGCAGTGGCAGACCCTAGACATATTTTACTAGGCCGCTTCTGTGGGTGGCACAACCAGTGCTGCAGGCCCACCAGCGGTATTTGTATTTACAAGCCCTGGCACTCCTGGTGCACTTTACTAGGGGCTGACAGTAAACCAAATGACTCAATCATGGACACCAATCAATGTATACATTTTTAAAAGGGAGCACTTGCACTGTGGCACTGATCAGCAGTGTCACAGTGCTCTGAGCAGCTAACACCAACAAAACACAATGAGGCACATCAGCAAAAAGTGGAAGGGAGACTCACGCCAAGGTGCCAGGTCTAACACGTGTCCCCTCCAGCTGAAATGTGGGGAGAACTACCCTACCCCAGGGAGTTCCTCTTCACTAAGGCGGAAAAACCTGGACAGACCGTCAGCATTGGCGTGATCTGTGCCAGGGCGATGTTCCACCGTAAAGTCCATACCCTGTAGGGAGATGGACCACCTCAACAGTTTTGGGTTTTCACCCCTCATTTGCATCAACCATCTGAGGGGCCTGTGGTCGGTCTGAACCCGGAAGTGAGACCCAAACAAGTAGGGTCTTAGCTTCTTCAGCGCCCAGACCACAGCAAACGCTTCTCGCTCTATCGCACTCCACCTTTGTTCCCGTGGAAGTAACCTTCTACTAATAAAGGCTACAGGTTGATCCCAGCCCTCCTCAGTCATCTGTGAGAGAACAGCCCCTACACCATGCTCTGATGCGTCTGTCTGCACTAGGAATTCCTTGGAGAAGTCAGGAGCCAAGAGCACGGGCGCCGTGCACATGGCAGTTTTCAGGGTGTCAAAGGCCTTCTGACAGGTGTCAGTCCATATCACTTTTCTGGGCTGCTTCTTCGAAGTCAGCTCTGTCAAGGGGGCAACGATGCTGCCATACCCCTTGACAAACCTCCTGTAGTACCCAGTGAGTCCTAAAAAGGCCCTCACCTCCGTCTGGGTCTTTGGGGGCTCCCAAGCCAGGATGGTTTCTATCTTGGGTTGTAGGGGCGCCACCTGGCCGCTCCCCACCTGGTGTCCCAAGTACACCACTGATCCCTGCCCGATCTGACACTTGCTTGCCTTGATCGTGAGGCCTGCCTTGCGCAGTGCCATCAACACTTCCCAGAGATGTTGCAGGTGTTCTTCCCATGTGCCGCTGAACACTGCGATGTCATCCAGGTATGCTGCGCTGAACTCGGTCAGTCCAGCCAACACCTGGTTGACCAACCTCTGGAAGGTGGCAGGGGCATTCTTCATCCCAAATGGCATGACACGGAACTGGAAGTGCCCATCTGGTGTGGAGAATGCTGACCTCTCTTTGGCCCCATCAGTTAAGGCGATCTGCCAGTACCCAGACGTTAGATCAAACGTGCTGAGGTACCGGGCAGCCCCTAACCGATCGATGAGCTCATCAGCTCTGGGGATGGGGTGCGCGTCAGTCTTCGTGACTGAATTGAGTCCTCTGTAGTCCACACAGAACCGGAGTTCGGGTGTGGCACCCGGCGCTGCAGCCTTTGGGACCAAGACCACGGGGCTGGCCCAAGGACTGCTGGAGGACTCAACCACCCCAAGAGCAAGCATCTTTGAGACCTCCTCTTTGATGCAGGCTCTGACCCTGTCAGTTACCCTGTAAGCCTTGTGCTTTACAGGTAAGCTGTCTCCTGTATCCACATCATGGACGCACCAATCTGTGATACCAGGAACCAGGGAGAACAGGTCAGGAAACTGCCCCAGCAGCTGGCGGCAGTCATCCTGTTGCTCAGGGGTCAGGGTGGGTGAGAGGTTAACTCCATCCACTGACCCGTCCTGCTCTGAGGCTACCAAGAGGTCAGGAAGAGGTTCTGACTCCTCCTCCGTCCCATCATCGGTGGCCAAGAGCATGCCCACTTCGGACCTCTCCAAGTGGGGCTTGAGGCGATTTACATGTAGGACCCTTAAGGGGTTCCTAGGAGACTGCAAGTTCACCAAGTAGGTGACAGAACTCTTGCGCTCCACAATCTCAAAGGGTCCTGTCCACTTGTCCTGGAGTGCACAAGGCTCCACAGGGGCAAGGACCCATACCTTTTGACCAGGTTGAAGCTCAACCAGAGTGGCATTCTGGTCGTACCACCGCTTCATTTCCTCCTGGCTGGCTTCCAGATTTGCCTCAGCAAGTTGCCTGAAACGCCTAGTCTGGTTCCTGAAGGCCAGCATGTAACTAAATACATTCTGGGGAGGTTTCCTGGGAGATTGCTCCCAGCCTTCCTTGACCAGACTCAGAGGTCCACGTACAGGGTGACCATACAGAAGCTCAAAGGGACTGAACCCCAGAGACTTCTGTGGCACCTCACGGTACGCAAAGAGAAGGCATGGTAAGAGGACGTCCCACTTACGCCTCATTGGTCCTTCAAGGCCCATGATCATGCCCTTTAGGGTTCGGTTGAATCGCTCAACCAACCCGTTTCCTTGTGGATGGTAAGGGGTGGTGAACTTGTATGTCACACCACACTCTTGCCACAGGGATTTCATATATTTCGATATGAAATTGGTCCCCCTATCGGACACCACCTCTAGAGGGAATCCTACTCGTGAGAAAATTCCCATCAGTGCTCGTCCCACCACGGGGGCCGTCACTGTCCTCAGAGGGATGGCTTCAGGGTACCGGGTGGCATGGTCCACCAAGACCAGGATAAACCTGTTGCCCATGGCTGTCTTGGGGTCCAGTGGCCCCACAATGTCAATCCCCACTCGCTGGAATGGGGTACTGACCACAGGGAAAGGTTGGAGTGGAGCTTTCAGCTTCCTTCCACTCTTGCCACTTGCCTGGCAAGTCTGGCATGTCCTGCAGTGAGTATCAGAACTCCTGCGCATTTGGGGCCAATAGAAGTGGGTGACAAGCCTTTCAAAGGTCTTGTCCTGCCCCAAATGTCCTGCTAATGGTACGTCGTGAGCCAGCCCCAGTAGGAAGGTTCTGAACTTCTGGGGTACCACCAGCGCACGGGCTGACCCAGGTTCAGCAACCTTAGGCTCTGAGTACAGGAGGTCGTTCTCCCAGTAGATCAAGTGAGTTCCGGACTGATCACCATTGGCCTGGGCTGCAGCCTGCTGCCGCATACCCTCTAGAGAGGGGCACTCTTTCTGCTCCCTGCAGAATTCCTCCCTGGAGGGGCCTCCTTCTTGCTGCCAATGGGTCAGCTCAGGCAGGTCCCCCAGTTCGGCTATCTGTTCCCCGGTAGGCTCCAGGGCATCCCCCTCAAGGTCTGCTTCCTCCTGGGCCGTGGGAACTTCAGGAGCCGGTCTCCCGTGCCTCCCTTGCCCTCTCTCTAAGGCCGGTTCCTGGGCCTCTCCCTCAGGCTCCAGGGTCCCTTCAACACCCCTACTGGCTGCCATTGACCGGGTGGTCACGCACGCCCAATCAGGTAAGCCCACCATCCGCAGATGGGCTGTCTTCTCCACCTTTTCCCAAGGGGAGCTCTCCAAGTCATTCCCTAGGAGACAGTCTACAGGCATGGCAGTTCTCACAGCGACTTGCAGAGTACCAGAGACCCCCCCCCACTCAAAGGGAACTTGAGCCATTGGACAATGACTCTCCGTGTTGTCAGCATTGACAACCCGACAATAGGCATGGGGTACGACCTGCTCTTGAGATACCAGGTGCTGCCGCACTGCAGTCACGCTGGCTCCTGTGTCTCTAAGAGCCTCTACCTTCTTCCCATTGACGGTCACCACTTGCCCATATTTCTTAGTGTTAGAGGGCAAGTTGGCTGGGGGGACCATCTCACTGTCTCCTAGTGAGACTAAGGTCATCTGGACGGGGTCCCACCCACCTTGGACTTCTACCTCCTCCCCAAAGGCTACTGTAGCCACTTGCCTGGGTGGAGCACCAGTGGGTGCGGGTTTCACATATTGGCGACACTTGGGATCACTGGCAAAGTGACCTAGTTCGCCACATTTATAGCATTGTGGGGGCCCCTTGGGAACAGGTTTATCTGTCGGGGCCCCTGTCTGCTTCGGGGGTGGGGGAGGCTGAGAACCTTTCTGCTGGTTCCCTTGGGTATTACTTTGGGGGCCTTTTTGGAACCCTTTCTGTTTTCCCCTGTCCCCCCCACTCTTCTGCTGGGGACCCTGCCCACCTTTGGCGGAGTCTCCCACGGGACCCTTGTGGACCCTGGTGCTGAGCCAGCGGTCCGCCTCCTCAGCAAGCTTCCTAGGGTTAGTCAGCTTGCTATCTATCAGGTGTTGGCGTAGCTCAGGAAAACAATTAAGCGACAAGTGCTCCCATGCAATTAAATCAAAGAGACCTTGGTAATCATTAACTTTGCTACCCTTCACCCAGCCATCCAGTGCTCTGCAGAAAAAGGTTACATACTCCACATACGTACCCCCCGCAATCTTGGTACACCCCCTGAACCTCTGTCTATACATTTCAGGAGTTAGCCCATATCTGGTCATTAAAGCTTCTTTCATGTGGGGGTAAGAATTCTGCATGTCTAAGGGCAAATCTAAAAGTGTGTCCCGCCCCTCACTGAGGAACCGTCCCCACAACCCCGCTCCCCAGTCTTTCTCAGGGACCCGGTGGGAGGACATGGCTACCTCATAGGCCCGGAACCATTGCCCTATGTCATCATTCCTGAAGAATTCTTTAACTACATCTTTCGGGATGTACACCCTTGACTCTACTTGCACCGGCGTTGCGCTGCCACCAGAGGGAGTGTTCTCCAAACTTTTCTCTTTGATCGCCAGTTCCCTCATTCTGGCGTCGTGCTCCATCAGGATCTTTCTCTCCTCAAGAGCCATTCTCTTTTCTTCTAGAGCCAGCTTTTTGCTTTCCAGCTCCAATTGACCATCTATTTTCAGTTTTGCCAAAGTGACTTGTTGCTCTCTTGCGGCCTGTCTGTCTGCCAGCTCCTCTGGTGACAGACACCTGCCCGCACTGTGGATGCTCTCCGCTGGTTCCACTAGGTCAATCTCCTCAGGTACAACATCCTCAGCTGCACCCCTTGATTCCATCCAGGCTTTCAGCGCCTTGTAGATCTGTGGTTTGAGCTTGCACCCCACATGTGGAACCTTGAACTTCTTGCAGAAGTACTTGAGTTGCCTTCTTGTGTAGTCGTCCAGTTTTGACGCATCCCATTCCCATTCCATCTCAGAGGCTTCAGATGCTGTGCTGGTTGAGCCCGGCATGGCTTCAAACGCAAGGGATCTTCTTTTTCCTTGGCAAGCGAAAATTAAAACTTGAAAAAGTTCTGTGGTTTAAGCTACTGGACTGTCCACTGTGCAATGGTTAGTAATCACTGCGCAGACACCAAGAACGCAAATCCGTAAATCCGCACCGCTGCCACCAATGTTAGAATCCGGGGTCTCTGGTTGGCGCAGGTATGCACTTGCGACAAGCAGGGACCCTTTCCTCTAAGTCAGGGCAAAGGATCACCTCTTTAAAAATAACCCCTGCTCACCCTCTAGGTAACGTGGCGCGAGCAGTCAGGCTAAATTTCCAGAGGGCATATAGGTTAAGCGTTCAAGTTGTCCCACACAATAATCACCACCCCACCACACAAAGACACAAGGCTGTAGTTATATCCAAAATATAATTCTTTATATAAAAGGTTTTCTTTCAGGCAGGTTGCATAAATACAGTTCTCTTGGTAAAATAATCCAGTTACTCTCAAAATGCTTTACGGGCAGTCCACAGTTGTAAAAATGGCACAGTTCTCTTTAAAATAGGTTTCTTAGGTCTTCTGGGCACTTCGTAGCGCCTTTGGGGTGCCCTTGGCAAGGTTTTTACAGTGCCTTGCCGTTTCCCACGCTTCTCGCGTGAGCCGGAGTACGCTTGCCGAATCTCACGCTTCTCGCGTGAGCACCGGCAATGATTTCCAATGCAGTACGGCTCAGACTGCCAGGGACGCTTCGTACCTCAAGGGAAGCACCGGTACGGTGCGAACTCGGCTGAGTACGGGGCGAACCAAGGCAGGTTACCAGAGCAGTAGTTTCAAAATAGTACGGTGCGAACCCCGCGTCCTCAGCAGGCAATACGGGGCGAACAGTATGGTGCGAACCCAGCGCCCTCCAGACGTCAGTACGGTGCGAACACGGGGCACTTTAAAGGCAGTAGTTTTCCGTGCAACTTCGGTTCACAGGCAGTACGTCTCGAACTACGGCCCCAGGCAGTACGGGTCGAACAAGTACGCACCAGCCCACAATACTTTTAAGGCAGGTACGGCTCGTACCACGGGCAGTGCGGGCCGTACGTTTTAGCGCGAAGGGACACAGTACCTTTCTTAGTTTCACGGGAAGGTTCGTGGCGGCCTCGCGGTCCAGTCCAGGGGTGTCCCACGTCGCGCTGGTGTCCAGGGGACGGCGGAGCTTCGGGGGGCGCTCGGGCAGGATGCAGGTCGCCGCAAAGGGGGGTCAGAAGCAGAAGGGCAGCCTCAGGGGTGATTTCCCAGCGCAGCGCGCTGTCAGCTTCCTACGGCGAACCAGGGCACGCTTCAGGTCCTCACAAGAGCCTGCACAACCCGGCGGGGTCACAGGGGCTCGGCGCTCAGACGCAGGACTCTCCTCCTTACTTTGCGAGCTACGGCTCGAGGGGGCAGCTGTTCACGGTGCTCGGGCTGTCAGGCCTTTACTTTGTTTGCAGCCACGCCAGCAGCAGAAGTCACGTTGCTCAGTGAGGTCAGGGGGTGCTCAGGTTCCCAGGGGTCAGCTTGCGGAATTACCCACGGCACTTCTCCTCTTCTTTCAGGGTGGTAGCGCCCACTGTTCCTGGGGCGCAGGTCAGGGGGCAAGTTCACACGCAAGCCCTTGGAGATTGTTTGTAAAAGCACAAGTTGAATTAAAGTCTTTTTCTTCAGGCTTTCCTTCTCCTTCCAGCAGACAGGCACCCACTGCAGGCCAGTCTCTCAGGCAGAGAGACAGTATTCCTCCTTCAGCTTCTCCAGGTCCTTCTCCTTCAGGCAGAGTTTCTTCTTGGCGCAAACAGGATCTAATTTCTTAGGAGCCAGGCTCCTACTTTTATACACCAATTCTTTTGTTCTTTAGCGCCAGGGGGCCTGGGCCTGGCTCAGTCCAGTTTTTGGAGCACTTTGTTGTGGTGACTCTGCGCTTCCCTTTCAGCAGCAGGGCAGAGACATCAGCCGCTCCACAGGGGGCGGCGCCGGCTTTGTGCTGGCAGAGCACAGGTCTATTCAAGAGTCAAGGTGTACTCCTCCCACCCATCCTGGTGTAATCTCTCTACCCACCACCTGGCAGCCAGCCTGTCTCCTGGAATTCCCCAGCCCTGCTCCTTACTGTTGCTAGGCAGAACACACACACACACAGCGCAGAGGCGGACTGAATGGCCAGATCAGTAAATACTAACTTTCTAAAAGTAGTATTTACAAACACAGGATATTAAAATAAACTTTACTAAAAGAAGTATTTTATTATTCTGAGTCCAGGCATACTAAACATGACTTTCTACCATGCTCTATGAGTCCACTGGGGTCACAGCGTGTAGTGACTCCAGCAGCCCATTCTGGCCTATGGAGAGCAGGTAGCCTTCAATAGTGAAAAACGAAAATGGCTGTAATTCACTATTAAGACATGCCACACACATCAGGGCATGTCCTACCTTATGCCTACAATGCACCCTGCCCTTGGGCCTACCAGAGGGGTGACTAATATGTAGTTAAGGGAAGGTTTAGGGACTGGCAAGTGGGGGCACTTGCGCAGTCAGCGCGACAGTACCAGACGGCGCGCAGGTTCTGCAGTGGCAGACCCTAGACATATTTTACTAGGCCGCTTCTGTGGGTGGCACAACCAGTGCTGCAGGCCCACCAGCGGTATTTGTATTTACAAGCCCTGGCACTCCTGGTGCACTTTACTAGGGGCTGACAGTAAACCAAATGACTCAATCATGGACACCAATCAATGTATACATTTTTAAAAGGGAGCACTTGCACTGTGGCACTGATCAGCAGTGTCACAGTGCTCTGAGCAGCTAACACCAACAAAACACAATGAGGCACATCAGCAAAAAGTGGAAGGGAGACTCACGCCAAGGTGCCAGGTCTAACAGTGGGGATAGACATTGTGGGGCCTCTGGACCCCCGCACGGCACAAGGACACAGGTTCATCTTAGTACTGGTGGACCATGCCACCCGCTACCCCGAGGCGGTGCCCCTACGGACCGTGACAGCTCCGGTGGTTGGCCGGGCCCTAATGGGGATCTTCTCCCGGGTAGGCTTCCCCCGAGAAGTCGTCAGCGACCGAGGCATGAACTTTATATCCAAGTACATGAAGTCCCTCTGGCAACAATGCGGGGTCACCTACAGATTCACGACCCCCTATCACCCCCAAGGGAACGGACTAGTGGAGCGTTTTAACCGCACTCTCAAGGGGATGATTGGGGGATTGGAAGAGCCCCTCCGTCGCCAGTGGGATGTACTACTCCCGTGCCTCCTCTTCGCCTACCGAGAAGTTCCCCAGAAGTCCCTCGGTTTTAGCCCTTTCGAACTCCTGTACGGGCACCCTGTGCGAGGGCCCCTCAGCCTCGTAAAAGAAGGTTGGGAGATGGCCCCCCTAAAGACCCCTCCAGACGTCTTCAAATACATCCTGGCCCTACGCAACCAGACCCGGCGCTTCAGAGAGATGGCCAAGGCGAACCTCGAGGCCAGCCAGGAGGACATGAAGAGGTGGTATGATCACAATGCCTCCTCCGTTGAGTTCGAGCCCGGACAACAAGTATGGGTGATGTCCCCCACCGAACCATGCGCCTTGCAAGATAAGTGGACGGGGCCCTTCAAAGTGGTCGAGCGCAAAAGCCCCGTCACTTATCTCATCGACCTGGGGACCTCCCGGAACCCCCTCCGGGTCCTCCACACCAACCGACTCAAACCACACTTTGTGCGCTCAGAACTCAGCCTCCTGATGGCTACGGACAGTGGGGCAGAGGAAGACTCCGAACCCCTCCCGGATCTTCTGAAGACTCAGGAGAATGACGGCTCCGTGGACGGGGTCCGACTCTCTGACGCCCTCACTTCGGAGCAACGCCAGGGCTGCCGGAACCTCCTGCTGCAGTTCGCTACCCTGTTCTCCCTCACCCCCGGGGTCACCCCTTGGTGTTTGCACGACGTGGACACCGGGGACAGTCCCCCTGTCCGACACCGGGCCTACCGCGTACCAGATCGGGTACGGGCCTGCATACAGGAGGAAGTGGCCAAGATGCTCACAATCGGGGTCATCGAGCCCTCGGACAGTCCCTGGGCCAGTCCGGTTGTATTGGTTCCCAAAGCCGCTGCCCCCGGCACCGCACCTGAACTGAGATTCTGCGTCGACTACCGGGGCTTGAACGCTGTCACCCGGACCGACGCTCATCCGATTCCCCGAGCAGACGAGCTGATCGACCGGCTGGGGGCCGCCCGCTACCTTAGTATCTTCGACCTAACAGCGGGCTACTGGCAGATCGGCCTCACACCCAGGGCTCGGGAACGGTCAGCCTTCTCTACCCCCGATGGCCACTACCAATTCAAGGTCATGCCCTTCGGCATGAAGAATGCCCCCGCCACGTTTCAACGCCTCGTGAACCAGGTCTTGGCGGGGCTCGAAGAGTTCAGCGCTGCCTAACCTGGACGATATCGCTGTATACAGCCGCCACTGGCCCGACCACCTCCGTCACCTCCAAGAGGTCCTACAGGCCCTCCAGCGGGCCGGCCTCACAATTAAGGCCGGCAAGTGCCAAATTGGCCAAGGGTCTGTGACCTACCTTGGGCACCAAGTGGGAAGCGGGCTGGTGGCCCCGCTACAACTTAAGATTGCTGCCATCCAGTCCTGGCAGCCCCCCGCCACCCAGACCGAGGACCGAGCCTTCTTGGGTCTCACCGGCTACTACCGGCGGTTCGTGAAAGACTACGGCAGCATCGTGGGGCCCCTCACGGGTCTCACGTCCAAGAACCAGCCGAGGCGGATTAACTGGACCCCCGATTGTCAAGCGGCCTTCGAGAAGCTGAAGGCCACCCTGTGCACCGCCCCTGTGCTCCAGGCCCCCGATTACAGTCGGGAATTCGTGGTACAGACCGACGCCTCCGACCACGGCATCGGAGCCGTCCTTTCTCAGCTAAACCCCGAGGGTCATGACCAGCCGGTGGCCTTCATCAGTCGACGTCTCCTGGCCCGAGAACAGCGCTGGAGCACCATCGAGAGGGAGGCCTTCGCAGTGGTGTGGGCCCTCAAAAAGCTCCGGCCCTATCTCTTCGGTACCCACTTCCGGGTACAAACCGACCATCGACCCCTGCAGTGGCTGATGCAGATGCGGGGGGAGAACCCAAAACTCCTGCGCTGGTCCATTTCCCTGCAGGGAATGGACTTCACTGTGGAGCACCGACCAGGCCAAGACCACGCCAACGCGGATGGCCTGTCCCGCTTTTTCCGCCTCGACGAAGAGAGTCCCCAAGGAGATGGGTGACTCTCCCCGCCTTCAGCTGGGGGGGACGCATGTTGGACAGGCCACACGAAGGGCTTGCTCCCTCCCCGCACCACAGGGCCCGAGCTCCGGCCCACCAGGCATAACCCACGAAAAGCACCTGTGCCCCGTCTCCCGACGGATCTTCTGCCCTCGGACCTCTACTCATCACGGGGCCCAGCCCCACCGGCTCCCCCGGCCGGTTCAAGCCGCCATCTTGGGCCCTGCACCACGAGGCCGCGTGGCCTCGGCCCGACCCTAACCCCGGGCCTGGCCGGCCCCGACATCCCGGCACCACCCTCCACCCAGGAGGTGAGCGGACCACTTGGCAGGGCAATGGGAGAACGAAGTGTCAAGAGCTCTTCCCCCGCCAGGTGCCGATCGCCTCCAGCTCCCCCAGGCGCTGGCTCCACCCCCTGCTGGGTGTCTGGACACCTTCATCCCGGGCCCTCCGACCTCCAAGTGCGAGGGTCCGGACATCAAAGGGCGCCTGCCCTATAACTGGGGCAGCTCCGGAGCAGGAAGGCAGTTGTATCCTGGAGTCGAGAGACACCGAGAGAACTCAGCCTTGACGGACTACTGGCGCTGCCGTAGCCCGCTCTTGTGAACCATCGTCCTGCCTGCTGGCGCTGCCGCGGCCTTCTGCAACATCCATCCTAGTCGGGACCTGCTGGCGCTGCCGCGGCCCGTTGTAACGACCATCTTCGTCGGGACCTGCTGGCGCTGCCGCGGCCCGTTGTATCGACCATCCTCACCGGAACCTGCTGGCGCTGCCGCGGACCGTACATCGACCATCTTTCCGGGACCTGCTGGCGCTGCCGCGGACCGTGTACCGACCATCTCAACCGGGACCTGCCGGCGCTGCCGCGGCCCGTACCAACTAAACCACCAAGCTCGAGGATTGTGAGCTAGTCATCATCTCATCCGACCTACCTGACTGGTAGACAGACTGTCCCGCTACCCCTTACCCTGCTTTGAGAGACTTGAATCGAGGGGACCCCTGAGTCCAGACCTCCTTGTACCATTCAACCGTACCTTAAGAAGTGCTTATAAAGAACACTGAAACTTATCCGTGTGTGGTATCTGTCTGTGGGGGGGGAAGTTACTTGTCTGTACGATCGCTGGAGACGGCTCTCCCCGGAGACCTCTCCTCCTGACCCCGGCCGACCCTCCCGGTCCGTCTACCCTTTCTAACAAGAGTCCTCCCAGCAGAGCCCAGAGACAGGAGGGGTGGGTGCAGAGTCCTCCCAGCAGTGCCCAGACACAGGAGGGGTGGGTGCCTATCACTCCCAGCAGTGCCCAGAGACAGGAGGGGTGGGTGCCTATCACTCCCAGCAGTGCCCAGACGCAGGAGAGGTGGGTGCAGAGTCCTCCCAGCAGTGCCCAGAGACAGGAGGGGTGGGTGCCTATCACTCCCAGCAGTGCCCAGACACAGGAGGGGTGGGTGCCCATCACTCCCAGCAGTGCCCAGAGACAGGAGGGGTGTGTGCAGAGTCCTCCCAGCAGAGCCCAGAGACAGGAGGGGTGGGTGCAGAGTCCTCCCAGCAGTGCCCAGACACAGGAGGGGTGGGTGCCTATCACTCCCAGCAGTGCCCAGAGACAGGAGGGCTGTGTGCAGAGTCCTCCCAGCAGAGCCCAGAGACAGGAGGGGTGGGTGCAGAGTCCTCCCAGCAGTGCCCAGACACAGGAGGGGTGGGTGCCTATCACTCCCAGCAGTGCCCAGAGACAGGAGGGGTGGGTGCCTATCACTCCCAGCAGTGCCCAGAGACAGGAGGGGTGGGTGCCTATCACTCCCAGCAGTGCCCAGACGCAGGAGAGGTTGGTGCAAAGTCCTCCCAGCAGTGCCCAGAGACAGGAGGGGTGGGTGCCTATCACGCCCAGCAGTGCCCAGACACAGGAGGGGTGGGTGCCTATCACTCCCAGCAGTGCCCAGAGACAGGAGGGGTGTGTGCAGAGTCCTCCCAGCAGATCCCAGAGACAGGAGGGGTGGGTGCAGAGTCCTCCCAGCAGTGCCCAGACACAGGAGGGGTGGGTGCCTATCACTCTCAGCAGTGCCCAGAGACAGGAGGGGTGGGTGCCTATCTCTCCCAGCAGTGCCCAAAGACAGGAGGGGTGGGTGCAGAGTCCTCCCAGCAGTGCCCAGAGACAGGAGGGGTGGGTGCCTATCACTCACAGCAGTGCCCAGAGACAGGAGGGGTGGGTGCCTTTCACTCCCAGCATTGCCCAGAGACAGGAGGGGTGTGTGCCTATCACTCCCAGCAGTGCCCAGAGACAGGAGGGGTGTGTGCAGAGTCCTCCCAGCAGAGCCCAGAGACAGGAGGGGTGGGTGCAGAGTCCTCCCAGCAGTGCCCAGACACAGGAGGGGTGGGTGCCTATCACTCCCAGCAGTGCCCAGAGACAGGAGGGGTGGGTGCCTATCACTCCCAGCAGTGCCCAGACGCAGGAGAGGTGGGTGCAGAGTCCTCCCAGCAGTGCCCAGAGACAGGAGGGGTGGGTGCCTATCACTCCCAGCAGTGCCCAGACACAGGAGGGGTGGGTGCCCATCACTCCCAGCAGTGCCCAGAGACAGGAGGGGCGTGTGCCTATCACTCCCAGCAGTGCCCAGAGACAGGAGAGGTGTGTGCAGAGTCCTCCCAGCAGTGCCCAGACACAGGAGGGGTGGGTGCCTATCACTCCCAGCAGTGCCCAGAGACAGGAGGGGTGGGTGCCTATCACTCCCAGCAGTGCCCAGACACAGGAGGGGTGGGTGCCCATCACTCCCAGCAGTGCCCAGAGACAGGAGGGGTGTGTGCCTATCACTCCCAGCAGTGCCCAGAGACAGGAGGGGTGTGTGCAGAGTCCTCCCAGCAGTGCCCAGACACAGGAGGGGTGGGTGCCTATCACTCCCAGCAGTGCCCAGAGACAGGAGGGGTGGCTGCCTATCGCTCCCAGCAGTGCCCAGAGACAGGAGGGGTGTGTGCAGAGTCCTCCCAGCAGAGCCCAGAGACAGGAGGGGTGGGTGCCTATCACTCACAGCAGTGCCCAGAGACAGGAGGGGTGGGTGCCTATCACTCCCAGCAGTGCCCAGAGACAGGAGGGGTGTGTGCCTATCACTCCCAGCAGTGCCCAGAGACAGGAGGGGTGTGTGCAGAGTCCTCCCAGCAGAGCCCAGAGACAGGAGGGGTGGGTGCAGAGTCCTCCCAGCAGTGCCCAGACACAGGAGGGGTGGGTGCCTATCACTCCTAGCAGTGCCCAGAGACAGGAGGGCTGTGTGCCTATCACTCCCAGCAGTGCCCAGAGACAGGAGGGGTGTGTGCAGAGTCCTCCCAGCAGAGCCGAGACAGGAGGGGTGGGTGCAGAGTCCTCCCAGCAGTGCCCAGACACAGGAGGGGTGGGTGCCTATCACTCCCAGCAGTGCCCAGAGACAGGAGGGGTGGGTGCCTATCACTCCCAGCAGTGCCCAGACGCAGGAGAGGTTGGTGCAAAGTCCTCCCAGCAGTGCCCAGAGACAGGAGGGGTGGGTGCCTATCACGCCCAGCAGTGCCCAGACATCGGAGGGGTGGGTGCCTATCACTCCCAGCAGTGCCCAGAGACAGGAGGGGTGTGTGCAGAGTCCTCCCAGCAGAGCCCAGAGACAGGAGGGGTGGGTGCAGAGTCCTCCCAGCAGTGCCCAGACACAGGAGGGGTGGGTGCCTATCACTCCCAGCAGTGCCCAGAGACAGGAGGGGTGGGTGCCTATCACTCCCAGCAGTGCTCAGAGACAGGAGGGGTGGGTGCAGAGTCCTCCCAGCAGTGCCCAGAGACAGGGGGGTGGGTGCTTATCACTCACAGCAGTGCCCAGAGACAGGAGGGGTGGGTGCCTATCACTCCCAACAGTGCCCAGAGACAGGAGGGGTGTGTGCAGAGTCCTCCCAGCAGAGCCCAGAGACAGGAGGGGTGGGTGCAGAGTCCTCCCAGCAGTGCCCAGAGACAGGAGGGGTGGGTGCCTATCACTCCCAGCAGTGCCCAGAGACAGGAGGGGTGGGTGCCTATCACTCCCAGCAGTGCCC
This sequence comes from Triturus cristatus, assembly GCF_964204655.1. Lineage (NCBI taxonomy): Eukaryota > Metazoa > Chordata > Amphibia > Caudata > Salamandridae > Triturus > Triturus cristatus. The sequence continues at coordinate 608,071,485 of NC_140593.1, read as the reverse complement.
AGAGACAGGAGGGGTGGGTGCCTATCACTCCTAGCAGTGCCCAGAGACAGGAGGGGTGTGTGCAGAGTCCTCCCAGCGGAGCCCAGAGACAGGAGGGGTGGGTGCAGAGTCCTCCCAGCAGTGCCCAGACACAGGAGGGGTGGGTGCCTATCACTCCCAGCAGTGCCCAGAGACAGGAGGGGTGGGTGCAGAGTCCTCCCAGCAGTGCCCAGAGACAGGAAGGGTGGGTGCAGAGTCCTCCCAGCAGTGCACAGACATAGGAGGGGTGGGTGCCTATCACTCCCAGCAGTGCCCAGAGACAGGAGGGGTGGGTGCCTATCACTCCCAGCAGTGCCAAGAGACAGGAGGGGTGGGTGCAGAGTCCTCCCAGCAGTGCCCAGAGACAGGAGGGGTGGGTGCCTATCACTCACAGCAGTGCCCAGAGACAGGAGGGGTGGGTGCCTATCACTCACAGCAGTGCCCAGAGACAGGAGGGGTGTGTGCCTATCACTCCCAGCAGTGCCCAGAGACAGGAGGGGTGTGTGCAGAGTCCTCCCAGCAGAGCCCAGAGACAGGAGGGGTGGGTGCAGAGTCCTCCCAGCAGTGCCCAGACACAGGAGGGGTGGGTGCCTATCACTCCCAGCAGTGCCCAGAGACAGGAGGGCTGGGTGCCTATCACTCCCAGCAGTGCCCAGACGCAGAAGAGGTGAGTGCAGAGTCCTCCCAGCAGTGCCCAGAGACAGGAGGGGTGGGTGCCTATCACTCCCAGCAGTGCCCAGAGACAGGAGGGGTGGGTGCCTATCACTCCCAGCAGTGCCCAGAGACAGGAGGGGTGGGTGCCTATCACTCCTAGCAGTGCCCAGAGACAGGAGGGGTGTGTGCAGAGTCCTCCCAGCGGAGCCCAGAGACAGGAGGGGTGGGTGCAGAGTCCTCCCAGCAGTGCCCAGACACAGGAGGGGTGGGTGCCTATCACTCCCAGCAGTGCCCAGAGACAGGAGGGGTGGGTGCAGAGTCCTCCCAGCAGTGCCCAGAGACAGGAGGGGTGGGTGCCTATCACTCACAGCAGTGCCCAGAGACAGGAGGGGTGGGTGCCTATCACTCCCAGCAGTGCCCAGAGACAGGAGGGGTGTGTGCCTATCACTCCCAGCAGTGCCCAGAGACAGGAGGGGTGTGTGCAGAGTTGTTGGACAGGCCACACGAAGGGCTTGCTCCCTCCCCGCACGACAGGGCCCGAGCTCCGGCCCACCAGGCATAACCCACGAAAAGCACCTGTGCCCCGTCTCCCGACGGATCTTCTGCCCTCGGACCTCTACTCATCACGGGGCCCAGCCCCACCGGCTCCCCCGGCCGGTTCAAGCCGCCATCTTGGGCCCTGCACCACGAGGCCGCGTGGCCTCGGCCCGACCCTAACCCCGGGCCTGGCCGGCCCCGACATCCCGGCACCACCCTCCACCCAGGAGGTGAGCGGACCACTTGGCAGGGCAATGGGAGAACGAAGTGTCAAGAGCTCTTCCCCCGCCAGGTGCCGATCGCCTCCAGCTCCCCCAGGCGCTGGCTCCACCCCCTGCTGGGTGTCTCGACACCTTCATCCCGGGCCCTCCGACCTCCAAGTGCGAGGGTCCGGACATCAAAGGGCGCCTGCCCTATAACTGGGGCAGCTCCGGAGCAGGAAGGCAGTTGTATCCTGGAGTCGAGAGACACCGAGAGAACTCAGCCTTGACGGACTACTGGCGCTGCCGAACCCCGCTCTTGTGAACCATCGTCCTGCCTGCTGGCGCTGCCGCGGCCTTCTGCAACATCCATCCTAGTCGGGACCTGCTGGCGCTGCCGCGGCCCGTTGTAACGACCATCTTCGTCGGGACCTGCTGGCGCTGCCGCGGCCCGTTGTATCGACCATCCTCACCGGAACCTGCTGGCGCTGCCGCGGACCGTACATCGACCATCTTTCCGGGACCTGCTGGCGCTGCCGCGGACCGTGTACCGACCATCTCAACCGGGACCTGCCGGCGCTGCCGCGGCCCGTACCAACTAAACCACCAAGCTCGAGGATTGTGAGCTAGTCATCATCTCATCCGACCTACCTGACTGGTAGACAGACTGTCCCGCTACCCCTTACCCTGCTTTGAGAGACTTGAATCGAGGGGACCCCTGAGTCCAGACCTCCTTGTACCATTCAACCGTACCTTAAGAAGTGCTTATAAAGAACACTGAACCTTATCCGTGTGTGGTATCTGTCTGTGGGGGGGGAAGTTACTTGTCTGTACGATCGCTGGAGACGGCTCTCCCCGGAGACCTCTCCTCCTGACCCCGGCCGACCCTCCCGGTCCGTCTACCCTTTCTAACATTGGTGGCCAGCGGCGCGATCCGAATCAACGCGTAATCGTACAGAGAGTAGCTCACCCCACGACAAAAACACGATGTCAGCCAAAGATAGCAGCTCCACCGAGAAATTCCAAATGGATAAATTAGAAGAATACAACCACCGCGAACTGAGACAATTCTGCATAGAACTTGGCATTGCTACCACCGGCCTGAGTACCAAGGATGATCTAAAGCACGCCCTAGAGTCGTGGACAGAGACCGGGGTCGCCGGACCCTCCGACCAAAGCAGCATCACACCAGAGGGGAACGCCACGGCTCCCGAGGAGCGGGGAACGGGCCTCTCGCAGGAGGAGATCCGAGAAAGAGAAAGAACCAGATTGCACGAGTTGGAAATGGCACGACTCAAGATGGATGGGGAACTCAAGTTAGCTGAACAGAAACTCAACCTCGAGCATATGCGGCTCCGAGATGAACGAGAAGAGAAGCAGAGACAGAGAGAGCTGGAGGAGAAAAAAATAACGCTCGAGCACGAGCGCCAACTAGCGGAGATAGAACTTCGGAAACAGAATAAAGAACTGGGGGTGCCTGAGCGACCACACACCCCGGGGCCAATCGAGAAAAAAGTCCACATCCCCAAGGATGTTGTCCGCGAGTATGTCCGAGAAGACGACATACAACAGTGGTTTAAAGCCTACGAGATCGCCATGACCTCCCACCGGATCGACCGGAGTGATTGGGGAGCCGGACTTTGGGGGAGGTTTATCAACGAGGGTCGCGATGCCCTGCTGCAGCTCCCAGATCACCAAATGTCGTCCTACGACCACATGAAGGCTGCCCTCCTCACCCGCTACGGCCTCACACCCGAGATGTACCGCCAGAGGTTCAGAGATTGCACCCGGATCCCAGGTACAACTTGGGTAGAATACGTGAACTATTTCAGCCGTGCCTTCGAGGGTTGGATAAGGGGGAGCCATGTCACCACCTACGAACAACTCTTTAACCTTATGGTATGGGAGCACCTGTCGAACAACTGTTTCGTCGAGCTCAGGCAGCACCTCCTCGACAGTAAGCTGACTGACCCCCGGCAGCTCGCCGCCGAAGCTGACCGATGGGAAAGCACCCGAGTGGGCCGGAGGGGGCCACACGAACAGAACAGAAGCAACCAAGGCCAGCACCGTCCTCAGGGAGGAGGAGGGGGCCAGGGGCGAGGGAGAGACGCCTTGCCAGCAACACCCGTGACCAGCACCCCGCCTCCGGCCGGCCGGGGCAACCCCCCGTGGCGTCCTGGGGTCCGAGCCAACGTCACGTGCCACCGATGCCAGCGAGTCGGCCACTACGCCAATGACCCGAGCTGCCCGCAGAACCAAACACCCAAGCCCCGCCAGGTAGCTGCCGCCGCCCTGGGGGAAGAGCGATCATCGGAGGAACCAGAAGAGTATGAGCCGGCCCAGCAAGAGTGGGAACCGGCCGCCATGGTCCTGGCGTGCTTAGGGGAAAGAGACATGGTCCCGCGGGCTCCCCTACCCGCTAACACCAGGAAATACGGTCAGTGGGTGACCATTAATGGACAGCGAGCCGAGGCCTTGCGTGACACAGGCGCCAGTGTGACGGCCGTCCGCTGTCACCTGGTGAAACCCGAGCAGATCCTGCCGAACATTCTCTGCCCCATCCGCTCGGCAGACAACTCTGAAAGTATGTGTCAAATGGCCTGCGTCCCATTCGAATGGGGAGGGGTCTCCGGCCTGTTGAAGGTGACGGTCCGGGACGATGCCCCCGTGGACTGCCTCCTGGGGAATGACCTCGAGAGTTCCCCGTGGGCCACCGTTGAGAGAAGAGAGCACCTGGGGATGCTGGGCCTCCCGGACTGGGCCTGCATAACCACCCGGTCCATGGCCGCCCGTGCCGTCCCTCGATCAGAAGAACCGGAATGGCCAGCACCTCCGCCCCCGGTCGCCCCAGTAGAAGACAACGACGAGGCCAGCCTCCCAGACCCGACGACCGAAGGGGACGCGCAACCCCAGGACCTCCCTGACCTGGCTCAGTGGCGTCAAGAAGGGGGGCCCACCCAAGAACAGTTCCGCCAGGAACAAAAGACCTGTCCCTCCCTCGAGGGACTCCGCCAACAAGCCAGCGCCCAGAACGCAGGGGACTCCACCGGAACTCACTGGGTCTACTGGGATAACGACCTGCTATACAGCGAGCAAAGAATCGCCGAGCTGGGGGCCGGTCGAGTACTGGTGGTACCTCTCCGCTTCAGAGACTTTCTGCTCAACCTGGCCCACGATGTCCCCCTGGCTGGACACCTGGGCCAGGACAAAACGTACAGCCGCCTAGTGACCCACTTTTTCTGGCCGAAAATGAGGAACGACGTCCTGAACCACTGCCGATCTTGCCCCACATGCCAAGCCAGCGGGAAGAGTGGCCGGAAGCTGAAAGCCCCTCTGCAACCCTTCCCTGTGGTCACCACCCCGTTCGAGAGGGTGGGGATAGACATTGTGGGGCCTCTGGACCCCCGCACGGCACAAGGACACAGGTTCATCTTAGTACTGGTGGACCATGCCACCCGCTACCCCGAGGCGGTGCCCCTACGGACCGTGACAGCTCCGGTGGTTGGCCGGGCCCTAATGGGGATCTTCTCCCGGGTAGGCTTCCCCCGAGAAGTCGTCAGCGACCGAGGCATGAACTTTATATCCAAGTACATGAAGTCCCTCTGGCAACAATGCGGGGTCACCTACAGATTCACGACCCCCTATCACCCCCAAGGGAACGGACTAGTGGAGCGTTTTAACCGCACTCTCAAGGGGATGATTGGGGGATTGGAAGAGCCCCTCCGTCGCCAGTGGGATGTACTACTCCCGTGCCTCCTCTTCGCCTACCGAGAAGTTCCCCAGAAGTCCCTCGGTTTTAGCCCTTTCGAACTCCTGTACGGGCACCCTGTGCGAGGGCCCCTCAGCCTCGTAAAAGAAGGTTGGGAGATGGCCCCCCTAAAGACCCCTCCAGACGTCTTCAAATACATCCTGGCCCTACGCAACCAGACCCGGCGCTTCAGAGAGATGGCCAAGGCGAACCTCGAGGCCAGCCAGGAGGACATGAAGAGGTGGTATGATCACAATGCCTCCTCCGTTGAGTTCGAGCCCGGACAACAAGTATGGGTGATGTCCCCCACCGAACCATGCGCCTTGCAAGATAAGTGGACGGGGCCCTTCAAAGTGGTCGAGCGCAAAAGCCCCGTCACTTATCTCATCGACCTGGGGACCTCCCGGAACCCCCTCCGGGTCCTCCACACCAACCGACTCAAACCACACTTTGTGCGCTCAGAACTCAGCCTCCTGATGGCTACGGACAGTGGGGCAGAGGAAGACTCCGAACCCCTCCCGGATCTTCTGAAGACTCAGGAGAATGACGGCTCCGTGGACGGGGTCCGACTCTCTGACGCCCTCACTTCGGAGCAACGCCAGGGCTGCCGGAACCTCCTGCTGCAGTTCGCTACCCTGTTCTCCCTCACCCCCGGGGTCACCCCTTGGTGTTTGCACGACGTGGACACCGGGGACAGTCCCCCTGTCCGACACCGGGCCTACCGCGTACCAGATCGGGTACGGGCCTGCATACAGGAGGAAGTGGCCAAGATGCTCACAATCGGGGTCATCGAGCCCTCGGACAGTCCCTGGGCCAGTCCGGTTGTATTGGTTCCCAAAGCCGCTGCCCCCGGCACCGCACCTGAACTGAGATTCTGCGTCGACTACCGGGGCTTGAACGCTGTCACCCGGACCGACGCTCATCCGATTCCCCGAGCAGACGAGCTGATCGACCGGCTGGGGGCCGCCCGCTACCTTAGTATCTTCGACCTAACAGCGGGCTACTGGCAGATCGGCCTCACACCCAGGGCTCGGGAACGGTCAGCCTTCTCTACCCCCGATGGCCACTACCAATTCAAGGTCATGCCCTTCGGCATGAAGAATGCCCCCGCCACGTTTCAACGCCTCGTGAACCAGGTCTTGGCGGGGCTCGAAGAGTTCAGCGCTGCCTAACCTGGACGATATCGCTGTATACAGCCGCCACTGGCCCGACCACCTCCGTCACCTCCAAGAGGTCCTACAGGCCCTCCAGCGGGCCGGCCTCACAATTAAGGCCGGCAAGTGCCAAATTGGCCAAGGGTCTGTGACCTACCTTGGGCACCAAGTGGGAAGCGGGCTGGTGGCCCCGCTACAACTTAAGATTGCTGCCATCCAGTCCTGGCAGCCCCCCGCCACCCAGACCGAGGACCGAGCCTTCTTGGGTCTCACCGGCTACTACCGGCGGTTCGTGAAAGACTACGGCAGCATCGTGGGGCCCCTCACGGGTCTCACGTCCAAGAACCAGCCGAGGCGGATTAACTGGACCCCCGATTGTCAAGCGGCCTTCGAGAAGCTGAAGGCCACCCTGTGCACCGCCCCTGTGCTCCAGGCCCCCGATTACAGTCGGGAATTCGTGGTACAGACCGACGCCTCCGACCACGGCATCGGAGCCGTCCTTTCTCAGCTAAACCCCGAGGGTCATGACCAGCCGGTGGCCTTCATCAGTCGACGTCTCCTGGCCCGAGAACAGCGCTGGAGCACCATCGAGAGGGAGGCCTTCGCAGTGGTGTGGGCCCTCAAAAAGCTCCGGCCCTATCTCTTCGGTACCCACTTCCGGGTACAAACCGACCATCGACCCCTGCAGTGGCTGATGCAGATGCGGGGGGAGAACCCAAAACTCCTGCGCTGGTCCATTTCCCTGCAGGGAATGGACTTCACTGTGGAGCACCGACCAGGCCAAGACCACGCCAACGCGGATGGCCTGTCCCGCTTTTTCCGCCTCGACGAAGAGAGTCCCCAAGGAGATGGGTGACTCTCCCCGCCTTCAGCTGGGGGGGACGCATGTTGGACAGGCCACACGAAGGGCTTGCTCCCTCCCCGCACCACAGGGCCCGAGCTCCGGCCCACCAGGCATAACCCACGAAAAGCACCTGTGCCCCGTCTCCCGACGGATCTTCTGCCCTCGGACCTCTACTCATCACGGGGCCCAGCCCCACCGGCTCCCCCGGCCGGTTCAAGCCGCCATCTTGGGCCCTGCACCACGAGGCCGCGTGGCCTCGGCCCGACCCTAACCCCGGGCCTGGCCGGCCCCGACATCCCGGCACCACCCTCCACCCAGGAGGTGAGCGGACCACTTGGCAGGGCAATGGGAGAACGAAGTGTCAAGAGCTCTTCCCCCGCCAGGTGCCGATCGCCTCCAGCTCCCCCAGGCGCTGGCTCCACCCCCTGCTGGGTGTCTGGACACCTTCATCCCGGGCCCTCCGACCTCCAAGTGCGAGGGTCCGGACATCAAAGGGCGCCTGCCCTATAACTGGGGCAGCTCCGGAGCAGGAAGGCAGTTGTATCCTGGAGTCGAGAGACACCGAGAGAACTCAGCCTTGACGGACTACTGGCGCTGCCGTAGCCCGCTCTTGTGAACCATCGTCCTGCCTGCTGGCGCTGCCGCGGCCTTCTGCAACATCCATCCTAGTCGGGACCTGCTGGCGCTGCCGCGGCCCGTTGTAACGACCATCTTCGTCGGGACCTGCTGGCGCTGCCGCGGCCCGTTGTATCGACCATCCTCACCGGAACCTGCTGGCGCTGCCGCGGACCGTACATCGACCATCTTTCCGGGACCTGCTGGCGCTGCCGCGGACCGTGTACCGACCATCTCAACCGGGACCTGCCGGCGCTGCCGCGGCCCGTACCAACTAAACCACCAAGCTCGAGGATTGTGAGCTAGTCATCATCTCATCCGACCTACCTGACTGGTAGACAGACTGTCCCGCTACCCCTTACCCTGCTTTGAGAGACTTGAATCGAGGGGACCCCTGAGTCCAGACCTCCTTGTACCATTCAACCGTACCTTAAGAAGTGCTTATAAAGAACACTGAAACTTATCCGTGTGTGGTATCTGTCTGTGGGGGGGGAAGTTACTTGTCTGTACGATCGCTGGAGACGGCTCTCCCCGGAGACCTCTCCTCCTGACCCCGGCCGACCCTCCCGGTCCGTCTACCCTTTCTAACAAGAGTCCTCCCAGCAGAGCCCAGAGACAGGAGGGGTGGGTGCAGAGTCCTCCCAGCAGTGCCCAGACACAGGAGGGGTGGGTGCCTATCACTCCCAGCAGTGCCCAGAGACAGGAGGGGTGGGTGCCTATCACTCCCAGCAGTGCCCAGACGCAGGAGAGGTGGGTGCAGAGTCCTCCCAGCAGTGCCCAGAGACAGGAGGGGTGGGTGCCTATCACTCCCAGCAGTGCCCAGACACAGGAGGGGTGGGTGCCCATCACTCCCAGCAGTGCCCAGAGACAGGAGGGGTGTGTGCAGAGTCCTCCCAGCAGAGCCCAGAGACAGGAGGGGTGGGTGCAGAGTCCTCCCAGCAGTGCCCAGACACAGGAGGGGTGGGTGCCTATCACTCCCAGCAGTGCCCAGAGACAGGAGGGCTGTGTGCAGAGTCCTCCCAGCAGAGCCCAGAGACAGGAGGGGTGGGTGCAGAGTCCTCCCAGCAGTGCCCAGACACAGGAGGGGTGGGTGCCTATCACTCCCAGCAGTGCCCAGAGACAGGAGGGGTGGGTGCCTATCACTCCCAGCAGTGCCCAGAGACAGGAGGGGTGGGTGCCTATCACTCCCAGCAGTGCCCAGACGCAGGAGAGGTTGGTGCAAAGTCCTCCCAGCAGTGCCCAGAGACAGGAGGGGTGGGTGCCTATCACGCCCAGCAGTGCCCAGACACAGGAGGGGTGGGTGCCTATCACTCCCAGCAGTGCCCAGAGACAGGAGGGGTGTGTGCAGAGTCCTCCCAGCAGATCCCAGAGACAGGAGGGGTGGGTGCAGAGTCCTCCCAGCAGTGCCCAGACACAGGAGGGGTGGGTGCCTATCACTCTCAGCAGTGCCCAGAGACAGGAGGGGTGGGTGCCTATCACTCCCAGCAGTGCCCAAAGACAGGAGGGGTGGGTGCAGAGTCCTCCCAGCAGTGCCCAGAGACAGGAGGGGTGGGTGCCTATCACTCACAGCAGTGCCCAGAGACAGGAGGGGTGGGTGCCTTTCACTCCCAGCATTGCCCAGAGACAGGAGGGGTGTGTGCCTATCACTCCCAGCAGTGCCCAGAGACAGGAGGGGTGTGTGCAGAGTCCTCCCAGCAGAGCCCAGAGACAGGAGGGGTGGGTGCAGAGTCCTCCCAGCAGTGCCCAGACACAGGAGGGGTGGGTGCCTATCACTCCCAGCAGTGCCCAGAGACAGGAGGGGTGGGTGCCTATCACTCCCAGCAGTGCCCAGACGCAGGAGAGGTGGGTGCAGAGTCCTCCCAGCAGTGCCCAGAGACAGGAGGGGTGGGTGCCTATCACTCCCAGCAGTGCCCAGACACAGGAGGGGTGGGTGCCCATCACTCCCAGCAGTGCCCAGAGACAGGAGGGGCGTGTGCCTATCACTCCCAGCAGTGCCCAGAGACAGGAGAGGTGTGTGCAGAGTCCTCCCAGCAGTGCCCAGACACAGGAGGGGTGGGTGCCTATCACTCCCAGCAGTGCCCAGAGACAGGAGGGGTGGGTGCCTATCACTCCCAGCAGTGCCCAGACACAGGAGGGGTGGGTGCCCATCACTCCCAGCAGTGCCCAGAGACAGGAGGGGTGTGTGCCTATCACTCCCAGCAGTGCCCAGAGACAGGAGGGGTGTGTGCAGAGTCCTCCCAGCAGTGCCCAGACACAGGAGGGGTGGGTGCCTATCACTCCCAGCAGTGCCCAGAGACAGGAGGGGTGGCTGCCTATCGCTCCCAGCAGTGCCCAGAGACAGGAGGGGTGTGTGCAGAGTCCTCCCAGCAGAGCCCAGAGACAGGAGGGGTGGGTGCCTATCACTCACAGCAGTGCCCAGAGACAGGAGGGGTGGGTGCCTATCACTCCCAGCAGTGCCCAGAGACAGGAGGGGTGTGTGCCTATCACTCCCAGCAGTGCCCAGAGACAGGAGGGGTGTGTGCAGAGTCCTCCCAGCAGAGCCCAGAGACAGGAGGGGTGGGTGCAGAGTCCTCCCAGCAGTGCCCAGACACAGGAGGGGTGGGTGCCTATCACTCCTAGCAGTGCCCAGAGACAGGAGGGCTGTGTGCCTATCACTCCCAGCAGTGCCCAGAGACAGGAGGGGTGTGTGCAGAGTCCTCCCAGCAGAGCCCAGAGACAGGAGGGGTGGGTGCAGAGTCCTCCCAGCAGTGCCCAGACACAGGAGGGGTGGGTGCCTATCACTCCCAGCAGTGCCCAGAGACAGGAGGGGTGGGTGCCTATCACGCCCAGCAGTGCCCAGACATCGGAGGGGTGGGTGCCTATCACTCCCAGCAGTGCCCAGAGACAGGAGGGGTGTGTGCAGAGTCCTCCCAGCAGAGCCCAGAGACAGGAGGGGTGGGTGCAGAGTCCTCCCAGCAGTGCCCAGACACAGGAGGGGTGGGTGCCTATCACTCCCAGCAGTGCCCAGAGACAGGAGGGGTGGGTGCCTATCACTCCCAGCAGTGCTCAGAGACAGGAGGGGTGGGTGCAGAGTCCTCCCAGCAGTGCCCAGAGACAGGGGGGTGGGTGCTTATCACTCACAGCAGTGCCCAGAGACAGGAGGGGTGGGTGCCTATCACTCCCAACAGTGCCCAGAGACAGGAGGGGTGTGTGCAGAGTCCTCCCAGCAGAGCCCAGAGACAGGAGGGGTGGGTGCAGAGTCCTCCCAGCAGTGCCCAGAGACAGGAGGGGTGGGTGCCTATCACTCCCAGCAGTGCCCAGAGACAGGAGGGGTGGGTGCCTATCACTCCCAGCAGTGCCCAGAGACAGGAGGGGTGGGTGCCTATCACTCCTAGCAGTGCCCAGAGACAGGAGGGGTGTGTGCAGAGTCCTCCCAGCGGAGCCCAGAGACAGGAGGGGTGGGTGCAGAGTCCTCCCAGCAGTGCCCAGACACAGGAGGGGTGGGTGCCTATCACTCCCAGCAGTGCCCAGAGACAGGAGGGGTGGGTGCAGAGTCCTCCCAGCAGTGCCCAGAGACAGGAAGGGTGGGTGCAGAGTCCTCCCAGCAGTGCACAGACATAGGAGGGGTGGGTGCCTATCACTCCCAGCAGTGCCCAGAGACAGGAGGGGTGGGTGCCTATCACTCCCAGCAGTGCCAAGAGACAGGAGGGGTGGGTGCAGAGTCCTCCCAGCAGTGCCCAGAGACTGGAGGGGTGGGTGCCTATCACTCACAGCAGTGCCCAGAGACAGGAGGGGTGGGTGCCTATCACTCACAGCAGTGCCCAGAGACAGGAGGGGTGTGTGCCTATCACTCCCAGCAGTGCCCAGAGACAGGAGGGGTGTGTGCAGAGTCCTCCCAGCAGAGCCCAGAGACAGGAGGGGTGGGTGCAGAGTCCTCCCAGCAGTGCCCAGACACAGGAGGGGTGGGTGCCTATCACTCCCAGCAGTGCCCAGAGACAGGAGGGCTGGGTGCCTATCACTCCCAGCAGTGCCCAGACGCAGAAGAGGTGAGTGCAGAGTCCTCCCAGCAGTGCCCAGAGACAGGAGGGGTGGGTGCCTATCACTCCCAGCAGTGCCCAGACACAGGAGGGGAGGGTGCCCATCACTCCCAGCAGTGCCCAGAGACAGGAGGGGTGTGTGCCTATCACTCCCAGCAGTGCCCAGAGACAGGAGGGGTGTGTGCAGAATCCTCCTAGCAGTGCCCAGACACAGGAGGGGTGGGTGCCTATCACTCCCAGAAGTGCCCAGAGACAGGAGGGGTGGGTGCCTATCACTCCCAGCAGTGCCCAGAGACAGGAGTGGTGTGTGCAGAGTCCTCCCAGCAGAGCCCAGAGACAGGAGGTGTGTGTGCAGAGTCCTCCCAGCAGTGCCCAGACACAGGAGGGGTGGGTGCCTAACACTCCCAGCAGAGCCCAGAGACAGGAGGGGTGGGTGCAGAGTCCTCCCAGCAGTGCCCAGACACAGGAGGGGTGGGTGCCTATCACTCCCAGCAGTGCCCAGAGACAGGAGGGGTGGGTGCAGAGTCCTCCCAGCAGTGCACAGAGACAGGAGGGGTGGGTGCAGAGTCCTCCCAGCAGTACCCAGAGACAGGAGGGGTGGGTGCCTATCACTCCCAGCAGTGCCCAGAGACAGGAGAGGTGGGTGCAGAGTCCTCCCAGCAGTGCCCAGACGCAGGAGAGGTGGGTGCAGAGTCCTCCCAGCAGTGCCCAGAGACAGGAGGGGTGGGTGCCTATCACTCACAGCAGTGCCCAGAGACAGGAGGGGTGGGTGCCTATCACTCCCAGCAGTGCCCAGAGACAGGAGGGGTGTGTGCCTATCACTCCCAGCAGCGCCCAGAGACAGGAGGGGTGTGTGCAGAGTCCTCCCAGCAGAGCCCAGAGACAGGAGGGGTGGGCGCAGAGTCCTCCCAGCAGTGCCCAGACACAGGAGGGGTGGGTGCCTATCACTCCCAGCAGTGCCCAGAGACAGGAGGGGTGGGTGCCTATCACTCCCAGCAGTGCCCAGACGCAGGAGAGGTGGGTGCAGAGTCCTCCCAGCAGTGCCCAGAGACAGGAGGGGTGGGTGCCTATCACTCCCAGCAGTGCCCAGAGACAGGAGGGGTGGGTGCAGAGTCCTCCCAGCAGTGCCCAGAGACAGGAGGGGTGGGTGCAGAGTCCTCCCAGCAGTGCCCAGAGACAGGAGGGGTGGGTGCCTATCACTCCCAGCAGTGCCCAGAGACAGGAGGGGTGGGTGCCTATCACTCCCAGCAGTGCCCAGAGACAGGAGGGGTGGGTGCAGAGTCCTCCCAGCAGTGCCCAGAGACAGGAGGGGTGGGTGCCTGTTGGACAGGCCACACGAAGGGCTTGCTCCCTCCCCGCACGACAGGGCCCGAGCTCCGGCCCACCAGGCATAACCCACGAAAAGCACCTGTACCCCGTCTCCCGACGGATCTTCGGCCCTCGGACCTCTACTCATCACGGGGCCCAGCCCCACCGGCTCCCCCGGCCGGTTCAAGCCGCCATCTTGGGCCCTGCACCCCGAGGCCGCGTGGCCTCGGCCCGACCCTAACCCCGGGCCTGGCCGGCCCCGACATCCCGGCACCACCCTCCACCCAGGAGGTGAGCGGACCACTTGGCAGGTCAATGGGAGAACGAAGTGTCAAGAGCTCTTCCCCCCGCCAGGTGCCGATCGCCTCCAGCTCCCCCCAGGCGCTGGCTCCACCCCCTGCTGGGTGTCTGGACACCTTCATCCCGGGCCCTCCGACCTCCAAGTGCGAGGGTCCGGACATCAAAGGGCACCTGCCCTATAACTGGGGCAACTCCGGAGCAGGAAGGCAGTTGTATCCTGGAGTCGAGAGACACCGAGAGAACTCAGCCTTGACGGACTACTGGCGCTGCCGTAGCCCGCTCTTGTGAACCATCGTCCTGCCTGCTGGCGCTGCCGCGGCCTTCTGCAACATCCATCCTCGTCGGGACCTGCTGGCGCTGCCGCGGCCCGTTGTAACGACCATCCTTGTTGGGACCTGCTGGCGCTGCCGCGGCCCGTTGTAACGACCATCCTCACCGGGACCTGCTGGCGCTGCCGCGGACCGTATATCGACCATCTTTCCGGGACCTGCTGGCGCTGCCGCGGACCGTGTACCGACCATCTCAACCGGGACCTGCTGGCGCTGCCGCGGCCCGTACCAACTAAGCCACCAAGCTCGAGGATTGTGAGCTAATCATCATCCCATCCGAACTACCTGACTGGTAGACAGACTGTCCCGCTACCCCTTACCCTGCTTTGAGAGACTTGAATCGAGGGGACCCCTGAGTCCAGACCTCCTTGTACCATTCAACCGTACCTTAAGAAGTGCTTATAAAGAACACTGAACCTTATCTGTGTGTGGTATCTGTCTGTGAGGGGGAAGTTACTTGTCTGTACGATCGCTGGAGACGGCTCTCCCCGGAGACCTCTCCTCCTGACCCCGGCCGACCCTCCCGGTCCATCTACCCTTTCTAACAGTGCCTATCACTCCCAGCAGTGCCCAGAGACAGGAGGGGTGGGTGCCTATCACTCACAGCAGTGCCCAGAGACAGGAGGGGTGGGTGCCTATCACTCCCAGCAGTGCCCAGAGACAGGAGGGGTGTGTGCCTATCACTCCCAGCAGTGCCCAGAGACAGGAGGGGTGTGTGCAGAGTCCTCCCAGCAGAGCCCAGAGACAGGAGGGGTGGGCGCAGAGTCCTCCCAGCAGTGCCCAGACACAGGAGGGGTGGGTGCCTATCACTCCCAGCAGTGCCCAGAGACAGGAGGGGTGGGTGCCTATCACTCCCAGCAGTGCCCAGACGCAGGAGAGGTGGGTGCAGAGTCCTCCCAGCAGTGCCCAGAGACAGGAGGGGTGGGTGCCTATCACTCCTAGCAGTGCCCAGACACAGGAGGGGTGGGTGCCTATCACTCCCAGCAGTGCCCAGAGACAGGAGGGGTGTGTGCAGAGTCCTCCCAGCAGAGCCCAGAGACAGGAGGGGTGGGTGCAGAGTCCTCCCAGCAGTGCCCAGACACAGGAGGGGTGGGTGCCTATCACTCCCAGCAGTGCCCAGAGACAGGAGGGGTGGGTGCCTATCACTCCCAGCAGTGCCCAGAGACAGGAGGGGTGTGTGCAGAGTCCTCCCAGCAGAGCCCAGAGACAGAAGGGGTGGGTGCAGAGTCCTCCCAGCAGTGCCCAGACACAGGAGGGGTGGGTGCCTATCACTCCCAGCAGTGCCCAGAGACAGGAGGGGTGGGTGCCTATCACTCCCAGCAGTGCCCAGAGACAGGAGGGGTGGGTGCAGAGTCCTCCCAGCAGTGCCCAGAGACAGGAGGGGTGGGTGCCTATCACTCACAGCAGTGCCCAGAGACAGGAGGGGTGGGTGCCTATCACTCCCAGCAGTGCCCAGAGACAGGAGAGGTGTGTGCCTATCACTCCCAGCAGTGCCCAGAGACAGGAGGGGTGTGCGCAGAGTCCTCCCAGCAGAGCCCAGAGACAGGAGGGGTGGGTGCAGAGTCCTCCCAGCAGTGCCGAGACACAGGAGGGGTGGGTGCCTATCACTCCCAGCAGTGCCCAGAGACAGGAGGGGTGGGTGCCTATCACTCCCAGCAGTGCCCAGACGCAGGAGAGGTGGGTGCAGAGTCCTCCCAGCAGTGCCCAGAGACAGGAGGGGTGGGTGCCTATCACTCCCAGCAGTGCCCAGACACAGGAGGGGTGGGTGCCCATCACTCCCAGCAGTGCCCAGAGACAGGAGGGGTGTGTGCATATCACTCCCAGCAGTGCCCAGAGACAGGAGGGGTGTGTGCAGAGTCCTCCCAGCAGTGCTCAGACACAGGAGGGGTGGGTGCCTATCACTTCCAGCAGTGCCCAGAGACAGGAGAGGTGGGTGCCTATCACTCCCAGCAGTGCCCAGATACAGGAGGGGTGTGTGCAGAGTCCTCCCAGCAGAGCCCAGAGACAGGAGGGGTGGGTGCCTATCACTCACAGCAGTGCCCAGAGACAGGAGGGGTGGGTGCCTATCACTCCCAGCAGTGCCCAGAGACAGGAGGTGTGTGTGCCTATCACTCCCAGCAGTGCCCAGAGACAGGAGGGGTGTGTGCAGAGTCCTCCCAGCAGAGCCCAGAGACAGGAGGGGTGGGTGCAGAGTCCTCCCAGCAGTGCCCAGACACAGGAGGGGTGGGTGCCTATCACTCCCAGCAGTGCCCAGAGACAGGAGGGGTGGGTGCAGAGTCCTCCCAGCAGTGCCCAGAGACAGGAGGGGTGGGTGCAGAGTCCTCCCAGCAGTGCCCAGAGACAGGAGGGGTGGGTGCCTATCACTCCCAGCAGTGCCCAGAGACAGGAGAGGTGGGTGCAGAGTCCTCCCAGCAGTGCCCAGACGCAGGAGAGGTGGGTGCAGAGTCCTCCCAGCAGTGCCCAGAGACAGGAGGGGTGGGTGCCTATCACTCACAGCAGTGCCCAGAGACAGGAGGGGTGGGTGCCTATCACTCCCAGCAGTGCCCAGAGACAGGAGGGGTGTGTGCCTATCACTCCCAGCAGCGCCCAGAGACAGGAGGGGTGTGTGCAGAGTCCTCCCAGCAGAGCCCAGAGACAGGAGGGGTGGGCGCAGAGTCCTCCCAGCAGTGCCCAGACACAGGAGGGGTGGGTGCGTATCACTCCCAGCAGTGCCCAGAGACAGGAGGGGTGGGTGCCTATCACTCCCAGCAGTGCCCAGACGCAGGAGAGGTGGGTGCAGAGTCCTCCCAGCAGTGCCCAGAGACAGGAGGGGTGGGTGCCTATCACTCCCAGCAGTGCCCAGAGACAGGAGGGGTGGGTGCAGAGTCCTCCCAGCAGTGCCCAGAGACAGGAGGGGTGGGTGCAGAGTCCTCCCAGCAGTGCCCAGAGACAGGAGGGGTGGGTGCCTATCACTCCCAGCAGTGCCCAGAGACAGGAGGGGTGGGTGCCTATCACTCCCAGCAGTGCCCAGAGACTGGAGGGGTGGGTGCAGAGTCCTCCCAGCAGTGCCCAGACGCAGGAGAGGTGGGTGCAGATTCCTCCCAGCAGTGCCCAGAGACAGGAGGGGTGGGTGCCTATCACTCCCAGCAGTGCCCAGAGACAGGAGGGGTGGGTGCCTATCACTCCCAGCAGTGCCCAGAGACAGGAGGGGTGTGTGCCTATCACTCCCAGCAGTGCCCAGAGACAGGAGGGGTGTGTGCAGAGTCCTCCCAGCAGAGCCCAGAGACAGGAGGGGTGGGCGCAGAGTCCTCCCAGCAGTGCCCAGACACAGGAGGGGTGGGTGCCTATCACTCCCAGCAGTGCCCAGAGACAGGAGGGGTGGGTGCCTATCACTCCCAGCAGTGCCCAGACGCAGGAGAGGTGGGTGCAGAGTCCTCCCAGCAGTGCCCAGAGACAGGAGGGGTGGGTGCCTATCACTCCTAGCAGTGCCCAGACACAGGAGGGGTGGGTGCCTATCACTCCCAGCAATGCCCAGAGACAGGAGGGGTGTGTGCAGAGTCCTCCCAGCAGAGCCCAGAGACAGCAGGGGTGGGTGCAGAGTCCTCCCAGCAGTGCCCAGACACAGGAGGGGTGGGTGCCTATCACTCCCAGCAGTGCCCAGAGACAGGAGGGGTGGGTGCCTATCACTCCCAGCAGTGCCCAGAGACAGGAGGGGTGTGTGCAGAGTCCTCCCAGCAGAGCCCAGAGACAGAAGGGGTGGGTGCAGAGTCCTCCCAGCAGTGCCCAGACACAGGAGGGGTGGGTGCCTATCACTCCCAGCAGTGCCCAGAGACAGGAGGGGTGGGTGCCTATCACTCCCAGCAGTGCCCAGAGACAGGAGGGGTGGGTGCAGAGTCCTCCCAGCAGTGCCCAGAGACAGGAGGGGTGGGTGCCTATCACTCACAGCAGTGCCCAGAGACAGGAGGGGTGGGTGCCTATCACTCCCAGCAGTGCCCAGAGACAGGAGAGGTGTGTGCCTATCACTCCCAGCAGTGCCCAGAGACAGGAGGGGTGTGTGCAGAGTCCTCCCAGCAGAGCCCAGAGACAGGAGGGGTGGGTGCAGAGTCCTCCCAGCAGTGCCGAGACACAGGAGGGGTGGGTGCCTATCACTCCCAGCAGTGCCCAGAGACAGGAGGGGTGGGTGCCTATCACTCCCAGCAGTGCCCAGACACAGGAGGGGTGGGTGCCCATCACTCCCAGCAGTGCCCAGAGACAGGAGGGGTGTGTGCCTATCACTCCCAGCAGAGCCCAGAGACAGGAGGGGTGGGTGCAGAGTCCTCCCAGCAGTGCCGAGACACAGGAGGGGTGGGTGCCTATCACTCCCAGCAGTGCCCAGAGACAGGAGGGCTGTGTGCCTATCACTCCCAGCAGTGCCCAGAGACAGGAAGGGTGTGTGCAGAGTCCTCCCAGCAGAGCCCAGAGACAGGAGGGGTGGGTGCAGAGTCCTCCCAGCAGTGCCCAGAGACAGGAGGGGTGTGTGCAGAGTCCTCCCAGCAGAGCCCAGAGACAGGAGGGGTAGGTGCAGAGTCCTCCCAGCAGTGCCCAGACACAGGAGGGGTGGGTGCCTATCACTCCCAGCAGTGCCCAGAGACAGGAGGGGTGGGTGCCTATCACTCCCAGCAGTGCCCAGAGACAGGAGGGGTGTGTGCAGAGTCCTCCCAGCAGAGCCCAGAGACAGGAGGGGTGGGTGCAGAGTCCTCCCAGCAGTGCCCAGACACAGGAGGGGTGGGTGCCTATCACTCCCAGCAGTGCCCAGAGACAGGAGGGGTGGGTGCCTATCTCTCCCAGCAGTGCCCAGAGACAGGAGGGGTGGGTACAGAGTCCTCCCAGCAGTGCCCAGACACAGGAGGGGTGGGTGCCTATCACTCCCAGCAGTGCCCAGAGACAGGAGGGGTGGGTGCCTATCACTCCCAGCAGTGCCCAGAGACAGGAGAGGTGTGTGCCTATCACTCCCAGCAGTGCCCAGAGACAGGAGGGGTGTGTGCAGAGTCCTCCCAGCAGAGCCCAGAGACAGGAGGGGTGGGTGCAGAGTCCTCCCAGCAGTGCCGAGACACAGGAGGGGTGGGTGCCTATCACTCCCAGCAGTGCCCAGAGACAGGAGGGGTGGGTGCCTATCACTCCCAGCAGTGCCCAGACACAGGAGGGGTGGGTGCCCATCACTCCCAGCAGTGCCCAGAGACAGGAGGGGTGTGTGCCTATCACTCCCAGCAGAGCCCAGAGACAGGAGGGGTGGGTGCAGAGTCCTCCCAGCAGTGCCGAGACACAGGAGGGGTGGGTGCCTATCACTCCCAGCAGTGCCCAGAGACAGGAGGGCTGTGTGCCTATCACTCCCAGCAGTGCCCAGAGACAGGAAGGGTGTGTGCAGAGTCCTCCCAGCAGAGCCCAGAGACAGGAGGGGTGGGTGCAGAGTCCTCCCAGCAGTGCCCAGAGACAGGAGGGGTGTGTGCAGAGTCCTCCCAGCAGAGCCCAGAGACAGGAGGGGTAGGTGCAGAGTCCTCCCAGCAGTGCCCAGACACAGGAGGGGTGGGTGCCTATCACTCCCAGCAGTGCCCAGAGACAGGAGGGGTGGGTGCCTATCACTCCCAGCAGTGCCCAGAGACAGGAGGGGTGTGTGCAGAGTCCTCCCAGCAGAGCCCAGAGACAGGAGGGGTGGGTGCAGAGCCCTCCCAGCAGTGCCCAGACACAGGAGGGGTGGGTGCCTATCACTCCCAGCAGTGCCCAGAGACAGGAGGGGTGGGTGCCTATCTCTCCCAGCAGTGCCCAGAGACAGGAGGGGTGGGTACAGAGTCCTCCCAGCAGTGCCCAGAGACAGGAGGGGTGGGTGCCTATCACTCACAGCAGTGCCCAGAGACAGGAGGGGTGGGTGCCTATCACTCCCAGCAGTGCCCAGAGACAGGAGGGGTGTGTGCCTATCACTCCCAGCAGTGCCCAGAGACAGGAGGGGTGTGTGCAGAGTCCTCCCAGCAGAGCCCAGAGACAGGAGGGGTGGGTGCAGAGTCCTCCCAGCAGTGCCCAGACACAGGAGGGGTGGGTGCCTATCACTCCCAGCAGTGCCCAGAGACAGGAGGGGTGGGTGCCTATCACTCCCAGCAGTGCCCAGACGCAGGAGAGGTGGGTGCAGAGTCCTCCCAGCAGTGCCCAGAGACAGGAGGGGTGGGTGCCTATCACTCCCAGCAGTGCCCAGACACAGGAGGGGTGGGTGCCCATCACTCCCAGCAGTGCCCAGAGACAGGAGGGGTGTGTGCAGAGTCCTCCCAGCAGAGCCCAGAGACAGGAGGGGTGGGTGCAGAGTCCTCCCAGCAGTGCCCAGACACAGGAGGGGTGGGTGCCTATCACTCCCAGCAGTGCCCAGAGACAGGAGGGCTGTGTGCCTATCACTCCCAGCAGTGCCCAGAGACAGGAGGGGTGTGTGCAGAGTCCTCCCAGCAGAGCCCAGAGACAGGAGGGGTGGGTGCAGAGTCCTCCCAGCAGTGCCCAGACACAGGAGGGGTGGGTGCCTATCACTCCCAGCAGTGCCCAGAGACAGGAGGGGTGGGTGCCTATCACTCCCAGCAGTGCCCAGACGCAGGAGAGGTTGGTGCAAAGTCCTCCCAGCAGTGCCCAGAGACAGGAGGGGTGGGTGCCTATCACGCCCGGCAGTGCCCAGACACAGGAGGGGTGGGTGCCTATCACTCCCAGCAGTGCCCAGAGACAGGAGGGGTGTGTGCAGAGTCCTCCCAGCAGAGCCCAGAGACAGGAGGGGTGGGTGCAGAGTCCTCCCAGCAGTGCCCAGACACAGGAGGGGTGGGTGCCTATCACTCTCAGCAGTGCCCAGAGACAGGAGGGGTGGGTGCCTATCACTCCCAGCAGTGCCCAAAGACAGGAGGGGTGGGTGCAGAGTCCTCCCAGCAGTGCCCAGAGACAGGAGGGGTGGGTGCCTATCACTCACAGCAGTGCCCAGAGACAGGAGGGGTGGGTGCCTATCACTCCCAGCATTGCCCAGAGACGGGAGGGGTGTGTGCCTATCACTCCCAGCAGTGCCCAGAGACAGGAGGGGTGTGTGCAGAGTCCTCCCAGCAGAGCCCAGAGACAGGAGGGGTGGGTGCAGAGTCCTCCCAGCAGTGCCCAGACACAGGAGGGGTGGGTGCCTATCACTCCCAGCAGTGCCCAGAGACAGGAGGGGTGGGTGCCTATCACTCCCACCAGTGCCCAGATGCAGGAGAGGTGGGTGCAGAGTCCTCCCAGCAGTGCCCAGAGACAGGAGGGGTGGGTGCCTATCACTCCCAGCAGTGCCCAGACACAGGAGGGGTGGGTGCCCATCACTCCCAGCAGTGCCCAGAGACAGGAGGGGCGTGTGCCTATCACTCCCAGCAGTGCCCAAGGACAGGAGAGGTGTGTGCAGAGTCCTCCCAGCAGTGCCCAGACACAGGAGAGGTGGGTGCCTATCACTCCCAGCAGTGCCCAGAGACAGGAGGGGTGGGTGCCTATCACTCCCAGCAGTGCCCAGACACAGGAGGGGTGGGTGCCCATCACTCCCAGCAGTGCCCAGAGACAGGAGGGGTGTGTGCCTATCACTCCCAGCAGTGCCCAGAGACAGGAGGGGTGTGTGCAGAGTCCTCCCAGCAGTGCCCAGACACAGGAGGGGTGGGTGCCTATCACTCCCAGCAGTGCCTAGAGACAGGAGGGGTGGGTGCCTATCACTCCCAGCAGTGCCCAGAGACAGGAGGGGTGTGTGCAGAGTCCTCCCAGCAGAGGCCAGGGACAGGAGGGGTAGGTGCCTATCACTCACAGCAGTGCCCAGAGACAGGAGGGGTGGGTGCCTATCACTCCCTGCAGTGCCCAGAGACAGGAGGGGTGTGTGCCTATCACTCCCAGCAGTGCCCAGAGACAGGAGGGGTGTGTGCAGAGTCCTCCCAGCAGAGCCCAGAGACAGGAGGGGTGGGTGCAGAGTCCTCCCAGCAGTGCCCAGACACAGGAGGGGTGGGTGCCTATCACTCCTAGCAGTGCCCAGAGACAGGAGGGCTGTGTGCCTATCACTCCCAGCAGTGCCCAGAGACAGGAGGGGTGTGTGCAGAGTCCTCCCAGCAGTGCCCAGACACAGGAGGGGTGGGTGCCTATCACTCCCAGCAGTGCCCAGAGACAGGAGGGGTGGGTGCCTATCACTCCCAGCAGTGCCCAGACGCAGGAGAGGTTGGTGCAAAGTCCTCCCAGCAGTGCCCAGAGACAGGAGGGGTGGGTGCCTATCACGCCCAGCAGTGCCCAGACATCGGAGGGGTGGGTGCCTATCACTCCCAGCAGTGCCCAGAGACAGGAGGGGTGTGTGCAGAGTCCTCCCAGCAGAGCCCAGAGACAGGAGGGGTGGGTGCAGAGTCCTCCCAGCAGTGCCCAGACACAGGAGGGGTGGGTGCCTATCACTCCCAGCAGTGCCCAGAGACAGGAGGGGTGGGTGCCTATCATTCCCAGCAGTGCCTAGAGACAGGAGGGGTGGGTGCAGAGTCCTCCCAGCAGTGCCCAGAGACAGGGGGGGTGGGTGCCTATCACTCACAGCAGTGCCCAGAGACAGGAGGGGTGGGTGCCTATCACTCCCAGCAGTGCCCAGAGACAGGAGGGGTGTGTGCCTATCACTCCCAGCAGTGCCCAGAGACAGGAAGGGTGTGTGCAGAGTCCTCCCAGCAGAGCCCAGAGACAGGAGGGGTGGGTGCAGAGTCCTCCCAGCAGTGCCCTGACACAGGAGGGGTGGGTGCCTATCACTCCCAGCAGTGCCCAGAGACAGGAGGGGTGGGTGCCTATCACTCCCAGCAGTGCCCAGACGCAGGAGAGGTGGGTGCAGAGTCCTCCCAGCAGTGCCCAGAGACAGGAGGGGTGGGTGCCTATCACTCCCAGCAGTGCCCAGACACAGGAGGGGTGGGTGCCCATCACTCCCAGCAGTGCCCAGAGACAGGAGGGGTGTGTGCCTATCACTCCCAGCAGTGCCCAGAGACAGGAGGGGTGTGTGCAGAGTCCTCCCAGCAGTGCCCAGACACAGGAGGGGTGGGTGCCTATCACTGCCAGCAGTGCCCAGAGACAGGATGGGTGGGTGCCTATCACTCCCAGCAGTGCCCAGAGACAGGAGGGGTGTGTGCAGAGTCCTCCCAGCAGAGCCCAGAGACAGGACGGGTGGGTGCAGAGTCCTCACAGCAGTGCCCAGACACAGGAGGGGTGGGTGCCTATCACTCCCAGCAGAGCCCAGAGACAGGAGGGGTGGGTGCAGAGTCCTCCCAGCAGTGCCCAGACACAGGAGGGGTGGGTGCCTATCACTCCCAGCAGTGCCCAGAGACAGGAGGGGTGTGTGCAGAGTCCTCCCAGCAGAGCCCAGAGACAGGAGGGGTGGGTGCAGAGTCCTCCCAGCAGTGCCCAGACACAGGAGGGGTGGGTGCCTATCACTCCCAGCAGTGCCCAGAGACAGGAGGGGTGGGTGCCTATCACTCCCAGCAGTGCCCAGAGACAGGAGGGGTGTGTGCAGAGTCCTCCCAGCAGAGCCCAGAGACAGGAGGGGTGGGTGCAGAGTCCTCCCAGCAGTGCCCAGACACAGGAGGGGTGGGTGCCTATCACTCCCAGCAGTGCCCAGAGACAGGAGGGGTGGGTGCCTATCTCTCCCAGCAGTGCCCAGAGACAGGAGGGGTGGGTACAGAGTCCTCCCAGCAGTGCCCAGAGACAGGAGGGGTGGGTGCCTATCACTCACAGCAGTGCCCAGAGACAGGAGGGGTGGGTGCCTATCACTCCCAGCAGTGCCCAGAGACAGGAGGGGTGTGTGCCTATCACTCCCAGCAGTGCCCAGAGACAGGAGGGGTGTGTGCAGAGTCCTCCCAGCAGAGCCCAGAGACAGGAGGGGTGGGTGCAGAGTCCTCCCAGCAGTGCCCAGACACAGGAGGGGTGGGTGCCTATCACTCCCAGCAGTGCCCAGAGACAGGAGGGGTGGGTGCCTATCACTCCCAGCAGTGCCCAGACGCAGGAGAGGTGGGTGCAGAGTCCTCCCAGCAGTGCCCAGAGACAGGAGGGGTGGGTGCCTATCACTCCCAGCAGTGCCCAGACACAGGAGGGGTGGGTGCCCATCACTCCCAGCAGTGCCCAGAGACAGGAGGGGTGTGTGCAGAGTCCTCCCAGCAGAGCCCAGAGACAGGAGGGGTGGGTGCAGAGTCCTCCCAGCAGTGCCCAGACACAGGAGGGGTGGGTGCCTATCACTCCCAGCAGTGCCCAGAGACAGGAGGGCTGTGTGCCTATCACTCCCAGCAGTGCCCAGAGACAGGAGGGGTGTGTGCAGAGTCCTCCCAGCAGAGCCCAGAGACAGGAGGGGTGGGTGCAGAGTCCTCCCAGCAGTGCCCAGACACAGGAGGGGTGGGTGCCTATCACTCCCAGCAGTGCCCAGAGACAGGAGGGGTGGGTGCCTATCACTCCCAGCAGTGCCCAGACGCAGGAGAGGTTGGTGCAAAGTCCTCCCAGCAGTGCCCAGAGACAGGAGGGGTGGGTGCCTATCACGCCCAGCAGTGCCCAGACACAGGAGGGGTGGGTGCCTATCACTCCCAGCAGTGCCCAGAGACAGGAGGGGTGTGTGCAGAGTCCTCCCAGCAGAGCCCAGAGACAGGAGGGGTGGGTGCAGAGTCCTCCCAGCAGTGCCCAGACACAGGAGGGGTGGGTGCCTATCACTCTCAGCAGTGCCCAGAGACAGGAGGGGTGGGTGCCTATCACTCCCAGCAGTGCCCAAAGACAGGAGGGGTGGGTGCAGAGTCCTCCCAGCAGTGCCCAGAGACAGGAGGGGTGGGTGCCTATCACTCACAGCAGTGCCCAGAGACAGGAGGGGTGGGTGCCTATCACTCCCAGCATTGCCCAGAGACGGGAGGGGTGTGTGCCTATCACTCCCAGCAGTGCCCAGAGACAGGAGGGGTGTGTGCAGAGTCCTCCCAGCAGAGCCCAGAGACAGGAGGGGTGGGTGCAGAGTCCTCCCAGCAGTGCCCAGACACAGGAGGGGTGGGTGCCTATCACTCCCAGCAGTGCCCAGAGACAGGAGGGGTGGGTGCCTATCACTCCCAGCAGTGCCCAGATGCAGGAGAGGTGGGTGCAGAGTCCTCCCAGCAGTGCCCAGAGACAGGAGGGGTGGGTGCCTATCACTCCCAGCAGTGCCCAGACACAGGAGGGGTGGGTGCCCATCACTCCCAGCAGTGCCCAGAGACAGGAGGGGCGTGTGCCTATCACTCCCAGCAGTGCCCAAGGACAGGAGAGGTGTGTGCAGAGTCCTCCCAGCAGTGCCCAGACACAGGAGAGGTGGGTGCCTATCACTCCCAGCAGTGCCCAGAGACAGGAGGGGTGGGTGCCTATCACTCCCAGCAGTGCCCAGACACAGGAGGGGTGGGTGCCCATCACTCCCAGCAGTGCCCAGAGACAGGAGGGGTGTGTGCCTATCACTCCCAGCAGTGCCCAGAGACAGGAGGGGTGTGTGCAGAGTCCTCCCAGCAGTGCCCAGACACAGGAGGGGTGGGTGCCTATCACTCCCAGCAGTGCCTAGAGACAGGAGGGGTGGGTGCCTATCACTCCCAGCAGTGCCCAGAGACAGGAGGGGTGTGTGCAGAGTCCTCCCAGCAGAGGCCAGGGACAGGAGGGGTAGGTGCCTATCACTCACAGCAGTGCCCAGAGACAGGAGGGGTGGGTGCCTATCACTCCCTGCAGTGCCCAGAGACAGGAGGGGTGTGTGCCTATCACTCCCAGCAGTGCCCAGAGACAGGAGGGGTGTGTGCAGAGTCCTCCCAGCAGAGCCCAGAGACAGGAGGGGTGGGTGAAGAGTCCTCCCAGCAGTGCCCAGACACAGGAGGGGTGGGTGCCTATCACTCCTAGCAGTGCCCAGAGACAGGAGGGCTGTGTGCCTATCACTCCCAGCAGTGCCCAGAGACAGGAGGGGTGTGTGCAGAGTCCTCCCAGCAGTGCCCAGACACAGGAGGGGTGGGTGCCTATCACTCCCAGCAGTGCCCAGAGACAGGAGGGGTGGGTGCCTATCACTCCCAGCAGTGCCCAGACGCAGGAGAGGTTGGTGCAAAGTCCTCCCAGCAGTGCCCAGAGACAGGAGGGGTGGGTGCCTATCACGCCCAGCAGTGCCCAGACATCGGAGGGGTGGGTGCCTATCACTCCCAGCAGTGCCCAGAGACAGGAGGGGTGTGTGCAGAGTCCTCCCAGCAGAGCCCAGAGACAGGAGGGGTGGGTGCAGAGTCCTCCCAGCAGTGCCCAGACACAGGAGGGGTGGGTGCCTATCACTCCCAGCAGTGCCCAGAGACAGGAGGGGTGGGTGCCTATCATTCCCAGCAGTGCCTAGAGACAGGAGGGGTGGGTGCAGAGTCCTCCCAGCAGTGCCCAGAGACAGGGGGGGTGGGTGCCTATCACTCACAGCAGTGCCCAGAGACAGGAGGGGTGGGTGCCTATCACTCCCAGCAGTGCCCAGAGACAGGAGGGGTGTGTGCCTATCACTCCCAGCAGTGCCCAGAGACAGGAAGGGTGTGTGCAGAGTCCTCCCAGCAGAGCCCAGAGACAGGAGGGGTGGGTGCAGAGTCCTCCCAGCAGTGCCCTGACACAGGAGGGGTGGGTGCCTATCACTCCCAGCAGTGCCCAGAGACAGGAGGGGTGGGTGCCTATCACTCCCAGCAGTGCCCAGACGCAGGAGAGGTGGGTGCAGAGTCCTCCCAGCAGTGCCCAGAGACAGGAGGGGTGGGTGCCTATCACTCCCAGCAGTGCCCAGACACAGGAGGGGTGGGTGCCCATCACTCCCAGCAGTGCCCAGAGACAGGAGGGGTGTGTGCCTATCACTCCCAGCAGTGCCCAGAGACAGGAGGGGTGTGTGCAGAGTCCTCCCAGCAGTGCCCAGACACAGGAGGGGTGGGTGCCTATCACTGCCAGCAGTGCCCAGAGACAGGATGGGTGGGTGCCTATCACTCCCAGCAGTACCCAGAGACAGGAGGGGTGTGTGCAGAGTCCTCCCAGCAGAGCCCAGAGACAGGACGGGTGGGTGCAGAGTCCTCACAGCAGTGCCCAGACACAGGAGGGGTGGGTGCCTATCACTCCCAGCAGAGCCCAGAGACAGGAGGGGTGGGTGCAGAGTCCTCCCAGCAGTGCCCAGACACAGGAGGGGTGGGTGCCTATCACTCCCAGCAGTGCCCAGAGACAGGAGGGGTGTGTGCAGAGTCCTCCCAGCAGAGCCCAGAGACAGGAGGGGTGGGTGCAGAGTCCTCCCAGCAGTGCCCAGACACAGGAGGGGTGGGTGCCTATCACTCCCAGCAGTGCCCAGAGACAGGAGGGGTGGGTGCCTATCACTCCCAGCAGTGCCCAGACACAGGAGAGGTTGGTGCAAAGTCCTCCCAGCAGTGCCCAGAGACAGGAGGGGTGGGTGCCTATCACGCCCAGCAGTGCCCAGACACAGGAGGGGTGGGTGCCTATCACTCCCAGCAGTGCCCAGAGACAGGAGGGGTGTGTGCAGAGTCCTCCCAGCAGAGCCCAGAGACAGGAGGGGTGGGTGCAGAGTCCTCCCAGCAGTGCCCAGACACAGGAGGGGTGGGTGCCTATCACTCCTAGCAGTGCCCAGAGACAGGAGGGCTGTGTGCCTATCACTCCCAGCAGTGCCCAGAGACAGGAGGGGTGTGTGCAGAGTCCTCCCAGCAGTGCCCAGACACAGGAGGGGTGGGTGCCTATCACTCCCAGCAGTGCCCAGAGACAGGAGGGGTGGGTGCCTATCACTCCCAGCAGTGCCCAGACGCAGGAGAGGTTGGTGCAAAGTCCTCCCAGCAGTGCCCAGAGACAGGAGGGGTGGGTGCCTATCACGCCCAGCAGTGCCCAGACATCGGAGGGGTGGGTGCCTATCACTCCCAGCAGTGCCCAGAGACAGGAGGGGTGTGTGCAGAGTCCTCCCAGCAGAGCCCAGAGACAGGAGGGGTGGGTGCAGAGTCCTCCCAGCAGTGCCCAGACACAGGAGGGGTGGGTGCATATCACTCCCAGCAGTGCCCAGAGACAGGAGGGGTGGGTGCCTATCATTCCCAGCAGTGCCTAGAGACAGGAGGGGTGGGTGCAGAGTCCTCCCAGCAGTGCCCAGAGACAGGGGGGGTGGGTGCCTATCACTCACAGCAGTGCCCAGAGACAGGAGGGGTGGGTGCCTATCACTCCCAGCAGTGCCCAGAGACAGGAGGGGTGTGTGCCTATCACTCCCAGCAGTGCCCAGAGACAGGAAGGGTGTGTGCAGAGTCCTCCCAGCAGAGCCCAGAGACAGGAGGGGTGGGTGCAGAGTCCTCCCAGCAGTGCCCTGACACAGGAGGGGTGGGTGCCTATCACTCCCAGCAGTGCCCAGAGACAGGAGGGGTGGGTGCCTATCACTCCCAGCAGTGCCCAGACGCAGGAGAGGTGGGTGCAGAGTCCTCCCAGCAGTGCCCAGAGACAGGAGGGGTGGGTGCCTATCACTCCCAGCAGTGCCCAGACACAGGAGGGGTGGGTGCCCATCACTCCCAGCAGTGCCCAGAGACAGGAGGGGTGTGTGCCTATCACTCCCAGCAGTGCCCAGAGACAGGAGGGGTGTGTGCAGAGTCCTCCCAGCAGTGCCCAGACACAGGAGGGGTGGGTGCCTATCACTGCCAGCAGTGCCCAGAGACAGGATGGGTGGGTGCCTATCACTCCCAGCAGTGCCCAGAGACAGGAGGGGTGTGTGCAGAGTCCTCCCAGCAGAGCCCAGAGACAGGACGGGTGGGTGCAGAGTCCTCACAGCAGTGCCCAGACACAGGAGGGGTGGGTGCCTATCACTCCCAGCAGAGCCCAGAGACAGGAGGGGTGGGTGCAGAGTCCTCCCAGCAGTGCCCAGACACAGGAGGGGTGGGTGCCTATCACTCCCAGCAGTGCCCAGAGACAGGAGGGGTGTGTGCAGAGTCCTCCCAGCAGAGCCCAGAGACAGGAGGGGTGGGTGCAGAGTCCTCCCAGCAGTGCCCAGACACAGGAGGGGTGGGTGCCTATCACTCCCAGCAGTGCCCAGAGACAGGAGGGGTGGGTGCCTATCACTCCCAGCAGTGCCCAGACACAGGAGAGGTTGGTGCAAAGTCCTCCCAGCAGTGCCCAGAGACAGGAGGGGTGGGTGCCTATCACGCCCAGCAGTGCCCAGACATCAGAGGGGTGGGTGCCTATCACTCCCAGCAGTGCCCAGAGACAGGAGGGGTGTGTGCAGAGTCCTCCCAGCAGAGCCCAGAGACATTAGGGGTGGGTGCAGAGTCCTCCCAGCAGTGCCCAGACACAGGAGGGGTGGGTGCCTATCACTCCCAGCAGTGCCCAGAGACAGGAGGGGTGGGTGCCTATCACTCCCAGCAGTGCCCAGAGACAGGAGGGGTGGGTGCAGAGTCCTCCCAGCAGTGCCCAGAGACAGGGGGGGTGGGTGCCTATCACTCACAGCAGTGCCCAGAGACAGGAGGGGTGGGTGCCTATCACTCCCAGCAGTGCCCAGAGACAGGAGGGGTGTGTGCCTATCACTCCCAGCAGTGCCCAGAGACAGGAGGGGTGTGTGCAGAGTCCTCCCAGCAGAGCCCAGAGACAGGAGGGGTGGGTGCAGAGTCCTCCCAGCAGTGCCCAGACACAGGAGGGGTGGGTGCCTATCACTCCCAGCAGTGCCCAGAGACAGGAGGGGTGGGTGCCTATCACTCCCAGCCGTGCCCAGACGCAGGAGAGGTGGGTGCAGAGTCCTCCCAGCAGTGCCCAGAGACAGGAGGGGTGGGTGCCTATCACTCCCAGCAGTGCCCAGACACAGGAGGGGTGGGTGCCCATCACTCCCAGCAGTGCCCAGAGACAGGAGGGGTGTGCGCCTATCACTCCCAGCAGTGCCCAGAGACAGGAGGGGTGTGTGCAGAGTCCTCCCAGCAGTGCCCAGACACAGGAGGGGTGGGTGCCTATCACTGCCAGCAGTGCCCAGAGACAGGAGGGGTGGGTGCCTATCACTCCCAGCAGTGCCCAGAGACAGAAGGGGTGTGTGCAGAGTCCTCCCAGCAGAGCCCAGAGACAGGACGGGTGGGTGCAGAGTCCTCACAGCAGTGCCCAGACACAGGAGGGGTGGGTGCCTATCACTCCCAGCAGAGCCCAGAGACAGGAGGGGTGGGTGTAGAGTCCTCCCAGCAGTGCCCAGACACAGGAGGGGTGGGTGCCTATCACTCCCAGCAGTGCCCAGAGACAGGAGGGGTGGGTGCCTATCACTCCCAGCAGTGCCCAGAGACAGGAGGGGTGCGTGCAGAGTCCTCCCAGCAGTGCCCAGACACAGGAGGGGTGGGTGCCTATCACTCACAGCAGTGCCCAGAGACAGGAGGGTTGTGTGCAGAGTCCTCCCAGCAGTGCCCAGACACAGGAGGGGTGGGTGCCTATCACTTCCAGCAGTGCCCAGACACAGGAGGGGTGGGTGCAGAGTCCTCCCAGCAGAGCCCAGAGACAGGAGGGGTGGGTGCAGAGTCCTCCCAGCAGTGCCCAGACACAGGAGGGGTGGGTGCCTATCACTCCCAGCAGTGCCCAGAGACAGGAGGGGTGGGTGCAGAGTCCTCCCAGCAGTGCCCAGACGCAGGAGAGGTGGGTGCACAGTCCAACAGCAGTGCCCAGAGACAGGAGGGGTGGGTGCCTATCACTCCCAGCAGTGCCCAGAGACAGGAGGGTGGGTGCAGAGTCCTCCCAGCAGTGCCCAGAGACAGGAGGGGTGGGTGCCTATCACTCCCAGCAGTGCCCAGAGACAGGAGGGGTGGGTGCAGAGTCCTCCCAGCAGTGCCCAGAGACAGGAGGGGTGGGTGCCTATCACTCACAGCAGTGCCCAGAGACAGGAGGGGTGGGTGCCTATCACTCCCAGCAGTGCCCAGAGACAGGAAGGGTGTGTGCCTAACACTCACAGCAGTGCCCATGAAACGCAAAGGGTGGAGTAGCCACAGATACCATGCCCACAAATGTCAGTCAGGTGCACAAAGACCCTGCAGTACATGTACCACATGTGTGCGAGGCTGGGAGTATACGCATGCATAGCGCAGAAAAGAAAACATGTCCACATGAAGTCATGTCAATAGTCCACACACACAAGTACTATGACTACCAAGGATGCCACAAATGATGCAGGTGGAGACATCGCTCAGCATGCATGTGCAAAGTTGAAGGAGTCCGTCACACACTGTTGGACAGGCCACATGAGGGGCTTGCTCCCCCCCGCATGACAAGGCCCGCGCCCCGGACTCCCAGGTGTTACCCACAAGGGCAACCCGCACCCCGTCTCCCAACGGGACTCCTGCCCCCGGACATCCATGTATCATGGGGCCGAACCACTACCGGCTCCCCCGGCCGGATCAGCCGCCATCTTGGACACTGCGCCACGAGGCCGCGTGGCCTCAGCCCGACCCTAACCCTGGGCCTGGCCCGGCCCCGACATCCCGGCACCACCATCCACCCAGGAGGTGAACGGACCACTTGGCAGGTCAATGGGAGAAAGAAGTGTCGATGGCTTTCCCCCGCCAGGTGCCGATCGCCCTCCAGCTCCCCCAGGCGCTGGCTCCACCCCCTGCTGGGTGTCTGGACTCCCTCATCCCGGACCCCCCGACCTCCAAGTGCGAGGGTCCGGACATCAAAGGGCGCCAGACCTATAACTAGGGCGGCTCCAGAGCAGGAAGGCAGTTGTATCCTGGAGTCGAGAGACACCGAGAAGAACTCAGCCTTGACGGACTACCGGCGCTGCCGTAGCCCTACCTTGTGAACTATCGTCCTGCCTGCTGGCGCTGCCGCGGCCTTCTGCATCCTCCTTCCTCGTCGGGACCTGCTGGCGCTGCCGCGGACCGTTGCAACAACCCCTTCATCGGGACCTGCTGGCGCTGCCGCGGACCGTGTAACGACCACCTTCACCGGGACCTGCTGGCGCTGCCGCGGACCGTGTAACGACCACCTTCACCGGGACCTGCTGGCGCTGCCGCGGCCCGTCCAAGCTAGAACATCGAGCTCGAGGATTGTGAGCTATCCACCATTCCATCTCAGCTACCAGATTGGTAATCAGACTGTCCCGCTACCCCCTTTTCCCCAACCAAGAGACTAGAATCGAGGGGACCCCTGAGTCCAGACCTCCTTGTACCATTCCATCGTACCTTAAGAAATCGCTTATAAAGAACGTTAAATCCTATCCTTGTGTGGTGTATATCTGTGGGGGGGAAGTTACTCATCTGTACGATCGCTGGAGACGGCTCTCCCCGGAGACCTCTCCCCTTGTCCTCGGCCGACCCTCCCGGTCCGTCTAACATTGGTGGCCAGCGGCGCGATCCGAATCAACGCGTAATCGTACAGAGAGTAGCTCACCCCACGACAAAACCACGATGTCAACCAAAGAGAGCGGATCCACCGAGAAATTCCAGATGGATAAATTGGAAGAGTATAGCCATCGCGAACTGAAACAATTCTGCATGGAACTAGGCATTGCTACCACCGGCCTGAGTACCAAAGACGATCTTAAGCACGCCATTGAGTCGTGGGCGGAAACCGGGGTCGCCGGATCCCCAGACCAAAACGGTGCAGCATCGGAGAGGAACGCCACGGCTCCCGAAGAGCGAGGAACGGGCCTCTCGCAGGAAGAGATCCAAGAAAGGGAAAAAAACAGATTACATGAATTGAAAATGGCACGACTCAAAATGGACGGTGAACTAAAATTAGCCGAGCAAAAACTGAACCTAGAACATCTGCGGCTCCGAGAAGAACGGGAAGAAAAACAGAGGCAGAGAGAGCTTGAAGAAAAAAGACTAACATTCGAACACGAGCGCAAACTGGCAGAAATAGAACTACGGAAGCAGAACAAAGAACCGGAGGTGCCCGAGCGACCGCGCACCCCGGGAGCGACCGAAAAGAAAGTCCACATCCCCAAGGATGTTGTCCGAGAGTATGTCCGAGAGGACGACATACAACAGTGGTTCAAAGCCTACGAGATCGCCATGACCTCCCACCGGATCGATCGGAGTGACTGGGGAGCCGGCCTATGGGGGAGGTTCGTCAACGAAGGCCGCGATGCCCTACTGCAGCTCCCAGACCATCAGATGTCATCCTATGACCACATGAAGGCTGCCCTCCTCACCCGATATGGGCTCACACCCGAAATGTACCGCCAGAGGTTTCGGGACTGCACCCGGATCCCGGGTACAACGTGGGTGGAATATGTCAACTATTTCAGCCGAGCCTTCGAGGGTTGGATCAAGGGAAGCCACGTAACGACCTACGAGCAACTTTTCAACCTCATGGTGTGGGAGCACCTGTCTAACAACTGCTTCGTCGAGCTCCGGCAGCACCTCCTCGACAGTAAATTAACTGACCCACGGCAACTCGCCGCCGAAGCTGACCGGTGGGAAAGCACCCGAGTGGGCCGGAGA
Organism: Triturus cristatus; assembly: GCF_964204655.1. NCBI lineage: Eukaryota > Metazoa > Chordata > Amphibia > Caudata > Salamandridae > Triturus > Triturus cristatus. Next base: position 608,038,368 of record NC_140593.1, on the reverse strand, counting down.
GGGCCACACGAGCAAAACCGGAACAACCAAGGTCAGCACCGTCCCCGAGGAGGAGGAGGAGGCCAGGGGCGAGGGAGAGACACCGTCCCGGCCACTCCCACGGCCAGCACCCCGCCCCCGGCCGGCCGGGGCAACCCCCCGATGCGCCCGGGGTTCCGAGCCAACGTCACGTGTCACCGATGCCAGCGAGTCGGCCACTACGCCAATGACCCGAACTGCCCGCAGAACCAAACGCCAAAACCCCGCCAGGTAGCTGCCGCCGCCCTGGGGGGAAAACAAATTTCCGAGGAACAAGAAGTGTTGGACAGGCCACACGAAGGGCTTGCTCCCTCCCCGCACGACAGGGCCCGAGCTCCGGCCCACCAGGCATAACCCACGAAAAGCACCTGTACCCCGTCTCCCGACGGATCTTCTGCCCTCGGACCTCTACTCATCACGGGGCCCAGCCCCACCGGCTCCCCCGGCCGGTTCAAGCCGCCATCTTGGACCCTGCACCACGAGGCCGCGTGGCCTCGCCCCGACCCTAACCCCGGGCCTGGCCGGCCCCGACATCCCGGCACCACCATCCACCCAGGAGGTGAGCGGACCACTTGGCAGGTCAATGGGAGGACGAAGTGTCAAGAGCTCTTCCCCCGCCAGGTGCCGATCGCCTCCAGCTCCCCCAGGCGCTGGCTCCACCCCCTGCTGGGTGTCTGGACACCTTCATCCCGGGCCCTCCGACCTCCAAGTGCGAGGGTCCGGACATCAAAGGGCGCCTGCCCTATAACTGGGGCAACTCCGGAGCAGGAAGGCAGTTGTATCCTGGAGTCGAGAGACACCGAGAGAACTCAGCCTTGACGGACTACTGGCGCTGCCGTAGCCCGCTCTTGTGAACCATCGTCCTGCCTGCTGGCGCTGCCGCGGCCTTCTGCAACATCCATCCTCGTCGGGACCTGCTGGCGCTGCCGCGGCCCGTTGTAACGACCATCCTCACCGGGACCTGCTGGCGCTGCCGCGGACCGTACATCGACCATCTTTCCGGGACCTGCTGGCGCTGCCGCGGACCGTGTACCGACCATCTTTCCGGGACCTGCTGGCGCTGCCGCGGCCCGTACCAACTAAACCACCAAGCTCGAGGATTGTGAGCTAGTCATCATCTCATCCGAACTACCGGACTGGTAAACAGACTGTCCCGCTCCCCCTTACCCTGCATTGAGAGACTTGAATCGAGGGGACCCCTGAGTCCAGACCTCCTTGTACCATTCAACCGTACCTTACGAAGTGCTTATAAAGAACACTGAACCTTATCCGTGTGTGGTATCTGTCTGTGGGGGGGGGGAAGTTACTTGTCTGTACGATCGCTGGAGACGGCTCTCCCCGGAGACCTCTCCTCCTGACCCCGGCCGACCCTCCCGGTCCGTCTACCCTTTCTAACAAGAAGAATATGAGCAGGCACAACAGGAGTGGGAACCGGCCGCCATGGTTCTAGCGTGCCTAGGGGGAAAAGACATGGTCCCGCGGGCTCCCCTACCCGCCAACACCAGAAAATATAGCCAGTGGGTGAACATTAATGGGCGCCGGGCCGAAGCCCTACGTGACACAGGGGCCAGTGTGACGGCCGTCCGCTGTCACCTGGTAAAACCAGAGCAGATCCTGCCGAACATTCTCTGCCCCCGTCCGCTCAGCCGACAATTCCGAGAGTCTATGTCGGATGGCCTGCGTCCCCTTCGAATGGGGAGGGGTCTCCGGCATGTTGAAGGTGACGGTCCGGGATGATGCCCCCATGGACTGTCTCCTGGGGAATGATCTTGAGAGTTTCCCGTGGGCCGCCGTCGAAAGAAGAGAGCACCTGGGGATGCTAGGCCTCCCGGACTGGGCGTGCGTAACCACCCGGTCCATGGCCGCCCGTGCCATCCCCCGACCAGAAGAACCCGAATGGCCTGCACCTCCTCCACCGATCGCTCCAGTAGAGGACACCGACGATACCGACCCCCCAGAGCCAACCCCCGAAGGGGTCGCCCAGCCCCAGGACCTTCCCGACCTGGCTCAGTGGCGTCAAGAAGGGGGGCCCACCCAGGAACAGTTCCGCCAGGAGCAGAAGACCTGTCCCTCCCTCGAGGGACTCCGCCAGCAAGCCATCGCCCAGAGCGCAGGGGACTCCACCGGCGCCCATTGGGTCTATTGGGATAACGACCTGTTATACAGTGAACAAAGAATCGCGGAGTTAGGGGCCAGTCGAGTGCTGGTGGTGCCCCTCCGTTTCAGAGACTTCCTGCTAAATCTGGCCCATGATGTCCCCCTGGCTGGACACCTGGGCCAGGACAAAACCTACAGTCGCCTGGTGACCCACTTTTTCTGGCCGAAGATGCGAAACGACGTCCTCAACCACTGCCGGTCCTGCCCCACGTGCCAGGCCAGCGGGAAGAGCGGCCGCAAGCTCAAAGCACCTCTGCAACCCTTCCCAGTGGTCACCACCCCGTTCGAGAGGGTAGGAATAGACATTGTGGGGCCCCTGGACCCCCGCACAGCACAAGGACATCGGTTCATCCTGGTACTGGTGGACCACGCCACCCGCTACCCCGAGGCTGTGCCCCTGCGAACTGTAACAGCTCCGATGGTCGGCCGGGCCTTAATGGGGATCTTCTCTCGGGTGGGCTTCCCCCGAGAAGTCGTCAGCGACCGAGGCACAAACTTTATCTCGAAATATATGAAGTCCCTCTGGCAACAGTGCGGGGTCACCTACCGATTCACGACCCCCTATCATCCTCAAGGGAACGGTTTAGTGGAGCGATTCAACCGCACCCTCAAGGGAATGATTGGGGGATTGGAAGAGCCCCTCCGTCGCCAGTGGGATGTATTACTTCCGTGCCTCCTCTTCGCCTATCGGGAAGTTCCCCAGAAGTCCCTCGGATTTAGCCCTTTCGAACTCCTGTACGGGCACCCTGTGCGAGGGCCCCTCAGCCTAGTCAAAGAAGAGTGGGAGATGCCCCCCCTAAAGACCCCTCCAGACGTCTTCAAGTACCTCCTGGCCCTACGCAATCAGACCAGGCGATTCAGGGAAATGGCAAAAGCAAATCTTGAGGCCAGTCAGGAGGACATGAAAAAATGGTACGATCAGAATGCCTCCTCCGTCGAATTTGAACCTGGTCAACAAGTGTGGGTGATGTCCCCCACCGAACCATGTGCCTTGCAAGACAAGTGGACGGGGCCCTTCAAAGTGGTCGAACGCAAGAGCCCCGTCACCTATCTCATCGATATGGAGTCTCCCCGGAACCCCCTCCGGGTCCTCCACACCAACAGACTCAAACCCCACTTTGTGCGCTCGGAACTCAGCCTCCTGATGGCTACAGACAGTGGGGCGGAAGAAGACTCCGAGCCTCTCCCTGATCTCCTGAAGACTCAGGAGAAAGACGGTTCCGTGGACGGAGTCCGGCTCTCCGGTGCCCTCACCCCAGAGCAACGCCAGGGCTGCCGGGACCTCCTGCTGCAGTTTGCTCCTCTGTTTTCCCTCACCCCAGGGGTCACCCACTGGTGCGTGCACGAAGTGGACACTGGGGACAGTCCCCCTATCCGACACTGGGCCTACCGCGTACCAGATCGGGTGCGGGCCTGCATCCAAGCGGAAGTGTCCAAGATGCTCACGCTCGGGGTCATCGAGCCCTCGGACAGCCCCTGGGCCAGCCCGGTCGTGCTGGTCCCCAAAGCCACTGCCCCCGGCACCACTCCTGAACTCCGATTCTGCGTCGACTATCGGGGCTTGAACGTTGTCACCAGGACCGACGCTCATCCCATCCCCCGAGCGGATGAATTGATCAACCGCATGGGGGCTGCCCGCTACCTCAGCATCTTCGACCTGACAGCGGGCTACTGGCAGATCGGTCTCACACCCCGAGCCCAAGAACGGTCCGCCTTTTCTACCCCCGATGGCCACTACCACTTCAAGGTCATGCCCTTCGGCATGAAGAATGCCCCAGCTACTTTTCAGCGACTAGTGAACCAGGTCTTGGCGGGGCTCGAAGAGTTCAGCGCCGCCTACCTGGACGATATCGCTGTGTACAGCCGCCACTGGTCCGACCACCTCCACCACCTCCGAGAGGTCCTGCAAGCCCTCCAGCGGGCCGGCCTCACAATCAAGGCCGGCAAGTGTCAAATTGGTGAGGGGTCCGTGACCTACCTCGGACACCAGGTGGGAAGCGGTCTGGTGGCCCCTCTGCAACTCAAAATTGCTGCCATCCAGTCCTGGCAACCCCCAGTCACGCAGACCGAGGTCCGAGCCTTCTTGGGACTCACCGGCTACTACCGGCGGTTCGTGAAGGACTATGGCAGCATTATGGGGCCCCTCACGGGTCTCACGTCCAAAAACCACCCAAAGAAGATTAACTGGACCCCCGACTGTCAAACGGCCTTCGAGAAGCTGAAAACCGCCCTGTGCACCGCCCCGGTGCTCCAGGCCCCCGATTACAGTCGGGAGTTCATTGTGCAAACGGACGCCTCCGACCACGGCATCGGGGCGGTTCTCTCCCAGCTGAACCCCGAGGGTCTTGACCAGCCGGTGGCCTTCATCAGCAGACGCCTCCTGGCCCGAGAGCAGCACTGGAGCACAATCGAGAGGGAGGCCTTCGCAGTAGTGTGGGCCCTCAAAAAGCTCCGGCCCTATCTCTTCGGTACCCACTTCCGGGTGCAAACCGATCATCGACCCCTGCAGTGGCTAATGCAGATGCGGGGGGAAAACCCAAAACTATTGCGCTGGTCCATCTCCCTGCAGGGGATGGACTTCACTGTGGAACATCGACCGGGCCAAGACCACGCCAACGCAGATGGCCTGTCACGCTTTTTCCGCCTCGACGAGGAGAGTCCCCAAGAGGATGGGTGACTCTCCCCGCCTTCAGCTGGGGGGGACGCATGTTGGACAGGCCACATGAGGGGCTTGCTCCCCCCCCGCATGACAAGGCCCGCGCCCCGGACTCCCAGGTGTTACCCACAAGGGCAACCCGCACCCCGTCTCCCAACGGGACTCCTGCCCCCGGACATCCATGTATCATGGGGCCGAACCACTACCGGCTCCCCCGGCCGGATCAGCCGCCATCTTGGACACTGCGCCACGAGGCCGCGTGGCCTCAGCCCGACCCTAACCCTGGGCCTGGCCCGGCCCCGACATCCCGGCACCACCATCCACCCAGGAGGTGAACGGACCACTTGGCAGGTCAATGGGAGAAAGAAGTGTCGATGGCTCTCCCCCGCCAGGTGCCGATCGCCCTCCAGCTCCCCCAGGCGCTGGCTCCACCCCCTGCTGGGTGTCTGGACTCCCTCATCCCGGACCCCCCGACCTCCAAGTGCGAGGGTCCGGATATCAAAGGGCGCCAGACCTATAACTAGGGCGGCTCCAGAGCAGGAAGGCAGTTGTATCCTGGAGTCGAGAGACACCGAGAAGAACTCAGCCTTGATGGACTACCGGCGCTGCCGTAGCCCTACCTTGTGAACTATCGTCCTGCCTGCTGGCGCTGCCGCGGCCTTCTGCATCCTCCTTCCTCGTCGGGACCTGCTGGCGCTGCCGCGGACCGTTGCAACAACACCTTCATCGGGACCTGCTGGCGCTGCCGCGGACCGTGTAACGACCACCTTCACCGGGACCTGCTGGCGCTGCCGCGGACCGTGTAACGACCACCTTCACCGGGACCTGCTGGCGCTGCCGCGGCCCGTCCAAGCTAGAACATCGAGCTCGAGGATTGTGAGCTATCCACCATTCCATCTCAGCTACCAGATTGGTAATCAGACTGTCCCGCTACCCCCTTTTCCCCAACCAAGAGACTAGAATCGAGGGGACTCCTGAGTCCAGACCTCCTTGTACCATTCCATCGTACCTTAAGAAATCGCTTATAAAGAACGTTAAATCCTATCCTTGTGTGGTGTATATCTGTGGGGGGGAAGTTACTCATCTGTACGATCGCTGGAGACGGCTCTCCCCGGAGACCTCTCCCCTTGTCCTCGGCCGACCCTCCCGGTCCGTCTAACACACACCCAGCTGATGTAGACACAGCTCAGCACCACATATTGGGAACACCCTGCAGGGAAGATGTCAGGGTACACAGAGGAAGGAATACACCCTGGTGCAATTCCTCCATGCAGCAACTGCGTACATGGACAGAGAAACCTAGCTAACACCGTGTGATGACACACAGATACCAGGGTCCCCCCTATGACCAGCACACTACTACATTTCCCACACACCCAACACATGATCACCACCCAAATTCATGTAGCAGCCCCACCAACAGCAATATCAGTAAAGCAGTAGTGGTCAAAGGAAACAAAAATGGCTTTAATCAGCATTATCTAAAATTGTTTGTTCGTAGAAAGTTCTATAGTTACAAAGCCCATAGGGCAGTCCAGAAGTCACAGCTGGATGGGGGACACAGTGGGATGCGTGTCCCCTAGCTTGCCTGCACAGTTACAAGCCGTCGTCTTCCACAGGGGTGAGGGCATCATGTGGGGGGGAAGGAACAGGCACCGCAGGGACAGGAGGGCGAAGGGTAGGCGACGTGGGTGCAGGGATGGAGGACTCCACCACAGGGGGTGGGGCAGGGCCAAAGGTGGATTCTAGGAGCGCGCTGCACACCTTGGCAAGGTCCTCCAGGGACTCCCCTGCACCCGAAGGAACCACAGGCCCCAAGGAGTGTGGGGGGTCAGAGGGATGGGTCGCAGCGCCACTGGGGGAGGGTGTGGACAGGGGGGGGACTCAAGCACCCTGACCGTGGACTTCCTTGACCGCTTGCGGGGTGGTGTCAATGTGGGGCTCAGGGACAGAGCGGCCATGAACGAGTCTTTGGGGGAGATGTGGCCAGGAGATCTGAGGGGAGGGGATTTGGAGGGAGTGGATTGGGTGGAATGCGGACTCCCACTCTGGCTGCGTGTCACACGTTTGCCCCCCGACCCAGTGGGTGTGCCTACTACACCCTGTGTGTGCGTGTCAGGAGGTGTGCGGCGGACCTTCCCTGCTGGTGTGGTGCCTGTGTCTGTTGTGGTGGGTGCATGCTGACGTCTGGGTGTATGTGGGACAGGTATGGGAGTGGGATGTGTGGAAGGGGCAGGGGTAGGGGGTGGGACGTAGCGCTGCAGGAGACCCACTGCTGCAGTCAGCGTCGAGTCTATCGACCTCAGCAAGTTGTGTTGGTCAGCCTGCGATGAATGAATGCCCTCCAAGTATGCCTCCATGTTGTTGAGGACCTGGCTGTGGGCATGGAGGACATTAAGGATCGCAGTCTGACCAACCTGCAACTGCCGCTGGATGTCCACAGACTCGGCATTGGCGGCAGCAGTGGAGACAGGGGCAGGGGGTGCGGTGCCTTGCAGGAAGGAGACATGCGGTGACTGGGGACGCTGGGAAGGGACACGAGCACGTGGGAGGCGGCTGATGCCAATCGAGGGGGCGGTGCGAGATGTAGGGCTGCTGTACGCTTGGACACCCATAGTGATAAGGAGCGTACAGGCGTGTGTATGGGCCGTACCACTACGAGTACGCATACGCTTGGACACCCATAGTGATAGGGAGCGTACAGGCGTGTGTACGGGCCGTACCACTACAAGTACGCATACGCTTGGACACCCATAGTGATAGGGAGCGTACAGGCGTGTGTACGGGCCGTACCACTACGAGTACGCATACGCTTGGACACCCATAGTGATAGGGAGCGTACAGCGTGTGTACGGGCCGTACCACTACGAGTACGCATACGCTTGGACACCCATAGTGATAGGGAGCGTACAGGCGTGTGTACGGGCCGTACCACTATGAGTGTTCTTGCGTATGCGTACTCGTAGTGGTACGGCCCGTACACACGCCTGTATGCTCCCTATCACTATGGGTGTCCAAGCGTATGCGTACTCGTAGTGGTACGGCCCGTACACGCGCCTGTACGCTCCCTATCACTATGGGTGTCCAAGCGTATGCGTACTCGTAGTGGTACGGCCCGTACACACGCCTGTACGCTCCCTATCACTATGGGTGTCCTCGCGTATGCGTACTCGTAGTGGTACGGCTCGTACACACGCCTGTACGCTCACCATCACGATGGGTACACATACGGCAGCACTCCCATAGTGATACGGGAAGGTACACAGGCCCTCTTAGCAGAAGTACAGTGTTTTTCACACATCACAGTGGTGACAGGCAGCACACAGGAAGGGATAGGGCTGACATACTTGTCCATGGATGGACATCAAGGCATTGTCTGGGCAGTACTACATGTGTGGGGCACAGGTGTGAAAGGGTGTGATGTGGCACAATACTCCTGAGTGGAGAAGGCACCAGATGTATGATGAGATGTGTACATATGTAATGTGTGACGGTGCAATGTGTGCCAGGCATGCCCTTGACTCCTTTGACATGTGTGCATGTCGTACTGCACACTTGGCATGAGCGTCACTGGCATGGCACGGACACCAACTCACGGAAGTGTCCCCTGAGGCCCGGTACAGGGGTTACCACACCTGACATGTCACTACCCACGGTGCACGATGTGACTATGTCATGTATGTGTGGGGGGTTCACATTAGGTAGATGTTTGAGCCCCCTCAAAAGTGGCAGCCGTTGCAGCAACCAACATGTGTCTGTGTGTAGATGGCCATGGCACACTGTTACGCACACCAGGCCACATGTGGTATCGGATGTGAGGTGCGTATGCATGCATGGGACACGGAGTAGCGTAACAAGGACATGTCTGCATCCTCTCTATGAATGTGTGGTGAGTCATCACATGTGCACCTTCATGGCAAGGTGTGTGGCCTGTCCTAGTGTAATGTCATGTGACCTGTGGCTCTAGTGTTCCGCTACCAGTCTCTGCAATCGACATCCTACTTCTGCTGATGTGTGGGTCTATGTCACTCCTGTCTTGCGTCTGGCTGTTCACTTGCACTGGGACACAGCTAATCCCATGCCATGGCATGTGGAGGTTCCCAATCTGCGTGTGTCGCTGGGTCTTGGGAGGAGTGTCACCTGCCAGCCATACGTGTCCAGGGCATGTGGCACATACCTCACTCCGTATGTAGCATATGTGTATAGACAGATTAACATGTGCTCAGGACAAATTATTTGTTGTTGTGGTGCACTCACTCCTCCTTGTCATTTCCAAATTCCTGCAGAGCGCCGCCTCTTCCCCGAGCAATTCCGGACTTGGCTGCCATGCGGGAGAATGATTGTATCCGGTGCTACCGCTTCCCCCAACGGTTGATTCTGGATTTGACGGCGAAACTGGCACCACACCTGCAACCGCTGCACAGGTATCCTACGGCACTGACACCCAAGCTGAAGGTAATGGCAGCCCTACATTTTCTAGCCACGGGTACCTTTCAAAATACCATAGCTCATGTTGGTGGCATGTCCCAGAGCATGTTCTGCCGTGTGCTGCATGATTTCTTAGAGGCCATGTTGATTCACCTGGATGAGTTTATCCATTTCCCAACCCCTGAAATGTTGACTGGGGTCAAGCGTGGATTCTATGCCCTGGGAGGGATGCCCCATGTCATTGGGTCCATAGATGGGACACATGTAGCTTTGGTACCACCACACGCACAGGAGGTAGCGTTCCGCAATCGGAAGCACTACCACTCCATCAATGCCCTTGTGGTGTGTCTGTCCAACATGGTGATTTCACATGTCTGTGCTCGTTTTCCAGGATCAGCACACGATGCCTACATCATGAGACGTAGCAGGATGCCCGAAATGATGATGCAGCTGCGCAACGAACGAGCATGTGTTGTTGGTGGGTACAGTCTGTCTGTCCTGTATTTTGCGTAGACTTCCAGCACGACTGCTTCTCCTGTTCTAACGATGTCCATGTGCTTCCCATGTAGGGGACGCTGGCTATCCCAACATGCCATGGCTGATCACACCTCTCCGCAACCCCATCACGCCGGCCCAACACCGCCCATGGCCGGACAAGGCGAGTGATAGAGAGGACGTTTGGCCTGCTGAAGAGCCGATTCAGGTGCCTACACAAGACCGGCGGCGCACTCCCATATGCCCCGGCGAAGGTCTGCAAGATCTTCATGGTCTGCTGCATGCTGCACAACATGGCAGTTGAGAAAGCTGTGCCACTCATCCTGGATCAAGATGACGAGGACCATCCACCCGTGGAGGACGAAGGGCTTGGCAATGGGGCTAGTGATGTGGAGGATGTGGAGCCGCAAGAGGACATCCGGACTCGGCTCATACGTGACTTCTTTGCTTAGTGGTGAGTACCAGTGTCTAAGTGTGCACGGATTGGTCCCCGTGTGGCATGTGTTGTGATGTGTGTCTCCACCTGCATGTATGGCACGTGAGTCAGAGGTGTGTGTGGGTGTGTCACTGGAGTGATGGTGCCAGTGATGGTTGTATTTCCCCAGTCATAATTGTGACCTAGCATGTTGTCATCCATACATGTGTCGAGTAAATGCACATGCAAGTGGCTGTGCTTTTTGTGGCTGACTTCTTGTGTGTCTCTCTTCCCCAGGTACTTGCGCATGCCGTCTGCTGGTTGCATTGTTGTGGCACTGCTATTCCTCATGGACACGTCATCGTGTGCTGACTCAGCGTTACAGGCACGGACAAGTTTGGAAGTCTCCTTAGGGTAAGGGATGCATCAGGGGTGTATTGGGTGTGGCAGTTGTTCACGATGTTTGCACACTGCCCCTGTCGATGTTTGGTTCCTCTGCAGACATGTCGCATCACCATGGTGCACATTACATGCAGCTGGGTACACCTGAATAGATGGTCAGACTTGTTGACAGTCATCAGTGATGGGATAGTGGATTGTGATGATGGCATCAATGTGTGTAACACTGCCCTCGGACACATACGGTTAGCATTGGGTTGACATGCTGTGGGACTTCCACATCAGCTGATCAATGGTGTATGGCAGGCTCTCCGTGAGCAGCTGTGGGTGTTTAGCTGTTAGCCGACGCTTGTGTGCCCGTTCCATGGCTACCACGCATTTGTGCTGCAGAAGGGGGGTGCCAGTGTTGGACCCACATGTTACTCCACATGAAGTGTTCATGTGTACTTCAAGTTGCCTCTGCAATCCTGAATACATGAGTAATAAAGGTGTCCCTATGCCTCCAAGGTGCCTCTTCTCAGTCAATGCTGCTGTGTTGCCACGGTGCATCCAGCATGTCTGGCATGGTTTTCCCTGATAGTGGCTATGTGTCTATGTGTCGAGTAGCAACATGCAAGCTGTGTGTGTGGGATGTGACTGGGCATTGTGCATGATGTCCATGACTGTGTGGGTATTGTGACATGTGCCATCCCCATGCATCCAACGTTGGCCAGGCCCCCATTATGTGCATCCACTGGACTCAAGCTTGCAGGACATGGTTCTGCCACCTGTCTACACATACCTGTGTGCCCCCGAGGACACTGGACATGATCCCTGACCTCTGCGCATGACTGTTGCTGTACTCAATATGTCTGTCAGCACGGTTGTGCGGCCACCCCCTCAGCTGGTTGGGCCCATCACGGGTGTGTATGGTGCTCCATGTCTGTCTTGCCTAATACACTGTGACCCGTGTGTCCTGTGCCAGACTCATGCCCCAGCGTGTGGATGGTTGAAGTCAAAAGAGAACTCAGGCATGGTTAGAATTTACAAGACACATGTAAGGTAATAATGCAACCAGCAGGCATCTCCTCATCATGGTGTGACTTTTTATTTTAGTGGGGGGGGGGGGGGGTATGACATGAGGGGCTTTCCGGGTGTTTGGAATCCAAAGTTCAGTAGGGGAGTTGGTGTCCTTGCCATTTGAAATCCTCAGAGTCCATGCCACAGTCTTTGTCAACATTGGTCAGACAGTGACCAGCAAGGCCATGTGGCAGGGAATGTCTTTTGATGCTGTGCTGCTGTTGCTCCAGTGGGCCAGGTGCCAGGCCAGGTGTCCTGGGAGATGGTGCTGTAGCGCCGACCCTCTCGGTCTTTTCCGTGGACGACCCGCCCTCCTGCGGGGACCCTCAGAAGCAGGCCGTGACGACGTCTGGGATGCTCCATCGGATGTTTCCTCCTCCTCCTGATCCCTCCCTGTGGTTGGTGATGTTCTACGCCTTCTGGCACAGGGAGGGTTGCCCATGTTGTCGGCCATCCGACGGAGTGTATCGTGAATTCCCGTGTACGCCGTCACGAGCTCAGCCTGTCCGTCCTCCATCCTCCGTTGGTGTTGCAGTAGACAGGCATGTAGCTCCGCATGTTGCTGGGCCTGCTGGGTCTTGATCACCTCGAGGACGGACACAACCTGGGCCAGGCCTGTGGTATCCTGCCGGTATGTGTCCAGGATGTTTCGGACATGGGAATATACCGGGTCCCCAGCCAACTGGTCCTCCACTCCCACCACCCCTGCCCACTTGCACCTGGCCTGCCCTTGTGGGCACATCGGGTCTCCGGGACCCCTGAGGGGTGGCATTGGCGTTGTCGCCTGCCTCCTCCTGGGTGCCCGGGACACCGTGTCCCTCCTGGCCAGCCTGGCTGCTTTGTGGTGGTGGGGCAGGGATCCTGGGTGTCTCCTGGGATGTGGCAGGAGTGGGGGTGGTGGTTGGCCCCGTTGTACCTGACGCAGGTGCTGCAGGTCGTTGGACACCAGAGGGGCCAGGTTGGTCGGGGTCGTCCACAGAGTGGTGAGAGTCGTCGCTGCCGGTGGGATCGGCCTCCTGCAGAGCCGGGTCCTGTGAGTCTTCCCCCCCAGTGTTGGGGGGTGAACCACGAGGTTGACCTGTGTGTGAGAGAGACAATGTTAATTTAGGTCCATGCAACATCCATCTTTCATGAGTTTCAAAGTTGGAACATTTCCTCTGGGAATTTGGATCTGTCTTGCATTCCACTCACAGTGCACTTGTGCATGGGTGTGTCCCTTGGGCACAGGTTTGGCGCCTTTAACTATGTGTGGCACAGTCTTACTTGCTGCGTCAAGTGTGACTGCAGTCAGCAGTGGAGTGGGCAGGTGTGGCGAGCCGTGCATTGGCGCCTTCCGTGTTGCACTGTACGTGGGCACATGAAGTAGTTACACACACTTCAATGATGCAGGTAGCTGTCGTTGTGCTCGTGCACAGGTTGTGACATGGCCCTGTGTTTTGCCATGGAGGAGAGGGGGGGTGCTGGCACTGGCCACCCTTGTCTACATACACGCAGTCCACCTGCTGACGAGCAGACATTCCCACACACCAAAGGACTGAATTGCTCTCCCTGTGTCTCCCTCCCTCTCTGTCCCCCTCTCCCTCCCTCTCTGTCCCCCTCTCCCTCCCTCTCTGTCCCCCTCTCCCTCCCTCTGTGTGTCACCCTCTGTCACCTCAGCCCAGCTTCCTGGGCACACACTGTTAGCAGATCTTTGAATGGCCCTTGGCTTGTTGATGTGAGTTTGTTTCTGATCTCCAGGCACCCATTGGGTGCAGTGTGTGTCTCTGCGCTGCTGCTGTGGTGGTGTGTGCTGCCACTCTTTCACAATGTTGGCTGTTCATTAGCTGCTGTCATGTGCAAAACAGTGCCTTCACCCCCATGTGTTGATGCAAGCCGTCCGCCATTTGCTGGCGAGTCTTTCCTGTGTGGGGACACACTGTTTGTATGGCTGTGACCTAGGCCATATGGGCAGAGGGCATTGTTGTCTGCTTCTGAGTTGCACTATGTGAATTTTGGGGCCCACCCTCCCGCCATCCGGGTTACCGTGTCATGTGTTGGTGTCTTCTGTGGCCTGTGACTTGACATTGTCCAGCTGGGTGCATGGGGCATGGTGGCGGCAGTGGCATGTGCATGTTCATGGAGTGTGGTTGAGTCATGCGATAGCTTGGGGTGGTTGCGTGCCTGTTTGTGATTTTGGTTGTGGATGACGTTCCCCCCATGTGAGGTGCGTTGTTTGTGTACTCACCCGGGTCTCGGAGTCCTCCTAATCCTTCGACTGCCTCCACCGGCAGTATGGCCATCACCCTCTCCTCCCAGGGATGGTAGTGTACGGGTCTGCGGGACGGCCCTCCTCCAGTGACGTTGGCCTGGTTGTGTTCATCCAGCATCTTGGCTCGGACCCTCCTCCGCAGATCGTACCACCTGGCTTGGCATTCCTGCTTGTTCCTTCTGGTGTTCGCAACAGCATTCACAGCATCGACGATGGTCTGCCACATGGCTGTTTTTTCTGACATGCTGGTCTGTCTGACCAAGGTTCCAAAGAGCTGTGGCACGACTCTGAGGATTTCATCGACAAGGACCTCCAACTCTCGGTTACTGAACTTTGGATTCTTGTTAGTGGGCATGGTGAGGGGTGTGGGTGTGGATGGTGGGGGGGGTGTGGATGGTTGTGGGTGTGTGGGTGTGGTTGTGCAGGTGTGTGTGTGAATGTGATGAGGGTGTGTTTGAGAAGGTGGTTGTGTGAAGGTGGGCAAGTGTAAGGTGTGGTGAAGCTTCTAGTTTGGTGCTGTAGGTTGTCTGTGGGGTCTGGCAGCAGTGAGTCTGTTGCAAAGGCTCATGGTTTGTGTGTGTAGGCCCTTTTTATTGGTCCATTGGTGGGTGTGGCTGTGTTTGAACTTTGGGTGGGTGTGTTATAAGGAGTGGTGGTGTTTTGGGCCTCTGTTTGTTTTTGGCTATTGCAGGTCAGTGAATGTGTTGTTTTGGTAGTTGTTGGACATGTTTTGTGGCTTTGTGCCATTCGAATGGTGTATTCTTGTGTCGTTTTGGTTTGTCCTGGTTGTGTACGTGCGTTTTTTGGCGTGTATACGGTGTGTACATGAGCCATTTTGTTGTACAGTGCTGTCCTTGTGTGTGGCTTGGTATGAGTCGTACATTCGGTTGTGATGTTGGGGCCTGGGGTGCGCTCCGTCCTTAGGATGTTGTGGTGGGGGTACGCTCCATGCATACGCGGGTGGGGGTATGACTCTGACGTACACGGGTGTAGGTACACGGGGGTACGACACATACACGGGTGGGGGTACGACTCTGACGTACACGGGTGTAGGTACACAGGGGTACGACACGTACCCGGGTGGGGGTACGACTCGTACGTACAGGGGTGTACATACACGGTGGTACGACACGTACAGGGGTGGGGGTAGGACTCGAACGTACTGGGGTGTACATACACGGTGGTACGACACGTACAGGGGTGGGGGTAGGACTCGAACGTACTGGGGTGTACATACACGGTGGTACGACACGTACAGGGGTGGGGGTACGACTCGAACATACTGGGGTGTACATACACGGTGGTACGACACGTTCACGGGTGGGGGTAGGACTCGAACGTACTGGGGTGTACATACACGGTGGTACGACACGTACACGGGTGGGGTACTACTCGAACGTACTGGGGTGTACATACACGGTGGTACGACACGTACAGGGGTGGGGGTAGGACTCGAACGTACTGAGGTGTACATACACTGTGGTACGACACATACAGGGGTGGGGGTACGACTCGAATGTACTGGGGTGTACATACACGGTGGTACGACACGTACACGGGTGGGGGTTGTACAGTGCTGTCCTTGTGTGTGGCTTGGTACGAGTCGTACATTCGGTTGTGATGTTGGGGCCTGGGGTGCTCTCCGTCCTTAGGATGTTGTGGTGGGGGTACGCTCCATGCATACGCGGGTGGGGGTATGACTCTGACGTACACGGGTGTAGGTACACGGGGGTACGACACGTACACGGGTGGGGGTACGACTCTGACGTACACGGTGTAGGTACACAGGGGTACGACACGTACCCGGGTGGGGGTACGACTCGTACGTACAGGGGTGTACATACACGGTGGTACGACACGTACAGGGGTGGGGGTAGGACTCGAACGTACTGGGGTGTACATACACGGTGGTACGACACGTACAGGGGTGGGGGTAGGACTCGAATGTACTGGGGTGTACATACACGGTGGTACGACACGTACACGGGTGGGGGTACTACTCGAACGTACTGGGGTGTACATACACGGTGGTACGACACGTACAGGGGTGGGGGTAGGACTCGAACTTACTGGGGTGTACATACACTGTGGTACGACACGAACAGGGGTGGGGGTACGACTCGAATGTACTGGGGTGTACATACACGGTGGTACGACACGTACACGGGTGGGGGTAGGACTCGAACGTACTGGGGTGTACATACACGGTGGTACGACACGTACACGGGTGGGGGTACTACTCGAACGTACTGGGGTGTACATACACGGTGGTACGACACGTACAGGGGTGGGGGTACTACTCATACGTACACGGGTGTACATACACGGGTGGGGGTTCGACACGTACAGGGGTGGGGGTAGGACTCGAACGTACTGGGGGTGTACATACATGGTGGTACGACACGTACAGGGTTGGGGGTACTACTCGAACGTACTGGGGTGTACATACACGGTAGTACGACATGTACAGGGGTGGGGGTAGGACTCGAACGTACTGGGGTGTACATACACGGTGGTACGACACGTACACGGGTGGGGGTAGGACTCGAACGTACTGGGGTGTACATACACGGTGGTACGACACGTACAGGGGTGGGGGTACGACTCGAACATACTGGGGTGTACATACACGGTGGTACGACACGTACAGGGGTGGGGGTACTACTCGAACGTACTGGGGTGTACATACACGGTGGTACGACACGTACAGGGGTGGGGGTAGGACTCGAACGTACTGGGGTGTACATACACGGTGGTACGACACGTACAGGGGTGGGGGTACTACTCATACGTACACGGGTGTACATACACGGGTGGGGGTTCGACACGTACACGGGTGTACATACAGGGGGGGGTGTACATTCACGGGGAGTACGACTCGAACGTATGGGTGCTGGGGGGAGTTTTGGGCGCGTATGCGGGCACATGTCTCCATGGTTGCAATGGGAGTTCGGTGCGGACTGTGTTTTTACCATACGGTTGTAAGATCGGACGCACGGGTTTGATCGTGATTCCTCGGTCGGACTTCACTTTTCACATTTGTAGGGTAAATCGTCCGAGGACGTGTCGGACACATTTTCCGACCCGAGGACGTGTGGGGAATAATTCCCAAGGCGGTTCGTATGGACTTTTGACCATGCGAATCGTGATTGCCAGTTTGTACGGCACTTGTACGATTTGTACGGTAAAAAGACCGGATACGAGTCGTACGGGGACATTTTTTACCGGATCGTAATTGGCACCTGAGTCTCTTCACAGATTTATCGCTACCCGGTATACTTTCTTGTCTGTCACATCTTTGTAAAATGATCACTGGATATGTAGGTCTCCTTCACTCAGAATCCTGATAGTGGGAATTCCAATATACATGAGTGCAATCTGTAGATTCATGTAATGATAGTGGCCTCCCTCCCAGACCTCCTGCGCTGTCTGTAAACTACCCCAACCCCTTCCACTTCCCTAAAGCCTATTACCCTAATCCCTAGTTAAAAAAACTACCCGACCATTCCCAAGCCCTGAAAACTACCTGACCCTCCCCAAACCCTGAAAACGACCCGAACCCCAGCCCTGAAAACTACCCTGACCGCCCAGCCCTGAAAACTACCCCCGACCCCCCTCCCCAGCCCTGAAAGCGACCCCTGACCGCCAGCCCTGAAAACGAGCCCTGACCCCAGCCCTGAAAGAGATCTCGGACCACCCCAGCCCTAAAATGACCTCCCCAGCCCTGACCCACCCACCCTGAAAATGACCCATCGCCCTGAAAGCAACCCCCACCCCGTCCAGAAAACAATCCCCAACAACCCCCCCCAGCAATAAAAACGATCCGACCCCCTGGCCCTGAAAATGACCCCGACCCCCCACCCTAAAACCAACCCCTACCCCGCCCTGAAAACGACTCCAACTCCCCAGCCGCCCTGAAAACTACCCCCGATACCCCAACCCATACAAACTACCACCCCAAACCCGGCTCTAGACCCAGCCCCAGCCCCATCCCCATCCCCACTTACCTCACCCTGTCCTCTCTTCCTCGCATCTTACTGCTTCTGCCGAGCTGCAGCAGCAGCTATACCGCACACTGCCTTAACCACGCATAAGCGTGGTTAAGGCATATGAGTGGTTAAGGCAAGCATGGTAGCACTTGCGTAGTTGGAACATATGTGGCTCTGCCCACTCTGTTTTGACTGTTTTCTGTAGTTCAGATCAAAGAAGATAGGAGCAAAAAGAAATATGCAATAATGTCAAAGTTTAACCAAGAAGAAAGAAGAGGCATGCTCAACAAATTTTACACCTAATAATCTGCATGTATCAGCAGTGATTGTCCATTGATTTCTTGCTCAAAAGAGAGTTAGGACAGTATTCTGCTGTTTATCTAACAAAGCCCAGAGCGAGGGATCTCAAACAATAGCTGCTGAAGGTGCATTGTGCGCTCTGTTAGGAGATCTGACCACCTTTCGATCCATTCTAAACTCAATTTTGTTGTAAAGTAATGGAAGTTTAGAAGCAAAGTTACCATTGTGTGTCTGGCCAAGGGCCACTGAGTTGCACTCTGTTTTGACATGGAAATGTTGCCCTAATTTTGGGAAGTCTTTTAGACATGGATGATTGCTGGACTTCAACCAAAACTTGGCAGATGGCCCATTCTGCTAAGCCATCATTTTCCCTCACATTCTTTATTGAATAGGGCCAAGTTAGTTACTGCCAGAGACTCTATCTATTCCGCTGCCAAACGCCTTCTTTGCAGTGGGACAACCATCATAGACCCACTGACCAAACAGCATGGAACCTCTCCTTTGAAACAGTTGCTTCCCGCCCTGTAGCTACCATGGAAGGGATGGTGGTTCCAGAAAGGAAAAAAAGAAACAATGTCAGCCATACACTGGGAGAAAATACCTAGTCCTTCAGGGAAATTGATTTTCTTGATTTGTTAAGGCAAACCTTATTTTACGGGTTTGTTTTTGCAAAAAATGTAATGGCAACAGGTTCCCTATGCTGCCACGATGGGCTGGCCTGCTGGCATTCACAGTTTCCATGAAAGTGCTCCGTTATTCAGCAAAAAACACCCTGCTAGGCTAGTGAGAATATCTAAATATTCTTCCACTGGCTGCTGGGCCAGTGTAACAGGCCTACTGCCAAACCAGCAGCTTGGTGCTGGATTGTTAAGGGCTAAACAAACTCAGTTTTCACTGAACTTTATTATACGTTGTCAGACCTGGCATCTTTTGGTGTGTTTCCCCTGGTTTTGATGGTGTGCTGGACTGTGTGCTGGACTTGTTTTTGCTGGTTTAGTGTCTCTGTGCACTTTCTCACTGCTGTTCAGTGTTAAAGTGCAAGTGCTCCTGCTGGAAATTGTATTTATGGATTGATGTTTCCATGATTGGGATTTTCAATTTACCAGTAAGTCCCTAGTAAGGGGCCAATTCCGATCTCCCTCAGAAGGGCTCCGAACGTGATCTGGCCGGAAAAAGTACTAGCCGTAAGCGTGTTTTCCATCTGACTCGTACAGCTGTACGAGCAAGCAAGTACAAAGCGAGAAATGCAAAATCACCGACCGAATCGTTTCCGGGTCCGAAACGCTCTGTATGTCTCATCCGTATGCAAACCGTGCCGTGTAATAGAGACCATTTCCGACCGAGCCAGTACGATGCATGATTCGGACAGCCCGATCAAGTCAGAGCATCCGACACGTAAACGCTCTGGGAAGCGGACTTCGGGGGTCCGCGCCGGACCCCCCTTCACCTGTAGCATTACGAGTCAATCACAGAGGGGGACCCAAGGGTCCCCCCTACACATGCATGTACGGTGCAGGTGCCACAGACGCGTCCCCACTATAGGGGACACCTTTGTGCGCAACATACCTTTTTTATCAATGGGAGCCTATGTACGCATCGTACAACAGGCTCCCATTGACTTCAGTGGGGCTCTGAGCGACCCGTGTCTGTTAGCGCTTGTTTGCATCGTACTCGGGCGCTCGGTGCCCCGGAGCACGAGTCAGTCGGAAAGCCCTCAGTATCCGAGTCAGATGGAGCCTTCTCCCAGCGAGATCGGAATAGGCCCCTAAGTGTACTGTTCGTGCCCAGGGCCTGTAAATCAAATGCTGCAAGTGGACTTGAAAAACCAAAGGAAATGATGGCTGGAGTGTTGAACATTGCAAGCACTCACCCCAGTCAACTGATCTGGGTTTAATCCATCACCATTCTTTAGCCCACTCTGCCACCCCAGTTCAGACACGGCCATATGCAAATAAGTCTGACCCTGTGCCTCATGGGAACAGTCCAGCCCGAACTGCCAAGCCATGTCTTCCCTGGACCGGAAACAAGCTTCCTAGGACCGGTTTCTGGTATTTCAGCCGTCTTCAGCCAGGCTTGCTTGAATCCAGTGGCAAAGTGAGCAAGGGACTCATGTCTAAGCATACCCTGCCAACTTATGGCGAACAAAGCAAAACCAAAGGAAATGATGGATGGAGTGTTGAACATTGCAAGCACTCACCCCCAGTCAACTGATCTGGGTTTAATCCATCACCATTCTTTAGCCCACTCTGCCACCCCAGTTCAGACATGGCCATATGCAAATCAGTCTGACCCTGTGCCTCATGGGAACAGTCCAGTCCGAACTGCCATGCCATGTCTTCCCTGGACCGGAAACAAGCTTCCTAGGACCGGTTTCTGGCATTTCAGCCGTCTTCAGCCAGGCTTGCTTGAATCCAGTGGCAAAGTGAGCAAGGGACTCATGTCTGAGCATACCCTGCCAACTTATGGCGAACAAAGCAAAACCAAAGGAAATGATGGATGGAGTGTTGAACATTGCAAGCACTCACCCCCAGTCAACTGATCTGGGTTTAATCCATCACCATTCCTTAGCCCACTCTGCCACCCCAGTTCAGACATGGCCATATGCTAATCAGTCTGACCCTGAGCCTCATGGGAACAGTCCAGCCCGAACTGCCAAGCCATGTCTCCCTGGACCGGAAACAAGCTTCCTAGGACCGGTTTCTGGCATTTCAGCCGTCTTCAGCCAGGCTTGCTTGAATCCAGTGGCAAAGTGAGCAAGGGACTCATGTCTGAGCATACCCTGCCAACTTATGGCGAACAAAGCAAAACCAAAGGAAATGATGGATGGAGTGCTGAACATTGCAAGCACTCACCCCCAGTCAACTGATCTGGGTTTGATCCATCACCTTTCTTTAGCCCACTCTGCCACCCCAGTTCAGACATGGCCATATACAAATCAGTCTGACCCTGTGCCTCATGGGAACAGTCCAGCCCGAACACCGGTCCTAGGAAGCTTGTTTCTGGTCCAGGGAAGGCATGGCTTGGCAGTTCGGGCTGGACTGTTCCCATGAGGCACAGGGTCAGACTGATTTGCATATGGCCATGTCTGAACTGGGGTGGCAGAGTGGGCTAAAGAACGGTGATGGATCAAACCCAGATCTGTTGACTGTGTGTGTGTGTTTGATTGGTTCTGATGCTCCGTCCTTCACCACCCCTTTTTGTACCACAAGTGGACTTGCAGCACTGGTTGTGCCACACACACAAGTAGCTTTTCTAAGGTGCCTCAGAGCTGCCACTGAAGTGTCTGTGTGCAGTTTTTACTGCCATGCTGACCTGGCAAGTACACCCACATGCCAGGCCTAAACCTTCCCTTTTCTTACATGTAAGGTCCCCTCAGGTAGGCCCAAGGTACCACAATGGGCAGGGTGCAGTATATGTGAACGGAAGGACATGTCTTGATAACGAAATACTGGGCATTTTGTTTTTCACTATTGCAAGGCTATCTGTCCCATATGCATGGAAGTTGCCTTCTGAGTTCTTACAAGTGTAGCTTTCCTTTGGTAAAAGATAGGGAAATGGAGTTATTCCTCCTGAACTCAGAATTTGAAAATGCATCTTTTAGTAAAGATGATTTTATATTATATATTTGAAAATGCCACTTTTAGAAAGTGGGCATTTTCCTGCTTCAAAAGAATAAAAGAATAGTGTGGCACACTCTTTTTAAATCGGTTGTCAATCCTTCTGTTCAGTGACCTTCTTGGGTGCACGAGGGTATCCCCCTCTGGCCTAAGGGAGTCGGGTCAATAGTCTGGATATAGAACTAAGTAAAGCATTACTTAGAGTCCCCCTGTTGCACTCCGTTCAGGTTATAATAACCTTCCTCAATTTCAAATAGAGTCCACAATTATTTGTAATTTCTTGATTTCAATTAATTTCTTTTTATTACGGATTTTCGTGACATCACTATAATAATTTTCATAGGTGCATGTACTTCAATGTAATTGCTTCTTGGTATTACAGATATTCAACATGTCATATCAATCATCCCAATGCATTTCGGGTCGTGGACCCTTCATCAAGGGACTGTATATCCTAAAAACAAATAATAATAATCAAGTGTTTGGACCCTACAGTCCTATACCAGTTGTTGTGTACTGCTATACCATTTTAGGTTAATAACATTAGGTGCCAGTGTGACCACAGTGTAAAGGAAGGTGACTCAATCATAAAGGTGGACGTGCTGGCTAAAGTGAAAGTGCTCGTAGTAGATAAAGTGACGTTTATAACTAGAATAACGAAAGAGTTTGAAAGCTTTTTGTGACTGGGTTATCGCAGAGGCCAAAAAGTTAAAAGAAAAATGGAAACATGATGATAAGATAGTGCTCTAGCTAGAAATAGCATAATACCTTGAGAACCCAAGATGCCAGAGGTCTCTGCAATGTTGAGCAGTGGCATGCCTTTTTAAAAAAACGTTAGTCACGACTCGATAACTGAAAAAGTGATATCGGAACGTGTTGAGTAGGTAAGCATGCGTGTGGTGAAAAAAGCTTAGGGACAAACCATTTTCCTGCTTAACCATCCTGTGTGCTTCAGCCTTTTCTGTATTCTCTGCCTGGGTTTAGAGTGACAGACGCAGGGGATGTGCGTTCACACTAGACATACACAAGGGGGGGGGTTTAAGGTGTCTCCTGCCTTTCCTGAGTGACTCATAGCCAGGCTGAATGGACCTGGCTGCATTTAGAGTAGACGGGGGGAGTTGTTATTTACACCTGAATGGATTGTGGCTGCCTCACACAAAGCTGTCTCCACCTCCTGTAGTGAACCTGGCCTCAGCCAGGCAGGACTGGTTTATGTATGCCGGTGGAACTTTGTTTGTACCAACTTCAAAGGGAAATGTGGTATTAATATTGGGACCCTGACCCCAGAACTTTGGAATTCTTTGGGATCAAGAAACCTGCCAAGAGGAAGAGCCGGAAAAACTGTGAGGAGTGACTACCACTTTGATGTGTGCTTTGCTATGTTGGCCTACAGTGGCTGCTTCTGTCTTGGACAGTGAATAGACTGGACTGAAGCTTCTACAAACCTCTTCTTTTGAGTATCTCAAAGGGATTGAAGAAGAGCTTGCCCCCTGTTCAAGAAGTATCAGGAACAGCAAAGACTTCTCCTTCCTCTGGGTACTGCATCTGGGACTGGGTGTTTCAGTTGCCACAGACAGAAACTGCAATCCACTACTGTCACCAAGACTGCTGCCAGCTCCAAGACCTGAAGGCACCGCAGACAGCACCACGCACTTCGCACCGCATCACTGGTCTCACTGTCGCCACAGACCGCTGCCACCACAAAGCTGTTGCTTGCACCGCGACCTGTGGGTACCACACTCTGCACTGCCTCGCTTCACTCCGCTACCCTGGTCTCATCCAGGATGCCACTGAGAGCTGACATCGCCACCACTGCCTGCACCGTGGTTTGGGGCACTGCTCATAAGTTACATGACGCACCGCCCCGTTCCACTCCGCAGTCTCGGCCCACCAACGCCAGCCCCATCGACCTCTGACCCTCGACGGATGCTGTTGCTTGCACCGTGTCCGTCAGCACCACAACAGGCACCTCCCCACTTCGCAGCCCTGGTCTCACCAATGCTGCTGGATGAGCGCCACCAAGCAGCTGCCTGCACCACAACCTCAGGGCACCGCGCACCGCACCGCATCCTCAATGCCCACCGCAGTTGGCCTGCACCGCCGTGGTTGGCCAGAACAAAAGGTACTGTTTGAGGGTCTTCTGACACTGCAGCCGCAGTTGGCTGGAACCGTGGGATTTGTTGTCCACACCACCGTGGTAGCCCCGGACGGAGCTCTCCACTTCAAGGAACTGTATCTAAAGTCTATGTTTAAGTATTGATATTCTTGAATAACAACCTGCCAACTAGAGACATCCATTCTAACATTGGTGGCAGCGGTGGGATAGGGCTTGCGTTTGCACTTGACTTACAGTGATTGGTGTACACTACTACCATGTCGCAGACCACTACATACCACATACTGTTTTCTTTTGGTATATTTTTGATCTTGCCATTTTTTGTTGCGCTTGAGCTTTCTACCGCATCATGCTTGAGTCAATAGCATAATCAGTGGCCTCCCTAGAAATGGCCTTTGAGGAGAGAAGGTTGGAAGCCTACAA
This sequence comes from Triturus cristatus, assembly GCF_964204655.1. NCBI lineage: Eukaryota > Metazoa > Chordata > Amphibia > Caudata > Salamandridae > Triturus > Triturus cristatus. The sequence goes on along the minus strand of NC_140593.1, from coordinate 608,014,048 downwards.
CATGAAGGAGTTGAAGGCTATTTGCAAGCACCTGAAGGTCCAATTCAGAGGCCTCACAGAGAAACAGGAGCTACAAAAGACACTGACCGCCTAGGTAGCAGTGAGACAGGCTAGTAGGCAGTCTGGAGAGCTTAGTGTGCAGCCTGAGGAGCCTATTCAAAGAGTTGTGTGCTTCTGGGAGGGGAGGACACCCCCCCAGGTCAGGCAGCAGTGGTCAGAGGAGCTGGAGGACAGGCAGGAAGCAAGGAGAGATGCAATGGAGCTGGAGAGGCTCAAGCTGGCAATGGAAGAGAAAATAATGGTGTTAGACCATGAGATCAGAGTAAAGGAGCTGGACCAGTGAAGTAGGTCCAGCACAGATGCTGACAGCAATACCTCAGTGAACTCAGATAGAGTAGTACTCATTCCCAAGAATGTAGGAAGAGAGTAAAAGAAGGGAGATGACATACAGAGGTGGTTTGAGGCCTATGAGGCAGCCATCCACCTAAATGGGGTCCCTGAGAAGAATTGGGGGCAGGGTTGTGGAACCACATTGTAGAGGAGGGGAGGGACACATTGCTAGCTTTGGATAAGGGCCAGAACCTCACCTACACTGACATGAAAAAGGCCCTTCTTACCAGGTGTGGTCTCACCCCTGACAAGTACAGGAATCAGTTTAGGTCCAGTAGGAAAACTGATGCAAACACTTGGTTAAAATGTGTTGGGTGAAGGGCAGTAATGTGACAGATTTTCAGGGGCTCTACTATCTGATTGCGTGGGAGCACTTGTCTAGTCTATGTATTGCAGAGCTGCACCAGCACTTGACTGATAGTAAGCTAACTGACCCCAGGAAGCTTGCTATGGAGGTGGACCACTGGGTGAGCAGAAGGCTCAACAAGAAGATGTATGGGGGAGACTCCATCAAAGGTGGGCAGGGTGTCCAGCAGAAGAGTAGGGGGACATTAGTAAAGAAAAGGAGTTCTCTAAAGGGACCCAACCTAGTACCCAGGGTAAGGATTCCTGCCCCCCAGGAGATAAGAAACAATAGGTCTCTTCAGGAAGGCCTGCAGAGACGGGACCCCGTAAGTGCTATGCAGTTACCAGGTAGGCCACATGAAGGGGGATCCCAAATGACCCAAGGTGGCACAGCCACCCACCGGTGGGCAATCCAAGGTGATGGCTAGTGCAGGTGGGTGGGGATCCCGCAGAACTGACCCTTGTCTCACTAGAGGACAGTGAGATGGTCCATGGAAGCCAGGTGCCAGCAGACACTAAGAAATACAGCATATGAGTGACCATCAATGGGCAAAGGGTTGAAGTTCTCAGAAATACTGGAGCCAGTGTGACCTCAGTCCGGTCTCACCTGGTGTCTGAAGTGCAAGTAGTCTCTGGTGCATTTCACCAAGTAGTTGCTATAGACATCTCAGAGCGCCAATGTAAGGTGGTGCAGGTTCCCTTCGAGTGGGGGGGTCTCGGGTCCCTTGAGGGTGGTTGTGAGCCCTGACATGTCTATAGATTGTCTGCTAGATAACGACCTGGAGCAGTCCTTGTGGAAGGAAGTGGAGCTCAGGTCTCACTTGGAGATGCTTGGTTTTCCAGAGTGGGCATTTTTGACTACTCGGTCCATGGCAGTCAGAAAACATGATCAGAAGAACCTGGAGCCTGAAACAGTGGCCCAAGTGCCTGCCAAGAGAAAGGGCAAGGGGCACGGGAAACCCACCCATAAAGTTCCCAAGGTTTGGTAGGAGGCTAACCTCGAAGGGGATGCCCCAGAATGTACTGGGGAACATGTAGCTGAACTGGGGGAGTTATCTGAGCTGACCCATTGCCAGCGAGAAGTGAGCAGAAGGAAGGCCCTTCTCTGGAATGTTTGCTGCAGCAGGCTGCAAACCAGGCAGCTGGTGATCAGTCTGGATCTACTGGGAGAATGGTCTCCTATACAGCGAGCCTAAGGTCTCTGAACCTGGGTCAGTCTGTGTGCTGGTGGTGCCTGAGCACTTCAGGACCTTCCTACTGGGTCTGGCTCACGACGTACCTTTGGCAAGACATTTTAGGCAGGACAAAACATTTGACTGGATTTTCACGCACTTCTTTTGGCCCCAAATAAGAAACTATTAAAAACTGACATGTTCCCGTAATTGTTGGCCCTATGTCGAAACTCCTCTTGGCTCCGCGCTGGGACACTCTTTGGAGTAGCTATTGCGCGCTATAAAAGGATTTAACATAACATACCATAACATAACATAACAAATGTGAAGGCAGTCGGATGCACATTGTAGATCTTGTCAAACTTGCCAGGCAAATGGTAAGAGTGGCAGGAAGTGTAAGGCTCCTCTCTAACCTTTTCCAGTTGTAGACACCCTTTTGAGAGGGTGGGGATAGACATTGTGGGGCCCCTGGACCCCGAGGCAGCCATGGGCAACAGGTACATCCTGGTCTTGGTGGACCATGCCACCCAGTACCAGGAGGCTATCGCTCTCAGGACAACAATGGCGCCCATGGGGGGCCGGGTGTTAATGGGGATCTTTTCCAGCTTGGGGTTCCCCAGAGAGGTGGTGTCTGACCGGGGAACGAATTTCATATCCATGTATATCACAGCCCTGCGGGAGGCCTGTGGTAAATACTACAAGTTCACCATTCTTTACCATCCCCAAGGCAATGGTTTGGTGGAGCTATTCAACCAAACTCTGAAAGGCATGGGCAAGGGTTTTACTGAGCCCATGGAGCATAAGTGTGACGTCCTCTTACCATGCCTTCTCTTTGCTTACATGGAGGTACCACAGAAGTCCCTAGGGTTCAGTCCCTTTGAGCTGCTGTATAGGCACCCCTAGAGAGGACCTCTCAGTGTGGTAAAAGAGGGCTGGGAGGCAGGTCCCAGTAAATCTTCCCAGGATGTATTTAGCTACATGCTGGCCTTTGGAAACCAGACTGTGCGCTTCAGAGGACTCGCTCAGGCGAACCTAGAAGCCAGCCAGTAAGAGATAAAACGCTGGTATGACCAGAACACCACTCTAGTAGGATTTCCATCTTGCCAGAAAGTGTGGGTCATGACCCCAGTAGAGTCCTGCGCTCTTCAGGACAAGTGAACTGGGCCTTTTGAGGTGGTGGAGTGCAAGAGTGATGTCACCTACTTGGTGAACTTGCAGACTCCCAGGAACCCTTTGAGGGTCCTACATGAACTCTTTGGGATCAAGAAACCTTCCAAGAAGACCTGTGGGCACCGCACTCCGCACCCCCTCACTTCACTCCATGGGCCACACCGCCACGGTTGGCCGGAACCGTGGGATTTGTTGGTCTACACCGCTGTGGTAACCACGGACAGAGCTATCCTCTTCAAAGAACTGTTTCTAAGGTCTAATTTTCAATATTGATATATTCTTGAATAAGTATTTGTTGGAATCTTTTCGTTTTGGTCTTGTTTCAAACAGATAAATATTGGCTATTTTTCTAAACCTGGTATGGTGACCTTTTGTAGTGTTTTCACTGTATTACTGTTAGTTCTGTGCAAATGCTTTACACATTGCCTTGTAGATAAGCCTGATTGCTCGTGCCAAGCTACAAAGGGGTAAGCAGGGGTTACTTTGGAAGTGTGATTTCCTTATCCTGACTTGGAAGAAGGGTCCGTACTTGGATAGGGTAACAACCTGTCAACTAGAGACCCCCATTTCTAACATATGTCATGCAAGTTTTAGTGGGCGACAGATGCCAACATTGAGCTGCAACCAAACATGGGTTGGGATGTCCACATTAGGGCCTAAAAAACTGAATGAGGCCTCAATGATGAAGGGGTTAAAGACATTGGTTGAGTGTTTTAGCACTTTAGACACAGGTTCAACTTGTATCATGTTGGTCTAAAGGAGAAGGCGGTCTCAGGGTTTCCTGACTCATTAGTATATTCCTCTACCAATCATGCATTAAGTATGATCAAACGAAGAGAAAATCGAACTGTATGTCTATTGACTGAAAAATATGCTCTTCTGGGTGTCATCAGTTTTTAGATGTTGCTGGCTTCTGAAGGAAGTGACCCGATTAGGGCCACCCAGTCACTCGCAACCACCTCTCAGCCTTCCATACAAATGAAGAGTTGGTCAGACAGTAGAGAATACAAATCAAGTATATTTATTAGGATACACTCGAGCGGAGCCCAGTCTGCCCAGTCTCTATGGATTGCTGCAGTGGGACTGACCTCAGCAAACATGGTGATACATTATGTACAATTCAGAACCAATGAAGGCCCGCCCAAACTGGAAATTTCGACTTGGAGGCAGCTAGACAAAGAAAGTTCAGAAGGATGAGTTTCGATCCTGAGACCGGGCACACACTATCTCTATAATCGAATGAATCCAATCAATCATATCGTCATGTTTCATCGTTATTTTCTTCTAAACCTACTACATTGTTTATGCTTTCTTTTACCCAGTTTATTTCGATTCATGTTATCCATCCAGAAGCCGTGTTTGATATAAGTCAAAACCGAGGAGACATGAAATCAATCCATATGTCATAATTTTTATAAAAAATTTCCCAATGCATTTTGGGAAACTTCCCATTGTCAGGGGACTCTAAAATACAAAAATAACAAACACCACCATCAACATCATTATCAAATATTACACTGTCATGTACAAAAGACATTAATCTCATAGAATATTCCTTATCTTGGGCGTGTATGAAATGCGTATAACACCACGTATTCATAATGGCCAACTGTGCTCAAATAAATCATGCTGATAATCGCACTCTTAAGTCTTAACCAAACCGTTTTAATCTGTCCTCGGTAGTCTCCCAAACCTCAATTACACCCTCCTCCCATGAGTTCAGAACATGACTTCTGCATTTAAATATTCATGTCTATCAGCTATAAGCTTACTGTGACATCCATGAAGTTGCTTCCATTATTTTAAAAAAATCTTCACTCGGTATGCCTCTTATATACCAAAGACCATAATACGTTTGTAACATTCAGGTTCCATGAAGTGCCATTGCACAACCTTTCAAACTGTTCCAAGCTTACTTAATTTAATTTAACAATGGAGTATATTTAGAAGAAAATAAGGATGAAACATGACAATTTGATTGATTGGATTCATTCGAATATGGCTGTGCAGTTTGATTGGAGCCTAGTTCGGTTTGTTCGTGTTCAGTTAGACTGCAGCGCAGAAGGCGGAGCGTGGAGCAAACTTGCACGCTTGGAGCATGATGACGATATTGAGCAATGTTAAGCAATGAGTGCACCTGGAGTGCATTTCATCCCCCCTTTTCTTTATACACACTATCTCCATGCCAAAGTCGTTCTGCCTGTGCCCACTGCTGGACTGGTGAGAGCAGGCCTCTATCTAGTGGGAAAGGTATGCGCTAATAAGAACAGTGTATTCATTGGTACAGCAAGGCTCAACCTTGGAGAAATGAAAACTACCAAAGTTGCTTTTAGCAGAAACAGAGAGAAATTAGTTTCGATCAAGGTTCAAAATGGCGGCCACACATAAAATGGTGCAGCGAATGCTAACTTAAAACATACAATACATAAGCAACACAGCTAAGACCTTTTTATTCTAACAGACCCTCCTTTTAGCAGAAGCTAACAATTTTATGTTACTACCAAAGAAACGGATAACATGTTGCAAGGATAAGAAACATCACTGTGAGCTGGTACGTACATAATCAGTATTAAAAGATACCCTCATCAATCTGCATCATGTTGTCAGCGTTCTTTTGCAACATAATTGCAGCATTAGTATAATGAACTGATATTTACTGTTTGGGGGTGAGAGCATTAACACAGTAAGTGCAACAAGCCGGGAGACAGTGTATACAGAAGCAACATGCGAAAATATTACTATCAACCACAACCAAAAAGATGAGGATCTTCCAACCCCATGTTGCCAGCCCTGACAGAGTCCAAGTACCTGCTTCTTGGTGAATCTCAGCTGATAGCCTATGTAATTTCTGTATGGCCAAATAAACATTGGGAGTGTTATCAGTTATGTAAATGCAACAGCTGCTGCCAATGATGCGACAGGCCTCTCCCCGATCTGCAAGGATGACGTCTAAGACCATCCTGTTCTGTAAGGTGAATAATCTCGTAGCCTGGAGCTCAGCAGTGATGTTTGTCATTATTCCAGCAGTTGTATTGATAACCCCCTCTACAACTCTTGTCAGCTGGTGAATTTGAAGGCTATTAGCCTTGGAACCAAATAAGGTAGCAGGCCCTTCAAAGCATCCCCAAATTGCTGTGTGGTGGTGTCAATCTGATCTATATCCTTTGTGTCAACAACCCTTCTGACTCGGGACAAGTAGGCGCTCCTACGCTGTCGCTTATGATTTTTATGAAAATTGGACGAGACAACATACACAGGTGGAAGAAGGAAAGAGAGATAACATGTGCCTGACCATCCCCTCAGAAGCCAGACATGAGCTTGGGATTCACAGACAAAATAAACATTATGGGGTAGGATCAAAGGTGGACTCCTAGTCGTATTCAGCTTGTAGGTGAAATTACATTTACTCTTCCCCACCTTCATCTCCCCAGTCCCCTGGACACAAAAACTAGCTGTTGTGTTGACCATGGACACTGGTATCGGTTTATCTTTGGAAATATTGCGAGCTTGGAAAGATTGAAAATACTCAGAGGTGTTGAACCTTTGGAAATCAGCCATTTCCATTCAAAACCAGGTATTTTTCTTCACTTTAAGGTACTTGTTCATACAGGACTTTGAGAACAATGTACCAAGGGTCCCTGCTCCTGCTGGTCCTATGGGAGTAAACCCTTGATAAAAACATAAATACTCTACTGCAGTTTGAGAATCAGAAGGTGTCATACCCAGAGTAGAGAGTTGGAATTGGTAGTACACCAGCAGAAACAATTCGAACCAACCTGTAGAGCTACCAATATATGATAGTGGCATGCACAACAAATTGTCACTCTTATGAGTGACTGAAGGGAGCAACCCACAAACCCAACAGTTGGTCGTATTGGAGACGTTATGAGCTTGATGTAACATTTGTATAAAAACATTATCGGTGTAGGACAACCTATGCACTGCTTTGTGTGGAGCCAGAGTGACAAAAACATGCTCAGGGGAAGTGGGCATTGTACCAACCAAGGAATGTACATAATATCTTTCCTCTAGAAACCAGGATATTCCAAGTATTGTTATTAGCATAATCACAACAATTAATATGCAAACTATTTTATAGTTTGTTGACCAAACCCGCGCTAAATGCGGTGGTGCAAATGGCTGTTCCTCCTCATCAATAGGCTGACCAAACGGATGCATTATGTAGCAAGAAAAGGAATGCAACAAAACTGTTAATAAAGGCTAGTGTTCCCATTGTCCATCAGAGCCTCACTGGTACAGGGTCCTATTGTTCATCAACGTTGGCACTCTTGAGCACCAGCGGTGGAGCTTGCTCTGTCCTAAGCTTATGATGAATTCCATGTCTCACAGAATAATGTACCCCCCCTCCCAGGGAGCATGTTCAATTTATCCTGTCCAATGTCAGAACAGTACACAAATCTGACTACACCCTGAGCTAACACCATTGGTTCTATAGCAAAGTACACCCTAACTTACACAGTCCATCCCTGGCTAATCTGACTTCTCCTTTGGTGCACTATTCCTCAGCCGAGGGCGCAAATTGTACCTGGTGACTCCAGGCACAGAGGGGTCAACAAACAGCGGATCTTTAATGGCTCAAATTTCTGGAGGGACTGCTGCATTTAGCACTTCATCATTCTCTGCATCCGTTTGGGTCCATTTAAGCTTTGCATTGCTGAGGGGGACGAACTGAGTCACCTTCTCACACTCAGTGTCCCCTATGCTGTCCCTCACCCACTGATCATTGGGGAAGGGCAAGGGTATACTGCGACAGTGGCTGGCGTGAATCCAGTTCTTTCGGCCAGAGACCTTCACGGCAGTTCGGGTGACCAGAAGGACCTGTTCAGGTCCCTTCCAGCGGGGCTCCAAGCTCTTCTTCCGCTGGGAGTTCTTGACTAGGATGAAATCCTCAGGCTGAATATCATGTCTGGGCCCTTCTGGAGTGTGTGGAAGGGACTTGCGGACCTGTTGGAAAATAGAATGTACATTTTCAGTTAACTGGCATAGGTAGTCTGTCAACAATGCATACTCAATATCTGAAAACCGATGGGGTCGCAGGACGCCCCAGACATTTGCCGGCAGTCAAAAAACAACATCGTACGGTGACAATCCTGTCCTAGAAGGTGCTGTTGTTCTTGTCGACAAAAGAGCTAATTTTAAAGCATCTGGTGACTGTAACCTTGTTGTCTCCTGAATCTTTGCCAACTTCAGTTTGAGAGACCATTGTACTTCTCAACCCAAACCGCTGACTGTGGGTGATTTGCAGCATGAAACTTCTGTTTTATGTGCAAACCATCACAGATTAACTAAATGACCTTGGCATTAAAGTGACTTCCGTTATCACTCCAGATCAAACGGGGCAAGCCGAAACGAGGACAGAACTCCTTCAGGAGTTCCTTTGCAGTCGTAATGGCTGTATTGTCTTTAATGGGGTAAGCCTCGACCCATTTACTAAATGCATAAATAACCAACACATACTTCAAATTATTGACCCTCTCTAACTCGATATAGTCTATCTGGAGGACCTCAAAAGGGAAAGTGGGAGTTGTCAAATTACCGGGTGCTGTAGGGGTACCTTTCCTAGGATTGTGCATCATGCACACCATGTAGTACTTCACTAAATGTGCAGCAGTCCTTCAGATGTTATCATTCTGCCATACAGGGTCTAACAACTTGCAAATGCTTTTAGCCCTGATATGGGCTGGGCGATGTGCCATTATGACCACAGGAAGAACATTAGCATCTGGCAACATCCATCTCTGCTTCCCTGACTTGTTAATCCAACATCCCTCATCATTCAATTGTGCTGTATTCTCTTGTCACTTTGTTAACTCCTCCACTGTGGCCTCACTTTGAATCTCCTTCATGCTTTCAAGTGCATCCTCAAACATGGGGACCTTGGGCACCCACCTAGCAGTACCTGCTACGTACATTCTTTTCATTCTAGTCCGGGCTGTTTCCTTGGCTGTCTGATCTGTAAAAGTGTTTCCCATACCTACATCGTCAGTAACTCTCCTATGGGCGCTACACTTCTCTATTGTCAATTTCTCAGGGAGTGTCAGAGCAGACAGAAGCCTATATATAAGATGACCGTGCTGGATCTTTGTGCCATGGGAAGAAAGGAACCCTCCCTCTGCCCGGAGTCACCCAAAATTATGGGCGACTTCAAAAGCGTACTGGCTGTCAGTATAAATATTGACAACCAGTCCCTCACTCAATTCACAGGCTCAAATAAGGTCAACAAGCTCTGCAGCTTGGGCTGACTGATAGGGAACTCGTGATGTCTCAATTACCGTACGCATATTTATAACAAACAAGAGCGACCCATATGTCCCTGTGAACTGGGTATTACTATTAAGTAAGAACAATGTCCACAAGGAACTTATTCACAATGATCCATTAGCAATTATGGAGTAAAAGTTATACTCCCAGCTGATTTAATCCTTAAAGAAAACGTACTTAATTAGTCTGGAGTACTTATTTACTTCAACAAGAGCAAAAGTAATTTATTGCACAATTCACAATTATATCATAAACATTTTAGTTTTTCAGGCACAAAGAGAAATGGTGAAAAAGGTGAGAATAGAGCCCAGTGAGAATAATCGTAGCCTACAAAGTGAACTTGTAGATGGTAATATGTCTGACGAAGTTTGGAGCATCTAATGTCTCCGCTGTCTCCTTGAACACTGCCAATGCTTGACAAATACAAGGACCAATTAACCAGTCCATATAATGATAGAACTGCTGTGGGGAAACAGGATATCCGTGATCCAAATCCGACTGTAATTAATGTTTCTGTAGTGACTACTTTTTACGAAACGAACGAGTGAAGCATCCGAATCCGAACGAGTGAAGCATCCGAATCCGCCGCGCAAGGAGACAGCGGAGACATTAGATGCTCCAAACTTCGTCAGACATATTACCATCTACTCATCTTCAAACCCTTTTTTGAACACAATTAGTCCCCAGATATTGTCCTGAAGAGACCCCGTACCCAGAGAGGGTTGAAACGTCGTCGACTCCAACAAAGGGAGAGCAAAAAAGACTCGTTACACTCTTACATGCTCCTCATTGTTTTTTTAAAAAAAGACCTCTTAAACACTAAGTTCACTTTGTAGGCTACGATTATTCTCACTGGGCTCTATTCTCACCTTTTTCACCATTTCTCTTTGTGCCTGAAAAACTAAAATGTTTATGATATAATTGTGAATTGTGCAATAAATTACTTTTGCTCTTGTTGAAGTAAATAAGTACTCCAGACTAATTAAGTACGTTTTCTTTGGCTTTTGGATTAAATCAGCTGGGAGTATAACTTTAAATTACCGTACGCAGCGTAGTGATAGCGTATGCAGCAGTCGTAGTGCCATATGGTAATTTAAAGCAAGAGCCATCGACATATAGTTCCCCTTGAGGGTCAGATAAGGGAACATCAGTCAGGTCTATCCGTCCTTTCATCTCTTCTTCCGTCCGGAAAATACAATCATGTATGTCAATCTCCTCATTCTCAGAAGGGAAGGGTAGAAACGTGGCTGGGTTCAGAGTGGCACATCGTTTAATCTTAATCTGTCTGGCGAACAGCATTAGCTCATAACCTGTCAGACGTGCACTGGTGAGGTGCTTTGTCTTATTCAAAAGTGTATCCACAGCATAGGGTACCATGACTGTGAGGTCAGTATCAAGTAAAAGTCTGGCCGATTGTTTTATTGAGACAGCCACTGCCGCAACCGCTCTTACACAGCTCGGGAGGGCTCGAGCGACAGGGTTAAGCACAGCAGAGAAATAAGCACACAGCCGTTGCTTATCTCATAATATTTGTGTTAAAATAGAAAGTGCACAGCCGGCCATCTCATGGACATACAACACAAACTGCTTAGCATAGTCGGGGATGCCGAGTACTGGAGCTGAACAAAGCACAGTTTTCAATTGCTCAAAAGACCGCTGACATTCAGGTGTCCAGGGCAGGGGTTCAAACACATCTTTTAGTGTTAGAGCAAGCAGGGTCTTAATTAACAGCGAATAGCTAGGTATCCACTGCCTGCAATAGGAAGTGATACCTATGAAAGCGCGCACATCCGTCTGAGTTTGCGGAACGGGCATTTTAACAATGGTACTGATGCACTCAGGGGTCAATCTCCTACCCTCCTTCAACAGTAGGTGACCTAAATAGGTGACCACCTTTCGACAATACTGAAATTTGGACAGGGATACTTTATGGCCATGCTGAGCTAAGTGTAACAACAATTTAACCGTACTGTCTCTGCAACCTTGTTCTGTATCCGAGGCAATGAGCAAGTCATCGACATACTGAAGCAATACATAACCGGTAGGGAGCGACAAGGAATCCAGTTGACTAGATACTCAGACTTTCTGTATAGCCTTGAGAAGCGCGACAGAATCTAAAGCTTCTACCAGCTGGGGTGAACCCAAACAGATACCTGCTGTGAGGGTGAATGGGAATACTGAAGAACGCATTTTTCAAATCAATGACAGAAAACAATGTAGCAGAAGAAGGAATGATTGTCAAATGAGTGGTAATGTCAAAAACCACCGGAAACTGGGGAATCACTATTTTATTAACTGCACATGAATCAAATACAAAGCGGTAAACATCTGCATGGTCATATGATGAACCCAAAGGTGTCCGTTTGAGAATGGGAAGAATAGGGCTATTATAAATATTAGCAATTGTCTACTCAACCACTCCTTTCTCAATCAAGTCCTGTACAATTTGCAATAAAGCTGGCTCACCTGCCTGCAGTATTTTATACTGAGGGATGCGGGGTAAAATAGCATTGTCTTTAACTTGGATCGAGACTGGCAATGTCTGTAGCAGTCCCACATCTGTGTCACCTGTTGCCCAGAGAGTGGGCGGCACATCTTTAAACTCCGCAGGAAGAGGCGCATCCTTGGACAGACACTGCGTAGTGCAGACTTAATCCAGACCCATTGTGATGTAAACACCTGCTGGGGAGCAATAAATCGTGGCATGCAATTTTTTCAACAAGTTCAAACCCATCAAATTCTCTCCACCATTAGATGTCAACAAGAATGATGAATCCACAGTGAAAGGACCAATAGTCAATGCAAGGGGTTTTGAAATGGGGCTCACAACCGGTACACCAGAAAAACCTTCCGTAACATTATTATGGTCAGACAGAGCCGCCCCAGGGACCAAGAAACGAGAAATAGAACTGTTTATTGAAACTGTATACACCAAAAACTCCTTAGACGAACAATGGACATCCGCACTAACATATGAACCATGTTGATCTGAACTGGTCCCTCACTCTGTCCCTGGCTGTTCTAGCTGTAAGACATTCCTGTCACTTCATCCTTGTCAAAATCATCATGATAATACTATCCGCCCCGAGAGTCATCGTAATAAATTTGATCAGCACGACCCTGTGAGGCCACAGTATTCTGAGACCTGTCCTGACCACCAGCTCCACGACCCCGCCCTCGAGAACCTCTACCTCTCGAGACCGCCACCTTCTGCAAAAGCACCGGACACTCGCTATGCCAGTGTCTGTAGTAATGTGTAAATGACACTATGATTTCATCAGTTCAGCAACAAAAACAATTCTAAGAGAAAAGCTGTGGTTTCCAGGTCTAGATAAGCAGGTAGAAGAAACCATTCAGTCCTGTCATGTCTGTCAGTGCACAGTAAAAGAAAAAGGAATTGAAGAGCTACATATGTCAGACCTACCTGATGCAGTATGATCAAATTTAGCAGCAGATTTCTATGGCCCATTAGACTCTGGACACTATTTACTAGCAATAGTAGATGAATACTCTTGTTTTCCAATTGTAAAACTAATATCCTCCACCTCCACCACAACAGTACTTCCAGTACTAGATGAAATATTCTCAACTTGAGGAATACCTAATATGTTAAAAACAGACAATGGGCCACCATTTAGCGGAGAGGAGTTTGGGAAATGTATGAACTATTTGGGAATAATACACAGGAGAGTAACTCCAATGTGGCCTAGAACAAACGGAATGATAGAAAGATTGATGGCAACTATTAAAAAAGCGGTGCAAAGAGCAAAACTTTCACAAATTTCCATAAATCAAGCGTTGTGTCAAATTTTAAGAGACTATAGGAATACTCCACATCCATCAACAGGAAAATGTCCTTCAGATCTAATGTTTGGACAGTCAAGAAGAACTCATTTGCCCCAGTTGCCTCCAATTCCTCCGAGGGTACACAATGAGGTAATGAAAAAAGATAAAGAAGCAAAAGAGAAAATGAAATACTATGCAGAAAAAGGAAAAAAATATCAAAGCCAAGATTATCATGTTGGTGATCTGCTATTAGTTCGGCAACAACAAACAAAAAAAATCTCAAACCAGATTTCATCCCACACCGTTAGAAATTTAAAAAAATACAAGGCACAGCAATGAATGCAGAAAATGAAGATAGAACAATAACAAGAAACAAGTCTTTCTTTAGAAAGATCACATGAAATATTGAAGCTACATGCTCTAATATTCAACAAGAAGAATGTACTCAGAGAAAATCAGAAAGAATTGCTAAAAGACCAAATAGATTAATTGAACATTGTTGATCTGTTTACCTTGTTCACGTTATTTATTTATTTATTTATTTATTTATTTTTTCTTTAATTTGTCTTAAGGGGGAGGGGGGAGAATGTAGTAATGTGTAAATGACACTATGATGTCATCAGTTCCAAAAGAATGTTAAGACTGAAGGAATGCTCAAGGGCATTCAATGGATGTACTGGGATAGATGTGGAAGCTGATTTACAAGCTCCATTAAAGATATTACTAAACATCTTGGATTGTGTCTGGAAGACTCTTTACAGTGTCCCTCTTCTTTACAATACACACTGATTTGGTCCTAAAGTCGTGGTATTGTGCGGTCTGCTAGTGCTTGGAAGCTGTCGGGCCGAACCACCACGTCCTCTACCATTCCCCCTAGAAGCCTGCTGCAACAACACCTTTGTCTTCAAATCCTTGTGCTACTTCTCCGTCCTCTCCTTATCCTCATTTTTCCTATGTTCGTAATACTGAAGGGAAAGATGTGGACCAGGTGCTCTCGGAAGCCTGCAATCGGGTCACAATCTCAGGAAGAAAATTGGAAACAAATCTGTTAACAAACAGTCACACACCACCTTCGATTGCCAAATCCTGTCCACTATAATCTAAAAACACCCTCTCAAACCGAGTGGAAAAATCAGACACACTCTCATCTTTCTTCTGACGGCAAGCCGATAAGTTGTCCCAATCAACCTTTCTTGGAGGAATAAGAGCATGCATATACTTAATGATATGGCCGGGCAAAGCAAGTATCTCTGGTCTAGGCTTATCACCTGGCTTCCATTCCTGATCCCATACTTTATTTGATGCCAGGTAGCACCCAATTCTGCAACATGATCCTGTGTGTGTACTTGTCTCCAAATATCAACCGGAACTAGTCAACCAAAGAACATTTCAATATCAGCAAGCGTCATCACTGTTGAAGAGACAGCTTCAGTCAATTATTTATAATAAGCAGTTGGATTCTTCATAGGATCAGGTAACTGAGTCTTAAGAGACAAGACTTCACGCCTTTTCCATGGAGTATAAACCCTGGTCTGGTAACAACATTGTGCTGATCCCTTAGCTCTGGTATTTCAGGGTGATAGATAGGATGAGCCTCACGCATTGGGAACTGAGATACCGGGGTGGGGCTTTTCTCAAGCAATCTACCCCGATAAGCAACCAACATCGCAACATCACCAAAAACGTGACCAGGCGCCATATCAGTAACATATACATGATCCTTAATATCATATAGAATATGTGGTGCTGCATTATTGAAGCACTGCTCCCGTAGACCAATCAAAGTATCCAACATATGCTTAAGGGCATGCTGTTGTACAAAAGGCTCATAATCTTTCATCACACTCCACACATCTTCCACACCATAAATGGGATTCCAAGCCCACTGGGCAGCCTGATTAGCTGCTACCCTTTTCTCCTCATCTTCCACATCAGATCGGATTAACGTCTGCCCATATGTTCCTTAAATGTTGTCCAGTCTCTATCCTCAAATCCACGTACTGGTGTCCCACTACTCAGTAATGTCGGGGAATGGAAGAACGAAGTGGGAGTAGCAATAGAAGTAGCAGGCACTAACGTCGCTGCTGGCTGCATCGCAGGTGTAAAGGCTGGCGAAAGGGACTCTGAAGCAATAGGTGTGGAGGGAGTACTAACAGTCATAGTTGCTACAGACGGCGAAGGCAAAGAGAGGACAGGAGGTGCCGTGGCTGAGGCAGTCCGATTGACAGTAACAGAAGCAGAAACAGCAGAGACAGAAGAATCAGGTAGCTGCGGCTGTGAGAGATGAGCAGGATATATCCTCTGCAGGGCATATGGGGGTGGGGGTCGAGTATCTAACAATTGTTCCACAAACGTATCGTTTTCTTCTTGGGTCACATAAGATTTATCAATATTCAATCAAAACCTCCTATCTTCACGTTCAATCCCTATCTCTTGCTTCCCTCTATCATGCGCTACAGCTTTCTGAGTCAATGTTTGCATTCTCCCCTTCCGAGCCTCTTTCTCTGCTTTCATTCACTTTTGTTTAGCCTCCTGTTGCCACGTTAGAAGAGAATCAAACATAGATTGCCTACTTCTTCTTGCAAATAACTTCTCCTGTAAAAACCCAATTTTTTGCTCATCAAAAGTGCCCGTCAACGGCCACTGCAACTCGGCATTTATCCCTCGTATATTTGTGCCATAGCGTACTAAACATAATAGGGCCAAGGCCATGCTTCACAATATCAAAGTTCGGAGTGCCTTCTGGAGGCGCTGGCTGACTTTCTTCCAGTCGAGCATCAGCAGAACAACGACGACAACAAGAAACCAAAAGCCCGCTAATTCCAGGCATTTTCAAATTCGTTATGTTGCCTGGCAAAGTGTTCACAAACACTTTGTACCAGAATAGGTCCTCAGACCGTGCCATATACCAACCAAAATGGTACCATATCCACAAAGAACCAAAACAAACTCACCTGGTGCACGCAGGTCAAACAAATGTATTCTCCACTGCTGACTCTTCAGGCCAAACGGTCAGATCCAAGGGTTTCGCCGTTCAGGACCCCAGTCGGAATGACCGCTGGGTGAGGCACCATCTGGTGGGATAGAAGGGGCAGCTGCGAGCAAACAATGCTCCTCGTACAGGGGTCCCTGATCCATACGTCTGACCCAACGATGGCCCCGACCTCCCCACCCATCCACGGGAGGGGATGGGTCACCCGATGGAGTCCCTGTTCGGGAGCCAACTGAAGGAAGTGACCCGATTAGGGCCACCCAGGTCATCCGCAACCACCTCTCAGCCTTTCATGAAAATGCAGTCGGTCAGACAGTAGAGAATACAAACTAAGTATATTTATTCAGAGACACTCGAGTGGAGCCCAGTCTGCCCAGTCTCTGTGGATTGCTGCAGAGGGACTGACTTCAGCAAACATGGTGATACGTTATGTACAATTCAGAACCAATGAAGGCCCGCCCAAACTGGAAATTTCCAGTTGGAGGCAGCTAGACAAAGAAAGTACTGTCAAGAATCCTCTCTTCTGTTCCAGTGTACTAACAAGACACTCTGTGTTTCCTCCAAAAAGAAAGCAGTTAGCCAAATATCCACGTTGGCTACGTTTGGGGCTCAGTTGGAGATCTTCATTGCGATCCATTTTACATGGATTACGAGGTTCTAATCCTTCTCCTTTGATTCTGTTTCCGTGCACTTTCTATCGAGGTGCGCGGTCTAGTTGTTTGAGCTCGAGGCTCTCCGGTCTTCCCAATGCGCCTGCGCAAGCTCTAATCGGCACACTTCAACTGTGAAACTATAGTTAATGGACGTTTCCTCACAGCGCTCTGCTTTTTGAGGAAAAATCTCCAGAGAACTTCACCCGTTTGTTCCAGTATTTTGTAAACGGAAGTTAGAGGTTATTTATGTGACCGCTCAGCCCTCCACAGGGCTTTGTCGCCCCACTCACTGCTGCCGCTCCTGCCTGCCTTTGCCGCCTCCTGCCTGCAGATTCCTTCGCTCGCTGCCCGCTGCTCCTGGGAATTTCCCGCTGCCCGCTGCTTCTTGGAATTTCCCGCCGCTGCCTCCCTGCGGCCCCGCCCCCCTGTGATTCCATTCGCCGCCCCGCTCCCGCCCCCAGCTGCTCCTCCCTCCCGGCTCCTTACTTATGACGCCCCCAGAGCGACCGCGCAGCGGACGCACGCAGCGGGAGCGCCGATTGAGCGCCAAAGGTGCGCCAAAGGTAAGCCCGTCTGCGCCCGTCCGCGCCTGGACCGCGCCCAGCGCCAGACCCCCTGGTCCTCGCCCTCGCCAGCACACCCTGCACATCTACGACGCCAAAACCCTCCACGCACTCGACGCCGGCCGAAACACCGCCTGCTACCGAGCCACCCCGAGACGCACCCACAGACCCTTCACCTGCCTGACCTGCCGCTTCACCGGCCTCCGACCCAACACCGCACCTGCTAAACCGAGCCCCAGCAACAAACACCTGATGTGCATCCTGCTCAACACCCGCTCCGTTCACAGGCATGCCGTCGAACTCTGGAACCTCCTCGACTCGACAGCACCAGACATCGCCTTCCTGACGGAAACCTGGATGAACGCCTCCTCAGTGCCCGACGTCGCCATCGCCGTCCCGGAAGGCTACAAAATCACCAGGAAGGACCGCGTCAACCAGACAGGAGGAGGCATCGCCATCATCCACAAGAACACCATCCGCATCACGACCAACTCCGATGACACCTTCACCTCCGCCGAACACCTCCACTTCCAGATACACACCAACCCCAAGACCACGCTCAGAGGCACCCTCGTCTACAGACCACCGGGACCACGCACACAGTTCAGCGAAGACATGCCAGACTTCGTCAGCCCGCACGCCATCAATTCCACCGACTACATCCTCCTGGGGGACCTCAACTTCCACCTGGAGGACAAAAAGGACCGCAACAACACTGCTCTGCTGGAAAACCTGGACAACCTCGGACTCAAGCAACTGGTAACCACCCCCACCCACTACGCCAGCCACACGCTTGACCCAGTCTTCTCATCCAGCAAATACGTCACCTTCACCCACTCCACCAATCTCCAGTGGACTGACCACAGCTGCGTCCACTTCAGCTTCAGTAAAACGACGACCCACCACCACCCTCAACAAGCCCCCCGCAGGAGCTGGAACAAGATCACCGGCGACCAGCTCACCACCTTCCTCAGCCAGAACCCCCCCACCAGCTCAACGGACCCCAACGAAGCCGCCAACAACCTCACACAGTGGATCACCAACTGCGCAGACGCCCTTGCACCTCTGAAGAAGAACTCCCCCAGCAGACGCGGCAGCAAGAAAGCCTCCTGGTTCACCGACGAGCTCATCACCTCCAAGAAGAACTGCCGCTCCCTGGAGAACACCTGGCGCACCAACCAGACCACAGACAACATGACGGCCCTCAAACACGCCACCCGCAAACACCACCAACTGATCCGCGCCACAAAGAAGACAGCCTTCAAGGAACGACTGGACAACAACACCCACAACAGCAAGGAACTCTTCAGCATCGTCAAAGAGCTCTCCAACCCCGACGCCGGAAACAATGACATCACTCCCTCGCAAGACCTCTGCGACTCCCTCGCAGCCTTCTTCCACGACAAGATCGCCAACATTCACAACAGCTTCGGCCCACCAACCACGAACCTCACCACCGAACCGATGCCCCCCACCGCCACCCTCCGCACCTGGACCTCAGTCAGCACCGAAGACACAACACGCACAATGAACACCATCCACTCCGGATCCCCTACGGACCCCTGCCCACACCACATCTTCAACACGGCCGACCACATCATCGCACCCCACCTCCGCGACATCATCAACACCTCCTTCAACACCGCCACCTTCCCGGAGTGCTGGAAACACGCCGAGATCAGTGCCCTGCTGAAGAAACCAACTGCAGACCCCTCCGACCTCAAGAACTACCGCCCCATCTCGCTCCTCCCGTTTCCTGCCAAAGTCATCGAGAAGACCGTCAACAGACAGCTAGCCGCCGTCCTCGAGACCAACGGATCCGTCGACCACTCGCAATCCGGCTTCCGAGCCAACCACAGCACGGAGACCGCCCTCATTGCAGCCACAGACGACATCAGATCCCTAATGGACAACGGGGAAACTGCGGCCCTCATCCTCCTGGACCTCTCCGCAGCGTTCAACACTGTCTGCCACCGCACCCTGGTACAGCGCCTGAACAACACCGGCATCCAGGAGAAGGCCCTGGAGTGGATCACCTCATTATTGATGGTTGAAATATTGAATTTAATGCTTGTCTTAAATATTTTTAGGTAATTTATATGTGTGATGTCTGTTTGTGCTTTTATGACTCAACTGTCGAATAAAGCTTAATTGAATTGAATTGTGGGATCACCTCATTCCTCACCGGAAGAACCCAGAGAGTCCGCCTCCCCCCGTTCCGGTCAGCGGCCACCGAAGTCATCTGCGGTGTTCCACAAGGGTCATCGCTCAGCCCCACCCTCTTCAACGTCTACATGAGCCCCCTCACAACCATCGCATGTCAACACAACCTCAAGATCATCACCTACGCCGACGACACCCAGCTGATCCTCTCCCTCACCAGCGAGCCAGCCTACACGAAGGGATGAAAGACGTCGCCGAATGGATGAAGAACAGCCGCCTGAAACTGAACTCAGACAAGACGGAGGTCCTCATCCTGGGATCATCACCCTCCGCCTGGGATGACTCCTGGTGGCCCCCTGCCCTGGGAGCCACCCCCAAGCCAACGGACCACGCACGCAACCTATGCTTCATCCTGGACTCCTCCCTCTCGATGACCAGACAAGTCTACGCCGTCTCGTCTTCATGCTTCAACACCCTGCGCATGCTTCGAAAGATCTTCCGGTGGATCCCCACCGAGACCAGGGAGACGGTCACCCAGGCCCTCGTCACCAGTCGGCTGGACTACGGGAATGCCCTCTACGCCGGCACCGCCGCCAAACTCCAGAAGAAACTCCAACGGATCCAGAACGCCTCAGCACGACTCATCCTGGACATCCCCCGACACAGCCACATCTCCGGACACCTGAGAGACCTGCACTGGCTCCCCGTCAACAAAAGAATCACATTCCGACTCCTCACCCACGCACACAAGGCCCTCCACGACCTGGGCCCCAAGTTCCTCAACAGCCGCTTGACCTTCCACAAGCCCACCCGCCAGCTCCGCTCCGCCAGCCTCGCTCTCGCCACCGTCCCCCCGCATCCGCAGAGCCACCGCCGGAGGAAGATCCTTCTCCTACCTGGCAGCCAAGACATGGAACTCCCTCCCCATCCACCTCCAGACAACGCAAGACCATCTCGCCTTCAGGAAGCAACTCAAGACCTGGCTGTTCGAGCAGTAGCGTCCCCCCCCCCCAGCGCCTTGAGACCCTCCGGGTGAGCAGTGCGCTATACAAATGCCTATGATTGATTGATTAATTTAAATGAGGGTCGTTTTTTGACATTGTGATTTATTCTACAGCCCTGCTTAGTAAGCGGTGGAGTTACAGTGGCTACACATCGTGGGAGAATTAATCTCTATCAGAGAAAGTCGGAGTGTCACCTCACAGTTCAGAGTCTACGGAGCATCGTGAGTGAAGAGGTGTAGAGTCAGGTTTCTGTGAAGAGAAATCGGCTCTGGTGTTCAAGTAAGAGTTTTTATTTCATTTTTGACAAGCAGTGGGTTTACGAACTGCAAACCAAGTACAACCCATTCTTGAGTCTTTGACAGTTTCCACGGTTACTGCGCACTAAGTCTTTAAAGGAAATTCAAGTGGCTGTTTTTGCGCATTCTCTTCAGTGACACTTCCTCTGTCAGACTTAAGGAAAAATCCTTAACAATTTTTGCCAGTTGTTTTGATCATTTTTTGTCAGCTTAAATATACTTCATTGACTTTTTACTGCATATTGTTTATAGGAGTTACTAATATACATGGAGGACATCATCTACTAATTAAGAACTCACAAATATCTCTTGACTTCAACTAAGAATATATTATCCTAACTGCTAATACAAAATCTAAATAAAGCGAAACGGATTCTTACAGTTGATCAAATAACCAACTAGACAAAACAACATAGAGAGAGGCAGTACTCAGACAAATACAGGTAAAGAGGCAGAGAAGTAAATTGAAATATAATTGCAGTATAGATAGGTGTAGAGAGGGGTAATTCTTTGTGTTTATATTTTGTAGGTCTCGCGAAGGAAATCCAGAAGGAGACCAGTGTCCTGAGGCAGTCTCTCCTGTTTTGTCATTCCACTTCCCCTTCCCCCAGTCTGTAGTCAGATTCAGTATATTTTATGCTGACGCTGGCTACGGTCGGAGGGAGTTGGCAAAAGGTCATCTGCTTCTGGGGAGGTCGCCAATTTGAGATCTGACAGATTGAAGTGCCAAAATTGAAGCTTCTATTTTGAAGTTTCAGATCTCCTCCTGAGCAGTATGGCAGAGGTTATAGATTTAAAGACTCTGGCGACCATCTTAGAAGGAATGCAATCACAATTAAATAATGCTCTAGAAGAAAATAAGTCCCTTAGAGAGGAAGTTAGAAGGGCGAGCCGAGAATCAGTTCAGATGAGACAAAAGTTAAATGAATTAGAAGCTTCAGGGTTGGTTTTTAAGAGAACACAAGGTTTGCCAAATAACCCATCCCCTTCTGATATTTGAACTCAGGTTATCCATGCGATTTCACCCATTATTCCTTTGGCGCCTCCTGAGAGGTTTAACGTTGACCTGCAAAAGGCACAGATATTTCTAACTCATTGTTCTTTACATTTTTTGTGCCGGCCTGTAATATTTGCAGAAGATCAATCAAAAGTGCCATTCATGCTGTCGTATCTGAATGGGGATGCTGCTGCCTGGTCTATGTCATTGATCACTCGAAATGACCCAGTGCTTTTAAATTTTGATAATTTCAAGATCGAATCTTTGTGAATTTTTTATTGACAATCTGCTTCACAAGCAGACAATGAGTTGTTGGAGCTCAAGCAAGGCAACAAGGATCTGGTGGGGTATTTGGCCCACTTTAATAAATTAATAGTGGAGACAAATTGGCCAGAAGGAAAAAGAGCAGCAATCTATTATAGAGGACTGAGAGACAAACTTAAGGATGCGCTAGCGCAGATACCGAAGAGACCTACGGAGGTCTCCGAATTAATTGATCTGGTCCTGCAGATTGATCATCGTTTGAGTGAGCGACATAGTAAGAAAAGAAGGGATTTTCGACCTCTGCCACCTCGATATGATTGTGCGAAAATTGAGAGTCACAAATCATAGGAGCAAGTTTTATCTGAAGAGCCCATGCAAATTGGATCCATCAGAGGGCCTCTAACAAAAGAAGAGAAAAAAAGACGAAGATCTGGTCAACTCTGTATGTATTCTGGTCAAGCTGGCCATTTTGTAAAGGATTGCCCCAACAAGCCAAAGTCATCTCAGCAGGGAAAAGGTCGGCTTCACCTGTAGAAGAAGCTGCACAGGTGGAAGCAAATTTGAAGTCAGCTCTGGGCTCACAGCAAGTGGCAAATACTTTACAGTCTTCCGCACCTCATTTGATGGTCACTTTTACTGCAAAGGTTCGAGATAAAATTGTAAAAGGGGTTCCTGTAATGATTGACACTGGGGCAACCGGAAACCTTTGCGACATTAAGTGCACAACGAATTGGAATAAAGTTTGCGAGAAAGAGGTTTTGGAAGCAGTCAGAGCCGATGGATGGGACAAATTTATCTTCGGGACCCTTCACTCATGAGACGGAAATGATTCAATTGTCAGGGCTTAATGGTCACATAGAATTGATTGCATTCAAATTGATTGACGCACCTCAGTTTCAGCTTATTTTTGACCTCCCCTGGTTGACCGAGCATAATCCTTGCATAGATTGGAACAAAAGAACAGTAGTCATGAATTCTCCTTATTGTAAGGAGAATTGTTTTTATGAACAAAAAGACAGTTGGGAGAATCTTCAGCTAGAAGATTAGCAAGTCATCCGGCCCAGATTTGTTCTTTGGAAACAAAGGAAATTCCATTGGAGTATAAAGACCAGTGGCGGTTTCTGGAGGTGGGCGTAGGGGCTATGCCCTCCTAATTATGTGCAACATGGATGGTAAATGCAAAGAGCAATTACCATCCTATCGGCATTATTTTAAAAGCATTTACTGGCACTGCTTTGGCTGGTCTCCGTCTTCCCAGTCCGTTCATTAAAGTTAATGCCAGGCAGTCAGGCAGTTTCTTCAAATGGATACATGCGCTGTGCGCCTGTGTCAGTTGGCAGCAGTGAACAATAAGCAGTGTACGAGCGGACATGCTGCCCGCCCGGTCCTGCACTACTTGGGGATCCTCTAGGACCACCCACTAATGACGCAATAAGCGTCACATTCTGAAGCAGCCCGGGCGTTTACAGTAGCAGCCCTGTACACCTGGGGCTGCTTGTCAGTTATTTAGAGCTGCCTCTCACCACTCCTCCCTTTCCAAGTTGTCACAGGGTGACGAGTTGCAAATGGGAGGGGTTGCAGCCTTTGGAAGAGGGCCTGACGTCACAGACTCATGAGACTGAACTCATGGCTCTGTGAGGCCGGGTCACGTGTGGAGGACTACAAGAGCTGATAGCTTGGCCTCGTGGAAAGAGAGCGACATGAACTGTTTGGTATGCAGTGCTTCCATCTGCGACATTACCGCACTACAGGACTAGTGACTGGAGTAAGTAGTCTTGACTTTCTTGTCTCTCGATTATGGTTGTGTTCAGTTTCCCTCCCTTTCCCCCTTTACTCTCTCCCTTCTCCTTCCATTCCCCCACTGCCCTTGTCCGATTGCCCTCTTCTTTTTCACTATTTGCTCTCTCTGTCTTTCGCTCTAGAAGCAGCAGCAGCATTTTAACTAACTTCTTTCTGTTCAGGCCTAGTAAATAATCCTCATAAGTGTCATGGGAAGGTATATCCCAAAATGTATGTGTGCATTCATTTTTTGCTAAAAACCCATGGGGTCTGCTAAGCGCTTTTCATGTGCACGTTTTGGAACGTTTGCATATCTTTTAAAACGTAGCAATCCAAATTTTTTGTAGCAATTGCCGAGTATAACCGAACATTAAGTAAGATTTCCAGCGTTTGCCTGGTGTGGAAAACTGATACTCTTCTGCAACGCAAATTACATTCTTCAAGACAGGCTGCCTTGCATAATGCGTGTGTTAAATGACTAAGGACCTTATTTAGAGCTTCGGGGACAGGATACTGGGTTACACATTAATGGTATTTACAGTCAGTGTACAATATCCAAATGATGCATTAATCATATTTTCTCAAAACAACCATAAACAAAAAATATTTCTCGATTGCCATTTGTTAACACTGAATATAGCATGCTGTTGTATGCTCGCTCAGAAAACCAGCCTTTTATTATTTTGCAGTTTTTCTTTAATTGCGAGTAGAATACCAATCATTTTTAGCAGGATTTTACAAAATGGGAGGAAGTCTACTAATCTTTTAAAATTCTTCACCAACGTTAAAAACAATCACACATGGCTAGATGTATCCCAGGGAGCAGAACCAAGATGCTCAGCTCAGAGGTAGAGTGCATGTGCAGTTAAAAACCTGAGACCGCAGTCTTTTGTTTGGAGCAATTTAGGCATTTGCAGAATACTCATTCTAAATTATTCCTGGACGAAAATGCTTCTTAAAGTAATTAATTACAGGATACGTTCTGTGTCTACAAAATTTCTAGACATAGAATACATATTTTCAGAGATGTAAGTTATCCTGCACAGACACATGTTTGATGTCTAGAAACCAAGGTTCCAATTTAATTGGACAACTTTCTTTTTAGACACAGAAGTAGGTGCTAGATCAGAAACATGGGTCTTGTTTGCTTCTGAGTGAGGCAGAATTTAGAATTTTGCCTGCTAATGTGATCTGCACTGTGTGCTGTACTGAGAGGTCAAGAACTGGGTGACAATGTAATCAACAGATTTTTGACCCACTGACAATCATACATAATAGGTTTTTGTGAACTGGTATTCTGAACTCACGTTTGAAAGTGCTTTCATGCATGATAGTGAAGAAAATGGAGTTGTGGTGAAATAAAATATTTGCCTTAGATCACAAAATTTAAGTGGGGAAGCTGTGATTTATCCGGATTTTATGGTTTCACTTTGTACAAACCAGCACTAAATAGGTATCTATTGATCTTTCAATATGTTAAGGATTTATTTCGAACCTCTTTGTACAGTTTTTTTATAGCTCAAACTCCACACAAAGGCATTGAAACACTTTACATGAGCACCAACTAACTACATTAAACAAGGTCCAATTTATTTTTTATAGGCACATGGGAGAGAGATTAAGTGACTTGCCAGAATCACAGGATATTAAGCCAAAGCCAAGAACTGAACCTGGTTCCCCAGTTCCAAAATCAGCAGCTTTGACCTTAACACAACATTGTGTCACAGAAATAGTGCTGAAAATTGCACCAAAATGCACCCATTTTTAAAAAGTTCCTAAGGGGGGCGAACCCCTCATAAACAACAGGCTCACTTGCTTTGCTCGCACTATGATTCATTTGTTGCTCTTACGCTCACCACTTTCAGATTCCACCAGCCACCACTGATAAAGACTTGTCGTCCGTGTTTGACAAAAGAGAAGCAGAGAAGCTTCCTCCTCATCACCCTTACGACTGCAAAATCGAGATAGGGGCTGGAGCCATTTTGCCATGTAGTCGTATATATGCATCGACTGAAGCTGAGAATCAATATTTGAAGACTTATTTGGACCAACATCTGGCTAATGGATTTATTCGCCCTTCAAAGTCCCCAGTTTCCTCCCCTTTATTTTTCATTCCCAAAAAGAATGGAGATCTTCGAACTTGTATCGATTACAGGGCACTAAATCAAGTGACGATTATGAATCAATATCCTCTTCCTTTAATATCAGTTCTATTGGATCTGGTAAAAAATGCTAAGATTTATACCAAACTGTCTCTTCGTGGGGCATATCATTTGTTTCGAATTGCTCCAGGTGATGAGTGGAAGACGGCGTTTCGAACCCGTTATGGACTATTCGAATATCAGGTGATGCCATACGATTTGTGTAATGTGCCAGGCGCTTTTCAACACTTCGTGAATTATGTCCTTCGGGAATTCTTGGATAGAATTGCCGTCGTCTATATAGATTACATTTTGATCTTCTCTGACAATGTTGAAGCGCATGTAACTCATGTGAGATCCATCTTGACCAGATTGCCTGAGAATCATCTTTATGTGAAGTTGGAGAAGTGTGCTTTTCATGTGAAGAAGGTTGAATTTCTAGGTTTTGTATTATTCCCCGATGGAGTGAGTATGGATCAAACCAAAGTCAAGGCAGTACAAGATTGGCCATCTCCAAAAAATGTTAAAGAAATTCAAAGTTTCATCGGATTTTCAAATTTTTACAGAAGGTTCATTCCAGAATTTTCTCACCAAGTGAGTCCCATTATTTGTCTGCTGAAAAAGGGAGTGAAGTTTGTTTGGGATGATGAAGCAGACAAGGCTTTTCAATTTTTGAAAAAATCTTTTACTCAGCCCCCAATTTTACTTCATCCAAGAACAGAAGAGCCATTTTATGTTAAAGCTGACGCTTCAGATTTTGCAGTTGGTGGAATCTTATCTCAGGGGCACAAGGACACCGGCCAGCTACATCCTGTGGCTTATTATTCCAGGAAATTAGCTCCACCAGAAAGTAAATATTCAATTGCTGACAAGGAACTGTTGGCGGTTAAATGTGCCTATTTGGAATGGCGACATTACTTGTTGGGGGCGAAGCACAAGGTTACTGTATTTACTGACCACCGAAATCTACAGTTTTTCAAGTCTGCCGGCACATTAACAGCTAGGCAATTACGTTGGTCATTGTTTTTTGCGGACTTTGATTTTGTAATTTCCTTTAGACCTGGAGTTAATAATGTAAAAGCTGACGCACTCTCCTGAATAAACTCTGATTTTTCTGAATCAAGGGCTGAGAAACAATTTATAATCCCAAAAGAGAGGTTTTTTTTAGCCACTCTCAGTACCGACTTTTCCAAGGAAATTAAGAGAGCAATGACAACAGAAGAAATGACACAGTGGACGAAGGAACAATCGGAGAGAAAGATTCAGGGAGGTCTTTCATACCAAGGAGACTGTTTGTACCTTCCAACCAAGGAACTTCCAGTAAGAGCATTGAAGTCTTGTCATGACGAGTTATTAGCTGGACACAAAGGCATACAACAGACCATGGATCTGGTGGAGAGGAATTATTGGTGGCCAAGTATGAGACCTCAGATACGACAGTATGTGTCTACTTGCCAGAGATGTTTGAAGGGGAAACCAGATTGTTTGGCTCCACACGGGTTTTTGATGCCTATGCCTACACCACCACACCCTTGGCACACAGTATCCATGGATCTGATTGTTGATCTTCCTCCTAGTCAGGGTTACAACACAATTTTAGTCTTGGTAGACACATTTTCTAAAATGGCAAATTTTGTTCCACTTAAAAGTATTCCTAAGGCATCTCAATTGGCACAATTGTTTACACATCACATTGTAAAATTGCAAGGAATTCCAAAGGTGTTAGTTTCACAATTTGTTTCCCATTCCTAGAAGGCATTCACCAAAAGGCTGGAAATTGACGCCCGTTATTCCACCAGTTTTCATCCCCGAACTGATGGACAGACGGAGAGAGTCAATCAAGATCTAGAACAATATCTTCAACTTTATTTGTTAGATCGGAAGACTGGTTGGTCAGATTTGGTGTGGGCTGGTGAATTCGCCTATAATAATTCTAAGCATTCCCCTACTGGATTCTCTCCTTTTTTATTTAAACTATGGTAGGCACCCAAGTTTGATAATTGAAAAAGAAAAGTCCACCTCACTTGAGAATACATTCACCTCCAAAGCCAGTTTTGCTTGATTCAGTAGAAGAATTTGAGGTTCACAAGATTTTAGATTCCGCCTTTAGAAAGGGCAAATTTTGTTATTTGATCGACTGGAAGAATTTTGGTCCAGAAGAGAGGTCTTAGGAACCTCGTGCTAATGTTCATGCTCCACAACTAATTCAAGACTTTCACAAAGCTAATCCAACTAAGCCAAGATTGAAGGGAAGCCTTTTGGAGGGGAAAACTGTCAAAAATCCTCTCTTCTGTTCCAGTGTACTAACAAGACACTCTGCGTTTCCTCCAAAAAGAAAGCAGTTAGCCAAATATCCACGTTGGCTACGTTTGGGGCTCAGTTGGAGGTCTTCATTGAGATCTATTTTACATGGATTACGAGGTTCTAATCCTTCTCTTTTGATTCCGTTTCCGCGCACTTCCCATCGAGGTGCGCAGTCTAGTTGTTTGAGCTCGAGGCTCTCCGGTCTTCCCAATGCGCATGCGCAAGCTCTAATTGGCGCACTTCAACTGTGAAACTACAGTTAATGGACGTTTCCTCACAGCGCTCTGCTTTTTGAGGAAAAATCTCCAGAGAACTTCGCCCGCTTGTTCCAGTATTTTGTCAAGGGAAGTTAGAGGCTATTTATGTTAATTTAAATGCGGGTAGTTTTTTGACATTGTGATTTATTCTACAGCCCTGCATAGTAAGCGGTGGAGTTACAGCGGCTACACATCGTGGGAGAATTAATCTCTATCAGAGAAAGTCGGAGTGTCACCTCGCAGTTCAGAGTGTGTCACCTCGCAGTTCAGAGTCTAGGGAGCATCGTGAGTGAAGAGGTGTAGAGTCAGGTTTCTGTGAAGAGAAATCGGCTCTGGTGTTCAAGTAAGAGTTTTTGTTTCATTTTTGACAAGCAGTGGGTTTACGAACCGCAAACCAAGTAAAAACCATTCTTGAGTCTTGGACAGTTTCCACGGTTAGTGCACACTAAGTCTTTAAAGGAAATTCAAGTGACTGTTTTTGCGCATTCTCTTCAGTAACACTTCCTCTGACAGACTTAAGGAAAAATCCTTAACAATTTTTGCCAGTTGTTTTGATCATTCTTTTTCAGCTTAAATATACTTCATTGACTTTTTACTCCATATTTTTTATAAGAGTTACTAATATGCATGGAGGACATCATCTACTAATTAAGAACTCACAAATATCGCTTGACTTCAACTAAGAATATATTATCCTAACTGCTAATACAAAATCTAATTAAAGTGAAAAGGATTCTTACAGTTGATCAAAAACAACATAGAGAGAGCCAGTAGTCAGACAAATATAGGTAAAGAGGTAGAGAAGTAAATTGAAATATAATTGCAGTATAAATAGGTGTAGAGAGGAGTAATTCTTTGTGGTTATATTGTGTAGATCTTGTGAAGGAAATTCAGAAGGAGACCAGTGTCCTGAGGCAGTCTCTCTTGTTTTGTCATTCCACTTTCCGTTTCCCCCAGTCTGGAGTCGGATTCAGTATATTTTATGCTGACGCTGGCTACGGTCGGAGGGAGTTGGCGAAAGGTCATCTGCTCCTGAGGAGGTCGCCAATTTGAGATCTGGCAAGCACAGAAGGATGAGTTTCGATCCTGAGACCAGGCACACACTATCTCTATGCCAAGGTCATTCTGCTTGTGCCCAGTGTTGGACTGGTGGGAGCAGGCCTCTATCTAGTGGGAAATATATACGCTAATAAGAACAGTGTATTCATTAGTACAGCAAGGCCCAACCTTGGAGAAACTAAAAGTACCAAAGCTTCTTTTAGCAGAAACAGAGAGAAATTAGTTTCGATCATGGCTCAAAATGGTGGGCAAACATAAAATGGTGCAGCGAATGCTAACTTAAGACGTACAATACATAAGCAAAACAGCTAAGACATTTTTATTCTAACACTTCATACAAAAGGAGTGTTGACCCATCTTAATGTTATGTTCTACCCAGCATGTGTAGGGTAATATCCACACAGTCATACATTTGACCTGGCTTTGCTCCTTAAGGCTTCAAAGTTATCTAAGCCATCCTCCCTTTGACATGGTCTGATCTGTCAGCCTTTCATTTTACATTATAGGTACGTGTACAATATGAGAGACCAATTTATTGTGGCACACACAGCATGGAGGACACAATTAGCATGTATCCTCCAACCTCTTCATTAGAGGTAGCCTCCAAAACTGTGAGACAGGTACCATCCTTAGCATTCTGGAGCCCTTTTCATATATGACTTGGTATTCCACCTTAATATCGTGCTACCAAAATATTGTGGCCAAAATATAGATGACCAAAATATCAACCAAGGAACCGTGTATAGGTAAGGCTAGATTTACTAATCTTAGCTCAACATCTATGTATAAAATAACACAGATAATAACTGTACCAAAACCCCCTGTAGTGCTTTAACTAACAAATCCTGTGAGTATATTATGGGAATGCATTCAATTTCAGAACTTTCATAAATACATGTGATCCATCATTCAAGGCTGCTGGTAGGGAACTGGCGAATTGGAGTGTAAGGCTTTTGAGAGGGAAGAGAACACAGACTTGATGTGAGCTGTGGGATTTGTGGACATTTCATTGTGGGGAAAACACTGATTCACTCTCGATGTCAGTGTTTGCCCTGCTGTGATTGCCACTTTCTTCCCTATTTTAATGGGGACGC
Source organism: Triturus cristatus (assembly GCF_964204655.1). Lineage (NCBI taxonomy): Eukaryota > Metazoa > Chordata > Amphibia > Caudata > Salamandridae > Triturus > Triturus cristatus. The sequence goes on along the minus strand of NC_140593.1, from coordinate 607,983,337 downwards.
TCATGCCCCGCTCCCCTTCCTACCCTGCGGGGAGTTTTTATCTTAGCCTTATTAGCTTGCCTCTATAAGCAAGATCCTTCTGAGAGGAAATACTAGTGAATATAAATGATCTCAGACAGGTTAGTTAAAATAATTCAAATATAATAAGAAAAATATCACAGATATTTAGATTAAAGTGTAGGGGTAAAAGTAAAACATTATCAATATAATCCTCTTGGAACTGTAAAGCAATGAGAAAAATTGACAAAGTGTTCTTCATGTGTTGACTGGAATAAAGTCACTTCTGATGGATCACTCAAGAGTTTAAGCGCCTGGATATAAGTTTGTTGTTGGTCCCAATAAAAACTTTTCATTCTGAGACTTTGAAACATTTCTGTGTATAAATTCCTCCTCCATTGCAAACCTGAATATTGTGTCTCACAAGAATATGATGATCAGGTGGAAGAAGGCAACATGCATTCCGAGTATAATATGCAGAGAAATGTTCTTTCTTTCCATTCCTACAAAAAAATCGCAGCCCTTTCATTCCCAAGTAATTTCTAGCTACATGATGCACTTTCCAAACTATCCCATAGTTTCGTGCACCAGTAAAACATGAAAAATGCAGAATCCTTGGCTCTGTGGTGCAAATATCTTGGTGCCTCCTCTCCACCACAGGGATATCAGGAAGGTGTTGGATGTTCCTTCTCTCTTTTACTGGTGCAGGCAGCTGAACTGAAAATTGTTAACAATGAGATGCCCGCATTCCAACCTAGTACTTTTGCAGTGAGAAAATAGGACACAAGTTGTTAACAAATAGAACTACTTTTGTTCAGCTATGTCATGTCACTTGGCTGCCATTTTAGCATCTGTCACACCATGCTTTTTGTAAAGTCAGCTACTACAGTTGCTCACAAACATATCATTTAGAGATGTGGACATTCTATATGTGATTGAGGGATCACCTCTAATTTTGTTAACTAAGGTCTCCTCACACTTCAGAATATTCCAATTCTTACTCAAAATATTGCATATATGTGTAGATTCACAGTTACATACTATTGTCCATGCCAGGATATAGTGTACTACATGCAGCAATCATTCTAACTGTCTCAAATGGCGTATCCCCTATTGGGAAATTCCTTAGAGATAGAAGGAATGGTAATATGGAGAAGGTGTGTGAGGAAGAAAAGTATAATGTGTGCAAGATTTAATGAGAGGATACCTCAGAAATGTTATCATGAAAGCAATATTTTGGGTAGATGAAGGTAAAAGAGATTTCTTATTAGCACCTAAGAAACAGGATTTGAGGAGGGTGGTAGTTCTGATATTGTTGGGTTCATAACAACATAGAACTGTGAATCTACATATGTATGTAATATTTTGTGTAACAATTGCATGTACACCTATTGTAGGTGGATTATAATTACCAACCTGTTCTACCCGCCATTTGTTGATGTGTAAATCATGTTAATAATGTGCAACATAATCTTAACCCTATGTATTGTTTCTTTTTTCAATTACAGGACGATGCATGTTGTATTGTTGAAAGTTGTGAAGTAACATTATGATATGACACAAAGACCAACTAGAGTGCTATAAGATAATATTGAAGAATTGCTTACCTATGTGTGGTGTAGTATTGATGTAAATATGTGCCCACCTGGGCATCATGGAGGTCTTCATATACTGCCATTGAAGACTTTGGGCCTAATTATGGTGTCGGTCGGAAAGCCTTGGACCGCTGGTCAGAAGCTTTCCAACCACCGTTGGAGGCTTTCCAACTCTCACAGTAGATTTATGGTCCGACCGCTGAATTACAATGTCGGCGGTTGGAATGTAAACCGGTCAGTCATTCCGATGCTGTTCCGATGGGCTAACGGAGTGCGCTGGGCGGTCGGAACTGCACCGTAATCCCCTATGGATGGCGTTTCCGTTGTCAGGATTACGATGTTCGTTACAGACAGCCTTTCCATGCCGGCCTTTCTGACGTGGAAAGGCTGTCAGAAAGCAATTTTGGAGGCCCCTAGCCTGGCCCTCTTGCCTCCATGGCCTATGGTTGTGGACCGAGGGGGTACATTGGGTGCCCCCCTGTAAATCCTTGCACCATGTGGCAGGCACCGTGTGGTGCATGCCACAGGGTGCAGGGATTAACGAAGACTCCCTTTTTTCTATGGGAGCTTGTACTACGGCCGATTTTGACTGCTGCACAGGCTCCCAGAGAAAAAAAGGAGTGTGGGGCCGCACCATGTGCAGTTGCATCATAAGCTGGCAGTCGAAACCCCTGACCTATGGTCAGTCAGTTTCCATACCATGGCGGTGTCAGTCGGAGGCAACTCCGACTGACATCGTAATCAGGCCCTTTATATTGATCTACAGTTGGTGAGCACTTGGCCTACATGGAAGTTTAAGTGTTGATTATTAATTTAGACTGAGACACAGCTGGAGTGATTTGGGCCTGATTTAATTTTTAATGTATTTTCCGTTGGCCTGGCAGAGAATTTAACATCTGCCAGGTTGAGACAACTCAGCCTGACAAATTTAGAAATAATGCTGAGCTGGTAGTCATTTCTAAAGTAATGGCAGGAACGGCCATCACAACGGTTCCCGCCAATGCTGTTTGCAGTATGGTGCAGGGCTCCGTCAACATGACAGAGCCCTGCACCGAACTGTTTTCGTTTTTATTTCCAAAAAGAAAATCTCATTTCAGGATTTTCTTTTTGAAAATAAAAAATAAAATGCTCCACTCTCCATAGGAGTGCTCATCCATAGCCACAGGAGAATTTAGTAGTTTTCACTGCCACTCACTACCAGGTCTGACTCTGATAGTCCTCACTTCGTAGAACCATCGGAGTGGTTTAATCATGATTGAAATGGAGTAGACCCTGCCGTGATTAAACCTAAGGTCCGTCCGCATCAAAATTTGGTGTGTGGATCATTATACTGGCAGTATAAATACTCAAACGCCACTGTGACGGAGTATCTAAACCACCAAGATACAAATTGGGCCCTATGTTCTGTAATACTATCATGTCTTGAGAAAGACCTGCTTAGATAGGAACGCATGGACGAGACAACATGCCCTAAATACATTGTTTTATCTGTATGGTCCTGCAGTGTCTGCTCCTCTATGTTGCAAAACGATTGTTTATATATTTATATGTTACATGTACAGTTTTAAATATTGAATATAATTATTGATCAATATTATTTTGAAATTAAACAATAAACATAATTTAAAAAAAATTATACAACTATAATTTTATTTTTAAAATTAAAAATAATTTAAACTAATTGAACACATAACTTTTATCAACTTTACTACAAAATACTAAAAATACATTTTTTGTGGGGTCGGATTCTTAATTATTGTTTAAAATGATTATATTCACATTTAATTTAATAAGAAACTTTGCTGTTACATTTTTTTTTATTGGTGCTAAGATAACAAAACAATATTTTACATTCATTTACATTGATATTATGTACGAAATCATTGTTCTTTTTGCTAAAGAATAACTAAGTTTAATTATTTTTCCAGTACTTTGTCATGTGATAATCTATACCCTGATGGGGAGATCCCTACCACCGTGTGCAAAGTTACTAGTCGTAATTTTAAACTTCAGAATCCTGTTATGGGAGGGTCCTCCCTTCGGTTTGAGGGATTAGGGGCATGTATACTCTTAGACAAGGGTGCAGCCAACGAATTAAAAGTGTTGATGCTACCAATCAAGCACCGCAAGTGAGCCGAACCGTCCCTCAAACAGCTTCCCTGTCTCTTCCATCCATGCTTATCTCCATTGATTCTTTCACCCTTCCATCTGCTGATATACACAATTTCACCTTTACATTTTGTCATCCATTCATTCTTTCATCCATCATTCAATCTATTCCCATTCCATTCATTCTTCCATTCATTGACCCAATCTGCCATCCAGCCATCCACTCTGACATCCATCCACCCATGCATCCGCACTGCCATCCATCCATCCATCCACTCTGCCATCCTTCTACTCTGCCATCTATCCATTCTCTTTGGCCTTCATCCATCCAACCATCGACTCTATCCTCTGTCCACTCTGCCGTTCATCCAGCAATCTACTCATTCTACTGTTAATCCATTCATCCACTCTGCAATCCATCAATCCATTCTGCCATCTATCCATTCACCCTGTCATTCATCCACTCATCCATCCATCCATCTATCCATCATCCATCCACTTGTCCATTCATCTGTTCATCAACTCTTCCATCCATCCAGCCATCAATCCATCCACTCTGTTATCCAACCATCCATTCATTCACTTTGTCATGCATCAATGCACTTTGCCGTCATCCATCTATCCACCCATCCATCCACTTACCATCCATCCATTCACCTTGCCATCCATCTATTTATCCATCCATCCATCCACCCATCCATCCACTCTACCATCCATCCACCCTGCCATCCATCCGTCTATCATCCATCCACTCTGCCATCCATTTACTCATCTTTTCACCAACTCATCCATCCCTCCCTATACTCTGCCATCCTGTCACCTGTCCATCCACTATCCATCCATTTCTTTACTGTGCCATCCTATCTATCCACCTATCCATTTAATCATCCATCCACTCACTCATTCATTCACATACTTATTCATCCACTCACTCACCCACTCATTCATTCATACTTCCTTAATTTCACCATTCTCTCCAATATTCTTTCTTTGTTTCCATGTTCTATTTACTCAGCTGTTTTTTTTCCTTGCTCCTACTACTTTTCTGTATTCCAGCGTTAATGAGGAGCTTTTGTCTGCTGAGGTGCAGACAGAAGAGGCCTGTAGAGGACCCCACTCCTGCTGTAGCTGCTAAAGTGGGAGGTTCTGGACGCCCCTGCTCTTAGAAGGGTTTCTAAATTCAGAAATAGTGATAGTAAAAAAGTTTAGAGATTCATGTAGGTAGTACTAAATATTCACATGAGTAAATATACTCAAGCATATTTACATTTATGAATAGGGCACATACGTTTTAATTTGAAGTTCTTGGATAAGTTCTGAGACCTCAGTACATTATATTTACTTCAATTCTGTGCTGCCTATACTTTACACAACAGTCTTTCTCGTTTCTGTACTTTATCCTGTTTTAGTGCATGTGGCTATTTCTATATTGATGACCCCGAATATGAATAGATGGTGCAATTACTGGATGACTGCCTCGTGGAATTATGTGTTTAACATCTATAAAGATTTGTTATTGTTAATGGATTGGTAATATGTTCTTTTTAGCCCTTCAATGATACTGGAGGGAGTCCATTTTGGGTGGAGTTGTGCATTATGAATGTTTTTTGGATTGTATATATATATGTATATTTTGTTGTTGAAGATATCCTTAATCAGCACCTCTGATTATTTTATACATAGTATTTGTGCATCTGAGGTTTTTCTTTTAAAATAGTTTGAAAGACAAGGTTCTTCTCCTTTGTCTTATTTGATATGTGCACGTTGGTAACAGATGGAAAAATAGCATTTGATATGATATGAGGGGTATTTATAAATCTCACAGCTACTCAGAGAGAGTGTCCCGGAGCTAGATAACCTCAGAACTAGTCTGCTGCTATCACAAGGGGGAGGGGCAAACTTAGGATAAGTGTCTGAAGAGCTAGGTTTTAAGTGCCACATTACTTGGATTTTTGATTAGATGACCCTGTAGAATATTTGTCTATAGTTCATATTTTGAGATATGTGCATAAGTTCTGTTACTGTGATGTTTTCTTCTCCATAATCTTCAGGTTTTGTAGAACATGTTTTTTAATCTTAGTGTTTTCTAACTGAAGCCAAAACAAGTAATAAATGTGGAGAAAGAATATGTGAGGGTTTTAAAGTTTTAATTAGGAGCCTAGTATTGGTATTACCAAATGATGGGTTTGCTGAGTAACACATGTGCCCAGTTTTGATTCCACATCATGCCTCTTTTTTCCACCACCCTCAGAACCCTTTGAACAGATGGGAAAAGTGGGCAATTATCTGGGACCCCGACCTTCTAATTGACCCCCTGGTAGAAATATTAGGACAGTTCGAAGTTCCAAAGAGATAACTATGGGCATAAAAACAGATTTCTTTGATCCAACAACTGGGCATGTGCTTTACAGAAGCATAATGTGTATACAAAGCCTATCCAACCTTTAGTTTCATGCTGTCAGGCAGGTGGTGCCAATTACATTAACAAATGTTCAATCTCATGATTTTCTGTACATCACCTCACATCTTCTAACTTCATCACTCTCTCTTTACCTCTCTTTCTCCCGGCCTATCTTTCCCTCTCTATGCACTGTTCCTACCTCCGTTCTCTCTAGCTCAGTTCACTCTTCCCCACCTTTCTCTCAATACATCTCTAGCTACACTATCTCTCTCTCTCTCCTTCACAGCCACACTATCTGTGACTATGTCTACATCTCTATTTCTCTGTTTCTATCCAAATTCTCTCTCTTTATGTCTCCACTCTCTCTGCTGTTTTCATCTAACGCCCAAATCTCTCTTCCCTCTACTGAAATGTAATAATGTGATGTAATGCAGATCGGAATGTGAAGGGAAATTGTATAGTTGATTTATTAGGGGTTTTAGAATGTACACTGATTAATTGTTGAAGCCAGGTCAAGAGGCAAGCAGCGTTAGCCTGTGTGCTGAAAAAATACCTAAAAGGTCTTACCCAAACTCCTTTATTTTTTCACCAATCTCCCCCTCCCATTCAACACTAGTTTCAGGCGAAGATTACGTTGATTTCAATTGCATGGGTTGGGAAACGGCCCAGAGTCTCCTGGGAAATCCTAACTCTAACCCTTTGAGCAGGGGGTCTGGGCGTGACAGAGTTTGACCTATACTGTTGCTGCGCCCAGGCTCAGTTTGGTTTTCACTGGGCGTTTCCAACAAAGTTCATGGCACACACTGCACCTGAACATGATCAAGCAGCACCGTGCCTGCTACACATGGTCTTATATAGGGTGTAGCCACGGCCGAATGCTGAGATAGACACGTGGGGTGTACATTGTGGGCGTGGCACGAACGGCACCACAGGGCGCGCTTGGAGAGAATGTACACCCCCACTGTCCCTCCGCCCCGAGATCCTGCGTTGCCTTTCCTGGTGGAGACCGACCCCTGCGTGAGGCTGCGGAAACTCTGGCTCAACAAAATGGGCAATGCGTTTCCCGAAAGGACTTTCATAGAGCTCCATCAGGTTCGGGAGGGAGAGGACCTGAAGGTTCTGGAAAAAATTACCTATTACCAGCTGCGTGCGGCACTGCATGCTCCTTTCGCCCCCTTCCCAGCTGCGCCACCCACGTTCCACAAACTCGAGCATTTTTTAAAAGCCCCTTCCTCACGCAAGGGGGGTTTGGGGCGCAGACGAGCACCGCGAGGTCTGCCCCCCGGGCAGATTGGAAGGGGAGGGGCTGGCCGAGTAGCAGACATTTTGTGGGACTTTGGGCTACATTGTTATTAGCCCAATTGTAGCCCAATATTAAGTTATACCCCAAGGGTTATATTATGGGTTTTCGCGCCTCACCAGCCACCATTTTAGGTTTGGTGACCTGGTGGCTGGGAGCGCTGGTGTATTAGCTTTTTTCTGGCTTTGGCTGGTTGTTTTGGTGAGGTTTAGCGTAGTTTGCAGGTGGTGTGAGGAAAGGTTGATAATGGCCTGTGAGGATTATCGGGTGTTGGAGGCTATAAGGCCCCTGAGTGAGGCCGGCCGGCTGGACTTAATTATGCCTGAGGCCTCAGGTGGCGCGCGCCCGGAGAGGCGCGCATCAGCAGGGGTGGTGGCCATCGCGGCTTGCTCGTCCCCCCGGAAGGCGGAAAAGAAGAGGATGAGTACTGGGGACCGCTCTGAGGGCAGGGGCGTGGTCCCGTCTGGGGCTTTGGCGCCTCTAGGGAGTGGGGGGGCGTTTGCAGCATCACCTGCGAAGGGTAGAAGGGCCCGGCGGGGAAGTGCTCTTCGCGTCTTACCGCCGCGGTCACAAGAATCAAGGGGCCGCTCCTATGTCAGGAGAGCGGCCCCGCATAATAAGGGACTTTTCGGGGTGGTCCGAGGTTTTGGCGGTGGCTCGCAGAGGCAGGAGCGGTTCTGGGTGAGGTGGGCGGGTGAGCGGAGGCGCCGGGGGAGAGCGGGAGCACCAGGGAGTGGAAGCTGGGACACATGAGGCTCCCGTGCAGGCGTATGAGCAGCCAGGAGACGGTCTCGGGGGGAAGAGGGCCCTGAAAGGCCTGTGATCTTTGAAGGGTGGGGACTTGTAGGCCGAGACAGTTATAGTGTCTGGGGGCTCTAGGATAGAGGTGGTGGGCGGGGTAGAGGTATGTGGGGGCTTGGGGGTAACTCTGGGTTGGAGAAAGGGGTCAGGGGTTGGGGCAGTGGTGAATGGGAGGTTGACGAAAGGGTGGTTCCCCCCCTTGTTTGAATCCGAGGGCAGTGAGAGGGATGGGGAGGACTGGATATTTTCTCCTCGTGGTGGAGGAAGTGCGGGAGCCACGGGTGGGGGTTCAGCAGGTGGGGTGCCACGCAGGGGATGATTTGGGGGACAGGATAAAGGGTTTTCGGAAGGGGGAGCCAGTGGGGGGGACGAGGGGGGTGTCGAGGGGCTGGGTTTGGTTGTTGAGGACGGGAGGAGTTGGGCTGGGGTGCGGGGTGTAGCTGGTTTTGAGTGAAGTGTCGGGGAGGGGGATTAAGGGGAGAGTGGGGAGGTGGTGGATCTGACCATGGTGGGGCGGGCGTGGGTGGCCAGTACTTTAGGGGCGGGCAGGAAGAGGAGCTGGGATGGGGGAGGGGAGAGGTAGGCCCAGCACACCAGACCATGTCTTTCTTTTTCAGGCGGTGGAGCAGCGTGGGGAGCCAGACTTGGTAGGGCTGGGAGCGGCCCGGTGGTGCCAAGGAGAAGGGAGGGGGCAGCCTCGCGCGGCATGCGCAGTACCGGTGGGGGATCAAAAGGGGCTTACTGGGACTACAACAAGGGATTGTGCACTCGGCAGTACTGCAGGTTTAGGCATGACTGCTCGAGTTGCGGAGGCAGACATGCATTGGTTAATTATTTTGGGGGAGGGCAGTGGCAACAACAGGGAACTTGCAGTGGCGGTCAGGGGGGTTTAGGACGGGGGACAGCCTAGGACTAGAAGGTGGGCAGACAATTTAAAGTCAGCAAAAGAGCACCCGGATATAGTATGGGGAAAACTGGATAAAGAGGTGCGTGAGGGCCGCATGGCGGGACCCTTTGAGGATTGGCCTCCCAGAAATTTGATTGTGTCACCCATGGCAATGGTGCAGTTCCGCCTAATACAACATTTGTCGTGGCCCATAGGGGGCTCGGTGAATGATTGCATCGACGAAAGTGAGGACACGGTGTCCTATTCATCAGTTGACGGGGCCATGTCACTGGTAGTGACCGCGGGCGCAATGGCGATGATGGCAAAGTGCAACATAAAGTCGGCCTTCCGGTTGTTTCCAGTCCATTCAGATGATTGGGATCTTCTGGGAATCCATTTCAATGGTAAATGGTACGTGGACAAAGCATTACTGATGGGCTTTTCAATGTTTTGCACACTTTTTGAATGCTTCAGCATGTTCCTGCAATGGTTGTTTTCGGAATGGACGGGTCACTAAGGAGTAACATACTACCGGGATGACTTTTTCTTTGTGGGCACCTCAGGCTCCACGGACTGCCAGAAGGCGCTGGACAGTTTCACTGAGATCATGAGGTAACTGGGCGTGCCGTTGGCACCGGCAAAAACTATGGGGCATTGAGTTGGACTCTCAATTGATGGAGGCACGCCTTCTGGCGGATAAAAAGCAGCAAATGTTGGGGCTGCTGGCGACAATGTTGTCGAAAAACAAGGTCACTGTGCAGGAGATTCAGGTGCTATTGGACCACCTTAACTTTGCTTGTAGAGTGGTGAGAGTAGGGAGTACGTTTTGAAGGCGACTGGGCAGGGCACTGGCAAGACAGAGACCTCCTCATCATCATGTGCGTCTATCTGCGGGGGTGAGAGAAGACTTGCGAATGTGGCAGTTTTTATTACATAACTTCAATGGCATCCCCTTGATGCGGGAGGGTGGCATGGTTGGGGATGTACAAATGTTTTCTGATGCGGCAGGCAGCAAGGGATTTGGACTTTACTGGCAAGGGAAATGGTTTGCGGAGCAGTGGCCTCCAGAGTGGGTGGGGGGAGCAGGAGCATAGCCTTTTTGGAATTCTTCCCTGTCGTGGTTGCGGTCACTTTATGGGGAGAGCAACTGGCACACAACAAGGTACCTTTCAGAATTGACAACATGGCGGTAGTAGAAATTGTGAACCGCCAGTCGGCCAGGGATGAACAAGTCTTGAAATTGCTGAGAGTGTTTGTGTTGGGCTGCTTACAGCATGATATTGCCTTTCACACAGTGCAGGTGTGGACAATGACATAGTGGATGCTTTGTCTCATTCACAGTGGGGGAGATTCCGTGGGCTAGCCAAGGCGCGGACAGGACCCCGACCAGCATGCCGCAGCATTTGTGGTACGTAGGCAACACAGGATGTGGCAGCTGGTTTTAGGGTCTCTTGCGCAATCCACAATCACAGCGTACAGAACAGCATGGGAGGAATTTTTTCAGGTGCTAAGCGGCGGGACTTACCAGCGCTCCGAAGGGAAGATGCGATTCAGTGTATTCTGGATCAGATTGGCAGGGGACTTTCTAGGGTTACAATCGCGGGCAAACTGGCAGGGATTGCCTTTGTGGGAAAATTGTTGTGGGGTTATGCGCCATCCGCTGGAGAAATCGGGACGCGGATGTTGGAAGGGTGGTCCCGGGAATGTGGCCGTGCATCCAGGGTAAGGAACTGTCTTGAGATCTGTTGTTAAGGCATATTCAGATTTTGCCTGGAGTATTTACAGACCACTATGAGGTTTGTCTTTTCTCCACTCTGATGTCGTGGATGTTTTTTGGGGCTTTTCAGGTCTCTGAAATGTTAGGGTCGAGACCTGGGGAGGGGCTGTTATGGAGCGAGGAGTCCCCTTTCTGGGATAGGATCTGCATTTGGCTGCGGAAATCAAACACAGATCAGAGGGGAGGGGGTAAATGGGTGTCACTGCAAGCTGACAAACCACAGCTGACTTGCCTGTGCAGGTGGGGAGCGCGGTGGAGGTCAGTGGCCCCCGCGGGTTTAGTTTTTATGCATACAAACGGGCGGAGTGCGAAAGCTTCCCAGCTTTTAGCGGTGTTGAGGAAAGCACTGGCCTGGCTGGGGATTGAAGGGAAAGGTTTTGGGACGCATTTGTTTAGGTTGGGGCAGCGTCAAAAGCGAGCAACCAGGGTTGGGGGCGAGGGGACATCATGAAGTTGGGTTGATGGTCCTCTGATTGCTAACAGCGTTATGTGCGCAGCGCATCCGGGGTGTTGTAGCGCGGTTATGTTGTTTTCCCATTGTTCATTCATGTTTCTCGTTTCAGGTTCGGTGATGGGTCCCCTCGCCAGGGAGATGTCTATATGGATTGTGGGACATTTCTTTGTGAAGTGGGCACAGGTCCAGGCCCGCTCCAGTTAATTTGGGGAGAAACTTGGTTTTAGTAAAGATCTGTTTAAAGTTTCTTGGAGGGGAAAGGGGGGTATGTGATGGAAGGAGTTGCTACAGAATTAATTTTAAATGGGATTTTGGTGGCTGGTAGGTGCCCCCACCTGCTGGTCATTCATCTCGGGGAGAATGACATGGTGAAGGAAACTGGTTTGGCATTAATGAGACACATGAAGCGTGATTTGGCTTTGGTAAGGCAACAGTGGTCCAGTTTGCCGTCGTATGGACAGAATTTGTTCCTCATAGGGTCTGGAGAGGAGCGGTAAATCCGGCAGCGGTAGATAGGGCCAAGAGAAAGCTCAAAACTGAGATGGTGCATTTTTGTCAGCACCTGGGTTTCGCTAGGATCGGTCACAGGAACATTAAGTATGACACACCGGATTTTTTCAGAGGGGATGGGGTTCATTTATCTAGGTTAAGCATGGACTTGTACTTACTAGAAATTAGGGAAGCCTTGGCCAGGTTGCTGAATGTGCAACGGCGATAAAGGTTCAGATCTAGGAGGTGGGGGCAGGAAAATGGGGAGGCGGCGTTTCCGCCTACACTCCCGCCTTTTCCTGGGTGGCGGGGTTGTTAAAAGTTGGCCAAGATTGGCTGCAGTTTTTAGTTAAGTGTTGGTAGTTTGTGAGCAGGGGCAGGGAAGGGGTAACCAGGTAGGCTAAGTTTAGACTAGAGGTTTGTTAGTTACAGTTGCACAAAGGCAGGTAGGGGTTTGGGTCATTGGAGGATAGGATTTGTAAATTCAATATTGTGTAAGATTGGGTAATATGGTTGTTATGTAATGTTATTTTGTATTTGGCAGGGTGGGGGATTTATGTGGGGATCGTAGAGGTGGGGGGAGCAAAGGGACAGGTAATCTATGTAGAGTGAGGCTTTAGTTTTGTAAGGCAGTTGCCAGTGTTAATAAAGTGTGATATGCACCTGTTTCAATAAAGCGGCCTTTTACACACACAAAAATTGGTCTCGGATTGGCTTGCCCCCCTGCCTCCCAAGGAGGGTTTGGGGGGCAGCCGAGCACCACGAGGTCTGCCCCCCAGGCAGATTGGGAGGGGGAGGGGCTGGCCGAGTAGCGGCCATTTTGTGAGACTTTGGGCTACATTGGGATTAGCCCAATTGTAGCCCAATATTAAGTTGTAGCCCAAGGGTTATATTATGGGTTTTCGCGCCTCACCAGCCACCATTTTAGATTTGGTGACCTGGTGGCTGGGAGCGCTGGTGTATTAGTTTTTTTCCCCTCCCTCCCTCCCTCGTTTTCGGGGTTTGGGGGTATTGTTTCCCCTCTTTTGGTTTTTTATCAGGGGCGTTTATTGGAACAGGTGCATAGGGGTTTTTGGCTAAGTTGTACAGTCGTCGCTTGGAACAGGTGCTGGCGGGGTTGTTGAAAGTTGGCCAAGATTGGCTGAAGTTTTTAGTTAAGTGTTAGTAGTTTGTGAGCTGGGGCTAGGAAGGGGTAACCAGGTAGGCTAAGTTTAGACTAGAGGTTTGTTAGTTACAGTTGCACAAAGGCAGGTATATTGTGTAAGATTGTGTAATATGGTTGTTATGTAATGTTATTTTGTATTTGGCAGGGTGGGGGATTTATGTGGGGATCGTAGGGGTGGGGGGGGGGGGACAAGGGGACAGGTAATCTATGTATAGTGGGGTTTTAGTTTTGTAAGGCAGTTGCCAGTGTTAATAAAGTGTGATATGCACCTGTTTTAATAAAGCGGCCTTTTAAACACACAAAAATTGGTCTCGGATTGGTTTGCCCCCCTCCCTCCCAAACTGATCACGCAATTATACTCAGACATGCAGCGCACAGTGCCCATCTGTACCCTGAGGGCCCAGAGGGAGTGAGAAGCCTCACTTGGCACATCGATCACGCCCGAACAGTGAACCTTCTGCTGCGCTCAGGCACGAGCCCTGTCCCCAAATTACCAGCTCCGCCACATACATTTAAAATTTCTACACAGACTGTACAGATCACCTGAATGGCTCAACAGGATCGGCCTCATCGATGAGGAGTGCTACCAGCGCTGTGGATTCCCCGACGCGTCTTTCCTACATCTCACCTGGGAATGTCCTAATATCCAGCAATACAGGGTAACTGTTTTTGTGACAATTGATGTAATGCTCGACTTGTGCTTAGAACGCTCCCCTTTGACCGAGCTACTCGGATACGTGAAATACATGCCGACGGGCAGCAGGAAATTGGCGGCTATGCTCCTGCTACTTGCAAGAGTCCCACATAGGGAGGAGTGGCTCAGAGATACGGCATTCTTCCAGGGGCAGCTGTCAGCTTACTGGGATCTTATGCCCTCCCAGGCCCGGCCTAGGAACATATGGGACCCACTACAGGCCTAACTGCGGTCATGCGCAGCAGATGAGGACCCCTCAAATTCGCACTCCCCTGGTGAAACAGCATGATAGAGCATATAGCTCAAACAACGCATCAACTGATCATACACACTCATCTAGCACAACCTACGGTGGCCGCCCCCTCCCCCCCATTCCCCTCCCCTTCCCCCTGATGTCCCGTACCTTTCCCTCACTTCTCCCTGGTTATAATGTAGAACGTTTCTAAGGATCACCTTGTAATTTAGCACACTACAATTCACCAGCACTAGGCAGTCTTTTACTTCTGGGAATGGAAAGACACAGACTGTAACACATATTGGGGCATATTAACAACAAGTTGCGGTGAACATCGCAAAGCGCGCTTAGCGCTATTTCACACATCGCCGGCAATCGCTGGGTTTCAACGCCGATATAGCGCATAATTATCAAGGCTTATCTCCGAGGCGATATGAAACCCAGCAATAGCGGCGAAAAGCACCAGTATCGCCTGAAAAGAAGAGATAAAATGCAGGAGATAAGGAGATCCTTGCTGATACGCCCCAGTGACCTTAACCATACAATCCACCTCCCACTAAGTAGATAGCGTAGTCGACTTTTAAGCAGGTGTTAAGATCCTGCGATAAGGGGGCTTAGTGCGATTAATCTGGTCGCTAAGCTAGTCTGCTGCAGGCTTGTTAATCAAGCGAAGCCTTGTTAGCGACTATTTCCATGTAGTTTAGCTCCGGAACGCCTACTTTGCATGTCATTAGCGATGACATGCAGGGTGATAAGAAACCAGGAGCAAACTCATGGAAACTAGCGCTAACAAGGCTTAGCTCGAGCTTGCTGGTAGTGCGCTGTGAATATCGCCGCTTTTCTGGCTATAAAAGCCAGGAAAGCAGCGATATGGCCCTTGATGATATGCCTCCAAGTTTGCTTTTAAATGTGATCCTGGTCACCCACCCCAAGAGCCCAGAGAGATAAAGGGGCATATCAACAACAACCGGCGATAATTATCGCTCAGCGCTCTTAGCGTGAGGATAATTATCACCGGCTAGCGTGAATTTTTATCGCTGAGATAGCGTGCTATTAGCAACGCTTATCTCAATAGCGATAAAAATCTACACGCTAACAGGCTAACGTGAGATTATCGCTGGAAACCCAGCGATAATCACACGTTACCTTGTTGATAGGGACAGGCAAACTTAGCCATGATATCCTCCTTCAATAGGATATCATGGCTAAGTCAGAAAAATACCAGACGTAAAAAAGCAGCGTTAACCGCGGTTAGCGCTGCTTTTTTTGTCTCTAACAGGGTTAGCGACATTCTTGATGATAGGAGAAATGTCGCTTAGCGACATTTCTCCTATTATTTTACTCTGGAACGCCCCCTTTGCATCTCATTAGAGATGCAAGGGGAAGCGTAGAGTAAAAGGGTGCTAACATGCAAATTTGCGTGTTAGCACCCTGTTGTTGATAGGGCGCTAGTTTTATCTCTCCTTTTTTGGCTTTTAAAGCCAAAAAAGCAGAGATAAAGCCCTTGATATGCCCCATAGTGTGCATGTTATGCTTATTCATCGAGATGTATTCCTGATAATACTCAATAAACAGAATTAAAAAAAAAAAAACCATAAAAGGCAGTCTTGAGTCAGAGTTGTGTATCGTGAACTGTCCCACCGACCTCTCAACTTCATCTTTTTTTTACCCTCTATCTCGCTGTGACTCTCTCGAAAATAAGTTTTGGACTGCTCTGTGTCTTAAATCGTGGAAGAGGTGGAGCAGCGCTATTTTACCACCTTACAGAGCGGTACATTGCTGCTTGTCATGGGAACTTTATCGGCATGTGCTACTTCTGAGTGGAAATGTAGCGTATGTGACAAATCTAAAGAAAACAACAGGGGTAGAGTTTTTTTTAAACATAGCCAGAGAAATTTAAAATTCTAATAAAAGCAGTTCCGTGTAAATTGTTTAGTCTGGCAGCTCTACCCACTCTTTTCTCACTTCCTTATAGTTATTTGTAAACTGCGGGCCACATATAACGCAGCAAGCAGATTCTACTTAAAAGAATATTCTGGATAGCACCCTGATTGTACTACAAACACATTTCATGAATAATTAGAATAAAACATGAAGTAACAATAAACATTCTGTGCGCATATAAATTTAAGACACCACACATAAGTGGCAGGTTCCACATACATTCTTTGAAATTCGCAGGAAAGTAGAGCCAGACGCCTGACAGGAACAGGAGTCATCGCGCAGTAACACCACGTTCCGTTTTGTTTTCTTCGGAATCTCATATCACTTGATCACTAGTTCTTCTGAAGTTGATAACGCCTGTGGGTGGGGCGTTTACATCCTGAGCGCCATATTCTCCTCAACGTCTTTCGGGGTAAAGGTTATTTATGTTTAACTTCATGCATATGCACTAAATGGAATTTCTGAGCCCCGGATTTCATCCCTATCACAGCCGGAGTACACCAGCATCAGCAATGAAATATGATAGAGTGTAGGCAGATGCGTGAAATTGACTGATACATGGGCTAGGGAAAGTGACTGACCTGCACACCTGGTTGGCCAATAGAAGGTGATCCTTTAATGTAGATTCCGGGTGCTTTCATGGAAGGTTTATTTTAGATCTCAGTTAAAATCAATCCTGTTATTAGACTAGACCCTAGAGGAATCAAAATGACAACTAATGGAAGCAGTTGGGGGCATATGTATCAACATCTCCATTTGCGATTCTCAAATAGCGATTTTTAAAGAATCGCTATTTGAGAATTGCAAAACGGGATGTATTTAAAAAATCGGAAAACTTTAGCGGTTTCTTAAAATTCCTTAATTGCGATTAGCAAATTGCGAAATCGCAATTAAGGAATACCTTCCCATTCATTTCTATGGGACAGGAGACCCATAGGAATGAATGGGAAGTAATTCTCAAATTGCGATTCGCAATTTGCTAATCGCAATTTGAGAATAATTTCAAAGGTGCAAGGGTGTCATGATGACACTCTGATGCACCCCTGAAATGAGCATGTGTGTGCATATGGCGCACATACATGCCCTAAGGGCATGTATGTGTGCCACGTAGCACTTTGTAAAATTACAAAAAGTGCATTTTTAACAGAAATCGCAAATTACCACCAACTAGAAGTTGGTGGTAATTTGCGATTTCTTAAGGATTATTCGCAATGCTTTGGTGCGTGGTACATATCATTTAAGAAATCGCAATTTGCGATTTCTTACATGCTTACGCAAACTTAAGAAATCGCTAAATTAGCGATTCCTTAAATTTGCAATGAGAATTTGCCTCATAATCCCGTTTTGCGAATTTTTAATCGCAAACGCTGTTTTTTGCAAATCGCAGCGTTTGCGATTAAAAATACGGTTGATACATATGCCCCTTGGTTACATGGTAAATAAACGTTTTTGGACATTTCCCCTTGCAAAAAAGGGGTTGCATTCAGGCTGGGGGAATGGAAAGACTCCATCTGCCAATCTGACGCACCACTGGTGGAAGCATGGATCATTGGGCTTTTCCACTCCTCACCCCCTCAGACACATGCAGGAGTTGGGATCCCAGCAAATTATGCAGCTCAAGGCACACGCCGCTTCTTACGCCCAGATAGGAGTAGGTACAGGCTTGAGCGAGAGTTGGGTGTAGTATATCAGCGCCTTCCTCATCGTGGGCCTGCACATACACACCTTACCCTCAGGTACAGGGCAGGGTGGAGGTATACCTTTAATACACGTGGGTCATGTCCCCCAGGGGAGGGGGGACCATCTCTGCATCCCGAAAAAGAGCCCAGCCCCAATCTCTAGGCCAGGTAGACCTCTCGCCTTCTGTCCCTCTCACTCTCTCTCCACTTCAAAGCTGTCATAGGTGGCAAGCCTATCCTAACGTGGTCTTCAACCATGCCCAATGTACTCTAGGTGCAAGGCCTTGTCACACCCTACACCACAATTCTGAGTGTCCCAGTGCTCTTTGGGTGCAGCGACTGGCCATCCCAGCACACTGAGTGTGGGGGGTTCTGTTACTTACAATTGCTGGCGAATTTGTAGTTAGTGTTCTGTCTCTACAGTTAAGGTTAACTCAGCACTCCAGATTTCACAGGCATGTTTTTTATCCCTGAAGAAAACCTGCCACAAATACCAGCAAGCACAGTGTAGCATATTCTTACTATGATGATAAAGCACCATATGTGTTACAAAAAACTCCTAATGGGCATGGACATTGGGAGTATTCAAGTAAACAAGTAGCACTGCAGAAGAAGGCCCTATGGTGTATTTGGCAGCACGGGGCAGGCCTTGGGCAGTAAACTTATGCATATCTCACCCCACTTTGTAAGACACACGAGGGACTACTCAAATATCGAAAACATCCTGCAATCCAACCCCGCGTGGCATAGCTTTTCTAGGAGGCATTCAAATACGCCCTTTGCTCTTCATAAGTCTGTCAATTTCATTTTTTTAAATTATTATATGCTATAGAATTACAATAACATGTACTAGCAAAAAATATTTCAAAAATTGAAACAAATGGTGACATATATGAACTCATTCAGGTATATGAAATAATGCAATTGCATCTGACTATGTAATAATAACATGTTTAGTAGCACTGGCAATAGATATTGTGCTAACGTGCAGTAGTTAGACCTGGACAGACACATAGGACATATGTCAGGTCCTGTGAAGGACCAGTGCAGAATTCACAGTGCTTGTTTGTAAGGTTCCATAAATTCAATCTTGAGTACTCTGAAACCTGATTATCACTGGGTTTAAAATGTATATAAAAACATAAAATCTACGTATCTAAATGTGCTTTAATATAAAATTGCATTCCATTAATAGGAATAGTACACAACAGCTCATCTTTTCAGGCTGTATACAATGAGTACAGTTGTTTTCATGACTATGGGCCCGATTACGATGAGGTATGAAATGGCTCCGACTTTCGGTCGGAGCCATTCTTACCGCATCATAATCTCCTGTTTGGAATAATTTCGGACCGACCCATTTTGAAGGAGTCAGTCTGAAATTATTCCAAACAAGAGTTCCGAAATTGGTTACAACGCCATTCAGAAGGCCTTCAGTAATCCCTCGGCTGGCTGTTTCCGGCTGGGGATAACGATGGCAGCTTCCCCCTGCCTTTCTGTGCCGGCCTTTCCAACACAGAAAGGCATTGGGGATCTGTCTTTGGGGGCCCCCAGCAGTGCCCCTATGGGTGCAAGTCTGCCAAATGGCGGCCTAGGGGGCACCTATGGTGCCCCCCTGTTGAGCCCTGCACCATGTGGCAGGCACCTTGAGGTGCCTGCCACAGGGTGCAGGGATGAACTGCACCTCTACTCTTTACCATGAGAGCACGCTTTTCATTCGGAATGCATGCTCTCATAGTAAAGAATAGGATTGCAACCAAACATGGTTTGGTCGCATCCTACTTCCTGGGCTGGAACCGATGACAGGAGGTCGTTCGGTTCCAGTTCCAAACCGATGTCTTACGTGCTCTCTTCCGTCCGACATCGGAATCGGGCCTATGTCTTTAACCACTTTTGTATGAGCACCGGGATATAAGATGAACTATGGAGTTGAGTTCTATTGGCAAACAGTTCATAACCTTTTTTTACAACTGAGTAAAATGAAGCATGGTGAGGGAATTAAATTAATTCCTTACGCACAATATATTTTAATGAATTACGATAATTATTTTACAAATAAAACTGCAAACCCCTTAATCTGTCCATATAAAGGATACCAACCATTCCAACTCCAGACTTAAGGCTTTCACAGAACATCTGTTTTATATCAGGATACTAGGAAAAAAAATGTGTTAGTCAGAGATCTTACATCATTCAGGTCCAGATAACAAAATACCTGGAAAGAAGTAATGCATCACATTTTACTTTTTCAAAGAGCTGAAAAATGGAGAAAGCCATTATTCACTGATATAGCTTTGGCAGCCTGTGTTTTAACATACTCATGCCAGGATGCTTGCTTCCGCTCCAGGGAGGACCTGTCGTGGTAATTCAGGCTGGACTGGTCCCATGGGGAGGAGGGTCAAGACTGATTTGCACATGGCTGGGTCCAAACTGGGGTGGCATGGCAAGCAAAAAAACGATGGAGTAAACCCAGATCTATGACTGGGGCTGAATGTTAGGTTTGTTCAGCATTCCGTCCATCAGCTGTTCTTTTGCTTTTCTCACAGTTGGGAATCAGGCATTCATTATCCTTGGTTCTTTGATACTATGAAAGGCTGTTAAAAAGAGTTCCACTAAACCCCCAGTGATCTCCAACCCTAAATCTCCAGCTTTTTCAAAAGAGGAAATGTGGTTCAAACCATCAGGGGCATTTTCACAAAAAAAGCAATAAAACTACACTTGAATTTATAAATCTATGTCTGAGAGTAGTTTTATTACTTTTTGAAAATCACAAATTTCCATTTGGAATTCATATTAAAAGCTGTGACTGGCACAGGTATCCTTATAGATTTTTGGTGAAAACCATGTGATTTCCTTTGGGATTTCAGTACCTGTGAATGATGTTCTCCATGTCAGAGAACTCCCCGCAGGGGGGATTGAATTTTTCATGCTAACTCACCTCTTGAACTCTTTTTTTCTCACGAAGAATGTATCTCCTTCTCGTACCCCTCCTTCCATCCTCTCGAATTTGAGGGTGATCCATTTCCCTTTCCACCTTGGAAAAGGATTTACGTCAGCACTTGGAAGGAGTACATTTCCAACCCTTTGCTAGCTGGGAAGTGAGAATGTTAGGAGTTTGCGAATGTCCATAAACTTACTAGCTTGTGGTAGTTCACCAACGTCCAAGGCTAACCACGCTTTGAAACACCGCTTGAGTAGGATTTATGTATGTGTAGATCTCTGCACTCATGGTGGAGAGCTCCAAAAAGTAAATGGGCTTACACCTTCCATTAATCCCTTTGTAAATCCCTGGTAGGTGTAAATGAGTTAAATATAGTTGCAAACTTAAGTTGCCTGAATTTACCTTTTTGAATAGGCCCCTGAATGCATAGCTTTACGTATGTTCCATTTTTAGTATATTTTGGAGTAGTGATGCTTTAGGGCCACCAAGATGAAATGTATCTTTAACAGTATATGTAGTCACATTTTGGGAATCAGGGTGCTGGATATATCACATTTTGCATCCACATTCAGAGGACACATTAACATTCCTGAATACCCAAATTTTACTTTGAATTAAATAGCCAACTGTGTCTGCGGCCATTCATATACAAGCAAGGTAGAACACTGTAAACAGATTTGCTTGTTATAATTAATTATATTTAAAATGTGCTTGCCATAAGAGTTTTTATTTCGCATTTCTTACATGATAAGACTATTATTGACAAACTTGTAAATTGTTTGGAACATTTTGAACTATGCTTTAAGATCCAAATATACTTACACCAATCACATATGTTGAAATATATTCTATAAGTGTTGAAAAAGGGTGTGGGCATTAAATTGGTTGGCAAATTACTTGCAGGTTGTTCTTTGGCTAAATGGGCAAGATAAATTTGGCAGGACTGTTCACTAAGTGGCTGTCTCTGTCCATCTCAGACTCTCATTCAGCAGCCACGGGATTCAAGACAGCTGAAGAGCCAGTGATCCATGTGAAACAGATCAGTGATAGCCCTCATTCAGAGAACTTGGTCATAAAACTACAAATATAGAGTTCATTATGAAAGCCAGCTGCTATTTTCAACTTATTCTGGAATGTACAGTGAGATAACTGAAGAACTGTATTCTTAGCCAGCAGGCCAATTTTTGCAAAAGTACTCATTCAGAAAATCTACAGGTAGCGTCAATGAGTGGATGACTGTATGCATGAGTGCATGGATTATGGGTGACTAAATTTATGGATGAATGGACGAGTGAATGCGTTGACAGGAACCTCCATTCAAACATTTATTGGCAGGTTCTTGCATTCACCCACTTGCCCTCCCAACTTACCACACACACAAGTTCACCAATCAATATAGAAGCATTTTCAGTGTCGAGCCAGACCTTTTACATTTGGCAGTCCTTATTAATTTTTGTTGTGTGCAGATTATTTTCCAATCGTTTACCTACCCTTTTCTTTGTGTGTCTGCATGCACTTCAACTTCTGGTCTGTGAATGAAAGAAAGAGCAGAAGAGAACAGGGTTTCTTGGTGGCACTCTAAGGCTCATGCTGTGAAGGTTCATGTTTACATTTTATTTGCTCCTAGCTACAATATGACTATTTGGTCTACATAATACCTTGAAATGTATGTTTTTTTCATTATTTTTAACACGTTTTACACACTTGTTCGTAAATAAATCGGTTTAAAAAAATTATCTGTAAAGCAGGTATGCATTTTAGGAGCCAGTGCCACATTAAAACCATTGTAGTCAGCTGTTTTTGGGCACTACACCACAAAATGCTCACAGGAGAACACCAAAGGGCCTAAAAGAGCCTAAAATGACTGTGTTGAGCCAGAGAAGACAGCACACACACCGCAATATTTCGTTGGCGTGCGGCTCATATAGTCCTTGAACAACTTGTGGGTTCTTACTTTTGTATGTTTTATTTTTTTCATTTTTCATTAAAAAATAAATAAAAAAGTTAAACGAAGCTTGCTTCTCCTCGTTTCGAACCTGCTGCATTGAATCCTAAAACTGATTCAATGTTATGGCCCTTTGAGGCCTTTAGGAGGGGTACATTTTCCGAATTAGTATTCCAGACGGGTTGCTTACCTAAACCTCCTTTCCTTGAGATAAACACAGCCACATGGAGCAATTCTGGGAAGCTATCTATTGTCTGACCGTGAACCCTTTCCTTTCTGTGGCACACACTCACACTGCCAACAAAGACATCTGTGGTTGGGCCTGCAATCTCAAGTGGGGCTCTCCATCCCTGCTGGTGGCTTCGAATACTCCATAAACAGCCAGTGGTTTACTGGGAGCTCAGCTGTGTTCTCACCCAGCCAGATGAAAACACGACTCCCTTTAATGTAGAAAATGGCTGCTTTTGTCAGCTGTTCGACATTACAAGGAAGAGTGGAAAACGTTTGGCAAGCGTGACCACCTTTGTTATAAATTAAAACACTGCGTGAATTACTCCGGGTTATTTCTGGTAAAGCCTTTAATCTCTTTTCTTGGAAGAAAAAAACAGGTCAGAAAGGCTGTTGGCAAAGCAATTGGATACCTTGAGTACAGTCTCAAGGTTTTTTTTGTTGGGGGGCGGGGGGGGGGGGGGGAGAGACAGATATTGGGGGCTCCTGTTTGGAACAACTTTCAATTTTATTACCCGTTTCCTGTTAATTCATGCCTGCATGAAGACAATTAAACTTTCAGAAATAGGCTCACACAAAAACAGTTGAAATATGTCTTTACCATGCGTTCAACTCATAGTTAGAACGCATTTACTTATGAAACGTGGCACACAACCAGTGTAATTATGAAACGTTTGTGTCACAAGAAGCTACTCCGCCTCAGGCTGTTGGTATCCAGTTTATTGGCATTCTCTGTAAGCCTAGGTCAAAATACACATAATTGATTCTAGTGAAGTATCCATCACGGGCCATGATCCTCGGAGCGTGTTTTTCAGAGGAAGGATTGTGGAAGATTAGCAATCCCTAGAAGGCAAAGCGTGCACGCGCACTGCACACGCAGCGCGTCATTTGGGGTGTGGCCTTGACAAGCACCTTTATTTCTCAACGCTGTCAACCAGGCATGTTTTACATACACTGAAATCTGCCATGAAAAACAGCCACCGTGCCATGATTATGTGGTTTAGACGGGTCCACAAACATTAATATATATTTTACACGCTCCTTAAATCAGGGTGAGGATGTGGCCTTGTGGCTAGAGCGGTCGACCTCAACACTGGAGAACCGGTTCGAGTCTCGGCAGGGACGCTCAACATCCTGTGATTCTGGGCAAATCACTTAATCTCCACCTGCCTAACACAAAATGAATGTGTCCTAATGTAAGCAAGTGGTGCTCATGTTAAGCACTCCAATACCTTTGGGTCAAGTTAACTCTATAGAAAAACTCACTTCCTTGGATATTTTTTTCCCCAGTGCTTCAATTGGTAAAAAATAAGCGCAGGTACTCATCAAATTTAACGTGGGGGCGGGGATTTGGGAGGGGCTAAGGACGTGGTTATTAGACAAGCATTTCATGCAGTCGCGGCTCCTCGTGGGAGTGCTGCGGGTCGGGGGAGGGGAAGGCTGAGGGGTAGTAAACTCCGGCATAAGGCCGAACGGAGTTCAGTTAATAAATAAATAAAATGAATTTCATTGCATGCGCTGCGTTGCATCGCTGCGTTGCAGCGCGCACAATGAAATTCGTTTTATTTATTTATTTATTAACTGAACTCTGTTCTGCCTTATGCCGGAGTTTACTACCCCCCGCCCTTCCCCTTCCCCGCCACACCGCCCCGCAGCACTCCCACGAGGAGCCGCGACTGATTTCATGTGAAGTTTTCTTGGAGTGCAACTGTCCACATAATACAGCAACATTTCTGCCATCCGTAGAGTACTCTTTTTGTCAATGTATGTACACAACTGTAACTTTAAAAGTAACTTTCAAATGTCATGTGTTTAGTTTGCCTCTACACATGACACATGAAAGATATTTGTATGCTCACATTATGCGCAATTATGGATTAGGAGATTGGCAGATATTACAAGCAATTGATAAATTGTCTCAATACAAGTTAGTATAAGGAGTGATAGTTCAGAGACACTAAGAGGCCTTACAAATTGGGTGGCAGGTTGGAGAATGTTGTTGATGAGTTCACTCTTCAATGACATTCTGAATGAGGTCAAGCAATTCTGCCTGAGTGGGGCAGGCAAAGCAGGCCCTGTGAGACCCAGGAGTTCGGAACTGTTTAGGATGTCCAATAGCTTTTGACGTCCCTAGTTACAGATTTGGCTCAGGTCTCAAGCTGAAGCCCTACTTACTGGCACATGATGCACACAGTCATGAGCATGGAAACATGGGCGCATCCCTACAGGCAGGTGCGAGTATGCTGAAGGGTCAGGGCAATGGTTCATTGAATGGAGCTTAGTACAGGACCAGCTGCTTTGAAGGTTGAAGCTGTTGTACAGTTCTTGACGAGTAAAAACTATTTGAAAAAGAGCTCAGATCCAAATACTGAACACTTAAATGTTATGTTAGAGTAGCCAGATGACTAAGGAAAAAACAGGGGCCTTCCCTGAAGACTTTCTTTGTGATGTGTTGCTACATGGTTTCCACATGGTTTCCTTTGCTTTTAAATGCAAAAAGAACAATTGATGTACAGAATGCAGAACAATGTCATACATTCACCCCAGTACAGAGATCTGGGCCTAAATCCATTGTTTTTTTTCTCACCATGCCATTCCAGTTTGGACCCAGCCATATGCAAATCAGTGTTGACCCTGCGCCCAATGGGAACAGTCCAGCCCGAACTGCCAGGCCAGGTCTTCCCTGGACTGGAAACAAACATCCAAGGACCGGTTTCGGGCTTTCAGCCCTCATCAGCCAGGATAGCTTGACTCCAGTGGCATGGAGAGCATAGGTCCCACGTCTGGGCATACCCGTCCCACTCTGGGTGACAAATGCAAAAAGAACAATTGATGGACAGAATGCAGAACAATGTCATATATTCACCCCAGTACAGAGATCTGGGCCTAAATCCATTGTTTTTTTGCTCACCATGCCATTCCAGTTTCGACCCAGCCATATGCAAATCAGTCTTGACCCTGCACCCAAAGGGAACAGTCCAGCCCAAATTGCCAGACCAGGTCTTCCCTGGACTGGAAACAAACATCCTAGGACCGGTTTCGGGCTTTCAGCCCTCATCAGCCAGGATAGCTTGACTCCAGTGGCATGGAGAGCACGAGACCCACGTCTGGGCATACCCGTCCTACTTGGGGTGACAAATGCAAAAAGAACATTTGATGGACAGAATGCAGAACAATGTCATACATTCACCCTAGTACAGAGATCTGGGCCTAAATCCATAGTGTTTTAGCTCACCATGCCATTTCAGTTTGGACCCAGCCATATGCAAATCAGTCTTGACCCTGCGCCCAATGGGAACAGTCCAGCCCAAACTGCCAGAAAAGGTCCTCCCAGGACTGGAAACAAACATCCTAGGACCGGTTTCGGGCTTTCAGCCCTCATCAGGCAGGATAGCTTGACTCCAGTGACATGGAGAGCACAGGACCCATGTCAGGGCATACCCGTCCCACTCGGGGTGACAAATGCAAAAAGAACATTTGATGGACAGAATGCAGAACAATGTCATACATTCACCCCAGTACAGAGATCTGGGTCTAAATCAATAGTTTTTTTGCTCACCATGCCATTCCAGGTTGGACCCAGCCATATGCAAATCAGTCTTGACCCTGCGCCCAATGGGAACAGACCAGCCCGAACTGCCAGGTCAGGTCCTCCCTGGACTGGAAACAAGCATCCAAGGACTGGTTTCGGGCTTTCAGCACTCATCAGCCAGGATAGCTGGACTCCAGTGGCATGGAGAGCACAGGACCCACGTCTGGGCATACCCGTCCCACTCGGGTGACAAAGGCAACAAGCATTTGCAATGCAATAGGTCTCGCAGTTAGGCGAGTTTAAGCTATTGGCATTGTAAATGACAATGCCTTTTATTCATGTTTTTAAAACGAAAAGAAAAATAAAAGGCATTGTTATTTGCAATGTCAATAGCTCAAACTTGCGAAAAATGCGAGACCTGTTGCATTGGAAATGCTTGTTTGAAGAGTTGTAGCCCACACCACGGACCTTGCAGCACTGGTGTGAGGAGGGATCCCCATGATGAAGCATGTCACCTTCGGGTGAGTGAGGGTTCTCGCAGTTAAAAATAAGGTCTTTCTTTACCCTTCCCTTTCAATTGATATTTTTTTTGAGCTGTAGTTGTTATTTAGTAAACACTTTGATGACATATGTCTTTCTAGAGAACGTATCTTTTGTGAGTTTCGACATTGATAGAGAGTGGTAGGCTCTCCGATAGGTATCATCTTTAGTGTGTATTTGTAGTGCATTAAAGAGGCTTGAGATGGATTCAAGACTACACAACCTTGGTCTTCGGTGACATTTAGTAGCGCCACTCTGGGCACCTGCACTCATTATTTTATTTTCCAAACTAAGCACTGCCCACAGGTACGTGTTTTGTTATGCTGGCTGATATAGCGTCTTCAACAATTACTACGGCACTGAAGCACTTTAATTTTCAGTTTTAAAGAAAATTTTATTGAGATTTAAATATAACAGAATTGTAATAAAACATCATGGCTAAATTCAATTACAAAAGAATATTGTCCTACGGGAGGGGAGGAAAGGAAGAGGTAAGGGAAGGGAACAAAAAGGAAAAAGAGATTGTCAAATATTAGAACAAAATAGAAATGCAAAAAGCATAATTATTATTACTGTATAAAACGCATGCATAGGAAGTATAAAAGTACAATTGGGTATAAAGAGACTTCTCTAGTCATAACATATGAAATAGTTAGAAATACAAACATTTTATATGTATAGATGCTTAAAATCAACAAAAATATGTTCAAGGAGGATTGGGAACTTCCTCCGTACGAGGATTGTGTAATGGTAGAGAACGTGCAGCTTCATTTAAAAAGTTTGTGATTGGTACCCATAATATATCGCGTTTAATAGCAAGGGTAATGGGATATACATAGGCCCTGTCTAATCTATGGTGGTAACAAACCCCATACCACCAAGCCTGAAAAGAAATATTTGAGGCATCCTTCCAAGACTTAGTGATTTGTTGAAACGCCACAGCTATAAGCAAGTCAATAATGGGAGTGTCTGTAGTGGAGAAAGACCATATGTCGGAAAGACTACCTAAGAAAATATGTGAAAGAGTAAAGGGGAAGTGTGTTGAAAAGATTTTATTGATCTGCCGCCACACGTCATTCCAGAATTTGTAAGTCACTGGGCATGTAAATAACATATGTTTAAGGTCTGCTAGTGGGGCTGAACACGTCCAACAGGTAGAAGGCACAGAAGGGTCAATCACGTTCAATTTAGCAGGAGTGATTAAAAGCCTATTATAGATAAAAAATAACGTCTGGGTTGTATTAGCTGCTCGAGACGACTTCCTTATTTTGATCCAAATTTTCTGCCACATGGTAGGAGAGAAAGAGTCCTCTAAGTCTGTCTCCCAATCAGACTCTACTTTGGATTTGCCCTGAGTAGCAGGAGTTTCTCTCAATTTTCTATAGATTTGGGAAGCAGAAGAAGAGGCAAGTAAACAAGGGAGAGGAAGAGGAGAAGGGTTAGTGTGAGTGGTAGATGAGGAAAGGGAATCATAGCTACTCTGTGCAGCCACACGTATGAGATTATATTTCGGTTCAAAGGAAACTGGTAAAGAAAAACGAGATTGAAGAGTACTAAAAGAGACACACGTACCTTCATGAAAAAGTTGATGAGTCCAGTTAAGACCAAGATCTCTCCAGTCCTTCCAAAAGAGCGTCCTATTTTTTAATTTAATAAGAGGATTATACCATAGGAGGGAATGCAAGAAACGTGAGCGATCATCAGAACCGTCCACAAAAAGAGGGGAAAACGTTTTCCGAGAATTTTTAAGAATGGGAAGGGAAAAGCCCTTAGGAATGTGGGACAATGATATAAATTCTTCAAAGGTGAAAGGATGAAAGAAAGAGGACTCAATATCTACCCACAAAGGTTGAGAAAGGGCATCAGAATTATGATCAGATAAAAGGGAAACAGAATGTTGGAGAAAAAATGAGGTATGATACGTCGCAAAATCCGGAAAATTAACTCCACCTAACTGCTTAGGGCATTTGAGTCTGGCAAAAGACATCCTAGGTTTCTTATGATGCCATAGGAATTTGGATAAGATGGAGTAAATATTTTTATAGGAGGATTTAGGTATATTGATTGGAAGATTGGACAAATAGAACAAAATTATCGGAACTAACATCATTTTAATAGAATCCAATCTACCCCACCAGGATAAAAACAAGGGATGCCACCGAGCTGTAGAATCCTTTAGAGTTGCTAATAAGTTTTTAAGGTTAAGTGCGACAGTGTCTTTAATAGAGGGTTTAAACCACAAACCCAAGTATTTAATCTGAGTCGGGCTCCAGTGAAAAGATGAGGTCAAAAAATCAGCGTGAAAACAGAATTTATTTAGCGGAAGGATTTCACACTTGTCTACATTTAACTTATAACCTGACACCTTCGCGAACTCAGCAACTTCAGATAAAAAGGATGGAATAGAGGATTTAGGATTAGAAATGAATAAAAGTATGTCATCCGCATAGGCCGAAAGTTTCAAATACTTATCCCCATAAGGAAAGCCGGTGATACTGATATTTTCTCGGAGCTTTGTCAGAAAAGGTTCTACTGCTAAAATAAAAAGAAGAGGAGAAAGGGGACAACCTTGTCGGACACCTCTAAATAAGGGAAATGAAGAAGAGACAAGGCCATTAGCTAATATAAAGGATCTAGGAAAGGAGTATAATAAAGAGATGTACGCAAGGAATTTAGGACCAAAACCAAACCAAGCAAGAACTGCAAACATAAACTGCCAATTGACCCTATCGAAAGCCTTTTCGGCGTCCAGCGCAATAGCAGCTAAAGAGTGTGGGTAGGAATGAGATTTACTTAATACGTTAAAAAAGAGTCGAGTGTTGTCAGAAAGGTGACGGCCCTTGACGAAACCACATTGCTCCTTTCCAATCAAGTGAGGTAAAATTTTATCAAGACGGAGCGCCAGAATTTTTGCAAAGATTTTGTAATCCAGATTAATTAGAGAGATGGGTCTGTAATTCTTACATAGGGTATGGTCCTTATTTTCTTTAGGAAGGAGGCAAATCAAGGAGCCTTCAGATTTTTTGGACGATATAAAGAAGGAGAACAGTTGATGAAGCTTAGGAACCAGCATCTTGGAAAAATGTAAGTAGAATTCGATTGTAAAACCATCTGGTCCAGGAGCTTTGCCTTTTTTAAGCACTTGAATGGAATCCTGAATGTCTTTAAGACTTATATCAGCCTCCAAGGGGGCAAAGTCAACGTCTGTAAAAGAAGGTGAGGGAATAGAGGATAAGTATTGATCTATATCAGTTGACAAGGGAGGGGATTCCGGAGTATAAAGTTTTTGATAAAAATTTGTAAATTCCATCAGAATATCCTCATCTTTATGGAGTGTGACGTTAGATGAGGAGACAATAGATTCAATTCTTGTGCGCTCCCTCTTAACTTTAAGATATTTGGCAAGAAGATTGCCAGCTTTATTCTGAGCAGTATAGTATTTGGCGCTAGATTTAAGTAAGCATAAATTCGCAGTTTCAGTAGAAGCTTTATTGAATGAAAATTTAGCCTTGAGAAGCTTGTCCAAATCAGAGGGGGATTTAGTCAAGTAATAGGAATGTTCCAATTGTTTGATTTGAAGATTAATCGATTGTAAAGACTGGGAAGCAACACGCCTTTTATGAGAGACAAAAGAAATAATGAAATCCCCAGAGGCAGCTTTAAAAGTGTCCCATAACACTTGAGGAGAAATCATAGGAGATTCATTTTCGGTAAAAAACAAGGAAGAGAACTCAAGAAAAGCCGGGGTAAATTTGGGATCTAATAAAAGAGAGTTGTTAAACCGCCATCTCCTAGTGCCTTTTACAGGTGGAAGTAAGTCTAGGTGCAAGGAAACTGGAGCGTGATCAGAGATTAAAATAGAACCTATTTCAGAATGGGTAATATGTTGAATCAAGGCTTTAGAAATAAAAATGTAGTCGATCCGGGATTGGGATGAGTGGGCTGGTGAGTAGTATGTGTACTCCCTAAGTGTAGGATGGCAGAGTCTCCAGGAATCAACAAGAGACCGTTGGGAAAGAGTAGAGGTAAATTGAGTGTGCATCAGAGAAGGAGAGAAATGACAATTGGAGTGACGATCAATAAGGGGGTCTACAATCGTGTTACAGTCCCCTCCCAGAATGAGATAGTCATCAGAGGATTGCATCAATGAGGTGAGCATCTGTGGCCAAAATAGTTTGTCCTGAGTGGTAGGAGCATACACATTGAAAATAGTTATAGGAATGTTATCAATTAACAAAGATGCATTCACCCATCTACCATCAGAGTCATTGGCTTGGTGTATTACTTTGATATTTAAGACAAAGAATAGCAACACCATTACGCTTCCCTGAACCAGGCGATGCAAAAACATGACCCACCCAATTACGACGTAACTTGGCAACTTCAACCTCTTTTATATGAATCTCCTGTAATAACACAATATCCCCTTTCAAATTTGCTAAGTGAGATAACACATGCTGCCGTTTAATGGGAGAACCCAATCCTTTAACATTCTATGTAAGTATATTTAACGACATTTAAAAATACAAATTATACTAAAGAAATTATGTGGAAGTCAAATATATACATAGTGATAAAATACAAAGCATCTTGTAAAAATTGGAGAAAAAATGTTATTGCTTTTAGAGGAGTAGTTAAGAAATAAAGAGAAAAGACATGAAATAAGAGAAAGACTTGGAGAAGATAGATTAAAAGTAGAAGGGCATGAAGCAAAAAGATTGAGGATCAAATATAAACAAGAGGAAAAACAACTGGAGAAGAGATATGACCAGAGATAAAAGCGAAGAAAGTAAAAAGAAGAGGGAAAAGAGGAGAAAAAACAATTAGTACAAAAAACAAAGGCATAAAACGACAGATAAAAGTAATAAAAACAAAGAAGAACAAATAGACATACCACCAAAAATAGTGAAGAACGGGGTTGGTGAAGCCACATGAGGAAGACGGGACACTACAACGGGGGACTCTACAGCGACGACGAAGGAAGGGACAACCGCTAGGCAAGCTGAGGAGAACAAGGAACGATGAGGAACCACAAAATCGCTACCTAAAAAGGGGAAGAAAAGGGGGAACACGTTAGCACAGCATAACGATACAAAATACGATACAAAATACAAGTGGGGAGAGTTAAATATCATTAATGGTGAGGCAAACAGACACCGCTAAAATGAAAAGGTCCATCATGACTGAGGTACTTCCATGGACTCCGTTCTGCAGCTGTTCAGGAATTGCTGGAGCAGCGCAGGGTCTTCATAACTGGTAGTTTTGTTGTTATACGTTACTTTAAACAGGCATGGATGAAATAAACCATAGCGCGCATTTAAACTGCGTAGTGCAGGTCTCATGTCTAGGAATTTCTTCCGACGATCAGCAGTTGGTTTGGCATAATCCTGGGCGAAGAAAAGAGCAGAACCATTCCAAGTAATTTTTCCGCGTTGTTTGGCAGCCTGCAGGACTCTGAGTAGATCTGTGTACTCCAGAAAGTATAAGATGACTCCTCTCGGTTTAGTACTGAAGCACTTTAATAATCTCTGAATTCTTTTTGTATAGTTGGTATGCTAGTGTTTGGAAAGAGACAGGATTGAAAATGTTAGCGTAAGAGAAAGAGAGAGTGAAAGAGAGAGCCTGGGTGAGAATGAGAAAAGCAAAATGTGTGTGTGTTTGTGTGTGTTTGTGTGTGCACACGGGCATGCGCACAAGTGTATGTCTGGAGACAGAAAGTGGGACTGTCAGATTATTAATACAGGGATTCTAGACTCAGGAAAATACCAACGAAATAAAGTGCCATGCGCAACCCCATCAGTCTCTGCACTTAGACCAGAGCCAGCAGCCTCTCCATGATAGACACATTTGCTTGCAGGTCCATCAGGTAAAGAATGAATAAAGAGGATTCATAAACATGGCTACTGTCTGGAGTGTCCTGAAGCTGTAGCTCCGAGTCAAGAGGACCGATGAGCTTGCTACTTTGGTGAGAAAAGACAGGGTTTTAAAACTTTGCAAAAGGACAGTACATGAGAGTTGGAGTAGAGAGAACGGGGAAGCCGACTCCATTTTCCACCAGCCACCACCTTGAGGGACCAGTCTCTGCATCTTAAGCAGTGAAACCTCTGATTGGTGAGTAACAAGGCAGAACGAGAGCACAAAAGGTGAAATGGAGAGAACTAGAGCTTGAATAAATAGTCACTCTCCTTTATGTCACTAGGTGCTGTGATTTCAATCTGCCTTATAATCTATGGCCATATAACAACACTGAAATCCTGGTAGTACTGGTACCCTAGTTTAACTCCAGGAAGCCGTGCTGACTTACATGGAAGTATTCTCATGTTCTGTGACTTTATGTGGAAGAGCCGACACAGGCACATTTTTGAGAAGCGCAAGGAGAATAAGGTGGAAGACAAGAGGCTACTTGATGCAGCTTTTGCTTATTTACTGTCTCTCACTGTTTCCACCACATCTCAGCATCTGAGCACTGTTTAATCTTGAAACAACTTCCTCCCACCCCAGTGGTGCAGCAGGGGCAGTGGCATCAAGGACAAGAGGTGTGAGGGGCCCTCTAGACCCACATGGGGATCTATCTGACAGCCAACTGGTAATAGTAGCTGAACGTGCTTCACAATAACCTTGATCTACCACCGATCTGCTAAGCCAGTGGCTTACCATCTTTATGGTATTAAGATAAATGTTATTTCTTACGAGCCACCAAAATCACTGTGTATGTTAAAATCGTTGATTCTATAAAACTGCTCTACCTGGAGAACATCTTGAGTCTTAATTTGCCTCCAGCTTAGTACACCACAATATCATTATGACCCGATAGCCTCTTGTTATTACAGGGCGGTAGTTACCATTGGTGTAGCAGGTGCAGTGGCACCGGAGCCTAGAGTACTAAAGAGCCCTTTGAACCCTGACAATACTATATGAAGTAGTGTATTTGTAGTCAAAGGGGACATGTTCCTTGCTTGTTCCAGCGCACATGGCATCCTTGCTACGCTACTGTTATTAATTTTAATAAAATGTCAACAAAGCACAAATACCATATCCCATTGTGATTTTTGGGTAATTTACTGAACTGCAACTAATTCTATGCGAGCTTTGCTCAATGATGTTCAGGGTTTGTAACTCAGCTGGCTTTTTTACACTTCTCTTTAACGGTCAGTTGCAGTATGCGCGCGCGTGAGGCGGAACACTGATACACTGTCACTAGCACATGGCCTGTTATTTCTGGAGCCTGGTCGTGCGCAGAATTTAAACTACTGGTAAACAAGTGGGTCAGCAGGTACATCTGTCAGCATTTCCTCTTTTTTAGTAATGCAGAATCAACACAGTCATTCTTCGTGGCTGCGTTTTTCTATTGACTCGGTCTACAACAGCACAGCGTGGTTTGCGTCCCACAGAGCAGTAGAGTAGGCATTCAGCCTCATTTTAGAAGTGGGCTTGATAAGCATTGATAAGGCTGCCATAAAAAAAAATAGCACACAGCTTGTGAGGGAACATTCATTCTTGTAAAGAATTAACATCAGGTGAAATGCACGGCAAACACGGGTAAAGCTGTGAATGCGGGGTACGGAAGCCCAGAGGAGCAGTGGATGACAGCAGGGAAGCAAGCAAGCAGCAGTGAAAGAGGTTATTTTGGGGGAGGAGGTGACCTTTTCTGATGACCTGACACACTACGAACAAGACGCGAGGCTGCGAGACGCGCTCTGTGGTGGTGGAGGGGGAGGAGCGTTGAAGCGCAAGCAAGATGGAGAGGCGAAGACTGCTCTCCCAAGCGAGAGGAAAGCCAGATGGCGCCTGTGCGCGTAACCGCACGCGTACCCGCACGTTTTAGGCCACACAAAAAGCATGTGGTCATATTTCTAAAGCCCACTTACTCAATGTCTCGCCAGGGTAGCGCATGCGCTGGCTCAGGCGAGACCTAAGAAAAGAACAATTGATGGACAGAATGCAGAACAATGTCATATATTCACCTCAGTACAGAGATCTGGGCCTAAATCCATAGTTCTTTTGCTCACCATGCCATTCCAGTTTGGACCCAGCCATATGCAAATCAGTCTTGACGCTACGCCCAATGGGAACAGTCCAACTCGAACTGCCAGGCCAGGTCCTCCCTGGACTGGAAACAAGCATCCTAGGAGCGGTTTCGGGCTTTCAGCCCTCATCAGCCAGGATAGCTTGACTCCAGTGGCATGGAGAGCACGGGACCCACGTCTGGGCATACCCGTCCCACACGGGGTGGGGGTGAGTGTCTGAAAAGTTTCAACACTCCATCCATCATCTCTTTGTGTTTGCTTTGTTCGCCCTAATTTGTCAGGGTATGCCCAGACGTGGGTCCCTTGCTCAGTTTGCCACTGGATTCAAGCTAGACTGGCTGATGTGGGCTGTTAGCTCGAAACCGGTCCCAGGATACTTGTTTCCGGTCTAGGGAAGACATGGCTTGGCAGTTCGGGCTGGACTGTACCCATGAGGCACAGGGTCAAGATTTATTTGCATATAGCTGTGTCTGAACTGGGGTGGCGAATGAGCTAAAGAACGATGATGGATTCAACCCAGATCTGTGACTGGGTTTGAGTGTCTGAAAAGTTTCAGCACTCTGTCCATCATCTCCTTGTGTTTGCTTTGTTCGCCCTAAGTTGGCAGGGTATGCCCAGACGTGGGTCCCTTGCTCCCTTTGCCACTGGATTCAAGCTATCCTGGCTGATGGGGGCTGTTAGCCCGAAACCGGTCCAAGGATGCTTGTTTCCGGTCCAGGGAAGACATGGCTTAGCAGTTTGGGCTGGACTGTACCCATGAGGCACAGATTCAAGACTGATTTCCATATAGCTGTGTCTGAACTGGGGTGCTGAAGTGAGCTAAAGAATGATGATGGATTCAACCCAGATCTGTGACTGGGGGTGAGTGTCTGAAAAGATTCAGCACTCTGTCCATCATCTCCTTGTGTTTGCTTTGTTTGCCCTAAGTTGGCAGGGTATGCCCAGACGTGGGTCCCTTGCTCACTTTACCACTGCATTCAAGCTAGCCTGGCTGATGAGGGCTGTTAGCCCGAAACCGGTCCCAGGATGCTTGTTTCCGGTCCAGGGAAGATATGGCTTGGCAGTTCAGGCTGGACTGTATCCATGAGGCACAGGGCCAAGACTGATTTGCATATAGCTGTGTCTGAACTGGGGTGGCGAAGTAAGCTAAAGAATGATGATGGATTCAACCCAGATCTGTGACTGGGGTGAGTAACTGAAAAGTTTCAGCACTCCGTCCATAATTTCCTTGTGTTTGCTTCCTTTGCTTTCACCCTGCCCTCTCACCACTGCCCTGCTGTCTCCCCTCCCCTCCATCTACCCAAACCCTCTCACTACTCCCCTGCTGCCTCCCCTCCTTCTACCCATGAAGCACCTCTTTACTCTGCCCATTTAATCTCACCCTTGGCTTTTATCTGTCTGACATGTATAAACCTTTCCTGCGACAACTTTTCATTTCTATAACTCATATTTTACAACTGTTTTTCTCCCTCCATATATTTCCCCCTCTTTCCCTCCTTTGCCTTGTTCGTCTTCCTCTCCCTTTCCTGTCTCGTCCACACAATCTAGTTTCAGTTTAATTTCAATACTGTTTGCAATGTCTTCTCTTTATCTTTTCTGTTGCCGTCTAGTCTTTCATGTCCTAGCCAATTTTGCTATTAAACAGGGAACTCGCTGGCCACACATCATAAGTTAACTGATTGGCATGCTGCAGTGTGTGATGTGGCAGCAGAGCTTGCTCGCTGTTTTCTGATTGCAGCTCAAGCTCTGCTGCCCCATCACATGCTGCGGCAAGCAAATCAGGTAACCTAGGGCTTAATCAGAACCCAGGAGGAGCTAATACCTGCTGCTGGACCACTGTGAGTACCGGTACTCGCCCTGTCTAGGGAGAAGCTTCGGTACGCCAGGGATAAAATTGAAAAGTGCCAGCACTTAGTACCAGTGAGCACCGGCCTATTTAAAGCACTGTTTTTACCCTTTAAACAAGCAAAGTACATCCCAGAGGCTTCAGTGGGACCACCCACACTGAAAACACTCCTCACTCTCTAATTACTGTTCACTCTCTATTGGTTTCAACAGCCTCACCCTTCAAAATCTCTCAGTCGCACCAGCTTTGGAGACTCAAAGGGTAAGAGTCATGTGTTATTTGTGGAAGCAGCTATTTACAATTTGTAAAGTCATATTACAGTAGGTTCATTACGATACTATGAACTGTAAATCTTATAAAAATTTCCACAAATGATGTCACTTTAGACTTGCATAGAGAACTTGGAAGTTTATTTCCTCTTTTTAGTAGATTAGTCACTATTTTTGTTCTTTTTCTTCAAATTAGTGTCAAATTGATTACAGAAATAATAAGAAATAAGGCTGGTTAGAGCAAGAATAGAGAAATAAAAGCAGCATGTTCCATATAGTCCCTATTCTAAACTCAAAGACCTATCCTATCCTAACTAGAACCCATAAAGAGTTCCTTCTGTAAAAGAGCAAGTAGATTTTGTAGCAAAGTTAGATAACTAAGGAAATGATCGAACTCCCCATAAAGGGTAGTTATGGAGACTCAGCCCAGTTCTCCAGACAATTGCAGTAGCAACTGCCCATGCAGGTGAGAAAGAGAGAATCACAGCTGTACCTATGATCAGAATAAAAACAGAAAATCTCTCCACAAAGCGTAAGTACAAAAAACTTAAGCAGTAGCTCATGGCAATTCAGGCTAGCACAGCAAAGTGGCAAGGGACAATGCAGGGTAGATATGCATTGAATGCCTCAGGAAGAGAGTCTCTCTAGCTAGGAATACATACTATATAGAAAGCAGCTAAACATGTTGCAAAAACAGATGAATGTGTCGTCGGCGTCCAAGGGTGAGAGATATTTCAATAGCCCGTTGTGTTTGTCCTTCATTCCCACGGCAAACATTCATGTTAGCATGAAGTCAGTTAGAGATGGCTACAATGTATTACAAAAAGTTACATCTATAAAAGTTCTCATGATAACCTGTTGCAAGCCTACTCTGTTAGCTGTCTGGTGTCCCATCATATAACAATGAACTACTCTATGAAGTGAAACATTTAAATTCTGATATGTCCAGGTTAGATCACAAAAATGTAAGCTGCAGCAAGCATTTTCTTTTAATTAATATGATTGTTCAAGATGTATATGTGGCTAAGAATACAATTTCAATACAGTGAAGTAATATGGTGTGAGGAAAGAAGGAATGCATTTAAAAAAAGTTAAGCCTTAGAGAGTTCAATTATAACGTTAAATCACTATTTTCTGAAAAACATATATTTTTTTAAAGGGATAGAGTAACATAAAAGACTAGAGTGATCTAGTAAGTGGAGAACGATAGAAATTAAAGCTTTCTGCAGAAAAGAAACAATTTTGTTTTCAAGTTTGAACATTATATAAAGGCACATTTTCTAACATTTAACTTAGCTTTTCTATATTATTGGGTGGTAAAATTTTTGCTAAACATTTTTGCTTCCTCACATCATAAGTTAACTGATTGGCTTGCTGCAGTGTGTGATGGGGCAGCAGAGTTTGCTCTATGTTTGCTGATTGCAGCACAAGCTCTGCTGCCCGACTACACACTGCAGCAAGCAAATCAGGTGACTTATGGTTTAAGCAGAACCTGAAGGGAGCTAACACATGCACTGCTGCTGGACCACTATGAGTACCGGTACTATCACTGTCTAGGGAGAAGATTCGGTACTCGAGGGAAGAAAATGTAAAACTGCCGGTACTCAGTACCGGTGAGTACCAGCCCATTTAAAGCACTGTTTTTACCCTTTAAACAGGCACGGCACATGCCTGAGGCTTCAGTGGGACCTCCTCACTCACTAAAAATGTTCACTCTCTATTGGTTTCAACAGCCTCACCCTCTGAAATCTCTCAGTCGCACCACCCTTGGAGACTCAAAGGTTGAGAGGCATGTGTTATTTGTGGCAGCAGCTATTTATAATTTTCAGTTATATTACAGTAAGATTCATTTCGATTCTATGAACTTTCTAAAGTAAATACATCCTCTTGTTATTCTACAGTGGCCTGCCCTGGTTAATTCACCTTTTTTCAGTTGAGTTTGCATTCGACGGGCATCCATTTCATACATATTCCATTTGATATTGATGCAAAGATGGACACCCAGCCTCTCGAATTCGGGGCTTGTAAAGTGGAGCGTCACCGCTCACATATTCCAAAAGGAAACATGCATTACTCCAAGAACGTAAAACAAGCTCTCCATTCGTTTATAATTTGCAAGTATTTATTGGAAATGAGTCCACTTCCTTAACTCGTTTCAACCCCTCCCGGAACTTAATACGGATGGCAATACAGAGCAGGTGAGTTATCATGATTAAGAAAATCATAATTGGATGTGGCAACGGGTAAGGATCGCGAGTGGTGATATTGTTTATCTCACTTAGGCAGTCTGGTGCCTTTGGGAGAATATTGATATGAGTGTATTCACAAACGGAACTGCTACATCGAACTGGAAGAATCCAACTCAGCTCGCTGTGCATAAATGTATAATAATTTATCTTTGCTATATTGTGATCTGCAAAGATAGTAATTATACTGACACTGGAACATGGTATCACAACTGTTGAAGGAAAAAGCTATTGATATTAGGCACTGCACTAAGTCCAAGATGGATGAAAAAAACTATGGGATATTGCATAAAGTCTTTCATCTATGTTCAAGTGTGGTTCCCTTTAAAGCGAGGTGTGTGGACAAGCACACCTGTCTGTGATCAAGGCTAATGGAGGAGCCGAGACACGTAGAAGATATTATGGCATTCTGTTTATTATGAAGGATCTACAAGTAAAAAACATATGTTAATGCACCAGAGACAGGCGTATGGCGTTCCTTGTTGGAGAGTGTTTGGAGACATAGTGGTCATCCGTGGACTGCACACCTGGGCCACCCTGTTAGGCCTGGTGGCTCCCTCCCAGAGAACTGTGTGTTTAAATATATAAATACATATCTATTATATGATCAAGGCCAGTTTTGGCCGAAAGGTGTGTTTTAATATATAAATATATATTTATCATGTGATGAAGGCCAGTTTTGGGAGAAACGTGTCATGGCAAACTGTGTGAAATAAAATAATTGCAGGAATTATATATATATGTATTTCAGTGACAGTCATCACTGGGTAGATATAGCAATTTCTCATTGCAATTTGCATGGGGATTTTTAAACAGTGCTACAGCCCAAACAGAATAATACCAATTTGTCAGAAAGCTAGAGCATCACCCAAAAAGTGTGCTTTTTGTTGTAAAGCTGTTCAGTAGTTTTTAAGAAATTATGGTTCAAAATGTAAGTATATGTGGATGGTTCAGTTTGTGGGATTCACAGGGGAGTCCCATGAGCATGCACCTTTAAATAATAGAGCAATCTTATTGGCCGAGAGGGTTCTTAGCCTGTTGCCTCTCTCACTGTCGCGGGAGCAAGAAGCACCCATGAGTGCCATGGGAGCTCACAATCTGATTGTCTGGCATTCTGTGAATCGAGTTATTTGTGAGTGCATAAATGCATTGTAAATCTAGCCCACATTAAAGATCATACCATGCAGGAACAGGGGTGCATGCACTCTAGGGGGCACATGTTGTTCCCCTCTACATGCAACCCAGGGCCCCCTGTGTTTCCTCTAGCACGGTTTTCATGGAGGAAGAACCGCCATGAAAACAGTGGCGGAGAGGAAACTTGTAATATGCTTGGCAGAGCTGCCGTGGTGCCACCAAGCTTATTGCTGCCTCTACACCGCCATGCCACTGCCTGGGAACTGCGGTCCCCTGGTGGCTGCAGCGGGGCAATGGACGTCTGATCGCCCGAACTGTAATAGGGCGGCTGGAAAACTGCCACCACCACGCCTCCATGAGTCTGGCTGTCCGTGGACCGCCAGACTCGTAATTGAGGTGTTTCGCTGGAAAGTAAATCCTAATTCAAGACTTTGTGCTAATTAGCATAATTTTTTAAGGCACTGTACTGACGCAAATCCTTGATAATTCTCATGCAAAGTTTCCAAGCTTTGCAGTCTGCAGTTGTGTACTCACTTGGAAGCATATTTATGAGTTTTGTGGCGGGAGGAAGCACTGAATCAAAACAAGGAGCTGTAGAGGGAAGATGTGCCAGAACACCCTCCAATCAAATACTATTTAAACAAACAAGACCTGGCACCATGTAGCACATAATATTTTGTGTAATCTGGACTGGGAGGAGGAAAGACACATTTATCAAAAACCTCCATCACCTATCTAATCATATGGTATAACCCCATCCAGTGTGCCACCAATACTTACAACTTCAAAACGACAGAAAAGATAGAAACAAGAAAGTGAATAGTCAGTCCTCAAAGT
Organism: Triturus cristatus; assembly: GCF_964204655.1. NCBI lineage: Eukaryota > Metazoa > Chordata > Amphibia > Caudata > Salamandridae > Triturus > Triturus cristatus. The sequence continues at coordinate 607,942,266 of NC_140593.1, read as the reverse complement.
AATTTAACAGCTTATCTCACTCCACACACACCCTCCTTCTTTAAGAGCTAGATGACAAAAAATATGTGTAAAGGAAGAGAAAGTATCTCACGTGCGCACCACCAGAGGAGCTACTGGTAGGTTCTCACCAGCTTGCCCACGTTTGTTTCATCATTGCTGACTTTCTCGTGAGAAAAAAGTGATGTGTCCAGTGCAAAGAGAAAACCGAACACAACAAATAAATGTGCACCGTGCAAACAGAGACTAAGGTGTCTCAAAATCATAACACGTACAAACAAAGACGAAAAAGGGGTTAGACTCACAATTATTCTCTTATTTATTTCAATTAGGAGTCTATCCCACAATTAAAAACACAGCATGTTGTATACCTTATTAATGACGGCCAACATGTTTCATTGCCAATTTACTTGTGGCAAATTCATCAGGGCTATTGAGGTCAAGAATCACCTCCCTGGACACAAAACAATAAAAAAGGACTGACATACACAAAAAAACAAAAAAAATTTGGTTAGACAAGCGGGATGTTCACAATTATATCCTCTATGGTATATTTACAAACATTCATGGAAATTTCCATGATTGTAACATAAGGTATTTACCTAGTGGGAGCCATGGGCCCACATACCAGCTCCCAACCAGTCACAGAGACATGTAAAATGTCTATTATCGCGCCCCTGTCCAAAAAAGCACACTCGTTGCTAGTGCCTGCGTCTGTGAAAGAATAACACAGGTTGATAGATAATCGCCAACCAGGTACCCAGTTTCCATGATGTCATCGCTTTTGCTCTATTTACTGCGGTCACTAGATAACCCAACGGTGTTATTCTAACTATGCCAAGCACCGGCATATTTAAATCCTATATAAACCGCCCCAGATACTACAACAGCGGGCAGTTGTAGACGAACAGATTTACCAGCTCAGTCATCGTAAATCTCCTCATACTACCTCACCAGGCTGCACGCTTACCGTATACCTTCACACACGGGCGGTAACTCAACCCAGCATCGAGTTACCGCCTCGCCACGTCCTCTTACAAGCAATCATACTCGCGCGTCGCGAGATTGTGTCAACGCCGGTATCCACTACACACACTATGGAAAAAACGGCGGCCATCTTAACAGTGCTTATATCGTCAAGAAAACATAAACTAGTAAGCTTGTTTCATGTAAGAATAGTGCAGGAAACTGTAAACCTATTACCTATATCCACACAAGGGCAGCAACTCGGCCACAACTTACAGCACCGCCTCGTTACGTACCTCATGTGTACGTTCGTCTTACTGATTGGTATCAGCCACTTATCAAAAACGGGGGTGGCCATCTTGCCACAGTCTACAAATCAACCCCCAACTCGTTGTATACGCGCTCTAGCCCACCTCAACTCCACTCGGAAGGAAGCACAACAAGTCACTTTCCTGTGCTGTCCTGCGTCACAGGGAAAGAGCAGGAATGCGCTGTATTTATCCAATACGGCGCATTCCTGTCCTTTTCCCTTGCGCTGGTGCGGTTTTGGCAGCCTAGCGCCAACACAGGCACCCTTGCACCATGGTGCAAAGGTGCCTGGGTTGTAGGCAGGATTGTTTTTGTGCAGAAAGGGGCACCATACTGCACAAAACAATGCTGCTGAAATTGGTTCCTCCACAAAGTTGCTATCTAACAAAGTAATAATGGCGTGAGATCTTCTGCATCCTAATTTCGATGTTGCCATTCCGTGTCCCTAAGGATCAAAATGCAGAGACTCTTTAATTAGCCTTGGAAGGAAGAAAGCAAGCACACAGATCTTTCTAGAATGTTTCGTTGCAAACACCATGTCACTGTACCATCCAGTATAAAGAAATATGTATAATGTTGCATTTGGATTGATGAAAAGCTGTTTTTTTTTTACTTTAATTGCAATTTTGATCAATCTCTAAGGGCACCTTCTCTACAACTGAGTGCTAGAGAACAACTATTAGGTGCAAATAGCCTAATAGCAGAAATATTGCAGGTTATGTTGTCCAGTACATGACTGTCAGAAATCCTAAAGTCAAACTAGAGTCACCTTCTGAAACGCACTGCTGTGTCAGAGATTTACTGCCTTGTATTAGTATTAAATCAAACTCAGTAATTCATCCTTTAAGTGAATGAGGAAATCGAAGTTATGACACACAAGCAGAAATATTAATTCATCAAACCTATCAGTGGTAAGACATTTGGGCTATGTGTTTGGCATGCAGCATCTGGCATGCTGTGGTACTTAGGTCTGTACTTATAATTGTAAATGCAAAAATACAAGCCCCAGAATATTTCCTTCTGTAACTAAAGAGCAAAAACTGGTAGGTGTCACACGTGAGCTGGGCCACTTGGCAACTATACAAAATAATAAAATACCACACAGTTTCCTTCATAATGATGGAAAATTGATTTGGTTTTGTGTTTTTGCGATGCTCTTTCAAAATGTTTTGTGTTTTATCATTGTCCATATTTATAACAAAATAAATGCCTTAAGCATTATTTGTATTTATTTGTACTTGCTTTCCTACAGCACTCCAATGCTTTTTACAGCCTCTGCTTACAATTCAACACAGACATGAAACTTCTCCTTTGAAATGAAATGAAAGCAAAATGTGTGAAGAGCGACAATTACCCGGGGGTATCTAGGCGCTAAGCAGAACCTGACAGGCTTGAAAGATCCAGAAGATGGCAGAATTATTTGGGAAAAAGCCAAGTTTTTAGATTTTTCCTGAACTCTAGTAAATTTGTCTTGAGTTTTAGTTCTGCCAGAAGTGAACTCCACAGTCTCGATGTGCATAAAGTGAAGCCTCTCCCACCCCAGTTAGCTTTCTTAAATCAGGGGATTACCAGGTTAATAAATTGTTTAACTCGTTGTGCAAGAGAAAAGAGATTCACTGGACTTTTGATTGGGCAATGGACTGCCAGTGTTGACATTGCCCTTTCTGAGAAAGGCAATGGTGTAGCCAGGAGGGGCGTGGTTGAGCGTAGCCCAAGTGTCCATGAGCTCTCCCTAATCATACGGATCACTGCTTCTGTATGTGTGCTGCATGTTAAGGCAGTGGTGTAATTAATACAGTTTGTTTGATGGATGTGATTTAAGATCTCCTGACCATCACTTGGTGTACCCATCAGAAAAAGGTGGTGCAATGATCAGAGCAGGAAGGGACACAGGTAGAGTTCCTGAAGGTTTGAGGAAACAGCGGGAGTGGCGGAAAATATTCTAAAATTAAACTGCATTCTTCTTGGCCCTTCAAACACACACTTTACGTCTAAGAGATTCCGATTATTTGGCACGTTGACCAGTGGGACTTATCCTGGTATGCAACTAATAATGTGATATACTGATACCTGAAAGTTAGAGGGTCCATTCCTAATGCAATAGCTAAGGTGGTTGAGTGTCCACTGCAGTGACCTGTGTGTAATGTGCAGCATAAGCTTTAATTACAGAAGATAGTTTGATGGTTTAATGCACCTACATTTGCCACAGATGTGGTATGAAACTTGGAAGTGAATATAGTAAATAAAGATAAATGTTGTTTCTCAAAGAAGGTATGTTGCTACAGTATGTAACCAATCACATGGACCCAGGATGTCAACATGTACATGTTTACATCCTAAAAACTTTTAAAAAATCTTTTTGTATGGTATGCACAATTATAATGTTCCTTCTCCTTATCATTTCCCTTGCTCTATCCCTAATGCTTGCCTGAGGAGCTCCTTCTGTCAGTGTGGGCCAGTGATATGCGAATGGCCTTGCGTCCTAGGTAACATGAAGCTTGTGTTCTCAAAGAATGGCCAGTGAATGATGAACCAGACCTACTAGGTGAGGTCCATAAAATGTGTGGGTGTGGGTGTGAAACTTGTAAGAGGAGGGTGGGGCACTAAGGGCAATCTGAGGCATGTCAACCATAAGGGTCAGAGAAGAATTGTGCTCTGCCGGCAGAGTTTGCGCTGTTTTGTCTACTCCATGTACGGAGTTCCGCAAAACTCCAAGAAGTGACGAGGAGGGGAGCGGAGTCTTTCCTCTTGCACAGCTCACAAATGTTAGGTTAGGAAAAATTGTGCATTAGACCTTCTCCTGGTGAGATTTCTGAACGTGGCAGGTCACGACCGTCGCGCTGAGGAAGCTGCCGCTCGCGTTAAGGAAGCTGCTGCTTGAGAAAGAATATCCACTCGAACGGCAGAAAGAAGCAGCGCCCTCTGGCATGATGCATAGTGCCGTATGTGGTGATTTTACAGAGCGGGACAAACTCCTGGACTAAAAATCAGTGCAAGCAGCGCGACTTACTACATTTCGCTGCTCGCGGAACTCCTTTGAGCGTGGCAGAGTTTTTTGGGCACTTTGAGGAGCTCAGTAGAGTAGAACTCCACAAACTCGGCCCAGGCAGAGTCAAAATGAAACTCAATGCAGGAACTATAAAACATGCAGGCAATAGACTTGGTTCCTGTTCCTTTGGGAGCGTGGCCTAGATGTGTGACTGCAACTGTGGGGTAAAGCAGGCTCAGCAGGCGAAGGACCAAATTGGTACATTCGAGGGTGGAGGTGTGGCTATGTTGGTGAGTTCAAGGTGGAATTGAGATTGGCAGGTTTTCACGAAACATAGACAGGTGGGTGAGAATGTTTGTAACCCCTGCCGTGCAGCAGCAATAGCTGGAACATTAGAATGGGAAAGAGAGCAGAGGGCAGAAAGAGAAGAGACACAGTGTGTAGCAGCCATTACACTGGTGGGGACAGTATATATAAGAAATAAACAACTGGTATTCGGAGCAGAGCATGTCTGGAATTAGATATTAGCCTAGAAAGAAGCAAGTCAATCTTTTGGAGTATAGAAGCATCAGCTTCCAAGTCTGTTGGGCAAATGGGCTTTGAGTTGCTGGGAAACAAAGAAGTCGCTCCATTCTACAAGGTCGTTGAAATCAGTACATCTGTGAACAGTGAGAGTTGCAATTATGGTTATTTTGACTATGTAGCCTTGTGCTAATATGGGTACACCATCACATAATGTCTCTACTGTAACATGCTGTGAGCAGGTGGCTCCAAGTATGCCAGGTAATCTTAGCCCATACTCTGTGTGGCAGATGTTTTTCACCTAGGGATTAGATTTGAGGCCAATTGATAATGGTGAGAAAATTAGGGGTTAAACCAATTTATGGGGCTAAATCTCGGTCATGCTTACAAACAAGCAATCTACACTTTAATACCTGATGCAGTGATCATCAGGAATTAAACATTAATTCACGTGGCCCTACCTCCACCAATACCTTTGTGAAACTGGCTGTTTTGGCCCTTGGTGGCCAAATTCACTTGCTCACTGCATCTCCAGTGGACCTCAAACAGCAATGTGAGTTGCTCACACCAGTAGGGCCCAAGGCATGTGTTATCTGACTATTCCACTCAGACTCAGCAACCGTCTCCTGTCTCAGAGATCAGGAACAGTGGCTCAGTGAGCAAATGCATCCACTCCAGAGACTGTGTTAAACATTCTGGTAGGTACACTCTGCCTCTCACTCTTCTTAGGTTGATAACATTAATACTATTGAGTTGGGTAACAATAAGCATCTGTTGGTGAGGTGAGCCCCAAGGAATGAATGTGTGCTTTACATATTCAAGTTTTATGTTACATCTTGAAATATGATGCCAATCAATAAAGAATGGTTAGTGAGCAATATTTGTACTAGATCTCAAGTTTGTTTTATGTTTTCTCTTTGAAATACTATCAACATAACTCCACATTAAGGGCTTTAAATAGAAACTTGTTTCATGTTTGAAAGGAGCATCACACATTTATTGTTCTTAAAATGTGCCATTTGCCTCAGCTTTTCTTGAAATTTCATCTTTGGGGTGAGAGACTCCAGTCCCCCATCTACACCTCTTTAAACTCATGTGGTTAAGACCACTATCTCTTTTCATTGTGCCTTGAACTATAGAATTTGCACAGTATTCCTTGGCAGTTTATTGAGTAGAACATCCAAAATGCCCTACATAGCTAGCTTTAAATAATGTGTCATTTAAACGAATAGGACGAGTCCATATGCTATAAAATACCCCACTGTTTCTGCAAAAATCATAGTGGAACACTACTAAGTCCCCTTGTAAAGTTGTTTGTCAGCCCCATGACTCTCCACCACAGCCCAACCAGCTGAGAATTCCTGGTTACCCCCCTGATGGGGGCCAGGCCCAATGTGGCCTCTGCCAACGAGAGGTGCAATTCCAGACTTCCACTTTCGGGTGGCGCTGCCCACCACAAAAAGCTGGCCAGACTCTGCCTGCAGTGGTTTGATCTATTGTGCCATACTTAGTTGTTATGCTCTGTCAAGCCAAAGTGGTAACCAGAGCTTTGAGCATGTAACAGAAGGAGCACATTTTTAATAGAACCAGGTGAATGTCCTGGTCTACACTTTGTGCACTGGCACAAAGAAGAACTGCAAAACCCCAGCAGCAATATCCCTTGCATCATAGTGTATCCATTACTCTTAAATTAAAAAAATGATTAGGGAAATTAGTCATATGAAGCCACGATCAAACTGAAAAGAAACCAACACATGAAAGAGCACTTGGTTGGGGAGGGAAGGGAGTTTGGCACTTCAGGTTAAATAGAAGACATGCTGAATGGATTGCTAATTTTTAAGAAATTCTTTAGTGATGGGAAAGTCTGAAATAATGGAAATAAATGTAAACAAATAGAGTCTTGTATGTTACACAAGTTACTCTCATTGGGTCTCCTTATAAGAGGAGAGGCCTATTAATACCGAGATGGGTGGAAAAAAGAGTTGAAACTCAAATCTGTTCATCTGTGACATGATCAGCAGTGTTACTGCATTGGTCTTGGCAGATAAATCCTCACGGTCAAATCTAGAGGAATCTGTCCCAGGAAAAAGATCTGAAATTATGCAATCGCTAGCAGAAATTTGTGCGTTAATAATGGTTTCCATGTTATTCCCTGTTCCATAGGGGCCTATAGTGTATAGGGGGTCGCTTGTAATCTGCTGGTAGGAGTGCAACCCAGGATTAGCGATACCTAAGTATCGGGATCCCAGTGCAGTATTAATGCCCCTGCAAAGACTATGGGAGACAAGATGGAGGTTATTTTCTCCTATGAATAATGCGCATAAACGCTGCTTGCAGCAGTGGGTATGAAAATGTGATTGTCGTTTCATTTATGTTTTTCACACTTGAAAAACACTGCCTTGTGGCAAGGGTAAAAATGTTGAAGCATGGTGATGAAAAATGAATGAACATGGAAGATATATTTCCTGAAAAGTGTCATACTACAAAGGTTTACTCCATCTGTATTTGTGTTTGTAAGTGTTTTGCTCTATGTTGTACTTTTTTTGATCTATAGTGATCGAAATAAAGTATTTTGAACTGAACTGAACTGTAAGTAAAGCGGATGGCTTCAGTGGTAGGGTTTGAAGTAAATAATTGATTATGGATATATTTAAAGTTTGCTGGGCTGTACTCTGCTTCACCAGGTAAGCAGATGGATGTACTTCACTACCATGGTGAGTACAGCCCGCCATATTTAGAGAGCTCTGGTAGGCAGACGGATCTCTGAACCTCCAGCAGAGTCACCACCACTGCAGCTCCACTGAAGGCTATGAAGCTGTGATGTGTCGGGATACGTTCAAAGTGCTTGCTTGCACAGCAAAGCTTTTTTGTTTTTGAAAAGTAGACTTCCAAAGCAGAAGTTTGTTTTTGAAAAGCAAAAAATAAATGTCCATGACAAACTGAGAGTTTTCTCCCGGCATATGGGGTTATTTGTTTGTTTTCCTATTCAGGACTGTCAGACTTTCTCTTGAAGACCCAAACAGGAAAAAATAAAATGGAACATCTGCTCTAAATAGGGCGGATGATCTGAGCTACTTTGACTGATGGCCCAATGTCATTTGGGCTGTTTAAGCCAACGTGGGTAACACAGTTAAAAAGATGGACATTTCCCCGCACTCTAAATCCACTGGGGAAACCATGAGTTTGGCGGAGTTCCCTGTCCTTTAAACTCTAAATAAGGCTCTATGTCTTATGACTGTGCTTTTTATATTTATCCTACAACCCACCTACTCAGCATAGATTCTACCAACACAATGAATGCAATCCTGTAAACTGTTGCTAAAAAGCAAATCATGATTGAATGGGAGTGTCTATTAGGACAGCCTTCTACTCTATAGCAAGCAAAACATGTTAATGTCTCCACACATTTTAAAGGAGGCCCCAATAGAGTTGATTTTTGTGGATAATTTGTGCCAATCCCAGACAGAGGCACTCAGTCAAGCAATCAATCAATCAGATAGCTTTATTTGATCATTAAATATGATCATGAAATCATATACATAAAATCACACTTAGGGGCATATTCTCAAGGACCTATCACCGAGTTATCGGCACTTTATCGCAGCCAAAGTCGCTATAAATTTATCGCCCCATTCACAAGCCGGTGCAAACAGCCGATATCACCACCTTTCTGGCGATAGCATCCTCAAAAAACATTGCCACGGATGAACCCGGCAACTATAGCACGTGCGCCAGGCCTTTGTTTATTGGCAGGGTCACATGTCCTGTGACAGCTGTGCTGGATGGGTGTGGTGTGGGTCTAAACCAGCCGTGAGGGAGTGGCTGTGGCATGCTGACAACTAGACCTGTGAGCAGCAGATCCCTACAGGGAAGACCTGGGACATGTAGCGTTGTCTTCCCCCCCTGTGAGCGTAAGCGGTGTGGGCTGGCCTGGCGTATGCCAGTCTAGCGTAAGGGTGTGAACAATGACCCCGTGGCTCTGGTTGTGGTTCCGTCCATGGCTGGACAAGGAAGTGACTACTGCGTGTGTCTCTGTTCTAGTGTCGGCGCCACCCGGCACGCAATTGGCTATGTGTCACCCTGTGACCCAAGTCCCACAACATGAGCAACATGGACCTAAGGTGAAATCATTGACCCTACATGCATCCATACCTCCACACTTGCAAGATCATTGACATGACACACCGGTGTGAATTTGAATTTTTAATGCACATTCACTGGAGTGTCGTAGCTGGAGCAGTACAGGGCCGTGCAAACCCCACTTTACATTGTTAGCCCGTGGAGGACCAGCCAGAGTCCTTCAGGGAATGACAAATACATCAGTAGAGGAGGAGTTTAGTCCGCAGTCTGATAGCTGTGTGATTGGTGACCAAACAAAATATGGCAGTCCATGTCGAGGTCCAAGGTGAGTGTCGCAGAGTGCAAAGGGGGGCAGTGGAAGGTGATGATGCAGAGGGCAGAACCAAGCAGAAACAGGCCATATGGCGGAGATGAATGCTACCACTTCCTTCTGACCACAAGGGCAGATTCATCCGCATCTTCGTCCTCTGCTGTTTCATGTGCCTCACATGTGGGTGGTGGTGTTCTGTCTCCAGCACTGCATGGCAGTGACACCTCAGGGGCCGGAGGTGGAATGTCCGCCACACTGTGTGGCACTGACACATCAGTGGCCGAAGATGTGGATGACGTGGTAGCAGCAGCATGCCTCAGCGCCAGGCCTTGTGGCAGCAATGCCATGAGGAGGGTCTTTCTGGCATTGAGGGACCCAGCTACCGCTCGCTGGTGGGTAGCCATGGCAGCCGCTCTTTCCACACGTGTCCGCTCCATGTTCTCCATGAGCCTCCGCATGAGTCCCAACTCCCGGGCGAGCTCGCTGGAGCCACTCTGACTAGACAGTCGTTCTTGTAGCAGAGTCAGGATTCTGGCGATGTCAGCCATGGTTCATTGGAGGGCATGGAGCGGATAGTCGGTGTCCGTTAGGGACTGTGAGTGGTCCCTGATGGGACTTAGACACCCACGTATGGCGTCTAGTTTGGCTACCATGTGGTCGAACCCCATCTGCACCTGTTCAGCCAGCTTCTCCTGCAACCCAACACACAGCGTTGGAAGGCCATGTGCTTGTCGTGGGGATCCTGGGAGGCAGCCGTGGTGGTGGGTGCTGCCTGCTGTGTGTTCTGTGCAGGGGGTGGGTTTTCCTCGTAGCAGCTGGGCAGCCCTGCTCCTGGAAGTGGGCTGCGGAGGCTGTCCACGAGCTGTTGGAGGGCGTCGGAGTTGAAGGTGTGGTGGTCCTCTTCATCATCAGAGAAGAGAGGTTGGGACTGCTCTGCAGGAGTTGTTGAATTTTCCTCTGCAATGTGAAGGAGAGATCCAGTTTAACATTGTGTTCACATGTATGTTGACGCACTGTACATGTTTACATTCGTACTGAATGACAGTGTACATTGTGACTGTTTGTGGGGAGCTGCCTATATGATGCGGGACAGTGGACATTTCGACAACATCACTGATGTGTGTTTGTACTTGTACATTGTCAACTCACATTTCTCTGCGTTGCCTTATGTGATTGGCCAGTTTCTGCACACAAGCGGCAGCAGTTGTGTCCTCTGTTCTGTTGTGGACGTGTTGTGGATTGTGCCACATCGTTGTCAATGGTGATGTGCTCTGCATGGGATGGGTGAGTGCCGCATTTTGGGGGTGTCGCTCCTGCAGCTCTGATTTGGCTGCTCCTTATCCCTTACATGCGGTGTACCTCTGACTTCTGTGCTTATACAGTGCTGAGATGTTGCATACTTGGATGCATTGGCCTCTTGGTGGGATTTGGGGGTCTGGGGCATGGTTTGTCCGCAGATGTGCTATGCTTACTTGTGCATGTGTGCCATTGTGCACATCTCCCCCCGTCCCCCAGTCCCTGTTCGGTACCCACCCTGTTGCTGTTGTGTCCGGTCATGTTGAGCAGTGTCTGGGCCCCCAACTCCTGCCACCGTCTCCCCACTGATGACTGTGGACACCATTTCCTCCATCTCCTCCAGCTTCTCCTGTGGCGCTGGGCACCCACCTCCAGTCTGCATTGCTGCCTTCCGGTTGTTTGCGAGTTTCTGCTTGGTTTTGCGCTTGACATCATTCCAGCGCCTCTTGACCTCTTCCATTGTCCTCTTCAGCACTCTGACTGCATTCACCTTGTCCTCGATGGTCTGCTATATTCCACTTCTAGTTGCCAGTGACACAGTGGAGGTGACGAACAGTAGTTGATGGTGTTCTATCACCTCCTTTTATCAGGATCAAGTTTTCCTGCTGACTGAACTGCTTCTTCCTACTCTTCTCGTCCTTGCCCTTCCCTGACCCCCGAGGTCCCAGGCTGCTCCTCCGGGGGGCTTGTGGGGTTCTGGTTGTTCTCTGCACTTGCTCCGGCTACCTTCATTGTGCTTCGCTGTTGTTTGGCTTTTGTATGTGTTTTTTTCCCAACTTTTATAGTGCATTTTCCCGCATGTCGCGTGGGGTTTGCAGGCCTGAGGCTGGTTTTCGCTGATTTTTGTATCGCGGTTTGCGTCATCGCCGCTTTTTTCACATTCGTGATTTGCATTTTTGTGGCGTCGTGTTGATTTTAACGCGTTCATTCGGTGCGTTGTGGTGGGTCTATCGCATGGTGCCGCCGTGTTGAGAATACCACGTTAACACAGTGTTATTTTCCTGCAATAGACTGCGATGTGAAGAGTTGCGTTAAGCTACTGTTGCGGTAGTTATCACATGTTCTTGAGAATATCCCCCCCCAATTTTAAAAACTATTAAAACGATGTGTTAAAATCCTGGCCTTGTTACATCTTAAAAAAAAAAAAAACATTGCTTGTAGCACGAAGAGAGTTTTTAAGAAATGAGCTAACACTAAAACAAAGAGTCGTGAACTCAGTGTCCCTAAGTACAATTCGGCAGGTCTACATTTGGTTAGCCCTGAACACCTCAATGCTGGGATTAGAAAGCGTCTGGTAAAACAATAGTAAAATCTACAAAACAACACGAAATGCAACAAGCTCTGTGGAGAACTTTTATTGCATGGGCAAACAAGAACAGAAGAGGATTTATATTGCCCAAGGGAACACATAGCTGGCTTCTACGATACCCAAGGCTGAATCTAGTTAAGAGAACCCTTTTGAAAGTGCTAGTCACAAGCTCCAGGTATGGCTTGAGCCCTAGAGTGGTTTGGATTAAAATGTAATCCTTATCCTGAGTCTTAGGTAATTCTCCCGCTCCCTTTTCTCGCTGTCTCATTTCGAGATACAATATTTTAAACTGGGCTCTGTTATCCTTGGGCAGCCCTTCCAGCCTCAGGAAACAATTCGGCCTACCCAATAACAGCACATCTGCTTGATGTAAGCCTGCAACTGGATTTAGAGACCCAGGATGCAAGATAAACAGTCCTCGATCATATCTGTGTTCAGCAGGGCTTAAGGATTGATCCATACGGAACACCACCGTAGCAGTGGGGCCAAAGAATTTGATCCTCAACGTACTCCAAGCCAAGCATGTAATATAAAACATGGGCTGCCTGGCGGGAGGCCAAAAAGCCTTCTGAATACCATATTTTGCTCTACTTGCAGGCTAGGTACCTTTATGTAGCTCCATATGCTCGAGCCTAAAGGTAAAACCAGGAGACAATTCCTCCTTTAAACTTCAAAAAAAGATGTAATGGGTTTCTTACCAATAAAAACAGCCAGGTTAGAGATGAACCCAATACAATTTAGAAAAATTGGTTTTTGCTCTGGATACCTATGCCAACTAGGATTCCCGCGAATCAAATGTGACCCTAAGATAAGAAAACTCATTAACTCTTGTCATTGGTTCACCATCTATGGCCAAAGTCTGCCTTTTAACATTCCTTGTTCCGCAGGCCAGTACAAAGGCCTTAGTAGGAATCACTACTAGCTTCAGAGAGGCCATACAGTCAAAGTAGCCTTCTGTTAACAATTTCAGGCCCTTGGGGCTTCTTGCAAGTAGCACGCCATAAGTTAGGGCCGGGTGGGGGTATTCTTGATCATTGGAATGTCTGCTCCCTTGGCCTTCAGAGCCTCCTCTAAGCCACAAACATACAAAAATAAAAGTATTTTAGCAAGAATGCACCCTTGATACACCCCTCGGTCTGTTGCAATAAAATCAGTGCATTTACCATCATATCCGTAGCTGACGGTAGCAATGAGATCATAATGTACGGCCCTCAAGAACTCTACGTGGCTCTTATCGATCACTATGCTCTCCAGCTTAGTCCACAAATTGGACATCACCACGCTGTCAAAGATACAGATGAGGTTCATGAAACCTAGAGGCATAGACCCTTGTTTTGCTACAGGGAATGGAGTCTAGAAAGAATACCATTGTTAGATTTGAGAGTTAGATGACTGCTGACTCCACCCCCACTGCTTCGTATGCACGCATGTGCTCACCGTGCCCGTACCCGTCCACCCTCGCAACGCAGGACTCGGCAGCCGACGGATGAAATGGTTTTGGCGGTGCAAGACATGAGACGGAAAGTGTTCTCATGCCCCCCCGCCCAGTACTCTCGCAATTGGGGCCTCAAGGCTCCGGAGACTCAGGGTCCTTCGGAGGTCTATATGGTATTTTTTGGCATTCTGTGAGTCTTCCCAGTGTAAGTACTGTGCCTCCCTAGCCCCTCCACATAGCTCCTGGCCGATCATGCCACTGTGCCCTTTCCCCTTGGTGGGATGCACCAAGGGGGTAGGCAGCAGGCTCAGCTGGGGACCGAGACATATTTGACGCTACCCGAAGAGGCCCCAGGCTCCAGGCATTAAACGGTCCAAACTGCTCCACAGTGTACCAGGCTGTATAGGGGGCCCATTATCAGCTTTTGGATTAAGGGACAAGTGATGGAGACATCATGAAGTGGACCCTGATATAGGAGTTTCGGCACTACATTTCCTTAAGTGCTCACTAATTTCACTATTGGTCTTCAGAAATATTGTGTGGACGCGGCTGTGGTATGGCAGAGGGGGAGGAGGTAAATCTGTCTACTGCCAGAGGCACTAATTTTTGGGGGCGGTACTTATTTTTCATGAACAGACTAGCACAGAGCGAGTGAGACAAAGGTGGAAAAGGGAATCAGGAGGAAAAGACAATTGGAAAACATTGACAAATGGAGAAAACAGGCATACATAACAACCATCAACAGTGATATAAAGTGACAGGAAGTGGTAGAAGAAAAGACATGAGGTGGAATTAAGACTAGGCAGCCATGGTATTCAGCACTTTGGCTTTCGGCAGAGGCGGCAATGGACTCCTAAGAAAACATTTGGACCCCTGCAAATTAAGCACTGTTCTTCACCTGGTCTCCATCCTTCCTGGATACACCTGTCAGCAGTAGAAGACTATTAAACTACAGGAAAATACTCAGGAGTACATTCCCCTTATTAGTACTGGAGTACAGTGTCTTTCTAGGAGATACAAAAATGTCAATGGAACAATCTGGATTAGGTAAAGGGACTGTTTGTCTCTCGTCAGGATAGACTTCAAACATAAACACAGTAATGCATAACCTAGGCAATAAAAGACCTTCTGTGTTGTTTTTAGCTCCCAATTCAGATTTGGTAGCCATCAAGAAGGTAGTTTGAATGAAAGAGGATTCGAAAGACACCCACCGAGGAACAACCCTTAGCTTCCTGACGTGCCATGTTTGAGGGCTTCGCTGAACAAAAGGAACACATGGAATTGGATGGCTTGGAGCAAGTGACTCAAGCTATGGTATTCTGGGAGGTGCCAATACTATTACCAGATGACTTTGGGAATTAGCATGCTGCATAAAGCAATGTGTGACTTCATGGCTCCCACATGGGATCAGGGTCCCCTGCTCCCTAGAGACAGTCCACCTCCATCATGAGGTCACTTGAGCATCAGTTGAAAAGACTGTCTCTGTTAGTAGGACCAAAGGAAAGACGGCTTCATTGCATATACTGGTGAATGCCATGGAGATTTTGTTAGACGGCGACCTCAGAGGAGCCCGGAAAGGGGTCCTGACTACCCTGAGACCCACCCTCAAAGTATCGTAGCCGGGCACTGGCGGGAGATTCCCCAGGGGGAGGAATCTCGCAACTAGGTTCGTACTTCTGGCACCACACGACACAGAGAGACCACACTGGGTATCCTCAGAACAAGCTTTATCAAACAGGTATCACTGCAAATATGTACAAGGTGAGCACGGGCTCAAGAGTCTCGGAAAGGTAGGGGGGTAGCGGGACTGTCTCTGGTAATGGTTCAAAGCAGGGACGTATCCGGCGCACAGCTCCCAATCCTCGAGCTGGGGGATACGTGGTCGGAGTTGGGGTCCGGCGGGACCGTGAGAGTCTGGGGGAGCCGCGAGTCACTCAGCAGGGCTCAGGTACAAGGTCGGAGGTGTTACGATCTTCAGGGAGCCGCGAGTCACTCAGCAGGGCTCAGGTACAAGTTCGGAGGTCTTACGATCTGCAGGGAGCCGCGAGTCACTCAGCAGGGCTCAGGTACAAGTTCGGAGGTCTTACGATCTTCAGGGAGCCGCGAGTCACTCAGCAGGGCTCAGGTACAAGTTCGGAGGTCTTACGATCTTCAGGGAGCCGCGAGTCACTCAGCAGGGCTCAGGTGAGTTCCAGTTTCAGGAGCCGCGACCACGTCAGCAGGCTCTCGTTGTTCCAGCGTCGAATCTGCCGGATAGCCCCAGAGCACCCCTTGTTATAGTTCGACCCCTCTTTGATGTCCGGAGTCTGTGCAGGCAGGGGTCTTGTCACCTGGGGGTCGCTTGTCGGGTTTTCCTGCTATAGTCTTTTGATCCTTTCAGGGCCGGGTCGGGAGGAGTCCCAGACACCCAGCAGGCGTGGAGCCAGCTCTCAGGGAGGCCGGAGGGCCGATCGAAACCCATCGTCCCGGGGGAGTTCAGAGGTGCGATAGAAACTGCTCCTCCCTCTCTCATCCCCTGGAAGCGTGATGTCCTCCAGCCGGAGTGGCGCCTCTAGGCCCGGGTCGCGCTGGGGCCGGGCGGCCATCTTGGTGCATGAAGTGGGCACGCGGGCCCGGGGTGGCCGAAAGGAGAGAGGCCAGGGACGGGGGTGTCCGGGCCGGTGCGTGTGTCCTGGTGGGGAGGTTCGGCTGGGCCGGGTGCTTGGGCTGTAGGTACCAGGTTTCGGTGGTGCGGGGGCACGGAGGGCCATTCTACGAGGCCGGGTCCAACACGCGTCCCCCCCAGCTGAAAGCCGGAGAGAACTGCCCATCAGCTTGGGGGGTTCTCTTCGCTGAGGCGGAAGAACCGGGAGAGGCCGTCAGCATTGGCGTGGTCCGTACCAGGGCGGTGTTCCACGGTGAAATCCATCCCCTGGAGGGAGATTGACCACCGCAGTAGCTTGGGGTTTTCTCCTCGCATCTGCATGAGCCAGCGTAAGGGCCGATGGTCAGTCTGGACTCTGAAATGGGTGCCAAACAGGTAGGGTCGTAGCTTTTTGAGTGCCCAGACCACGGCAAAGGCTTCGCGCTCTATGGTGCTCCATCTTTGTTCTCGGGCCAACAGCCGCCGACTGAGGAAGGCGACGGGCTGGTCTAGGCCTTGGTCATTTACTTGGGACAGGACGGCCCCAATGCCATGCTCGGAGGCATCGGTCTGGACTATGAACTCCTTGGTGTAGTCGGGAGCCTGGAGGACGGGGGCCGTGCACATGGCCCTTTTTAGGGCCTCGAAAGCTTCCTGGCAGGCAGCCGTCCACTGCACTTTCTTTGGCTGTTTTTTAGACGTGAGTTCTGTGAGAGGGCCGACAAGGCTGCCATACCCCCGAATGAATCTTCGGTAGTAGCCCGTGAGTCCCAGAAAGGCTCGGACCTCCGTCTGGGTGATGGGTGGTTCCCAGGCCAGGATGGCGTCGATCTTTGGCTGTAGAGGGGCGACCTGGCCACCCCCGACCTGGTGCCCCAAGTAGACCACGGATCCTTGCCCGATCTGGCACTTGCTGGCTTTTACTGTGAGGCCTGCCTGGCGCAGGGCGATTAGCACCCTTCGGAGGTGCCGGAGGTGCTCACTCCACTCTGAACTGAAGACAGCGATGTCGTCCAGGTATGCCGCGCTGAACTGTTCTAGCCCGGCCAGGACCCTATTCACCAGTCGCTGGAAAGTGGCCGGGGCATTTTTCATCCCGAAGGGCATTACGCGGAAGCGGTAGTGTCCATCGGGGGTGGAGAAAGCGGACCGCTCTTTGGCCCCTTCGGTGAGCGCAATCTGCCAGTATCCGCAGGTGAGGTCGAATGTGCTGAGGAACCGGGCTGCCCCTAGTCGGTCAATGAGTTCGTCGGCTCGTGGAATGGGGTGGGCATCGGCTCGGGTAACGTCATTGAGCCCCCGGTAGTCCACGCAGAAGCGGAGCTCGGGGGCGACACCGGGGGCCGCTGCCTTCGGGACCAGGACCACGGGGCTGGCCCAGGGACTGTCAGAGGGCTCGATCACCCCTAGGGTCAACATCTTCGAGACCTCCGCTTGAATGCAGGACCGGACCCGGTCAGGAACCCGGTAGGCTCGGTGTCTCACCGGCGGGCTGTCCCCGGTGTCCACATCATGAACACACCAGTTGGTGACCCGGGGGGTCAGGGAGAAGAGGTCAGAAAATTGTCTTAGGAGCTGGCGGCAGTCCGCCTGTTGCTGGGCAGTGAGGGCTGGGGAGAGGTTCACTCCTTCCACGGAGCCATCCTGCTCCTTGATACATAGGAGGTCCGGGAGGGGATCCGACTCATCTTCGGCCCCGTCATCGGTGGCCAGCAGGAGGCTCAGTTCTGTCCGCTGGAAGTGAGGCTTGAGGCGGTTCACGTGCAGGACCCGGAGGGGATCCCGAGGCGACTGGACGTCCACCAAGTAGGTGACTTGGCTCTTCTTCTCGACCACTTTGTAGGGCCCAGTCCATCGGTCCTGGAGAGCGCCAGGCTTCACGGGGGCCATGACCCACACCTGCTGGCCCGGCTGGAACTCGACCAGAGTAGCATTCTGGTCGTACCAGCGCTTCATTTCTTCTTGACTCGCCTCCAGGTTGGCCTCGGCCAGTTCTCGGAACCTCCTGGTCTGGTTCCGGAGGGCCAGGACATACTGGAACACATCTCGGGGGGTGGTCTGGGGTGCTGCCTCCCACCCCTCCTTAACCAAACTGAGGGGGCCTCGGACGGGGTGCCCATACAGTAATTCAAACGGGCTGAACCCTAAGGACTTCTGGGGGACCTCCCGGTAAGCGAACAAGAGGCAGGGGAGCAGGACGTCCCACTTACGCCGGAGGGGCTCTTCTAGGCCAGCGATCATCCCTTTCAAAGTCCTATTAAACCTCTCTACTAGGCCGTTCCCTTGGGGATGGTACGGGGTGGTGAACTTATAGGACACCCCACATTGTTGCCACAGGGACGTCATATACCTGGATATAAAATTCGTGCCGCAATCGCTCACGACCTCGCGGGGGAAACCCACCCTGGAGAAGATCCCCATCAGGGCCCGGCCCACCACTGGGGCCGTAATGGTGCGTAGGGGAATAGCCTCTGGGTAGCGGGTGGCGTGATCCACTAGGACCAAGATGAAACGGTGACCTTGGGAGGTGGGGGGGTCCAGTGGTCCCACGATGTCGATCCCGACTCGCTCGAAGGGGGTACTGACGACCGGGAAGGGTTGGAGGGGAGCCTTGCGCTTCCCCCCACTCTTCCCACTGGCTTGGCACGTGGGGCAGGACTTGCAGTGGGCCTCTACCGCTGCTTTCATCTTAGGCCAATAAAAATGGGTCACGAGACGGCTGTAGGTCTTGTCCTGACCCAGGTGACCGGCGAGGGGGACATCGTGGGCTAAGCCCAGGAGGAAATCCCGGAAGCGGAGAGGTACCACCAGTACCCGTCCGGATCCCAGCTCCACTGATTTCTGCTCACTATACAGGACGTTATTCTCCCAATAGATTCGGTGCGTTCCGGTCTGGTCACCTGCGGCTTGGCCCTCGGCCTGGCGCCGCAGCCCGACCAGGGAAGGACAGGTGGCTTGCTCCCGGCAAAATTCTTCTCGGGTGGGCCCGCCCTCGTGGCGCCAATGGGCCAACTCGGGTAGATCCCCCAACTCGGGGACCGGGGCGGGGTCGGATGGTGCGGGTTCGTCGCTGGCGACGGACCCTTCCGATGAGGGAACGGGAGGTCCCTCGGCAGGGACGGTGCTGGCTACTTCGACCGGGGTGCTCTCGACTTCTCTCCGGGGAGTGAGTCGGGCTGTCATAGATCGGGTGGTGGCACACACCCACTCGGGGAGTCCCATCATTCCTAGGTGGGCCTTGCGCTCTACGTGCTTCCAGGGAGAACTCTCCAGGTCGTTCCCTAAGAGGCAGTCGACCGGCTGGGAGGTTCTTACGGCCACCTTGAGTTTACCTATCACCCCTCCCCACTCAAATGGCACCAGGGCCACCTGACACAGACTTTCCCTATTGTCTGCAGAGATTACGGGGCAAAAGACATTGGGGAGGATCTGCTCCTCGGGAACTAGGTGCCTGAGGACACCGGTGATACTGGCCCCGGTGTCCCGCAGGGCCTCTACCTGGTGGCCATTGATCTTGACGAGCTGCCCATATTTCTGTGTGTTGGACGGTAGGAGGCTACCAGGGATCATTTCCCTATCTCCCAGGGATACTAGGGCCATAGCGGCGGGTTCCCACTCCTCGGCTTCCTCAACCTCCTCCCCCAGGGCTACGTTGGCTATCTGCCTCGCAGGGGTGACTTGGGTGCCCATGGGGCACTCTGGGTCATTGGCGTAGTGCCCGGGTTTCTGGCAGCGGAAACATGTGACGGTCACCCGGTGTCCCCGTCTCCCAGGGGGCCCTGTTACTGGTGGGGGGGGCGCCGGGAAAGGTGGAGGTGGTGTCTTCGGGGGGCTAGGCTGGGACTCCCTCGGCCCTCCCTGGTTCCCTCCCCCTCTCTGGCGGGGTGGTCCCTGACTGGTTCGGGGGTACTCTCCTACCATGCCCCGGGAGACCCGGGTGTTGGTCCAGCGGTCGGCCTCCACGGCCAGCTTCCGGGGATCTGTGAGCTTGCTATCCAGCAGATGTTGACGTAGCTCTACGAAGCAGTTCGCAGCCAGATGTTCCCATAACATGAGGTCAGTGAGTTCGGCAAGGGTGGTGACCTTGCTGCCCTTGACCCACCCATCGAAGGCCCGACTAAAAAAGTTTACATATTCCACCCAGGTGGTGCCCGGGATCTTCCTGCAGTCCCGGAACCGTTGGCGGTACATTTCTGGGGTGAGGCCGTATCTTGTGAGGAGAGCCTCTTTCATGTGGCTGTAGGAGGTCTGCAGGGAGAGGGGTAGGTCGAGCAGGGTGTCCCTTCCTTCGCTCAGAAACCGTCCCCACAACCCCGCCCCCCAGTCCTTCTGTGGAATCCGATGGGAGGTCATGGCGACCTCGTAGGCCCGAAACCATTGCTGAATGTCATCGTTTTTATAATATTCTTTGACCACATCCTTGGGGATGTGGACCTTCTGTTCCGCTGGGGGGGCCGTCTCTCGGTTCCCCGAGGGCCCCCCGTCCTCATTTCGGGCCTTGAGCTCGAGTTCCTTTAAGCTCCGTTCGTGCTCCAGTTGGAGCTTTCTTCCTTCGTGCTCCCGTTGGAGCTTCTTTTCTTCCAGTTCGCCTTGTACACGCATTTGCTCTACTGCTAGCTTTTTCTCCGCTAACTTCAATTCGCCCTCGATTTTGAGTTTGGCTAACTCGAGTTCATGACTGCGGCTTCTCTCTCTGTCCGCGAGCTCTTCCGGGGATAGGCCCCCGTCTGGTACGATGCCTCGCACCTGATTGCTACTGCTTTCGCGGGGCTCGGCTTCGTCGGGGCGCTCCCCCGTGCCTTCCGGGCGGGAGGCCCCGGTCTCCACCCAAGTTTTCAGTGCTTTCTGCAAGTCTTCCTTAGTGTTGAGGCCAGTGGTAGCGATTTTAAGTTCTTTGCAAAATTGTTTTAGCTCTTTGTGTGTATATTCTTCCAGATGCTCCACCTGGAACACTCTGTTGGCGTTGGTTTCTGCGGAGCTCGTGGCGCTTCCTTCTGCCATCTTTGTTGGTCGTGCGTCCGTCGTTTATTTTACGATCTCTAGGTGATGGGCCCGAATCCCGTCGCTTGCCACCAATGTTAGACGGCGACCTCAGAGGAGCCCGGAAAGGGGTCCTGACTACCCTGAGACCCACCCTCAAAGTATCGTAGCCGGGCACTGGCGGGAGATTCCCCAGGGGGAGGAATCTCGCAACTAGGTTCGTACTTCTGGCACCACACGACACAGAGAGACCACACTGGGTATCCTCAGAACAAGCTTTATCAAACAGGTATCACTGCAAATATGTACAAGGTGAGCACGGGCTCAAGAGTCTCGGAAAGGTAGGGGGGTAGCGGGACTGTCTCTGGTAATGGTTCAAAGCAGGGACGTATCCGGCGCACAGCTCCCAATCCTCGAGCTGGGGGATACGTGGTCGGAGTTGGGGTCCGGCGGGACCGTGAGAGTCTGGGGGAGCCGCGAGTCACTCAGCAGGGCTCAGGTACAAGGTCGGAGGTGTTACGATCTTCAGGGAGCCGCGAGTCACTCAGCAGGGCTCAGGTACAAGTTCGGAGGTCTTACGATCTGCAGGGAGCCGCGAGTCACTCAGCAGGGCTCAGGTACAAGTTCGGAGGTCTTACGATCTTCAGGGAGCCGCGAGTCACTCAGCAGGGCTCAGGTACAAGTTCGGAGGTCTTACGATCTTCAGGGAGCCGCGAGTCACTCAGCAGGGCTCAGGTGAGTTCCAGTTTCAGGAGCCGCGACCACGTCAGCAGGCTCTCGTTGTTCCAGCGTCGAATCTGCCGGATAGCCCCAGAGCACCCCTTGTTATAGTTCGACCCCTCTTTGATGTCCGGAGTCTGTGCAGGCAGGGGTCTTGTCACCTGGGGGTCGCTTGTCGGGTTTTCCTGCTATAGTCTTTTGATCCTTTCAGGGCCGGGTCGGGAGGAGTCCCAGACACCCAGCAGGCGTGGAGCCAGCTCTCAGGGAGGCCGGAGGGCCGATCGAAACCCATCGTCCCGGGGGAGTTCAGAGGTGCGATAGAAACTGCTCCTCCCTCTCTCATCCCCTGGAAGCGTGATGTCCTCCAGCCGGAGTGGCGCCTCTAGGCCCGGGTCGCGCTGGGGCCGGGCGGCCATCTTGGTGCATGAAGTGGGCACGCGGGCCCGGGGTGGCCGAAAGGAGAGAGGCCAGGGACGGGGGTGTCCGGGCCGGTGCGTGTGTCCTGGTGGGGAGGTTCGGCTGGGCCGGGTGCTTGGGCTGTAGGTACCAGGTTTCGGTGGTGCGGGGGCACGGAGGGCCATTCTACGAGGCCGGGTCCAACAGATTTTTTTTTCAATCTTTTTCTTTTTTTTTTACATGTCTGGTGTACCTCTTTATAATTAAAGCTATTTGAAGAACTGAGTGCAGCTTGCAGAGCAAGGGCATTCACTCATTTTCCTTTCTTCCCAGCCAATACCGGACTGTTGTTTGTATTTCCTTACACTCCATTAGCTTGTTATAGCTTGATACAAAAACAGACGAAAAGCACCTCGATAAAAGAAACAGATAAATAAACCGGAGCACAGAAAATCACAATCCAAGAAGGCAGCTCCAGACCTTTGTTTTATGTATGCGTTACGGAATAACAAAGACCACTTAGAATTAGGAATGTTCTGGCGTTATGCCTTTCTGTTACAGGAAAAGCGGTATTTTCATTTCTTGATTTCCTTTCATCAGAGATCATATTCTAGTAACAGACATCTATGGAAGAGCTAGACGCTTGGCTTTTCCCAGAAAAGAGTCACGTGTGAAGGAAATGGTGAAGTTTCACAGGAACTGTCGCATTGTCCATAACATCCTAGGAAGACGCCGCAAGGTTTCAAATAAACTGCGTCACCGTCGCATCATGTTCATTACTTCCTGGTTTTCTAGGTGCTGCTGCTGCGCGCGCTTTACTTTCTGTGAGATTGTTTCACCGAAAAGCCGGCGGCATGCAATTTTAAACCTTTCACAGAAATCGTGTTCGCCCTGCACAGAACTATAATTACATTCGCAAGTGAAACTGTAAATCTCTCCGCGGAAGCTTAGCTGGAATCGAATGACAGCTCATTACAAATGCCGCCTTATTTTCAACACACACCTACATCAGGCAGAGGCTTGCAGTGTGTTTCTGTCACAAACACGGTCAACTCAACCCCATCATTAGTGTCTACTGATTTTTCTTAATACAGGGGAAAGACTGGCATGGTTCTACGACCAAAAAAGAACAATCACTGGCAAAGCCAGTAGGTCTGCCTGATAAGTAGTAAAAATGTTTTTGTTAATTGATTGTGTGTGTAGTTGCCAGAATGGTTTAGTGGAATATGAGAAGGATTACATGCATGAATGGATAGATGTGTGAGCGTATGGGAATATGACCAGATGAACTGGTAAGTGCATGAATGGACACAGTGGCAAATATAGTGTGGAGGCAAGAGTAGGGTGGTGGGGCTGTGGCAGCGAGAAGAGCAGTGTGTGAGATATCGGGCAGTTTATAGGACAGGGCAGCGAACTGGTGAGTGATTGAGTGCATGGATGGTATAGTGAGTGCATGAGGGCATGGTTGAGTGCGTGCATTGATTTATGGCTAGGCAGCAGCCTCACACAAAATGATGGGCCTGTGAGTCTCTCATATCTCACATATATTCCTTTAACTAGAGTCGAATGGGTCCCCAGGAGGGTTGGGGGCCCCCATGCACTGCAGGGGCCACAGGGACCTGTGTGACACCCCTGTGGCTGGGTGAATGGGTTAGAGCATGAATGAATATGGGGATAATACCACTGCGAAGGACAAGGGCAGAACGATGGACCTGGGACAGTGAGGGCAGCAGAGTGTGAGAAAAGGGCAGTGTATGTGCAAGGTCAGTTTGTGGGTCAGGTGAGATTGATCATTTCAGTCCCTGAGCACAGAAATGTTAGCTGTTCCTCCATGCTCCTCACTCAATTCTGAGCAGTGCTTATTTTATAAAAGAATAAGTTCCAGGGCCAAAAGGTTTACTCAGAAAGCTGTGGCTGGCGCTATCAAGTGTTAGGGGGTGCAGAATACCAATACTGTAAAGTTTTAGATTCAAACTGCAAACATTCTTAGCCAGTAAAATACTGCAGTAAGTTGACCATTCACTGAAGAGATCTGCGTGTTATCTGTAGGTAGCAGATTCAAATCCCACCAAAGACGACTTAACCTTGCTTCCTTTCTACGTTGGCAAAATCAGTACCAGTTTTGATTGGATATCATTAATTAAATAAAAATGTTTACCATAAAGTTCTGTATATAATGCACTATATACATTACAGATTATTATTATTATTATTTCTGCCTGCTTTGTGTGGAGTGAGTTTCTATCCTCAAATTGATCAGAAGTGATCTCCTCCACTGGCCCTCAAAGTACCTAAGAGAATCTAAAGTAGGAAGGGCCCCAAGACCAATTTGCTGTCCATCTATTGTATATCAAAGCTTTGCACCCTGAAGCCGGACTTGCTGTCCTCAACCACCATCTTCCCTGAAGGTTGTAGGATGGGGTGCACCAAAGAATACAGGCACAGAAGAGACCCACCCCTTCTCTCATCTGGATGGTCATTGGCTTCTCCTCTGCTTTCATTGACAGGTTTGAATATTCCCATATCCTGTTCGAAATCTCATAGTCTTATTTGACATTTCACAGGCAATGGGATACCTAAAGCAGTTCTTCTACCACTGGAGCACTGGGTCATAGTGGTAGTTCTATGCCCCATCCTATTGAAAATGGACGACCGTGACTGACGTCTATGCCCGTCCAGGCAGAGAAAATGTAAAATGTCCACCACTTGCATGAGGAAAACTTGCTGCACATTAGGGACATTTTCTTTTAGATTAGAGAAAACAAACCCATGTTCCACTGGATGAGGAGAAGAGAACAAAAGCTTTGTGTGTATGAATTAGACAATACCACCACCTTGCCAAAAGAAATTAACATGGGAATCTTTTCAGTGCTAGCTTCTCTTTCACTACCTTCACGTTCCTATGAAGAAAAGGGTATAATTTCATTTGGAAAAGTCTCCTACTCCTCCACACTAACCACAGAAAAATGATGGTAGCTCTGGCCCTAAAGGAACTCAACTATTGTAATATTATATCAATAAAGACAAGAGGCAGTAGTGGCTTAGCAGTCGCACCTTGTTAGGGCATATAATTACTGTGGGTACGATACAATGAAAATGGAAATTCGATATGCGCTGGTGCTGTTCTGGCCATCCCACACCCTATTACCAGAGGTGTCAGCTCACATTAGATTAATGGATCCAATGTGCATCAATTTCAAAGAAGGAATCCATAGCACTCAGTCAGTATTGATAAATAGTATGAGGTCCAAATAGTAAGGACTTGTATTACACAATCAATCTTTTTGTTGTAGATATAGAAGATTATGTTCTCTTCGGTAAAGAATTTGTGAATGTGAATGTACCTGAGAGAACATAATGTTCTATATCTACAATAAAGAGATTGATTGTGTAATACAAATCCTTACTGTTTGGACTTCATACTATTTCTCAATACTGACTGAGTGCTGTTGTTTCCTTCTTTGAAATTGTAATATTATACACTATGAACTTCCGGAAACTCATTGGAAGAATTCAAAGACCTCTGAATCAGGTAGGCAAATTGCGTCTTGACCTGTCACATGTAGGATCACATTAAACTCATCCTCAAACCTCTCCCCAGGCTCCCCGGCAACTCCAGGGTCAAATGTAAGTTCTGAATACAACTGAGTTTCATTGAACCTACCTCTCAGAAAATGAATCCGTGGACTACTGAGCCCTGGAAATTGGTGTCTACGGAGCACACAATGGACATACGTTTAAACAGCGAGGCAATGATATAGGTGAGAGCACACTGATAGGGTGCAGAGGAACATTCTTGAGAAGTGAGTGTTTGGGGGCACGCATCAAGCCCAAACTGCTAGTCAGTGAAGATGCCTGAGAATGGCCAGACTCTGCGTGAGAAAAATATAGGGCAGGGCTACACAAAAAGACAATTCCATTACCTCAAAAGCTCTGATAAATGGACTAACAACCAAGACCCCCACTCCCTTTGAAGGGTGCATGTTCCAGGGTTCTCAAAGTGGTACACACTTTAAGTGAAGGAACTGAGTGTTGCTGTGTTGACTGGTTTGGTGAGTAGAGCATTACAACGAAAACAAAAGTTTGTAAACTATAGTAGGGATGCCCTTGGATTTTTAAGTGAAAGGAACTGGCACTAAAATACTACTGTGGAAAATGGTGGTGGTCGGCACTACCACTGTAAAGCAATCCATTCCAAAAGATAACCAGTTCATAGGGATTGTGCCAGAGGTATCCGTGCACAGCTGGTAGACATTGTGTGCTAGACCACACCAAAGCTGTAAGAGAAGTGAAAAACTTACAAGTCACTGTAAGCACCATAACAGAATGCAGACTAGCGCCAACAACATCTCTCAAATACTCTATACACTCTCCACAAGTAGGCTGTGACACCTACCCTCTCAACACTCCTAGTTCCCTATTTATGCAAATTTGCAATGAGGATTTACGGTAGTGGTGTAACTGGGTGACACACAGTTTGGTTCAGACAGATGAGAGGATTAAACATGGTGCCCAAGCAAATGTGAAACCAACACAACAACATAGGCTAGTGCTTCCCAAACGTTCTAGACCCACGACCCACTTTTTCGAGTGACAAACTTTCATAACCCACTAGCATTAGTGGACATAAGGCAGGCGATTGTTTAATGTAACTAAATAGTTGTGTAGCCACGCAGTCATTTACAGACAGAGATTTTCCATTAAAATGGTCACTATATTTGCAGCCATATTGTTTTCCTGATAAAACTAAATTACACACAAATGATAATGTGTGGAGATCGGGATTCAGTGAATATTTATCATTTGCGCATCACCAAATAAAGTGTCTTGATTGGTTTCGATCCTATTAAAATCTTTGCTTCCATCACACTTCAGAATTTTAAAAAACGTGCTTCATTTTTGCTTTCATACCCTCTGAATGTGTACAGTACATTTTCAGGTATTTAAGTTTTATTATTTGTTGCAAAAATGTTTTTTTATCCTACAGCCTTTCATTTCACAATGTCGGTATCCCAGCAAGATTGTCAAATGTCCCCTGCTGCTGGATGATTAAGAAGAAGAGTAAAGCGCGCCAGGAATGGCTGAGTGAAACTTCTAGACTTTGTAAGAGACAAACACAAGACAACAAAGAGTCTGAAATCTCACTATCTGTAAAGCTGAAGTTCTAGGGAAGTATGTCCCGGAGGGACTGAGGCCAGTTTAGTCCAGAAGCCACACTGGAAGTGGAGGAAACAAGTGCTGCTGTGATTCATAAGATAATAGATGCAATTATCCTAACTATAGTGAGGATATAACAGAACAGGAGGATGGTGGCTGGGTATAGTATGCTCTAAGTCGTGAAAGAATCACACAACAAACATTATATATCTTCAGAAAAGATGCTCAAAGGATAAAGAGTAACGGCCACCCAATGTTACTAAATATGTAGACAGCAGCCTACAAATATACAAAACTATAAGAGTCAATATCCTGAGCAAAATGTCCGAAATGAAATTATGAGTCCACACGATATGTCAATAGAAATCTTCTCCGATATTGTTTTTTCCAAGTTCTGTAAGGTTACAGCCACTTCAGCCATCAGCAAAACAACTTTAGCCAACATGTGTTTCGTCTTTGTGGAAGTATCCACCGACTTCCTCAGGGCTAAAAGTAAACAGGTAAGCCCACATTATGACTGATACAACCACACTCTAATGTAATAAAGCGTCAATCCATCAGTGACAGAAACAAGGCCGAAAACGATGAATTACAAGATAGTAAAGGTCATTTGAGAAAACGAGGGTATAGCAATAGATCGGGGAGAGGAAGGTTAACATATATACACTGAGTGTGAAACCCAAAAAAACTGTGGTAAGTGAAAGAAAAATGGACAAAGTGCTACATAAATAAAAGGAAAAAGAATCTTAAACCTTGTGCAGAAGGGCAAAACCAAGGTAATATAGCATTTAGTGGCAACTGACCAACAACGTCAATTGGTATGGCAAAAGTAAAGATAACCCATATCCTCACGTTCAATACAATCAAGTTCCATAGGTGCAACAAAGTGATATCCTGTAATGTGAAACACTACAGTCACCAGGTAGTATATACCTTATTAGAGTCGAAATAATAAAAGTAATACATTTACCAAAGTCAACACAAGTTCAAACAAAAAACCTTCCATTTGATCAGATCACAGTATAACTAATAGGTATTCTCTGTAAGCCTTAGCCTAGACAAATAAGAAGCCCAAGTATCTCAGTACGTCCCAAAACCATATGTTAGGAACTATATACAATTTTGAGATCGATAATTACAAAACATAAAAGTACCCATAAGCCAAATAGACTATACGTAAGGGACCTTACCTTAGAAAAATAGGTCCTTAACCCCTTCCCCGCTCATGACGGAACCGCTCCGTCATGAGCCACGGTTGCCGTGTGCTCATGACGGAACGGTTCCGTCATGCCACGACCGTTGGCGGCCGCTCCGCCCACGCGGCGCTGTTTCCCCGCCTGTGCGGGGGGACAACGCAACTGGGCGGAGTCATGACGGAACCGTTCCGTCATGAGCACAGCTCAACCGTGGCTCATGACGGAGCGCCTCCGTCATGAGCACAGCGCCACCGCGCTGCCCCCCCGCACCCCACAGCGCCGCGGCAGAATTCCCGCCGCGGCGAAGGGGTTAAGCAGAGTACTCCTCATGTTGCAATGGCGTCTCGCAATCGCGCCATCTTGGAGTGTCTTTCTATAGAAATCCGTGTCAATTCGACAGCAAAAACAGACTAAACTTGTATGTGAAAACGCCATCTTGTAAGTACACACTACTGAGTACACAAGTAGCGGTCAAGAGGAACTATAACCAATACAGTTGATAATGTCATTGCGGAAAAAGGTTGTGAGCGATATAAATTACACGTAAGGGACTGTACTGAATAAAACAGAAAATCATCACTAGAGAAATTGCGAACTTAGAACATATTGCTAAAACCTCGACAGAATGACTCAGAAGGAAGATTAATGGATAATAAAGTCCTCCAATCCAAAGACTTTCTTACTTGGTGGAAAGGGTTCATAGAGCACAGCTGCTACAGCTATGACCTGCCCACCCAGACCTATGATTGCTCTCCAACCTCAATTTCCGTGATCAAGATACAATACTACAGACTGGCAGGACACAAGGTCCAATCCAGCATGAAGAATTCCATGCTACTGTTAAAGAATAAGAAATGCAATATATGATGCTGTTTCCTTGACAAATTTGGGAAATTAGGATTAGGAGGGGCAGGGCAGAAAAGAAAGGCAAGGCTTTTATAATTACAGCAACAGGCAGCCCCTACTATTCGTACAGTAATATCAACACTATCATTTTAAGATCTTTATGTTTATAATTCTGACGTTAAAGCACATTGTGCCTGAAATGGCGGGTAGTTTTGCGCTCACAGTATTGACGTGCATTGTGTGAGGAAGTTTGGCCATTCATGTTTATTTTTGAAGCTATGTGGTTAGGTTGTGAAAGACTGAAGCAATAAGAGATCAGATAGCAGAGGCGTACACAACACATGACGAAACAACCACATACCCTTACACAAAATGGCAAGATCCCTTATGTTTATAACATGGAATGTGAACGTCCTAGGTAACAAGACTAAAGGGGGAGCTGTAGAATGTTTGTTAACCCAGCATAAGGTGAAGGTAGTGTACCTGCAGGAAACCATTGTTTCCATTCTGGTAAAACCTCTAGGTTTAGTTGAGTAGCAATTCTGATGAACAGGTTAGTCACCTTTCATGTTAAAAGGATCTGGGTGGACAATATTGGATACAATGCGTCATTAATGGGTACGTGGAAGAGCGATACATTTTTGTTGATTTTTGTTGATTAACATTTACACCCCAGAGGGTACACATTAAACCTTTATACGTATTCTCGGTTTTATTTCTGCTGGATGTCCCTAAGGCTATACAGGTCCTGGGAGGAGACTTCTATTTGATGAAGGAAAACTCTCTGGACAGATGTAAACAGAGAGTAATGGTAACCAGTTTACACACAAAACTAGAGGGATTCTGTCGCCCCATGGGAGTATATATCTTAAGGAGGGAAATAAATGGTACTAAGAGGATTTACTCCTTCTACTCAAAGGTCCATACATCATACACAACAATAGATTTTTGTTTCACAACCGGTGGCCTAGAGTGCAGATTTTGAGATGCTGCATGTTAAGCTAGAGTGAAATTTCACCCCAATAATCACAATTTCTTCCCAAAACAACACATGTGTGGGACCCTGTGGAATGGACACCTGGAGACTCAAATGCATGGTGAAAGTGGGGGCACTGTGGGTGCCCTCTGATGGTACTGTTAGGAATATACGGTCCGAGTGCAGAAACTATATTCATGTTTGAAGCCTACAAGGCCATAATATGGGTACATTGCTAATCTGAAGCTATGGGAAGAGAGACAAGGAAAGAAGAAATGTGAAGCCCTAAAACATGAAATGCTACAATTGGAGAGAATCCAGTGGACCAAACAGCAAGACACTACAGCTCAAAAAAGAGAAATATATAATTATATATTTCAACGAGGTGCATTCACATCATCTTACCACACAAGCAAAGTTGTATGAGTAGGGCATCATGGCAGGGAAACTGTTGGCTGGTTGAGTAAACGGAGGAAATGTTGAGACATATTCACATGCTTAGATTTGAAACAGGTGAGTGGGTGATAGGAGATGAACCCATTGCTGACACTAGTCTTTGCTAGAGATATAGAATCTAACATTTGAGTACTGAACATAGGATGCCACTTGAAGAGGAAATCACAGCAGTTGAAAAAAGAACTGCACTGATTCAGTTGCAGAATAGGACAACCCCTGTACCTAAGTCTACCAATTGACTTTCATAAAACATTACAAGATGCATTGTCAAAGTATATCCTTGATATGTTAATAGCATCCCGCAAACAAGGTACTCTATCCCTACACTTGAGACGGCATCAATAATCGTAATCCACAAAGAAGGGAGGGCAAAGCATTAATGTTGAGCTCACTGTTAAATTCTGAGATCAACATTTTATCCAAGATTTGAAACTGTTTAATTGCTTTTTATGTTAATGGTATTGGAAAAAAACAGGATCCAAAGCCTATTTTAAGTCCTAGGTAAAATTGCTATGTAACTCTTCATAGTGAGAGACAATGGAATACAATGGCGATTCTCCAATTATCATACAGAGAGAATCTTGATTTCATTAAAGACAACGGAGGCTGACATTCTGCAATAACTTTTATTGCAGAGAGAATCTTGATTTCATTAAAGACAACGGAGGCTGACATTATGCAATAACTTTTATTGCTGCCCAAGATATGCAGCCCTTCAAAGTGTAACCATTACATCATGAATAAAACATTCCAAACAGCATAACAAAGCACCATAGTAACCAAGTGTCATCCTCTTTTATTCGCTGCTCTGGACAAGTTAAGTACAACTTCTCAGTGTCTCCTATAATTTTACGATTTTATAACAGATTTAATCTTTTTAACATATATGATTAGCCTTATTTTGCATGTTTATCAACTACTTATTCGTGGTAATGTTTGTTTATACATCGTTAGCAACTTTCAGTTGTTTTATGCTTATTTTATGCTAGATCGATTTACTAGTTGTCTTTTTACCATAATCTAATCTTTTTTTGGATTACATGAGGTAAATTCCTACCTTTCTCCTCTTTACCCCTCCAATTTATGGTCGGGTCTTTCCCCTTTCGCTTCCTTCTTTCTCTGTGTTTTTTTCAATTCATTTCCCTCCGCTCGGAATGAGAGGACTTCATGTTGGGGTCCGTTTCCACGAATCCCGAACTCGCCTTAAATTTGTACAAACAGGAAATCCCTTTTTCAAAGATAGGAGCGAGAGCGGAGCGAGGAAATTCGAATACAATTAAAGACTTTCCTAATATGTAGGGGCTAGGTAGGTGTGCTCTCTGTATCCAGTATTTGTTGCTCTACTAATAATATGTGAAGTGGAATGGCTGTGCATGGAGTCTTCAATTATGGGTTATGATTTTCAGGAAACATAAATAATTTTTTAACCATAGAGCTCTGTTTTAGTAATTGTATTGTTATGGTTTCAATTAACTGAAACAATAAACTTTTTGACTTGACGACTTGGGTTGTGATTAGTGTGTTGGGAGGTAGCACACTAGTGGTATATCAGCATAAGTTTCCAATTGCATGGTGAAATTGCAGTTCAGAATATTTTCAGTAATTCACAAGAAAGGAAGTGTTCACCATCAGATGTTGGTACAGCAACATTTGAGGAAACCATATCATGGAAAACCAATTTTAAGGAAAGACAGTTTTAAGAAAATACATATAAATGGAAAATTATAGGAAACCTTTTTTCAAGGAAAGATAATTTTGAGGAAATATCCATAATCACACACTTGGGTGAAGTTTAGAGGGGGAAACATCCTGAAGAACGACTCCGGAGCAACGAGTTCCGGAGTCACGCAAGCCGAACAATGACTTGCACGAACAACGACTTAGCCTGAACCACGCATGTGCATGGTTCAGGCTAAGACGGTCTAGTGTTCATGCAGGGCGGAGTTCAGAAGAGCGTCGGACAGGAACAGGTAAGAGGTTTTGGAGTTAGTTTTAAGAGGCGGGGTGATTGGGTTCGTTTTAAGGGGGTGGGGCGATTCGGGTTAATTTTTAGGGGCTTGGAGGGATCGTGTAAGATGTTAGGGGGTGGGAGGGGATCAAGTTATTTCTTAGGGTGTTGTGGAGAATCAAGTTAGTTTATAGGGGCTTGGAGGGTTCATGTAAGTTTTAAGGGGGTGGTAGAGGATCAAGTTAGTTTTTAGGGGGTGGGGGTTTGGGTTAGTTTTTAGGGTCTTGGAGGGATCGTGTATGCTTTTAGGGGGTGGGAGGGGATCGAGTTAGTATTTAGGGGGTGGGGGTTCAGGTTAAATTTTAGGCACTTGGAGGGATTGTGTTAGTTTTTAGGGGGTGGGAAGAGATTGTGTTAGTTTTTAGGGGGTGGGAGGGGATCGAGGTAGTTTTTAGGGGGTTGGGGAGAATCGAGTTCGTTTTTAGGGGTGGGAGGGGATCATGTTCGTTTTTAAAGGGGAGAATCGAGTTAGTTTTTAGGGGGTTGGGGAGAATAGAGTTACAATTTAGAGGGTAGGGTAGAATCAAGTTAGTTTTAAGGTGGTAGCAGGGGAATGAGTTAGTATTTAGGGGTGGGGGAATTTGTGGTTCAGTATGTCGTGGTTCTTTACTTAATGGTTTAGATTGGGTCGTTATTTAGAATTCGTGGTTTAGGCAGTTGTGATTAAGGAGGTAGTGGTTTAATCATACAACTGTTTAGCGTTAGGGAGTTTTTTTGGGTTCAGGGATGGGTGATGTTTAGAGGCAAATAGGGTTTTTAGTGTTCAAGGATGGGTGGAGATTAGGGGGGGTGGGCAGAACTCACGGAGTTTCACTCGGTGGAATTCTGCAGAGCTACATAACAACTCTGCAAGATGCTGTGAAGTTCCACCAATGGGTGGAAAATATGCAGCTCACACTGCAATTTAGCATCATTAATGTGAGCAGCACTGAATATCAGCGCAAACTGAACCTTGTGTTGCGCAAGAGCATTCAACTATAGATAGAATCTACTCGAGCAGCAGTTAATCTACTCGAATGACAACCCTCCGACCGCAACCTCTTGCAACTGTCCATGTTAGAAAATCACGCTAGGAGACGCTAAATCTCTTGTTCCAGCTTGCATTTTCTGGATCATCGAGGGAGAAAAATTCTACCGCGTGGCGAATGGCAGAATTTGGCCAGAACTCTGCGTTAAAGAGTAATGCAGAGTGACCAAACTTCCGCCAACTCCGCTGGCAGAATGAAACGTTGAGGTGGGGGAAGGTGTTTAGGGATCAGGCATGAGTGGTGTTTAGAGTGGTGAGGGGTTTTTAGAGTTGAAAGATAAGAGGAGTTTATTGGTGGTGAGGAGTTTGTAGTGTTTATGGATAAGCGGCATGTAGTCGTGTTGAGGTTTTTTTCTGCTTTAAGGATGGGTGGAGTTTAGTGTGGTGTGGAGTTTTAAGGGTTCAGGGCCATGTTGATTTTATATGTAGAAAGGGTTCTTTAGGGTTCAGGGTTGGGGGAGTTTAGGTGTGGTGAGAGTTTTAGGGGTTATGAATGGAGGGTTTTCAGAGGTGGTGAGGATTTATTTAGGCTTCAGGGAAGAGTGTAGTTTAGCAGTATTGTGGGATTTTAAGGGATCAGGAATGGGAGGGATTAGTCATTGAAAAGGGTTTTTATGGTTCAGGAATGGGTCGTATTTAGGAGCAGTGAGGGAGTTTTAGGTTAAGCGATGGGTAGAGTTTAGGAGCAAAAAGAGCTTTAAGGGTTCCCCAATGGGTGCACTTAGAGGGTCAGAGATGGGTGTAGTTTAGGATTAGAAAAGGCTTTTAGGGGTCAGGGATCGGTGGAGTTTAGGGGTCAGGGATGGGTGCAGTTCATGCGTGGGGAGGCATTTTTAGGGTGCAGAGATGGATGGTGTTTAGAGGTGGTGAGGTTTCAGCAAAATAAAAACATCTAAAGTAATAGTTTGACACTGTAAAATATATAAATCCAAAATAGTGTCCCCTGATGTATAGGATTGAAATAAATACTTTCGACAAAATGTTTCTGAAAGTAAGACCTGCAACCATTTCATTTACACCTTAAAAAATAAGTGTGCAGAAGCCAATTTAGAAAAAAACAGACATTCTATGAACTGGTTTCTATGAAATGGTAAATGCCACCTTATCTTGAACATTTCCATTAAACTGTTTGGATTAAATGGTTTCTCAGTATTCCACTAATTCGATTACTATGAAACCAAATACAACCATTTTAAGCACCTTTGGTTTGAACTGCTATTTACTGTTAAAACAGGCACACGGATACACTTGTCCATGAATAGTCAAACAATAAAAACACTGGATATATACGAACTAATGCTGAATGCTTCCTCACTTGTGAGTTAGTGAAAATGTTACGAACTGCAATTACCACAATGCAATGGGGACCCTATGCTGATATGCAAGCAGTGTGTTACCGTCCCCCGAGAAACAGATGTTTGTTCATTATCAATAAAAAAGAAAGTATATTTTAAACACCATTCCTTAGTATTAGCTCATAGGGCTGTGGCTCTAAATTTGATTCACAACCCCATGACAGAAAGGCATTTCATTAAAAGCTAAGAAGACTATTTTGATATTATAAAAACATTGATGTAGAGGGGGCCAGTAATCCTATGCATATGCTGTTAAACCACATCAAGGGAATGGGGTCAGAGTGACTGAACAGTGTGTACCAAAACTGTTTTATAATTGCAATTTGATATAGATTTGGGCCATTTGTGCTATCAAAGCCATTTTGCTGGCTGAGAAAATACCTGTGAGCCAATCATGTAGTCTCCATAAGGGAGATTGCTGGGTCTGGTGGCCACTGCAGGGGCCTGTGTTTGACCTCATGGTCACAGGTTCAAATCTTGGCGGTTCCACTAAGCCTTTCATTCTCCTGATGTCGATAAAATGAGTACCATTGAGGTGGGTAACAATAAACATCTGTTATCCAGCACCAAGATACCCTTCCTGGTGAATATGCGCTTACAAATACACGTTATGTTATTGCCATATTTATAAAATAACCTCCCTGGTCTCTTGCTCCTTGAAAGGCAAAAATCGCATTTTGATTTTCCCTGTGTGACTCGGTTTACTCGGTGTGCGATTGGGGTATTGCTTCCGCCTTGGATATTCACAGACTGATTTTTTTTTTCTCCACAGGAGCTACTATTTATTGGGTCAGGGAATGGTTTAATTTGAGCCAGTGGTTGCTGGTGGTGGAAGAAAGAGCCATGAAATGGAATCAAGTGCCGGTGATTGCAGGCGTTGAAAGAAAGAAACATAAAGTGGAATGAAGACTACCACGCCTTGGTATTCAGGAATCCCAACATTTGTCAGTTCTGGTCGTGAGAGTCTGAGAAAAACTTTGGGCACCAGCACTTATTATTTTACCAATACACCACTGGGTCAGTGGGCCTGGGCTAAGAACGCAGAGTTCTTTCACTGTGACTGACAAAGATATTCTCTTAACATTCCACGGCATGTCAAATCATGTGTCAAAACACCACTCCCACTGTGCGTATTTACATACAGGATTGACTATTCAAATAAGATAGGTGATGTTCTTGTTTGGTACATTTTTACTTGCAACCATGACTCATGACGTACCTGAGATGTTACTCTTTAAGGAACTGGTACATTCCAATGCATGAGCACACCAGATATATTTCCCTTTGTTATACAACATTCACGTTCTCTCGTCCTTCCTCGTGCATCATTCTATTAACACGGTGTACCATGATGACCTTTAGACTGAAAGTGGGACTTCCTTGCCCATAGGGGCTGATTACAAGTGCCCCGGTAATCCTGATGGGGCTGGTAACAGGAGTTAGCAGCACCCCTGGAATTAAGAGATGCACTCATCCTGGATTTAGTTAGAATGGTTCCACACATTGCGAGATCACAGATTGAACCAATTTACCATTAAATTCACAATTAAAGGAAGCTTCCAAGGGCACCACTGAGGCAACCACGTTTTTTCACGTAGTTTTTTTCCTATACAATAAGCACGAGGGGTGTCTTCTAAATTAAATATTTTTTGTTATGTTTTGTCAATCCAAGCTGGTCCAAACAAAGGAGTTGCAAAAAAATCATATCAAGGACTAATATGAAGACAGTCTGTGGAGCTTCAGAATAAATGCAGATACTTCAAGATGCCACTCACCCTCACCCTGTGGCTTATGAGTCCTGTGTCTGTTACTTTTCTATGATGTCAATGCATTTATGACTTTCCACAACCAATTTTATGTTGACCCAGTGTGATGGCTTTTAAGTGCTGCTACGGACCACGACCGGACTCAATAAATCGCGAAGTTGTAGGTAAAATGTAATTTACTTGACGTCCGAGGACATAAATGCATTGTTACTCAAGCCACTGATATGTCACAAGTAGTCCAAACTATCAGCAATGCACAAGTTCTGCATGCCACTCATGCTCCACAAACAGTCGTGGTCCAAGCATCACAAGTGTTCACTAATTCCCACTCCTTTGGTCCTCCCAGAGAGTTGCTGCCAGGGAATGGATTCATCTGTTACCTCTGATGTGTGTAGGTCCTGCAGAACTTTACCTTCACGGAATCCATCCCCATGCACTTGACTGATTCACGGCTGATTCTTGTGGTTTTCTTGGGAGTCTACCGAGGCTGTCTCAGAAAACCTCTTTGCAGATATGCATGACGGATGAACAGACCAGCCATACTGTTTCCTTGAATGCAACCCTTTTCCTCCTTGGCTTCGGTGTTGGCATCTCAGCAGCAATACTTGAAGTGAGGAAATTAGGCATTATCCTTACATCACTCCTGGAAGTAGACAGATTGGTGTGGACGTTGTAAAAAACAAAGTCCACACACTTCTTTGGCCGAAACGACAAGGACACATTGAGAGTCACTATGGTCGAATAGCCGATTAAGCAAGCATCTTATTGAAAATCCCAAAAAATCCCAAAAAAGCGAAGGAATGCACAAATAAAGGATCAGAACCTACTTTAGGAGGTAGCTGCCTCTTGTTTATTTTATTTATTTTTTATTTGAAAAGGTTTATATAGCGCTGGCTAGACCCTGAGGTATCAGAGCACTTTGCATGAGGACGAGCATTGTTTCAGAGCATAGTTACAAGTTACATAGTTACAAGTCACACAGTTTCAGAGCTTAGTTACAAGTTGCTGGAGCGTAGTTACATGCGTTAAAAACATACGTTTGGGAAAAAGCAGGTAAGGGGAGAGATTCAGGGGAGAGGGGATAGGAGCAGGGGAGGTAGAAAAAGAATTAAAGAGGGAAAGAGGTGGGGGAGGGTGAAAGAAACACAACTGAGAGATGAGGAAAAACAGTGTCCAACGTCCGGTGTGCTGTGATCCCAGAGGAAATGGTGTCATTCCCACACCTCCGCTGTCTGTGGCTCCCTTTACGCTGCGGACTCTGTCAGAGGGGTCTCTGAGACTCCAGGGCATACAGACTGGATCCCTCCCCAACAAGGGGAGAGGGAGTGCTTGGGCAAGGGGCGCCATTCCCACACCTCCGCTGTGTGTGGCTCCCTGGACGCTGTAAACTCTTGTAAAACTAGTTGACTGGCTCAATATGGATGACATGTCCTACGTGTTCCATTTGTCCCACCTGAAAAGATAGAGGTCTGGGCTCCCCCCACTGTTGTTATCCTTAGGAAACCAATTCTTAGAAACCAGTGTTTACGTTCGGATCAATAGTTCCCCAGGCTCAAGTGCTGTGGGCCCAGACCTCTTTCTCCCAGGAGTAACTTTTGATTATTTGCACAACGACAACAGTGTTGAAATATTGAAGTGCCTGCTAGCACACTTATCAACTTCAGTAACATAACTGGACCCTCAGCAGTGCCAGAAGCCAATCCAAATTTGCTGTATTTGATAACAGGCGCAAGGTGCATTTCATATGCAGGCTGGCAACCTTTCCAAACAAACAACTTGGCTTTCTTGTTTTACTTTTTGGGTGTAAAGACAGCAACCTAGCCAATACCAATGAATGAGAAAATGAAAATGCCAGCGCTTTAAAATTAAATGCAAAACGTTTTGCCAAATAGATAAACACACAATTTATAGCCTAGGAGTTATTCAATTTGGAACAAGGTAGACCGTCGTTTATTTTTTTCATTACAAAATCGAATTTCCTGGGAAACAAAATGGATGCCAATTTTTGGACTTTATCGAGGACTATCAGAAAGAAGTACTGTCTGATCCATTAAAACTCTGTGGGAAACACACTGATCTGTTTATAAAACTGGTCAAGGTGAATGATAAGTTTAACTGCAGCAGAGGCTTAATTGAACAAACAGTTAAAAAAGAATTCAAATTCATGAATTCCATACATTTCAACAGAAAACACCACGAGAAGGATACTTTAGCCTCATTTTATTGCTGAATTCGAACTGTTCCGGATTTGCCCCTCAGGTGGCGAACCAATGCCTGTTTTAGTAACGTGAACCACAATGGTGGTCAGTTGGCACCCTTACCCGTTTCCCGGAAGATGTGTGTCCCTCGCCTGTACCCACGAGCCTTTTCATTAGTCTAGTCAATAAAATGTCTGCAAACTTCAACAACACTAGATAATGTGGCGATCTATAGTTTTCATGTAAAACAATGTGACAGGTCTAGGATGCGTGCGGTTATCTGGGTAATGTCTGCATTATGGCTGTATACATCATTCAGTCTGACCCAATCGCTTTAGTAGCACAAATATCTAAAAACAAATGCTGAAAGCTGGGCATCGACAACAGGCAGTTCCCGCCGAGATAGAAGAATCGAACAGATATTTGCTTATTGCGTCACATCCCCATTTAGCAGGAAACACTTACAACATTACTGGGAAGTTCTTCTCCTGATCTACAATCATGTGTCATGCTGCCCAGCCCAGTATTCCTGATTATTCCCCACTGATCAATGTTACATCATCGTGTGAGAGTCAGAGCTGATGATAATCCTATGGTTGAGGGCTTCCGTATCCTGTAAGCATGACTCCTGGTGCCGTCTGCCCGTCCGGGGTGTGTCATTAGCTGATGCACCGAGGTGAAAAAAAATTGGCACAATCAGGTTGTGAAATTTGCCACGAAACTGGGTCAAAGGCGAGATTGATCTCGGTCAATCTTCCGGTCTCGTGGTGCTAAATTAATTTATTATCCATTCTGCTGTTTAGCTCTGATCTCAGCATAGAGCCTGTGATGTTGCTTTCCCATTGTGCCATGGCACAGAAGGGAAATTGAAATGTCCCTACTTTTCTGCGTTTTGGGGGTTTGGTGAGGTTTGTATGCATAGTGAAAACAGTGGGACAGTGAAGATCTGGGACTAGTGAACCCCACCCTCTAACCCGGAAATGGCAATACTCACATGTTGCTGTTGTAATTTTAAAATGTATCTGGATTTGCTCATTCAGAGAAAGTAACAAATGTGAGAAAAATAATCTCTACTTGAATAAACACCACAATGATGATTTTGATATTGATATTGTGTAACATTGTCTGACACATTAGCAAGTGTGTGTTGTTATTCAATGCTGGGCGAACAGGCATCACGTGCAGGGACACTTGTCGAGTGTTTGGGTTATTAGTAGAGGCAGGCAACCGCTCCCCTGATTCGCACGCGAATAAGTGATAATTTTGATTATATAAGTAATTT
Source organism: Triturus cristatus (assembly GCF_964204655.1). NCBI lineage: Eukaryota > Metazoa > Chordata > Amphibia > Caudata > Salamandridae > Triturus > Triturus cristatus. Next base: position 607,902,067 of record NC_140593.1, on the reverse strand, counting down.
GCTTTTGATCAACTTTGCAATATAAGGTGTGCGCAACACAATACAGTCCATTACTCACATTTTGCCACATTCCTGGTGGCAAAGGCAAGTGACCCCTCACCTCTACCCTGTCCCTTGGCATTAAAGCCCAATGAGTGGAGGCTCCCTCCTGGTTTTGTTATGAGGAACATGTGAATATCCAAATAAACCAGCACACCCACCAGGAGGCGAACGTAAATCACTAAATCAATTTCACCTAACTTTAAGGAGCAATCACTGACTGAAGTACTTAGCCATGAAAGGCTCATAACATAATGCTGATTTGTGTGATCGGCCGTAGCCCCCATCTTCCGACACCCTATTCATTGGAGTAAACCAACTTGGTTCTCTGCGTTGAAACCAAGTAGCCAATGAAACCGTCGGCATTAAAATCAGGCATACAGGTTTTCTATTTTCAAATATTCAGGTTAATTTGGTTACAACAATTCTGCAGAAAAGGTTTCAGGAACCATTTGAGGAAATAGATATGAAGGCAATATGGCATGCATCCTGCATCACCTAGGGTATCAGGAATATCAAACTTCGACAACAGGCACAACCACCGGGAGCAAAAAGCTTACATGACTCAGAGATCAAACGCCTTGTCATTCGCCTTCAGGTCCTTATCATTCAAACCCCTACTAGCAGTAATAAAAGCCAAAATCCTACCAACGCTAACATATGGCAGTACAGCTTTACACGGGAAAAACGCTGACCTGCTAAACGAAGCACAAGTTACAACCTACAAAGGAGTCTTTCAAACTCATCAGGCAGCATCCCCAGCACACATCAGACTAGAATTTGGGGTAACCAATGAAACGCTGGGGAGAATGTATGCAACCATCAAGCAATGGTACAGCCTGAAACAAAACACTGTAGACTCGGAATTGAACAAGGCTCTGTGGGACGAATTAGAGAAAGACGCAAAGTCCCCATACAATCAATATCTAAACAAACATTGGCATAGCCAATAGGTCTCACCTTTGGGACCTTATAAGTGTTTAGCCATGCAACAGTTGATGTTGTTGCACCAAGGATATTGTGCTGGATAACTAAACACTTATAAGGTCTCAAAGGCGAGACCTATTGGCTATGCCAATGCTTGTTTATCTTGGGTAAATCGCAGCATTCCATAATTATGGGATAGCTGAGATTTTTTTTTTCTGATTTGAGATTTTTGCTCAAGTTATTCTTGGTGTAATGTCTTCTTAGTTAGCGATAACTTTACTGCGTTTCTTATCCCAGCCATGTGCAATATCACACTGTAGTAATACTGCCCAAGTCTATTAACTATAGAGGCCTCTGGTGAGTATCATTGAAGCCAGACAAGCAAAGACGCCTCTAAGTCTGAAGTTATCCAAAATCTTTTTGATTTTACCAAATCTATATGCAGCCAGCCCTTTTTATCCATTGGCCTGGTATTGTATAATTCTCACTTTACTTCTACCCACTGCAGCACAAAAAAATACGTTAGTGGGTCGGCCCACTTCAGCCATTGGCTACCTTCACTTCACAAGGAGCACATTCACACATGACATAGTTCTTTTAAGTGCCAGGGGCTGCTATGGCAATGTGTGCTTTTTGATACCAAAATAAAATGTTGTCACTTTTTTAGATTAATGAGGTCCTAGCAGTATGCCCAACACTAAAACTTTGCAAAAATCTCGTAAGCATCGGCAAAAGCCAATAGGTCTCGCCTATGCCGCGGGAGTTATTACCTTTGTCAGTGTGTTTTAGCTATATTGTACAGCAGTGCAGCATGGCTAAAAGAAATAAAAACCACTATGACACGGTCAGCGCTAACAGCGTCATTAGGTTATTTTCCTTTACTTTCAAGCATGCTGCACTGCTGTACAATATAGCTAGTACACATTGACAAAGGCAATAGCTCCCGCAGCACAGACAAGACCTATTGGCTTTGCCAATGCTTGCTAGCACATGCCAGGAGCTCGAGTGAAAAAAAAGAACACGATCGTCGCTTAGCACTTCCAATTGGCCTTTCGAGGGTAGTTCCTTGGCTGCCAGTCGTAAATAATAGTAAAGAGGAAATAGAAACGTATCAGCAAATTTGTGTATGTCATGATATATCTTGGGCTAATCAATCAATAGGCTATCGAGCGTGGCACTTACCTCTCAAAGTGATTTTAAACATTTGATCTGTCACTTCTGCTTCTCTTCAGACTTTCAGATAACTATAATTTGAGAAGGCGTGGGACGGTAACCAGGAAGTTGATTTGAAACTGATTGGCAAACTAAGAGGCGGAATTAGGAAGAGCTCAGCTGATCGCCTTGCAATTGGGTTAACAAACACCATGTCCCGCCCCAAAAAAAGACAAGACAAGACATCCACCCACTTCTGTCCCGGAAGAGCGTTAATGCTCCGGAAGTCATAGCTCATCCGCTGGAGAACCGGCCTGAGTTACTATGTTATGAATTGCAAATTTAGCCGCTGGTTGCCGTGGCTCGTATGAGATCACGATTACTCACGAAACTGCAGCTGTGGAAGGCAGTCAAGACCTGAGCAGTGGGACCTACAGCGTCTCTAACCCAATCAGTGTTCAGGGGCAAGCCATCGTGAGAGGCTGGGCTAAAAGATGGTACATCAATCAATCAATCAATCAAAGAAATTTATAGAGCGCGCTACCTACCCGTAGGGTCTCGAGGCGCTTGGGGGGGGGGGGGGGTGGGGTGCCGCTACTGCTCGAACAGCCAGGTCTTGAGCTTCTTCCTGAAGGAGAGGTGGTCTTGGGTCAGGCGCAGGTCGGCCGGGAGGGAGTTCCAGGTCTTGGCGGCCAGGTAGGAGAAGGACCTTCCTCCAGCAGTGGTTCTGCGGATGCGTGGGACGGTGGCGAGGGCGTGGCTGGCGGATCGGAGGTGGCGTTTGGGAGCGTAGAAGTTGATTCGGCTGTTGAGGTAGCTCGGGCCTTGGTCGTGGAGAGCTTTGTGTGCGTGGGTAAGGAGGCGGAAGGTGATTCTCTTGTTGACCGGGAGCCAGTGCAGGTCTCTTAGATGTTCGGAGATGTGGCTGTGACGTGGGATGTCGAGGATGAGTCTGGCTGAGGCGTTCTGGATGCGCTGGAGTCTCTTCTGGATCTTGGCGGTGGTTCCGGCGTAGAGTGCGTTGCCGTAGTCCAGTCGGCTGGTGACGAGGGCCTGGGTGACGGTCTTCCTGGTCTCTGTGGGAATCCACCAGAAGATCTTCCGAAGCATGCGCAGGATGTTGAAGCACGATGAGGAGACGGCGTTGACTTGCCTGGTCATGGAGAGGGAGGAGTCCAGGATGAAACCCAGGTTGCGTGCGTGGTCTGTCGGTTTGGGTGCGGTGCCCAGGGCGGGGGGCCACCAGGAGTCGTCCCAGGCGGAGGGCGAGGAGCCCAGGATGAGGACCTCCGTCTTATCTGAGTTCAGCTTCAGGCGGCTCGTCGTCATCCACTCGGCTACCTCTCTCATCCCTTCGTGCAGGTTGGCTCTGGCGGCGGCGGGGTCGTCGTTGGTCAGGGAGAGGATCAGCTGGGTGTCGTCGGCGTAGGAGATTATGTTGAGGTTGTGTTGGCGTGCGATGGCCGCGAGAGGGCTCATGTAGACGTTGAAGAGAGTCGGGCTCAGTGAGGATCCCTGAGGGACGCCGCAGATGACTTCGGTGGCCTCTGACTTGTATGGTGGTAGGCGGACTCTTTGTGTTCTTCCGTCGAGAAAGGAGACGATCCATTCCAGCGCCTTCTCCTGGATTCCGACGTTGCTGAGGCGCTGTGCTAGGGTGCGGTGGCAGACCGTGTCGAAAGCCGCGGAGAGGTCTAGGAGGATGAGGGCCGCTGTTTCCCCGTTGTCCATCAGGGCTCGGATGTCGTCAGTGGCGGCGATGAGGGCGGTCTCGGTGCTGTGGTTGGCACGGAATCCGGACTGCGATGGGTCGAGGGATCCATTCGTCTCGAGGAAGGCGGCCAGCTGTTTGTTGACGGTTTTCTCGATGACTTTGGCTGGAAACGGGAGTAGAGAGATGGGGCGGTAATTCTTGAGTTTGGTGGGGTCTGCTGTAGGTTTCTTGAGTAGAGCGCTGAGTTCGGCGTGCTTCCAGCTCTCGGGGAAGGTGGCGGTGTCGAATGAGGTGTTGATGATGTCCCGCAGGTGGGGTGCGATGACAGCGTCGGCTTTGTTGAAGACGTGGTGAGGGCAGGGGTCGGTCGGAGATCCGGAGTGGACGGAGTTCATCGTGTGGACGGTGTCTTCGGTGTTGACCGGGGTCCAGGCGCGGAGGGTGGTGGTGGGTGGCGTTGCTGCGGTCGTGGCGTGGGTCGGATGGGTGCTGAAGCTGTTGTGTATGTCCGCGATCTTGTTGTGGAAGTAGGAGGCGAGGGAGTTGCAGAGGTCTTGCGAAGGGGTGATGTCGTTGCTTCCGGCGTTGGGGTTGGAGAGCTCTTTCACGATATTGAAGAGTTCCTTGCAGTTGTGTGCGTTGTTGTCCAGTCGGTTCTTGAAGGCCGTCTTCTTGGCGATGCGGATCAGTTGGTGGTGTTTCCGGGTGGCAAGCTTGAGGGTGGTCCTGTTGTCCGGCGTGGGTTCCCTTCTCCAGGCTTTCTCGAGGGCGCGGCAGTTCTTCTTGGAGCTCTTGAGTTCGTCGGTGAACCATGGGGCTCTCTTGCTGCCGGGTCTGCTGGGCGGGGTCCTCAGTGGGGCGAGTTCGTCCGCGCAGACGCTGATCCACTTCGTGAGGTTGTCGGCGGCCTGGCTGGGGTTCGCTGAGCTGGCCGGAGGGTGCTGGCTCAGGGAGGCGGCGAGCTGGTCGGCTGTGATCTTGTTCCAGCTTCTTCGGGCAGCCTGTTGCTGGTGGTGGTGGATGGTCGTTCTTCTGAAGGTGAAGTGGATGCATCTGTGATCCGTCCAGTGGAGTTCTGTGGCGTGGCTGAAGGCGATGTCTTTGCTGGATGAGAAGATGGCGTCGAGTGTGTGTCCGGCGAGGTGGGTGGGGGTGGACACCAGCTGCTTGAGTCCAAGGTTGGCGAGGTTGTCGAGCAGGGTGCTGGTGTTGCAGTCGTTGTTGTTCTCCAGGTGGAAGTTGAAGTCCCCCAGGAGGATGTAGTCGGCGGAGGGGAGGGCGTGCGGGCTGACGAAGTCGGCGATGTCCTCGCTGAATTGAGTGCGTGGTCCCGGAGGTCGGTAGATCAGGGTGCCTCTGAGGGTGGTCTTCGGGTCGGTGTGGATCTGGAAGTGCAGGTGTTCGGCTGAGGGTGGGGAGTTGTCGGTGCTGGTCGTGATGCGGATGGTGTTCTTGTGGATGATGGCGATGCCTCCTCCCACCTGGTTGGCGTTGCGATCCTTCCGGGTGATCTTGTATCCTTCTGGGATGGCGATGGCGATGTCGGGCGCTGAGGAGGCGTTCATCCAGGTCTCCGTGATGAAGGCGACGTCGGGGGCTGTGGTGTCGATGAGGTTCCAGAGTTCGATGGCGTGTCTGTGGACGGAGCGGGTGTTGAGCAGGATGCACTTGAGGTGGTTGCTGCTGGTGTTCGGCATGGCAGGTGCTGGTGTCGGGCAGGTCCGGATGCAGGTGAACTTGCAGGCGTGGCAGCTGAAGGGTCCGTAGGTGTGCTTCGGAGTAGCTCGGTAGCATCCCTGGGTCCCGCCGGTGTTGAGTGCGATGAGGGTGGCGGCGTTGTACGTCAGGCGGGTCGGTCGGGGTCCTCGAGGGCCAGGGGTCCTGGCACTGGGCGCGGTCCGGTCGCGGACGGGCGCAGACGGGCTTACCTTTGGCGCGCCTTCGGCGCACAATCGGCGCGCCCGCTGCGCGTGACCGCTGCGCGTTCGCACGGTCGCCATATATGGCGAAGTGCGCGGGTGGGCGGGGCAGCTGGGAGGCGGGAGCGGGGAGGGATACAGAAGGCAAAAGGGGCGGGGCTTAGCGGCGGTGGCGGGAAGCGGGGAGCGGGGAGGGAACAGAGGGACAGAAGAGGACAATGCTGTCAGTTAGGAGACAAATGCAGAAATCACAAAAAATAAGAAAAACAGATCTAAATAGGGTTGACAGGAGGCAGCAGGGCACAGGAGCAACCACGGACCTCGAGGCTCGAGGGAGGGGGCGTGGTCAAGCGGCAGCAGCCGGGCAGCGAGGCACAGGGCGGAAGGGGCACACGCAGCAGCTGGTGGCCGTGCGGCGCGGGGGTGTCCTACAAGTAGGTCACACTCACCTGCGTCGCACGGTCGCCATATATGGCCAAGTGCGCGGGTGGGCGGGGCAGCTGGGAGGCGGGAGCGGGGAGGGATACAGAAGGCAAAAGGGGCGGGGCTTAGCGGCGGTGGCGGGAAGCGGGGAGCGGGGAGGGAACAGAGGGACAGAAGAGGACAATGCTGACAGTTAGGAGACAAATGCAGAAATCACAAAAAATAAGAAAAACAGATCTAAATAGGGATGACAGGAGGCAGCAGGGCACAGGAGCAACCACGGACCTCGAGGCTCGAGGGAGGGGGCGTGGTCAAGCGGCAGCAGCCGGGCAGCGAGGCACAGGGCGGAAGGGGCACACGCAGCAGCTGGTGGCCGTGCGGCGCGGGGGTGTCCTACTGGGATCCGAACTGCAGTGCCCGACAATAGATCAAATTGAGCATAATAGCTGCTTAATGCTTTGAGCACTATCCCTCCCCCTGGGTCGCGTAATTCCGAGGCGTCAAGACAAGGATGAGAGGATCTTCCCCATCCCCCCCAGGTTTTTCTGTTTTAAATTATAACATGTGTTGCATTCTCTAGCGCTTCACTGCATGTGGAAATGTCTTAAAAAGAGTTAGCAAGACGGAGAGGCGGAGCGCGGCGTGCGCACATAACGGAAGGCCGGGTGGCAGCTGCATGCATGGGGCGGTCTATTCACCAATGAAAGAGATGAGAGTGAGTGTGTAATGTTTACCCCTAACACTGCACGCATAAACAAGAAGCTTGAGCAAGATGGAGAGGCGGAGCGAGGCGCGCGCGCGCTTGGGAGTGCAGTCTGCTAATTTTCAAGCACTGCATTCGTGCTTGTGGCGCGCCCCCTGCTCGCTCCCGCAAGGTGGATGCCGCCACAAGCACGAGTGTGTGCTTGAAAATGACCAGAGCGATGGCTAAAGGTCCCCATATGCAGCGCATGCGCTCTGCGTAGGCGAGACCTAAAAAGGCATTACTAGAAACCTGCACAGGTGAGCTGTGGGAAACCAATGTGCCCTACTCTGCCTTTAAGCAAACTATAAATAAATCAGCAAAGCTTCACTCGCTGCTAGTTGACAAAAACACTTTCAGTACGACAAAACACGCCTGGATGGTAATGACCAACTACAAGACACTCACCCCAGCACTATATTTAAATATCATGTTCTCGGCCTACAGAAAGCTACAACTAATGGCCTTGCATTTAGGAAAACTGCCGTCCATTGCGGGCCAGCCAACTTGGGTCCACGACGGGTCGAAAGAATGTAGACTATGTGGGAACAGCAAAGAGGACCTTGTCCACCTAGTCTGCATCTGTCCTAAATTATCACAAGCACTAGCCACTTTATTAAAACACGCCATGAACATTAGAGGTATAAGAACATGCAGATCAGCAATTATAGCGGCCTTGGCTCCAACAGACACTTCATTGAACTGCCAACTAATAAAGTTCCTCTCCGTTCATGCGCAAGCATTAAGAAGGAATCTTGTGCCTTGCTTGCTAACATCAAATAAGATGGGCTGGTCAGTGGCAGATCGTGCTTCTGAACACACGGGGGAACAATACTAGAGAGGAATATTTTTCAATTTTACATAGCGGACTATGTGTCAAACAATGCTCCAGATTCACTAATTGTAATCCACGCACGTTGAAAACGTCTGCATTTTTTTCATAATTATATTTCTATATATGTAATAATAGTTAAACAAAAGACTTTTATGACCTTTTAGGAAACAAATCTTTTATTCTAGTTCTCTGTTTTAGTAATTGTATTGTTATGGTTTTAATCAACTGAAACAATGAAAAAAAAAATGACTTTGAGGAATATCAAACAGGAAGTTGATGATCCCATCTTCTGAATATGGTGAAATATCTTCCTAGGATTTACAGAGGGGACCTCTGCTACTGTGTGAATGACTAGAAAACAATATGAATGACTGTTGTTTGGATCAATAACACTAGTTATTGACCTGCTCTCAAGTTATGGACCTGAAGCAAAGATGAGGGCACATGACAACAGTAAGAGGCAATAGCTAGCAAAATTGACTGTGTTTGACGAATGTAACTTTCTTTACACAGCTATAGGGTCTTGATGCCCTCTGTCTCTATCCCAGTCTTTTTCCTCACCCATGTTCTGTGCTTCTACCCAATCCAACGCTCTCTGTAGCAGGATGGTGGGTGAGATTCAAGGATGTAGGGAATTGTAACTGGGAAGGCTGGGGAAGGGCATGAGACACAGAAAGAGGAAAGATCATTGATTGAGGCAAGTAGAGAGCTAAGGCGGTGGTGGGTGGAATGGAGTGGTGAAAGTCAAGAGGGGTGACAGCGGGAGGGTGGATGAAGAGCAAGAATGGCCGAATACTGGAGGAACGTGGTGATAGAGAGACTGTGGTAGTCACAAGGCTTTTTTGAATGGCATCGTTCACGGCTCTTTACCCTAATTTGGTATAGCTCTATGCTGGTACTTAAGGCCTCATTACTAGTGCCCCGGTACCCAATGTAATAGTAATCACACACATAAAATCTGACTTCAAGGTGTTTGGATTTTATCATGTGCAATAATCATTGCCTATTACAAGTTTTGACCACAAAATGGATCATAACATATGGAGTGTGGTGCTACCACACTAACACTTTCAATGTCCCAGTATAACCTGCTGAATTTTATCCGGATTTTATCCTACCAGATATTTACCAGATGCAATCAAATTTCCACAACTCGTAATTCTGATATGTGCAGTAACAGAAATTACAGCACAAACTGAAATTTTGCAGTGCACTCATAATGAGTCCCATCATATCAGCATTACAAGCTCAGGCCAAATCTTCCTATTCATGTGCAAATAGTAAAATATTCTTTCCCCAACACTTCATGAGAGTTCTAGTATTATTTTTTGGAGAGCAGAAATCAATCAACGAAGTTGGGGCCTGAGTGTGAAACTTCCATTTGCAAAAAGTGGTTGCACATTGTGCACTGACTTTTTGCGAAAGGGGATGAATTTTGCGAATCAACCTATGCACTAATAGGACGGTTCACAAAATTCCGGATCGTAGTGTGTTGCAATCCGACCTACCTCCTCAATATTCATAAGGTTTTCATTGGTACGTAGCATTTTGAAACTGATTGCGATTATAAGCTATCACAGGGATGGCGACCTAAGGGGGTAGTAGATCACCATGTCTGTAATCTCATTTTAAATAAAGTAAAACATTTTTGAATGCAGGCCGTTTTCCATTTAAAAGGAAGTTCAAAAAAAAAGTTTTGGGAGAGTTGACAGCTTTAAAGTGTGTTCAGAGTTGACAGCCGTCCCCCTTCCTTTTTGTGGACGCGTTACTGACCTAACTTCACAGTCTATAACTTAAAAAAAAAATGGCAGGATTACGATTGCAAAAGATTAATACACACTGTGACAAATCGCTATTCGGAATGGACCACAAAAACACACCCCTTCCAAATAACGATTTGTTATGACTTACTAAGTTCATTTTTCCGATTCTGGAACATGTTATCAAGTTGCAGTACATTTAAAAAGTATTTTGCGACACAAACCTTGTGACTTTGCAAATCGCAGGTTTTGCAACTCCAAATGGCTTAACGCATCATGCCCTAGATTCCGAATTTAGGGGCATATTAACAAGGGCCGGCGATAAATATCGGAAAGCGCGCTTAGCGCTTGCATATTTATCGCCGGCTATCTCTGGAATTTAAAAAAAATTCCAGAGATAGTTGGGATATCGCCGTTTTCTATGGTGGAAAACGGCGATATCCTAGATGATAGGGCCTGTGGTCTTAGCCACAAAATCCACCCCCCATGTTAAGTATGCCTTAGTCAGGAATTTAACAGACGTTAAATTCCTGCGTTAAGGCATACTTAACGCGATTTTAAAAATCGCTACCATCCCTTGTTAATATCGCGAAGCGAGGAAGGTGGGGCCAGCATCGGCCCCGCCGCCATTATGGTGGTCGGACCGTGCCCCCGTATCCTTGCCTGTTCCGTTGGCCCCTGCATTGGCTGGGGGCCGTGCCCCAGATCGCTTCCGGGTCCTGGGAGACTCCACTGCGCCCCGGAAGTGATCGGATCACTTCCGGGGCGCGGGTGATCCCCTCCACAAGAACCGGTTTTAGCTGGTGGATGTGCATTAGTATAAAGCCGGGGGGAGCGCGAAGAGCAGTCTCTTTGCTCTCCGCCCCCCCCTCGGCAGCACACCCGTCGCGTGTGCCTCCTCCCGCGGGAGGACCTTTAACCTTTTTTCTTTTGTTTCCCTGCAGGCTGCTGTTGGAAATAGACGAGCGGGGAACGGATCCTGTCGGGTGCCTGGCTTGGTGCACGCATCGTTTCCGGGCCCAAGGATGCTAATATCGTGGAGGCTCTGTACGGCGGAGCTTGGCCTGGGTGCACGCATCGCAAGGGGCGCTGAAAATCGTGGCGATGATCGGCGGGAGAGGCGTTTTGCGGTGCGCGAGGGGAGCGTTTTTTCAGAACTCGCAGGCTGCACCTTGATAGCGGGGGAGTGGAGTGTAAGTATCCCCGCTCACGTCCCGCCGCCGGACCGATATAATGTTGATCGTATGATTTTGGGCATCATTTTAGAGTAGGGTGCAGGGGCGGCGGAGAGTAATGGGGTGTAAGGTTGTGCAGTAATGCTTGAGCTCCCGGATTGTTTCGAGCTAATGAAAGATTTAGAGCAGGTCCCGCTGCCGCACTAGTATGATGTTGCACATAGGGAGTTGGGCATCATTTACAGTGGGGTAAAAGTAGGACCGGGTTGTAGTCCTGCCTTCCTCTTCTGGGAGCAGTAGTTCAGCGCGCCATCAGTACCCGTGGCCAGCTGCCAAAAAACCTCTTCTGGGCTGTGCTGCCCGTTGACTGCTCCTTCATCCAGCAAGGCAGGGGCTAGGGAGGATGTCTCTGATCTGGGGGGTCTCTGATTTCTCTGGACTCTCGGAGGATGAAGCTGACCACCAAATAAATAATCAGGATACGAAAGGCTCTCCAGTCAAAAGAGTGGTGTCAGTTTCAGTTACATTTGGATGGATTATGTTACTGCAAATTTTCGTACATTCCATGCGACACTGTGCAAGGACGCTGAATTCTCGCCCATAATTGTGTGGCATACTTATCATGCACTCCGCTTCTAGCCCTGGAATTTGTTCCATGGCACACTATAGTTTTCCTGGCCAAGCTTTTGTGTGCTGCGGATGCTACCGTGCTGTAGGGATCGAGGCCTGTCTGCTGAATTGACAATGTTTGCGGGTCACAACTTGTTCCTTTCTTCTGCGTGGTTTACAGTATCGGTTTTGAAATGTTTAAGGGAACACTTTGTGATATATATTTTCACGATCAGGGCGGGCTCTAGGGCGGTGTGACCGCACCCGGCACTGACTTACGGTGGGAGCGTCGTATTTGGAAGTGTATTATGGTTTGAAAAGCACCTGCTGCCGCGTTTCTGTCCTCCAGCAAATAAAATGTCAAGATAACTCAGGTGATTAATGTTCTGCCTAGAAAGAGATTGGAGGTTTGTCGAGTGGGAGTTTTTGGCTCATGGTAAGGTAGCGCAGAGGGTTAATGTGCCTGCTGCAAAGAAGTGCACATAAAGTAAATAGGTCAATGGGTTGCTACTTTTGTCAGAGATCCTTTTGCTACTTGCAGTTTAGAATCCTAACAGCTATTAACTGTCATCAAAGAACTGCATGCAAACAGCAAAGTACAGATTAGAGCGTTATGGGTTTTCATTATCCTGTGTTGGAAATGGGTTTATTTTGATAGAAATAAACTCTGATTATTAAAGAGAACCTAAACTATGGTGTTACGTTTTCAAATTCTGAGTTGGTGCCTCTTCAGACCAAGCACTCTCAAACTATCCTGCCAACCAGTATGGATGACATGCGACTCCTACACCTCGTAGTCCTCTGTCTTTCCGTAACATTTCCTATACACTGATTTACACACCTATGATTGATTGTGTCTGTATAGTGTGAGGGATGTAGAGTGCTCTGACACCCTACACTGGAATGAATGGCGCTATAAAACTAATTAAATGCATCTGAGAGGAAGTGCTTATGGAGACTTGAGTGCCCCTTTTAAAGGGTGGTAGTGAGGGAATCCGTGGCAGAGGTGGTCTTTGGGAAGCGCGAGCAAGCATTGTCGCACTGGGCGCCACCAGCGCTAAAGCCATCCCTGTTCAAGATCCTCAGGTCCTTAAAAGGTCTGTTGTCTTGCTCGTTTTAGGTAGGGTGAATAAACACATTATTTTTCTCTTCTTCAAGGACTGGTTGATGGCGTTACCGACCAGTGTAGTAGCATCTGGCAGCAGTGGGGCGAGTGGGGGCGGTCTCCGGGTGCAGAAGGCCCATAGTTGGCTGCGCTCCTCCAGGCATGGCCAACCTAGTCTATGGGTAGACTAACGCTGAACGGCTCAGTTCTTTCCATCTGGGTGGCTCTGCTCTGTGGACATAGGACTGAAGCAAATGGTCATGTTCCAGACTCTGTTTCGAAGGGTTAGAACCATTCAGCATGCGGTGTTTGACAGGGTCCACTAAGGTACAATGAGGAGCACCCCCTTTCTTTCCAAAGCTATTATTTTAGTGCATTTGTGCGCTGCTGCTGGGCAGCAGCGGTGGTGCGCTCTCGAAACAAAATTAGCTATTATCAACAATGCACTTGCACCATCAGAAGCGGTTTTGGGATCTATAGCTCGTGGGTACGGGGTATTATGGCACTAGATTACATGGGCATTGATGCTGGGGGTATTACTTAAATGGGATTATAAAATGTTAAGTATCGGCAGCTATGCTGTTCACTTACTATTGGCTAGGGTGGGCAGGGCTGATCTTTCCTTCATGATTTTAGCCACAACTTGTTTTAAAGATTAGTTCACAGTGAACTTTGAGCACCTCGAACAAAGGGCGATCTTTTCACCAATATTTCACGCATTTGATTCAAAGGATATGTACAATTTATCTCCGGGGGGTGCGTCGTGAGACCTACTGATTTTCGCCGTAACATGTAAGCAATTGCGGGAGGTTCCTCGCCAGACCGTTTGGTTATTCAGGCCTGTTTTCTGGTCACTGTTGCCTTTTGTCATAATTGGCAGGGTTTTTGCATCCTTTTACTTTATATATGTTTGGGTATTAAGCTAGACAGAGGTCTTGTTCAGCGGGCTGACCGATGTTAGATTGGGGGGTTTCTGGTTGGCGGGGAGTTACTGCTGTCCAAGTTGGGACGCTTGCCTCTAGTCAGGGAAAGGGAGATACACAGTTAGGTTAACTTAACCCCTGCTCACCCCCTAGGTAGCTTGGCCTGAGCAGTCTAGGCTATCAAAGGCAATGTGTATAGTATTTGTACCAACACTCACAGTAACACAGGGAAAGGGCCACAGTTTTACTACACATTAGTTTTAGAAAATACGGTCCTGTGTTTGACCTCATGGCCACAGTTTCAGATCCCTGTGAGCCCATCCAGCCGTGTTTCATTCAGAGAGGGAGAGAATGAGTGCATTCAGCCAGCAATCCCACTTCCTACCTCTGAGAAATTCTCTGGCCTGTGCCTTAGCTGTATTCCTTGTGACTACAAACACAGTGATAGGCGTAGATCCATCACGTTATCGTGTTACTGTTACGCTTCAGAGGGAATGCGTTTTGACGCAATTATTGAATTTTGGTTTCCCAGATGGTCCTAATTATTTAGCAGCGCTATGCACAGATTCTGGCATTCCATGAGCTGTGGTCATACAAAAATGTAACTGAGCACGTCCTTTAATACAACTGGTGCTATGCTAAGCACTCTCAGCGGACAGTCCTATGTTATTGCACTTAGGGCTGTGCTAGGCCTCATTGAAAAGTCTGATTTCAGGGTTCTGCACATTACTCAATTTTCGGAATAGGAAACCAGGAGCCAAAGGCTGGCGCTCCCAGATGGCTCGTGACATCACAAGTGGAAAATGGGCTTTGGCCGCTTCACAGGGAATGCAAGTAGGGAATCGGCGTGGGTAGGAGTTGGGCCGCTTTACAAAATACAAGTGAGAGATGCCGCCACATGGTATGTATTATCTGTACGTCCCATGCCTTGCTGTCACGCATTATTAAATACTTAAGCACGTCGGTGCAGTTACACATACAAAGTGGGGGACGGCCCAAAGAGCTCAGACACCATTACATCGACACCTATAATTTAGAAACCTGTTAGGTCACAAGGAGGGTGCACCAATATATGCCGTTGGTTAACATGGTACCGGTGCACCCATGTCCTCTACCTGTAGGTATGCATTCTGCTAGGTTATGGTGTTAGACAATAGCTCTGCGCCCAGGTGCCAGCGCACCGGATCATGGGATATTGGCGTGGTGGCACTCGCTACCGGTCCACCCTATATACCAGATCAAGCATTAGAGATTTATTGTTTGTCAAGCGGTATCTCTGCACTCGGTTTTCTGCGATGCACTGTACCTACCGCTCATGGCCTGTGCGTGTGTGTGCAGTTATAGTGCGTTGGGTGCATATGATATCTTGCATTTCGTCTTGTGTCACACATACTATCACGCTATATTTTTTACCAAAAATACAAAAACACTAATCATCTGTTTTGATTCTCATTTATGTATGGCTGGATCCATGACTGTTGCATGGGAGGCGCTCCACATCGCAAGGTCTGCAAGATGGGGGCGGGCATGGGGACCGGTGGGTCCAGGACGGCAATGGTAAGCAGCAGAGTCAAGGTTTTTGGGCGATCAATGGAGAAGCTCATGAGTTCCCTCGGCCTGTCACGCAGGAAGAGACAGCGACACCTCACCAGGAAGAAGACACAACCGCGATGAAAGTCAATTCTCTGGATGCCAAGGTGGAGTGTCATGCGTGTATCTGTGGCCATTCGTATGTCTCCTGTCTAAGTAACTTTTATTGCAGGAAATGGGGCAGCGCGCGCAAAGCAGTTAGGTTGCAGGGTCTCCTTTTTGGGGGCACGGGGGTGACGTTTCGACAAGTTCACCCGACCACCCGACACTGTCATGTCACAACTTGGTGCACCTAAATCAGAGGATCCTGAGTGGATCAGTGCTGTTAGAGTCAGCATGGCTGGCCAGGCGCTGCCCAGGTGTGATTATTGTGCGGTTGCACATGCTGCCAAAGCGTTCAGTGGCAGGGAGGGGAATCAGTGAGGGCTCGCAGTCACTCGGTTCGGAGGCTCAATAGTAAAATAGACAGGTTTGTTTAGGACTCCTCAGATTAAGAGTTATTGCTCATGGGTGCATAAAAGGGGATGTCTGCTACTTGCGGGACGGGGTTCACCTCTCTAGGTGGGAGAGCGAGATATTCCTGGGCGACATTTTAGCTTGGCTGGACCAATTTTCAGTGGTGAGTATGACCTTGGGTTTTTGTGGGGGGCCTGATAATCGGTCGACTATGCAGGCCTGTGCGGTAAGGTCATCGGTTGGACAGACTAAATTGACTAATCTTTTGGGGCGCCTTATTAAATGGGGCGCCCAGTGGGGAGGGACATGTGGCTCTCACCTGACTCCAGGGGCAGTTAAAACCGGTTGGTTGCAACGGTGCGGGGTCAAACGGGGGTTACGCTTTCCATTGGCTGGTTGGCCACCCCGCACGCGGGCGTAAGTAAGCTGCGCTGTCTACATGGCCTCTTTATGGAGTAAGTCTTGAACGCATGGGGGTTGCCTGTTAGGAACTACTTCCGGGTCAGCTGGGCCCCCTGCGCATGCGCACCCTGGTTGGGGGGCGCGGGACAAATATGGAGAGAACTACTTCCGGGTCAGCTGGGCCTCCTGCGCATGCGCACTCTGGTTAGGGTGCACAGGACAATTTGGATTAAAGGGGGAGGGGACAGCGTGTTGACCTTGCCGTAGGCCCAAAAGTAATACGCAGAAATGTGATCAGCAATATGTTAGACTAGGATAGGAACATTATGTATTAGAACTTGGTTAAAGCTAGGAATGAATCAAATGTACCGAATCCTGTCTTATCATTTCATTTCTGCGTAATTATATATTTGTGTGCAAATATGTGTTTGTTAATAAATACGATCGGGGGTCAACGACCCCCTATTCCAAAACAATTTGATTGTATTGGTGTCTGTCCCAATAGAAGGGAGAAGGGGGCGGTAGGCATTACCAGACCATAGAGGAAGGCGGGGCCAGCATCGGCCCCGCCGCCATTATGGTGGTCGGACCGTGCCCCCGTATCCTTGCCTGTTCCGTTGGCCCCCGCATTGGCTGGGGGCCGTGCCCCGGATCGCTTCCGGGTCCTGGGAGACTCCACCGCGCCCCGGAAGTGATCGGATCACTTCTGGGGCGCGGGTGATCCCCTCCACAAGAACCGGTTTTAGCTGGTGGATGTGCATTAGTATAAAGCCGGGGGGAGCGCGAAGAGCAGTCTCTTTGCTCTCCTCTTTGCTCTCCGCCCCCCCCTCGGCAGCACACCCGTCGCGTGTGCCTCCTCCCGTGGGAGGACCTTTAACCTTTTTTCCCCACCCACCATCCCTGAGATAGATGTTTGTTGAAGTGAAATATGTTAGTGTGTTTTTTCCACAGGATGTCAATTACGAAGACAATTTGTATGTAAATGCCTTTTTGTCGTGTTTTAGGCGGTATTGCTTGTCAGGCGGTAAGGTCATCGGTTGGACAGACTAAATTGACTAATCTTTTGGGGCGCCTTATTAAATGGGGCGCCCAGAGGGGAGGGACATGTGGCTCTCACCTGACTCCAGGGGCAGTTACAACCGGTTGGTTGCAACGGTGCGGGGACAAACGGGGGTTACGCTTTCCATTGGCTGGTTGGCCACCCCGCACGCGGGCGTAAGTAAGCTGCGCTGTCTGCATGGCCCCTTTATGGAGTAAGTCTTGAACGCATGGGGGTTGCCTGGAAGGAACTACTTCCGGGTCAGCTGGGCCCCCTGCGCATGCGCACCCTGGTTGGGGGGCGCGGGACAAATATGGAGAGAACTACTTCCGGGTCAGCTGGGCCTCCTGCGCATGCGCACTCTGGTTAGGGTGTGCATGCGCACTCTGGTTAGGGTGCGCAGGACAATTTGGATTAAAGGGGGAGGGGACAGTGTGTTGACCTTGCCGTAGGCCCAAAAGTAATACGCAGAAATGTGATCAGCAATATGTTAGACTAGGATAGGAACATTATGTATTAGAACTTGGTTAAAGCTAGGAATTAATCAAATGTACCGAATCCTGTCTTATCATTTCATTTCTGCGTAATTATATATTTGTGTGCAAATATGTGTTTGTTAATAAATACGATCGGGGGTCAACGACCCCCTATTCCAAAACAATTTGATTGTATTGGTGTCTGTCCCAATAGAAGGGAGAAGGGGGTGGTAGGCCGTACCAGACCATAGAGGAAGGCGGGGCCAGCATCGGCCCCGCCGACATTATGGTGGTCGGACCGTGCCCCCGTATCCTTTGCCTGTTCCGTTGGCCCCCGCATTGGCTGGGGGCCGTGCCCCGGATCGCTTCCGGGTCCTGGGAGACTCCACCGCGCCCCGGAAGTGATCGGATCACTTCCGGGGCGCGGGTGATCCCCTCCACAAGAACCGGTTTTAGCTGGTGGATGTGCATTAGTATAAAGCCGGGGGAAGCGCGAAGAGCAGTCTCTTTGCTCTCCTCTTTGCTCTCCGCCCCCCCCTCGGCAGCACACCCGTCGTGTGTGCCTCCTCCCGTGGGAGGACCTTTGACCTTTTTTCCCCACCCACCATCCCTGAGATAGATGTTTGTTGAAGTGAAATATGTTAGTGTGTTTTTTCCACAGGATGTCAATTACGAAGACAATTTGTATGTAAATGCCTTTTTGTCGTGTTTTAGGCGGTATTGCTTGTCAGGCGGTAAGGTCATCGGTTGGACAGACTAAATTGACTAATCTTTTGGGGCGCCTTATTAAATGGGGCGCCCAGAGAGGAGGGACATGTGGCTCTCACCTGACTCCAGGGGCAGTTACAACCGGTTGGTTGCAACGGTGCGGGGACAAACGGGGGTTACGCTTTCCATTGGCTGGTTGGCCACCCCGCACGCGGGCGTAAGTAAGCTGCGCTGTCTGCATGGCCCCTTTATGGAGTAAGTCTTGAACGCATGGGGGTTGCCTGGAAGGAACTACTTCCGGGTCAGCTGGGCCCCCTGCGCATGCGCACCCTGGTTGGGGGGTGCGGGACAAATATGGAGAGAACTACTTCCTGGTCAGCTGGGCCTCCTGCGCATGCGCACTCTGGTTAGGGTGCGCAGGACAATTTGGATTAAAGGGGGAGGGGACAGCGTGTTGACCTTGCCGTAGGCCCAAAAGTAATACGCAGAAATGTGATCAGCAATATGTTAGACTAGGATAGGAACATTATGTATTAGAACTTGGTTAAAGCTAGGAATGAATCAAATGTACCGAATCATGTCTTATCATTTAATTTCTGCGTAATTATATATTTATGTGCAAATATGTGTTTGTTAATAAATACGATCGGGGGTCAACGACCCCCTATTCCAAAACAATTTGATTGTATTGGTGTCTGTCCCAATAGAAGGGAGAAGGGGGCGGTAGGCCGTACCAGACCATATGCCTTCGCAATATTTTCCCAAGGGAGTCTTGTCAGGCATGCCTCCTTTGCGTCTCATTAGCGATGCGGTCAGAGGCGTGCTGCAAACAGGCGCTAAGTCAGCAAGACACGCGATAGCGTGTCTTTGCTGATAAGGCGATGAAATTATCGCCGCTTTTTGCCCGAAAACGGACGCAAAAGCGGCGATAATTTCATATCGCCGCCTTGTTAATATGCCCCATAGCTTTAGAAGGTGGACTACCATCCATTTACAAAAATCAGACATCCTTCCATGTGTTTTGGCCAAAGAACGTTTTGTGATGTGGCGGCTAGGCAGCCATCGTGCTGACTAGCATTTAAGTTTAAGAAGTGCACTTTGAAATATATTAACCTAAGGCAAAAACATTATTCAAACACATTTCACAAGGCAGTTCACTCTGTTTCACGTTTTGTAAATAAACAACGATAAGAAATGGTAGCATAAAGGGTAACAAACTTACTGTTGAGTTATTTCTCATTAACATTTTTTCTAAATGTCCAGCTCTGGCGCATGTGCATAATGGGGGTAGACACACCTGCCAGGTTTCTGATGAGGGGACAAGTGGCACTCAATCAAAGTCCTCAATTGATTGACACTCTGATTCTCATCAAATGAGAGGAGGCTTTTATGAAGTAAACATAAGTTTGATTGTTGTGGCCCAAGCTTCTATTGTAACCTAATGAAAGCTATTGTTTATGATGGTATGCAGTTGGATGCCTATCACAGATAGACAAGGATGGGCAGCTACAATCAGTGAACAGGATGTTGTTTCCTCGATTGACACAAGCTTGCGAACTCACTATGGCTCCTGGAAGAATCGAAGATATGTACTTTGTCAAGTGATGGAGCAAGCCAAATACCACTTTGCCCAGGGTCCCAAAAATGTTTGCACTGGAAAAAAAAAATTCTACTTTCTGCTACACAACTTTTTCTTTTGTGATAATGAAAGGGAAGCATTGTCACTAAAGGAGACTCTAGGCTAAGGGCCTAGTTCAGATCTTGGGGCATCTGGTGCTGCCGTCACTTTTTCAACAGTTTCACTGCCCGCATACTTAGAGGTCTGCCGGCTATATTTTGATGTAAGTGGGTCCATGGACGAAAGACTGTCCAAGTACCACCGATTCTGCCAGGAATTTTCACACACGTCAATGGCATCATAGGCAGAAGCGGCTGTCGGCGGAAGTCCAGCCGAGATTATCGCCTGGCCAATTACGATGTGCCTTTCCGTCGAGAAAACTGTGGCAGGAATACCTCCCACTTTGAGTTGGTGGAATTGATGTAAATGAGGTAGAAACGTACCTTTTTTGTCTGTTTCCCACTTCCGTTTCCATCTTGAATCCCATTGCCCAGGGCCTTCCTTTGCTGCTACTATATGACTATGATGCTAATCAACTCCGTAGTAGCCAGGATCTAAGGTAATCTTCTTTTATACTTTTCTTACTATGAATAGTATGTTGACAGTTGCTTTCGTGTTGTGAATTTTTACATTGCTATGACATGCATTTTTTAATGTTTAAAGCATTAGTGTACATTTTACAATTTATAAAGGAAAAATGAACACACCTGTATTCACACTTAAAAAAAAATGTATGTTGTAGTGGTGGTTGTGGGTAATGTGCTGGTGGTGCCTGTGGGTATGCATTGAATAGTATGTGTGTGTTTTTGTGTGCTATGCAATATGTCAGAAAAGGTGCATAACACATTACTTACATATATTTTAGAAGCAAACACAACATATGTGTGTATTGACATATAAATCAGTAGTACTTACCAGTCTCCACTCCACCAGAGACTCACTTCATCAGCAAACCGCCACTAAGACAACGCCAGCAGAACGGGGACTTTCTAGATAGATGCAGTATAAACCTGCTGACTTGATGCCGAAAGAGTAATGTTAGCCAGCAGAGGTGTCCACCGCTGTGATGATGGTGCGCTGCTTACATGACGGGAAACAGTTGTTGATGCAGATGGCGGTTCAGCCAGCACTCATCTATACGGTGGGCGGGATACTGTCAGCTTGGCGGAGTATTTGAATACTCTGCCACGGAGGGACAACAGGGAACCCGCCAAGTTCTAAAACATGCCCCTTCCAAATAATGAAATGATATTTGGCTGCAAACCCAAATTGAGATTTGATAATGTATTACAGAATTGCAATTTGAGTTTAATACATCAGAAAAA
The DNA here is from genome assembly GCF_964204655.1 of Triturus cristatus. Lineage (NCBI taxonomy): Eukaryota > Metazoa > Chordata > Amphibia > Caudata > Salamandridae > Triturus > Triturus cristatus. Next base: position 607,881,130 of record NC_140593.1, on the reverse strand, counting down.
GGCCTTTTACATTGGCAAACGGGCCAATTCTGTGAATCGAGCCATTTGCTGCAGCAAAAATCCTTTGGACATCTGGCCCTAGGGGGTATAAATTGGGATACAATTATTGCCTGAGAGAAATACAGAGATTATACTGTATGTTAGCCTTTGAAACAACACAATTACCTTTTTGCCTATAATATTTGTTGAAAGGACATTTTTGCTCCTGAAAGGTAGAGCATAGCATCACAACCGTGCATGTGGTCTTATTGTTGGTCAAATAAAAAGAGGCACAAACTAGAAAACAGAGATATCTGGAGTGTCTGAAATTTAGAAGTAGACAAAGCTGTCATGCTGTGAGTAGGAAACTAGGACCTGGCAGAATGCAATGCTCCTCCCTCACTGTAAGGTACCAATACCTATTGTTTCGGGGACGGTTGCAAGGAGTAGTGCATTGTATTAAAGGGGATCACAAAGACGGTGCGTGGAGACAAGCTTCCTCAGAAGTACAGGAACAATGAATGAGGAAGGTTACACACACAAAGGGGCAGATTTATGAGCCCCTTGCGCCACTTTTGCGTCACTTTTAACATGGGAAAAGTGACGCAAAAGTGGCGCAAGGGGCTCATAAATCTGCCCCAAAGAGTATAGTTTAGTATAAAACTCTGGCTCTGAGTCTTCTGTCAATCACTACATCCAGAACAATACACTATGCAATGGGTTCATGAGTAAGAAGTGCTGGATACAATGGTATTTAGTTCTGGATGTTAATGTAACTGAGACTTTTAGCGAATAATGTGGATTTCTTGCACAATTTGGAATGCTGAAAATGAAATAATAACTGAGGTTCAACAGGAAGGTATTACAGTGAAAAAGGGAAAGATTTGGGAATGAGTAAAAGTGAGGATGTGCACTAGAGGATTTAGCAACAGTGAGGGGGTGAAGGTTAAGGGAGCACAGAGGTTGGGAAGATGAGTTTAAAAAGAGATTATCCGGCAAGCGTGGATAGCAGGTAGGTAATCAACTTAAAGGTCAAGATGTGGGTCTTGAATTGAGCTCTGCTACTGACTTCACACCGGCCTACCTACTGTGGCAGGATGGAGTGGGAGAGGTGTCAGAAAAAAAGTGAAAAGTAAATGTGTGACTGTGGTGTGAACTTTATCGAATGCCGCAATGGCCTACTGTGTGGCTTACAGGAGTCTACTTTGCTCATTTTCTAACCTTCACCGGAGTGCGGCTCTAATTGCTGAAGCAATTCAATTGGAACATTCTAGCATGGCGCGCTTCAGGCAGTGAGAGCAACGCACCACCCGGCTCACCGGACATGGGGCCACTCGAGGGGAAAGCATCTCCTCGATTGCGGCGCTGGAGGTATTGCAAGCTAATCAGGCAGAGTCTTTTCCAGAGGCTCAATGGGGGTTGCAAGAACTGTCCTTGTTTACTGATAGTGAGCTGGGGAACCCACTTGAGGGCGGAAATGTGCAGATTAGTAACTACAGGGTCCAGCATGCAATGCGATTGTACATTAAATTAAAGGCACACCGGAGGCCAGGAACATTAATTAAAGAAGCATGCAGGGGCTGCTGGTTAAGCACGTGATGAATCTACTTTCTCACTATGGCCCATGAAGAAGATGAAGTGAGTTCATCGAAACGCGTCGGCCAAAGGAAATAATTACGGGAAGGGAAGCTGCCTGATTTAAATAAAGAAATGGTTTTCCAACCTTCAACAGAGTGCGGCTCTAATTGCTGGAGCAATTCAATTGGAACATTTGCTCATTACAAGTGCACTAAAAAGGACAGGCAGAAAGGGAGTTTGAGAGGACTTTTCATGCTAATGAGCATCTGATTGCTTATAGCTGTAGCTGTTATGGAGCTGTAGCAGTGGAGGTGCACTTTTGTTTTAAATTGCACTCCAAGAATTTTAGAAGAGAAAAGGTGACAATGTCAAGAGTAAAGGAGATAATTTGCGTCAAAGCAGAAAGATGAGAGGCGATTGGAAAGTAAACAAAAGTCAGTTTACAGTGAACTGAATATAAAGTATCACAGAGCCATCCAGGACCTAATTTATTAACGCTTTGTTCTCGGTTTGTGTCACTTTTGAGACGCAAACCAGGCACAGAGTGTTGGAGTTGGGATTTACTAAGAACTTATTTTACAGTATCCCAAAGTTACTTTGCAGCAAGGAGGCATTACATGGGTGGTGCATTGGTGTTCCCAAACAATCACGCATGGGTTTTGACTTAAATCCTTAACTATTAACATTTGAACCTAGGTATTTCTGCCGAAACCTTATGCGTCTGCAGCAAACTCCCTTGATTTGCCGCCTCGCCTCCTGGGAGACATTTAGACAATGTAGGGCTTCACACAATCATGAACCTGACTTCTTGTATTACCTTGCGATGGGCCTACTTACCGATCCTCTGTTGGCAGAAATCCTACACAGGAGGAGGTCCATTTTTAATAAAGAAAAACAGATCGTTTTTAAGGAAGACAACCCTGACTCACCCAAGGGTGACATGCTTCATCATTGGGTTCCCTCCTCACATTGGGACCGCAAGGTCTTAGATGTGGGCTACAACTCCCCACCAGAAAAGGGTAGGTGGAGAGGAGCAGAGGTGTTTTAGGTAGGGAATACCAGTGAGCAAAAAGGTGAGTGAGGGGCAGAGTGCAAAAAACCCCAAGTAGTGAATAATCAAAACTATCTCAGGGGCCCACTAACTTTATTCAGTGGTACCCTTAGAAAGATTAAAAAACAAGAGGACTGGGGGTTAAAAAAAAATATACCCCCTTAGTGGTCAACATGGTTCTGCCTCTATTTAGAGTCAAACCAAGTTCTCTAGGCATTCATCAGGACCAAAAAATCATCCAAGTCCCTCTGCAAAAATAAAAAACCAACAATCAGATGGTTATACTGGCCGTGTTCAATTGTAGTCACGGGGAGGATGGGTATTTAATAAACCATCTCCATCTTTTAGAGGACTAGCATTGTAAATCTCTACAGCCACGAGGTACTCCTCAGCCAAACTCGGCTATCATAACACTGTAGTCATACCGGGCATCTCAATCGAACTCTTGTTTTTTAATCCTATCCAAGGGTATGGGCTTGTCCAGCGGTCCTGGGGAACTCTGGGCTTGACAAGTTCTATAATGTAAACCTTCTGGCTGTGGTGAAACTCTACCAGAGTGGCCTTCTGGTCATACCAGAGCTTCGTCACTTCATGACTGGCCTCAAGATTGTCCTATGCCTTTTTCTAGAAGCGCTGCATCTGGTTATGGAGTGCCAGCATGTAGTTGACTACATCCTGAGAGGGTTTCTTGGGTGCTTGCCCACACCCCTATCTCAAAAGGTTGAGAGGTCACTTAACAGGGTAGCCATAGAGGAGTTTAAATTAGCTATCCCCAACCCCCTTCTGTGGCACCTCCCTGTAGGCAAACAACAGGCATGGTAAGACGACGACCCGCTTACGGCTCATGGAGACTCATGTGGGTATGTTATCATGCTTTCAAGGGTCTTGTTGAATCTCACCACAAGCACTTTTGGTTTGGGGATGATACGATGTGGAGAACTTGTAAGTTACTCCACACTCGTCCCACATGCACTTCGTGTATGCTGACATAAAATTAGTGTCTCTGCCAGACCCCAAAGAGGTAGCACCCCAGCAAGTAAAAATTCCTTCAGGACCCTGGTCACTGGGGGTGCAGTCAGCAACCTCAGAGGAATGGCCTCTAGGTAGCAGGTGGCATGGTCCACCAAAACCAGGAGGAACCTGTTGCCTAAAGCTGTCTTGGTGTCCAAGGGACTGACAATGTTGATGCCCACCCTCTCAAAAGATATGCCAGCAACAGATAAACGGGTCAGGGGACCCTTAGGCTTTTTCCCTAACTTCCCACTGGCCTGACTGGAGGGACGGGCCCTACATAATGCATCTGAGTCCTTCTTCATCCGGGCGCATAGAAGTGGGTGACAAGCCTGGTGAAGGTCTTGTCTTGCACCAGATGGCCTGCCAGGGATATATTGTGAGCCAACCCCAGTAGGAAGGTCCAGTAACACTGAGGAAGCAAAATAACAAAAGTTGACCCAGTTCCAGGAAGCTTAGGTTCACTGTAAATGAGGTCTTTCTCCCAATAGATATTGGGATAGAATAGTATCCCCTGCTCCTCTGCCTCAGCTTGCCACCTCAAGACCTCTAGAGTGGGGCATTCTTTCTGCATTTTGCAGAATTCCTCTCTGGTAGGCACACCCTCAACTTACCATACAGCAAGCTCAGGCAGGTCACCCAGTGCAGCAATGTCTTCACCGATAGGCTCAAGAGCATCCTCCTCAGGTACCCCATCAACTGGAATAGCAGGGCTTTCAGGGTCTTGTTTCCCATACCCCTTGCCCTTACTCTTCTTGGCAGCTGCCTGGGCCATTTTTCCATCTCCCTTGACTCCCTTCCTGGGCAGCCATGGACCTTGCGGTAATCCCAACATCTCCAAGTGTGACCTGAGCTCTACCTATTTCCAGATAACATGCTCTAGGTCATTGCCCAAAAGACAATCTACAGGCATGGCAGGGCTCACATCTACTTTTAGAGAACATAAGACCCCCACATGCCCACTCAAAGGGAACTAGAACCACCAGTACATGGGTATCGCGGTTACCTGTGACTATGACTTGGTGAAATGTGTTAAGGACGACCTACTCTGTGGACACCAGCTGACACCTCACAGTAGTCATGCAGGCTCCTGTGTCCCTCAGAACCTCCACCCATTGCCAATTCATGGTGACCCACTGCCTATACTTTGAAATATTTGCAGGCATATAGGTCTTGGCAACCTCTCCTTATCCCCTGGGGACACTAGGGTAAACTCTATCTGCTCTGCACAGCTAACTGAGACCACCTCCTCCCCAAGTGCTACACTTGTCAACCCAGATGTTTTCCCACTGGTGGGGACTGTGCTCTCTTGGAAGATTTGGGGGCATATGTACAAGGAGTTAATGCCTCCTTAGCGGCACTTTTCCGACGGTTTTGCGGCAAGATTTTTATCGCCTTATGTACAAGCTCCCGCTAACCTCTGTTAGCAGCAGTTTTCCGCCGAAAACGTCCATTCTAAAGAGTGCCACTTCTGTTAGCGATAATGACATGCAAGGGAGGCGTTCCCGTGCAAAAACGGCCGCTAACTCCACTTCACGATATTTACAAGGGAATTCCTGAACTTTGGAGGATCAAAAAATCTGCCACTAACTGAAGTTAGAGGCTGTTTTTTAAGACCAGAAAATAGCTGGTCTTAAAAATGGAGATAACACTTGGGGCCTCTTTTCAGCAGGTTTTGGTGCTGGACAGAACTATAGGGCAGGAATGTGCACCATCAATCAGACAGTGCACATTCCTGGGCCTCAGTCATGAAAAGGGTAGCAGCGCTGCGAAAAGACAGCGTTGCAACACTTTTCACTACCCCCTTCTTGCGACACCATGGATGCGCTGTATACACTGGACAGCGCTCCATGACGCAAGTAATGACAGATACGTCTGGAATCCTGACGTCTCTGTCTGCGCCAAAGTCACGCATTGCTGCTGTCGTGTCACAACCATGACGCAACTCCAGCAATGCAAGGGGCCAGCCTATCCCTGTGGCAAAGCGTCACCCATACGCCAGCCATCAGGCAGGCGTAAGGTACTGACGGAATGCCGTTCTTTAGGGGTGCCAGGGTGTTGGCGCAGTTGGAGATCCATCGGTGGCAGTTGCGCGCTGCGGTGTCATCGTCTGTAAGCGTTGGCTGAGTGGTGGTGCTGAGGGAGTTGCCGAGACGATCTTTGGTGGCCTTGATCCAGCTGCGAGGGGGAGCGATGCTGGCGGTGGTGTACGGTGGGCATGGTGAAGATGTGATGCATACAATGATGGTCGGTCCAGGAGAGTCCTGTGGTGTGGCTGTAGTCAAAGTTCCTGCTGGCGGAGGAGATGTGCTCGGCCATATGTCCTGCTATGTGGCTTGCTGCGGTGACTAGCTGCTTGAGTCTGATGTTGGGGAGCTTCCCCAGGAGGGGGTGGTGTTCTGGTCACTGGGGTTGTCCAGGTGGAACTTGAGCTCACTGAGTAGGATATTGTCGGTGGATGGGAGAGCCTGGGGTGCAATGAGGTCTAGAATGGTATCGTTTAATGGGGGTCCATGGCCCGGGGGGCCTGCAGATGAGGGTGGCACAGAGGATGGGCTTGGGGTTGGTCAGGATCTGGAAGTTGAGGTGTTCCATGGTCACCGTTGAGTCATTAGAGTGCATGGTCAGTCGGAGCGTGCTTCTGTAGGTGATGGCAATGCCTCCTCCTGGACTGTTGGGGTGGTCCTTGCAGGTGATTTAGTGGCCGTCAGTGAAGGCGATGTCCGGTCTGGAACAGAGGTTGGTCCTGGCAGGTGATGTGGCGTTGATGGCGAGGAGGGTGCTGGCGTCGTAGCGGTGGAGTGTCCAAGCGGAAGGGTGCTTGGTGCTGAGCGCATTCCAGGGGCAGACGGACGCAGACGGGCTTGCCTATGGCTTGCCTTTGGCACGGAAGACATCCATTACAACGCAGGCACTACATCGTAATGCCTTTACAACGCAACCCCAACAACGCAGATGCATTTACATCGCATTCCATCACAACGCATTGTGAGGTCCGTAATGTGATATTTTGAAGTTTTAGGGTGGGTATGGGTGTCGGGTGTCAGAGATGAGATTTGGGGTGTATTTTGGGGTCAATTATGAAAGATGGGGTGTGCATTTGGGTCAAATATGGTTTTTAGGGTGTGTTTTGGGTGCTCAAAGATGACTTTTAGAGTTCAGGATTTGCTTTGGGGTGCAAGTGTTAGTTTTAGGGTTGCACTCACTGAAGTGGGAAGAGTAATATTTACATCTCCACTATCCAACACCTTCCCTACTGTTGCAATACGCCTAGTATTAGTATGCATTGTAATGGAGTGCGATGTAATGGTGTGCGTCGTAACTTCATATATAACTTAAGCACACCAGTTGTTCACCCGCTGCTCATGGCCACACTTCACCCACCCTTGAGAAGTGCTGCAGGGGGGACAGGGCAGCTGGGAGGTGGGAAATGCCAGAAAGGACACTGGTTGGGGCGTGGACGCGGGGTGTGTGTGTGAGCGGGTGTTGTAAATATTTAAATGAGAGAAATCTTACCTCGAGGCAGGGTCCAGTGTCTTCGTTGCTCCTGCTCCCATGAGTCTGCTTCCAGGAACAGAAAGTAGGCAGCCAGGCTCCCTCCCCATAGCCAATCACAACGCTGCAATGCGGCGTTGGGATTGGTCATTGGTGCCTGGACAAGGCTTTCAACCAGGGGTTAGAGGGGTGGGTATGTTTTCCATGCTGGCTGTATTGCAGCCTGCATTGCGAACAGGACAGTGCGCATGACTGCTTTGGGTGGCCTGAGTGGGCCGACCAAACAGTCACTGTGCACTTGAGTGGACATGCCACTCCACCCCTGCCCTGCTCCGTGAGTGGAGCAGCCCTACCCACCCTCCTACCCACAAAGGAAACATAGCACGATTACATCAGGAAGTTATCATCATGTGATGATTTTTCCTCTTCTTGCACTGCTTGAAAGCAGTGGGGTGACGCTCTTCCTCCATAGCGGATGAGCTGCCACTGGGGGTGCATCATCTACAGTTGCTAGGCCTGCGTGACTCAACTCCTGGGCCTCCTCCGCTACACATCCCAACTTCTCCTTACGTGGGCATTGACACCGTGGCACAATTCACTGCACTCTCTCCAAATCTGTGACTCAGCCAGCAGGAGCCTCAGCCAGGTGGGATTTCACAAGCCTGGGTACAGCAGTCACCGACAAGTCAGCTGGTGAACCTCCCAATGCAGTTGATGCAGCAGGGCCCCCTTAGGCTTGAAGTTGCAGCGCTACCGTCGCACAAGTTTGGCGCAGCTCAGGGGCCTCACCCTCCACAGCGTCCAGCCAGGGCAACATCATCCGGCCTGTGATGCAGAGAGGCCCCGCCCACCATTGGTAATCCCCTCCGTGCACCCCGGTGTAGTGGTGGATCGTAGTATGCAATGCAGATCTCCCTACGTTGGTGCGCAGGAGCGCCTCTACCATTTACAGCTCCAAGGGGTTCAAGGCGGTCTTCTCACACAGGTCAGAAACGTGTCTCCATGTGACCTACCAGACTTCACAACCAGGTACGGGCGATCGCCGCAACTCAATGTCTACCGCCACAGATCATCGACTCCACAGCTCCTCCACACCGACTCCAGACTCCAGACGCAGATCCAGCGAGGCATTCAGGCTCCAAACGCAGGTCCAGCGAGGCATCCAAACTCCAGACGCAGGTCCAGCGAGGCATCCAAGCTCCTGGCGTAGGTCCAGTGAGGCATCCAGGCTCCAGGTGCAGGTCCTGCGAGACATCCAGGCTCCCATCCTGGTCACCCTGGATCTTGGGTGGCTTGATGGGGTTGTTCATGTGTGCTGCACTTGGCCCTGGCTGCTCCATTCTCCATTTCGTTATTTTTTTGCTTATTTTCTATTGGAGGTCGATTGATAGGCTATTTTTTCCAATAGAGGCAAAAACACTCATGTTGGGCTGACTAACAACATTTTTTTGCCGCTAATGGGCCTTTCATTGGTTTTCTCCCGCTAACGCCGGAATTCCTATCGTCATCATGCTAATGTTAGCGGCAGCTTTCGACGCCGATCCCTGACACTATCGCCATGTAGCGATGGCTTGTAAGTATGTTGCTAACATGGCGATAGTTTTCAGCGGCACACGGCGGTAAGAAAACTGCCGCTAACTAACGTTAGCGATAGTTTTCGCCAGTCCTTGTACATATGGCCCTTGGTGTCTCACTTGGAGTGCCCATACATGTGGTACTCAGTACACTGGGGTGTGTTGAGTTTCTGACCCCCAGAAGTGAAATTCTTTGCTCTCGGAGGTCAGGAACAAAGTCTTCTCTGGGTGGAGATGCCCACACCTCCTCCAAGCAGGAACTGCATTTCAGTGTGGGAAGCTTCAAAGGCCCTGTTGCCTTTGTTACACAACCCAGGTCTCTCCTAAAAGTGGAGATGCCCACACCCCTGTCCTAACCCCACTGTTTGGTGGCAAGACAGGCAGGAACATTTGTAAGATCAGGAGGTGTACCCACATCCAGCCAGCACCACCCCTAAGGTGAACTAGCTGATGTGGATCCCACTTTTCAGATTCCTATATCTTGTTTTGGGTAGAATTAGCCTTCTAGGGTCAACGTTATCCCCACTCTCCATAGAAAGTGGTCATATAGAGGGTTTAGACACCCTAAAGGTAGCTTGCCCATTTGCTACTACCTATCATTCCCCGTAACACCACTAAATTGTGTATTAAGGAGGCACCCAAGAACTCAGATTCGACAAATCAAGAGAAGAACGATGAAGAAGAGTGACTGCCTGGCTAGAACAGCAGAAGAGCTGAGAACTTTTGGCATGCAACCCTGCTTCCTCCCAAATCTCTTCCCAATCATGAAAGAGTGACTCATCCTGCAAGCTGGGGAACTACCAAAGCCTTAGGTCACCTACCAGCCCTTTGAAAATCGCCTACAGTCACCCCTGGAGTAGAGGAGCTACTTCACTGCAGTCCGCAGGCACCGACAAGCAGAGTCCGGTCCAACACCTTTCAGCTTCCCATCCTGACCGACACTGCAGATCGCCAAGAGAAGGTGCGAGTACTCTGGAAGGTCAGATCTGTCTCCCCACTGAGTGGGGAAAGACCAGGACCAACCGGAGCCATGCAGCACCAACCCCTTTTGTACTGGACGCCCTGCACCAAACACCAACAATGAGAGTCCCGTACAGATTCCCACTGCACCATGACCGAGTAGCCATTGAGGGACATCAGCATTACTAAGACCCACTATGGTAGTGACTCAGCTGTCCTGATTTTGCCCCTGCCAGCTGTTTGCTTCGAACTGCAAGGGGCATCTTTGTGCACAAACCCAGCCTCTCTAACTACTCTCCACCCGAGCTGCCAGGTCTGGGTTCCGAATAACTGGCTATGCCCCCTTGCTCTAAGACCCCTTGTGACCTAAGCCCCTGTTTGGGAGCACTCTGACTTGTCCCCAAGTCCTCCTGTGCAGCCAATTTCCAGGTGGCCCCCATTCACCATTGCTTGCCGAGCTACAACTTCACCAGTACCATGCTCCCAGTAAAACCCAGGCCACTCCCAAAGAACCGCTGGTAATACTTTGGACCTTGGCCCCCTATGACTCCAAACCCTGAAGGTGAACCCCTGTAACTGATTGTACCTACCTTTATGCATCTCTGACTTTTCCTTCCGCAGGATTGCATTACACGTAAAAGCGCACAGGTTTGAATATTTTACTCAACTGTGAATATTTCTAACAAAAACAGTATTTACCTTTGAAAGAAGTTCTTGGTTTTGAAACACATATAAAGAGAAGTGTTATTTTTCTCATTTGGTCTTGTATTTATTCTTTGAGGGTGTGTCTCATTTGTTTCCTCTGTGAGTACAAATGCTTAGCACTACCCTATGATAAGCCTAACTGCTCGCCCACACTACCACAAAAGAGAGCATTAGTATTATCTACTTTCGCCTCTGTAAACCAATTGGGGGCCCACTGGACTCTCCACACAAGGTATGTCTCTTTAGTGCACTATATAGAGAGCCAGCTACACCATCCAAGGCTGGTTTAGGAGTTTGTGGCTGTCTCTGAAACTTTGGCAGTATTTTCCAGGGGTCAGTCCAAATTTAGTGAGAAGTATGGCTTTCAGGGGGGTGTACCTGGTTTTATCCCTTCCTTTTAGTGTAAGGAGTGTCCCTCCCTTCTGGAGGCATTTGTTTCCACGAGCCTCCCCCTAGTGCTCCTCTGGGATGCTCATAAGCAGCAAAACACTTATCTGTGTCATCACCCACCACATAATTGGGCGCCAGATCTTAAGGAATAGAGACTGTTCTGTCTCCTTCAGACACTGTAAGTGTACTGCCACCATTTCTGCTGGAATCTGTTTATTTTGTCTTAACTTCCAGCTCTTTGAGGCTCCTTTTATGATCCACTTTTTTCTCCTCTGCCTCCATCTTGAGTTTAGGTCATCTGTAGCCTGAACTTCCTCTCTGCCTTCCTATTTGCCAGCTCCTCTGGGAAGAAGCCATGCAAGGATACACTGCTTCTTGTTCTTGCAGGGAGTTCTAACTCAGGAGATGAGTCATCCCCCTCCCCTGAAGGCTGCATTTCGGAGCTGATCTTGAGGTTCTGATCCTACTCATTATGTCATACTCATCATCCTGCTTATCTGCTGCTGCCATCAACTGGTGGACCTCTGTGCAGGCCCTCACAGCTTTCTGAAGCTTCAACATCATGTTCATTTGCAGTCCCCTTTCCTCAAAGAGTCGTTTGAGCTCATCCACGGTGTAATTTCTCAGGTTGGCCAGTTCAAATCCATTACTGTAGGTATGGTCTCAGACTGTCCAGTGGCAATGAGAGTAGATTTGGAAAACAGGCAATCAACTTAAAAAGCTTGAAATAGTCTTAAAATATTTATCGGGGATGGTAGCGTAACACAAAATTACTGTGTGGCACTGTACAAACACAAATCCAAATCCTCACGACTGAACACCAGTGTAATAAATTGGGATACTGGTTGAGGGGGGAGTGAAACCCTTTTCAAGCAGCAACCACAGTTTTTTTCATGGTGAAGCCACCAGTAACCCTAAATTAACCTGTGCTTAATTATCTGGTAGCTTAGCACAGAGCAGTCAGGCTTAACTCAGAGGCAATGTGTAAAGTACTTGTGCAACACGTTCAACAGTAATGAAGTGAAAACACCACACAAAAAGGATCCCATACCAGATTAGAAAAAATAGAGTACATTTTAATAAATAAAACGAGCAAAAAAACAAAAATCCAATCAGTAAACCCAGTGATATGCAATTTTAAAGATTTCTGTGAACATAGAACCAAAATACAGAACGCTCCAACTGAGGAAATATCTGGTCACGATGGACCAGGAGTAAGTCACAAGGTCAGGCCGACTGCGATGGAGAGCTGGCCAGCTACAGCATGCAGTTAGGCATGCAGTTAGGCCCGCTGAACAAGAGTAACTAAAATCCAGGTTGCAGAGCATTGTGAGATCCTGTGTCAAAAAGGCATCACAAGAGCCGCAGTAATGCATCAGTTCTGAGGGGCTGTGAAACTGTGATTCAAGGTCCTGTGTCAGCATCAGAGATCCTGTCAATGAGGGCTGGTGTTGTAAAGTCCAGCATTGAGGTGGGTTGGAGAGCTGGGGTGATGCATCGCTTCCGTGGGACTGCAAGGTTGTGATGCGAGGTTCTGCATCATCGTCAAGGATCCCGTCGACAAGGGCTTGCAATGCAAAGTCCAGCGTTGAGGATGAGTCGAGCAGCCAAGGCGATGTTTCGGTCCTCAGGAACTGTGCGGTTGCTATATGAAGTCCTGGCACCGAGAAGGTCAACAAAGCAGAGGTGATATGCTCGGGTTTGCAACACACAGCCAAGGAGATGCATCTGTTACGCTGAATCCACAGATGTGGTGCCAGAGGACTTTCAGGCCCACTTCCAAGGTTCCAGGACTGAGGTGGCACCACTCAGCAGGGTAGGACTCACAGTTGCTGAGTCCAGGTGCTGTTACAAGAGACTTGGCCCTTGGAGTCACTCTGGTGGTCCTGGGTATAACTTGCAGGTCCAGTCCTTCTCACCCAAGCAGGAGGGCAGGACAACAGCAGACAAAGTAGTCCTTCAGGGCAACAGTCCAGCAGAGTGCTAGTCCTTGCAGCATCACAGCAGTCCTTCCTGGCAGTCTTCCACAGGTCCAGAAGTGTAGTGAAGAGTTGGAGTCTCTATGCCCATGAGGTGCTTGGAATTTCCTGCCTCCACGCCAGGCCCCAGATTGTCTGGGTTCACAAAAGACTATTGTAAACCCCTTCAGGCAGGGTCTTTGTGATCTGCAAGTGTAGTAGGTGACAGCTCCTCCCCCTCGTTAACTCAGAGAGGCCCATCCTGCCAACACCTAGCTTCCCTTTGTCTCATTGTCTGGGAGCAATACACAAAGACCAACTGCCAGCTACACCTAGTCATGTGACCCAGGCCCAGGCTGCAGGCACCAAATGGTTAGGACAAGAAAATGGCAACTTCCTCAAAGTGTCGTTTATAAAATTGTCATAAAAAATTCGACTTTAACATGGAAGAGGGATTTTCATTGCAATTCTTTAGACACAAAACTCGACTTGACAAACTGTTCCCAATTGGAATTCATATTTTATTATATCTTATTATATGTAGTAAGGTAACTCCAATGTTATCCTAGGAAAGAGGTAGGCCTTTCAGTAGTGAAAAGCGCCCTCTGGGCTATTTAGGGTCTACCCTTAGGGACTTATAAGTAGAAAAAATATGGCAATTGGAGACAAGCCGATGTTACTATGTTTTAAGGAATGAGCACATGCACTTTAGCACTAGTTGGCAATGGTAAAGTGCATTACAGGACACCATCTCCATTGCAATTGTGGGATCTCTGCTTCCCCTTGCCCAGCCTCTGTCTTTCATCATACTGCTCTTTCATCGTGTTTGTGAGACGAGAGCGTGAAAGAAACTTCGAGAGTGTGTGTATGTGCGTGCCTGCGTGTGTGCGTGTGTGGCTGCGTCTGTGTGTGTATCTGCAAAGTTATTCTCACTGAATGACTTCTAGGCCGCACTCTGTACCCCTTCTCGTTCATGCCCTACACAGGACCAGGACTGCTTACAGCGCCCTCACAATTATGTGAGTCTTTTAACTCACTGGGATACAGAATTGAGGCTGACACTGCAGACCAAACAACTGAAAAGGACACAAAGGTGAGCACACACGTTCTCTGCCACACTGGGGCCTTTACAGTGTATAAATATTGGTTGAACAAAACAATAAAAATACACTGAATTAAATTAAAAGTAGCTGTGGTGCCGCGCTGCCTCTGCTATCCTGTAGCGCCCCGTGGGCAGTTAGAGGCGTGGCCCACCGTCCTATCTTTAAAAGAGAGCCCTGGCAATGTATCACTCATATAGTTTATTGTGACAGTTCTGCAGAAATTTGAAATCGAGCTGCAGGAAATCCTCGTTTTAAGTTTGCATAGTCTGGAAGCGGTAAGAAGAAAAATAAATACAGGCACTCAGGCAACCGAGGACAGAGCACGCGAATGACACCGTTCTACCACAATCGATCTGTACGCTCTTTCTTCTATTGTTTCAGACATGTGGTACATTTTCCCCGAAATAAACACTGAAAAAGCTCTGTTTCAGTGTTTCAGAGGGTTCACAAACTAGTTTCAGGAAATAGCACCAAATGTGATGGTAAACCTCAGCATGATGCCGCAAACCAGCCTTCTTCAAATGTATTCTGTGTAAATAATCAGAAATATATGCATGCGTTCTGTTCTAGCAGTGCAGCCGCTGTAGCTAAAACGTTTACAATTTAATCAGTGGTGATTCCAATCACGTTAACTTTTGTACAGTAAAAAAGGTGTCTTCAAGATTCAGTAAGAAAGACAACAGGTTTCAGGCGCTTAAGACGTGCAGCAGTCTTGGCACACACAACACGGTTACTGCCTGGTCAGTAGTAATGAAAGCTTCCCTCACACACAGAAGCACTCACACCACCAGCAGCGCAAGTTGCCCATCCTCTCTCTCACACATACAGACACGCACACATCCACAAACAACACACACACACTTTCAAAGTACCGAGACAGCACAAGAAGCAGTCGTGCAAGTTTCTGTCACACACAAGACTATACACGCAGTTATCTGTAACTCTCAGGTTATCAAATCCAGCTGTTTCACAGTATCTATGAAAAATCTACAGAAAGAGCAGCAGGAACAATAACGATGAAAAAGAGAAGTTGTGCGACAACTGTACAATGAAGACATGACTTAAGGCCACATCTGAAGTACTGATGCCAGCTCTGGGGACCATACTTGCAATATTGTGTTACATTCTGGTTGCTCATCTGGTATATTGTGTCCAGCTTTGCAGGGACAACCTTGCATGGAGTGTATGGTCTAGAGACCACCTCTTTATTATTTCCACTTCTGGGGGCATCTCTTGTGCACTGAGCCCTCTTTGAGTACACAGTTCTGGCATTTGCTCCAGATCACTCACAATGCACATAGTAAGCAGTAATTTCAATGCCTTTGCTTCCTATCAGATCCTCATCGTTGCTACCTCAGGAAGATGGCCAGAGATCAGTACACAGGAGAAGTGCTCTGCATCAACAGCATATTGTACGGTGGAGGACCAGTAGGAAGCTGTGTTGATGGGAGCAGTGGGAAACAGGCATGGTGGAGCGTACAAGTGATGGAAGCGCTGTGACACTGGTGCCACCAGGGTGTTTCTCAGTGATTAGTGGTGCCGCAGGTGGAAGTGCAGGTGATGATGCCCTTGTGACGCTGGTGCAGCCAGGGTGTCCTTCAGTGAAGGGGTGTGCCACAAGTGGAGGCCACGGGTGATGACACCCTTGTGACATTGTGAGGCCAAGGTGTCTTTAAGTTATGGGTTGTGCCATAAGTGGAGGCCACCAGTGATTATACCCTTGTGACACTGGTGCAGCCAGGGTGTCCTCCTTTGATGTGCTGTGCCACAAGTGAAGGCCACGGGTGATGATACCCTTGTACATTGTGAGGCCAGGGTGTCTTTCAGTGATCGATTGTGCCACAGGTGGAGGACACCAGTGATGACACCCTTGTGAAACTGTTGCAGCCAGGGTGTATTTCATAGAAGGGGTGTGCCACAAGTGGAGGCCACGGGTGATGACACCCTTGTGACACTGGTGCAGCCAGAGTGTCCTCCATTGATGTTCTGTGCCACAAATGGAGGCCACAGGTGACTTGTGACGTTGATGAGACCAGGGTGTCATTCAGTGATTGGTTGTGCCGCCGGTGGAGGCCATGGGTGATGGTCCGACAAGTGGAGGCCACAAGTGATGATACCCTTGTGCTGGTGCAGCCAGGATATAATTCAGTGATGGGTTGTGCCGCCGGTGAAGGCTGCAGGTGATGATATGCTTGTAATGCTGGTGCAGCCAGGGTGTTTTTCATTGATTGGTTGTGCCGCCGATGGAGGCCGTAGGTGATGATGCCCTTGTGATGCTGTTGCAGCCAGGGTGTCTTTCAGTGATGAGCTGTGCCACAGGTGGAGGCCACAGGTAATGATATACTTGTCTTTCAGTGATGAGCTGTGGCATAGAAGTTGTTAGAGGGTGGAGTCCAGTCAGATTAAGCCGATTTTACCAAATAATCAATGATACAGAACAATTCCATTCACATAGGTCAGCGCCTCTGGGTAGCCTGGGCCCTAGGTAGGGACTCACTAATACAGGCAAGTGACCCAGAAAACATGTCTTTGTCACCCTCATTGGAGCCTTCACCCTGGTAACACAGCTGAAAACATGAGCTCACTACTGGTGTTGAGTTCCTCAAGCAGAATCAGGAGCAGCCATGCTAATCATATCAAGGAAGCAATATATGTCAGAGAGCAAGTGACATCCAATCACAGATAGTGGTGTCTCCATTCTGGACACTGGCTAAGAGTTCATTGAAATGATAGAAAGACGACAACAGGATCACTGCCACAACTGTAATGATGCACCCCACATGAGGGGCACTAGGACCTGCCCGAGGGAGGACGAGGGCGGGCGGAAAGGGAGGAGCCGGGGGCCAGGAACGGCAGTTAACCGATACCCAGGAGATAGCGAAGAACCTCCAAAGAACCACGAGTGTCCGTGTTCCTTTTGTCCACACAGGACACTACATCTGGCGATGAGGGTGGCAGACCCAACACGCGAGGGAAGGCTAACTCGGTGTGGCCCCTGGGAAAGGGAAGCACCTAGCTGCGTGGGGCCGGAAACCGCGTGGCAAGTGAGTAACGGCGCGAGCGTCCTCGCGCGCTGGGAGCCCATCCCAGCCATCCGGGAGTGTGCCAAACTGCCCGGAGCTCGCCCCGCCACACCGAGTGTGTATGTGACATGTACTGAGGGCTAGAGCCTGCCGCCTGCCTACTCGCCGGGAGCCCACCCCGGCGGTGACTTCATTAAAAAAAAAAAAAAAAAAAGGGAACCGAAGAAAGAGCTGTCTCACCTGGTGCCTGGCCGGAGAAAGTGCCGACTAAAACTGACAAGCGGTGAGTGAGAGAGAGCGTGAATAAATAATCTAGTCCCCGGTGAAGAGAAGGCCAAATCTCGTTGCACACGAGACTCTCGCGGCGGCCATTTTGAAGTCAGGCAGTGTTATCCAATCCCCTGTCAGGGATATTCGACGGCCATTTTGAAGTCAGGCAGAGAACCTGAAATAGCAAACAAGCACTGGCGAGTGCACCGAACATAGCAAACAAGCACTGGCGAGTGCAACGAACATTATAAACAAGCACAGACAAGTGCAACGAACATAGCAAACAAGCACTGGCGAGTGCAACGAACATTATAAACAAGCACAGACAAGCATAACGAACATTGTAAACAAGCACTGGCGAGTGCAACGAACATAGCAAACAAGCACTGGCGAGTGCAACAAACATTATAAAAAAGCACAGACAAGCGCAACGAACATTGTAAACAAGCACTGGCGAGTGCAATGAACATAGCAAACAAGCACTGGCGAGTGCAACGAACATAGCAAACAAGCACTGGCGAGTGCAATGAACATTATAAACAAGCACAGACAAGCGCAACAAACCACGAGATGCCGGAGTCCGCTCCGGCTCCCATGGGTGTGCTGGGAGTCTCGTTCCTATGCCCTCCAGAGCCCCTCACTCTTGAATCGGGCGGGGGCATGGGCCTGCGGTGGCAAGAATGGCTAGAAGATTTCACGGACCTCATGAAAGGGTCTCAGGTAACGGACCTGGAACAGAAACTGATTGCCCTCAAGAATCTGGTCGGCAAAGAAGTTGGACAGATCATAAAAGAGCTGCCTATTGAGTCCGCTGGCTCATATGATAAAGTCTGTGAAGCACTAAACCGCAAGTTCCTGCACAAAAAGAATGTTGATTATGAGCGATACCCCTTCAACCTAGCTTCACAGGAAAGCGGTGAACAAATGGGTGTATTTGTCACACGTCTGAGACGCTTGGCAAGATACTGTGAGTTTGATAATTTCTCCACCGAAGATGCCCTCCCACTAAGGATCATAGAAAACTGCCTATCAGAGCCCCTGAGGCGCAAACTGCTAAAGAAAAGCTTCCCGCTAGAAGAGATTGAAGAAATGACAAAAGTTGAGGATCAAGCCGATGAACACGCAAAGAAGATGGAAGCCGGGAGAAGTGAAAAACGTGAACAGGCATGCAGAATGCAGTCTTGACAAGCACTTGGACGGTCCTCACCTCAAGTGCGCTCCTCCAGATCCAAGAAACAATACCACTCGTCAAGCAACTCACGCCGAAACGCGAGCCACACTCAGAAACGATCGGAAAGACAATTGAAATGTTACAGATGCGGCTACGACTTCCCCCATGCAGACGCATGCCCGGCACTAGGGCAACAATGTCGGAAATGTGGCAGAAGCAACCATTTTGAAAGCATGTGCAGTACATCACACAAGGATGACCAACAAAGACAGCCCCGGCAACACCACCCCTCGGGCCGTCGTCACCACGTCAGAGCAGTTCAGGATGGACGAGACTCATCCACAGGGCCGTCACAGTCCAGCTGTCACTCCTGCCGGACCTGTCAATCTCGACGGTCGTCATCGAGAGAATCCAGCTCCCTCTCACCCATCCCACAAGACCGAAATGAATATATCCACTTCGTGGCTGATCCTGACCGGCTAAAAGAATACCCACGGCTTAACATCAGAGTTGGCTCTCATCACACCAAGTTCATACTGGACAGTGGGGCGTCACTAAACTACATACCTGTAGCAGAATATCAAAGAATTAGGCCGCCTCCCAAACTGGTTGACGCCCATGTGCAAGTGTACACGTGGATGTCAAAGAAACCACTGCCGTGTCTTGGGAAGTTCGCAACCGATCTATCGTATCGCGATCGCATGATACAAGCCTACATTCACATGATTGAAGGGCCTGAGGCAGACAGTTTGTTAAGCCTGCCCACTGCAGAAAGACTAAAACTGATAGACATATTATACAGAGTGGATGACAGACGAGATGTCATTCAAAAGTTCCCCAAACTTTTCCAAGGTCTCAGAAAAAGGAAAAACTGCCAAGTCAGACTGCACATCAATGAACAAATCACACCGGTGGCCCAACACCACCGAAAAATCCCATTTCACCTGCAAGAAGCAGTAGAGAAGGAGTTACAAGACCTACTAGAGGCTGACATTATAGAGAGAACCGATGGGCCCACACCATGGGTCTCCCCGGTAGTTGTATTTCCAAAGAAAGGAGAGACAAGCCAAGTCCGCCTGTGTGTGGACATGAGAGCACCTAACACAGCGATAGAGAGAGAGAGACACCCGGGCCGCCACATCAGCGACATGATCACGTCACTCAACGGAGCAAACATATTTTCAAAACTAGACCTCAACAAAGGATATCACCAATTAGAGCTGCATGAGCGGTCCAGATACATCATGACGTTCTCAACGCACCTAGGGTTATTCCGGTACAAAAGACTCAGTTTTGGGGTGTCCTCAGCAGCAGAAATATTTCAAGAAGCAATTAGAAGAACAATTCATCATGTGCCTCACGTACTAAATTATAGCGATGACATCCTGGTATACGGAGCAACCACTCAAGAACATGACAAGGCGCTAGATCGGGTTTGTCATGCACTGACAGAGGCAAACCTCACACTAAACAAGGACAAATGTGAATTCCACAAGCCAACGCTGAAGTTTTTTGGACACATATTCTCCGGAAATGGCATGAAGCCAGATCCTGAAAAGGTAGCAGCGCTAAATGACACACCGAGCCCAGAGGACGTTGGCGACGTACGTTCGTTCCTAGGCATGGCCAGCTACTTCTCCAGATATATACCAGACTACGCCACAATAAGTCACCCCCTGAGAACGCTCACCAAACAAGGGCAGCCGTTCCTGTGGTCCACTCATTGTGAAGGGGCGTTCAGAGAGATCAAGAAAGCGGTAGAGTCGGCCGACAACTTGGCCTACTTCAATCCAAAAAAGAAGACAGAAATCACAGTGGACGCCAGCCCAGTGGGGCTAGGATCCATCTTAGCGCAATATGACAGAGAGGAAGACCGATGGCACATTGTAGCATATGCCAGCAGGAGTCTAACAGACACAGAGAGAGCATACTCCCAGCCAGAAAAGGAAAGTTTGGCTGTCGTATGGGCGTGTGAACATTTCCACATATTCATCTTCGGAAAACACTTCACCCTGGTCACTGACCATCAGGCTCTGATCACAATCTTTGGAAACCCTCGAGCAAAAATGCCGCCACGGATAGAGAGATGGGGCCGCAGGCTACAAGAATACACGTACACCATCATACACAAGCCCGGAAAAGCTGAAAACCCTGCCGACTATATGTCCAGACATCCGACCAAGACCAGCCGATGCGAGCAATCAATTGCGGACGAATACATTCACTTCGTAGTAGATCAGGCTAGACCCCCTGCAGTCATCTATGAAGCGACACAATCTGACGTCACCCTACAAGAAGTAAAGAACAGCATACAAATGAACAGCTGGCGACAGGCGCAAACAAAGGGACAAAATGACCAAGAGATGGCAGCGTTCAAGCACGTCCACGAAGAACTGTCCATAGCGACCAATGGTCTCATCCTAAGGGACACGCGAATTGTGATCCCACGACAACTAAGACAAGGGGTCATAAACCTAGCACATGAAGGACACCGGGGCATAGTAGCAACGAAAAGAGCACTCCGCAAACGAGTCTGGTTTCCAACACTGGACCAAATGGTGGAAACAACACTGAAGGACTGCCCACAATGTCAACTGGTGAGCCGTCCAGATCCCCCTGCACCGCTACAAATGTCTCCACTACCGGAGGGCATCTGGCAACACGTTGCCATTGATTTCTTTGGGCCATTCAAGTCAGGCCAACGTGTGTTGGTCATCATGGACGAATATTCCAGATTCCCCATTGCACAACTATGCACATCCACGAAAGCATACAGAGCCATATCAATACTAGAGGAAGTCTTTGCTGCGTGGGGCATTCCTCAAGTGGTGAAACACGACAATGGGCCCCCATTCAACAGCCACGACTTCGCCGACTTTGCCCAACACCTCAACTTTAAACACCGGAAGATCACACCACTATGGCCCCAGGCGAACGCAACGATTGAACATTTCATGTCCACGATCAAGAAAGCAATACAACAGGCAGAACTCACTCAAAAGAGCATCCAGACAGCACTGAACGAGGTACTAAGAGCCTATTGAAACACACCCCACTCCACCACGGGCAAATGTCCGGCCACCCTCATGCTAGGACGGCCCGCGCGCACTAGACTACCAATGATAGGTGTCCCCGCGAGTGAACAATACCCCGACTCTGACCATGAGGAGATTGCAGCCACAGACAGGCTGAAGAAAGAGAAAATGAAGGACTACGCGGATGAATGGCGACATGCCTCTCCCACTGAGATCCGAGAAGGAGATTGGGTGTTCGCGCGACAAGAGCAACACCGAAAGACTGACTGCAGATATCACGAAACTCCACTGAAAGTGGTGCAACAGAAAGGAACTATGATCACTGCGGAAACTGACGGAAGACGATTTACCAGAAATGTGACATACTTCAAGAAGTGCAGCCCGAATGTCAAGGAACTAATGACTGAACTGCGAGTTGAGAAAAGAGAACCAGAGACACCGCCCCGCTGCAGTCAGGCACTGATGGAAAACACTGGCGAACATGAGCGAGGCAGTACTGATCATCAATCACACCCCAAGCGGACCATTAAGAAACCATCTCGCCTGATTGAAGAACTGTAAGGTTGAAACTATCTTTTCTTTTGTTGTTTCTATTTTTATTTTTTTTGTTTTTTTACAGGGGGGAAGATGTAATGATGCACCCCACGTGAGGGGCACTAGGACCTGCCCGAGGGAGGACGAGGGCGGGCGGAAAGGGAGGAGCCGGGGGCCAGGAACGTTAGTTAGCCGATACCCAGGAAATAGCGAGGTCGCCAAATAAAGAACCTCCAAAGAACCACGAGTGTCCGTGTTCCTTTTGTCCACGCAGGACACTACAACAACTATCGAGATTGCCAATAAGCGGCGATGAAGACCTTCTGGACGGCGAAGCAGCATTTGTGTAATGGTGATCAATACTCCACCATTACACCGCACAGACGAGTCACCAACCATGCCCAGAAACACTGCTTTGGAACAGTATGTTTACGTCATGAGCCCAGCCACTTTCTGCTTTGTGGTGCTTTTCTTGAAATATATGTCCTCAATAGCTTTGCCATTCTAGTGCTATATGCCACCATGCAGAACAGGGCCGGACTGGGAACCCAAAGCAGCCCTGGAAATTTTGTAGGACCAGCCCTCCCTCTCCCCCCGGCAGAGGCGGGGGGTGATAGGGGGCAGGACCGCTGCAAAACCGGCCCCCAGTAACAAAAAATCAGCCCCCGACCTTCCAGCCTCCCGGGAAAACACCAGATGCGGAAACATAAAATCTTTCTAAAATGAGCTTGTGTTAAATCAAACCAAGACATGTCAAGTCATCCAGTCGCAAATGTAAAGCCGTCCCTCTATATTGTTTTAAATTGCCGTCCCATTGGAATAGGCATTGGCCAAATCAAGTCTTTCATTGATCGTGGTACACTGGGATGTACTGAAATCAAACGTTGATTGCTTTGTCACCGTTACAAATCTTTCACTAGAAATCAAATCAAGTGCATATTTATTATTTTATTTCAGAAAAGATGATTGAAATATGTCAATAAATAAAAGAAATGGCCAACAAATGTGCCATTATCCCATCTGATACCCGATGATGTCCTCTGTCACCTTAGGAGTAGTGTAATCATATTATGTTCAGGTGAGTGTGTTCATCAGGTCTATCACAGGTCTAAGTAAAACAAGTGTTTTTTTAATAATCCATTGCCTAGCTGTACAGAAAGATGGATACATAGCACACAGTAGGTTTAGAACAACCAGTAATGCTATTTGTGGTTTCTCTTTCTCTCTTACTTGACCTTTTTTTCATGGTCAACTGCGGAACAAGAATTTTCAGAATAATATTTTGCTGTTTGGGCTCTTTGTTTGTCCTAGCAACAAAGCAATTTTGAGATCATTTTGTTAAAAGCCCAGTCCCTTCCTTCTTGTGGATATATGTGGTCACCCTCTTGTGGAAATATGTGGTGTGGCCTGCAGCTGTCATGATGCAGCAGTGGCCAATGCACATACAGGAAACCTGTATTTATACCGCATGGTTTTTAACTGCTCTGAATTTGTCCCTGCAGAAAAGGGTTCCACAGAGCAGAAGTAGCAGGGGCGCAGATCTGTTTCAGCCGTGGCCCGTGCAGGTAAGAGCGGTGGGGCGGTGGGCTGGGTGAGGGGGCATCCGACAAACAACCACAAGGGAAAATTAAATAAATAATTAATTCTCCCTCGTCGTCTGTCAAAATACACCCCCCCCCACCCGGTCCCACATCTCTTACCTGCATGGGCCTCGGCTGATCCGTTTAATCTTTCCTTTTCCCAGACGGGACCACTCCTTCTTTTCACAGCATCCCTACGCTCCTCAGGCATGAAAAATATTGAGGTGCCCAAACTCAGACTTGCCCATTGGGGAGGTAAAGGCTTAGTGCCATGTGCCGCTAAACTGTGGAATTCCCTCACCTTGAATTGAAAAATTCCCAGAACCCTTCACATTTCAGGATAACATTGAAAACGTGGCTTTTCTAATTTAAGGAGACCATAATGTACCTACCCCCCTTTCTAATCACCCTTACTCAAGGCAGCAGCAAGACATCTTCGGGTACCCGAGCGCTATACAAAACTTTATAACATAACATAACAGTCCCTCTTTATCCCTCTATGCCCAATGAAGGTGTTCGTCCTATTCCCTCCCAGGATGGAGTTTCCGTTGCTGTGAGGATTTCCCTAGAATTAGCGGGCAAGGATTCCTTACCCACACACTTACGTTACTCTCACTCTTCTGCCATTCACACCTATCCTCAACAAGAATACCTTGTATCACACTTTCAGCCTCCACTTAGTAAGGATCCTGCCTTCCAGAGAGTCAAACAATTTCTCTACACTCCCTTCAGGCCACAGCTCCTCAAAAATAATACCATTGTGCTCTTGTTGCTCCACTTGCACCCCAGTGCAAAAGATGTTCTGCACTTCACCATGTTGTCAAGCCTATTAGAGGAATCCCATAGGATTGTTTCACTTATTTAAAACTCACCTTGCTAAACAAATCACTTTAAAACGAAAGCACAAATATATATACTTTTTATTTGGCAAATGGGTTTCATGTGATGCATTAATGGTACGTGTGAGTGGCAGCTGTGCATTGCAGGTGATGGCCAAAGAGAATTCCAGAACCGGGAAGCTGTCAGCTAGTAGTGGTAGCTGGTGCATTACTATGGGCCCGATTCACAGAACTAACTTAAGACAAAATCCTAAACTTACTACCATTTTGGTATTCACAGAAGGCACTTACTCATTTTGGTATTCACAGAAGGCGCTTACTCATTTCGGTATTCACAGAAGTTAGGACTCCTAACTTTAGGACTCCTAAATGCCTTCTATGAATACCAAAAGTCTTAAACTTAGGATTTTTCTCAGTTTAGGAATAGTAAAGTTAGGACTCCTAACTTTAGGACCCCAAAACTAAGGAAAATCCTAACTTTAAGACTTTCGGTATTCACAGAAGGCATTTAGGAGTCCTAAAGTTAGGAGTCCTAACTTTACTACTCCTAAACTGAGAAAAATCCTAACTTTAAGACTTTCGGTATTCACAGAAGGCATTTAGGAGTACTAAAGTTAGGACTCCTAACTTCTGTGAATACCGAAATGAGTAAGTGCCTTATGTGAATACCAAAATAAGTAAGTGCCTTCTGTGAATACCAAAATGGTAGTAAGTTTAGGATTTTGTCTTAAGTTAGTTCTGTGAATCGGGCCCACTGTGTTGCTTTCCTATATAACATAGGCAAAAAAGCTTGAAAAATGCAACATAAAATGATAGGTGTGTTGTGATTGAAGGAAGTGTTAAATTAGGTTCTAAAGGTGTAATTCCTTATTATAATCCACACATTAGGCCACTATTCTCACTTTTAACACGCAGGCCTAAAAGTAAGGCCGGGAAACAGCGTTTACAACGCTGTCATTACATCGCGCTACTATGACAACGCGGTTGTTACAGCGACCGCGTTGTTAGTACACGATGCATTTACATCGCAAGTCATTACAAGGCTCTTGCACAAGGGTATTGGAAATTAATTACAACACCTTCCCTACTGTTGTGCAAGCTGGAGTAGGAATAGTAAGTAATACTATTCCTAAGTCCAGCGCGACCCCTAGTGCAAGTCGTTGTAATGACTTGCGATGTAAATGTATCGCGTACTAACAACACAGTCATTGTAACGACCACGTTGTAAAAGCACGCGATGTAATGAGCCATATTCGTAAGGCCTGTCCTTGTCGGGTTCCATTTTGGAAAATGCCACATGGAAGAACTAGTGATGAACTACAATAAACTATGTGGTCAGAGTGGAGCGGCTAGTGCCTTGTGAACAAGTATATCCACATAAGTTCGTTTTTATGGATCACTTTTTCAAGAAACTGAAATGCTTTATTTAAAGAGCAGAACAAAAAACAGTCCACATTCTGGGTTTTTCATAGTGTTGTTCTAGGCTAGAAGCATTTCATTTCAAATTCATTTGAGGGGATTTAAACGGGTCATTATCTTCTCGCCGGGGGACCACTGACTAATCTCTAACTGGAATGCTTAGCTAAAACGAATGAATGTAATCTATGAGACAGAAGGCAGTCACAGTGTACACCAGGGCCCATGGCTCATTTGCTGCCACTGGGCACAAGGCTCTAATAATCACGGCATACTATGAAAACAGCCTCGCTTGAAAATACAGGACTACAGTTTACGTCAAGGCTGTCAGTGCTTAATTTGAGCCGGTGGTTGCAGGTGGGGCCCACACTCATTTGTGGGGACTGCCACTTATTTTCCCTTTACAGGCTTTGACGCAGAGCAAGAGGGAGAAAAACACAAACGTGGAAAAGAAGGAGGAAGAGAAAGGCGGGAAAACCGCAACAAAGAGAGAAGAAGAACATGCACCAGAGAGATAAAGGGGCAATAGGTGACGAGTAAGGGTTAAGAGGGCATGAGCTGGAATGAAGACTCTGCATCCCTGACGTTTGCCACTCCCAACATTCTATGGCATCGGCCGCAGGCTTCTGAAGAACTGTGGGCACCTGCTCATATCCTTCCAAAAACTAAGCAATGGCTGCGTTGCTGCACGTCCTAGCACACTAACTTAGGTACAGGAAAGAGCTAGAACAAAAACTTCGAGAAAAGCAATGATCTTCTCAGCCTGCTGGGCAGCCTAGAAAACAGTATATTCGATTGTGGGGCACAACAGGACGCGCTGTGGATTTAAAAGAACAAGGAACACCTTAGAAACCCCGGTCATAGCTTCAGTTCCTGCTGTGCCCCGTGTCCTGGAACATTTTGTATTCTAGTAGATGAAAACAATTCCTGGAACGCTGGATCATACGAACACTGCCAACTTCTCCTATCAGAATTACTGTGTATGATGGGGAGGGGGGGGGGGGGGGGTCGTGCTAGAGAGGCATCCTAACAGGTTACTCCTCACTAAACGCTCAGCACCAAACATTGCCAGTGTGAGATCTACAGAGAACATTTTCCAGTTTAATATTCTCTTTTCCACACTCACGTGATGCTCTGTTTACTGTTTATATCAGTGTGTCCCTGGCATAAGACGAACTGTGCATTTTATGATACACTAAAGGCAAAGTTAATGTCATGTAGGAGCTCCTCATTAGGAACAAAACTCAAGTTGGCTGATTATTGCATTATGGAGCAATGTAGTTTACAATTGTTATCAAGGCACCTATTTGTTTTGTTGCACTAGTAAAATAGCACCACTGAGCGCACACCCATATCTGCGAAAAAGCCAAACATCAGTAGCAACAGCAGTATTTTGGAAATATAGAACCAGCTGAAAGTATAGCTCCTAGACACAACCATTAAAACCTACAGCCTCAGGTCCAGACCGAACTTCGATTTAGGTTATTTGTCATTCCAGCTTTCTCCCTTAGCCACTGTTTCTTATCGTTCTCTTCCACCCTTTTACTCTATCCCCCCCTCTGTTGTTTTAAGTCCAAGTCTCATGATGAAAAATAAGTCCTGTTCCCCAAAAATGAGTACTGCTGCCCACAACCTGCAAACGCCGGCACAAATTAACCACTGACTGTAATTCAAAGGTCAAAAGGTCGAATATAGCACATTACTACGCGTGCTATTACCACACAGTAGGTTACAACGCGTTTGTTACAATGTTCGCGTTGTTACCATGCATGGCTTTACATCGCAAGTCTTTTCTACGACTTGTGCTAGGAAGCGTGCGGGACTTAGGAATAGTATAAATTACTATTCCTACTCCAGTTAACGCAACAGCAGGGAATGTGTTGGATTTAAAATCCAACACATTCCTTGGTCTTGCACGCCACCTAGCGCAAGTTGTAGAAATGACTTGCGATGTAAAGCTACGCGTGGTAACAACGCAGTCGTTGTAATGCCTGCATTGTTACCTACCTGCGTGGTAATAGCAGCGTTGTAAACGCTGGTTCCCCAAAAGGTCTAATCCTGAAATGGCTGGTTCACCTTTCCATCATTTGTGAGGTCTAATAAGGGATTGCCATCAGTTGTGCAGGGTTTACATGCCGTTCAGAAGCATAGCTAGTGCTGGAATTCAGAGGCAGAGGGGGGATACAGCTAGATTACATATCCAGCAGCTAACCATGAGCCAGATCTGAGACCCGGGGCAGTTCTCCTGACTTCTGAGCCCCGGGTTCGTGTCCCACAATACATATTGACAACACAGACACCAAACAATCTGGCAGAGTGAAGAAAGGGAGAGAAGAATGCAGACTGCCAGGATATTAGCAATCAATTGAATCCGTCCTGCTTGCAAATAGGATAGACATGCTCTATGGAGGGTTAGGGCAAGGGAACCATATTGCACCCCAAGTAGCCCAGTAACGGGTGGGGCAGCAGTGGCATGCAAGTGATCACGCTGCAGGGAGGTAGGCATTAGGCATCATGGCCCATTCAGTGGTGTAGGTGAAGCAGGATGACAGTCTTCCTCACACCATATGCTTCTTTTAGAGGCATGTGCCTACAGCTCCGCTAAGCACAAACGTGCACTACTGTGCACGTGTTGCACCCCTGCTTTCCTGGGAGTGGGGATGAATACTTTACATGCACCTCGGGGTAAGTACTGTTTTCTATCGTAGAAATTTTCTTTGGAAGTGGGTTCAACACACAAGCCCACCTTGGCAAACATGAAAAATACAAAACCTCATATTCATTCTCAGTCCCTGATGCACCATTTGATACTAGGCAAGTAAACAGCAGAGAAAAATCTGAGTACCTTTGCCCTCTCAGTACACCCCTGTAGACATCCAAGTACCACCATCAATGTTGGCCCTACTGCTTTACACACCACTGTCACATGGCCCAGGTGGACACTGTCGTTTCCTCTAAGTTAGCATGAGCACAATGAAGATTGTCCGCTGCTTTGCGCACATTGCTATATGACTTTATTTTTGTAACTGTCTCTTTTGCCGTTTTCACATGAGAACCTCTCGCTGTGTTCACACTCTGCAGGTTCCTGGGATTTAGTCTGAACATTGTGAGCAAGGTCGAACAACGATGCCCCTTGGTTTTCTGTTCTGGCAAGGCCTTAGCACCTAGACAAAACCCAGAGATCTTCTAATATATAATAATGTAGCTTCTATGCAAGGGGAGGGAGGTTAGGCTATACTGTATTTTCATAATGACATCTCCTTTCATGATTTATGGACTAACTGCTATGCTGACCGTATTTGTAATATACATTTTTCTGCTTGTTGTGGCACGTATACTGCATATTAGAGCAAGTTAGTTAAAATAACAAACTGAGCTGAACTAAAACACTCCAGTCCTGCTAGATAGAGCACACTACCTTAATTTAATTGTTTATTGGTCTATGCACCTGCGCTGTTACATTTTCTCAGCATCAGGCTAGTTGTAGAAAATAAAGAAGTTACAAAGCAGATGAAATGGCATAAAAGGATACAGTGCATGTCTGAGCCCCTTAGAGGGTGTGTGGTCATTTTTAACCCTGGGCGGTGAACTCCGCTCGCGAAGTTTGCGGAGTTTCCCACATTCCGCATTACGCAGAGCTCGTGGAGTACCGCAAAACTCCGCTTCGCGCAGCGGAGCGGAGCGGAGTTTTTCTCCTCGCTCGCTTTCACCAACGTCAAGCTGGCGAGCGCAAGCGAGGAAAATCCACCTCCCGTGAGATTATTCCTTGTCCGCGATCGCCAACATTAAGTTGGCGAGCGCGAGCATGGAAAATAAACCTCCCGGCCAGATTTCTCAACGCGGTGGGGGGGGTCAGGTTTCTCATTGCGAGCGGTCGCGTATGCTTGAGACCGCTCGCGTTGAGAAACTGCCCGTTTGCATTGAGAAAGCTGCCGCTCGAGTAAAAATCCTCTCAAGCGGCAGAAAAGGTAAGTTTGCGATGTGCATGGTGCTGTTCGCAATGATTGCACAGTGCGGACAAGCATCCGGCACTGTGCAATCATCACGAACAGCATTTTTTTACCGTAATCTGCCGGTTGCGGAGCTCTGCGTAGTGCGACTGAGTTTTTTTTTGCTTTTGCACTTCACGTAGCTTCGCGTAGTGCAACTTGGCAAACTCCGCCCAGAGTTAGTAATTTTCCAGGCATCCAAGCTGGCACAGTCATGAAACCTCTCCAATATTTGTGATGTAGACTCTAAAGAGCATTGCCTATGGTGTGTTTCTCCTCTAAAGGTCAGCAGATTTTGGTTCATTGCTCCTGGGCATGATCCTTACATCATTAATGACGGCTGTATGTATCCAGTGCATGCCCTTAGGCTGCCTTCCAGTCACGCCTGGGTGGACAATGTATAGACCCTTGACTTCCCGTAACCAGTGAAATGTTGTAGGTCACTCCTCTGTCAATCCTTGGCAGCCCCTAAATAGCACTTACTATTGCTAGTGTCCACTTGTCCTTGTCTGTGGTTACACCTCTTTGATCCTCAATGGACTTTGATCATTTACCATGGTTGCCTGACCCCAGTGCATGTCTGCAGGTTACTCTCCTGTTACGGGGGAAGTAAACAGAGCATCTGCTATATATCAGTGCTTGCCTCTGTAACTATAGGTGTGTTGGATTGTATAAAGACTTAATAAGAACTAAGGCCCTCATTTTGATGTCGGGGGCATTGCCACCGACAGGCCGACGATGGCAATCCGCCCGACATCCAGGGCATCGGTCTGTCCGTTGGGTTACAATACCGGCCGTCGGAGCAAGTATGTGGGGGGAAGACCATTGCCTCTGACAGGCTCAAGGAGCCCAATGGGGCAGCGGTCAGACACTAATCCTTACAATGGAGGCGGTGCCTGCATAAGCACTGCCGTAGTGATTAGGATGTCCGTTTCCATCTGCTTTTTCATGGTTGTCCCTCTGACATGAAAAGTCAGCCAGAAAGGGACTTAGGGGGCCACAAACAGGGTCCCATGGGCTACTGCTAAGTGGCCAGGGGGGCATATGTGGTGCCTCCCCCAAATATTCATGCACCATGTGCCCGGCACCACATGGTGCCTGACACACGGTGCATGGATGTTTGAAAAATGCCTTTTTCGACTGTAGCTTGTGCTGCATATAATTTTCCAGACAGCAGCAGAAGCCACAGTAGAAAAAGGCATTTTACGACCACCTGCACGGCAATCGTATTGTAATAGGGCAGGTGGGACTGCCAAATCATTGTCCGATGGTTACCTTCGACCACCATCGTAAAGAGGCCCTAGATGTGTATGCATTTTATCTCTTAGAGGACCACTCGGTCACTCACACATGACATCAAACATTTCTCACAAAGGCTCGACTGCAAATCAACACATCAACCAAGGACTTTCCTGCAGTGTGGAGTGGTAGCCACCCAATAATGCACTTCTGCTACTCTCAAGAGGCATGGAGCGCTATACAAATGCAATCATATTACAGTACTTTAGTTTCCCTCCTGCTAACCATAAAATCGCCTGCTGTTCGAGAAGGATCAGAGCTGAGATCGGCAAGTAGGGGCGAAGTGACCGTCACTCATAAATAGCAGGATAAGCTGCACAGACCAACAAACAATTCCCTTAACGTAGTGTGCTCTATCTAGCAGGATGACTGGAGTCCTTTAGTTCAGATCAGTTTGTTGGTCTGACCTCTTGATGAAACATTCTATAACTGGCTTTCCAAGCACTGTTAAAAGGGATCTTGTGGGGCAGAGTGTCTCGTTGGTCAAATAATATAAAGTTCTTGAAAGATGAACTTATCTTTTACAGCCCTTTATTTATTTGTGTCTGCTTACTCAAGGGTTTTATCATCCTTACAGTTGCACTGTGCTCCTTCCTCAATGTCAATGTTGGTTTTGGCATCAGCATTTTCAATCATGGTATAATAGGAATACATTTATCAACTTTTAACCAACACATGAGCCGTTTTTTGTAAGCCTGCAATTATGTATATTTTCATTTATTGTCAGAAATTGTAGTGCACACAATATCCCAGCAAGCATTGGTAAATGCATTAAGTTTCACCTATGCAAAACTTTTTAGAGACACCTAAATGTATCACATGATGGCCAGAATCAAACTTTGTACGCCCAGATGCATTTTGGGAATACATCCCTTCTTCAAGGGCCACTGTAAACAAAAAACAAGAAACAACAGTATAAAAAGGGGTATTCTCACAATGTGTGTATGTATATATATATATATATATATATATATATATATATTCACTGAAAAAAACCATAGGTTTCAGGGCTGTTATAGTTAGCTGGACATTTCACTCGTACAAAACCATTGAAATTCCTCTGTTATAGTTAGTTCTGCTAACTATAACTCGCGTGCCCGCAATCCACTGCTGATGATGTCACATATTACATCATTCATGACATGGTCAGTGACATCACTGATGACATCTTAAATGACATCACTGATGGCATCACTGATGACATCATCCAGTGAATATGGTTTGGTTCATTATTTAAATATGTATTATATATATAGCAATCTGCATTGAAGAATGAGTGGATATATAAATATAAATATCTGGATGGAGGATTTAGTAGCAGTGTGATTGACTGTTTACTTGACTAATTTATAGTGTCTCACTAAATATATTGGATAGTGACTAAACTGTGTGAATATCTGTATCACTTTGTCAGTTGTTGTGTAAACTGCTGCACCACTTGGTTACTAGCTACGTGAAAGTCTATATTAGTTATTGATTAGTTAACTGAGTATTTGTATGGGTGTGTGGTTCGGTGGGGGGTGTGTGACTGCCCAAAGATGTGTGAATAGTTGATTCAGTAGGTATATGAGGTTAAGACTACATGTTATAACAGTTGTGTGGGTGAGTGAATATCTTTACGGGTGTGGTGATGGGCAAATATATCTCTCAATGGTACATGTCCAACAAACTAAAAAAATAAAAGGCAGTGTATGTGACAGTTGTTGTATATAAATAAGTATACATAAGACTCAGTGATTGTATGAGTGACTGTATGGATAACTGTATACTTGTAATAGTGATTTTATAACACACTAAGTATGAGTTACTATCTATATGAATAAATGAAGTGGTGTTTGTATAAGTGTGTAGCTGACTAAATGTAAGTATGATCCATTGTTTACATAAGTGAGTAGGATGACAGCATAAGTGAATAGGATGTGTGCTAGTGTGTAATGTCGATATAGGTGTATAAGTATATTTCATAGTGTTCTTTTGATCATTGACAGCATGTATGAGTGAATCTATAGGTAAGTGATTAGATGTGTGTGTAGATCTAGGAATCACTGAGTGGGTTTTTAGAAACTTGTATTGGTGTGTAAATGGATTCAAATATGGTACTCTGTATTTTACATTGAGTGATGAAAGGTTATACTAGTGTATGATGAGGTACAGCTGATTGTCACGTGGATGATCTCATCAGTGATATCATTTGAGATGTCATCAGTGATGTCATCAGTGATGTCACTGACCATGTCATGAATGATGTAATATGTGACATCATCATCAGTGGATTGCGGGCGCACGAGTTTTAGTTAGCAGAACTAACTATAACGGAGGAATTTCAATGGTTTTGTATGAGTGAAATGTCCAGCTAACTATAACAGCCCTGAAACCTATGGTTTTTTCAGTGAATTTCTAAGGTTTTTTAAATGCTAATTCCTAACTATAACATGTCTGAAACCTATGTTTTTTTCAGTGAATTTCGAAGGTGTTTTAAATGATAATTTTTAAATGTAATAATAGTTATATGTATTTTTTATACTGATTTTCTACAGTTTTTTTAACTGTTTATTTTTAAATATTTTATTTTTTTAAATACATTATATATTTTTAATATAAATGGAAATAAAAAAGTTTTTTAAAATATTGAAACTGAAATATTGTTTTTTTTCATGAATGTATAAGTGCAGAACAATAAGTGTGTTTGTTAGTTAGGGGAATGCATGCATAGTGGATAGGGTTTTGAAGCAGTCCATGTGCTAAGGCCTGGCTCACTGGATGAGTACATGGGTACTGACTGAATGATTAGAGTACTGCAAGGAGAGTGCCTGGGTGAATTTATAAGT
Organism: Triturus cristatus; assembly: GCF_964204655.1. NCBI lineage: Eukaryota > Metazoa > Chordata > Amphibia > Caudata > Salamandridae > Triturus > Triturus cristatus. The sequence goes on along the minus strand of NC_140593.1, from coordinate 607,847,342 downwards.
GTTTGGGTTTTAGCGCAGTGAATGGATTAGTACATGATGCCGAATGGGTCACTAGAGGAGTGCAAGGGGAGTGACAGGGTGTTTGCTGGAAGTGTATGGATATTGACTGGGGAATTGAAGGTGTGAAAGACAAGTAGGTAGGCGGTTAGAGGACTGCATGCATAGTGGATAGGCGTTTGAAGCAGTCCATGTGCTAAGGCCTGCCTCAGTGCATGAGTGCTTGGGTACTGACTGAATGATTAGAGTACTGTAAGGAGAGTGCCTGGGTGAATTTATAAGTGTTTAGGTTTTGGCGCAGTGAATGGATTAGTAGATGGTGCTGAATGGGTCACTAGAGGAGTGCAAGGGAAGTGACAGGGTGTATGCTGGAAGTGTATGGATACTGACTGGGGAATTGAAGGAGTGAAAGACAAGTGTGTCGGTGGTTAGAGGACTGCATGTATAGTGGATAGGCGTTTGAAGCAGTCCATGTGCTAAGGCCTGGGTCACTGGATGAGTACTTGGGTACTGACTGAATGATTAGAGTACAGCAAGGAGAGTGCCTGGGTGAATTTATAAGTGTTTGGGTTTTGGCGCAGTGAATGGATTAGTACATGGTGCTGAATGGGTCACTAGAGGAGTGCAAGGAGAGTGACAGGGTGTTTGCTGGAAGTGTATGGATACTGACTGGGGAATTGAAGGTGTGAAAGACAAGTATGTAGATGCTTAGAGGACTGCATGCATAGTGGGTAGGCGTTTGAAGCAGTCCATGTGCTGAGGCCTGGCTCATTGCATGAGTGCCTGGGTTCTGACTGAATGATTAGAGTACTGCAAGGAGAGTGCCTGGGTGAATTTATAAGGGTGGGTTTTGGCGCAGTGAATGGATTAGTATATGGTGCTGAATGGGTCACTACAGTAGTGCAAGGGGAGTGACAGGGTGTTTGCTGGAAGTGTATAGATACCGACTGGGGAATTGAAGGGGTGAAAGACAAGTGTGTAGGTGGTTAGAAGACTGCATGCATAGTGGATAGGGGTTTGAAGCAGTCCATGTGCTAAGGCGTACTTGGGGACTGACTGAATGATTAGAGTACTGCAAGGAGAGTGCCTGGGTGAATTTTTAAGTGGTTGGGTTTTGGCGCAGTAAATTGATTAGTACATGGTGCTGAATGGATCAGTAGAGGAGTGCAAGGGGAGTGACAGGGTGTTTGCCGGAGTGTAAAGGCACTGACTGGGGAATTGAAGGTGTGAAAGACAAGTGTGTAGGTGGTTAGAGGACTGCATGCATACTGGATAGGCGTTTGAAGCAGTCCATGTGCTAAGGCCTGGCTCAGTGCATGAGTATTTGGGTACTGACTGAATGATTAGAGTACTGCAAGGAGAGTGCCTGGGTGAAGTTATAAGTGGTTGGGTTTTCGTGCAGTGAATGGATTAGTACATGGTGCTGAATGGCTCACTAGAGGAGTGCAATGGGAGTGACAGGGTGTTTGCTGGAAGTGTATGGATACTGACTGGGGAATTGAAGGTGTGAAAGGCAAGTGTTTAGGTGGTTAGAGGACTGCATGCATAGTGGATAGGCGTTTGAAGCAGTGCATATGCCAAGGCCTGGCTCAGTGCATGAGTACTTGGGTACTGACTGAATGATTAGAGTACTGCAAGGAGAGTGCCTGGGTGAATTTATAAGTGTTTGGGTTTTGGTGCAGTGAATGGATTAGTAGATGGTGCTGAATGGCTCACTGGAGGAGTGCAAGGGGAGTGACAGGGTGTTTGCTGGGGTGTATGTATACTGACTGGGGAATTGAAGGTGTGAATGACAAGTGTGTAGGTGCTTAGAGGACTGCATGCATAGTGGATAGGGGTTTGAAGCAGTCCATGTGCTAAGGCCTGGGTCACTGGATGTGTACTTGGGTACTGACTGAATGATTAGAGTAGTGCAAGGAGAGTACCTGGGGGAATTTATAAGTGGTTGGGTTTTCGTGCAGTGAATGGATTAGTACATGGTGCTGAATGGCTCACTAGAGGAGTGCAAGGGGAGTGACAGGGTGTTTGCTGGAAGTGTATGGATACTGACTGGGGAATTGAAGGTGTGAAAGGCAAGTGTGTAGGTGGCTAGAGGACTGCATGCATAGTGGATAGGCGTTTGAAACAGTCCATGTGCTAAGGCCTGGCTCAGAGCATGAGTACTTGGGTACTGACTGAATGATTAGAGTACTGCAAGGAGAGTACCTGGGGGAATTTATAAGTGGTTGGGTTTTCGTGCAGTGAATGGATTAGTACATGGTGCTGAATGGCTCACTAGAGGAGTGCAAGGGGAGTGACAGGGTGTTTGCTGGGGTGTATGTATACTGACTGGGGAATTGAAGGTGTGAAAGACAAGTGTGTAGGTGGTTAGAGGACTGCATGCATAGTGGATAGGGGTTTGAAGCAGTCCATGTGCTAAGGCCTGGGTCACTGGATGTGTACTTGGGTACTGACTAAATGATTAGAGTACTGCAAGTAGAGTGCCTGGGTGAAATTATAACTGTTTGGATTTTGGCGCAGTGAATGGATTAGTAGATGGTGCTGAATGGGTAACTAGAGGATTGCAAGGGGAGTGACAGGGTGTTTTCTGGAAGTGTATGAATACTGACTGGGGAATTGAAGGTGTGAAAGACAAGTGTTTAGGTGGTTAGAGGACTGCATGCATAGTGGATAGGTGTTTGAAGCAGTCCGTGTGCAAAGGCCTGGCTCACTGCATGAGTACTTGGGTACTGACTGAATGATTAGAGTACTGCAAGGAGAGTGCCTGGGTGAATTTATAAGTTTTTGGGTTTTGGCACAGTGAATGGATTAGTACATGGTGCTGAATGGGTTACGAGAGGAGTGCAAGGAGAGTGACATGGTGTTTGCTGGAAGTGTATGGATACTGATTGGGGAATTGAAGGTGTGAAAGACAAGTGTGTAGGTGGTTAGAGGACTGCATGCATAGTGGATACAGGTTTGAAGCAGTCCATGTGCTAAGGCCTGGCTCACTGCATGAGTACTTGGGTACTGACTAAATGATTAGAGTACTGCAAGTACAGTGCCTGGGGGAATTTTTTAATTAAGTGGTTGGGTTTTGGCGCAGTAAGTCGATTAGTACATGGTGCTGAATGGATCAGTAGAGGAGTGCAAAGGGAGTGACAGGGTGTTTGCTGGAGTGTATAGATACTGACTGGGGAATTGAAGGTGTGAAAGACAAGTGTGTAGGTGGTTAGAAGACTGCATGCATAGTGGATAGGCGTTTGAAGCAGTCCATGTGCTAAGGCCTGGTTCAGTGCATGAGTACTTGGGTACTGACTGAATGATTAGAGTACTGCAAGGAGAGTGTCTGGGTGAATGTATAAGTGGTTGGGTTTTCTTGCAGTGAATGGATTAGTAGATGGTGCTGAATGGGTCACTAGAGGAGTGCAAGGGGAGTGACAGGGTGTTTGCTGGAAGTGTATGGATATTGACTGGGGAATTGAAGGTGTGAAAGACAAGTGTGTAGGTGGTTAGAGGACTGCATGCATAGTGGATAGGTGTTTGAAGCAGTCCATGTGCTAAGGCCTGGCTCAGTACATAAGTACTTGGGTACTGACTGAATGATTAGAGTACTGCAAGGAAAGTGCCTGGGTGAATTTATAAGTGTTTGGGTTTTGGCACAGTGAATGGATTAGTACATGGTGCTGAATGGGTTACGAGAGGAGTGCAAGGAGAGTGACATGGTGTTTGCTGGAAGTGTATGGATACTGATTGGGGAATTGAAGGTGTGAAAGACAAGTGTGTAGGTGGTTAGAGGACTGCATGCATAGTGGATACAGGTTTGAAGCAGTCCATGTGCTAAGGCCTGGCTCACTGCATGAGTACTTGGGTACTGACTAAATGATTAGAGTACTGCAAGTACAGTGCCTGGGGGAATTTTTTAATTAAGTGGTTGGGTTTTGGCGCAGTAAGTCGATTAGTACATGGTGCTGAATGGATCAGTAGAGGAGTGCAAAGGGAGTGACAGGGTGTTTGCTGGAGTGTATAGATACTGACTGGGGAATTGAAGGTGTGAAAGACAAGTGTGTAGGTGGTTAGAACACTTCATGCATAGTGGATAGGCGTTTAATGCAGTCCATGTGCTAAGGCCTGGTTCAGTGCATGATTACTTGGGTACTGAGTGAATGATTAGAGTACTGCAAGGAGAGTGTCTGGGTGAATTTATAAGGGGTTGGGTTTTCTTGCAGTGAATGGATTAGTAGATGGTGCTGAATGGGTCACTAGAGGAGTGCAAGGGGAGTGACAGGGTGTTTGCTGGAAGTGTATGGATATTGACTGGGGAATTGAAGGTGTGAAAGACAAGTGTGTAGGTGGTTAGAGGACTGCATGCATAGTGGATAGGTGTTTGAAGCAGTCCATGTGCTAAGGCCTGGCTCAGTACATAAGTACTTGGGTACTGACTGAATGATTAGAGTACTGCAAGGAAAGTGCCTGGGTGAATTTATAAGTGTTTGGGTTTTGGTGCAGTTTTTACAATTGTTTCAGATGGGTACTGGTGGTAACTGACTCTGACTAACAAGTCCTAGAGCCAGTGCTATGCTAAAAGACACTTAGAATACAGTTAAAACACCTACATACACTAGGGAACACTATGCGTTGGGGTACCCCTGTGATTACAATGACCTCCTCTGTAAGCCTGTAGTACATAATAGGGCAGGGGGATTAAAACTACCTCTTAAAGCGCCACAGGGCGCGTTTGCACACTGGTGAAGGGAGGGGGGGGGCTGAGATGACGTGTGCAAACACGCCCTGTGGCCGTTTTAATTTGGGGGATAAAGTCCCCTTGAATCCTGAGTGTCCCTTGGGTCCAACTAGTTCACCAGGTATCTCCAGCTAGCGCCACAGAGCTGTGTTGCAGAGAGGTGTAAAAAGTGGCACGGCCTGGACCACCTCTCTGTAACGCAGCGAAGTGGTGCTTACTGGAAGCACCTGGTGGACTAGTTGGCCCCCAGGGTCCCTCAGGATTGAAGGCAAATTTTTTCCCCATCTTAAAACGTGCCACAGGGCATGTTTGCACACGTCACCTCAGGCCCCATCCCCTCCCTTCACCACTGTGTAAGCGCGCCCTGTGTCTGTTTTAATTTGGGAGATTAAGTCCCCTTGAATCCTGAGGGTCCCTAGGGTCCAAATAGCCCACTAGGTACCTCCAGTAAGCGCCACAGAGCTGCATTGCAGAGAGGTGTAAAAAAGGGCACGGCCTGGACCACCTCTGTGCAACGCCGCCCAGTGGCGCTTACTGGAAGCACCTGGTGGACTAGTTGGCCCCCAGGGTCCCTCAGGATTGAAGGGGAATTATTTCCCCATCTTAAAACCCGCCACAGGGCGTGTTTGCACACGTCACCTCAGGCCCCATCCCCTCCCTTCACCACTGTGTAAACGCGCCCTGTGTCCATTTTGATTTGGGAGATTAAGTCTCCTTGAATCCTGAGTGTCCCTAGGGTCCAAGTAGCCCACTAGGTACCTCTTGTAAGCGCCACAGTGCTGCGTTGCAGAGCGGTGTAAAAAGGGGCACGGCCTGGGCCACCTCTCTGAAACACAGTGCAGTGGCGCTTACTGGAAGCACTTGGTGGACTAGTTGGCCCACAGGGTACCTCAGGATTGAAGGGGAATTATTTCCCCATCTTAAAATCCGCCAAAGGGCGTGTTTGCACGTGTCACCTCAGGCCCCATCTGTGAGAAAGTGCCATCTTTCTTGCATGGTATGCCCCCACTTTTTGCTGAATTGCTGATGTGCTTTGACTGAGTGTGCCCTGGCAATCAGGTGCCCAGTGCCTGTGTTCCTTCCCTAAAACTGTATTGAAGCTGAAACCCAATTGGCATCTCTGGCCACATGTCAGCCCCTGGTAAATGGTACCCTAGGTGCCCAGGGCATTGTGACCAGAGAAGACCCCTAAGGGCTGCAGCACTTATTGTGCCACCCTTAGGGGCCCTGCACCCTGACACCCACACACTGCATTTGCAGACTGTGTGTCCTGGTGCAGAACTAGATAAAGAGTTGACATGGCACACAAACCCACTGCCCTGGCATACATCAGTCACCCCTCTAGCTGGGTGCCCTATGCCAGTGGTGTGGGAACAGGTGCATGAGCCCTGTGCCCCTACAGTACCCAGGGCCATTCCTGGGCACTGTAAGTGCAGTAATGCCATTAAGAGTATATGGTGCTGGGAGGTTGTCATTACGAACTCCACAGCACCATAATGGCTACACTGAAGACTGACAAGTTTGATATCAAAATTCTCAGCACATTAAACCCACACTGGTGCCAGTGTGGGATTTATTGTAAAATGCACTAACGAGGGCATCTTAGAGATGCCCCCTGAAACTTAACCTACAATCCACGTCTTGGGCGAGGTGCTAGGTCTCCTCTCCCAGGATGGGCAGGGGGAAGCTTTAAAGACATACCGCCTTTGTGAGCTTCTCCAGACCACTTGCTGTACTTAGCAACTGGCCTCCACCGGTTCTGACCCCCACTCTGCCGGGAAGACTGGTGGGAAACCCTACGTGAGGAAAGGAGGTGTGCCAGCCTCTGCCAACTCCACCCCTCAGGTGTGAGAGGCGAGGTGGCGCACAACTCCAGGCCCCGGCCATCTTGAGGATGGGGAGCCCTGCCCAATCAGAGATAGGCTCCTGCCCCCCTACCACAGGAGAGGAGCAGGATAGGGGGTGTACTCACCCCAGGACAGGGACCTATTGGTCCCTGCCCTTCCCCTACCTGTAACGCCCCTAAATTTAGTATTTATGGGCACCCTGAACCTTCCTTCCTCAGATCCTGATTTCAAAACAAGAAAGAAGACCAAGAAGAAGAAGACCTGCCATACAGCTGCTAACAAGAGGACGACACCAACTGACTTGGCCCCAGCCCTACAGGCCTGTGGATCCTTGAACCTGCTCCTGCTAAATCCCGGCGTCTCCTGCGGACAGCAGCCTCAAGAACCCCGGAGGACCTGCCTGCCTTGACCCTCTTAGAGACTGGACTCCCACGAGCAGTGGCTCTGCTCAAACAGCAACACTCCTGGTGGCAGCCAGGAACCACAAATCCAGCCCACCCTGCACCCGCCAAGCCCGGCCTGTGCCCGAGTGGACAAAGACCCTGAGGACGTCCCCCTGGCGACTCTGACCTGGAATCCAGTGCCCAAGGACCCTCCTCGACGACCCAGACGACGCCCGCAGACTCAGAACCAGGGACCCCTCCAACCGCGACCAGCAGAGGGTAAGATTTCGCGCCGTCCAAAAACACCCCTGCACCCGGCGCCCCCCCGTGCCCAACTCCAGGGTGCCTACCTACCCTCCAAGATCCCAACTTACAACTCGAAGTGTTCGGCACTCCAGAAGATCCACCGTCCCCGAGCCTGCAGCCTTTGTTCCCTTTAAAGATCTCCATTGTATAACATTGAGCGCCCGACGGCTCAAAAGCACCCTGCACCCAGCCGCCCGAGTGCCCCTGGCAGTGCAACCTTTGTCTTATCCTACTTTCCAATTTGCCCTGCGCAAGTGACCAGGAGCCCAGCTCCCACAGCCGCGTGGCCTGCTAGCCAGCAGCCACCAACCGAAGGCCCCCTGCCTCTCATTGGATAACATTGGTCCTAACTACCTCTGCACCCGGCTGCCCCTGTGCCGCTGAGGGTGTACCAACTGTACCTACCTGATCCTGGGAGCCCCCTGAATCTATGCCCAGAACCTTAACTCTGCCAGTCGAGTAGTTACGTAAAAGCCGATAACTCACTTTTCTTCCATAGGCTAACATTGACTGGTTTCACTTGGAAATACTTCCAAGTGTCGATTTTTGAAACTTACAAATATTCCTCTAAAATCAGCCGAACTATGAATTCCGATTTACTCACCTGTTATCACGAGAGACCTCAATGCTGCATATTTGAGCCCAGTACTGATCCTGAAAAGAAATTCAAACCGTACTTACCAGTAACTTGAATTTCCTTCCCTAGGATATCATTGCCTGCTTTTTGCTGAAAACATTTCTAAGTGTCGATTTACACTTACAAATATTCTCTAAAAATTGTGCCAACGATAAAAACGTAATTACTTGCCTGTTTTAGATAGAGGTCCCAGTGCTGAATCTAGGAGTCCAGCACTGGATTACAAAAGTAACTGGAGGTACCTGGTGGGCTACTTGGACCCTAGGGACACTCAGGATTCAAGGGGACTTAATCTCCCAAATTAAAACGGACACAGGGCGCGTTTACACAGTGGTGAAGGGAGGGGATGGGGCCTGAGGTGACATGTGAAAACAAGGATTCATCCCCCGGGGCTGGCCCTCTCCGTTGGGGACAGTGGGGGGGTCCCCAATTCCCCCACGGTCCCAGCCGGCTCCAAGCGTCCTGCGGGAGCAGGCATTGCTTTTCCACATGGGGAGCAGCTAACATGCTGCTCCTCATGTGGAAAAGCAATCTGCATTGTTTCATAGAAGCGAGAGCAGGTTTCCCTGCTCTCGGTTCAATGAAGCAAAGCAGTTTGCTATGGCGGGGTGGGAGCCGCGAGGCTCCCGACCTGTCATTGCTAACTACAGTGTCCCGGGGGTGGGCACCCCGGGACACTGCAGGAGCTGGCCCTGGGGGGTGGCGGTTCCCAGGGCCATCATTGGCTCCGGGGGGGCCACGTGGCCACTTTCCCACTTAATTTAAAGCCCCGGGGGTGGTGGTCCCCGGGGCTTGGGGGTCCGTAACGGACCCCCTATGTTAAATATTTAGTGCCTCAGGGAGGTGGTGGTCCCCGGGGCATGTGGGGGGGCACAACCCCGCCCCCACACAGGTTTATTTTTTTTTAAGAGCCCCGGGGTGGCGGTCCCTGGGGCTTGGGGGGCTTTTGAGCCCCCCACCCTCTGGTCCCCCATTACAATATGCATACTGCCCCCGGGACTTGGCCCCCCGGAGGCTAATGAAAAAGGAAGCACGGGAGCCCGCGCTTCGATTTTTTTTTTTGCAGCGGGATGCACGGATCCTAAGCGCATCCCACGATTTAAAAAAATGTGCTTGTTTTTCACGTTTCTTTCACTGCTTTCTTGTGCCTTGGTTCTACCGAGGCACAAGATGGCTGCCAACACTTCCTGGTTTGAAGTGTTGACAGCCAATTAGCATAAAGCTCGTGCTAAGGAGGATCCGCGGCCCTAGATATATATGTGTTTTTACTTTTCAATTTCTCAGGAACTACTGAACGGATTTACACCATTTAACCAAAAGGCACACATACATGCATATATATATATTACCTACTGGCGGTCGCGAATCTTCGCAAAATTTCAAAACTTTTGGCCAGATCCGGTCCGCTCCTATCCTGAAAGTCTTGGGATGATTTGTATAGCGGGGGCTGAGAAAAAAGGGGGGTTCCAAAACGTGTTTTCCCCATGCAATTTCCCGCAGCTACAGCCCGAACTGCTGAACGGAATTACACCAAATTTGACAGAAAGGTAGACCTTGGTTCAGAGTCATGCCTTTTGCTTAAATGGTGTAAATCCGTTCAGTAGTTCCTGAGAAAATCAAAATCAAAATCACATATATATATGGGCGGAGCCTAACCACACATCTCATCGTGAGATCTGATTGGTTGTCAGTACTTCATCCAAGAAGTGTTGGCAGCCATCTTGAGACCAATATACATGATAGCACCTCATTAAAAAGCATTACAGTTAATAGAAGGTTTTAAGACTTTAGTTACATTATAAAACATTTGTTGATGGTACCATACTCATTTTAGGAATTGTGGTGTGTTCTAAGGTGATTTTACCATGTAAAAAAGCCTTCTGCTGTGATATCATGAATCATGTTTGAGAGAAAACTATTTTCTCATGCTTTTCCCACACAGGTTTGGAAGGTGATCTATAAGCTAAACTGAGAGCATATTTTCTGTAAATTCACATTATCTTTCTCAGTCATGTGAGAATGAAGTCTGACATTCTCAGTAAAACATGTACATCCAACAAGGGCAGAGACTGTCAGTTGATTCCTTTGTGTTCTACTGCAGCTTCCCAGAGTGTTCTAAAGAACAACTAGAGCGCTAACAGTCCTATTTATGACAAACGTATTGCGCACCTGAAGCCATCTTCATTGGAATAAAGTGGTAACTCTTAAAACATTTAATTTTAAAATGAACAAAATGAGGGGGTTCATTTTGCCATAGAAAGTATGATTAGTGGTGCAGAAAGAAAAATTAGGGCACATTCTGAGTGACTTCTCAAATCCTCTTCTATTTCATTAAAGAATTCTGACATGCAGACTGAAACATGCACTTTGAATACCAGCAGCAGACTTCCCTGGTGAGCAGTAGCTTCACTACAGTGATTTAATGAGCAACTAGAGTGCTAACATTCTGAATTTATGGTAAATGTTTGACACATCTGAATGCTTTCTTGATGGAATCAAAGTAAAAAACTGAAAGTATTTCCTACTGAGGAGACTGTAGTAAATGAGGAAATTAGGAAACTTCATAACAAATAAGTCTCCCAAGATGGCCACCAGAGACAAAAGAGCCCAAACGTAGCACAAATATCACCCAGATGTAGCCCAAGTATAGCCCAATGACCAGTGGCGGCTGGTGACATTTGAAAGAGGTGAGGCGGAAAAGTTGGGGGATGAGTATTATTGCACGAGGACCAAAGTGTGATTCGGATGGGTTTCATGGACCTTCATGTCATATTGATGATCTCATACCAAGCGTGGTCATTGCAAAATCAAAATATAAATGTGAATTTGTTTCGATCAAAAGTGGTAACGCTAGGAACAGTAGGAAGTATTTTTATCTATTCAACTAGAACCTCAGCCAGGGAGAGGGTCTGCCATACGCTGTACCGAAAGAGTAATAATATTTAAACAGCAAAGTCATACTTTTTTTTCTTCCTTATTGAGGACTGCAGCTGCACACTTCTTCCTACAAACTATTTTTGTATAACCCCAGGAATGTTCAAATAACGTTGATAAGATGAAAATAATACTCCAGCTCATAAACAGCAGTGCCGACCTACAAGGATTAACATCCCAAACTCTTCTTCAGAGACCGAATCATGCCATCCATAGTAAAGGTCTGGAGTTTAGCGTCTGAAATCACTATCTTTCAAACTTGGCAGCGCTGCACATGAACACTAGATTATTTAGGTGCCTACGGTCATCCACATACCAACAAAAACACGTACGCAGCGTATACATCATTCATTGTAAAACATTAATACATTAGAAAAATCATGATAAAGGTCATAAAGCAAATACATTTGAAATCCTTTTCCCTTATTGCGCAAATTCAACATGCTCCTGAATTATATTCTAGATCAGCAAATGCCAGTAAAATACAAATCGTCATTGCTTAGCCTGGCATACTTTTGCTACATGAACAATGCAATTAATGGAATGTTTCCACATAACACGTGAGCTTCTGCCAGAGCAGGAAAGTAGCTGTTGGTAGCGGTCAGGCGAGGGGTGTGGGGGTGGGGGAGAAAAGAGTGAGAATTAGAACTAGAAGGAACTGACACTCCAACTAATGGACCTGGCGAATCCATACATATGTCTAAAGCGGCCCCTCGTCCTGGGTAACTGCACATTAGCGAGGACTTTAACAGGCCTAAAATGAACCCCGGCCCGATTACAATACAAAGTGTAAATTCAGAGCGCTGTGAAAACGCGAGTTTGCGCTCGGATCAGAATTTTCCGATGTGCTCTCATTACTGCACCCCGGATGTTATCCCCATACGGGTGTTGGCAGGTCCAACCTACAGGGATTTATCAGGGGGTAAAGACCTGGAAAAGTAAAAAAGTGCAACGTTTGTTATGCTATATATTAATGATTCCATGTGTTCACCTTCATGTCAAGGTGATATCTGCCACAGCCGTGCAATTAACTCAACTCCCGGGAGAAGTATTTACCGCATATGCAAATACCTCACCTTCTTCGGCCCACTCACAATCAGGCCTTAGACGGCCCCTACAGTAAACAGCCCTTACACATGAGGGACATGTTGAGAATTTCAGCAGCATAAACTTTGCACCAAGTAATCCGTAAATCGTTTTCAACGAGCAAATACATTTGTGCCACAGCAGACAGAGAAAGGCCCCATTAGTTCCATTCAGCAATCCCATAACTCCAGGTAGCTCTTAAGTTTCTTTCAGCGGCGGCCGGCATGCTCGAGGGAGGGGAGGGGGGGGTCGCGGGGAGGGGGGAATAAACTAACGAATTGAAATCTAACATTAAACCTACCTGAGTGAGTACCGCACAGCCTCCGCTCCAGGCCGGTCACTGGTGAGTCCTCGTGTTCCTGCTGCAGGAAGCAGGCAGCTTCCTGCTTCCCTATCCCTCCCCTACGCAATGCACTACGCACACGCACCAATCTAAGCGCTGGTAGGCGCAGCAAGCGAGCGCCCCGGCCGGAACATTTTCTCTGCATAGAGAAACACAGAGAGTGGGCGGACCTGCTCGAGGGCAGGGGGGGAGTGGCTTACCCACTATTGTGGGTATTGACTGTTTAGTCGGCTCAGGGCCGACGGCCAAACAGTCAATACCCACAACAGTGGGTAAGCCACTCCCCCCCTGCCCTCGAGCAGGACCGCCCACCCTCCCGCCCCCAACCAAGCACAGAGGCACTGCACTTCTGCTTTCTCGCAATGGGAGAAGGCAGAAACATAAATGGTCGTTTTTATTACCATTTATGTTTCTGCCTTCTCGCACCGCGAGAAAGCAGTGGGGCAACGCCCCAATGCCCTAATGGGGGAGCCGCCACTGCCAATGACAGAATGTCCCAGAGTGTTCTAACGAACAAGTAGAGCGCTAACAGTCTTACTTATGACAAAAGTATGGCACACCTGAAGCCATCTTGATTGGAATAAAGTGGTAACACTTAAAACATTTAATTTGCAAAGGAACAAAATGAGGGGCTTTATTTTGCCATAGAAATTATGATTAGTGCTGCAGAAAGAAAAATTAGGGCACGTTTTGACTTCTCAAATCCTCTTCTATTTCATAAAAAAATTCTGACATGCAGACTGAAACATGTACTTGGAATACCAGCAGCAGACTTCCCTGGTGAGCAGTAGCTTTACTACAGTGATCTAATGAGCAACTAGAGTGCTAACATTCAGAATTTATGGCAAATGTGTGACACATCTGAATGCCTTCTTGATGGAACCAAAGTAAAAAACTGAAAGTATTTCCTACTGAGGAGACTGTAGTAAATGAGGAAATTAGGAAACTTCATAACAAATAAGTCTCCCAAGATGGCCACCAGAGACAAAAGAGACCAAATGCAGCACAAATATCACCCAGATGTAGCCCACATGTAGCCCAATGACAGAAGTGTGCAAAACACTTATTTTTTGTGTTTTTGCAGTTTTATATAGGGTAGACTTGTCAGGTATTGGAGTGCTTTACATGGCATTGGTTACATCCCACAAGATCAAATTCATTTTGGTTGTAGACATGGGGAGATTAAGTGATTTGACCAGAATCACAGAATGCTGAGCTGAAGCAGAAACTCCAACCTGCTTCTCCAGTTGCAAAGGCTGCAGCTCTGGAAGTAACACCACATCCTCTCCCCTAAGATAACAAATAATTTAAAAGTGCTCTGTCGCTATATGAAAACTCAGAAAAGATCTCCTCATTTTAGTTTTTTAGAGCACTAACCATAATTTTGATGCAAATAAGACCCTCTCATATTTGTAATTTCTAAAGGAAATGGTCTAGGTATTACAGTTTTGATTACATCAAGATGACATCAGGCGTTCCACACTTTTGTAATAAATATAGAATGTTAGCAATCTAGTTGTTCATTAGGATACTGTTGAGAGGCAGAGGCCAGGGGCACGGACTCTGAAAATTGAAGGCAGGTAGGAGGGTGCAGAGGCAACAATTTGACCACACTGGGCAGGCAGGAAGGGCAGTGGCAGCACAACAGACTATGGAGGGCAGTGGAAAGGGGGGCAGGGGCAACAAACCAACAATACAGGAATGGCAAGAGAGGCTGTGGCAATATAATAGACCATTGTGGGCAGAAGGAACAGAAGGAAGAGGCAGTGGTAGTACAACCATACATGCCAACAGACCCGATTCAGCCAGGAAACGTCCAATGTTTTAAAGCTCAAATGGGCTTTATTTGATCTGTCTCCTGTCTACAATCTCCTCTTTTTCAATGTAACTCAAAGGGGAAAATCAATACCCCAGTTTTCTTTCAAAATCTCCCTCTTACCAATTCAAAATGTTCGCAAGTATGGTACATTGGATCAGGGAAGGCAGGAGGAATTGGGGTAGGGACATGGACTCGGATAACAGAGGACAGGAGGGACATGGAGAGGTGCACCAAACTGACCCTACAGAGCAGACATCAGGGTTTGCAGCAGCACAATACACCACACAGGGCATGCAGGACGGGAGTGCAGCACAACAATCCATAGAAAGCAATAAGGAGGGGACAGGACCATGCACATGGACAACAGAGAACAGAGGGGAAAGAGGCAATGGTAGCTAGCTGACCATAATGGACAGACAGGAGAGAAAGCTGCAGCAAACAGACCATAAAGGGCAGGAGGGACGGATCAGGGGCATTATAATGGAACAGACAAGCCAGGAGGGAGGGGATAGGGGTCTGCACATGGAAACAGAGGGCTGGGGGCAAGGGGGCAGGGCAGGAGCAGCAAGATGACCATGGAGGTCAGGCAGGATGGGCACTAGAAACAAGACACACCATGGAGAGCAACAGTGAGACTATGATGGCATACACACAGACCATGGAGGGAAGGTGGGAGGGGGTCGGGCAGCTAGCTGACCACACAGGGAAGGTGGGAGGGGCCGTGACAGCACAGAAGACCATGCATGGCAAGCGGGAGGGTTAGTGGCAGCACAATTGCTATGATGGGCAAGAAGGAGGGTGCAGGGGCATGCACAAAGGACCATGGAGGATAGAAGGGAGGGTCAGGACCTGGGCACAGACAAGAGAGTTCAGGGAAAAGGTGCCTCACAACAAACCATGTGGGGCAGGCAGGAGGAGCAGTTGCAGCACAACAGTCCAGGGAGGGCAGAAGGGTGTGGCAGTAAAATGGACCATGGAGGACAGGAGGAAGGGGTTAGGGGCATGGCATGTGGACAGGCAGGGTGGAGGTGGCAGGGACAGGTTACAGTCATCTGACAATGCTAGGCAGGTGGGAGGGGAGTGGCAGCTCAACAGAACACTCAGAGTAGATAGGAGTGGCAGGTCCATGGAACATGGTGGGCAAAAAGGATGGAGCAGGGGCATGCACAAAGACATCGGAGGGCAGGGGGAAGGAGAATAGGGGCAGCAAGCTAAGCACAGAGGCAAAGGAGGAGGTCAATGATGGGGCATAGAATTGGGCAATGGAGGGCAGGAGGAGTGGACAGGTACATCATGCTAAATGGAGGGCAGTGGCAGCACATCAGACCATGCATGGCAGGAGGGAGGAGGCTAGTCCATGGATTCAGACAACAGAAGATAGGGAGGAGGTGGATGGGGCAACAAACTAACTGTTCAGAGAAGGTGGGTATTAGGAACTTTATTGTTTTTAAAATGTGTGTCTGTGACTCCGGGCTCACTTGGCAGAAACACTGCCTGACCCTCCACCCCCCATCGCAAAATGTAATGCCCGTGAAAAGGGTATGTGAACGCAGTGTTATATAGACCATAGTCCTGAGAGCACGATTGAAAATGAAAACTAGATATAGTGTATGGTATAAACTATGCACCAAAAAGTGTGATATAAGATGAACCGGGGCGTGAAATATAATATGCAATACATTGTGTGCAATGACAGATTCATTGGAGAGCACGAGATAGCACAGGCACTAGCGCGTGCTATGCGATATGCGCCTTGGAGGGTAATATGCACAGGGCAGTGTTCTGTAACTCAACTAGTCTCTAAAGTTGTAATATAAAATATGTGCTGGGGAGTGTAACATTGCATATGCACTGTGACAAAGATATGGATCCCAGATTGTAATATGTATGGCATAGCGCTGTGCGTTATAACATAGGTATCGAGGAAGGCACGTTAGATGGGGCAATATAACCTGTGCGAAGGCAAGTGTGGCATGACATATTCACGGGGTGGTGTTACAGTGCACATGGGCTAGAGAGTGTCATAGCATACGCACTAGCTGGTGGAATACAACACAGAGGTGTGTGGCACTCGGCGGGCACTGGTGGGTGTAACACAGCATTGGGCTCAGCCAGGAGCGCGCTGTGACTCTCAAGTGAGGTTTGTCTCCTTTCCAGAGAGTAAAATAAAAAGCATTACACATCCGGCGGGGGATGTGTGTTTTGTTAACCGTGAGGGGGGTTTCTTGCATAGTTTTGGTCGAATTTTTGTCAAATCCCCTTTGAATGGCTTGGTGTGCGTGTGTATTAAATGTGCCTGTCAATAGCTACCCATGTTTGTATAAATAAATGACAAGGGTGTCTACTTGGAGAGACCCGCCGGGGGGCGCCGGGATTAGGCATGGTAGGGCGTCAGACACGTCAGCGCTTCACTAGGGATGCAAATACATTCCACATCGATTAATTGTATGCATAGTCGCCTTTTAATGAATATCACGCAAATCGTCATGGTGATAGGTACATATGGTTTGTCCAGCATGTCCTAGGTGTTTCTATAAATAGATTTTTGAAAAACCAAAAAAAAAACAAAGGCCGGCCCCGGGGGATGGAGTCCCCGGGGCCATAAGTGGCCTGAGGAGGGGGGCAACGCAGCCCCCTCCTAAAGAATAAAAAAAAAAAAGGCCATGTCCCGGGGGTTGGGGTCCCCGGGGCCGATTAAGGCCTTGGGAGGGGGGCCACGTGGCCCCCTTCCACTTTTAATTTTTTTCAACAAAAAAAAATTAGGGGGCAGGCCCTGGGGGAAGGGGTCCCCAGGGCCAATAAATTAGAAAAAGAAGGGGGGGGGCCACACAGCCCCCCTTCCTAAAAAAAAAAAAGACCGGCATCGCGCCGGAGGCCACGCCCCCTCCTTGCAGCACTCTGCAAACGCGCCCCCTGGCCAGTTGTAAGTTGGGGAATTAATTCCCCTTCAATACTGAGGGTCCCCGAGGGCCAACTAGCCCAACAGGTATCTCCAATATGCGCCAGGGGGCTGCGTTGCAGACAGGTGTTCTGAGGCCACGCCCCTTTTTACACCTCTCTGCAACGCAGCTCTGTGGCACTTACTGGAGGTACCTAGTGGGCTAGTTTGACCCTATGGCCACAGTGTGCGTTTACACAGTGGTGAAGGAAGGGGACGGCGCCTGAGGTGACATGTGCAAACACGCCCTGTGGCGCGTTTTATGTTGGGGAAATAATTCCCTTTCAATCCTGAGGGACCCTGGGGGCCAACTAGCCCGCCAGGTGCTTCCAGTAAGCGCCACTGCTCTGCGTTGCAGAGAGGTGGTGCAGGCCGTGCCCCTTTTTACACCTCTCTGCAATGGCGCTTACTGGACGTACCTAGTGGGCTATTTTGCCCCTAGGGACCCTCAGGATTCAAGGGGACTTAATCTCCCAACTTAAAACGGCCACAGGGCGTGTTTACACAGTGGTGAAGGGAGGGGACGGGGCCTGAGTTAACGTGTGCAAACACACCCTGTGGCGCGTTGTAAGTTGGGGAAATAATTCACCTTCAATCCGGAGGGACCTGGGTGCCAACTAGCCCACCACGTGCTTCCAGTAAACGCCACTGCGCTGAGTTGCAGAGAGGTGGTCTAGGCCGTGCCTCTTTTTACATCTCTCTGCAACGCAGCTCTGTGGCGCCTACTGGAGATACCTAGTGGTCTAGATGGACCCTAGGGACCCTCAGGATTCAAGGGGACTTAATCTCCCAACTTAATATGGCCACAGGGCTTGTTTACACAGTGGGCAAGGGAGGGGACGGGACCTGGGGTGACGTGTGCAAACACGCCCTGTGGCGCGTTTTAAGAGATAGTTTTAATCCCCCTGCCCTATTATATACTAGGGGCTTACAGAGGAGGTCATGCTAATCACAGGGGGACCCCAACGCATAGTGTTCCCTAGTGTATGTAGGTGTTTTCACTGTATTCTGAGTGTCTTTTAACATAGCACTGGCTCTAGGACTGGTTAGTCAGACTCAGTTACCACCAGTATCCATCTGAAAAAGTTGAGGGTACAGGATGATTTTGCAACAAGTCTTCTTTCTGCTCTTCTGTTTGTTCTTTCTGCACGTTATAATTCTTCCTGCACTTTTCTTCGTCTTTGAGGACTTCTGTTGCTTCTTTCTGCATTTCTTTTTTTTCTTTCTGTGCGTTTTTTCTTCTTTCTCCACATGTCCTATCTCTGTAGGCATAGTTAGAAATTAGCATTTAAAAAACCTTTGAAATTCACTGAAAAACCATAGGTTTCAGGCAACTTATAGTTAGGAATTAGCATCTAAAAAACCTTAGAAATTCACTGAAAAAACCATAGGTTTCAGGGGCGTTATAGTTAGCTGGACTTTTCACTCGTACAAAACCATTGAAATTCCCCCGTTATAGTTAGTTCAGCTAACTATAACTCGCGCGCCCGCAATGCACTGCTGATGACGTCACATATTACATCACTCATGACATGGTCAGTGACATCACTCATGACATCACTGATGACATCTCAAATGACATCACTAATGACATCATGATTCGTCAAGCGGGGGCTGAGAAAAAAGGGGGTCCCAAAACGCATTTTCCCCATGCATTTTCCCATAGGACCTTTAGTCGAAGGTACAGCCCGAACGGCTGAACAGAATTACTTGAAATTTGGCAAAGAGGAAGTCCTCAGGTCAGGGATGTGCCTTTTGCATATATGGAGTCAATCTGCTCAGTAGTTCCTGAGAAAATTGCAGTTAAAATCACATAAATATCTATAAGCGCGCACCGTAATTCTGATTGGTGGTTTCATGTCAGTCAACGTTCGAATCGGTCGAAATCAGGAAGTGTCGGCCGCCATTTTGTGTGTTATGTGTGTGACAGGGAAAAAGAAAGGTGGAGAACGTGAAAAGGGGGCAGGGTAGATAGTTCCTGACCCCCTAGCCTTTGTCAGGGGGTCCCTGAAGGACCCCAAATGCAGAAATTTTTATTATTTATTTATTTTTTTAAACGTGGGGTGCGCGCACCATGCGTGCCCCGTGCTTGCACCGTGCGCGCACGGTGAAGAACCTGAAGAAAAAAAAATATATAAAAAATATAATACAACATACATAACTTAGCATTTAGAAAACCTTACAAATTCACTTAAAAAACCATAGGTTTCACACACGTTATAGTTAGGAATTAGCATTTAAAAAACCTTGCAAATTCACTTAAAAAACCATAGGTTTCACACATGTTATAGTTAGCTGGACATTTCACTCGTAAAAAACCATTGAAATTCCCCCGTTATAGTTAGTTCAGATAACTATACCTCGCGCGACCGCCACTCTATCACAAGGATGATGTCATCAGTGATGTCATGAGTGATGCCACTGACCATGTCATGAGTGATGTAATATGTGACGTCATGAGCAGTGGATTGCGGTCGCGCGAGTTATAGTTATCTGAACTAACTATAACGGGGGAATTTCAATGGTTTTTTACAAGTGAAATGTCCAGCTCACTATAACATGTGTGAAACCTATGGTGAACTACCTATGGCGGTCGCCAGTAGGTAGTTATAGTTAGAACCTATTTTCCATAGGAAATCCGCAACATTCTATTCCCAATAAGTCTGGCGCCGGTTGATGAATCCTCGCGAAATTTTCCAAACTTTTGGCCAGCTCTGCTCCGCTCCTACCCTGAAAGTTTCGTGGTGATTCGTCAAGCGGGGCCGAGAAAAAAGGGGGGTCCCAAAACGCGTTCTCCCAATGCAATTTCCCATAGGATCTGTTGTCGCAGCTACAGCCCGAACCGCTGATCGGAATGACACCAAATTTGGCAAAGAGGTAGTCCTCAGTTCAGACTCGTGCCTTTTGCTTAAATGGTGTAAATCCGTTCAGTAGTTTCTGAGAAAATTAGAGTTAAAAGTACATATGTATCTATGGCCGGATAGGATCTGCGACTCCTACCCGCACCGTAAGCGCATCCTTCCCAAACCGAGCGCGCACCCTCCCGTTTGCGCGCTGAATGCTAATTGGCTGTTGAGTGTTTTTCTACATTCGAAACCAGGAACTGTTGGCAGCCATTTTCTGCCTCGGTAGAAGCGAGGCTGAAGAAGCAAGGGGAATAAGTGTGTAAACATATAAAGGGGGTTGAGTGGAAATGCTCTGACGCTCTAGACCTGCTTAGGGGGTCCCAGAAGAACCCCTGGGGCCTATTGCATTGGGTGCTCAGATTCTCTCGCGTTGGGTGCACGGATCCACGGGAATTTTTTTTTAAAAAAGACAAGAAATCATTGGCTGTATGATTACTTTCTACACTGAAAGGTAGGGTGTATATTTCTGTTTTTTAAAGGTATGATTCTTATTGGTTAACAAAAACAGATTGTAAGGAACATTATATATGATAAGCTGATATGTTGAAAAGACAAGCACACTTGCTGTCTTGTTTAGTAACATTGTGTGCTGAACTTGTGACCTGTGTGCTCAGTGCAGTGTTCCATGACCTGTTTCTATGGTAACAGGCAGAAAGCAGATTGGGGGAAGGGTTGAAATGTATTTCAGTTGGAAAGGGTTGAAATGTTTAACCAATAGAAATGTGTGTTTGCTTTTGAGTTTATGTGTGAAGGATTGTGATTTGATGTTTACATGTGTATGTGTGGAAAATGATAGGGAAACTTTTCCATTCTTTGTTTTTGCTGAGAGGTGCACAGTGCAGAGATTCTGTAAAACAAAATCTGGTGTGTGACTGATATACTTCTTAATCTACAAAACAACTTGAAAGGTGAGTTATTTAATTGTGAGGGGATGTATGTAGACTATTTTGATTTTAATCAGACTAATGTATTTCTCCTGCTAAAGTGTAGGGAGTACTTTTTTTCTCTACAATCTTATTGACAGTGTGTGTGCATGTAGAAACCATTCTGTGATAAGCATTTGTGTTTTTCATGTGTTTGCAGACAGATAACTGTGCTGTTTTTATATTTTGTTAGAATTAGAAAGCAGTCATTGTTTATGAATTTGTCAAATGAGTTATGTTTCTATATTAAAATGTAGTACTCCTTCTAGATGAAGAAATGTGTTTTGGTATAGTGCAAGGGATAGTGTTGTTTGTCTAGAATCACACAGTGAGTATGTGTGCATTTGGGAACCACTGTGAGAGAAGCATTTGGTAACATCGTGTATTTGCTGACAGATAACTGTTTTAAAACTTGTCATGTTGTAAAGTTTTAGTAGCATTAGAAGCCAGTCTTTGCTTATGCATTGATAAAATAAGTCATGCTTTGACACTAATGTTCTGTACTTTAATATGTAGATTGTGTGTAGTCTCCTTACCCCTTGCACAGTAGTGAATGAGTTTTGGTAAGCTGCTAGGGATAGTGTTGCTTGTCTATAATCACACTGTGAGTCTGTGTGCATTTGGGAACCACTGTGAGAGAAGTACGTGGTAATATAGTGTATTTGCTGAAAGATAACTGTTTTAAAACCTGTCTTGTTGTCAAGTTTTAGTAGCATTAGAAGCCAGTCTTTGCTTATGCATTGATAAAATAAGTCATGCTTTGACACTAATGTTCTGTACTTTAATATGTAGATTGTGTGTAGTCTCCTTACCCCTTGCACAGTAGTGAATGAGTTTTGGTAAGCTGCTAGGGATAGTGTTGCTTGTCTAGAATCACACTGTGAGTCTGTGTGCATTTGGGAACCACTGTGAGAGAAGTACGTGGTAATATGGTGTATTTGCTGACAGATAACTGTTTTAAAACCTATCTTGTTGTCAAGTTTTAGTAGCATTAGAAGGCAGTTTTTGCTTATGCATTGATTAAATGAGTTAGGCTTTGACACAAAAGTGCAGTCCTGAAATATGTAGATTGTGTGCAGTTCCCTTACCACTTCTACAGTAGTGAATGATTTTTGGTAAACTCCTAGGTATAGTGGTTGTTGTCTAGAATCACACTGTGAGTCTGTGTGCATTTGGGAACCACTGTGAGAGAAGCATTTGGTAACATTGTGTATTTGGTGACAGATAACTGTTTTAAAACCTGTCATGTTGTCAAATTTTAGTAGCATTAGAAGCCAGTCTTTGGTTATGCATTGATAAAATGATTCATGCTTTGACACTAAAGTGCAGTACTGAAATATGTAGATTGTGTGCAGTCCCCTTATCCCTTCCACAGTAGTGAATGAGTTTTGGTAAGCTGCTAGGGATAGTGTTGCTTGTCTAGAATCACACTGTGAGTCTGTGTGCATTTGGGAACCATTGTTAGAGAAGCATTTGATAACATAGTGTATTTGCTGACAGATAACTGTTTTAAAATCGGTCATGTTGTCAAGTTTTAGTAGCTTTAGAAGCAATTCTTTGCTTATGCATTGATAAAATGAGTCAGGGTTTGACACTAAAGTGCAGTACCATGTACTATTCTCTTCACTGTGCCAGAACTGAAAATTTAAAAGTTTTACCCAGGCACTGTCCTATCAGTAGTCTGATGATTTAGTCAGTTTCCAAGTACTCATTTTGTGAACCATACATTACCACATAGATTGCTTCAAATGTCTATGCAGTATGCATGCAGTCTTCTAATACTATACACTTGTCTTTCACATTTTCAATTCCCTAGTCAGTATCCATACACTTCCAAGAAACACCCTGTAACTCCCTTTGCAGTCCTCTAGTGACTCATTCAGCACCATGTACTAATCCATTCACTGTGCCAAAACCCAAACACTTATAAATTCACCAAGACACTCTCTTTGCAGTACTCTAATCATTCAGTCAGTGACTAAGTATTCATGCACTGAGCCAGGCCTTAGCACATGGACTGCTTCAAACCCCTATCCACTATGCATGCAGTCTTCTAACCACCTAGACACTTGTCGTTCACACTTTCAATTCCCTAATCAGTATCCATACAGTCCAGCAAACATCCTGTCACTCCCTTTGCACTCCTCTAGTGACCCCTTCAGTACCAAGTACTAATCTATTCCCTGCACCAAAAGCCTACCACTTATAAATTCACCCAGGCACTCTCCTTGCTGTACTCTAATCATTCAGTCAGTACCCAAGTACTCATGCAGTGAGCCAGGCCTTAGCACATGGACTGCTTCAAATGCCTATTCACTATGCATGCAGGCCTCTAATCACCTACACAGTTGTCTTTCACACCTTCGATTCCCCAGTCAGTATTCATACACTTCTAGCAAACACCCTGTCACTCACCCAGTGTGTCTCCTTATAGTACTGTAATCATTCAGTCAGTTAGCATGTAGTCTTTTAGTGAGGTAGGCTTTAGGGCATGTACTGCTGCAAAGTAGTATGCACTATGCATGTAGTGTTTTAACGATCGTCACACTTGTGGTTCAGGGCTATAGTTTCTTAGTCAGTTTTTATATAAAATGTGTTTGTACAGTAATGGAATAGTATACATTTGAAAGTTATAAATATAAATGAATTTTTGATTCTTTTTTACAGATACAGAACAGGAGTGTTTCTCATCTGTTTGCACTCTTCTCGTGCAAGATTGTTTGGATGAAGGGTCCTTCGGTGTTTCATCATACTTGCCGTGCCGTACGAGTATTTCTTGTTAGGATCCCCTTGCAACAGAACTCTTTTGCAAATCTTGCACGTGACCAAGGTGGCATTGGTCTTTGTTTGCCCCTCGGGAACAGTAAAATATTTCCACACCACTGAAGGAAAACGTTGTGGGCGTGGTGCGTCCTCCAAAAATTCATCCTTAGATTCGGGGAATATTTTAAAGCGACAACATTTACAGTTTTTGTAAGTTATACTTATAAAATTTTGTTAGCTGTAAGCATTTTATATATGTGTGATTTGTATCTTGTGGTATTTTGTTGAGAATAGCATGTTGTTTTTTTTTTAACAATCTTTGTGATTGTTTTTTTTTTGCCCGCTGTTAAGTGATGAGTACGATTGAAATCACTATTTTTAGTGAAATTTAATATATTCTGAGAACAGCAAAAAAGGCAAACAAATTACTTTGTGGAAATTATGCTGTGTTGTAAAAAATATATTATTACATGTTATAATTTTTTTTTCCTTTTCTTTCACAGATCCAAATTTTAAAATAAGCAATTTATATGAATTTAGATTGGAATGAAATTCTGAAAAAAATGTATACCATTTTTTATTCCTATTACTGTGAAGTTAAGTTTAACTAAGTCTCAATATGCAGAATGAGGAGGTCTGCAAGAAGCTACAAAGTTGAAACACGTTTCTAAAAACACTCTGTGTATACCTATGTAGTTTTGATATCTGACCATAATCAGATAGCATGTGACCTGCAAAAAAAGAGATTTGAGAGGTTCATAATATTTCCCATTTTAGCTATTGAAGGACCGCAATTATTTCAATCATTCTTCTTTGAACATCCTTGCAGACAAAACTCTGTGCTTACCTTCTATCATTCGCAAGGAATTTTAAAAACGGAAATATGTCACTTTTTGTAACATTGTTATTGTGCAAGATACTCTTTCATGTTTACAAAGAAAGGAAAAGGAACTCTGTGCACTTTTTATACTCCATGTAAATACAACCTCAGCATGCATACCACTTTGTGTTGAAAGGGTGTTCTATAAGTGTTGTTGTGCATGATTGCACTTAATACTCATAGAATAAGACACATGTCTAGATTTATCATAAATCATAAATGTCGATATGTGTGTGAATGCTGCACCATACTAAAATTGGTGTAGGAAAGCACAACAAGGAGAATTGTTTTAATTTCTCCACATTTGTATAACTTTAATATATGCTGAAATGTTCAGCATACATTGAAGGAGAAAAATGCATTCTCTTATTGTTTTTGTGCAGGAAGGTGTGTCACATATATATATATATATATATCTATATGTGTAAGTCATGTACAGAAAAATGCCTGCAACTTCACAACATGTGATGGATCCCTCTGCGTCCACATATGCAATTTTCAAACAAATAATAGCAATGATTTAATCAGTTCTTCCCTCATGTCAACGCGTGATAATCAAAGCCAGTACAATTCTTCACGCTGTGATATTAGTATTAGAGCGCAGGCGAGAGTGAAGAACTTTTTTTTTAATTTCAAATACTTTATTGATTTTCAAAAAGAAAGAGGAAACAAAAGAGCGATCACCTTGTGAAGGTTAGAATATCATATTTTTACGCGCCTGGGACCGGTGAAGCGCTGTTCGCTAAAGAACAGGCTCCCGCTCTAACACGTGTAATCTACAAAGACTACAGCTCCCATGATGCTGGGAGAGCACGCCCCATGTGACCAACGTGACGCTCAGCGGAGCGGATATAGCCAGCTGATCCCGGTAAGCGCTGCCGATGATTCCTGTTGTTTTTGTCTTGGCTTCCATGATCGTTGTCGACCCAAAGGGAGTACTGCAGCTCTCCAGGACAGCCCACGGATTTCCGGGCTCACGGAGGGGAGTGCGTCCTACTTTCCAAGACGGCCCAAGGATTTCCGGGCTCAGCGCAAGGATTGTGTGCGACATTCTAGGACCGCCCAAGGATTTCCGGGCACTGCGATAACTCAGCGAGCGACTTCAGGGTTCCCCAAAAGGAAGCAGAGGTCGGTTTCACCTAGCTTCAAAACTGTAAGTAAAACTTACGTGCAGCCTTCGACTTGGCTGCAGCCCGAAGCAAGGTTGCGGCTTCTTTGTTGGCTAAGACGCTTACAGCTGTAGCGGTCTCGTGCGGAGAAGCGTGATTTGGCCGTAACAATAGTCCGTTTCCAGAGTTCTACTGTCCGGTACGGGGAATAAAACTATATTGTCCTATTACGAAACCATTGACATAAGTGGTGTTATTTCCTTTATTTTACTTTGAACTACTTCGGAACACAGTAGCATTAAGCACGACCGGGATTGTGCTGCTCTTTGCTCATAGTGTTCATAGGTTCCTTTGCTATCGACCCTACAGATACTTCACCCTACTCACGGCAGCAGCGTTCCACTGCCTCTCAAGTGGATTACTGTTCTGATCTGATACACGGACAAGGAATAGAACCTCTGGGGGCTATTGCAGGTATATGTAAGATAAGGGAGGGGATCACGTATTAAAGGCTTAGAAGGGGAGGATATGCAGTCTGACTCATGGTGTGTTTGTATCTTTACAGGTCTCCCTCCTTGCCGTTCCTACCCTTCCTTCCCTCGTTCACCTGCCTCATTTGTCCAAGTGTGTAATACCTATTCCGGACTGGGGGCAGTTGGGAGGTGGACCCCATAGAGCATCAGCGCCATCCCGAGGAGTTGGAACCCGTGGCAACCTGACACAAATAGATAAAGCAAACAGTTCACATATATAAAGCATATATTGAATTATTTAGTATTATAACGAACACATGTAAACTAACCCCTATTGAACAATAATGAAGAAGAAAAAATAAATAGAGAAGATGAAAGTAAAAAAGAAAAGGAGAAAGATGTGAGGAAGAGGAGAGCAATTGTCAAATACTGAAAAGATTTATATGCAAACATAGGCACAGGAGTAACCCAATATAGACGTATGTACCATATAGAGACCTGTACAGAGATTGTCACAAACCACAGAGAGCTGAGGTATTGTCGTACTTTAGAATTTGGGACCGCGTAGGAGGCAGGGCCCTACCCCTGTCTATCCCGGTATTAGTGAACCGCGAATGGTTAATGCGGTATGTACAAGTGCTTTGTGTAACGTTTTAGCTATGAATGCACTGTGTATACGCTATTATACATCACTACGTGAGTTCCATTTTAGAAGCGGTGGCTATCTTCTGGTTGCCCTCACATAGGCTACATAGCATGAGGCAAATACGGGCCTTTTAGAGCACATGTGCCTTTCCTTTGACTTTTCTGTGACCTGGGCAGCTTGGCTCCGCTGCCCCAGGTCAGTCCGGTCTCACGAGTTCCCCATCCTCTGGCCACCTGTGATTAGCATCAGGGCTTGACACACCATAAAGTCTTTTCATCCTACACAAGCCTCCAGCTAATCTCTTTCGCACCTGACTGTTCCTGCTTTATGGCTTGTTTTCCAAACAGGAGATGCTCATGTTTATTGGGGCCTATCGATATCTGATGTGGGATCTGAGCCTTGCTGGGTAAATAATTGCAGGCTGGCTTAACTGGAATGTGGGATGGTCATCATGACTCTGCCTTTTTCATTTATAATGTATACATGTAATGGCCATATCATAAACCAAGGAATGTGTGCCTGAAGCAGGATATTTTGTATTTAAGGAGAAGCCCGTTTCTGTGATTTTTAGCAGTCTCCTGAGAACATACACGCTGTTGTACTTCTAGGATACCTGTAATTGGTCTGCAGCCAATAAACTGATCTTTGACTTCACCCAGAAGACTCTGTGTTTCTGTAGGTCTGAAACAGGAAGAACTCCGAAGTCATAGGGTGTGTTCCCCTGCACCGCTGGGCTTAAAATACCCAGTACTTCAGTTGGCGCCCCACGTAAAATCTTATCCCAAAAAGACTTCAGCGATGTGCAGTGTAGAATAAGATGGGCTAAGTCGCCTGTTTCTTGGTTACAATTCTAGCATAATGTATCATCGCAAATCCATAAATTAAATACTCGCTTGTGGGGGCAAACTACGAACTGTGCTCTTGCTGTCCCTGGAGGGGCCGTGTTTGGTGTTGCTGTGCCGCTGCTGAGGTCGTGAGGCGTTGCTGGACTGGACTCCAGTTCCCAGGAGCCCGTGCCTGTCCGCAGCTGAGTCGCGGCCCGCCCACCCGCCCACAAACATTTAAATAACCTTGCGGAACCCGCTGGCGCGGGTCCCGCTTCGCTTGTGGGGCAAACTACGAACTGTGCTCTTGCTGTCCCTGGAGGGGCCGTGTTTGGTGTTGCTGTGCCGCTGCTGAGGTCGTGAGGGGTTGCTGGACGGGACTCCAGTTCCCAGGAGCCCGTGCCTGTCCGCAGCTGAGTCGCGGCCCACCCACCCGCCCACAAACATTTAAATAACCTTGCGGAACCCGCTGGCGCGGGTCCCGCTTCGCTTGTGGGAGCAAACTACGAACTGTGCTCTTGCTGTCCCTGGAGGGGCCGTGTTTGGTGTTGCTGTGCCGCTGCTGAGGTCGTGAGGGGTTGCTGGACGGGACTCCAGTTCCCAGGAGCCCGTGCCTCTCCGCAGCTGAGTCGCGGCCCGGCCACCCGCCCACAAACATTTAAATAACCTCGCGGGACCCGCTGGCGCGAGTCCCGCTTGGCTTGTGGGGGTAAACTACGAACTGTGCTCTTGCTGTCCCTGGAGGGGCCGTGTTTGGTGTTGCTGTGCCGCTGCTGAGGTCGTGAGGGGTTGCTGGACGGGACTCCAGTTCCTAGGAGCCCGTGCCTGTCCGCAGCTGAGTCGCGGCCCGCCTCACCCGCCTATTGGTTCCTGCATCCTTTTATCCATCATTGGCTACCGCTGCACGGGACGCGCCGCGGGACGCCCGGGACGAAGCCCGGACAAAGGGCGGACAGTCTGTGACAGTCCGGGACAGGAGGGGGCTGGAGGGGGCCTGGACATTACATGTTGGATGAGGTGTCCTGATACGCAGGCTGTTACAGTAGGTGTTAATTACAGTGTTCTCCTAGCATGTTGTGTATGTGGTGTTACCACGTGGTAATTTAAAGATAAGGAGGGTAGTAAGTGAGGGGCTGCTTAGTGCCTTGTGCCGTATACCTGGACCAAGAGCAATAAAGTCATTATTCCATTTCGAAAGCTAAGTCTACCCCTGTGACAACGACCATGGACAACTATCTAGTCAAAATGGTCGATAAGAAAAATCAAGAACGGAGAAAGTCCTTGGGGCGGTCGGGGACTGCTGACTCAATCTCCTTACATACTAACTCTCCTACCACCCCGTCTGTTTTCAATCAGGACGTAAGTAATCAGTCTACCCTTATGGACAGCTCTATTGTGACGGTCCCAACAGACCAAGCTAGCTCCGTCAGCTTTACGTCTGGGATTCCCATTGACTTAGTACTCAGACAGGCTGTCTCTCCAGATCAATCGACTCCCTGTCCAACGACCCTAGATCACAGAGAGTACTACGTTCTAACAGGAATAACAGTAAGAATGTCCAAACCAAACGGGGGGGGGTTCGACCAAATAAGAGAGTAGACCCCCTTACTAATCAACACTGCCTGTGATCCCAATGTAGTGCGGGACAGCACCTCGGTCATTCTAGACAGTAAGCAATTAGATCTCCTAATAAGCACGATAGATGCCAAGTTTGATCTGCTTGTTAAAACCATTATTGATCAAACTTGATACAATAGCTGACGAAGTGGTTAGATTGGGTGGTCTGCTGGAATCACATCTTAATACTTGCAAAGTTAAGGATAAGGATTTAGGAAGTAGCAACGTCCCTCTGCAGACTCCTAATGAGGTTATACCTACGCCCATGACCAATCCTTCTAAGTCTTTCCCCGAGGGATCTTGCGAGGAGTGAACTAAAGCTCTTAACACCTCGCAGATAGTGGGGCAAAACAACCCTTCATGTTACCAAGCCCCAGGGACTCTGTCAGGACATAGAGCTAAAAACCATATTACCCCTAGGCTTGACTTACCCCCAGCTTGTGCCCCTTTTGTGGCAGTTCTCACCAACGTTCCCCCTGTAAGCGAGACTGGTCGTAATAATAGTGAATCCCATGCCTCCCTGAAGAATAAGACTGTGGATTGGTTGCACCGGGAATGCGGCTTCCCAGTTGCTCTAGCGGACGATATATTAAGTACTAGAAGAACAAATTGGATAGGTAGTTCACGTAAGACCTGTGGGGGCGATTGTATAGTGGTTAATTTTAGAAAACCCTATCTTGCTTCAACTGCCCTGTCAAGAGCACCTCCACCTTCTCTTCAGGATAAAGGGATATCCCTTCGCCCCCTAGGGTACTTTTATAGGCACTTTAACCACCGACCTAGTGTTGAATCTGCTGGGACAAGGGAAAGTGATATGAACTTGTACCCTGGTTTTAACATCACTACGTCTAACCGGTTCCAGTCTTTGAGTGGACTGGATTGTAATGATTGACTGGAGCCACCCATGACTAAACCAGAGGATGCAGTTGTCGCTATGGGAGGTTTGGGGGGTGATGCTATTTTGAGAGTACCAGACATTGTAGTCCCCATAGGTAATGGTAACCCCTTGGCTAATTTCAACGTTGTGTCTAGATGCCGGGTTAATGTGAAACCGGCTTATTTGGATGGCACGAATAGGGATTTGCCCTCCAAACATATATCCCCCAACCCTAACAGCCCCATTACATCATCCAATTTTCATACTAATAGTACTTGTTCGATTGCCAGCTGGAATGTTGCAGGAAGCCTATCAAAGGCTGCCTGCCTGGGTTGGACAGAGTTTATTAATGCTTTTAAAATTATATGTTTCCAGGAAACCTGGTGTATGGACCCAATCAATTACAATGGTTTTGTTTCTTTCCATTTACCAGCTGTGGCCTCACCGTCGGGCAGGGCTAAGTGTGGGTTATTGGTATTGATCTCAGTAGAAATACCCATTATAGTTAAGAAACATGTCTTGGTTGGGGCCCACTCCCAGATCCTATGGCTTTGTCAGGAGCAGGGTAGAAATATCCTTTTAATTAACTTTTACAATAATATCTTTGATAGCTCTAGAAATCAGGTAGTGTTTGATCTGGAGACCGCTCTGGCAGACATTATAACCAAATTTGACATTAATTTCGATCTCATTTGGGTGGGGGATTTCAATACAGTTGCGTGCCCCCTTGCTGCCCAAAGGGTATGTGGCTTTATTAATTGCTTTGGAGATGGTATCCCCCATTTCCCTCACAATTCCTATGGTAATTCTTTGAATAAAATTTTGACAACTTACGATATGGAAATAATGGTTAATCAGGAAGATCCCTCTGGAGTGATTATCCCCACTTACACGGGTAAGAACACTAATACAACAATAGATTTTATTTGTATGTCTTCTGGTATTAGCCCATGGTGTTTGGCCCCTGTGGTTGTGGATAATCAACTCAGTGATCATAATTGTCTTACTGTTGAGGCTATACTCTGGAAGGAGCAACAGGTTCTCAAAATTTGTACCATTACCGATATTGAGCCACATCAACCAAATGGAATTCGAATAAGATGGAAAGGGGACAAAGCGGATTTTACGTCTAACTCCATTGTTACTAAATGTCTTACTGAAATCACTACCATTTTAGAAAGTGAGGAAGTAACTGATGAAATTGTGTGTAATAATTTTATTGATATTAATTTAATTATAGATAGCAACTTCACCATTATTTCAAAGGGTAGGAAATTCCAATTAAGGGGGTGGTTTGACCATGCATGCACTACTGCGCTCAAGGGGCTGAAAGCAGCATTAGCAGCCAAGACTAGGGATAAAAGTGTGATTAGGGAATTGAGAGCTACCTATCAGGCTGCAGTTATATGTAGGAAATCAGAATTAAGACAAGAGGCTTGGGACAAATTAGATCAGGCAGCCTCAACTGCGGATTCCTCTTTATTTTGGGCGACAGTTAATAGTCCGTTTTTAGAGGACGATAAAATGCCCGAATTGACGGCCAATGTTAGTGTGGAGAGTTGGGTTACCCATTTGTCTTCGATTTTCGATTCGGTTAGACCTAGGGGAGTACATGAAGATGGCTGGCCTGTCGTCCCCTTGGACATTACCATCGCCGAAGTGCGGGGCAGTATTGCTTCTAGCAGGGGTGGGAAGGCCCAGGGGCCCGATGGGGTACCCATCGAAGTATATAAAACAGCACCAGAGATCTGGGGCCCGTTGCTAACAAAGGTTTTTAATGCTGCTGTACGTAATGGTGTTCCACCCACCTGGGAGGAATCCATAATTATACCTATTTATAAGAAGGGAGACAGGGGGGGATGTAAAGAACTATCGCCCTATCTCCCTCCTGGACTCCTCAGTGAAAATTATGAGTAGGGTACATATGGTTAGGCTGGAAGAATGGGCTGAGTCTAACAACATTCTCGCTAATTGCCAATATGGCTTTAGGAAGGGTAGAGGGACCATAGAACAATGTCTCAATCTTGAATTATTGATTGGGAAATATACGAAGGCCAAAAAAGGTTCCCTCTATCTTTGCTTTGCTGACTTGAGCAGTGCCTTCGATATGGTGGACCACAATATTTTATGGGCCAAACTATTAGAAATGGGGGCACCAGAGGGCATTGTTTATTTTTTGGCACGACTTTATGCCAATTTAAGCACTAGTGTCCGTTATGGCCCGGGTGGGGAGCGCACCCCTAAGTTAAAGATTAGGCGTGGTATTAGACAGGTGTGTGTGCTTGCCCCTTTACTTTTTACTCTTTTTATTAACGAAGTGGATCTAGTTTTAAAGACGGTTCCGGCTTATGCACCTAAAATTAATGATTTTTACGTCCCTGTACTACTCTACGCGGACGATGCCGTAATCCTGTCTAGGATTCCCATAGGCCTGCAACGCCTGATGGACAGGTTCTCGCTGTTCATCAAGGATAGGAAGTTGTTGATTAACAAAACCAAAACTTTCATCATGGAATGTGGTGTGGGACGTAAAAAACCCCATGCCTATTTTATTGAAGGGCATAAGGTGCAAACGGTGGAGTCCTTTAACTACCTTGGCATTACCTTTTCTAAGTCAGGTAGTTGGTCCAGTGAGATTAATAATGTCCGGGCCAAGATGGCGAAAAGTGCTCATGGGGTGTTTAAGTTTGTCCTAACGAGACTAAGGTTCGGGATAGTGCACCATTTGGTGGCCTTCCCCTGTACTAAAAAACACCCGAACGGCCCATGTCCATGTGATAATGTTACAGCACAAAGCACTATGCACTTTTTTCTGCTGTGTAATTTATATGATAATTTTCGCTTAGCTTATTTAAAACCTATCCTCTTGAAATATGGAGTTAGGAACATACAAGATGCAATGAAATTGCTTTTTAATTTTTACCCTGATGTCTGCTTTTTCACTGCTACTTTTCTCCTACAAGCTATCAAACTAAGGTCTAGTATGCTATTTTAACAATCTTAACTGTTTTTTAAATTACGTAATCTGTATTGCAGTTTTTCTTTTTAATATGGTCTTATGAACGATGTATTTTTTGTGTGATTGTACATGCTTTTATGGACTTTGTGTTTAAGCTCCGAATAAAGCCTTATGAAATGAAATGAGTCCAGAAGGCTTTATGTAACAACCAATACTTGGTTTGAGAAAGTACCGGAGATATATTACTGCTTGATACAGAGCTCCACAGAGTAGACCATAATGTTTCAGATATCGGTACAGAAGAGCGTAAGTCCCAGAAAGCAACAGTCTTATTATTGAGATTAGAGGTTTTAGGGCGAAGAAGTTTGCATATCAGAGAAACTTGATGGCCAAGTTTGTTTATTTTTGTCATGAAAGATGGTAGTGATGGTTGTTCAATGGATAGTTTGCTTTTAGACAGAGCAGTTCTTATTTTCAAAAAGTTATAAAATTCGATATCATCTAAATTATATCTAATTTGAAGGTCTGAAAACGTAACTGGGTAAGAGGTATTCTCCAGCTGGTAAGTAAAAAAGACACCTTTCTTAATTAAAATAAATATGAATATAATAAGATATTAAGTGAGCGAGCAGGTGTTTGGATCAATAAATTTAAAGCTCTGAATTTATGCGAAGTAAATAAGGCGGGTAAATTACTTGCTTCCTATCTCAAACATAAGCAGAACCAGAAAGTCATATCTTCGAATAAAGACTCCAATAACCAAACTCATACAAAACATAAAGACATCCGTAATACTTTAAAAACATTTTATCAAGAATTGTACAAGAATGAACAGAACTTTATTCTGGAGGAATGCCCGAAATATCTAGATAGACTTAATTTACCTCAACTTACTGAAGAAGATACAGTTATGTTAGGGCGGGAAATCAGTATCTTAGAAATAGAAAAATCGGTTAGATCATTGAAAGATAATAAGGCCCCGGGGCCTGATGGCTTTACAGCTTCGTTTTACAAGACGTTTTTTAGATCAGCTAAAACCAACTATGAAAAAAGTTTTTAACCATATTGCAACCCAAGGGATTACATCAAATTCTATGTCAAAAGCTAATATATTAGTCATCCCAAAGGAAGGGAAAGACCATGTTTTGCCGAAAAACTATAGACCTATATCCCTCATCAATGTAGATTGCAAAACCTATGCAAAATTTTTAGCTGTTAGACTTAATTCGGTTCGCCCTAAACTGATAAGTAACTCCCAAGTTGGATTCCTTCGCACCCACATGTCTAACGATAATACTCGTTTGTTATGCCACGTTCTAGAAAATGCTGCAACAAAACCGGAGCCGTCCATCGCTATTACACTAGATGCCGAGAAGGCATTTGATAAGGTCTATTGGGCCTTCCTAGACCGTTGTATGCATTCGTTCAATCTTGGTGAGGCTTCCAATAATATGGTTATGTCTCTTTATTTAAAACCATCAGCTCGTATTGCAGTTAATGGTTCCTTATCTGAATACTTTACCCTTCAACAGGGTACTAGACATAGATGCCCATTGTCTCCATCCTTATTTTTAATAGCACTGGAACCCCTTATCTATGACATTAAACTAAACTTGAGTATTTAGGGAGTGGATATCAACGGCATTCAAATCAAACTAGCTGCTTATGCAGATGACATCTTAATAGTGACTGAACAACCGGAAACATCAATCGCAGCCCTGATGGATACAATCACAGACTAGAACTTTACACAGAAAAACGCAAACTGCTTCTTATTAGGTTGCAATAGCCCACATCATCTGATATCCACAAGAGCAAATACACACTCGCTAAAACACAAAAGCAATAACACTCTTGATAGCAGCACGTTTGCTGAATAAACAAGCAATAATGGAGTGGGGGTGGCGGGTGAAAGTAATGTCTAGCGAAGGGGATGGCGGTTGAAGGCAGATGCCAGCAATGTTGGGGGTCAGGATGGGGGATAGAAGTTTGCAAAAACATGCACTTGTTTGGTGTGCTACAGATTAAATGAAAAGATATAGAGTAAAGGGGCAGAACAGAGGATGCAGCATAAGGGCCAGAACAGCTGGGGAGCAGAGTTTGAGCCGCGGCTTGGGTTCACAAGCACACTTAAAAATGCCTACCAAAAAAGTAAAAATAAAATATGAGAGAATTGCATGCAGCTAGGAAAGGTAAACGGTATGGATCATTAAACAAAAGTGCTATGCATTCAAAAAAGTGCCCCAACAGTGGAAGGACACAGTACTTCGGCTATGGGAAACTGATATTTGAAGCACACGAGGAACTAACATTGGAAAATGCAGCAAACTATGCTACGGCCAATAGAAATGGAGGAAATGTAAGTGACAAGCACTGGAACCAATGAAAGCCCTTTAAAGATTATATTGAATACAAAAGATTTCACAAGTGCTGTGCAGGCGAAACTAAAAAGGGATGTCCTGGCACTAGGATTCTACATCATGGACATAACTTATGGGTCACCAAAGGTGATACTCCTGGCACTGCTAAAAAAGAAGATACAGAGCTGCCTACTAAATAAGCCCAAATTGCGACCCAATTAGCTTCTTATGTTTGATCTCCCCCTAAAAGTAATTACCTCATTATGATGGTGTTTAGAGTTTGAGCCTGTGCTGGGGTCTGTGCCCAGAGGGTATAAAGCTGGGGGCTGTGGAGCCAGAACTGGGTTGCTGCAGGTACATCAAGGGGGCGGTCATTCTCTTCATAGGCTACTACCATCCGGAATGTGACTGCTACTTACTCTTCTTTCCACAGAAAACAAATTTGAATTTCAGGAAATCCCCCCAAATCTGCTTTTTTTGTATAATGTAAAAGGCATTAGGTGATCATTCTGTTCACCTACACAGAACATGGATGCTGATTCACCAAAATGCCTGGGGTACTGGACGTGACATCACACACCCTTTGACCCCAGTGACGTAAGTTACATCATATGACTTAAACACTGAATGCCAGAAACTGATGGTTCACTACCTTGATCCTGATGGCATGGCAATATTTTACATCACTGAAGCTTAGTGCATACCTCAAAGAAAAAATGTATTGATAAATTACAGAGAGGTGCACATAAAAGAGATTTTTAAAAAACACAATATTAGTCATGTACAACTGTCCTAATTTATTTAAACCATATATTGAGTATGAATAATGTTACTGGCTTCACTAATTACTCCTTAACGTTGTTTTTTAAAACATAAAATGTAATATGTTTATTGTATTCTTGCACATATAATAATTTCACAAATTACTTACAGTATCAATACTCCTGGTCTGAGAAGGGATGTCAGATACATATTGTTCATGCTTGGTCATAACAATACCCATCAGAGCATGATTGGGCACCCTGCTCCCCCTACATAGATACCATTTACCATGGAGGAGCAGGCATGCCTAACAGAGCCAACAGAAAGCATATATGTCAGCATATGAGAAAAAATCAGGAGAAGAGGCAACAGCAACAAACATGTTCACATTTCAACACGAACAATGCCAAAGAGAAAAAAAAGGAATCAACAAACCAAACCATGTGTGTGCATATCCAACCCTCCTCCCCTCCGTGTCTTCCAGTGCCCTGCCTGTTTCTAGAGACCCTACTAGGACTCTTTCCTGTCAAGTGACCCTAGCATTGCTTGTTAGCTAATATTCGGCTCTCACGACACCCGTTCTCCATGCCACCTCTGTGAAAGAAGTGGTCGGGTTACTTGATTGTCCCCTTCGTTCTACATATCTTTATACGCAGGATGCCGATAAATTTACAGCCATCAGAATTTGCCTCTAGCTTCTCCAAGTATCTATCCCAGC
Organism: Triturus cristatus; assembly: GCF_964204655.1. NCBI lineage: Eukaryota > Metazoa > Chordata > Amphibia > Caudata > Salamandridae > Triturus > Triturus cristatus. The sequence goes on along the minus strand of NC_140593.1, from coordinate 607,810,512 downwards.
AGCTTAGGGGGTTCTCTTCCCCTTGTACTCAAAATTCTATGCACAGCTAGCTCAGCTACAGCCTATTTCCGCCTTTCAGCTTGCCACCTGCTCACAGGAGGGGCTGCAGCCAATTTCCACGCCATGGCAATACATTGCTTTGCAAGAATCAAAGTCAGGTTCTGAAATTGCAGCGGCCCCTTCGTTTTCTTTAGTATAAACTGGACAGGGTCCAGTGGATACAGGCAGCCCGTCACCACCACCACTTTCTGTGTCACTTGCAGCTAAAAGTGGATATCACCACACACGACCACACCATGTGTACAAAGTCTGCTTCATTAGTCCAGCACCTAGGGCGCTCACTTTTCACTCAGTATCACCACCAGTGGTATCACCCAATCAGTGCCCCACGTCCGCCGCATCACTCCTCTGAGGGCTGAGTAATGTAGAAACTGCTCCAGACCCCATCCATAATCCAAAGAGCCAGTTCTTTGATGGCATGCAACCCCTCATCGAACATCATATCCACCCAGGATCGGATCTCTGCCTCCTCCCAATCTCTAGTCCGGTATTTCACCCTCAGGACCACACACTCTGGCATCACCCATATTGAAAGGCTTGGAGAATAACATGCAGCAGCACGTTTGGTGCTCAAACTCCCTAGAAGATCTTCAGCTTCTGCAGCTCTGAACAGCCTTCACTGGCTTCCGGTTCACAAGAGAATTCTTTTTAAGATTCTCCTGATCACCTTTAGAGCAAAAATGAATACTGGTCCTAAATTTTTGTCGGCACGCTTTGTCCCACATACAACTACTAGACTGCTTAGGTCCTCATCAGCAAATCACCTTAAATTGCCCAATTTCAGATATAAACTAAAAGGTGCCAAAACTTTGGCCTTTTTCGGTGCCAGAGCCTGGAACAAGCTCCCTGCACAGATTAAATCATGTAACACTGAACTCTTATTTAGGAAATCCCTAAAAACTTGGATTTACGGCATTACAGATGATTGTTGTCTTGCTCTGATTTAATGTCTCGATCAGGTTAATTTTTTCCTCACCTCATGACGTTAGCGCCAAGATACTCCTTGCGGAGTGATAGCTGCGCTTTATAAATAAAGTCTCAAATTCAAATTCAAATAAGGTGTGATTTAGCACCCCCATAATCACACCACCTCCATTCGTGTAAGGCCATCCATAATAAGACGCCGTCTGAAACCTGGAGGGGGGGGGGGCGCGGTATCCTGGATTCATTCATTACCCAGAGAATTCCAGATGTAGGTTTCGAGCCAACCATTGCAGCTGGGCCGCTGCATAATATCGTTCATAATTTGGGAACACCCAGTCCACCCTAATCTAAAGGGGCGAAGAGCTTATCAAGGGTGACTCGCCATGTACCATTACCCCCTACCAGGTTCTTTTATAAGCCCTGCAGTTTCTTGAAGAATGAGTTCTGTATGACCATCGGACTAGAATGAAGAAGTACAACAGTCTGGGCAACAGCTGCCTTTTAGAGATGGTGATCCTACCCATCGGTGACAGCAGTATGCTGGCCCAGAAAGGGAGTGAGTTACGAATGGAGGTCAGTGGCTTACCCAAGTTACCTTCCATTAAGGTGTCCTCCACCTGATATGCCTGAACCCACAGACATTTGATGGTGTCAAACTGCCAGGCCCAACTGATGTGTGGTAACACATCTCTCTGGTTGGCTGTTAGTGGTGTCAGGGTGATACGAAGTCCCGACATTTTCCCAAATTCATCTAGTACCAACATTACTGCTGGCAGCACATCAGGGTCCGCTCTTAATTACACAAGTGCATTGTCCGCGAATAGTGATATGATCTGTGGGTGTGCCAGCACCTTGAGTCTCCACTGTGGTGTCCAACCCATAGTAGGCATGCCAGCGGTTTCACTGCCAGGGCAAACAATAGAGGGGGAAAGGGGCACCCCTGTCGTGCCCCCTGGCTATAAGGAACTGGTCCGATATTACTCTCCCGGTACGCACCTGAGCAACTGGCCTGGTATTCAACAGTGCCACCCATCTGAGATAAGAAAGAAAGATGGTCTGATCCCCATTTGCCCCATGACCGCCATGAGGTATGGCCACCCCGGGGTTTCAAATGGCTTTTTGAAGTCTAAGGTAGCATCCCATCCAGCTGTCTCAGTGCGTCTCGTCCAGTCCATGGTGTGAAACAGCCATTTCAGGTTGAGGAACATATTACGTCCAGGTATAAAATCATTCTGTTCCGAGTGCAGCAATGTGCCAACCACTTCTAGGAGGCTATTAGCCAAGATCTTACCGGGCACCTTATTGTCTAAGTTAAGAAGGGATAAGGGACGGTAGGATGTCACATTCAATGAGTCACGGCCGGGCTTTGGTAGCACCAATATCACAAGATGCTGCCTCCTTGTAAACCTTCAATAACGTAAGTGATAATTGAGGCCTGAAGGAAACATGGAACTCGACCCGGTTCCTTCCCACGTGCAGTCTGCGCTATCGCCCCCTTCACCTCTCCAAAGGTTGTTGGGCTATCAAGTTCCTGCTTGTGTAGAGGGTTCATCATGGGGATTCCTACTGTCTCTAGATATACAGAAACCATATCTGTCACTACCCCAGAGGTCTCCTCATATAGTCCCTTGTAATAGACTTGAAATGAAGCATTTATCTCAAGCTGCAAATTCACCTCCCATCCTGACTGGAGGCGGAGAGCTGCTATGGGACAACTGGGGGACTTCGACCTCAACTGCCAAGCCAGTAAGAGGCTGGAGTTGTGTCCCAGCTTGTGTGGACACTGAAGTCAAAGTTAAACAACCTGCACAAAAGTTCCCCATACTCCTTTCACAATTCTACCAGCACTGTATGACCATCTGGGCATGTCACGCATTCTTTTTCGAATGCCCCAATGCGGTCCTCTGTGGAAAACATTGTCACTGCCAGCCCCTTATGCATACTAATGCAGACACAACCCCCTCAGAACCACGTTGAACGCATCCCATTCAGTTAGGGTGTCCAAAGTGGAACCGCTCTATGGCTTTGTCTATTGGTGCATTGAACCCCGTGTCATTTAATGCAGCTGTGGCTATGCACCAGGTACGGTTTTGATTTTCTATCTCCCCACTTGAGCAATATCAGCAAGGGAATGTGATCGGAGATGGTGCGCCCCAAGTATTTTGCTCATGTACATTGCGGAACCAGGTCAGGGGAGCCAAATATCATATCTGGTCTGGAACGTAGTGCATATACTGCCGAATAATGGGAGTATTCCCCATCTTCAGGATGTAACAGCCTCCACAGCTCCCCCACCTGCATGTTATGTGCTCAGGTGCGTAGCTGTTGGGAGACTGTGCAGGATTGCACCCCTCGTAACGTGGGCTTGGACCTATTTACCATGAAATCCATGGCCCCATTAAAGTCCCCCTACCAGAGCTTTGGCTCCACATGATCTCCCAGTAGGGAGAGTGTCAGGGATGTAAAAAAGGATGCCTGTCCTGTGTCTGGGTATAAACTGCCACATGTTACAGTGGTAACCCATCCAGGACTCTACCCACCGCTGCAAAGCGCCCCTCAGGATCTATCTTAGTTTGGGAGCCCGTGAATGGGACACTAGGGGAAACCCACACCAACTATTCTCTGGCCTAACCCGAATACGTAGTGCCATAAACCCCGCCAGTGCCTTAACACAGTTTGGTGAGTTCCACCACGTGAGGTGTGTCACCTGTAGGCATGTGAAGTGTGCCTGGCATCTCCTCAAGTATGTATAAACTTTGGGGAGCTTGACATATGAACCAATGCCTCTCATGTTCAACGTGAGCAGTCTATAGACTTGTAGAACCATGCGAAGTCTGCATACCCGAGTTCCAATGGGAACCCAAAACAGGTGAGCAGGGGGGTGGAACATCATACACAACAAGGCACATATGGACTCAGATGAAAGAATTCCCCGATCCCCCCTCCTCAGGCCATTGCACAACAGTGCTGCATCTGGCCACAAACCTTATATGATATAATTAACCAAAGCACAAGTCCTATGGATGATGTGGGGTATTGCATGACAACTACTATGTACAAAGAGGAATCCCATATCTCCACTAGTGCCTCCTCCAGTACAATATCCTCCCCACCCCGCTATTTCACCATAACAAGTCCTCAGTGCCTCCTCCAATGTTATCAATGTAGCCAGTGTCTCTCCCCTCATACAGAGACAAAAAGGATACAGTAGTGCAAAAGTCATCACAGGAATTCTGCTGTCATTGAGGTGACCTGGGGGCTCCCCAAAAATGCCTACGGGATCTCTTTCATGACAGAGACACACAATGAGAGCCCCTCAGTGGCATCCAAGTTACCAAATCAAGAGGAGGGGACCCCACTCTTTCCAATTCAGCCACCACTTGCGCTCTCTCATGAGCCGCTTGTTCCTTGGACGGTGAGGTTCAGAGCCTGCGGGATGATTTGCATCTGTTCTTCACCGTCTGCCAGCCCCCCTCGGTCTTTGTCTGCTCTCCTCAGGTCTCTAGCCACTCCTAGGTCTTCTGTGCCTATTGAAAGATGAGCGCCTTGTCTCCCTCCAGGATCCTGAGTTTGGCCGGGAATATCAAAGCCTACTTGAGCCCAATTGCCTATGTTTGTGTTTCACTGAGCAATATGAGGCCCTCTGCTTCTGCACATCCGCTGCGTAGTCCTGGAAGCTAGAGACAGCTTGATTTGTCACCTGCCGGGCACCTATGGTGCAGCCAATTTGTAGAATATGATCCCTGTCATGGTAATTGAATAACCGCACTACCACAGAGTGCCGGGGCTCTCCGAGTCGAGGCGGCCTGGCCGGTACTCAATGCGCCCGTTCACAGAAAAGAAAGGGGAGGGCTTACCTCCCATAACTATTTGTGCCAACCATCTCTCCATGTACAGGTCCATGCTCAGGCCCTCGATCTTCTCAGGTATTCCCACAACCCAAATGTTATTGCAGTATGACTGGACTTCTGCATCATCAGCTTTGCGCCGCAGCAAGTCCTTCTCTCGTTGTAAGGCCACAATCTGTGCCTGTGTTATCAGCACAGTAGGTTGCAGCTCTACTATGGTGGTCTCATGTGTAGTTACCTTCTCCTTCAGTGTATTGAGTGCCTCTCGCATGATACCCATGTTAATGATCAGCATGTCCATCTTCAGCTTTAGAGATGTCTTCAGAGTTTGCACAGCAGCAAGGAGTTCCAAAAATTTGGCGTTGGTGTCTTGCAGCTCATGTTCTGTACAGAAAGGTGCCCCAGCCTGAGCAGAGCTCACGTCGATCAAGGAGGAGGCCTGGTGGCTCTCTCCCATCTTGAGTCCCATCTGTTTAACCATTGTGGCGTCATAAGAATTATTCAGGTTGCCATCAAACCCCGTCCCCCAGTCACTCCCTACCTCTGTGACAGACGTGCCCCCCCCCCGTATACCCGGCACTCTTTGGTTCAAGGGTGTTCTCTGGCCTCCAACCTGTCCAGGGTAGGGGAAGAGGCGGTTTCCCCACATAAAATGAGCCACACTCCCTGCCTGTGGTCCAACCTGTATTGGTGCGCAGTGAGCCAGGTGGGAGATCCAAAGTACTGAACTCTACAGGAGCGAAGCAGTGGTACCCCTCAAGACTCATCAGCCAGTTCAATGTTAGTGCCGGGGAGTAGGGTAAGGCTCACCGCCCCTTTTGCAACTTTAACTTTGACTTTAGCTGGCTGCACTGCCGTCGTCCCGTGGTCCAGGGCTCCCGCTGGGGTGCCAGTATCCAGATAATGTTCTCCGGGGTCACTAGACTGTCTCCTCACTGTTCGGTCACTTGCTGGTCTCTGCATGCTTCCAGGCCTCTCAGGGTCGCAAGAGGGGGAGGGGACAACTCACCTGCCATACTTGCAGCCGCAGCAGGCCCTGCCGCAGCCCTTTCATGGTCCACGGCTCCTGCTTCGATCTCTCGTGGCTTACGTGTCTTCCCTGGGGTTGGCCAGTTGCTCAGCTTTCTCTCGGATGTTCGATGTGGCCCGGGTTTGCCCAAAACCAGCCGTTGGCGCCTGTGGCTCACTGTAAGCTGCAACAGCCCCTAATCCACATGGGAAGAGCGCACCAGCCACCACAGCCCTCGCTGGTGCCCCAGGCCACGGGAGACACCTTGAACCGGTCTTACTTGCGGGATGGGGGGGATAAACAGCGATTATATAGGGATGTTCACGACACTAGGACAGAGGTCGCAAATATGCGACTGCTCCTGCTGCCATCTTGGCCACACACACCCCCACACTCTCATCATTAATAATATGTTTTAATGTAATCAGTTATAATAAGCTGTCACTAGTGCAAAGCACAGAGCTGAAGGATTTGTTTAAAATTAACTGTTCATGTTATCACAATAATGAAACATGACAAGTTATTTAAAATTGTGTGTTTTTTTATTCATTTAATTTTATGATATATGCTAAAGAGGGTGCATTGTACTGCTGAATGTCTATTATTTAAGAGCACCGAACATGTTATTTCCTAGCGGGAGCTGCACAACATAAACTGCTGTTCTGGAGACAGTTTAATTTCTGTTCTTATCCTTGCTTTACCTACCTCTGAGGCAAGGTGTACCGTACAAGAGCAAACACAGGTGTCTCAAAGACAGTGCCAGGAATAGCAGCTGCTACCCATGGCCAGCCCTAAGTTATGTCCATGAAGTAGAATCCTAGCGATGGGCACCCCTTTTGGGGAATTTGTGTGCACTGCGATTTCTGACAATAAATGAAAATATAAATATTTTAGACTTACAAAAAACCTGTTCATGTGTTAGTTACAAGTTAATATATATATTCTTATTTTACCATGATTGAAATGCTGATGCCAAAACCAGCATTGACATTGAGGAAGGAACACAGTGCAACTGCATGGATAATAAAACCCACGAGTAAGCAGACACAAATAGATCAAGGGCGGTAAAAAATAAATTGCAATTTCAAGAACTTTATTTTGTGTTACTACTGTGACACTGTGCTACACAAAATCCGTTTTAATTGAGCTTGGAAAGCAACTTAGAGAAAGTTTCAGGAGCAAGGCAGGACTTTCTGTTCCTGGACAGTGTGCTTTTTGTGGCTACACTATAAATTTGAAAAAAGAAGTGTACATTATATTTCACTATGGGCAAGAAAATGAAAGATGTTTTCATTGTAGAATGATCTGCAAATAAATTGTTTTATTACCAGCCATGAGTAATGTCTTTTTTATGTACACACATCAAATCGCTATAGTGAGCACAAACCTCTGTAATTCAGGTCTAACCATTTTCGGGCACTAACTGTACCCTTAAATGCTGTGTTATGTCTTGAACCTGTCAAAGCCCTGACAAATGTACCTAACAACTTAACAACTACCAATGCTAAACTACAGGTCCTGGTAGATCTCGGCCTGAGAGGTTATTGACAAAAGGCCAGATGTATAAAGATACCATTCTGCGAATTCCTAATTGCGAATAATAAGGATTCACAATTAGGAAATCGCAAAATGGCATATATGAAAGTGTGTTGAACACTTTCTGCGATTCCTAGGGGGTCGCAAATACCTACCTCATGAATATTAATGAGGTAGGTCGCAATTTTCGACCCCTTAGGAATCGCTAAAATCACGGGGATGGTGGCCTGCTGGAGTCGTCAGACCACAATGTCCGTGATTGTCTTTAAATAAAGCAATCATTTTTTTTAAATGCAGCCCGTTTTCCTTAAAAGAAAATGGGTTGCATTTAAAAAAGAGACATTTTCTTTTAATTTTTTAAGTGCAGGCAGTGGTCTGTGGGACATCTGCCTGTTCTTAAAAAATGCTTTTACAAACATTCACAAAGGGGAAGGGGTCCCTTGGGGACCCCTTCCCATTTGTGAATGAGTTACCACCTACTTGAAGTAGGTGGTAAAATGCGAATGTTTTGCGATCGCATTTACGGTCAAAAAACATTCATACATACCGATGCGATTCGATATTAGGAAGGAACGCCCTACATATGCCCCTTCCTAATACTGAATCACAAACCCAAATTGCGATTCGGTAACAGGTTACCGAATCGCAATTTGGGTTTGATACATTTGAAAAGCCTTTTTTCCATTTACAAACGTGCAAATTCTGCGAATCCTCCAGTTTGCAAGCTAAAAAAAAGTACATACATCTGGCCCAAAACCAAAATCTATATTCCATCGGCCAAAATGCAGCCACCAAAGTGAAGAACAGATAGGGAAATATTTATACATAGAAGGTAATCATCTGCCGCACTAGGCACTTTATAACAAGCATCCTTGCAACATAAAGCTGTTTTTATTTACAAGGACTTTTTTAGATTATGTTAAGTAACCACTAGCTAGATGATTATACTTGAAATTTAGATATGATGTTTTGCCCTTTGACAAATTTACATCTTCATGGACTTCGTCTTCTACCAAGTGTTCATTATGTTCTTTGTGGCTTGGCAGTAGAGTCCAAGGAACATTTATTGTTCTTTTGCCCTGTTTATTTTAGAACCAAGGTTAAATGGATTGGTAGGCTATGTCGTAATCTGAGCATATCAGATAGGGAAAACCTGCTAAGAATTTGATTTGCAAAATTAATTCAGGGATGGGTCTTGTGTACTGTGTGTGTTCCTAGATTGCTGTATAATGCATGGCTGATAAGACTTAAGTTAATGGAGAAGCTGGAAGATAGTAATGTATAATAAGCATTTGGGGCCCACAAGGGTAAACTTAGAGCTGAAATCTAAGTTTAGACCTGAAGTCTAAGTATAGGCCTGAGGCCTAAGTATAGGCCTTAGATCTAAACTGAGGACGTGATTCAGAAAGTGCCTCCTCGCTTGTGGCAAAGTCCCGGAGTTGTGGGGGAGTTCCACACCTGGGGCAGAATCTCCGCAATGAGAAATCTCATCGTGGAGATTTTGCCTGAGGGCGGATACTCCCCCACAACTGTGGGGCCTCCGCCACGAGTGTGGAGGCTCTTTGTGAATCAGGCCCTTAGACTTCCGGTCTAAACGTAGACTTTAGGTCTAAGTTTACCTTTGTGAATGTCCCAAAAGTGTTTTTATTGTTTTTGTTCTTTTCCTCCTCCAAATATTTTTGCAGCATCTTTTTTATATTTTTGATGAATATTTATTTATTTAGTGCTTTTTTACAAATATACTTGCATGTGTATTAGGGGTGTTCACAAATTGTTCTGTGTTGTATTTTGTTGATGGATTAAATCATCAGATCAGACAATAAAAAATGGATTGAATTGAATTTACCAACTCCTAGTCCACAAACAGAAAATCATGCAAGCAATGGGTATTTCCCCCTAACCAGAATCTGCTGCAAAATACCACTGAAGGGAAGTGTAAAAGTCTCAAAAACTTTACAAGGTATGGAACAGGCATTGCTATGAATGACAATCTGGCCTTTACAATGGATGTCCAATAATGGAAAGTCCAATAGGTGGACCTTTAAAAACCTTAAACCAGACTTTATGTTACCTTTTTCCATTTCCTATCTGGCGTTATAATGCCTTATTAAACGCAGCACATTATCTACAGAAGCAAATTGTACTATACATTTTCAAGTGCAATTAAAATAAAATTAAAACCGTCTGGTAATGAAAAATGGTGGACCGTTCTAAACTCAACTGAACTTTTCCTTGGCACTATCCCCTATCAGGTGAAATCAATACTTTGACATCGACCTTTTGGGAAAGGAGCTTGCATCCTCCCTAAAGCCACTTTCATTTGCTAGCTTGACTTTTTCTACATGTGGCACTTCCTTTGCTGATTTTCAGTCACCCTTCCAGTGCCTAACCCTAGGGCCCTGGTAACCCAGTCTAATCCTGTCTTTGAAACACCAATCCAGCAACACATGACTCTCCCTGTTGTTAAATGGTAGCGGCAGTTTCAGTCGATAACCTTTCAAGTATTTGCCCGGCGGTAATCGCCTCTCATACCACTCGATAATTTACCAATAAAAGAGGCAGGCGCCGGAGACTGGAAGGCAGGAAACAAAGTTTTATTCCGTCGGAGCAGAACACATCAGATCAGACAGCAAGGTATCGTCACGAGGTGCTCTAACTGCATCTCTGAGACCTGGTCTCTTATACACTGGTTTATTGCTTTATTACACATAGTATATTCTTGAGATTCTCTTGATGCCTGAAAGAACATCCCCTGAAGCCCCGGCTCAGATCCGATCCCACACATAGATACAGTAGAAGTTCCCACCCTACCCGCAGTGGGAGATGGCTATCGCGCAGCAGGGAATTCCGCTAATTCCCGGCGGTGTGTGCAACCGGCCGGGTCTCAGGGGGTAGGGGCTTTGATCTACTGTAATCCCTTTGATGCGGGGTGTTTCCCTTACAGTAGGGGCAATAAACTGCATCCGCAGGGCTAGTTGATGGCCTGGGACCAGTTCGGACAATGGGGCGCAGGGGAAGGGGGTTATCAAAGGAGAGGCATGACCATGTATGGGATGTCGGTCGGATGTGGTTCCGTAGCAGGGTCGCGCAGAAGGAGAGGGTTTATGGCCTGTATGAGAGAGCGGGGGTGGCCAGCGCGCGGGGATGCTTGCAGCGCCAAGGGAAAGCGCTGGCGGTCGAGAGTGAGCGGGGAGAGAGTGGGGTGCCTAAAATGGCGGCCGTGCATTCGCTGTGCGTGGCGCTGGGGAGAGGCAAGATGGCGCAGATAATGTTCAGTTTGCAGGCTAAATTTCCACACTGTGTGGGTAAAATGGAAGCCATTCTGCTATCACCTTCATGTTTATTGATGCATGTTCCCTTACTTGCTACCTGAGATTGATCTCTTCCCCTTCTATGTGGCCACAGACCACTATTGTTTGCCTTCCCTAAACATTGCTTGAGGGGTTGCTCATCCCCACATTTATAAAACATGTGTTAAATCTGCAAAGCAACCTCCTGCAGAAACCCTTGTTGAACGACCAGCTTGCTCCTGGGGTTTTACTTTGATCTTTAGGCCAAATCACTCCGACCACCCTGATAAGGTGGGATTTCCCAGAAAGGATCTATATGGTATTGATAAAATGGTTACAGTGTGCAATGCCAACTCAGGTCTAGTGGGGGATATCCACTGTGACCACAGTTCACTATCTACTACCACCCAAGGATTTTCTGTTTATATACCCATTCTGGCCCTGAAACCACCATTGTATTGCAGCCAGGCTTAGCAACCAAAATCCATTTAAGCTTTTCTAATGATGTGTATTTTTATACAAAGACACTGATCTTCCAGGATAGGTCTTGCAGCAAACACTCACCTATAAAAGGAAGGAAGATGTCCAGGTATCAATATTTGTAGGCACTGGGGTGGCAAGTCAATCCCCACTATTCTTCCTTGGAAACCTACTTTGCTTGAGTCTGATATGAAGTAATTTGTAACCATCGATGCGTTCTACCATATCTTTTCTTGAACCATTCTTGACAAAAGGACCCCCATCTTAATGGGTACCGCCATATGATGCATTCTCTTTTTTTATCACTGTTCTTCTCACTCTCCTTACTCCCTTTATCTTCATTGATCTGTTTCCCTGCACCTTCTTTCTGCAAGATGTTTTGTTCCCCATCAGTGCCAACCTTTTTCTTTTTCTCTTATTCGGTTTTATCGGAGCAAATGCTTTTTCTTCTAACAGCACTTCTTTTTCTCCAGTGCCTGCCTATTTGTCTACACACTTTGCTATCACTATCAGCACCTTGTTCTCTATCCCTAATTGCTCACTCACCCCTACTGATTTTTTAGGTCTCGCTGAGCCCAGCGCATGCGCTGGCTCGGAGAGATATTTTGTATGTGACTTTTTTAAGTGCTGCTGGCTGGCCTAGCGCTTGCGTGCACGTGAGCATGCACGCGCGCAGCCGCCATTCGCTAGGCCAGCCAGCAGCACTCAGGAACGCCTTTAGAGCGTCATCACGATCACTTTCGCTTTCACAGCGATCGTGATGGCAATGACTTTCGTGTTTTTTAAGAAAGCATTGGCCGTGTGCGCACACAACTCCCGCTTCTCCCACCGCGCGCGCGGCCAATGCTTGTTGTTTTTTGCTCCAGTGACTACGTTGCTGTTACTGAAGTTGCCTTTTGATTTGTCTGACGCTTGCCATACCACACGTTGATTGCTCTTCTAGCAGTAGACGTTCCGATGCTGACACCTTGCTTGTGCATGCAGGGTACTTGCATCTGTAAAGCCACACTGTAGGGAGCAGCCATTCATAATCAGTGCTCCGTTTTAGGTTGCCTTCTTTTAAAATATCACCTGAAGGTTGAGGGTGCGCTTATTGAAATGTAATGCTTGTTGGTGCACAGGCACTTTTTTCCTCTGTTAAATTTGTTTGCCATCCTTATTAATGACGTTCTTTTAATTTCATTTTAATGAATACAATTTGTCAAAATATTGTATAGAAACTGTAGCTATTGGAGGTATTTCCCCGCTTTTCTTTTGATGAAGAACACGTCTACATATTTCATGTAAAGTTATCTAGGTCAGATCAGAATCTTATTACTAATTTAATTGCTGAACTAGCGAGAGCATTAACCCTGCCTGGATTGTAGCGCTGATGGCTAATAACTAGTTTCGTGCTCGGGTAGCAAAACGTGTTAAGTCCTTGCACCAAGAGAATAGATCAAGTTTATCCATCAAGTAGAGGGAAGATATACGTGCTTCTCTGCGTCGCCTCCTGCTTGTAGATCTATTAAGTTGAGTAGTGTGTGCCTCTGCAGCAAAATATCCGATTAGTATACTGTCCTGAATGAGGGCGATTAAACTAACCCTTCTACACATTCTAATCTGCCTTGGTTGTTGCTGTGGATAGTGTTACAGTTAGCGCTCTAGCCTTCGGCTAGAGCGCAATGAGGAATGCGTAGTTTGCGCTCACGTCGACCGACGTGAGCGTGTGTATAAAATAAAGGGGCGGGCGAACGAGTTCAGTTTGCGCCTGACTAAGGATCTGCGTCTGTGTGGTTACTGCGAGCTGCTTGCGCTAGGCCCCACGCACGTGGCGCACCCCCACCCAGTATGCCTCATGACCCTGCTACACGGCAGAACCCCAGATCTTAACACTGGCGACGAGGTGGGCCCCCACCCCACCCCCCTTCCTACACTGATCTCCAAGGCTACAGGCAGCCCAGCAGCTCCCCCACAGAACAGCTGCTGTTACCGGAGACGTGCACACGACCTGCCTGGAGGTCACGAGGCCACACCACCAGCTGACGGAGCAGCAGAAGGCCTGCAGGCCTGAAGAGTGCATCGCCCAGCAAGGCGGCGCGGCGCGCGCCGGAATAAAGGTGGACAAGTTTGCTGAGGAGGTCAGTGGTCACTGCACTGGTGCACCGAGCACGTGGTTCTTGCGCCACGATGAGCGACACGGAGCAACAGGACCAAGCCAGAGCGCTACCCCATCACCCCCGACAGGGGTCCTGCCCCCACTCAGCGAAGCCGCTGACCCCACGACGGCTGCCCCGCGCTGGCAAACCTGGCTGGGCAGACTGGAGAACTATTTCATTAGTCCGAGGGAGACGGACGGGGCGGTGAAGAGGTCCCTCCTGCTCCACTACGCGGGGGAAGAAGTATACCTCCTTTTCAAACACCTGCCTAACACGGGGAACCAGAATGACTACGCAGCGGCAGTGGCAGCTCTAAATGCGCACTTCGACCCGCAGGTCAACCCGGACTATGAACACTTTAAACTCCGCCAAGCGAGACAGCGCGAAGGGGAGTCGGTGGACGCCTTCCATGCACGGTTAAGAGCCCTCGCGGACACGCACCTCATAGGTGACAGGGCCAAAGAGGAAATTAGGACGCAATTGATACTTGGAATCCGGAGCAAGACGCTTCGCGGACTGATACTCCGCAGGCCCAACATCCCGATGAACGACATCCTAGTCCTAGCCAGGACGCATGATCTGTCGGTGGCACGGGCAGAGGAAATGGACCAAGCCCTAGTAAAGGGGATAGAAAAACAAGTGGAGGTGAAGACAGAAAAGGCGGATGCGGTGCGGACACGAGAAAAGCCACAGAGACCCCGAGACCGGCGGCCCCCAGCCCAAACCCGGCTATGTGGGTACTGCGGGTACGAAGATCACCCGCTCAAAACATGCTCAGCCAGAGGGAAGGTGTACACAAACTGTGGGATCGAAAATCACTTCGCGTCAGTCTGCCGGAGGAAGACACAGAAGGGCGGAAGCAAGTGGGATAAGCCGCAGAGAAAGCTGGTAAGAGCTCTCGCACACGTCACTGTCATCCCAACCGCCGTCCAGGTATCAGAAAGCCAGGGGCCACCAGGACTCGAGCACCGAGTCTGAAGATGGCGAAGAAACGTACTTCATATCCTTCACGAAAGCCCTGAAAAGTACCAGGCAACCGCAGCCGCGATGCAACCTACTAATAGCAGGAACGGAAGTCAACGCGGTGATAGACACAGGTGCGTCCGTGACAGTAATGGGCGTACAGCAGTACAACCGTCTCAGGCCGAGACCGGAGCTCCGACAGTCCAAGGCCAAGATCTACGCCTATGGGAGTGACACGCCGTTACCGCTAAAAGGGAAGATGACGGTGGCGGTGAGCGCAGAAAACTCAGAAATAGTGATTGACATTCACGTCATTGACCAGGAGGTGGACACCCTACTCAGCGGTCATGCAGCCGAGGACCTCGGGCTGATTGCGTTCCTCAGGAAGATCCAGGACAAGCAAGCCGAAGACCTGCTGGATACTTTCAAGGGCCTCTTCTCAGGGCTAGGGAAGATCAAGAGGCCACCGGTACATCTTCACATCGACCCTGCGGTGGCACCGACGGCCCTCAGGCACAGGCGGATACCGTTCCACCTATGGCCGCTGGTGGAGGAGGAACTCCAAAGGTTGGAAGAGCAAGGAGTGATCGAGAAGGTGACGGGACCCACGCTGTGGGTATCAGCCATGGTGATCGCAGAGAAGCCTCGCCAACCGGGGAAAATCCGTTTATGCATAGATATGCGGTTGCCAAACAAAGCTATCCAGCACGAGAGACACATCACACCGACTATGGATGACATTGTGTCTGATTTAAACGGAGCTCGGTGGTTCTCCAAACTAGACTTGAACGCAGGATACCACCAGCTCACCTTGGCAAAGGAAAGCCGATACATTACTACGTTCAGCACGCACCTAGGACTGAGGAGATACAAACGCCTGAATTTCGGAATCTCCTCAGCAGCAGAGATTTTCCAAAATACCATCAAAGATATCCTGCTCGGACTACCTGGTGTCTTAAGCGTGAGTGACGACATCCTCATCTACGGTGGAAGAACACTATCGGCATGTCCGCGCCACACTGTCACGGCTGCAAGAACATGGTGTCACCTTGCACCGGGAGAAGTGCCAACTATTTCGACAAAGTATCGAATTCTTCGGCTACGTCTTCACCAAAGAAGGCATCCAAGTGGATCTCCGGAAGTCCCACGCCATCAAAGCGGCCGCAGCTCTGGCATCAGTAGCTGAAGTACGCAGCTTCCTGGGGATGGCCACTTACTGTGGGCGGTTCATCCCGAATTTGGCCACTCTAGCCGAACCTCTCAGACACCTCACCAAGACCGAGGTAATGTGGCGATGGACAGATACCGAAGAGGCAGCGTTTAAGGCAATCAAGACAGCCCTCTTGGACCAGACCACACTGGTCTACTTTGACCCGAGCAAGAAGACGGAAGTCCTAGTGAACGCAAGCCCGGTAGGACTAGGCGCAGTCCTAATGCAAGAGCAGGAACCCAGGCAGTGGGCAGCCCTGGCATACGCCAGCAAGGCCCTCACAGACACGGAAAAACGCTATTTCCAAATCGAGCGTGAAGCCCTAGCCATTGAGTGGAGCTGCCGTCATTTTCGTCTATACGTGTGCGGACACCAATTCACGGTGGTGACGGACCACCAGCCGCTAGTGCCACTGTTCCGAGGGACGGCACCACATCCGCCCCCATGAATAGAACGGTGGGCCATCAACCTTCAACAGTACCACCTCACTGTGGTATACAGGCCAGGGGCCTAAAACCCAGCAGACTTTCTATCCCGACACCCCGAGACCCACAGCGAACCGACACCGATGGATGGGGAAGAGGATGATGAAGGTCATCTCGACATGGTGGCTGCCCTGGCGTGCCCCCGGGCCTTAACGCTAGAAGAAATCATGGAGGCGGCCGAACAAGACCCAGTGCTCATCAAGGTCAAGGACACCATACTCGCTGGAACCTGGCAGCACTTTCTCCAGGCAGCGAACTCATGGGCTCATGAAGGGAGAGATGATCTCCAACACATGTGGAGAGTGCGTCACGAGCTAAGCGTGACTAGAGGAGGGCTCGTCATCCGAGGATCCAGAATCGTCATCCCGGCTGCCCTCAGGACCCGGGCCATGAAACTGGCGCACAAAGGACACCAAGGAACAGAGAGAATGAAGGCTCGGATGAGGGAGAAAGTATGGGTCCCGAGCATGGACACCTACGTAGACGACGCGGTTCGCAGCTGCCAGTCATGCCAGTTGACCAGCGGAGCCCAACCGCCGGCTCCCATCATCACCGAGGAGCATGGGAAAGGCCCGTGGGAGAAGATCAGTGTGGACTTCGGGAGCCTACCGGATGGGTGAGTCACGCTAGTGATCATTGACAGCTACTCGAAGTACCCACTAGCGGAGGCGATGCCGCCCACGGCCTTCGTGCACGTGGGCCCCGCCCTGGAAAAGGTATTCGGGATGTTTGGGTGCCCCGAAGAACTGCGGAGCGACAACGGGCCCCCATTTCAAGGACACGAGTTCGGAGAGCTCCTAAATTCACATGGCATACGCCATCGACACATCACCCCACAGTGGCCACAGGCCAATGGAGAGGTAGAAAGGCTCATGCGTACCATCAACAAAATACTGCGCATCGCCGTGTCGGAACAGTCAGACCCAGAACGAGAACTGCAACGGTTTCTGGGGGAATACCGCAGCACCCCCCACTGCTCCACTCGTCAAGCACCTTGGGCCCTGATGTTCAAAGGGGCTCGCCGAGACGGGCTACCAGTCGACCCCGCCGTTCGACACGGAGAGTGCATTCCGGAGGCGCCAGGAGCACAACGACAAAGTCAGCAAGGCGCGGAGGGCGGTGCCCAGGGAGGTCCATGCGGGGGATATGGTGGTTCTACGAGAGCGGCGATCCGGAGGAAAGTTAAAGACTCGGTATGAACAGGGCTACTGGAGAGTAGTCGACCGGCACGGAACCATGCTGACAGCGCGCCGGGGAGGCGAGCTGGTCACCCGGAACATCTCATGGTTCAAAGTGGTGAGGAGGCCGGCGGTTGACCATGAAGCTACAGTTGTGGGTGAAGAGCCTGACACAGGGGTCCTCCCAGCGGGTGTGCCTAGCCCCATCTCGCCGGACCACCCAAGGGCCGGTCCAGATAATGCCGAACGCCCGGACAGCGGACCAGAGCAAGAGGCTGCACCAACGACCCAAGCCCCGACCCCTCGGGGACCTGCGAGGTATGGGCTAAGAGAAAACCCCAGGCCCAGCAGCCGATTACGGGACTTTGCATGTCATGTAAGTTGCGGCGCGAATTGAAGTTGGGACAGTTTTCAAGGACTAACTTGGAGAGGGATGTTACAGTTAGCGCTCTAGCCTTCGGCTAGAGCGCAATGAGGAATGCGTAGTTTGCGCTCACGTCGACGGACGTGAGCGCATGTATAAAATAAAGGGGCGGGCGAACGAGTTCAGTTCGCGCCCGACTAAGGATCTGCGTCTGTGTGGTTACTGCGCGCTGCTTGCGCTAGGCCCCACGCACGTGGCGCGCCCCCACCCAGTATGCCTCATGACCCTGCTACACGGCAGAACCCCGGCTCTTAACAGATAGGTCTCCGAATTGGTATCTTGGGCCTGAATAGAATCTTCTCTTCATTATCGAGTGTTTCTTTTCTTTTTCGTTTCTTAAGTTTGGGTTAGTATTTTTCCGAAGCACTAGGATTGAAGTTTTATTCGATTCAGTTCTAGTAAATTGACCTTTAAAAAGTGGTTTAATTCAACAATTTGTGTTAATGTCAAGCAAAGCATCTGCTCATAACTTTAACCACAAGTTCAGAAACCTAATTAAGTTGTTCAGCCAGTTAAAATGAGACTTATTTTTTGTGTCTTCGAGCCCCTGCTTTATAGGACACGAGCCCTCATTGTTTGCTTGTTCTTTCGGGATATTTCAAGTTTTTCCATTAAGAAATAAGAAATTACTACTTTTTTTAATTGCAATTTAACTTGACCAATGTTTCATGGTACTCTTGTATGGCTCGTCAGAGCACTGGTTGGTATACTCCTTAGTTAATTGGACGATGGCGATTACAGGATGTCGGAATAGAAACAATCTATGTGGGGATGAACTTTAATTTAAAAAACTAAAATTCAGGTAACTTCGGTTTAAATTCGAACCCATATTTCGTGGCAAGGCTTTTTTTTTTTAATACGAAAACAATAAAATTCTGTGCATTTTTTCGCTGTTAATTCATCATGCTTACAAGTACTCGTTACTTCTTTTTATAAGTTTAGGCTGACCTATGTGAAGATGATAGCTGATAGATTTTCATCAAGCGTAGTGTAATATGATGTGCAAGTCTGTCATAAATGCTGGTTTTGTCATGCTCGCAACATTGAACGTTTTCTAATGTAAATTTTCATCAGCTTAGCCTGTGGTGTTCACAATTGTTGCAAGTGGGGCGATGGAATCCGAAACGATGAAGTTTTTGTTCCCAGGCAGCAATCTGCTGTTGGTCAAGTCTTGGCAATAAGACCAAGGGGCATATGTATCAACATCTCCATTTGCGATTCTCAAATAGCGATTTTTTGAGAATCGCTATTTGAGAATTGCAAAACGGGATGTATCTAAAAATTTGCATAAATTTTGCGAATTCTTAAAATTCCTTAATTGCGATTAGCAAATTGCGAAATCGCAATTAAGGAATACCTTCCCATTCATTCCTATGGGCCAGGAAGCAATGAATGGGAAGTCCTTCTCAATTTGCGATTCGCTATTTGCTAATCGCAAATTGAGAATATTTTCAAAGGTGCAAGGGTGTCATGATGACACCCTGATGCACCCCTGAAATCAGCATTTGTGCGCATATGGCGCACGTACATGCCCTAAGGGCATGTATGTGCGCCACATGGCACTTTGAAACATGCCAAAAAGTGCATTTTTCAAAGAAATCGCAAATTACCACCAACTTGAAGTTGGTGGTAATTTGCGAATTCTTAAGGAGAAATCGCACAACTTGGGTGCGTGTTACATTGCATTTAAGAAATCGCAATATGCGATTTCTTAAATGCTTACGCAAACTTAAGAAATCGCTAAATTAGCGATTCCTTAAGAATGCGAGGCTGAAATGCCTCATACATCTCATTTTGCGATTTTGTGTTCGCAAACGCTGTTTTTTTGCGATTCGCAGCGTTTGCGAATACAAAATCGTTTGATACATATGCCCCCAAGTAAACAATAAGTTCGCAGACTTTAATAACTGAAAATAGTACTGTGTGAAACTAAGTATTAACTTGAAATAAACGGGTGCAGTCGGTCTAAACGATTTGTGGCATTGCAGGTACCAGAGTCTAATTACGTGTAATACATAAATCTGTCTGCAAACCTGACGCTGGTTTGGAAAGCGCTTTCTGAAACAAATGGAGTCTGTGTTATGCTGACAGGAATTCACCAGGGTAACACTCGTCCAGTAATCTGGGTAGAATGTTCGTTTTCAGGGCCTTTCGAAATGTACAAACTTGTGGTGTGTAAAAGTACGACCACGGACTGCCTTCCCTGAAAAACGAAGTTTCAATAATTTTGTCTACAAACACTGCTGTCCTGGGTTCAACATGGGTTTTTGCTAAAATGGCCCTATTCGCTTCTCACGGTTTCTAATTATCGCAGCATTAGCATGATCGATTCGCACAAACCTTTGTACTAACTTGTCTATTTTATCATGTTACTCAATATTTCTGCAAATCGCCCTTGGGATGATGAGGGGTACTTAGCTATCATCTGCAGACTAGTCATTTAAGATGTCTTTTAGAAAATTGGATTCAGGTTATTGGGGAAAATAGTAGTGGCAAATGAAATGGATGCCTATTGAGTTAGGAGAGAGTTCCTAAGGGAAGGCACCAACACTGAGAGGCATCAGCCCCAAGCCTAGATTTCATGAATCTGGAAACCGTTAAATACACAGAGAAGTGATGGATGCAATGCTAAATCCTCCTCAGCCACTGGTTTTTATTCAGGACCACATCCCAGTCTGTTAATTTGCGCACCATGCCACTTCATGTGGAAATCTCTCTTGACCCTGCTCCAATCGGAACAGTCCATTTTGGACTGCCATGTCAGGTCCTCCCTCAACTGGAACACCAGCAACCCAAGGCCAGTTTTTCCCTGATGCGGCTCCTTATTTGGGAGTGGCTTAGTTCCAATGGCACACTGATAACAGGATGCCCGCCTGAGCATAGTTAGGGCATAACAGTAAAGTATACAAATGTAGAAACCAAGTTTTTTATAGCAGTGTATGTAAAAGTCGGTTTTTTTTTATATAAGCTAAGGTGTTTGTGAAAAAAGGCAGACCATCCATAAAGCCCTGTGCATTATGCATGTTCTTTTTGTAAGGAAAACTTTGATTGGATTTTA
The DNA here is from genome assembly GCF_964204655.1 of Triturus cristatus. Taxonomy (NCBI): domain Eukaryota; kingdom Metazoa; phylum Chordata; class Amphibia; order Caudata; family Salamandridae; genus Triturus; species Triturus cristatus. The sequence continues at coordinate 607,789,909 of NC_140593.1, read as the reverse complement.
GCAATAAATCAAGGCAGAACTGGCCTACATACTTAGGGGCAGATTTATGAGGCCCGTTGCGCCATCGGAACGTCACTTTTTGTGACGTTCCGTGGCGCAGAAGCCTGCGTGATATTCATCAGGCAGCACTGAGCCACTTTTTGTGGCTTAATGCTGCCTCATAAATATCAATCCCTTTAACGCAGTGTTCTGCGTTAAAGGGGCGTGCAATGGGTGTTGCTGGGGGCGTTCCCAGCAACATCCATAGCCTTTTGACACTGCCCCAGATTTACGAGAAATCGTAAATCTGAGGCAGCGCCAAAAGCTTACGCCTCCCCAGGGGAGGCGTAAGGAGGCGCAACGGGGAAAAATATCTTTATTTCTCCTCCTTTTTCTATGTGTGCTGCATTCTGCAGCACCCATACAAAGAGGAAAAACCTCTTGTGATTATTTTTGTACAGAAAGGTTTCCCTTCCTGTACAAAAATATTCATCTCCGCAACGCAGGCACCCTTGCACCATGGTGCAGAGGTGCCTGCGTTGGCGCAGGCAGCCCATTGTGCGCCGGCGCAGGGGAAAAGGACAGGAATGCGCCGCATTTTATAGATACGGCGCATCCCTGCCCTTTTCTTTTGCAGTAGGGAAGTGCAGCAGGAAGGCCTGCTGCGCTTCCCTACGGCAAAACCTCATAAATCTGCCCCATAGACGATTGTGATAAAAACCCTGTAAACAACTGCAACACAGCAACTTGCACAGTTGTTCGCATACATCCCACCCACACACCACATACCCCCAGTAGACCCTACAATCATTTTAAGCATTTGACACATTCCAGTCTCTCCTGCCGTGGCGCCATAGTTCCGTATTACAGCATCCAGCTGGGAATCAAGAGAGCAAACTGGAGCTAGGACTATACCTTTATAATCTGCCCATCCTTGCCAAATTTTGGGGGGGGGCAGCCTCTGGTGTGAAACATTGCTACTTCGAGGCCCATATTATGTTTCATCCCCTCTTCCAGGCCTGATTGATGGAAGAGTGTCCGCTTTCTACATTTTAGCTATCTTTCCCCAACATAAGCCCCAGAAACAAATGCCTTTTATAATGATTCCCTCCTATGATCTCCGTGTTGTGGAGAAAGATTAATTTTGGGATCAAAAGTAACCTTCCGTGGGAAGCCTTCCCTGAGGCGGGACGTCACCCCACCAAAAGCAAGTCCATGACACAGCTCCACACATTGTGGAGGAAGGTACCCTCCTCTGCCCCACACAGGAGGCACATAGAATCGTTCACGCGCATGTGCCAGAGGTGACAGTGCATTGTAGGCTCTTTGTAGGTATTTTAGCTGTATCAGCAGAGATGGGCTAGTATCGGCCCCACACAGGAGCCCCCAGAGCCTCCATCCAATCATCATCTAGTTTGTCAATATCTGCGTCCCTTAATCTAGGCAGTGTGGTGGAACATTTTGTGATCAGGGACCGATATATTGTCATGATCTTTTGTGTACCCAAGTCTTCCATCAGGAGTTTGCCCTCTGATGAGCTAAACTTTGGCATCTCCTGGAGGTCCCGGAGGTAAGGTAAGGGGAGATGGCGTGCTGAAACCTCAGATATTGATGGAATTAGCTATGGTACATCCGATAGTCCCTTTGAATCTCCTGGAATGATTTTAACACGGTACCTCTCAACATCTCATAGTGTGGATATTCCTATGGTATTCCATTTCTGGAAACCACCCAAAAGGGCTACTTGGTGAAGGCTAGAACCCTGTCACAACGGTTTCCACTGTCTGCATCCCTCACCACCTCATCTGCTGGAGGGAGCGTCGCCGAGTATCTGACTGCTGTAGGAAGAAACGCTATCTTCCTCCTCCCACTATAGAGGTAGTAAAGTAGGGCGCCATCGCCCATCAATCTGACGCATACGCAGGTTCCTCCTGAGGACCATACCACCAGTCATTGATAATCAACAGATGGAAGGCGGCATAGTACGAATAGACATCTGCGGCTGCCATGCCTCCACAATACGTGGACTAGAAGCATATCCGAAGGGTAATACAATCTGCTATTCCCACCCCCCCTGCCAAAACACAAGCAAGAACTCGCCCAGGACTGCATTGACTTGTCTAAACCATGACACAGGAATAGTGTATGGGTAGCTCTGAAGCTGGTATAGTGATCTGGGTGGGGAGACCATTTTGAAAATACTTACCCAACCAGGACAGCGGTAACTAGGTCCAGGTCTTCACCTCTTCTGACGTGTGTCAGCACAGAGGATAAATTATGCGTCCATTACAATGCCGGGTCTGGAGAAACATACTCCCAAATATTTAAACCCCCAGGTGGCTAGTGTCAACCCAGATGCCCACTCCAAGTCGCTTGCGTCCACTCCCAACGGGGAACACCACAGATTTTACAGCGTTCATCTACAACCCCAGGGGTCTCTCCAAATATCTGCATGATAAGCAAAATGCGGGGTCCTGAAGCCATCGGGTCTGTGAGGAGGATTAAGACATTGTCCGCATAGAAGGCTATACTATCAGAGCGCTGCAGTCAATTCTTGCGTCTACCCTTCCTCATGCAGCCAAGGGCTCCATGGCCAGAGAGAACAACAATGGGCACCTCTGCCGTGTACCCCTACGGATCGGAAAGGGATCCAAGTCTGCACTTGCAACACTTTTCGTGGCGGACAGGTCGGCCTATAGCAAGCGAACATACGAAAGGAATCTGGGGCCCAAGTTCAAGTGTTTAAGAAGGGTGAACAAGTACACCCAGGTGACTGAATAGAAAGCCTCATCTATGTCCGCTAGTAGTAACGCTGTTGGCCTACCCGATCGGTTTTTCAAAGCCAAGGCATTGTATATGCGCGTAATATTGTGATATGTGGCTCCCTGTAGCATAAAGCCCGCTTGGTCAAGATGGACTACATCCGGCAAGTTTCATTAGTGTTGGCTAAGGTTTTAGGCAGGAGTTTCTCCTCCGAGTTTAGAAGAGAGATTGGGTGGTACGGGGAGTACTCCTCAAGTGGGCCACCTGGCTTAAAGATGATTACATTCTTGCCATGTCTTTAGTCTGGTGGAAGCAGACACTCTTCCAGCGCAGAGCGGATCACCTCTAAGAGAAGATTCCACAATTGGGTCATAAATGCCCGGGGCTTCCTCAACTGCAGCTCCTCCAGGGTGGAAGAGAGCTCCTCCTCAGTAATTGCCTCCTTCAGCTGGACTCAGGCTGCGTCCGCCAGGGTCCGCAGAGACGAGGCCTCAATAAATGCTGTGATGTATTCTACATCCATCTCTTCCCTCCGAGCACACTCCGCCCCAAAATAAGTAGCAAAACTCTGGGCCACCCACCGGGGACAAGACTGCAACCTGCCCTGAGCATCTCTGATCACCTGCACCGGAGAGACCTCACAAGCAACTTGACATAACCTATATACCATCTTAGTCGATTTGTGGCCCCCTTGATATATGCGGCTTTGTGCAGCCTGCCATGCCTGTTGGGTATCATCCAGGGAGAACTGTAGGTACTGCTGCTGTGGGAAGCCCAGCTGGCGCCGCGCACTGCCACTGTCTTCCCGGCAGCTACACTCGTCCAGCATCTGCATCTGTTTCAAGGTCTACAAGAGCATGGGCCCTACGCCTATGCTCTCCAGTGCAGTAGTGAATATCCAAGCTTTCGGAGTCTGCTTTTATACCTCCCACAATATTGACAGAGGCTGCTGTGGCGGTATTATGGGTAATGCATTAGTCAATGGACCAATGTAGAAGCACCTTGTAGGAAATGTTCTGCAAATGCCATGGTGCCAATGTGTAAAAATAGAAAATGATTGTTCTAAGAATCTGATTAAGGAAGGATTCTGTGTGACTTGTGTGAGAAAGTGCCCTCTTTCTGCATGGTAGCCCCCACTTTTTGCTGAACTGATGTGCTTTAACTGAGTGTGCCCCGGGCTCCTGCCAATCAGGTGCCCAGGGCCTATGTTCTTTCCCTAAACCTGCATTAAACAAAACCCAATTGACATCTCTGGCCACAGGTCAGCCCCTGGTAAACCCCTGGTAAATGGTACCACAGGTACCCAGGGCACTGTGACCAGGGAAGACCTTTAAGGTTGGCACAATAAGTGCTGCAGCCCTTAGAGGCCCCGTACCATTACACTCACACACTGCCTTTGCAGGCTGCTTGTCTTGGTGCAGAACAAAGTGAAGTTGACAAGGCACACATCCCTGTGTGCCATGCCTACAGACCACTGCCCTGGCATAGAACAGTCACCCCTCTAGCTGGGTGCCCTAAACCAGTGGTGAGAGTACAGGTGCATGAGCCCTGTACCCCTACAGTGTCTATGTCCATTCTTAGACATTGTAAGTGCAGTGCTGCCGTTAAGAGTATATGGTGCTGGGAGTTTGTCCTTACGAACTCCACAGCACTAGAATGGCTACACTGAAAACTGAGAAGTTTGGTATCAAACTTCTCAGCACATTAAACCCACACTGATGCCAATGTGGGATTTAATGAAAAATGCACACAGAGGGCATCTTAGAGATGCCCCCTGAAAAACGACCAGGCTCTGGTGGGTTCCCAGTCTAGTACACACCGGCCTACCGCCATGAGACTTGTTTCTGGACCCCTAGGGTGGGAGCCTTCGCTCCCTGAGCCCAGAAACAAACCCTTTCCTGGGCAGAGTTGTTCACACCTTCCCCAGGCTAGGAAGAGCCATCTGTGGCAGGAGAGCTTCAAAGGCCTGGCAGCCTTTGTAATGCGACCCCCAGCCTCTCCTGCTTTCAGGAGCTGGCCCCCTTCCAGTATCCCTTCTTCAGCAGGAAGGCAGGCAGGAACAAGCATTGGCATAGCCAATAGGTCTCGCCTTTGGGACCTTATAAGTGCTTAGCCATGCAACAGTTAATGTTGTTGCACCAAGGATATTGTGCTGCATAACTAAACACTTATAAGGTCCCAAAGGCAAGACCTATTGGCTATGCCAGTGCTTGTCTTAAAGTGTTTAATGGTCAAACCCTTTTTATATATTTCAGACTTTTCACCACTGAGACCTACTAGTTTGTAACATTCTGTTGCTCTTTCCTTCTTTGCCCTGTGCTATAATGCCCGATGAACACTTTCTCCAACAATCGAAACCATTAGTTCCATGTTTGAGGATACTGAGCATCCTGCAATAGACTAATATTCATGCCGCATTACCTCTGTCATCTGCGTTTTCATCTCCCATCATCCACAATTTTCCCTTTTCTTGCTCAACCACCCCCATCGCTCTAGCCTGAAATTCCATCTTCTTCAACCCCCTCCTCATAATTCTTATGAACTAATTCCAACAGTGCATTCTCCCCCTCATTCAAAGCAGTCATCTCACTGCTCGTACCCGGCTGTTCTCTATCAGTAACACCCCCATCATATACTACCCAATGGATCATCCCAGCCGGTTGTGCCGCATTAGCATGTTCTTCCTCCAGCAATGTCAGAAGTGCCGTATCAGACAGCCCCCTCCCTTCAGGTCAGTGCCCCAAGCCAGACTGTGCTCGAACAACAGCTAGAAGCTACCTGCTTCCCCCAGCTGGAATCCAAATCCATTCTCAGACGATCTCTGGACCCTCGCCCAAGGTGCTAAACTCCTCACCTCTTTTCTCAACCCCTCTACTCCTGACCCTATAGAATCTGCCTGTAAACATTCTTCAATAATGCTAGCATTTGGCCCTGTGTGGCAGCCCACCCCATTCCCCTGTATCTTAGGTTGCAGTCTGCCTCTGTGATACCGATTGGGCTGCTCTGTTTTATCGTTGCCCTGTTCTGAAATCATTTTTTTATTTGCAGCACACGCTGAAACCCCGCCCCTCTTTTTACTCCGGCCATTGAGCCGAGCAGAGCAGATGCGCTCATCTTTGGCCCTTGTGCTCTCTGGACCCACAGCTGACTGACCCAGAGCACTATGGGCCTCATGTATGAGGTTTTGCCGTAGGGCAGCGCCACAAGCCTTCCTGCTGCGCTGCCCTATGGCAAAAGAAAAGGGCAGGAATGCGCCTCATCCTGTCATTTTCCCCTGTACCAGCGCACAATGAGCTGCCGTGCGCCAACGCAGGCACCTTTACACCATGGTGCGAGGGTGCCTTTGTTGCAGAGATGGTTATTTTTGTGCAGGAAGGGAAACCTTCCTGCACAAAAACAATCACAAGAGACTTTGTCCTCTTTCTATTAGAAAAAAAAAAAAAGGAGGCGAAATAAAGATATTTATCCTCGTTGTGCCTCATTACGCCTCTCCTTGGGAGGTGTAAGTTTTTGGCGCTGCCTCACAGTTACAATTTCTAGTAAATCTGGAACAGTGTCAAAAAGTCATGGATGTTGATGGGGATACACACAGCAACACCCATTGCATGTCCCTTCGATGCAGAAAACTGTGTTAAAGTAACGATATTTACGAGGCAGCATTAAGCCAAAAGAAGTGGCTTAGTGCTGTCTCGTAAACATAGAGCAGGCTCCTGCGCCACAGACCGTTACAAAAAGTGATGTTCTGGCGGCACAAGGGGCCTCATAAATGAGACCCTACCTCTGGGCAGTGCGGCAAAGACAAGGCCCACCCTCCAGCACTGCCACCATTGACCCTGCCAGCTGAGCATGCCATGCCCCCACTCCTTTCACTAATGCTGCATGCCTGCATGGGCGCAGGTAAGGAAACCAAGCGGGAAATATTTTGGAGACCCTTTGACCCCTCAGTAGCTCCTTCATGCTCTTAGGCATGGGATCACATGTTGAGCTTGCTTGCACCCTCAGTAAGGAGCCTCTTTTGCATGCTTGATTGTCCTCTTTGGTGCTCAGTGGGCCAGCCACCCTTGCTGCTTTTGAGGCCTCTCTGTTAGCTCTTATATGGCCTCCCCAGTGAGTACATGCCAAAACGACTGCTGCAATGCCACCGGCAGCCTCTCATCTAAGCCTCCTACAACCACCTATGCTTGCTCCATGACATCCGGCCTAATCAAATCTTCCATACCTGCTTCACCCAATGCATGAGATGCCTCCCTTACCTTGATAGTATTCTCCATTTCCCCCCACCTAAACACACTAACTAACTAAAGTAATACTAGCCTCACAAGAAATGTAATGCCACCCACAGGGTCCATGGAAGTGCCAGGAAGAGGCTGAACTTCAGCATCCCACAAGACCTCCGTAAACCCCCACACCTGAGCCCTAACAAACAGTTCTTGAGGGATCTGCTTGGGACCATGTCACCCAAACAAACCTAAATTACACCAACTCGCTCTCCCAAACACCCCCGCTCCACCCACTGCCCCATAGGGTTACTAGTAAGGACCTTTGAATAATTAAACAATTATATATGGATTTACACTTACATAGATACATATACACACACACACACATTTATAAATGTTAGATTACCGAGTAATTCACATAAAAAAAAAGTTCTGGGGAGGACGAGGGAGCATCACTCCTACAGTGGTGAATGCTGCATACAATGTTCAACAGTTTTTCATATCCAATGTTATTACAGTCTCTCCGGTTACTGGTTAAGGCTTGACCGATTACAGTAGTGTAATATTTAATAATGCTGAAACAAAATGCACTCTAATTATGCCAGGAAGTATAGGTCAGGACAAAGGCCAAACTTATTGGAGCAATATTATTCAAGGAGAAGACCAGTATTAAGAGTGATAGGCCATGGTGGAAGACCTAATCTGGAGCCAGGAGCCCTATCTGGCTGTGCACTCCCATTTGCATAGTATTGCTAGTATATGTCAACCCCTTGAAATTTGGTCTGTAATTATAAAGTTTGTGTGTTCATGAGTCTATGTGGGCAAACACCTACATGAAGCATCACTGTATTGTTTTTGGTGATTAGGCAAGATCATTGTTTCTCCTGGATAAGCCATTTGTGAAGTGCAAGAGCCCATGTAAAATAGGTGAAAACTGATTTTAGCCGCAATTAAATAATTAGTGGTCTTGCCATAATCATTCTAGGGTCTGGTGAAATGTATGGAATTTTTCACTATCGCAAAACTGTTGACCCCATCCTGGAATACGATGGGCCATCTATAAAAGAAAACAGTTTTATGTTATGATTTTTCATGGAAATTATGGACAGTGACACAGAAAGCCGAACTGCAGGCACCGTTTCTAAAATCAAATACAAAATAAGTTTATTGTTCAGTTAATTAAAACCACAACAATAGCAACATTAAAACAAATTTATAAAAATAAAAAAACGGGGTGTATCCCTTATTGTGTTCTCTAAAGATAAAACTATTTCTTATCATGATATTTACACTTCTTCCTGTATAATGTAAACAAAACATTTGATAAATTGACCTAATTAAAACAATATCTCAAGTATTACATCAAACAACCATTTTACCAGACCGCTGGCCTTGTTTTGAATGATCCTTTTACTAGATTCTGAGGCTAATCAAGGGTCGACTAGGCTGCACAGGAGCATTTTAATAAATCAGTTCCTCAAAGGTAAGTGGTTCACTTAGCATAATCTCCAATGTCACATCTTATAATCATTTAACCTTGCCACTAGTCTTTATTTGAAATCTGCAATCTGAAATCAACAAATATCTTCCTCATCGATCTTTGAAAAGATGAACATGCTGAGCGAAAAATATATTTCCAACTGCAACCGTCTGCCAAACAATTCTACAGTATTCTACTGTGTCTTACACACCAGACATGGGCTAACACCAGGTTGATGGACTAGGGCCTGCTGATTTTAGGGATTTCGGATGGTTCTGGTTACAGAATATGGGAGAACTGGTTGGTCTATTGTAACAGCAGTTTGTGTACCCGCTAGTTAAAATGATGAGGTGAGAATATCATTTATGGCTCCTGGGGCTGCTATCTAACCCAGGTTATAGAGGATCTGTGCGCTAAAGACATTTGGAATTCCAGCTTCGGGAAAAAGGCCTTCAACAAAGCAATTCATTTAACAACAAAACTCCTGTCGCATTCAAGATGATGCCTTGGCGGTGATCGGCTCATATGGTACAAGGAAGCCTCAGGAATATTTATCAGCTCATTTTTTTCTGTGACTTTAAAACATCAATTCATGAAATTATGCTTTGGTATGGGGGAAACAAAGGATCTCATTCCTTCCTGGAAAGACCAAAAGCATACTGCATAAATAGGGGGACCCCTCTATAAATTTACGTTTAGGCCAAGGAGCAGAGGGGAAAGAAGCAAAACAGAACTGCAAAAGCTCCCTCTAGGCCTATCTAACCATTATACTATGGACTGAATCACCATGAGGCTCAATTAATAAGAAATAATTCACTTGAATATCACACAATTATAATACAAAATTGTTCAGTTCTTTTATTTATCTCATTTCTTTGTATAATTTATCACATTCTATTTCATTCTTTTTTTTAATAAAGCATTTCATTTTTTTTCTTTCTTATATCATTTTACATTTTTTTCCTCCAATTTATGTACATTACAAAAAAGTACAAAAAAAGGGAGAAAGTTCAATACAATTGTTACATCAAATATAACAAAAACACAATACTAATCATTTTACTAAGAAAACCCCTGGAAACATTTATAAAAATTACAACACTCATACAAGACTCATTCAGACACATACACACTTCACATCCTACATACAAATGGAATCTAAATAGGAAGGGGATCACAGATGGCAAAACAAACCCCCCAATCAGATGGAATGATTGTATTCAGAAAAACCAAATCTGAATAATAGGTCGACGCGCGTATCGGTGGTACAAGAAGAAAAATCAGACCACCTTCATCAGGACCTTTTCAGATGCCTATGAAATTATCACAACACCCAGGGGACATAAAAGTAATATGGAACCACAACAGGAAAATTCCACTATACGAAGAGAGACACTGATCTGTTTTATAGCAAAACAATGTTCATTCTAGGAACATTCCTATGCAGCATCAATAGTGTAGTAGTTCTATCTCTCTTGCCAATAATTCTACCTCTGAGAGGTCAGAATAACCCAGAGAACATCCAGATCACAAATATATAGATGCTTATTAATTTTCAATCATCCTTCATGTGAGGGGAATCCAACTCTCAATCTTTAATACTTCATTTCAAAGCACACAATTCCTTGAAGTAAATGTGGCTACATAAACAATTTTTTATGATCGAACGCTGTGTTTAACGTACAGGACAAATCCCATCTCTCTGGCAAAAGCATAACCAAGACTGCAGACTGTGTGAATCTCTCCAACAAATTTTCTGTGCATGCCCAAAGTTCTTAAAAGAAAGAAAGTTATAATTAAAAGAAATATTTGGTAACATGAACATTTGTACAAGCAGAGAAGCAGTAATCACATGGCTAGGTGGGACTTCAACCCCACTAGGATGCAGGGGGGGGGGGGGGTAAAACATTGTAATCTGTATTTTAAGGAACTAGGTCAAATGCCAGTGGAAACCCAAACAGAGTCCTAAAATTATGGAAACCACAAAAACTTGTAAAGAAAACAAGCTGTTACATAATCATAGTTTTATACATTGCTTTCATTTTGGATAGCTGAAATTTTACTCAATGTGCACTTAATTTAGAACAAGGATCAATTGTTTTAACTTTCTATAAATTAGTTTTTTTTCTTTTTTTGTCCTCATTTGCCTTACCCTCAATATGGGAGATTCCAATCACCTTACACAACGCGGAGGCGTAAGTTGTTATGTTTGTGGCAGATATATCCCAAAATCAGAGGGACTATTGCTGACTCCATCTAGGTATATTCCAACCTGCAGGACCATTAACGTAACTAGGCTAAACCCAGTCCAAGGAGTGTTCATGGCATAATCATAGGACCCGGGGAAAAAAAAAAAACCAGGATATTATCTCCATTTGATCAGCAGATTCCAGAAAGCCAAGTTACGTTTGCTGCATGATCTATTAAGGTCAGCTTTAGATGTTTCGTATAAAGACGAGAGCCACCCAGAGTGTAATGGGGCTGTTTTCTCTGCCCAATGTATACAAATTTGCCTTCTGGCCAGTAAAATTGCTTAGAAGAGGAAGGACCTTGCTTTGCCAATGATATTATCTTCCAGCCCAAAGATGACAAGTGGTACAGTTATTGACAGGGATGCATTTAAAATGGAATTTAAAGTATTCTTCACTTCCTCCCAAAATTTGGCAATGTCCAGGCACTCCAAGAACATGTGAACATCACATGCTCCAATAAAGTTACATTTATTGCACTTTTTATCGGGGGGAAATTTAGACAGTTTCAACGGTGTTATGTATGCACGATGTGCTGAAAATAAATGATTTCGTCTTAGCCATGATGGTTTCACAATTCTATGAAAAAGACCGAAGGAGTTTAACCACATCTCTTCACATTGGAGGCCAGTCACCTCCCCCCATAGCTCATCCGGAAGAAAAAACTCCCCATCAATTTCCTCCAACAACTGCCAATACCATATGGCTACTTCTTTCCCTCTAGTTGGTCGTTCCACTAACCGTTGCTCCAGTATACTAGCCTTCCCAAGATGGGCATCTTTGCGGCGTTGGGATCTCGCCCAACTTTCCAGTTGAATGTATTTGAATCTAGAAAGCCCAAGGCCAACATGCTTCGATAGGGTCAATTGGCTCTATCTGAACGATGTGCTTAAGAAATTCAATTGCGGAGAAGGTTTTCGTAGAACTATAAACCTGCTTTATGGTGTCCCTTCGGCCAGGTTATTGGTCAATGGGGTTCTGACGGATGTGTTTAATATATCCAGAGGCACAAGGCAGGGCTGCCCGCTTTCCCCTCTCCTCTTTAATTTATATATCGAACCATTTGCCCAGCTTTTGCGGGAGGAGGCTAATATTCCATCTTTTAGCTTTGGAGAGTGGGAAAGGCGGGTAGCACTCTATGCAGATGATATCTTGGTCTTTACATCCGACCCATTAAAGGCATTTCCAGTCGTTATTAAGCGGGCAGAAGAGTTTGGTCATATTTCGGGCTACGATATTAACTGGAGTAAAAGTGAAACAATGATATGGAACCTACTAGATATACAACCTGGGGTAAACATTTCGACCTCCATGCGTTATCTGGGGATAAGAGTCACCCAAGAAGTGGGTAGCATTGGACAAATTAACTTGAATAGAATATACATTGAGAGCAAAAGTCTTCTAAAATCCTGGACTCACTTGCCACTTTCTATAATGGGCAGGGTAAATCTGGTCAAAATGTGTATTCTTCCAAAGTTTACGTTCATTTTTAATGCTATCCCTATCGCATTTGACCGTAAAACAATCGAAAAATGTCAGCGAGAAATTAACTCCTTCATATGGAACTATAAACCCATTAGAATAGCATGGAAAAAGTTGAGGAGAAGAAGAGAGAAGGGTGGGCTTGCTCTGCCGGACCTATAAATTAGTTTTACTGGGATTTTTTTTATGCTGTAAAACGTGCTGCGCTGGTGTGATGGTTTTTAAAAAAACATACCGAACACTTGAATAAAATTTAGTTCAATTCATTTATGGTATCATATCATTTAAAATGGCTAAACAGAGTTAATTCGGGAGGTCCTCACATTTGATCAGCATCTCCTTTACATGTTTCATCATACAATCTGTATTTCATGTTATGCCATGATCAGGGTATTCCATTGGTGCAAAACGCATGCACAGATCCGGCTTTACACAGTCTAGTGGAGAAAAATTCAAACTTTAAAAAAAATTACTACGAATTCCTCAGTCACTAAAGAAGGAAAGGCACTCGTCAGAATTAACAAGAACTGGGTACCACTGCTTCGATAAAGCCAGGGCCGGCTTTAGCGCTGGTTGCGCCCGGTGCGACAATGTTTGTTGGTGCCCCCATCCATGGTGGAGGTGGTGACCACCTCCAGTGCAGAATCCCTCCCCACCACCTTTTAACAGTGCCCCTCAAGTCTCCATAACCACTCTCTTTCAGATGACTTTAATTAGTTATATAGCGTCACTCATACCAGTGTAGGGTGCCAGAGCACTTTGCATAACACACACATTACACAGCGAAAATCAATCATACGTGTGTAAATCAGCTTATAGGAAATGTTACATAAAACAGAGGACTGCAAGGTGTTAGAGTGACATGTCATCCATACTGGTAAGCAGTATAGTTTGAGTGCTTGGTCTGTAGAAGCACAAACTCAGAACTGAAAACAGAACACCATAGCTGGGGGTTCTCTTTAATAATAAGAACCCATTTCTACCTAAATGAACCCTTTTTGTAACATTATTCTATGCTCGAATCTATACTTTACAGTGTGCATGCAGTTCTTTGATGTTTGTTAATAATTCATTGTTCTACATTAGGATTTTAACTTATAGACTGCAAGTAACAAAAATATGTGTCTTAGAAAAGCATTAAACCACTGACCTATTTACATTATATGCACTTTGTGATCTGCATGGTACACATTCTTTGCAGCAGGCACATTTACCCTCTGTGCTATTTTATGATCAGACAAAACCTTAACTAGAGAAACTTTTGATCTCTCACCAGGAAGAACATTAATCACCGGAGTTATCACGACATTTTTATTGTTGGCTGGAAATTGCTGGCAGTAAGGATGTTGAGTCAAAGCCAGGACTGGAACCTGCCTCCAGGTCTCAGACTGGTAGCTCTGGCCCTTAGGGTACATCTCCCCTCTCCCCTTTGCTGACAGTTTAATAAAGCCAAGGGTCAGACAAGTTGAAAAAAAAACACACACAAAAGAATGCCTTGGTCATGATCGGACTTTTTTTTGTGCGGGATCTAAGGGTGAGTGCCGGTGATAAACACTTCAGGGCAGATTTACAAGCCCCTTGCGCCACTTTTGCGTCATTTTTCCCATGTTAAAAATGACGCAAAAGTGGCGCAAGGGGCTTGTAAATCTGCCCATTCGTGTGACAACGTTGCGCTGGCCTGCGTTTTAATGTCAGATTTGTTTGAGTAATTAGCTACATGAACATTTCATAGCAGGCCTTCGCTTTTACTTTCTATCCCTTGAAAATGAAACTAAACCGAAGGTACTGGACTTAAGTTTCAATTCACTGGATGAAGCTACGGAAAAGACCAAGGCCAACCAGTCTCTGGCGCCCGTCTTGGCCAAAAGGCTATGCCAAGGTTCGACTTTATATTTTCTACAATAATGTTTATTTTATAATATGAATTTGACATTGGCAGGGAATCAAAACATTTGACCTACATTTTGAAGTTTTTATGAGATTGTGGGTCAGAATTGTTCGACGAGTTAAAGGGGACATTTTTATTTTTCCAACAACTCTGTGAAAAACACACACTCTCCGGGAACAAAACTTGTATTTTGAGAAAATGAAAAAGGAGTCATCAATTAACTCAGTGTGAGGTTTTGAAGCACCGGTCTGCTAAAATGCAATGAGTATAGGTGAGATTTGGTACACTGAATAGTGTATAAACAGAATTTAAATATATGAATATTGGGTAATGAATAAAAACATTATCTAGTACTTAATACAGATATGAAGTAGGCTCTTGCTAAATATTATTTTCGCGTCCAAGGCTGGTGGAAGTGTTGTTCCTGTTCCACTGCCATCGTCTTTATAGGCACAATGCTGGCCTTCTGCTGCATCATGGAGTCAGGAAGTCCAGCTCCTGTGGGAGAGAGCAGTCTGTGACTGCACTTTGTAGTGAGGATATACCTGGCTGTCCTCAATCCCCTTCGTACACAATCCCTTTGTATCTCTATGGTATCTATGCTAAGGGTTTCAGGGAATTTCCATCCTCTTTTCTTTTTTCTTTTTCACTCACTTTTAAAAAAAAATCCACTTCCTATTATTGTTTCTTTCTATTCTTCTCTACGTCTGTCCTTGCTAAATGTCATCTTTCCTCTTTCCTCACCTTCACCACTGTAGCTCCACTTTCAGCTCTCGACCCCCCACCTTTTAGCATTGCCATAGCATTCTGGTGAAGGTTTGTTTCTGAGCTTCCACAGAAATGACAGACAAACAGACAGACACAGTGGCAGCCCCCCAACCCCCGTAGCTGCTTAATCAGGGGGTTCCCTACACCACTGATACAGCATACAGGTGCACAGGCAATAGGGGAATCTTTGTTGCATGCGGCCATGAGCCAACTCTCTAATTGCAATGGCACGCACACAGATTTTTCACCCAGGAAATGATCACTCCCGAATGATCTACCCAACTATCTTTGGCCTCTCTGTAATACCAAAGCAATGGGTGTAAATGCTTGTGCTGCTGGACATCTTAGATATTATGCACTCAGGTAGAAAAACCTTAGAAATGATGCAGCGTGAGAAAATCAGTTCGCTCATTTTTCATTTTTTGCATTCTGATCTCTGGTTCACTCCTTCCCTTCCCACACAGCTCCGCCTAGGTAGCTGCTGCCCCTGACCCTTGCTGATCTGAGTTCGAGGCCCTCCGCCACCGCAGGCACCCACCTGCGCCTCATCCCTGGTGGTCCAGTGAGGTTCATCACTGCCATGCTGCTGCTTTGCCCTCTGTCTCTCTGCTTTCTGATCACTTTTTCCTTCTTTTCATCTTTCTTTGCTTTTTGTCACTTTTTGTCCCTTTTCTTTCACTCTTACCTCTTATCACTTTTTGCACCTTTTTCCCCCGTGTCCCTGCCGCTGTTCGTCCCCCGCTGCCTACCCCCTCCAATGCTGCTTTCCTGCCTCTCAGCTGTCCAGTCCTCCCCCTCACACTACTTAATGGTGGCCGCTGCACGACCAAAGGCAAGCTGGTCTGCACCAGTCTGCGCCTCAAATGCACCCAGCGCCATGGATCCTGGTTCTCGGACCATCCACCGCTACAACGCCAGCATCCTTTACGCCTTCAACACCGGACGCCACACCGTCTGCCGGCTGGCATCACTGAATGACACCTAGGGCCCTTTTCCTTCCGTAACTCCAGCTTCACCTTCACCTTCCACCGCACACCAGCCCCACCCACTGCAGGAAAAACAAATACCAGACCCGACCGCCGCAGCTGCATCCTGCTCAACACACGCTCCCTCCACAAACATGCCGTGGAGATCTGCGACCTACTTGACTTCGTCTATCCCGACATCGCCTTCCTCACAGAAACTTGAATGAACTCCACCTCAGCCCTAGACATTGCCACTGCTATCTTGGACAGCTACAAGATCATTCACAAGGAGAGCATCATCAAATTGGGTGAAGGCATGGTCATCGTACACAAAAGCACCCTCAGCCTCACCACCCACTCGGACGACCACTCGACCAACATGGAGCACCTCCACTTCCAGGTCCAGACCAACCCGAAAACCACACTCCACTGCACACTCATCTACAGACCCCTCGGACCTCGTCCACCTTTAAGCGATTCCATCATTGCCTTCATCGCACCCCATGTTCTCGTCTCCACAGACTACATCTGCCTCTGCAATCACAACTTTCACCTGGGCAGCTCCAACGACAAATACACCTCGTCCCTGCTGGAGAACCTCACCACCGTCAGACTCAAACAACTGGTCACCTCCTCAACCCACTCAACAGTACACACGCTCGACCTCATCTTCTCGGCCAGCAGCAACATCCCCTTCAGCCACACGTCCGAGCTCCTGTGGACCGACCACTGCTGCCTCCACTTCTCCTTCACCAAACCCATCGTACACCGTTGCGCCAACCACTACCCTTGCAGAGGCTGGACCAAGGTCACAGAAGAACAGCTCACCACCTCCCTCACAAAACTCCTCCACCAACATCCACGGATGCCAATACCTCAGCACTCAACCTCCACCGATGGATCTCCAACTGTGCCGACACACTGGCTCCCCAGGCAAGCGACACTCCAAGAAAGCCAGTTGGTTCTCTCCCGCCCTTCATAAGTCCAGACGCACCAGTAGGCAGCTCAAGAAGAGAAGAAGGAGCAATAAGATCCCTGAAGACACTCAGCCTTCAGAACCGCTCTCACCGCAAACACCACCTTATCAGAACAACAAAGAAAGCAGACCTACAAGAAAGAATCAATGCCAACACACTAAGCAGCAAAGGCATTTTCGCCGTGGTCAAAGAATTTGCCATACCCAGCACAGAGACAGCAGACATCCCACCCTTCCATGACCTCTGCAACCACCTCAGCTCCTTCTTCCACCACAAGATTAAGGCGATATATGACAGCTTCGAGAGCCCTGATGCCCAAGACCCTCTCACACCAACTGCAACCACCACACAGGATGACACCAGACCCCAGCAGACCCTACTCAGCTGGACACCCCTCACCGCTGACCAACCTGTCAAGATCATGAAGAGGATCCACTCTGGAGCACCCTCAGACCTCTGCCCGCACCACCTCTTTTACAGATCTGGCAGCTCCGTTACCTCTGTACTCTGCCACACCATCAACTGCTCCATCAACTCCGCCACCTTCCCAGAAGACTGGAAACATGCATAGATCAATCCCTTGCTGAAGAAGCCCTCTGATGACCAGATTGACCTCAAGAACTTCAGACCCATCTCTCTGCTCCCCTTCTCAGCCAAAGTTATCAAGAAGGTAGTCAACGTCCAACTTTCC
Source organism: Triturus cristatus (assembly GCF_964204655.1). Classification (NCBI taxonomy): domain Eukaryota; kingdom Metazoa; phylum Chordata; class Amphibia; order Caudata; family Salamandridae; genus Triturus; species Triturus cristatus. Next base: position 607,772,447 of record NC_140593.1, on the reverse strand, counting down.
AAGTTCATTGAAGCGAACCACATCCTGGACCTCTCCCAATCCGGCTTCTGAAGCAACCACAACAACGTGACCCTCTCCTCGCTGCCACGGACGATGCCCATACCTTCCTTGATCAAGGCGAAACTGCAGCCCTCATCCTCCTGGACCCCTCGGCTGCCTTCAATACCGTCTCCCATCGCACCCTATACAAAAGACTCCATGACACTGGCATCTGCGACAAAGCCCTAGAATGGATCTGCTCCTCCCTTACCAGCTGAACACAGAGTCAGTCTACCACCGTTCCACTCTGAACCCACAGAGATCAGCTGCAGAGTGGCTCAAGGCTCCTTCCTGAGCCCCACTCTCTTAAACATCTACATGGCCCCGCTCGCAGCTATAGTCAGGAACCACGCACACAACATTGTCTCCTGTGCTGACGGCACCCAGCTGATTCTCTCCCTCACCAATGAACCCACAGTCACCAAGAACAACTTCCACAATGTGATGACGGCTGTCGCTACCTGGATGAAGAACAGCTGCCTCAAGCTCAGCTCAGAGAAGACCAAATTCCTCATCCTAGGCTCCAACCACTCCACTTGAGACGACTCGTAGTGGCCCGCAGCACTTGGACCCCCCAGCACTTGGACCCCCCCCCACATATCAGGCATGAAATCCTGGCATCATCCTGGACTCTTCGCTCACCATGAACCCCTAGATCAATGCAGTTTCATTATCCTGCTTATGCACGCTATGCCTGCTCCGAAAGATCTTCAAGTAGATCCTCACCAAGTCCAGAGAGATGGTCACCCACGCACTTATCAGAAGCAGAATCGACTATGGCAATGCACTCTACGTCGGCATCACCCAGAAACTCCTCAAGAAACTGCAGAACCTTCAGAACGCCTCCGCCAAACTCATCCTCAACATCCCACACCACAGCCTCATCACTGGCCACCTGAGAGACTTTCACTGGTTCCCAGTCAACAAAAGAATCACCTTCAAGCTCCTCACATATGCCTACAAAGCCCAACATGACGTGGGACCTGTTTACCTTAACCACTGTCTTGCCTTCCACGCACCCACCAGAGACCTCAGCTCTGCCCAACTGGCCCTGGCCACCGTTCCATGTATCTGCAAGACCACTGCCGGAGGAAGATCCTTCTCTTGCCTCACTGCAATGACCTGGAACACCTTGCCTCTCCACCTCAGGCAATCACCATCACTGCCTCAATTCAGAAAGGACCTCAAAGCCTTGCTCTTCGACTAAACCACAGCGCCTTTGATGGATCATCAGTCCCCCACCCCAGCGCCTTGATACCCTTACGGGCCAGTAGTCACGCTTTACAAGACACTTGATTGGTATTTGACCTCAGGAGTAACTAAGGCCATCTGATGATTCTGCAGTTACATGTGCTGCACCAGACAAAATTAAAACGTTTTAGTTAAAAAATGCTAGATTTGATACTTTTGGTAAGTCGGCTGTAATTATGTGCAATGGTTTTCCTCGATCACACAAGCTTTCATTATGGAACTGCAAGACTGAATGAAATATTTCTATATTTAAAAAGTGCCATGTGGATAAAACAACTCTAAATTTCAAACTAAAAAACTTCAAATTTGCATCTCATATGTAATTAAGTATGACAAAAACAGAAAACCTTTGGATTTTTATTATCACATCTGTATGTTTTAATGTTTATCATATTGCCTTCCTCAAACTTAGCAATCTTATTTACCAAAGGGTTTTTCACATTTTCCTGACAAAGTCCTCTAGTTCACACCTCATTGTCCATTTACACAATGGCGGCTGGCAGGGAACTGGGGTGGCGAGGCGGGGAAAGAGTTGGAGAGAGGTTGGAAAAAAAGGTAATAAAATAAAACCATGTACCTTTTTCCACGGCCGCCGTCTCTTCATCGTTCCTTTTCTTCATGGCAATTCTGGAACCAGGAAGCACCCGGGCTCTGCTAATCTAATCACAACGCTGCAATGCAGCATTGTGATTGGCTCCCCTAAGCCAATCACAATGCTGCAATGCAGCGTTCTGATTAGTCTGAGTGCTGTGATTCGGCGCTCAGATGGGGACTGGGGGCCTAGGCATGTTCCCCACCAAGCTGTGTAATGCAGCCTGGTGGGGAACATACTAAGGGGCATATTAGCAACGCTTTGCTATAAATATCGCAAGGCCCGCTTAGCGTAATTTTTTTTACCCCCGGCTATCGCTGGTTTGTATCGCGGAGATAGCGCGTTATTAGCAACACGTATCTCCAAGGCGATAAAAAAAACTGCGATAGTATCGAAATGACTTATTATCGCTGGAAATCCAGCGATGAAATTCCTGCGATAGTGAAATACTTGGTAATAAGCCAAGGTGGTCTCAGCCTGACAATCCATCTCCCATTGGTAATATGGCTAAGTCAGGTTTCAATCAGGCGTTATGAAGCAGCGATAATCGTGGTTAGCGCAACTTTTTTTATCGCAACGCGGGCATTGATAATAGGGGAGTTGTCTTTACGACTGTTTCCATTTAGTTTTAGTGAGGAACGCCTACTTTGCATGTCATTAGCGATAAATATCGCTGACATGCAAAGCGGCAAAAAACGGACGCTATTGCCAGTAAACTGTCGCTAACAGCTGTTAGCGACAGCTTGCTAATAGGGCGATAAAAATATCGCCGCTTTAGCGGCAAAAAGTGCAGCTAAAGCGGCAATATTGCCCTTGATAATATGCCCCTAAGTGTGCATTACGCTTTGGCTGCTCTAAGACGGCTGGCCGGCCAAGCAGTCATGTGCACTTTGAGAATGTGCACTCACCACTCCTGCCAGGCTCTCTCCCCAGCCCTGCCACGCCCTAGACCAGCCCGGGAGCAAAGAAAAATAAAATGGTTATAACAAAGTTATTACCATTTTATTTTTATTTTTTATCTGCTCTCTGAGACAAGTGGGGCGACGCTCCTCTGCCTTTGCAGAGTAGCCGCCCCTGCATTTTCATGCCAATTCTACCCGGGTGGCCATCTGCCTAGCTTGGTAAATGAGCTATAAAAAGAATTAGGAAGGGAGAGAAACTTGGTACATTCACATCTGGTCCATATTTCCATGTGAATATCATCCCTCAACAGTAGATTAGATTTCTTTACGTAGAGAGCCCATCTTTAGACAAGTGGGGAGACTCAAAAAATGGGAGGAAAGACATGTATCAATTGAGAATGGATATTTTCTTTGAGCCATGGTCAGAGAAACTGGGCATGGAGAGAGGTTGGAGAGAGAAAAGGTGAGTAAAAAAATGCAGACACCTGCCTCATTTATTTTCTGTAGTGTAAGGGCCTCTGAAATGTCCTTTTCCAAAGAGCATATCTATATATCAGGAACTAAGTAGCTTTGCCAAAAATACTTTGTGGGGAAATACCAAACCTTAGTTTGCTTTGATCCTGGGTCCTTGTGAATCACAGACTGATTTCCCTACTTAAGATCGCCTTCATGGGCCCGCTAGGGAGAGAACTGCTTTTTATAAATTACAAATAAAAACAAGAAGACTTCGCTACTTGAATCAGTGAAGTATTTGTGTGTGAGTATTGGAAAGAGTATTAGTCAGCTATGGACTTGAATCTCTGTAACCAGAAAAATATCTGACATCCCTGGCTTCATTTGAGCAGTCTACTTCGCTTAAAGCTTCGCTTAAAGCCATTGACTGTGAGGTTTCATGTTATAGAAGTAAGCGAAAAATAAGTATTTGGTCTTGAGGAGCCATGTTTGGTTAGAGCCTTCATCCATGCTCCATTGAGGATTTTTTTACATGAATTGGATGTGAACACATTTTGATAAAGCCAAACCATTAACATTTATCCATATATACTCCAGTGCACTTCAGCCACAAGGGAGGCCTATATCCCATCTAACACACCTCAAAGACAAACACAGATTTTTGACTTCCCAGTGCTTCCTTTGGAAGAGCTTTTGTTTTTGCAATAGTTCCAGAACTGTACATTCAATTTTCTTAATCTCTGTGTCATATTGGTCATAAAGGTTTACTCTTCTGTTTACTAACCGGTAGGTATTCAAAGGTCTTTGTTTCCTAAGAATGCCTAATGGAAACCAGTTTACCTAATGGGAATCACATTGTTTTGTCTTTGTGGAAGCTCAGCCAAGGCTCACTTCAATGCTGAGGCCTCCATCCCTCGTAATTTAACAATCTGGGGACATATTTACAAGCCTCTTGCGCCACTTTTGCATCACTTTTCCCATGTTAAAAGTGACGCAAAAGTGGCGCAAGGGACTTGTAAATCTGCCCCCTGGTTTCCAAACAGTGGGAGTTCCTTATAAAAACTCACTTGATTAAATTCAATAGTTTGTACTAGATCTGGTTGTTGCATGTAGGCTGTACAATTAACAAAATATCTGTTTTGTGAATATGAATGTTTGTCTGGGTGTGCCATGGTACATACACATTAATCACATATATTGCAACTACACGGTGAATCATGATTTTAGGGTACATTTTCACTGTAGCTCCTTGTTATCTAAGAAAACAATTCTTAGGTACATATATGCATTATTCATTACTCAGTATAAAAACGTTATAAACAGTTAAATAAACAAACAGTCTATGGCGTGTAATCAGTCACTTTATGGTGTGTGTTTCACACACCTTACAGTACATAGATTTCAAAACAACATTGCACTTACATGGTTTGCACTTTTATTTTTTCGATAGTGGCAGTGTACATATGTGTGTAATTTGTTAGTTTAATTATGGTTGTTGAACTGCATGCAGTGCATAGTCACTTTGACAATAATTGGGATTTTAGAGCAATACTCTTTACAGTGATTTGTCTAACAATTTAAGGGAGTGATGTTAATACAAACAAATTGCAAACCAGAATACAGAGTCCACATTGTAAATGTTGAAGTTAAGGCATGGCAAATATATAGACATTGATTTGGCAGCACATTTTAGATAGTTACAGTAATGTTCTGCAGACAGGTTCTGGTCAAGACTCTAAGTGGGGGACGTATGACGTTACAACGCAAACTTTTACAACGCATGCCTTTACAATGCGGTTTTTAAAATGCAAGCTCCATTACAACGCATGCTATTACACGCAAGCCATTACAACACATGCACCATTACAACGTAATTTACTATTCTAACACTGCCAGGTGCTTACCTTAGGGAAGGTGCTGGTCAGCGTTGTAATTGTATGTGTTGTAATAGCATGTGTTGTAATAGAACTTGCATTGTATTGGCTGCATTGTAAAGGCATTGCGTTGTAATGCCTGCATTGTAATGGATGTTTTCCCTAAGTGGGGGTGTAAGAACAAAGTGCGGTGTATTTTTACTTTTGCTGTGATTTGCATGAGGATAGGGATTTTGTGACTGTTTATGGACAACCGAGTCTAAAGATGTGGAGAGGGAGCTGCTGCCCCTACTTTTACACCTGATCCTGTATACTCTTAGTAGGTACATGTGTGTAGATTGTAGAAGTGTAAGGGGTATAGACGTTTGATCTTGTCCTTACAGATGTGGGGGCAGATCAGTTCAGGCAGAGGATGTTAAAGGTCATTGTGGCTTGAACAGGGATCCAGCATATTTCTATTGGGAATAGGTTAATTGTTGGCCTATCTGTAGTCATGAGAAAAGCTTTCCTGCAGCATTCTGGATTTTTGTGGTCTTTACAGCAGGTACGCGTCATTCAAGCATAGAATGAACTGGAATGTTGGAGCTAAGAGGTCACAGGTTTAACGTGTACCGTCTCGCTATTTAAACTTTTCCCTGAGAACAGTGTGAGTACTGTATTTATTAGCTAAATTATTATAAGTATCAGATACTATGGTGTGGTACCAGAATATCATAGGCAGATTTACGCCTGATGTGAGTATCATGACATAAATTTCATGTATAAAAATAACACATCATTGTTTTTTTGTTTTTTTAAAAAATATTTTTATTGAGCACTGCATATAGTTCACAAGTGTACAAAGTAAGTGATATGCATTTTGGAGACAGAAGTGCACAAACTGCAATCTCAGGCAGCTAGTAACAACTCTAATACATGCTATCCAGTGGAGTACCCATTTCACCCCCCTCCCAAAAGAACCCTCCCTAAACAATACCCCAACGAAACAAGAAACCGAAAAGCCGCTTTATAGACTAAACACCTCGCTGATGTACCTGCGTCCGGTGTGTGTCAGGTCTAAGAACCCCAACAAGGGGCGTGTACCGAGGGGGGGAAGGAGGAGGGGGGACAGGGGAACAAGGAGGGGAGTAAAAGGAAGGAGGGATAGATGGGGTGGGAGGGAGTAATAAACCCAGTCGGGGAGAGGGGAGTGAAAGGGTGGCACCCCGGTAGAGCATGAACAGTCGTGAGTCCGCCAGCTTCTAACCCACTGTACCACTCTCCTGCAGACCATATTGTGATACCACAGGGTCGACTTCCTCCCCCGCCTTAAATTGTTCTACTAGGTGGGCCCAGTCCAGTGCAATCGGTCGCTTCCGCTGTCCCCTATTCTCCTCTCGGTAGAAAGCCTCCCTTTCAGCTACCGCCCATCTGCCCACTTCTTCGCGTCAAGCACCTACTCGCGGCGCTAGGGTAGACTTCCAGCGTTTTGTTATCATACGTTTTGCCAATATTAGAGCCAACCCTGCAAATCCGCGTATCAACTTTTCTTTTTTAGGGAGAGTGAATAACTCTAAGAGGCAGGCCTCAATGGTGTCCCACGGTGTGCGCTCGGTCAACACCTCCAGCCCCCGAATAACCTCTGACCAAAACCCCCGCAGCCATGGACAGTACCATATTATATGTAAGAAATCAGCTTCAGGTGCCTTGCATCGCGGACATGCCGCGAACGCCGTGGGGAACATCTTTCGAATCGTTGCTGGGGCAAGGTAAGCTTTATGCAGGATAAACAACTGGATCGTTTTTAAGCAGCAATTCCGAGAGACTCGCCGGGGATGCTCTAATATTTGTGCCCATTCCCTATCTTCCAAATCCCGCCCCAAGATCAAGTTCCACTTCTGCCTAAGATGTAGCAGTGGGATATACAAATGTTCTCTCAAGCCGCGGTAAAGCCAGCGCTCCAAGTATCGGCCATGTCCCAAAATGTGCAATGACCTCAGCAATTGGAAAGCTGGGGGTTCTGCTCGATCTGTGTACCAATAAGTTTGGATGAAACGCACTACAGCAGCATGCGTGAGAAACAAGGTGTCAGGCACCGAAACGGTACGTGCAAACTCGTCATGCTGCATCAGTTGGCCCTCGAAAAAGAAGTCCCCAACTGTCTCCACCCCTTCCCCAGTCGACCCCTGTATTTGGATCATCGATAGTACCCCTCACCTAGTAGGCAGTCCACATAGAGGGATATTCGGGGCGTACGGAGATGATACCCTAGCTATCCTTTTCGCCTGGCCCAATACTGCAATGCGACATGCAACAAGTAAGGAGGATCCCGCAATCTCTGTGCACCGGACATAGCTGCGATTGAAGAAGCCCTCGCTTTAACAATTCCGAAGAGTATCCAATTTCAAATAAATTCTTACCTGCCAACCAATATGCCAGACACTGTAACTGTCCCGCTATACAATGCGACTTAAAATCAGGCGCCCCCATGCCTCCTGCTGTACTGGGCAGCTGTAGCTTAGTCAGCGCCAATCGACGCCTGCCCGCTCCCCACACCAAAGATAATAATAACGTAAAAAGCAGTTTAAAAATCCAGGCCGGTAGGACCACCGGTAAGTTTACAAAGTAATAAAGGAGGCGGGGTAGCATAACCATTTTCGACACCGCCACGCGGCCCGCCACCGTCAAAGGCAATGAAGTCCAAAAGGCAATCTGGGAGCGCAGCGAGTTTATGGCGCGGACTACATTACTGTCTATGGTATCAGCGTTTGATCTATAAATATTAATCCCCAGGTATGTAAAAGTGATAGGCTCAACTCGTAAATGCAATTCATCAAGTTGTAGTGTAGGAGGCGCATTTGCATTATAGAAGGCGAAGGCTACCGATTTAGAAGCGTTAAGATCCAAGCCCGATATTTCCCCAAATCTAGAAAAAAACGCAGCTATTAGGTGTTTATCATCCTCCAAGTTACGAAAATATAACAGCATATCATCCGCGTACAAAGATATCGAATGTACCTCCCCACGCAGCGGAATGCCATATGGGACCATAATCTGACGCAGGTACTGTGTAAGAGGCTCAAGGGTCAACACAAATAGCATGGGGGATAAGGGGCAGCCCTGATGAGTACCCCGGGATATTGAATAGGTGGAAGAGATGGTCTTACCCGTCTTAGCACGCGCCTTGGGACAAGTGTACAGCAATTTAATCCATGCGCAATAGGACGGGGGCAGGTCAAATTTAGCATATACGGCCAGCTGAGACTATCAAAAGCTTGGCGCACGTCTAATGAAAAGCTGCCAGCAAGAGGGAAAGAATCAGATGCCGCGTGCATCAAATAACACATCATTGTTAATAATAGGAAATCTATACCAAGTGGTACGATATTTATGTCAAATGATAATTCTGTATGCAATATTCTAACAATGTATTACTAGTGCTTTCTATAGCACAAGGTAGGCAACCTTCTTCCAGTGAGCCCAACACCAGCTACTCATCGAAAGCCCAGAAAGGAATATGGACTGAATTCCACAGCACAAGTAAAGGTATACTGGAATATCATTTCATTAAAGTTGGGAAACCACATTACATAAGTACTAAGATACTACACACATTTCATCTTTTCAACTATTGAACTAAAGAACAAAGCATAACATCATAATAAAAAAAGAAGGGAAGAATTGAACCAGTCACACCGTTGCACATGGACTAAGCATCAGTGTGTCATTCACAAATGAAATTCCTCAATTTGCTACGTATTTTTAGGTCAAGCCTAGAGCAGCGCGAATGCGCTGCTCGGCTCTACCTTATGTAAGGGCTTTCAAAAATCCACCACACGCTCGCACACACTTGCGCGTGTGCTTGTAGTTTTGCCCCAGGCTATTGGCCTTTGCGTGCGTCTTTTTAACAAAGACAGAACGCAATTGGCCAAAGCCTCCTTTTGTCCCACCCATGTGCACGCTCACAGCTTAATGCTTGCGGTTATGCGCAGCAGCAGCATATGTTTCCAATTATCGTGCCCAGATGCGGGCGCGATAATTGGAAACATATGCTGCTGCTCGCAACCACGCACGCACACCAGCAGCTCCCGCATCTCAGTGGCGACATGTGTTTTAAATTATCGAGCCCTGCTACTCACTCTCGCGCGCACCATTCGCGGGTTTGTTTTATTTTTTTACAGTGCTGGTTTACTTTAATTCAGAGCTCGGCGCCCGATTTAGGCTCACCACGCTCCGTTTTTTTTTTTATATATATATTTAGGGCGTGCTGGAATTTGTGGAGACATCGGGTGCTGTCGATTGCCTGAAATCTCCTTCGGGCTTGAGTCTTTTCCTTTTTGAACTGTTGGGTATAGCAGTGGGTGGTGCCAGTGGTCAGGACTAGGTTTCATAGGTAGTCTGGAGCCATGGCAGTCTCTCCTATGGAAGTGTTCGGGCTACCGGCGATGAGGTAATATCTTATTCTAAGTGTGCAGCGCCTGCAGGGGAGGCTGGGGTGTAGTGGAACCCTGAGGAATGTATGTCAGGAGACCGGGATATGTTGAGGGGTGGTGGGAGTTGTGGTGTTTAAAGATGTCTAGTGTGTGGCTTCCTAGCAGGCTGTGGCTTCCTAGAATGAAGGCTGTCACTTCCTAGAAGGCTGTTGCTTCAAAAGCGCAGCTCCATCGAACCCTGCTCCCACTACTGGCAATAGCGATGGCACAGAGAGGACGGGAGTTACAGCCTCTGAAGTAGCCTATTCCAAACCTATAATCTCTGTTAAATTTGAATTTTACTTGTCCTGATTTTCACCGTTTCATTTCCAAAGTTAGGGCCCCCAGCTCCCTGGCACATGTACCAGCCGAATGGGGACAAGACAATAAGGCCAGGAGTTCTGTTGTACCAATGCGGACACTGTTAGCTGATATTTTCGTATTGTATGTGCGCCTGGTGTTTGGTCACTCCTGAGTGCCGGCTTGGTCTCGGGTGTCTGTAAAAGAGCCGCCGCATTTCTTATGCACCTGCTAGGTAAGCGCCGCGATACTGAGGCTGCTCCTGTTAGAATTTACATGCTGCTACTAGCGCGAGTATAGCGCTTTTTAAATGCGGAAATAATTAATTAATTTGCACTTTTTAAAATTTTTCGAAGGGTCCCGTTTTCTGGTGGGGTTTGAGTTAGGATATACCCACACTCTAATCGGAGATTGCACCGCTGTTGAGCGGGTCTTTAGCTGCTTTCTTGGGTTCTTGGGGCGGGAGCCATCTTGGGGGAGGAAGCGCCGCTTTGGGACGCCATTGTGGTTGACAGCCTAGTTGCTGCCTGGCCACCTTGCACGCTCGAGGCTACTTAAGCTGAGAAGCACAGGGCTTCTTCTTGCTAGGTAAGCGCCGCGATACTGAGGCTGCTCCTGTTAGAATTTACATGCTGCTACTAGCGCGAGTATAGCGCTTTTTAAATGCGGAAATAATTAATTAATTTGCACTTTTAAAATTTTTCGAAGGGTCCCGTTTTCTGGTGGGGTTTGAGTTAGGATATACCCACACTCTAATCGAAGATTGCACCGCTGTTGAGCGGGTCTTTAGCTGCTTTCTTGGGTTCTTGGGGCGGGAGCCATCTTGGGGGAGGAAGCGCCGCTTTGGGACGCCATTGTGGTTGACAGCCTAGTTGCTGCCTGGCCACCTTGCACGCTCGAGGCTACTTAAGCTGAGAAGCACAGGGCTTCTTCTTGCTAGGTAAGCGCCGCGATACTGAGGCTGCTCCTGTTAGAATTTACATGCTGCTACTAGCGCGAGTATAGCGCTTTTTAAATGCGGAAATAATTAATTAATTTGCACTTTTAAAATTTTTCGAAGGGTCCCGTTTTCTGGTGGGGTTTGAGTTAGGATATACCCACACTCTAATCGGAGATTGCACCGCTGTTGAGCGGGTCTTTAGCTGCTTTCTTGGGTTCTTGGGGCGGGAGCCATCTTGGGGGAGGAAGCGCCGCTTTGGGACGCCATTGTGGTTGACAGCCTAGTTGCTGCCTGGCCACCTTGCACGCTCGAGGCTACTTAACCCTGCCACCATGCAGGCGCGCAGCGTATGCGCGCAGCGTGGGCGCGCCGGAGGCTCGCCAGAGGCAAGCCCATCTGTGCCCATCAGGGACCAGACGGGACCCGGGGCCACGACCCCTGGTTCTCGCTTGGTATACACCAGAGGTGAGTTGGAGTCTTTGAACACCTGCAATTTTGATATTAGCCCAGATTGTGTTGACATTCTTGTGCGTGAGAGAATCTTGTCCGCCCCCACTCCCCAGCCGGGTCGTAAGGTTATGAGTCAGGCCCGCGGCTTACGCTTTGGCCTCCTTAACACACGCTCCCTGCAACGACATAATTTAGAGGTGTTTACCCTTCTTGAAGAAGGAGAACTAGATCTCCTGGGACTCACCGAGACATGGTTAGAGGATTCCTCTATGCCGGATCTCGTCGCCTCCCTACCATCCGACTTTTCGGCACTTTTCTACAATAGATCTGGAGCCAAGAGGGGGGGAGGTGTTGCCCTCCTGTACAACTCACGCCTATTGGTTGAAAGGGTCTTGACGGAAAATTTGGCAGGCGCGGAAGCGATGGGCGTTAAGTTGCAATCAGGGACGGATTGTCTGCTGATTCTGTTAGTCTATCGCCCTCCGTGGACCTCGCCTGATTTCCCTGACTTGTTCATAAGACTGGCCCAGGACATTCGCTCAAGATATGACAAGGTAATGATAATGGGGGATTTTAACTACCATTGGGAGAAGGTCCCAAAAGATGGTCAGGCGTTACAGATCGATGAGGCGTTAACCTCATTAGATCTGGTTCAACAAATAAGAGGCCCAACACATGCTAAGGGACACACCCTAGACTTGGTGTGGACGACAGTTCCTGTCCAGGACATGGCTGCGGCTCTGCCATGCGTATGGTCTGACCACCACTTGGTGAGAGGCAAGGTTTTGGCGGACAGACTGAAAACAACAACCAAAGGAGGATGGAAGGCAGTTAGGAAGTGGAATAAGTTTGATGGGGATAAAATGATAAATTTACTTCGCACCAACCCCCCTGCCAACAATTGCCCCCTCAACCCAGAGGCCCTCTGTGGGGCACTCATGGACAAACTTCAGAATGCCACAGACAAAGTTGCACCAATCTGTAGGGTGAACCGTACGGATAGGAAACGAGGGGCCCCGTGGTATAATGACTTACTCAGAGCTCAGAAACGTGGGCTACGCAAACTGGAAAGAACCTGGCGGAAAAACTACAGTCCTGACTCTCGTAGTAACTATCTACGGGCTCTCGCTGGTTATAAGCAAGCGATTATAGCCAGGAAGTCCGAGTTCTACGAGGAGAGGATTTCTACGGCCACGAACCCTCAGAAAGAAGTCTTCCGAGTCCTCACGGAGCTCAGGAAGAACAAGGAACAGCCCCCGGACTTTAGTCAGGAGGACTGTCAGAAGTTCCAGGATTTCTTCACCAACAAAGTCATTGATTTGGTCACTGAAATTACGGCAACCTCGCAAATTGACTGTCCACCGGTGGATATCCCAGCCATACTGCCAATTATAATCCCGCTCTCTAATCTACCCTCGATTACAAAGGAGAGTTTAGTCTCCCTCACGGGACGGGTCAAGTCCGGCTCTAGGGCGGATCCATGCCCACCTGAAGTCTTCAAACTCGCACTCCCGGGCATTGAGGATGACGTGCTGAGTCTCCTGAACCTCTCTCTACAAACTGGTCAAGTGCCATCTGCCTTCAAGGAAGCCCGTCTGATTCCCTTGCTAAAAAAACCGGGGGCAGACGCAAAATGTCTGAAGAACTTCAGACCAATTTCCCAGTTACCATTCTTGGCGAAGGTCCTGGAGCAGCATGTCCTTATCACCCTTTCAGAACATCTGGAAAGCAACACGCTGCTAGAGCCGAATCAAGCAGGCTTCCGTGCGAATCACAGCACGGAGCTGGTTATGTTGTCAATCGTAGACGAACTTAGGAACAGAGCAGACAAGAAAATCCCGGGGGCCCTGGTGCTGTTGGACCTCTCCGCGGCATTTGATACCGTGTGTCATGAACAACTACTGTCGCGGATGAGGGACTTCGGCATTCAGGGCATAGCACTGGCATGGTTCATATCCTTCCTTCAAGGGAGGACGCAGAAAGTGCAATTAGGTGACATGCTCTCTACCGCAACCTCGATCACTTGCGGAGTCCCACAAGGGTCTGCTCTGTCACCCCTATTGTTCAATATATACCTACAGCCTTTGATTCGAATGCTTAATCAAATGGACTGTCAGGTATATAACTACGCAGACGACACCCAGATCATTATCCAGCTGGAGGATAGCCAGAATGCCTTTACCAGACTGCAAAACATTCTGAGAAGTACAGCTAACTGGATGTCCGGCAACTCCCTAAAAATCAACCCGGACAAAACCGAGGTGTTGCCGATTACCATCGCTGGCAACCCTTGGTGTGACCGTTTCTGGCCTGGGGAGTTGGGCACGCCTCCAGAACCGGCTGAGGTGGTTAAGAGCCTGGGCATCCAGGTGGACAGCAAGCTGTCCATGAAAAAGCAAGTCACAGCTGTGGTGGGCTGCTGCGTCGGCCTCCTTCGCCAACTCAGGAAAGTTTCCCCGCTGCTCTCTTTTTCCACCCTAAGGAGCGCGGTTTCTGCAATGATTTTGGCTAGGCTGGACTATGGCAATTCATTGTATATAGGACTCCCACAGGGCCTCTTAAACAGAATGCAGACGGTCATGAACGATGCTGCCAGGCTCATTTTCAAGAAACCAAGGAGTACCCAGGCATCCCCCCTCCTGCGGGAACTCCATTGGTTGCCAGTTAGGCAGAGGCTAATGTTCAAGGGGCTCTGCATTGTACACAAAGCGCTTCATGGCAGAGCACCCACCTATCTGAAATCTCGCCTGTCCCTTTACAAACCAGGGAGGGTGCTTAGATCTGCTGATTCCATATATCTGGTTCAGCCACGCTGTAGACTGACCACTGTGGGTGGGCGTGCTTTCTCACATACTTTGCCAGCTATGTGGAATAAACTACCGCTGAAACTCCGCAATGAAAAGAAACTAATGCCCTTCCGCAAGCAATTAAAAACTGTGCTTTTCCAGCAAGCGTGGGGTGGCCGCTAAATTTTAATCTGATGCATCTTTTTATTGTATAGCTGATCCTAACAAAGCGCTTAGAGACCCCTGGGTTATAGTGCGCTATACAAGTCACAAGAAATAAATAAAATTGTCAGGGTGCTCAGGTTACTGCCTATTATGAAATGTTTATTTTGGGTCTGCGGCCATGCACTGCACACATGGGAAAAATCTGCATGTCTCTGACTATTAGTGGTTTTTCAGTTGTGTTTGTCTTGGGGAGAGTGACGTTGAGTTTTTCTTTTTAATTGCAGGAAAAGTGCTTCAGAGGACAGCGTATTCTTTTAACAGCTCTCCCACAATTGTGTGTGTTTCAGTAACTTGGCTCTGGTTGAATATTGGCCTGTGATCTTGGCCATGTCCTTCCAGCACTTCATGGGTTATTTAACAAACCAAGCCAGCCCATGTGTACAAGTGCGCTTGAAAGAAACGAAGAAATAAGTAGACCCCACCGCTCCTCAATTACTTTAATCTCTGCCACAATCACAAGGGACAAAGTCCAGCAATCGCTGCAGATGACGTAGGGGTTTTTTCACAGCGCCTAGGCACCAAAGTGAGGTATGAAGCGCTAAATAGAAACAACGTATTATTTTTCACACATTTGTTATTTAACCTCTTGTACATTCAGGGCTACATGTGCGCAAAGAAAAACTTGCATAGCTGAGATTCTAGCGCAGGGGCCCGGGAAACTTTAGAGTGTCTTCTCTTAATAAAGGACCATTTCACCGCTGTCAGGGGTGCAGCAGAATATTATCGCCAATTACTCATTTAGACCATCCCCCATTACTACACCCCATACCGAGCTTCGGTTGTAACACTATTTGACGTTATGATAGCCACGTAGAACCCTTCAGGCAGATGTCGGCTTTTCATCAACAGCCCATTGCATGCTGGGAGTTTTCAACCCATATTTACAACATGAACTACAGGTCCCAGAATGCAACGGCCCCTTAGCTAAACAAGCATTGACATAGCCAATAGGTCTCGCCTTTGGGACCTTATAAGTGTTTAGCCATGCAACAGTTGATGTTGTTGCACCAAGGATATTGTGCTGGATAACTAAACACTTATAACTTACCAAAGGCGAGACCCATTGGCTATGCCAATGCTTGTCAATGTTCTTTTTCATTGCAGTGCCCAAACCTTTTAGGCACTCCTCCTGTTCCTTTAGATGTTCCCTCCTCAGACATTGCTCCTGATATATCATACAGCATTTCTTCTTGCTCAGGTAATCCATGTTTCACCATGTAATTCTTTTCTTGCGAGTCATAGTCCAGGGAATCATAATCTTGAACATCTTTCTCCATATTTGCATTCCTCCAGCTGACCGACTCATCAGGTATCTGAAGATCCAGCTCACTTCCACAAAACCTCATATTACTTTCACCCACCTTCTCTTCTTTTCCTGGTATTAACTCGGACAAATCCACTTAATCAAATCTATTACACACAACCACTTCCAGAAGCGCCAACTTTTGCCATCTTCAATTTTACTGAATTGATAAATATATTGGACACTTTTAAGTAGTTGGAAAACTTTGACCTACTTTGCTTCTGATATACTGACCCAGTTTAGTCTCAACAACCCTAAGATCTCATTCTCATCCCATAAAGTCTTTTACACACCTCCCGAGCAAATTAAATCCTTCTCATGACCTCATGAGCCCACACCAACCTCTCCACTTTTTTACACCTCTGCATCCCCTCTGGCCTCACCTTAGTGTTAGCCGCTCAACCTCTCAATAACATTCCAATGACGTAATTTTTCATAGTTTTGTAAAACCATTAAACTTTCCTTTTCGCCTCCTCCAAATTCAATTTAGTCTTCACTGCCAATTAAATTCAACCCTTTGTGAATACAGGTCTTACCTTTGTCTATCTCATTGTTCCTTTTTTTAGAGAAGGTTGATGTGAGCAGTCCATCCTTAATTCCATTTGTCCTACCTAAATTGCACTAGGGAGTAACAGAAGACACAAAGTAATGTGTCAAAGAAATGGAAAGGAAGAATGGAAAGGTCATAGAAAACAATGAAGGAACATAAGAGAGGAAAACAAGGTACAAAACATTCTGAGAACAAAACACACAGTTCAATGTAATCAAAACTTACACAGAGTGGAAAGAAGAAAATAGTAAATGATATAGATTAGGGTGTAGATTACAACAAAGACACAGTATCCCTGAATGTTGCAATCCAAGAGAAATCCACTGTACTTGTGTTGATAGTCTGCATGGATAGCACTTCCCCTGATGACCCAAAAGTGCTTTGCACCATCTTGAATTGGCGTATCCTAAGGGCCTTATTTATGAAGGCCTGCGTCACATTTACGGCACAGCTGCGTCAACTGTAGTGACGCTGCGGCGGCATAAACAATGCACCATGGTGCGCTATATTTACAAAGTGACGCATCTAGGCAGATACACCACTTCATAAACCTCTGCGCTACATTATACCTCGTCAGGAATAATGTATGCAGGGTGGGCATGTCCCCACAAGAAAGGGTCGTAAGAGTGGTGCAGTGAAATCTATAAGATTTCACTTCGCCACTTATAGGACGCCAATGCGTCAAAACCTTGCTGGAGTTGCTTGTGTTTTCAGATACACCCAAGCAATGCACCACTGTTGCGCCGACAAATACATCAGTAATACTGAAGTATCTGTGATTCCATGCGACATGATGCATCATACAGTAAATCTGAGGGAGCACTGAACTGAGGAAGGTGTTGCATCCCTGCTTTCACTCAGCAATGCAACACTTCTCATGAATGAGGCCCTAAATGTATTCCTAAACAACTCTTGGAACTTCAGTAATAACATGTGTTACCATTAAGTTTCACTGTCTCAGAAGTATACAAAATGTAAGAAAAAGGAGAAATTTTATTTTTATAATAATACGTGCAAACAGCCAGAGAAACCTTACTAACCCAACGCCATCTTCCACAGGCTTGTGTGAGGAGCCCCATGAGGAATCAAGCAGAACCCTGGACAATGGCATGGAACACTCCTTTATTGTATATGAACACAGAGTGAAACTGGAAGAGAAGCGTCGGCCTTTGCCATGAGCCCAGGTGAGCTTGTAGAGAGTGGATGTACCCACTGTTTAGAATGGCAAAGCGGGGAAATGCTGAGCGGATCAGGGAGGAGAAGACTCACTTGTACAGTATGCCATGAGTCAATAGAAAGCAGATGGCACTCCTTACCCTATGTCACTGTGGAAGGACAATAACATTCTTAGACACTTGATTAAATCGTTACACAAGTCCATTCCCGCTAGAATGGTATATGGTTTGTTTTACATTGCAATTTTCTTTTTCATTTTTACAGTTTATCAGGCATGAACTAAATTCCATTGTCACTGATGAACATGGCAGTAGATCATTCCCTCAAAAAAGTACCATCCAGCTCTCACAGGATAGGATCAGTGTCTGCTTTATCAATAATAAAAACATCCAGCCCTTTAGAAAATACATCCATTAAAACTACTCAATGAGACCAACAATATCCACTGCCAATTTTTTGCATAGCATACTGGGACATGCAATGGGACTTAAAGGAGGATTCAATATCTTCTGGGATGTATGCGTTCTCTCCAACAGGGTACATTAGCTCACCAATCTCTCACCTCTAATTGAGCTCCTGGCCACCAAATCCTATCTTTCACCGTCTTCTTTATTGAGCAAATCACTATGGGCCCCATCTACAAACCGTTTTGCCGGTTGTAAGCGGGTCGACTCGCAGAATCGGCCTGTTTGCGAATGCAAAAAGGCTTTTTGGTATGTACAAAGTCTAAATATTACCAAATCGCAATTACAGTTTTGCAATGCAAAATTAGGAAGGGGCGTGTTAAGAGCATCCCTTCTGAATAGAGAGTGGCTGTGCCATGTATAAATGTTTTGCGACCATAATGTGGCCGCAAGACATTTGCCTTTTACCACCAAATTTAATTTAGTGGTAACCGATTCACAAACGGGAAGGGGTACCCACAGGACACCTTCCCCTTTGTGAATGTATGCAAAAACTTTCTAAAGGGCAGGCAGTGGTCCCTATGACCATTACTCTTAAAAAATTAAATTGAAACGTTTAATTTTTCTTTTTGAAACACATCCCGTTTCCCTTCAAGGTAAAGGAATGCATTTTTTTTTTAAACAATGCTTTATTTAAAAGCATGAACATACATGGCGGTCTGCTGTTCCCAGCAGGCCGTTATCCATGTGTTTTTAGCGATTCCCAATGGGTCACAAATTGCGACCTACATCATGGATATTAATGAGGTAGGCCCATTTGCGACCCTCTGGGAATTGCAAATAAAACTCAATAGAGTTTTGCACATTTTAAATTGCAATTTCCTAATTATGATTCGCATGGAATCACAATTAGGAACTCACAATTTCTAATCTATGTACATCTGGTCCTAATGTCTATCATGACAGCAAGCCACGATGCAAATACTGATTTCAATGGCGGTATAATCTTACCACTTCTCGCAAGGTATGTTCCATTAACCCTAACCGTCAAATTGTTTTTCAGCTCCGTTTTTTCTTTCATGGTGCTTTTTCTTGGCCAACCATCATGCACATATTTCCTCACATATGTGAAGATGCTGTTCTGCAAATAACTTTCACACCAATATTCACTGGACAATGCAAGGTCATGTCCCACAAGTGCTTGCACACATTTCTCCCAATCTTCCTTAGTACAATCCTCCACTTGCAAGGGCATTAGAAAACGAAAATAAAAACTGCCACCTCATTTTTTGCTTCAGGCACACATTCCACAATATATATGTAATCCTGCAAACTCATCAATATTCTGGCCATTCTCAGAGAAGCATAAATAAGACCATCCAACTTTAAAAGTGATTTGTGGTCACAATGCACCCTCACCAACTCTCACCACGTCTCCCCATATAAATTGAGCTCAAAAACACACATCAGTGTATTTCTCGATGACAGAGTAATTCCCCTCAGTGGGGGTCTAGGATGTGGGTTCACTAATAGAATATCAATTCTAAAAACATTGATGTAAAAAATATCAAACAAAATATAGAATGCAAAAATATCGACTCCCTAAGTTAAAAGAATAGATGTAAAAATTATTGATTTAAAAATATAAAAATAAAATAAAATAATATATATTAAATATATAAAATAATAATATTATCTTTAACAAAATAAATTAAAATTAATATATATTTTAACTAAATATAAAAAATAAACTTAATTAAAAAAATATAAACACATAGACATAATAATTTATACATATACATATATTTACATTAAAATAATTTATTAACTATTGTCTTTATTTCATTTTTAAACTTTTAAAATATATAAAAATAAAATATGTACATATATCAGTCAGTCAGTCAAATTGCTTTATTTCAATAACAAGTATCATAAAAGCATCAAACAATCCTTTATAAAAATAGACTCTGTACAGATAAAACTTAAGAAAGACATAGCAGATACATAAAGTTTGGTCAATCGGGACATGATAAAATACCGTTTCGTCATGATCAAAATATTTGAACCATAGTTAAAAAAATAAAATAGAATAAAACCCAATGTGCCTTATATAAGTGACAGTGCATAGGTATTTGCTTAAGCAATATTTGAGTGTCTTGTGCTCTAGTGTTTTCTCCATGGAGTTTATGATATAAAATTAGGTCGCCCTTTGTAGAGCTTTATGTCTGACCGTCCAGGCGCAGCTTAGAAACTTTGCCACTCCGCACACAAAGAGGGTTCTTGCATCGGATTTTAGAATACGTAGAGCAGTACGATGATCAAGAGTACCTAGTTGTTTGCAGATTGGTGTCAGCCATCTAGATCTTGCAATTTCATACGCTGGACAGGCAAACATAAGGTGGGCAACACTCTCCTTCAGTGCCTTGCAGCAAGGACAGTCTTCTATTGTCTGATTTTGGGGGCGCCATTTAGCAGTCAGTTCGTGGACCGTGAGCGATCTAAATCTGAATTGGCTGTAAAGCTCCCTGTCTCTTGGAATCAGGCTTTTATCCAAATATGGTTCCAGGCTTCTATGTTGCTTGTGCTGGAAAAATTCTTCCGGTAGCCTTCCCACATTTGGATCACTAAGACCCCGGGTATCAATCCAGTCCCAGTAGATACGTTTAAGATCTGCTTTGCTCAGAGGTTTTTGATTGTCCCAGGAATCCTTAAGGCCAAGAGTTGTCATTAATTTCTTGACATTAGATATCCACTTAACTCCATAGTTAACATCTAGACTCATTAATTCTGTAAGTGCTTTGGCATTGTTCGTGAGTTCAGTGATCCGCCTAAGGCGAGCCCAGAAAAGCAACTGGCGTAATTTGGCAATATCGCTGAATGCAAGCCTACCCATATCGTACATCAAGGGTGTTAGTGGAACATTCCGGGGTAGCATGACCAAATCTCTTAAAAACATATGCTCTGACCTACCAACCTCATCAACATTATCAAAACCCCATAGCTTGGGGGTGCCGAACTAACTGCCTTTGCATCATAAAACGTGAGTGCTGGGGCAACTGGCCTACTTAGCGAAGAGCGATGTTCTTTGCTTGGTGCCCCGGCCGCACATTTATGGTTCAAAAGCATTTCTTCAAGATGGGGCCTCCATTGCATTTTTTCTGTGAGCCGAATACCGAAGTAGTCAAATGTGTTGACTCTCTCCAAATGTGGAGAAGTGTGGCTCAATGGTTAGAGCGGCAGACCTCGATGCAGAGCACTGGTCCGGGACCAGGGTTCGAATCCCGTCGCGGCAGGGTCTCGGGCTATAAATTCCGCGGACCAGATATTCTCGCCTCAGTGCCTATTCCAATCATGGGTCCCACGCTGCAACTCTGGGCAATAGCTTGCTTAATCTCCACAACGGCCCCAACAGCGCTGGGATGCCTGGCCTCACCATGGGGGTGCCCAGGAGTGGACACCTCACATGGAAAGCCAGGAAGGGTTCCTTCAGCGGTATGAATACAGCGCTGAGATACCCGTAGTGGTGATCGGCGCTATATAAAAAACCATACATTTACATTTACATGTGTCCCGACTAAGGTGAGATTATGTCTGAAGGATTTGCGGGGGTTAAATGTCATAAACTTGGTCTTAGAAGTGTTTATGATCAGCCCCCGGGAGTTGCAGAAAGAATGGAACCTGTTCAATAATTTCTGCAACTCGGCGGGGGTCTTAGAGATCAGCAGTGTGTCATCCGCAAACTGGAGAGTGGGTACCTTGTCACCTGCCAGGGACGGGGCATCAGCTGGAACTTCTTGTAGGAAGCTAACCACCCCATTCACGTAAAGAGAGAACAGGGTGGGTGCAATCACGCAGCCCTGGCGTATTCTCCTGTTTACAGGTATCCTTTCCGTCAGCTGACCTTGGGTCCCCCATCTCACCTGTGCATAGTTGCCCTCATGGAGCCTGATCAGTAAATTAAGAATTAGTGGGGGGATGCCCAACTCTCCTAATATTTGCTACAACCTTTTCCTGGGAACCAGGTCAAAGGCAGTCCTTAAATCGATAAAAGCAAGGTAAAGACTGCCTCTGCCGACCACAATGACTTTCCAATAAATCATAAGAAGCCTAAACACCTGATCCACCGTGCCCGTATTGGCCCTAAATCCCGCTTGATATTGGGAGAGGATAACTTCAGCCTCAACCCAAGTTTGGATCCTCTGCAGCAGGACCCTGCCAACTACGTTCTGGATAGCATCAATCAGACTAATTGGTCTGTAATTGGCAGGGTCCTCGCTGGCTCCCTTCTTGAAGATAGGGACCCTCTCTGCCCCCTTCCATGATTCTGGTACTGGGCAACCATTAGATATGGAATTAATTAAAAGTAGAATGTAACGTGCCCAGTTTCGTGGATCTGCAAGAAACAAATCTCCAGGGAGGCCATCTGGGCCCGGAGTTTTGGCGGGGACTATCCTACCTATGGCAGTTTCTACCTCAGCCAGTGAGAAAGGTTTGCTGTTGCTACCGTCAGAGGGACTGAGGGGATAATCACATTGCCATTCCAGGCAAGCATCAACAGGCCCAGAATAAAGTTTCCCAAAATGGTCATGCCAATCCTGGGATGAGATATGTTTGGGGATTTGATCTGGATCCCTCTTGTCTGCCCATCAAAATTCCAGAAAAAGGTTTGTATCCCTTGATTTGCTAGCATCCTTTAATTTCTGCCAGCGGTTGTGGTCCCAGTCCAGCTTAGCCTGAAGCAAAGCCACTTTATAGTTCTTTCTTGCATTTTTAATTGCAGGGCAATTCTTACTTCTGATTGCTGAAGCTAATGCCTGTCTCTTAAGTCTGCAATCTTTAGTGTACCATGTCTGCCTGCTCTTTGTTTGTGCACCAAGTTATGTTATGCACCAATCTGATCTATTGTGCTCAGGTGGATAATAGGGACATTTGCAAGCCTGTTTGTACTTGTCATTGCCTCCTGTAGCTCTACAATATTCTTACTCAATACTTCCCTAATACCATCTATTTTTGTGTCTTGTGCGGCAACCTTGTGCCATTTGAGGAACCTTTTGCAGTTTGAGGGGAACAACTTGTTAGTTGAAGATAACATGTGGGTACCCAATGGAGGGTAGGGGGGGCCCCATGGAGTCTTCATGGTCACACAAAGGGGGTTATGGTCACTGTCCATTGTATTACCCACTACCATGTCTATTACATTTCCCCATAGTCTTACGTCTAGTAAGACGTAGTCAATGCAGGAAGGACAGCTCACTCTATTATACGTGTAGGCCCCCTGGAAGTCTGATATGGATCTACCATTTGCTGCCCTAGGCCAAATTCCAGGGTATGGGCATTAAGCTGAATTGCTATCTGCGACCATCTTTTGACAGGAGGTAGACTCAGTGGGGGGACAGACCATTTTTTGTCATCTTCCTCGACGCCCAACATGTCCTCTACACTTAGGGGCTCAAAGGTACAATTAAAATCTCCTGCAACCACAGCTCTAGAGTGTGACAAACAACTAGATAAACCTTGCTCCAATAACTTAACAATAGGTGAAGGTTTGCCCCCTGGAGTCCCTTTTATGTACACATTAAATAAATCAAGCATTACACCCCCTGCTTGGGCCCTTGATGGAGAGCCTCATGATGTCAGGACTCGTGCTTTGTTGTATAGAGACTCTACAGCCCAAGGCGATGTTCACCCAGATGTTCAACCCACCTGAAGCGTGCCCTTTCCCTATGTTGATGGCTGGTGAGTGAAAACAGCAATAACCAGATTTGTATAATGGAACCAAACTCCAAGTTTCTTGGAAAACACAAATGTCAAAGCCCTCTATCAGTTCGTTCCAGTGGGGCAATGACAATTTCTTGCTAAGCCCAGCGACATTCCAGGAAATTATCTTGAGATGGTGTTTGAAAGCTGGATCGTGGGTTAGGTCTCTACTAGGGATATGTTGACAAAGAGACGCAGGGGCTGATGGCGAGGCAGGAAGTTCAAAGTCTATGGGGGAATTAGCCACATGAGCCCTCATAGTATCTATAAGATTTTGACTTTGAGCGATGGTTTCCAAGCTATTTGTAGGCAGCTCCGGACTGATAAAAGGGATTGGGTTTTTTGGGGGGGACCATGATTAGTTATTGAAGGGATATCATGTGATTCCAGATGTGACTGTTATTCGCTTTCCAGTCAATCGATGGCTTCTAATGGAGACCCTCTTCTTGAGGCCCTCGGTGGATGCTTATCATGTAACCTAGCTACTATTGTGATAGGGAATTGTCTGAATTGTATAGCTGAGGAGCCAGAGGGGCAGGTACGGTGTTCTTGTGTGAGAAGATTTTCAGCCAGATCGGCGTTGGTCAGGGTGAGCTCGATGCCGTCCAAGGATTGAGTAGGGAACATGCATCTCCGCGCCCTGACAATATCTTCTCATATTGCTGAGCGGCAGCCCCTAACATGGCGGATCCAATGGATCGCTTTATTAATTAGGGCGTCCTTGTTTTCATAGCCGCCCTTTAGATCTCGTTTGGGGACATTGACCATAAAATCTTTTTGTGCCTGAGGAAGGGGGGGAATTACTGGAAAGCTCCTCTGATCTTTTGCACGAGGGCGTGTAACTAGTGGTAAGCTGGGTGGACTAGTGTGGTTTGCAAGGGCCTGAGGGGGGACTGGAATCTGATGGTTAAGTATAGGATTGTCAGCCTGTTTTTGCTTGGAATGTGATGGTGCCTGCTTGTGTGGTGCAGAGCGAGACAAAGAAGGTCAGTTTCCCATTGGGCATCTTTCTTTATGGGTGGGAAAGCAAGCTCGATATGCCAGCGAACGTTGTTCATGCAAGGGGTGTACATGCTGCTTGTGATTGTGGGGTGTGCCATTTGTAGTTAGGAGTTTAACCGTAGTGATGAGCTCTTCAATCATTTTTCTCATGGTTCCTATCTCCAACCTGAGGGAGCTAACAAGCTGGAAAATGTTATGGGACGGTGAAATTTCCTCTTCCCTACTCTCAATTGGAGTTGTAGACTGTAACTGCAGCATCTCAACCCCAGAGACATCGGGTGTATCTGCCAATGCTGAAAACCGGTTCGAGCAGATAATAGGGAGGCCAGTTTGGCTCTCACCGATGCTAATGGAGAGATTTGTTGGTTGGGAAGAGGAGACATGGGAAAGAGAAGCGTTCACCTGTTCTACTCTATCTTCCTGTAGTGCGTCTTTACTGTGTGCTGGTGTTCCTTTCCGAGGGGGCTTCCAGAACATTATGGGGATGGTGGTTGTACATCGAGGGCTTATGCTTTTGGGAGGCGATTGAGTGTTAGTGTGGGGGGCTATTGGTTCTGTTTCTAGAATGCCTTCGCATTCATGGATAAGCGTGCCTATTCTGTCCATCACGCAATTACTGGCGGCATTTTTATGGGCTTTCTTTGCCTTTTTCCCCTTTCCTGCCCCCCCCCCCCCCGGTTAGGGCCATTTCCCGCCCCCACTCCCTCCATCGTTTTCCTTTTACCCATCTTTTTAGCCCCCAATAAATTAATATGGCAGGGTGCTTGAAGCAGCCCCCAAAATGTTTGTACCCGCGGTACCCCAAGTCACAAGTTGTTTCGGAGAGCTTGTATGCTTAGTCCAAGGCCCTGCACAAAATTTATAATAGTAGGCTCCCCACTTGTATCCTTTAACCACAAACAGTCCCTGATGCAACAGTTAGTGCAGTACCTTGTCGAGTTGCATCGCAGCTCAGGAGTTGGATGAAAGGGAGGTGGCCCTGCTCTGCCTCTCCCTGGCAATGACGGGCAAGGATGGGCCCGCGCTTGGCCCGGGCACAGCCCGGGCGCTGACCGTGCATGTCCCGCGCCGTGGGGTGCGAGGCAGCGCTTTAAGTGCGGTGGTGGCGCTTCCCCCTTGTGAGCGGATGCAGCGGGAAGGAGACCAGTTGCACCCGGGGACTTGCAGTGCCGCCAGGGTGGAGTGCGGAATGACGAGAATGCAGGCAGCAGAGTGGAGGTGCTCTCTGGGACTGCGGTCCCACCAGGAAAAAAGTCAAGATGGAGAAAGATGCCCCCAGTGCTGGTCTGATGAGGGTCCCAGCATAACAAATTGCCAGCAGCATATATCAATAACTTAAAATTTTTAAAAAAATCTATAATTAATTAAAACATTAAACTATTAAAAAAAAAACATACATTTTGCAATACAATAAATACAACAGTAGGGAAAATGTTGAATTGAGAGATAAATAAAATTACTATTTCCAACTCCAGTGAGTGCAACAGTAGGGAAAGTGTTGGATAGCGGAGGGGTAAAAATGAATATTCCCACTCCAAAGAGTGCAACAGTAGGGAAAGTGCTGGATAGCAGAGGGGTAAAATGTACTATTCCCACTCCAGTGAGTGCAAAAGTGGGGTAAATGTTGGATAGTGGATTAATTAAATTTACTATTCCAACTCCAGTGAGTGCAACAGTGGGGAAAATGTTGGCTAGCGGAAGGGTAAAAATTACTATTTCCACTCCAGTGATTGAAACAGTACCGAAAGCGCTGGATAGCAGAGGGGCAAATATTACTATTCCCACTCCAAAGAGTGCAACAGTAGGGAAAGTGTTAGATAGCGGAGGGGTAAAAATTACTATTCCCACTCCAGTGATTGCAACAGTAGGGAAAGTGCTGGATAGCGAAGTGGTAAAAATGACTATCCCACTACAAAGACTCACTACAAAGAGTGTAACAGTAGGAAAAGTATTGGATAGCGGAGGGGTAAAAATTACTATTCCCATTCCAGTGAGTGCAACAGTAGGGAACATTCTGGATAGCAGACGAGTAAAAATTACTATTCCCACTCCAGTGAGTGCAACAGTAGGGAAAGTTTTGGATAGCGGTGGGGTAAAGATTACTATTCCCACTCCAGTGAGTGCAACAGTAGGGAAAGTATTGGATAGCGGTGGGGTAAAATTACTATTCCCACTCCAGTGAGTGCAACAGTAGGGAAAGTATTGGATAGCGGAGGGGTAAAAATTACTATTCCCACTCCAGTGGGTGCAACAGTACGGAAAGGGCTGGATAGCGGAGGGGTAAAAATTACTATTCCCACTCCATTGAGTGCAATAGTAGGGAAAGTGCTGGATAGCGTGGAGATAGAAAGTATTATCCCCACTCCAATGAGTGCAACAGTAGGGAAAGTGCTGGATAGCGGAGGGGTAAAAATTACTATTCCCAACCCAGTGAGTGCAACAGTCGGGAAAGTGTTGGATAGCAGAGAAACAAAAATTACTAATAACATTTAAACAATTGAAAAAAATTAAATAATCTTAAAAATAAAGAATCAATATTTGAAAAATATACGATTAAATATATTAAACATAAGAACACATATTATAATAACAAAAAGGTACAAATATTATATAAAATAAATGAATACATACATTTATAAACAATATTTATTTAAAAGGAACAAATGTTAACAAACAAATTATTAAAAACATAAATGTATTTTTTTTCCTACCCTATAACACCACACCAATAAAAAAAAAGACTTCAACATTTTTATTTGAATGTATTTCCATAATTAACATAATTAATAATGAATGTAAAAAATATTAGCAATAAAAAAATAGGATAAACATTTTTGGAGTACACATTCTCTAACACTATAAACGCCACAACACACACCTAAAATTAATTACACAATTACCATAATTAGTTACTAATAAATAATTTAAATTAATTAACAACTAATTAATAATTCATCAACAAAAACTAAATTACTTCCCACCACTTACACCTATAAACACCACAACACACACCTACAATTAATTAAACAATTACCACCATTAATTACTAATTAATTAATTAAAATGTATTAACAACTGATTATTAAATAATTAATTATAACTTAATTTACACATTTAACACTATAACTTCTCAATTAAACAAATATTAATAAATACAAATTATTCAATAAACGTAACATAATTAAATTACTTCCCGCCCTATTCCCCTACAAACCCACAACCTGCTACGGAACTGAAAATGCAACTTTCAAATAAAAAAAAACATAATAGCTACTAAAATTTAAACACAAACAATAAAAATACAAACAATTCTTATACAAAAAAACAAACATCACACACCTATAAAGTATTTACTAAAATACATAACATTACTAAAAAATCGATATTTTTAACAATTATATTTTTGCAAAAAATATTAAACACTTCGATATTTTGTAAATCGATATAACTTACCTAAAATCGATATTCTTGACCAGGAGAATCTGTCTGTCGATATTCCTGACCCATGATATTTTTGCCATTATATTTGAGCAATTCGATATTTTTTACTCGATATACTGTCTCTGCACCAGGATGTGGATTAAAGGCAAAAATGTATTTTTCAGTTGCATTTCAAGAGAAACCTGCACAAGTCACTTGTAATTTGCATCTGTGGTAATCACAGTTTTAGTTTTGAGGCCAAAATATCGTGATGGAGAAGCAGAATAGACCACATTCTTGATTATCCTATCTACCCTTGCATCTTCACCTGACCACTCAAACACATGTTTTTCAACACATTGTCAGGAGGTATGTTTTGCCAGAAACAGTCCTTACATATATTTGAAGCAAGTCTGCACAATCCTGAAAATTAACATAGATCATCCTTGTTTGTTTGTGGATGATGTATCTCTAATAGATTGCTCAAGGCTCCTTTTGGCTTAAAGCCCTCCTTACACATTTCCTGACTTAAGTATGTAATACTTGTCAAAGCAAATTTGCAGTTGGATAACTCCACCATAAGACCTCCTATCTTCAAAAATGTGCAACTTCTTTTCCACATGTGTGTAATGATCTTCCTTTATACTTCCCGTGACCAGAATATCCGCCTGGAACTATATGACACCTTTGTGTTAACATCAAATTGTGTTATAAAGGCTGTCAAATGTATACTGTTCTGATGCAATGACATTTGGTGATACATTGCAGAATAATCCCACTCCCTTGATTAATATCAACCCTTCACTGATGTTGGGAAGGGGAAATCTATCAATCACAATGTTTACTGATTAAATCTGGATAGTCGACCTTGTCAGTTGACCGACTTGATTAACCAAAGTGCCCAGTCATTCGGCTGACTCAGTCTGCACTATAGTCCATGAATCCTGCAACATCTGTAATTTCTGTTCTGCTTCTTTACTTACTCTGGATATTCCCAGCTTTATGAATTTTAGGTTTCGTATATTCTTTTAGTGTAATCTGGAGTATCAATCTGTTAAACTTGTTTTTATTCATCCAGAAAACACTCCTGGACACATCCTGTACATTTTATTTCAAGCCTTCCTCTCTAACCCCTAAAACGTATTCTTTGCTTTTGGATCTAAAACGATATGAGATCTTCTCTGATCTCTCGATTCGAAAATAGAAGGTCAACTCTTAGCCATGTGCAATTTTACTCATGTAACCCTATTCTTAAACTTAAATGTAAATATATGATACCCAATCTTATTAATAGGCCTACCATTGTACCCCACTGGATTCACATCAATAGGTGCAAGATACCTACCCAATCTTTTTCAGATTATTTTTCCAACACTTTCTTTGCCACTATAAAGTGAACGAGAATCTGCTACGATTGCCAGCCCTGCTCCATATTTGTCATGAACTATACAGGTTTAAACCTGTCCTTCCATTCACTGAACATATGAAAATTTGTATTTTTCTATAATCCCTAGCAAAATGATGCATGAATGTTAACACATTGCGCCTCTGTTTGAGGTGCAATGAACATATGACAACTTGTATTTTTTCTATAATCCCTAGCAAAATGATGAATGAATGTAAACACATTTCACCTCTGTTTGATAGTTGGGCATGATTTGCCTGACACAAAATGTATATTTCTTCTACAACTGTAACATTTAGTATCAACTCCAATAGTCTTTGTTCAGAATTCTTCTTGGAACTATTGCAATCCCAACCTTTCTTAGTGCTATTATTCTTTCTATTTGCTGAGTCGCTACCTGAGTATCTACCTTCGAGCTTAATGGCTTTTGCACATGGTCTTTTAAGTACACCTTCTTCACAAAAGCAGTTGGCATTGAATTAAACTTCTCTATGGACCCAAATTCTCTCTTGTTAACTTTAATCTCTATTAAGATTACTATACCTACAAATTAGCAAGAATTTCTTTAAACTAGACACATAGGGGTCCATTAGGAAGTCCGCCCGCCACTCTAGCAGTGCTAGGACCGGCCACCAGTGGTGCAGTGGTCCCGCACCGCCAATTAGGATGCAATCGCCACCGTGGCAGTCGCATCCCGCATATACAACATTGTGGCGGGCGGTGCTGTGAGCAGCACCCACCACAATGTCATAAATGCATGTTGTGTCTGCCACCTTGTGTATGCCAATGTAGGGGGGTACCATGGGTACCACCCAAGTGCAGCCCCCCACCCCCTGGGGGCACACAACGGGCCCCCAAAGCGATTCCCGCATGCCAAGACATGAAACCGCCAACATCCTAATATGGATGGCAGATTGTGGGCCTTTTCCGTCCGGTAGGCAATCGTGACGATTGCCTACCGGCGGAAAAGCGGCGGACGGTCTTTCCTTCTGCCGCGGTGTGGCGGGGGTAACAGGCCGTCCGGCGGGGTGTTTTGGCAGGTGGATCGCCAACGCCGGTCGGGCAGTGGTGATCTGCCCGCCATGCTAATGACTCCCATAATTGTCAACTGTTTAATCTTTTACGTGTTTCTTATTGAAGAAGTTGTCTCTATCAATTGTTAAGCAAAGTTTAGGGACTCAATATACATCTATACCTGTAACAACCTTACCGAATTCATCATCAGCTCCTGACCCCTGTCTTCTTTAGGCATTGGCCTATATAGTGCCTGTCATCCAGGTCCAATTGAATGTAGTAAAATCCTTTTTCTTTACGATGTTAATCCTTCTTCTATAACATCATACGACATACTTTGTGATGTTACTAAGATACCTGGAATGCTTGAATAGCAAGCATTCCTGAAATGTTTGTGTTCAATCTGTAATGCATGAGTTAGGCAGTTGAAGAGAGGACACTGGTACTACTAGACGTGTCCTTCCGTGCTCTTCAGGCAATAAACCTTTCTTACTACATGGACTGTGCAGTGTCCTACTTAACACTGGCGATGAGCGCTGAAGAGCTGCGAGGATTCATGCGTGCAGAGAATCCGTATTTAGGAAAGTTATTGCTGTTTAATCTTCAAGCAAGTATTGTGCAGATTAAACCCATGGCCGACTGATTCAAGAAGAAGTAAAACTTACTCTGGAGGCTGCGGATCAAGCGGATCACCCTTTCCAGCAAAGTGGAGGTAAATTGGGAATGTGGCGACTCTTTGGCTCTCGAGTAACCTCAGCGGCATTGCCGTTGGTGGGCTTGCGCCTTGTGGCTGCTCGCGACTTCACAAGAGCAAGTCGCCTTCTGCGCTCTGTACAGTCTCCTCAGAAGACGCTCGCTGCGACTGGACCGAGCGTGTGAAGTGGGGTCATCATGCGAGGTCAAGCAGCGTGACCTCGTCGGCCGCTGCCTTGGAATTCTTTATTCTTTTTATCGATCCAATCAGCAAAAAACCCGGAATCACTAAAATTTAATTTACAGGTGTAGCTTTATTCATAGAGGACCTTTATTTCAACGGTATTTACAATATTTACATCCTTATTTGTGTGCTGTGGTTCATATTGACTATTACTGCCTTATTATTATTATTCTTTTTTTTTGGGTCAATTTCCTGGGTACCTTATATTGTGAAGTTCAGGACAGTGAACTAATCTTTTATTAAGGAGGGACACTGGACAAATCCATATATAATGAGTACCCAAAATTGTAATATTAGTCCTCCACAAGCATTTTGGGCAGCTGGATCAGAACCACCTATTAAATGGCTGAATTGGAGGGCATATGCTACGAACTATATTGATGCAGTGGACAAGGCTGGAAAAATGTCAGCAGCACAGAAAAAAAAGATTACTTTTGCATTTGTTAGGACTTGTGGGACAGAAAGTATATAATCAAATGACTAAAACTGCAGTTGCAGGTGACATCAATGTATATGATTTAGCCTTGTTACACTTAGATAACTATTTTGCACCTAAGGTTTGTATTGGTATTACAAAATTCTAATTTTCTCAAAGACACAGGGTAAAGTGGAACCAGTCGATACCTATGTGTCAGAACTCAAAAAATTAGCCTTAGATTGCAAGTTTGGGGCAATCCACGATGGCCTAATTAGAGATCAGGTTGTAATGCATGCTTTTAATCCTGCAATTTAAGAGAGGCTGTGGATTAATGATGATGCTTCCTTGGGAGAAGTCCTAGCTATATATAGTACGTAAGGCAGAAAGGTCTAGCAGATGCGCTGTTGTTTTAAAAGAAGACACTCAAGATTCTTTTTTAGTTGGGAAGATGAACTTTGGTATGGATAGAGTGGAGAAAATAGGGGTTCCTAGATTTGATTGAAGTAAACCCATACCAAAGGAACAAGTAAGTTGGTACAGAAGTGGGAGTTTAGACCATTTGGCGTACAGTAAAAAGGGAGGACAGTGGTACTACTAGACGTGTCCTTCCATGCTCTACATGCAATAAACCTTTCTTACTACATGGACTGTGCAGTGTCCTACTTAACATACTGGGATCACTTGAAACAGAAAGAA
This sequence comes from Triturus cristatus, assembly GCF_964204655.1. Taxonomy (NCBI): domain Eukaryota; kingdom Metazoa; phylum Chordata; class Amphibia; order Caudata; family Salamandridae; genus Triturus; species Triturus cristatus. The sequence continues at coordinate 607,740,102 of NC_140593.1, read as the reverse complement.
AAACATGAGACAAAGTTAAGGACATGTTTGCATTTTCCGTGCAAAAACATATGTTGAACTCACACCAAGTCCATTCTAAACAACAATACTTGTTCAAAATGCTTGGTAAAACAGCACCTCCCAACAAAATTTGTGATAGTTACCGAGACAGAGATATTGTCTACTATACTGTTGTGAGGTGAATACCAACTTCTGCAGGACAATAACTGTCATGACCAAATTGCAGTAGCTTACCATTTAATAAAATTATTAAATGTGCAATGATTATGGGGTAAACAATTTAAGTTCATGACACCGACAAAAACAGGATCAGAGAACTTTCAGACGATAAATAAGAAATGCACTATGTTGCAAATGCACAAAAAGGTTGTCACTGTCAGTAATGGCACTGGCCTCACACAGGGATATGCTACGTTGCAAGTATGTCACGGGAAACAACCTTTACAACACAGTCATCACAAGGCAAACACTAAGAGATGATGGACGGAGCGCTGAAACTTTTCAGACACTCACCCCCAGTGCATATAGCTGGGTCTGAACTGAGGTGGCGAAGTGAGCTAAAGAATGATGATGGATTCAACCCAGATCTGTGACTGGGGGTGAGTGTCTGAAAAGCTTCAGCACTCCATCCGTCATCTCCTTGTGTTTGCTTTGTTCGCCCTAATTTGGCAGGGTATGCCCGGACGTGGGTCCCTTGCTAACTTTGCCACTGGATTCAAGCTACCCTGGCTGAGGAAGGGTGTTACCTAGAAACCAGTCCCAGGATGCTTGTTTCCGGTTCAGGGAAGACCTGGCTTGGCAGTTGGGGTTGGACTGTTCCCATGAGGCACAGGGTCAAGACTGATTTGCATATCGCTGGGTCTGAACTGAGGTGGTGAAGTGAGCTAAACAATGATGATGGATTCAACCCAGAACTGTGACTGGGGGTGAGTGTCTGAAAGGTTTTAGCGCTCCGTCTGTCATCTCCTTGTGTTTGCTTTGTTCGCCCTAAGTTGGCAGGTTATGCCCAGATGTGGGTCCCTTGCTCACTTTGCCACTGGATTCAAGCTAGCCTGGCTGATGAAGGGTGTTACCCAGAAACCGGTCCCAGGATGCTTGTTTCCAGTTCAGGGAAGACCTGGCTTGGCAGTTCGGGCTGGACTGCTCCCATGAGGCACAGGGTCAAGACTGATTTGCATATAGCTGGGTCTGAACTGAGGTGGCGAAGTGAGCTAAAGAATGATGATGGATTCAACCCAAATCTGTGACTGGGGATGAGTGTCTGATAAGTTTCAGTGCTCCGTCCGTCATCTCCTTGTGTTTGATATGTAGTTGAATCCCACTGAGTTTTAACTTGTCAAACACAATTATACTAACTACAGCAGTCTGTCATCTCATAATAACTCCATCGTATCACCTCTGATGCACCCTCTCTGCCTCTCCTCCCTCCATATCACCGTGTTCCCCTAGCCTCTCTGCCTTGTTGCCATTTGTCTACTGTATCACCTGTCCCCCATGTCTCTTCTGTCTACCATCCCCATTTTTTCCTGTGACTCCTCTGTTCTCCCCATCTCCTGTGCCTCCCATTACTCACCTGCACACAGAAACTCTTTTCTACCCCTGTGTCTCCTGTGCCCCGGTGGAAAGTAGGTTGTTCGGTGCCAGAGACAGCACAGCGTTCAAATCAAAATCAGCATTCTCTGGCACATACAGCCTCTTGCTCAAAGATACAGGGTTGCTGGACACTTGGCCGGGTCACAGACTGTGACTCGACACTTGCTCCGGCTGTGACATACCACAGGCCTAGTGGTATTTTTTGTGACAGGCACATTTTTTGCTTATTGCAAAAATACCACAAACTTTCAAGTTCCGTGCAACAAAGTTACCTTTTTTCCCAGCCCAGGCTGGAAGACCTTGGTGACAAAGTTGTAACACATCAGCAACAAGCACCGAACTACCCACCATCAAACAAGAGACAAGGAAGTGCAGCTGGGGAAAAAGGATGGACGTCAAGCGTTGTGGAATTCAATAAATTTTTCTATCAGAGGGCTACAGGTACTGTAGTCACCACAAGTACATGAGATATAGGAACCCTTATGTTAGATCATAACAAACAAATGTGGTAATCGCCTCAAACAGAAAACAATAAACAAAGGGCGGCATATGGTAAAGAACAGCATGTACTCTCTATGATGACTGAGTCTGGAAATTTCAATTACTTGGCAAACACACCATAAGGGAAATTTTTACCTGATGCCAATTTCTTCAGCAATGAGGTGATCTGATAATGAACACAGTTACCAGCCAGATTGTGCATTTTTACTTAGCTGCTTAGAACGTAAAGGTTTAGTCATTCTTCCCTACTTGTGAGACCTGGCCTCAAGATCTGTTTATTTCTTATTACTTTGTTTCAACAATTTTTTTTTAATGTTTTTATTTATTTTTTGTAGTTTGAACTTACAATCAAGGAAATCATGAATACACTATACAAATTGGTTGTCGGGCAGTAGCATTTGCTTCACCAATTTTTAATATTGAAGGAATGAGTGAACACTTCTCTACTGTGAAAAAGAGCATTTAAAAAGTCGATTCCTCATATGTTCTTTTTCTCTGTGTCCTTCTGCTATCAGCATATAAATGATGGTGGTGAAATTTACATGGGGCAACAGATCAAAATCCAACAATTGTGAAAAGCGGGTAGTAGCCAGAGAATCCATGGTTAAGGTCTTCATGTGTTGCTTCCGGCAAAGGCATCAGCCACCACCACCGTTTGCTATCAGATCCCTTTAAGAAGAATATGTGACGTTACAACACGGTCGTTAGACCGCGGTACGTTACATCGCAGTTATTACAACGGAAGTTGTTACAACGACTTGCGCTGGAGGGCACTGAACTTAGAAATAGTATGATTTACTATTCCAACTACAGCCTACGTAACAGTAGGGAAGGTTTTGGAATAGTAAATCATACTATTACTTAGTGTATGGCGCCATCCAGCGAAAATCGTTGTAACGATTTGCGTTGTAATGACTGCGATGTAAACATACCGCGTGTAACGACCGTGTTGTAAAGGTAGTTCGCCCTTTAGAAATATGGCACCGGAACATTCTTCCTCTGCTTTCCAAAAAGCATCAATGTCTGTATCCTGAGTTTTTTTTGCTGCATCTTGGTGGTGCAGTGGTTATAAGAAGTGAACAATCAATTATATCTGTAGATTACCAGTACTGGTGCTACCTATCATTATCTTTCACAGACATTTCGTTTATCGCATTTTTAAAAATATATAACTGTTAATATCAATTATCCAAAGAAGGCATCAAGCAGTAAGAAAGCAGGAAAGTCTTTATTCATTTTCTGTCACTGCCAGTTCCTCTTCAGCTGCTAGTCTCCTCCAAACACTTCAACCGACCAGCTTAGAATGTGATAAAGATATACCAGAGGTAGATAGGTTAAAAAGCGAAGGGGAATACCAATGGGAGGTAATAGAGGAATTAGGGTGTGGGAAAAATAGAAACAGTTCAAGATGTTGGGCAAGTAAAGGCATGCAATCAACAAAATTAAATATTGCCACACTGGAGTTTTTGCTCTTCGCTCAAACCATGACCGCCATTTTCCAGTTACTTCTTTTGAACTGATACTCCATCAATTAGAGTTCAATGCATTATCACCATTTTTTATCTAATAAGTTTTAAATATCACTAAAAACAGAAATCCAAATGTTTTCTATACTGCAAGGTCCCCCCCAGTATCGTAACAGATGTGTAATTCCACTTTGAGATCTTTCCAAACTCCAAGCCTGGGGTGTATGCCAAGGAACTCTTCACTGGTTATTAAGGTCCACAATTTGTCCCTCACACTTTTACAGTATTTACTACTGCCATTGAAAATCTCTGCTCATACCAACCACGTTGTTTTTCAGTCTTGTTAGAGGTGCCTCAGGAAAATGATAGCAGCCAGTTAGGTAGAGGAGGGTATCTGCTTTACTTAAATGCTAGGCTCTCAGCTACTGAATCAGGTACATTGTCACAGCATTGTTTTCCCACCAGCTGTAACTCCCTGCAGGCATGCACGCACAAACATACACACACGCACGCACAAACACACAAACTTACTTTATTACATCACTATACATGCTCAGCATCCCAGACGCGAGCTTAGATATACATGGAATGATGAACACATAATAATGCAGATGTTCATCAGTATGAGTCTCTCTATATCTGTTTTTTATCACCATTGCACTTGCTCTCTTGCAGTTTTTTCAATGGTCTATCATTTTGTGGCTGCAAGCTCAAAATATCCTTTGCATGTGTACACACTTTAGGAGTGCTGGTGCAATGGCCAGTTTGGATCAAGCAACATCACAAGTGTAGCTATCACAAGTTCATCAGGCCCAGGTGAGTGAGGGACCCTCTCCGTTTCAAATGTTTCTCTCCTTTACTACCCAACAAGTTGACAAAGAGATCCATTTCTCTTGCTGAGACTGGGGCACACTTTCTGCGCCCCTGAGCAACATTATTGATGCAATGGTACCATCTCTACCAATATCTCCATTTCACCTGTAGCACCCTGCACATTTTACCTGTATTGCAATATGAGTGTTTCTCACTTTACGCTGCTTTATTATAATGACTTCAACAGTAGTGTGTGATGTCTCCCTTGTTCATAGGTGACCGGTAGCTTAAGAGTGCTACGGAAGTCAAGATTCATACAGTGATTCATCAGCTTGTGGTTCTTTGGCAACCAGTTTGTGCCTCATGAGTTTCCATCAACCCTTCCAACGCACCAATTTCAGTCTTCTGCTTTCACTACCTACCAGGAAATGTGTCACTCTATTCAAAACATGTGCTGGTGCAGAGCATGTGGCAAGCGCCCTTTTCTGTCCCCCACAGTGTATTGTAGAAGCAGACAAATTTCCTACGTTTATTAATCCGCTTGAAATATTTATTGATCAAAAATAAAATTTAAGCCTAATACAATTAAGATACAGATCAAATTATTGACTATAATATATGCAAAACATGTTGCTACCACAACAAGACATACAAATAACATCTCAAGTCATATGATAGAAATCTAAAATATAAGCAAAACCATGAAATATAAAAACAGGAAATATAGCAACTAATACTGTTAACAGCAACAATTTACAATGTTATAGTTAAATATATAGATTATAGAGTAAATGTATACTTTGTAGTAATTTGTATGTGGCGTTCAAGCACCAACATGTTATGGGTGGCTTGTCTGCATGAGTCTCAGCCACAGACACTGGCTCAGGACCATATTCCAGTCCATTGTTTATTTTGCCCATTGCACCACTCTCCACGCGGGGCAGTCATCTGCAAAAGGTGCCCTGTGCCAATTCAGCCCAAGCTGTCAGGTCACATGCTTTCTGAAGGTGTACTCCAGATCGGAGTCAGTCTTGATGGGCTCATAATTGGGCCGAAGTGCACGGAACAAACCACAATTTACTCACCAAAAGTGTGAAAAAGGCTGCTTTTATTGAAGACAGGTGCACCTTACACAACATAACCTTGGCCTTTGCCTTACAAAACTTAGCTAACTATACAAAATACATCTACGTATCCACCTCCCCCACCCTGTTTTCCCAAACACTATTGCAATTTATTTAACATACCCCATCTTAATCAATAACGTTCGCCCCTTTAAAAACTTTGTACCCTGTTTCTACTTCTATCTAAAGATCTACCTACTCTATCAATAACTGTTAACCCTTAAACCCTTTAACCTCTTCTCTAAGTATAACTTATCCTGACCTCATTACCTACCTGTCTCCAACCAAAAATGAAACAGTAACAAACTGGCCAAAAATAGGTAACCGACGCCACGCACTTGCTTCAAGCGACAACCAAAATACATATCATTTCCCCTTGATGCACCTGTACCCAATGAAAACGTGGCAAGCAAAAATATAAACCAGAGGAAAAACCAACAAACCCCCTCTTCCCATAAAAGATTGGGTAGGAGGGAGGGCAAAAACTTTCCCTAACTGGGGATAAATCGGCTGGCGAGTCACCTTCCAAAATGGTGACATGGCTCCCAAAATGGCCGTCTATATACCCCCCCACCCCATAGCCCAAAACCAGCCCAAAGCGAGCCTAATTGGGCTCGACCCGCACCACCCGGCCCAAAAACCTTGGGGGTGCGAGCCTCCCTGCCGGTCGGCCGCCATCTCCAAAGCCCCATTGGGCCGAAGTGCAAGGAATTAACCACAATTGTCTCACCATAAGTGTGAAAAAGGCGGCTTTTATTGAAGACAGGTGCACCTTACACAACAGAACCTTCACCTTTGCCTTACAAAACTATAGCTAACTATACAAAATACATTTACGTATCCACCTCCCCCACCCCTAATGTTTTTCCAAACACAATTGCAATTTATTTAACATACCGCAACGTAATCAATAACTTTCGCCTCTTTAAAAACTTTGTAACCTGCTTCTCAACCTATCTAAAAATCTACCTACGCGATCAATAAATGCTAACCCTTAAACCCTGTAACCTCTTCTCTAAGTATAACCTATCCTGACCTCATTACCTACCTGTCCCCAACCAAAAATGAAACAGTAACAAACCGGCCAAAAATAGGTAACTGACGCCACTCAGAAATAGTCCTTACGACATTTCTGACCTCCTCCTGTCTAGGATAACGCCTGATGTCCAGTGCAGAATCTAAAACTTCCTTTATCTGAATCAAATATAACTCCATCCCAAAGCGAGACAAATGTACCCCATCATCCCTGAAAAAATGTTTTGCAGAATACTTGTGCTCCGGATCATCCACTGCCACATATTTTAACTCTGGGTGCTCCACCCTGCCAATACCTACCTCTCTGCAAAACACCCTAATCTCTCTGTTTATCTTCCTCCTGGCCTTATCAATGGCCACCGGCCGCTCGGCCCCCCTCCAATGCCTCCTGGGAATAAACTCATTCCAAACTACAAAGCACCCAGATCATTGCCTCTTGAACGCCCTCAAATCCCTCTTCATCTGCTTCAACAGAGACAACCCTTTACAAACCACCAAATCATTCTCCCCCAAGTGAAGTACCAGTACATCTGGGCAAATGTGACGATGCAGCAACTTATTTAAAAGGGGAAAAAGCTTGTGCCACCGCATGCCTCCTTTCCCGTGCCCACTAACTTTAAACAAACAATTGCAAAAGGCACCCCCATCTCACCAGGCAGGTCATGGGATCCTCTCTAGCCCACAGCGCCACAGACTTCCCCGTCCCCCTTTGATCTTTCTTCGAGAGCCTCAGCAAGATGGAGACTGCATCACTCCCAGTTTCGCACCCCTGTACTTCCTTCCATTGCAGCCCTGGGACCCCTTTTCTTACCAGCAGCTCCAACACCCGGAAAACTCCATAGTATAGCCAAGACATCAATGCTGAAAACAATATCGCCTCTTGCCAGCTGCAGCATACCTTCAGCAACACTGCTATCAATCTGCCCAACAGCACATTAAGCACCAGTAATCTAACCCGCTGTCCTCTACCCGACTCCCTGGCCCAACCCTCTAACAACCTCTTCCCCAGCTCACCTGCCGTTGGAGTACAACCCCACACTAGCTTGCCCATAAAAGATATCCCTGCCAGCTTTGCCTCTATGGTAACCTTCAACAAACCCTTGTCCATCAAGTCCAAAATGAACGACGTCCTCTTCCCTGGCCCACGTCCCACTTCTCCTCTTCGCCCCTCCCTGAAGAAATTCCTGCTACGCGAGCACATAGGCCTTCCTCATGGAAAGTGCTAAAGACCCTACAACTAGTTGCAGCATCCTTTTTCTCCTATGGAGCACATCCCGTGGGGCACCTACGTTTAGTGAGTTTCCGCCTCCGTGGCCAGCTCATGGAACCTCTCTCACTGCAAACGATACAAAGCATCCGCAATGTCATTGTCTACACCCGGGATGTGCTTTGCCCTGAACTGAATGTCGTGCTGCAAGCAACCCAACATGAATATGCACAATAGCTTTAAGACCTGCTCATCCCTCGCGGACTGCCTGCTGACTACCTGCACCACTGCCATGTTGTCTACCCTGACAGTGACCCTTTTGTGCGCTAGCCTCCACCCCCAGAGGGTGACCGCGACCACTAGTGGAAACAATTCAAGGAAAGCAATGCTTCTGCCTCCATTTTTCCAATGATTAGGCTACTCTTCGACACCATTTTCCATGCCAGTACAAACCGAAACCTCCTGATCCTGCGGTATCAGAGAATATCTGAGCATCCCAATCCCACTCTTCTGGCGCTGACATGGGTATCCCATTGAAATCCTCCAAAAACCTGCACCACATGCTTAGGTCTTCATTCGTTCCTGCCGACAAACGCATATGGTGGTGTGGCAGCATGAGGCCTGCCAGTGACCTGCTCAGTCTCCTGCAAAATGTCCTTCCCACTCTCACTACACTACATGCAAAATTCAAATGCCCCAGTAACACTTGGACCATTCTTAGTGTGACTTTCTTTCTGGCCAGCATGTCATCGATCAACAGCCTCATGTGCAGCTTTTTATCCTCCGGCAACATTGCCTCCATGGCCACCGAATCTAGTTCAATCCCCTGAAATGACAACACAGTGTTTGGACCTTGTGTCTTCTCCGGTGCTAAGGGGACACTCAGTGTCCCCATGAACTTCTGGAAGCTGTCCAGCTGCTGCTGGCAGTCCGTTGAACCAGGCAGGCCCACCAGGAAGAAGTCGTCAAGATAGTGTGTGAAAACCCAATACAAGAATGAACTGAACTTCTCAAACAGACCACATGATATAGAGCACCCCATGGGTAAGGCCTTATCCACAAAAATGTTGCCGTCGACTTGAATGCCCAGCAGCTGGAAGCTCTCCAGGTGTACAGGCAAGAGCCGGAAAGCAGCCTTAATGTCGCATTTTGCCATTTCAGCCTCTTTTCCTACCCTTTCCACAGGGCCCTAGCTACGTCCACTGAAGAGTACGAGACTGACATCAAGTCATCCGGAATGAAATCGTTTACTTACCCCCCGCCCCCACTTGTGGCCATCACAAGTGTTGGATCAGACGATACTGTCCTCTCTCCTTTTTTGGAACCACCCCAATCGGGGAAATAATCAAATACCTCAACGGGCTAATTGCAAATGACCCCTCCATGAGCCCTTCCAGTACCTCTTTTTGTAATTTCACCCAGACGACTGATTTTAGAGATGCCACTGATTTCAGGTTCTCCGCCCATCGCGCTAACCTCGGTCCTTCGTAACCCAATCTAAAACCCTCTCTGAAACCTGCACTGAGAATTTGCGCGTCCTGCTTGTTTGGGTAATGTGTGAGCCAGGCCTCTAAGCAATCCAGTTTAATAGGTGTATGAGCCTTTGTCCAGATAGCCCTGCGCCCCTCTGCCTCCCCTGCCTCCCAACTCCTGCTGCCCACTGATGGCATTCTGCTGCTGCGACCCCTGCCCCCCGGAGTGACCTTGTCTGGCGTATCCTGGACCAAAGCACCACACCAGAGGGTGTCTTCCAGCGCATTTTGAGCACTCGTGCCGAAATCTTCAGTAGTCCTGTGCACACATGCCCTTGTTATAATCCCAACAGGCCCCTGGACCTCCCCCTGCGGGCTTTGGCATGTATCCCACCCCGCCGGGTGGGACAGTTTTGAAAGGGGCGATAGACCAACGGCAACCCGCTGGCCGTGTACGTTGTCTTCCCAAACTTCACCGCCCCCATAGTCTGCTGGTAGAGATCTGATTCGATCTCCCCCCAGTTTGCCTCCAGGTCCCAAGCGAGTCTGGCATGAAACTCTTCATCATAGTGTGACCACGCTTAACCCCGTACTTCAGATGTGCCCTCCTAACTACAGCCATGTATTTAAACAAAGCCACGGACCTATCTGGGTACTTCTCACAGTACACACTTGCAAAAATTAACAAGCATTTGCAATGCAATAGGTCTCGCATCAGTAAAAGTTTGAGCTTTTGGCGTTGCAAATAATAATGCAACACCAATAGCTCTAATTTTTTGTAATGCGAGACCTAAGTATGCTACTATGGCACAAAATGCACACAAAGATGACACGACAATGGGAGTACGTATTTGGTAAACTAAAGATGTGTGGTTACGAAGTAGGCCATAGAGATAACACATAAAACAAGCGACATGTAGCATCTTATAAATCACAAACAAAAAGGGTCAGGTTGATCAAATGACAGTACAATATTATTAGAACTCACTTTATCTTTCAGCATTTTCTTTAGTCTTCCCCAAATAATTCCATAGAACCTTATTAGTACATAAGGAAATTTTGAAGATTATTTTGCATGACCTGCAAAGCTTTTTCTTTCAGTAAATGTGTTATTTTTAATCTTAAGAGTTATTTACGCATAAATTATTTGGAGTAAGCCTTGCTCACGGACAAAAGCATACTGGCCACAAAGTACTCTCACACATTTCCTTTTAATTACATTTGTTCGGTGAATACTCTAAAACCATTTTAAAATCAAATGTACAAAATAAGACAACGTCACAGAAAACATTGCAAAAACAACTGTGCTCACAAAATTGCAAAAAATATATATATTTTCAATATATGTATAGATAAAGTATGTTCAGATTACTTTCTACGACTCACAGCTGTACTGTTACCATTCACTCACTTATATTTACAATATTTTTGGAAGCATATTTTTAGGAATTTGTGTATTTTATACTAGCACGGAGCATGGTCTTGTCAGGGTTGTCGTGTTCTGAAAATCACATCATATTTGTGGGCAATAGGCAAGCAGAATGCATTGTTGTTAAGACTAATACCAATGGTAACCTGTATCCGCAAGACCTACAATTATGTGTGGGGCATATTCAGCAAAATTAAGATGATGATTAGACAGTTGGATATAAATTAACGTTTATGTTCAGCCTGGTAGGGCATTCCTCCATGACAACAACACTTGCTCTATTTGTATTGTGTGTGTTCCAGATTAAGTGACATTAAAGAAGAGAACATTCGGACAGAGTAAAAAAAAACAAAATAAACACACACTTTAAAAAGTAGCCTACATTATCAGTATGATATTTTTCATCAAACTCAATTCGTACTTTGTCAATGCCGGCAGCAGTGACGGTAACTGAAACAGTTAATCAATGTAAAAGCTCATGAAGGGTTTGTGCAGCCAAGGGGGCGTGGCAATAGCCCGGAGTAATCTTGCACTTTTGTTTCACCGAACGTTCTTTTCTTTGAAGTGCTTAGAAATTAAGAATTCTTTGTACAGAACATAGCGGCCACATCCTTAGCATTACAACGTCATTCTACCAGAGACACGGTTTGAGGGCAATAAGTATGTTTGACACTTTGGAGGATAAACTGCAAAGAACTGGTCATCAGATTCTAAATGCACATTATGAGTGTTATTTTTTCGATAGCCTGTGACCAAAACAAACTACAGTTAAGTGCTTTTTTGCTGTTTTTTAAATTTTATTTTTTAATGGAGGGGCCACTATTCCGGTTCATTGTTAATGAGAGCTGTAGTCAGTCACCTAAGAATTCACCTTAAGAATCGAACAACATTCTTCCGTTAAAGCGTAAACCTCCTCACACATATTCTAAACGTATTTTGGGGTTTCCCCAGATGTTCCAAGTCCACACTGGTTGGCCATCTGATTTGCAATGCCGTAACAGGTGAAATCATAAAAGGTGCCTAATACAGTACAGTCAAATACAACCAGCGGCAAGTAACAAACCGCATATCAAAGTCGTTAACTGGTAAAACTACGATGTAAGCCTTTTAGTGGCTCCATCTCATATCCAGTTGTGTTGCTTGTTACTCTGCCACCTGGACTGAAAACAGAAAATTTGGCAACACTGAAGGCAGCAACGGGAAGGGCCGGCACCCCGCAGCCTCACCCAGGCCACCTGTCAGTCGTGAATTTGTACGTCCGCCAATCATACCACCGTAACAACTGCTGGATAGACCAATCTCTCCACTTTCCCTGTTTTCATCCTACACCCCGGTTAACCCGCTTTCCTCCCAGCTGCCTGGAATTGTGGGAGGCGCCAGCTGGCCTGTGTAGGGCATTAGAGACTGTCATCTTATGACTCAAGTTTACTGTCGGGTCCATGACAGACTCTAACTCACCTCGGTATAGCTCTGGATTCTCTTCACCACCTCTCTCGGGCTTCTCTGTTGCTGCAGTCTGCATTTCAAATATTGTGTTATGTTGTGTTAATTTAATTTAATTTAGCATAGTGCACACATCACCCCTGAAGGTGTATCATGTGCTGTTGGTAAACATAGGCAAGTCAGTACTCAAAGTTAAAATAGAACTGTCTTGTCCTGAATTTGGCGTGATCTGTACAGGTGCGGATATGATAAGGCGACTCTTCCAGCAGGAAGGGGCCAGGTAAGAGAAGGGTCGCCTCCAGATCTTGTCAGTCGGATGGGGGGGGGGGGGGGGTCGGTGAGTAAGGCTTTATCCTCAGATCTCAAGCTCCTGACTGGATGGACTAAGCTTCTCCGCCATATCACTGATCCCATTCCCACAGCCCTGCGTCCCCCTGCGGATCAACATGCATGTCTCTCTGAATGTGCCAAAAATAATGAAAATTACATTCTAGCTGGCTAACGTGACACCACTGACCCCACTGATGATGACGAAAGCACAAATAATGTCACAAGCATGCCAGAAATCTATTTCTGCCATGCTTGTTCGAGCGCCTTCTGTTTCATGGTCGGGACATGCAAAGAATGTTTAGATTAAAGTGAGTCCTAGGTATATATTCCCTTCAATTATCAATTGCACATTAGGCATTAAACCCCGAGGCAGATGCGGGAATCGAACCTGTATTTCATCCTTAATAAAGCAAGGGTCCCTAGCACCCGCTGTGAGCATGTTTAATACTGATCGAGAAACAGGTAGAGATACAGACCGGTTCTTTCAAGACCTCAGTGCATTCAGTGCTCTCAACGCAGTGGCATCAAGACTTCCTCCTTGATTGTGATCCCTAGCGGCTGTCGCTCATCCTACAGCTCCCTATAAAAATATTGTTCTCGGTTCCACTCTCATAGTATCTGTGTCCCACAACGTAGCCACCCTGTCACTCACTAAACAAGCGGCAGTAAAAGCGATCGCGAAAGCGATCGCTATTGAAAAACAAAAGAGTGGTGCACGCTCTCGCGCGCCACAGCGCGACATGATTTCAATTATCGCGCTCGTGTCTGGGCACGATAATTGAAAACACATGTCAGCAATGCTCGTAATAGACACCAATAGGCCATGGGCGGAGCAATGTGCCCGCCTTTGGCCTATTGCATGCCGTCTTTGGGAAAAACATGCACGCAAAGGCCAATCGCGGAAGCCAAAAGGAAAAGCACACGCACAAGCGTGTGCGATATCAGGCTTCGTTTTGAAACCCCGGACAAAAGGACTCTCACTGAGCGAGCAGTGTTGCGCACTGCATCGCTAGACGCGAGACCTAAAAAGGCTGCCGTCCAGTTCTCTATAGTCCATGGGTACCCTGGGTCGCCGGGAGAACTCCAGCTCCTCTTCTTTTGATCCCTCCTTGGATCGCAATTCCTTATGCTGCAACTTCAACATATCTACATATTCACCCTTCCATATTTTATCCTTCGTGGCAAGCATGAGGTGCGCTCCCAATGGTTTCATCACCCCCATGTACCGCAATTTTGGCAGTCTGATCTCCTTGCTTTCCTTGCCTTCCATCAACTGACCAGCCCCCCCTTTGCTTTTGTCACCTGTACACTTAGCCGCTTCTTGAGTCCTTTTGAGCCATTTCATCCGTTGTCCCACCTGACCCCCCTTTTCTGCCTCCTGACCACCCTCTGCCCTTCAGTATCCACCCGTGTCTCTAACGTACCTACCCTTGAATAGTTTCAGCCCACTGTCCCCCTCATCCCCCCTTGCATCCATCCCTGTGGACACCCTTCGTTTCATGTTATCCGGGCTGTCCCACCCTCCTTTCTTACCTGACGTCAAGGTCGGTGTCCTCACCAGATCCCACCACCTAACCAGTGTCGAAGAGGGTTGAGACATCCGAGCCGTTGCCGCGTACTCCGCATCCAGTCTCGCCTCCTGTAACAGACTAGGCACAAAATTACTGGTCCCCCCCTTCTTCCAAACTACCCTCATCAAAATCTAGTGGGATGTCCTCCCACTCCCCCTCCTCCTCTATTCTCATTACCCACGTGTGCCTGGCCCCTTTCAACAAACTGTCTATCGTGGCTTCAGCCCTCCGCTTCTGCCCGTACTCTGTCACCGCCGCCCTGGAGGGCCCTGCCCCCCTGGGCTGTCGCCCATTCGTGACCATGTCATCGTGTATCACCTTTTTTGTTACCAGATCGAGAGTCGGGCTGTCCGCCGCTGGCTTCCCTTTTTGTCTGTTACTTGCCGCCGCCGCCCTAGTGGGCACCTGCGCCCCACTGGACTGTCGCCCTGCCGTGACCAATGCAGACCTCTGTTCAACTTTGCCGCTGTGGTCCTTCGCCATGCTCCAGCTGGCTGCCCTGGAACCTGCCTTCACTTCTTTCCGGTAGCGAGGAGCCGCATGCAACTCGCCTCCATGTATGTGCCCCATGCATAATGTTGCAGCAACCCAAATTGAAGGTCCGGAATACCGTGGTTAGTATCCCTGTCTGTCCCTACCTGCCCGCGCTCCGGGCACCACTGCCGATACCCTCTATACCTGTGGCCCTTGGCAGTGCCTCTGGGAACCCCCCTGCTCCCTCCCACCCCACCACCGTTCCGGCCCTGGCCCTGCCGGGCCCCGCTGAGTGACCCCCCTTGTTGCGGGGCCCATCCCCCTCCTGGCACTACTGCCCCAGTACCCTTGGGCTGGCGGGAATCTCTCCCGCACCCTCCCAGGCTCCTCCTCCTCCCCCTCGCTCCATTCTGAAAGGCAAACTGGCCTCTTCCCCCCCTGCCAGCCCATTGGGGCCTCCCCCCTTTCCCCAGGTGGCCCTTCACCCCTTCCAGAGGCCCCTGCACCCACCCCCCTTCACCAACCACTTGTCCCTCCCTCCCTAGGGGGCCCTGTCCACCCACCCCCTAATGTCCAGCGCCACCACTGCTGCTTCCCTGGACCCCGCTTCTCCCCCTCCACCTACCCTATAGGAACCTGGTGCACCCCAGACCCCCCAAGCTATCACCTGCCCGCCCTTGACACTGGGCCTCCCCGTCTCCTCCCCCAGAAGCTGCCTTCTCAGCCCTCCCCCCAAACTCTCCTGTCCTCCCACCTCAGGGGCCCCTCCCGCTGGTCCCGGCCCCCCGAGCCCACAGGCAGCTTCAATAACCCTTGTGGCAACAGCGGCCCCAAAGGCCTCGGTGTCCTCATTGCACCTTCCTTTGCGTACCGCTCCTCCCTTCCCCTCCATAAAGACCAGAGGGGGGTGCATGGTAGCGCTCCTCCCGCATTTTTTCCCTTTTTGTGGGGACCGCCTTTGCCCTGCAGCCCCCCCACATACCTCTGGGCCCTTTTTCTTGCCGCCACCTCGCAGCGGCAAACAAGTGAGGATCGCGGCGGCCACGCCCCGGGCCACGCTCTCACATGGAGCCTCTCACGAGGCTCCATGCAGCCGGCTTCAGCCAGGAGCCTCATGGTCTCCTGGACCCTCGCGTCATTCCTTGACATAATTGCAGCGATAAGGCTTATTAGACAATGGAAAAAACTCCCAACCTATCCTAACCTCAACAAAAGCTTTCCCTAACTGCGGATAAATCGGCAGCCGTGTCACCTTCCAAAGTGGTGACACGGCTCCTGAAAGGACCATCTATATACCCCCCCACCCCATAGCCCAAAAACAGCCCAACGTGATCCCAATTGGGCTCAGGCCGCACTACCAGGCCCAACAACCCCGGGGGTGCGAGCCGCCCCCCAAAGCCCCATTAAGGCAAAGCTTTGATCCAGAGGCAAAGGGGGCATGGCACATATGTCTGGCCATACTTCTTGTACTGAAGATGTATGGATGGCAATGCTTCAAATAACCATTGCTCTATCAATTTCTTTGCAAAGTACTTCATTCCATATATTTGTTGCTCAAAGGGACGTTTCATGTTGGTTACAAAATGGACAGTCCAGAGCGAAATTCCTATGGCACATCCACTCTGAACAGGAACACAAGCAACCACAAACATTTTAAAATTGTTGAGGCTCATCAGAGAAGTGCAACCATATCTTCTGTGACAAAAAACCTACATAGTGGTTCATAATTGCTGATCAGCATGTTCACTCATTGGATAACTGATTAAACGAGTAATACACTAAACGCTACATACCACAAGCTGAAAGTCTCAAAAATAGTTGAGAGCAGGTATGATATTTTTTATTAGCAAAAAAACATATAAATGTAGAATCACTAACGTTAGTGCTAAAGATGTGATCACACGGTGCAGAGGTGAGAAAGTGAAAAATATGTATTTAAAATTTGAAAACAACCGACTAGGAACTCAGAGGAAAAATGGATAAGTCAAAGATAAACAATTCCCAGCAAGGGCTCAGTGCAACTAAAAGGACAGTTCTGGATTCTAGTTATGTGACATTGTTTTAACTTTTAATGTGTTGAAAATTAGGCCTGGGCTAAATTTCCGTTCCGCTCGCGGAAATTGCGATAATTTGACATTTTCACGTTCCGCGGAGAGCGCAAAAATGTCAAAATTTCCGCATTCCGCAGCTTAGCGATAATTTGTTTCTTGCTCGCGCTGTAAAATAATACATTCTCGCGCACGCAAGATCGCCTTGCCTGAATCCCCGCGTTCGCCGGCAAGTTTTCCCGATCCGGTTGCGTTCTCCACGAGATGTTGGATTGTTGGTAGCCATTTGCGCTGTCTCGCGACAGTTCGCGCCCGCAGTAACGTCATGCGTCGCGCGATCACGTCTTTCTTCTCGCGATCATGCACCACGAGAAGAGTGAAAACAAGATGGCCGCGCCCGCGAGCAACCGCATGGGTAAGTTGGCGAGCCGCGACCACGCAGAAAATACCGCGAACGGGCGGGAAAAAAACTTCCGCATATTCGCGATATTTCTGCGTGTTTGCGGAGATTTTTAACATTTTCGCGATAATTTGCGAAAGTCGCTTTCGCAAATTCCGCCCACCCCTAAAAATGTCGTCGTCTTGCACAGGTAAATGAAACAAATCATTGGGAGTTGGTAACTTCAAAGTGGTGAAGAGTGCCTGCTCTTCATAGGTTTGGACAAAAAAGTAAGACAACACGCAATTTGGAGCAAACAAGTCTCCGTTGTGTTTCAGGAAGGGCAGTCTTCATATTAGCTCCTGTGACAGCAGGCTCTGCTTTATATCCGTTGTTTACTGTGTCTTTGTGGTGACTTGCTGAAAATATAAATGAATGGAAATGTTTCAACCAATCATAGTCACTGACTTTTTTTAACGGAGTTTTATATAGCGCGCACTTGACCCGAAGGTGTCGGGTGTCAGGGCGCTTTACACAGCACCAGCTGCGTTTAGATGAGGACACATTCATTTGATTTTACTGCACCGTTAGAAAAAGGAAACAATCATACGCACATTAGACTTGGCCACACCCCAAATAGAATTTTTAGCCAGATCTGCTGAGGTGAGTTCCACCTGAATGGAAGCCCAAACAACCGACACATGGGTTAACTTTGTTGGGTCTGATCACGGAGTTGTATCTTGAGGTCAGATGGCAACCTAGCCACAAGGTCCACTTCTGGACATACTGGTGCTACTTAAATGCACCTCTATTTATGCTTGAAATTATTTTTTGTCTAAGAAAATTAAAAGTATGTTCGATGTGTGCTGACAACTACTGCACAGCATTTAATGTCTCCCTTGTTTATCCAGTTCCGGGGTGTGCAGGTTAGTAGGTTCAGGAGTAAATGTGTAAAAAGTGCACATCCTGAAAATGTGACCTTGACCTTAGTTGGACACCACAGATTTACATTGTGGGGGTTTATTCTTGCAGTAATTCATCTGGTGCCTGCCATTGCCCGTGTGCTTACCAGGGTTGTGCTTTAAATTTAAGGTGAGTTACCACATATAGTAGAGTATAGAGCCTTTTATCAGCTAAAGAAACATAGAAGTGTACATAAACCTAATTTATTGGTGGTTTATTTTATATACTGAAAGCTAATTTCAAAATAACATTATCAAAAGGAAACATATAGTGAAGGATGAGGGGAGGGTGGACAGTCCCTCGAGTTAGTTAATAGAGGGAGATGCCATTGTCAATCCAAATTTGAAAACACTTTGATCCAGTGCACATTACTAAACTGAAAACAAAGGGGCATATTTACAAGCCCCTATCACCATGGCAAAGTTTTTTTTACTGCGTTCCTGTGGCGATAGGAGCTTTGCCTTATTTACAAGGAGGCGTTAAGTCACTTAACGTGGCTTAACGCCGCCTTGTAAATAATAAGGCCCCCTTTCACATCACACTTAGTGTGAATGGGGTGGACAATGGTTGTTGCGGTGGGTGTTCCGCCGCAACACCCATTGATTTTGACGATGCCCCATATTTACAAGGGTGGCGTAAATAGGAGGTAGCGCAAAAATGAAGACCCAGAAAAACCTGGTCTTATCATGGCGAAATGAGCAAATTGCTCCTCATTTATGCTGTTTCTATGTGTGCTGCATTGTGCAGCACACATAGAAACAGCAAATCAACATGAATGATTGTTTATGAGCAGGAAAGTGTCCTTTCCTGTACTTAAACCATCATAAAACAAATGGCGATTTGCAACGTTTAAGTGTGCTGCACAAAGCAGCACACATAGAAGTTTAAAATCGGCATTCTGGGTTGTTTATGTGCAGGACGGGATGCCTTCCTGTACATAAACAATCATTCCCCCCCAACGCAGACACCCTTGCACTATTCAGCGCCACCGCTAGGGGAAACGCAGGGGTGCAACATTCTTGTGAATACGCACATCACTGTGTTTTCAGAATGGCAGAGCGTAGCATTAACAATGTTTGCTTAATGCCGCGCTTCACCATTCTGCTGTAAATATGCCCCAAACTTTTAAGAAAAGTTTTAAAACTAACACCACAGAAAACACTGCAGTACTGTTGTCACCCTCCCCAGATTGGGGAAACAATTGAGACTGCCAACTAGAAAGGAATCGCATTTTGGCAGCAGCACCATCATGTCTCTGCCAAATCAATGCTGCTTTTGCTACTTTATCGGGTGGAAATGACGAGGGCTTGAAAGGAAATGGCCACTACAACGCGGCCGTTTCCACGCATACATTACAACGCATGCGTGGTTACAACGAAAAGCCTTTACCACGCATACCTTTACTACGAGATTCGTAGTAAAGGCATGTGTGCTAAAGTTAAAAGAAAAAAGGGGGGGTTGGGCCCCCCCCCCAAAAAAAAGCATGGGATTAAAAATGGGGGCTTTTTTCTCACCTGTTTAGGTCATTTAAAGAAAGAGATGTGGAGGCAATCGGCGTCGTTAGGGGAAACGGAAGGACACTTCCGCTTCCTCTTAACGGCGTGCAACGTCACGAAGGAAGATCGAAGGAAGATCGAGGAGGATAGGTAAGGGGGAATGAGGGGGTGGTGTCGCACAGGGGTAAATTTAAAGGGTACGTTATTAGTGTGATATCCTTTAACATGAAAATGCCATTAGCATGCATAATTTAACAACGAAAATCGTTGTAAAAGTATGCGTGTAAAAGGCATTTTCGTGGTAAAGGATATGCGTGGTGATGGCATTCGCATTGTAACGCATGCGTGGTAAAGGCGTGCGTTACAACAGAATGCGTTGTAAAGTCATACAACCGGGCTTGATTGTATGTTCTTCTTGTTTACATTTGATTTGATCTGATTTACTAGAACTGAATACAAATTCATATCAGCGTCAGTTCATCGACTTGACTTTTCTGAGAGGAACCGAAAGCTTAACTCCATGTTCCTGTTTCCTAAGAACTCTTCTCCCCTCTCTTTAGATGAGTCAACCTGGAGTACAAAGCAAGAGGGCACGTGGAAGACTGGGTGGGGCAAAGGAGTGTGTTCAGTATGTGTTCTTACGAAAGTGGAAATGATTGTGAATGTCTGCAGTGAGGAACTGACTCATGATGTGTGTGTGTACCCTTGCTAAAAACCAAATCAAACATAAAGTTAAAAACCTAAGTTCGACACAAAAGTTCATTTAAACACTATCTTTGGCAGCGTAAGTAAGGGGTTCCCAGGTATCAGCTGGTGCCTGGTTGGTAAGTAAGTGTGTGAAGAGGCTTGATTGGTCTGTTCCATACTGACAATTAATTCACCTGATTAATGTCACTCACCACCCATTTTCTTGGCAAGTGGCCAGGACACCTCTCAACCTAACTGTGGAGCCAATAGAAACCCGCCTGTGTCAAGTGTAGGAAACTGACAACTACAACATGGCAGGCGTTGCATTTATCTTGTGAGCAAACAGTAACTGCCACGAATGGTGCTTTTATGTCACGCTTTCTAAAAGTATTAGCCCTCTGTAGGAAAATACGGGACTGGACTGTAGTTAAGCCATTCCACAGTAAACAAGCATTGACAAAGCCAAGAGGTGTGGTTTGTAAGTGAGCGTTTCTGTATAGACCTAAGAATCAATAAGTGTAGATGGGTGAGGGATGATTGAGACAATGAACCAAAACTCGGGAGAATGGATTGGTAAATGACTGCATTGATGGATAAGTGACGTAGGGCAAGGATGAATGGATGAATGCAAGAGTTCATCTGAGCAAGTCCATCAACAGATGAATGAGTGAGTTCTTGGAGGGATAAATGGACACATTGATATTTTAAAATCTGGATGGATTGCTGAATTGTATTTTTAGTAATATTGGCTTAGCCAGGGGATGTGTTAAGATGGACAGGGTCAAATATTGCATCAACCTGCTATCAACAGTTGTACATGCATTATTTATTTATTCACTTTTTTTATAAAGCACAGTTTTTCCAAGTAGGTGTCAGTGCACTGTTAACAGAACAACCTAAGAGATGGGTAATCTCTTAGTAATGAAACCATGGAACAATGGAGAAGTAAACAATAAACACAGGAGTGCGGCAAACCTGAGTAAGGAAAACACCGCCAGATGGGAGATATCTGAAACAAGAAGGACAGAAGAGCACAATAGATGGAGTGTAGGGTAAGGAAATAGGATAGAGTGAAGGAGCCATAATGGATTTTAAGTTGGTAGGAGGATTGAAAGAAGGAGGTGAAACTGCAGTGAAGGTATAGAGGGCTAGGAGGAAAAGGATGTCAAAAGATGCCAAAATAGTACAAGAATTTCCAAAAGCCCAAAATTATGCCAGAAGCTAGTTCTATCATGTCTTCGATGCCCGGGTTAACACTGTGCTAAAATATGCTAATTATTATTACCATTATGCCAGGACCAACTTTAGCCAAGTGTGGGGATCATTTTACTATTGGTGCTTATGCTATTGGACGAATTAACACGATTATGCCAGAACCAGCACTATGCCCTGAAAGGAGATCATAATGCCATGGAATCCAACATTATTTCAAACATTGCCATCCTTAAAACAGGCCTAGTTTATTGTCAGGCGTGACGTGAGGAACACCATGGAGCATGTTTCCAATGTAAGTCAAGAATTACTGCCAGCCAGTATTCCAGGTCAATCATTGTAAGACAGTTGTTTACCATTGTGTCATTAATGTTCACATTATAGAAATAATTATTTTCATAATACAAAACATTTAAATCATAATATATAAGCATTATTTACACAGGTGAGTGCCATCATATTGTGGAATCCCATTGTATGTCAAGCATTCCTACCTGTATGGCAGGGTCAGAAGTGTTCTAGGGGTAATCACCGCCCTGACATGGGTGGCGACATTATGACAATAATTACCATTATTTTGCCAAGAGTAATAATCATTGTCCCAAAGGTGAGTCCCATCTCTTCAGAGAAGGGTCCTGGGTCACCAGTTGCCATAAGTGTCCTGTTCTAGCGGTCAGACAAGTGGATGATGGGTGGGAGAGTGCCAGGCTGATGGACAAAGAGACAGTGCCCACTCACGCCTTATTTGTGTCCTTCCATCTCTCTCTCAGTCTCTCTCACTCTTCGTGTCTCGCTCACACACACACACACACACCCACCCTCTCTTTTTCACACGCAAACACACAGCCTTTCTCTATAACACCCAGACACACACGTACACACAAACACACTCAACATGCCAGCATTCACCCAACATCACAACTATCTGACCATGATTGCCTTCTGGTTCTCCTGCTCATATTCTGTTTTCTGAGGCCTCAGGACACAGAAGTTTGTGGTTAAAGACAGAGAGGGCCAGACCTCATGGTACAAACTGGGAAGCACATCGTGCTAGCTGGTAGTTGTTGAATGACGTAGTCAGAGTCCTTTGAAACTAAGGTCGACCAGCATCAATCCCAGTCACACAATCACTTCCCAGATCTTCCACCTATCTGAGGCCCCTGTGAGCCAGCTCACTATTCAGTACGGGAAGAGTAAGGAAGGCCCCATTGATGGGGTGATGAAATGCATAAAGATAGTGGCCATATGTTTGCAATAAGAATTTCAAATAAAAGAATAATAATTAACGCATGTGCTTTTATTTATTTATTTATTTAAGAGTTTTGTATAGCGCTGGCCAGACCCGAAGGTATCGGAGCGCTTTACAACATTAGCAGCGGAGAGGTTACATAGTATGGCAGTAGTATAAGCATTGATTCATGACAAGTCGAAAGTATCGGTGTGCTTTACAAAAATTGGTAGCATAGAAATCACAACAATATAACTATGGTATATACATTGACTCATTAACGACGTCCGTTCGGGGAGGGGGGAGAAGTCCAGGGAACAAGACGGGGGTGGGCAAGGTAGGAGACTTAGATTTAAAGTGGCGGCGATTCATAGTGGTCAGGATTCTGAGCTTGAGCGACAGCTATCCATTTGGGAGAGATCCATTGAGGAAGAAGTCTTTGAGCTGACTTTTGAATTTTGAGAAGGAGGGGGTAATCCTGATAGGGACTGGGATGGAGTTCCATATTCTGGGCGGATTTCCTGAGCAGGATCGAGATAGGGTTTTTTGTTTGCGAGTTTTTAGAGGAATGATAAGTTGAGTGTCTGTGCTCCTAAGGTACCTTGTTTGGCTTGCCTTCTTGAGTTTGGAAGCCAGGTATGCAGGTTTTCCAGTGCGCAGGGCTTTCTGCGTGAGACAGGCAGTTCTGAAATTGGCACGCATTTTGAGTGGGAGCCATTTTAGGTCTCAGAGCCAGGGAGATGTGTTCATATTTCTCGACTCCGGTGACCATTCTGGCTGCCACATTCAGAGTTGATCTGAGAGGAACAAGGTGAGACTTAGCCGTTCTTGGGAGTGTTGCGTTCCCGTAGTCTAGTCTGGAGAGCACTAGGGATTGAGTGACTTGTTTGAGGTTGTTGGGAGGGATGAAGGGTTTTATTTTATTGAGAAGTTTTAGGTTTAGGAAGGCGCTCTTTGCAGTAATCTTGATGTGTTTCGTCATGTCTAATTTTAGGTCCAGAGTAATTCCCATCGACTTTACGGAATCGGCCAGGGTGAGATTAGAACATTAATGGACCTTATAGTTGGACAAGTGCACTTATAACACATGTAAAAACTCCTTTTAGTTTTAAAGCACATCATAGGAAAATATAATCATTACTCGAGCAAACTTAAGGTACTATTGGGTTTTAAATATTGTAATAAGTAATTCCTTTATTGCATAGTTAATAACAAAAAATTACAAAAGCGCACTCTAAAACACGCAATTGTTTTGAGTTTAAATAAACACATTTAAAACAAATTAAAATGATTAAGCATTTAGCTTAACTAAAACAGCGTTGATGAACTTTCCAAAACCCACTTGTGAGCTGCATATCTGTGGGATTAAAACATTCTTTGATGTAGGTCGTGGCTTGATGCCTTACGGGATGGCCGCTCATCACTGAAGCTCCGCTGACAGGAAAGAATGGGCGGATTCCTCCACACGGAGGACTTTAGTTTTCTTTTCACGGTGTCTCAGTGTCGGAATGTGTGTCGAATCAGTAGACCAGGATGCAGTGCGCATTTTCGCCTGCATTAAGGTATTGTAGTATCCTGTACCTTGTTGTTTAGTATCTTGTATCTTGCATTACAGCTAACACTGATATGCATTGTAAATCAGTGTTAGCTTAACTAGAATGTTGGGACTGTATCTTGTTTGTCCCTAGTGATGGAATGTTGATGTTTGAAAAAGAGCGGTTGAGGGGAGTCTGGCTGGCCTGCTGGTGGCTGTGCTGCTGAGGCTGAAATGTTAATCATCCTTCCTAATAAAACTTCTTGACTATCAAGCTACTGCTGCCTCCTCCATCATTTCATTGACTTGGAGAAGAGCGGATCCACCACTGGATGTCAACACTTCTACTCCATTTTCACATCTGATCTCGGACACTTCGTTTACAAAAGCCTAGCCAATCTCCTGTAGCAGAACCAACCTCTTCACCCAGCAAGAATACAACCATCACCGGTAATTTTTTGTCACTCACCCTTGACGAAGTGACTGCTGGGTCCCAGGACATCTGTCTCTCCAAGTAAGGAACATTTCTGGTTGGTTTGGGACCTGGGACTTTGTTTTCTCCTCCTCCCTGCTTCCCCTGTGTCTCATCTCGCGTTTCGCCCTGTATGGTGCTCAGCGCTCTGGTTTGTGAGTGTCTGCTGGCCTGTTTTCACTTCAAGGAATCACACGAGGAGACCTAACCGTGCAAGTGTTCCTACGCGAGGACTCGCACAAAATCTCCCACTGTGCGCGTGCTCAGCGCGAGGAGTCATGCGATAAGTCATTACTGCCTAGCAACCAAGAGGCTTCATGTCATCTTCAGCATAATGTGAAGTGACGTTCACTGTCTCTGAGCCTAAGAATATGCAGTTGCAACAGAATCGGCGTCATTGAACACTTGTGTACTCCACCGGAGAAACGAAGGTCCGGGATGCAACCTTGACCAACTGCTGTGGTTCTTCATGAGACCGGTACGGTAAAAAGGGTGAAGTTGATCTGACTATCGGGACACTCCGAAGTAGACTGTTTCCTCTCAGGGCCTAGCGCAGTGCTTACCGTGGGAGGGTTGGGGGAACCAGGGGCATCCCACTCCCCAATTGTCTTCCTTTAGTACCAGAAGTTGGGTGACAGGCACTCTGCCAGTTTGGTATGAGCAGTTATAAGTCCAGAGGACTGGAAGCAGGGAGGGGGGTTGTTTGCGGGGGGGTTGTTGTGGTTTATCATAGTTATATTTGTCATCGACGAACAATGTTACAGGCGGGAAGACCGCTCTACACACTTCTTACACCATAAATGCATACACAGTGGGATAAAAGTGCCAATATTTTGAGCTGGAACGTTAATGGGCTTGGGGACAAAGTTAAGCGAAGTATCGTCCTCCAATATATCAGGAAACAGGTCCCCGACTTCGTATTTCTTCAAGAAACGCACTTGATAGGTCCCTCCTGCAGGGCAATGAACAGGGGGGGATATAAATTGGTGGCACAAGCGTGCTTTACAACTGGTTCTAGAGGAGTGGGCATTATGGTGAAGAACACATTCCCCCTTGGCGTGGAATCCATTTGGGCGGACGACAGGGGTCGATATGTGGGCATTACTGGGTCCTGGGAGGGACGCGTCATTACATTGATGTCTGTTTATGTCCCACCTGGCCTCCAGTCTACCACGTTTCAAGATCTCCGCACTACACTTCTCTCGCTGTCAGTGGGTCTATTGGTATTGGGTGGTGACTTTAACTCAGTGGGCTCGGGTGGGCTGGATCGTCAACCCCCGTGTGAGCTGGGGCCCGCCTCTAGATGGCTGCCTGACTTCCTCGTGGCCATGGGACTGGTAGACAGTTGGCGTACATACAACCCAGAGAAAAAACAATACACTCTCCACTCCGGTGCCCATCACAGCTTTTCCCGACTTGACTACATTTTGGTTCCCAGCTCCTAAATCTCGCATATTCACGAGGTCCGTCACTTAGCCAGAGGCATATCCGATCACTCACCACTGTGGATGCATATCCTCCTAGATCACGTACGGGTGGGCAGGGTTGTCCCGATCGACCCCTGGTTCCTCCACAATCCCAAAATCTGTAAGGGTCTGCTAATCGCCATGTATAATTACTTTAGTGAGAATACAGGGACTGTGGACGCCTTCCATTCGCTCAGGTCACAAGAAAGAACGACAAAGGGAGGTGGCTGACATAGAGGATGACATTTACCGACTAGAGAGGGAGTTGGAGAGACAGACTACTCCTGAAACACTCCATTTGCTACGTCTTAAGCAGGACGAATATAGGGCGGTTGGTTACGGACGCTGCCCAAACATTGGGGAGAGAGAAACTCGGGAGGATTTACAACCTGGGTGATAAAGTTGGGAAACTAATAGCCTGGCTTGATAAGCGGGAATGGGTCAATAGATTGTTCCCGATTCTCCATGGCGCTAATAATGTTATCATAACGAACCCTCAAGACATTGCACAACAATTCGCCAGTCATTTTGAAGCAGTGTATATAACGATGGCGCCCTATACTGAGGAAGAGTCCGCCGAATTGATGAGAGACATAACACTACCCACCCTCTCCTTGACCGAAAGACAACAAATGGACAGTTCTTTGACTACAGACGAAGTGGCACAGGCAATTAGGTCGCTTAACTCGGGAAAGGCCTCTGGTCCCAACGGGATCCCCATAGAACTTTATAAACTTAACCCTGATATATTGGCGGCCCACCTTAAAGTTATGTTTGAGGAGAGCAGGGAGAGAGGGGAACTGCCGCTGGATAATTAATATTGTAACTATTTATAAGGCAGGCAAACCCAAAACAAACTTTACCTCGTATCGGCCTATCTCCCTCCTTAATGCTGAACCTAAAATTCTCGCGAAGGTCCTAGCCAATCGTCTACTTAAAATTATACCAAATCTAATACACCCTGACCAGTCTTGTTTTATCCAACATCGAAATACACTGCTGAACCTGCGCCGCGTCCATGGAGTTCTTGGCAGGGCAAACACTACACAGGAACCTGCTGTTTTGGTCTCGTTGGACGCTATTATGGCGTTCGATATGATCGAATGGCCTTATCTCTTTGCTGTGCTTCAAAAGCTGGGGTTTGGTCTGGAGTTCATTCGGTGGGTGCACCTTCTATATGCGGCACCATTGGCACGGGTCGTGGTTAATAACAAACAATCGGACACATTCGCCTTGAGTTGGGGCACCCATCAGGGATGCCCGCTTCCCCTCTCTTTTTTGCCTTAGCGTTGGAACCCTTGGCGGCCTGGATCCAGTGATCCAAGGATTGCGGTGGTCACCAGATTGGGAGGATCGCATTTCACTTTATGCAGATGATGTTCTGCTCTATCTGACCGACCCCAAAAAATCTCTGATTGCTTAACTAGACATATTAGTGGTGTTCAGGAGATATTCAGGGTTCACGATTAAATGGACTAAGTCCCATCTATATTCCCTCTGTGGGGGAGTACCAGCCCACCCCGTAACTGTCCAATTCAAGTCACAGGGTTTAAATATTTGGGGATATTCATCTCCTTAGACCCAGCACTCCGTTATAATAACAATTAACTTCCCCCTCTTCTACGGCTCAAACGTGATATAACTAGTTGGAAATCACTCCCTCTATCCCTCCTGGGCAAAGCTGCCCTCTTTAAAATGATGTCCCTCCCCCGCTTCCTCTATTCCCTACAAAACTTGCTTGATGTTGTCCCTCGTGCCTATTTTAAAGAGATTGAGCACCTCAAGAGAGAATTATTATGGAATGGAACACTACGTATAGCTCTTAAGAAACTTACCTTGAAATGGTACGATGGGAGGCATTGCTCTCCCCAACATTAAAAAGTATTATTGGGCGGCTCATCTAGCTGCTATTAATACCGGCACATACGGAACCCCTGAGGACCCAGGTTACCGAATGGACAGGTGGCTTCTCCCGGGAGGGAATTATAATAGGTCGCTGTACTCGAAACCTGCCCGGGCCCCACTAATGGGCCCAACTGGACATTCGATAGATATCTGGCATACCGCTACCAGGTCACTAGGATGGAAGGGTAGACTGACGTTGGCCACCCCTCTATGGGATTCTGCGCAAATAGGAAACTTGTGGACGACAAAGGGCTTTGATAAGTGGGACATGATTGGTATCTCCCGGATTCAGGACTTGTGGGAGAGGGGCGACATAAAAACATTTGCTCCCCTACATAACCAACACGACCTGGCCGACTCAGAGCAATTTTATTACATACAGGTGCGGCACGCCCTGCGCTCAGTCCTCCCAAAAGGCTCCCCCACCTGAGTCCTCCCCGTTGGAGAGTAGAATATTAGACGGCTACCTCCCAGAAAGGACCATTTCGCTGATCTATAACAGACTAATATACAATATGGAAGACCCTCTCTCCCTACTACGACAAAAGTGGGTGGCGGATGGTGTTGAGATGGATGACGAGGACTGGCAGGAAGCTGTGTCATCTCCTAGAGTAGTAGCTATTCCAGCATGACTACGACTCGTGCAACTTAAAATCCTGCACAGGATATATATGACGGGGCCTAGACTGGTGCAAATGGGAAGGGCGGTCACAGGGGATTGCCGCCGACATTGTGGACATGTAGGTACCTTTATGCACATCATCTGGGAATGCGCACACATTCAGTCCTACTGGAGGGAGGTGCATGGAGTGGTTGGGGCGGTCCTCGCAGTGACTCTACACCCGGAAGCTCGTAGATGTTTATTGAACATTTGGGAACCAACTGATCTTAACACACACCAGACGCAATGGGTCACGCTGGGATTCATGTTGGCAAAAAGGAATACTGCCCAGGCCTGGGGGGCGGCGGCAACACCCACACTGGGAGCGAGGAAATCAAGCATGGACTGGTGCATGTTCCGTGAAAAGACAGTGTATGTTGCTCGGGCTGCCCCCAAAAGTGGTCCCGAATATGGGACCCAAGGAACTCGTACCGAGGGAACATTTGTAGTCCACCTCAGCAACTTGCTGTGGACAAATCGCTCTCTCCCTGAATTGTCCTCACTGTATACAATATGTATAGTTAATGTCTGATTTCTTCGCGCCGGAACAGAGATTGCATTGTCGCTATGATCGTTTGTATGTCGATGAATGTTAATAAAAAGAGTTACAAACAAAAAAGAATATGCAGTTGCCCAGCAACGAGGACTCTTAATCTTCAATTGTTATCTAATGTGACGCAGCGTGTGGCCATATTGCACACGTCTCACATTGTTTCTCAATTGCCTAGCAACCAACACTCTCCTTGTTTGCGCGCAACTGTTCTCATCACCGCTGACACGTTATTTTTGCGTGCACCTTTTCTTGTTTTCGCTCACACGCACAGCCTTCCTGCTCTTTCTTCTTTTACGTACAGCTGTTCCTGTTATCGCTGACACGCACAGCCTACCTTCTTTTATTACATTTGGGGGGCTGCTGTTTTCGTCATCGCTGACACGCACAGCTTTCTTACTTTCATTTGTCTGTGTGCAGTTTTATTCGCCATCGCTGACAAGCACAGCCTATCTATTTTTTGTCACTTTATTTGTGTGTAGCCGGTCTCATAGTTTTACTTCATTTACACTTTATTTGCTTGCACCTGATCTAGCCATCACTGACACGCACAGTTTTCGTGGCATAACCACCATATTCTTTTGCTTCATTCTTTTTCACCCAAAAATTTGCGTCAACATGCAGAATGTTCCTTCTCCTCCTTTCTGCCTTGTCAATCCCAGGAAACCACAAATTCCTTGGAAAAAAGGGAAGAATGTTTTCATTAACTATGCACGAGTATGTGGTACATCTTTGAGTGCAGAGCGCAGAATGGCCTTATTGCTTCATTGTCTTGGCTCCAAAGGTCAAGAGGTTTTTCAGCATCTTCCTGACTTGTCTGTTGAAATGAGCAATAACCTAAATGAGTATGAAATATGCATGAAGAAATTAGACTTACACTACTTATCCAAAATTTCTAGAGTTTTAGAAAGATACCAATTTGGGAAACAAATGCTGAGGTCAGGCGAATCTGTTGAAAAATATGTTTCTGTGAAACTTGATTCTACATGTTCTATTGGTGTCAACACTGAAGAAAGACTTTGTGATCAGTTTATGTTAGGGTGTTGCATTGAAAAAGCTAGAGAGAGCTTTTGGCAAAAAGATGATCCATCTCTTTCTGAAGTTGTTTCCCTTGCCAAGAACTTTTAATACAGTAAAGTTTGTTTTGAAGAAATAAAGAAGAATTGCACAACACCATAAGAAGAAATGCACAAATGTTTCTGTGCGCAAAAAGAACTCCATTAGCGTCACTTCACGTCCGCCACAGAAAGACTTTAACAATGCTTCACGTCCACCGCAGAAAGACTTTAGCAATGCTTCACAATCTAATCCTGGAAAATGTTATAGGTGTGGTGATGCTGGACATTATGTTCATTTTAAAGGTTGTATGGGTTGGGAAACCACTTGCAAGAAATGTAGGAAGCCAGGTCATCTTTCAATTTGTTGCCGGAGTTCTAACACTTTTAATACAAAAAAAAGAAAACCGGAAGTAACTTGTGAGTTTGTTGATGATTCTTCTGAAGATAAAATCATCATGCAAGTGCAAGATGGTACATGAGGTCCCTGGGAATCGGTTCAAATTGATGGTGCTCCTGTTTCCATGTTATTTAATTCTGGTGCAAAGATAACTTTGATTCCCAGAGTTTTCTTTGAAAAACATTTAGCATGCAAAGTTAAGTTGATAAAACCTGACATTTCTCCCAAAGGCTATGGTGGTCAACCCATCAAACTTGTGGGGTATTTTAATGGCTCGATCCACTTCAAAGATAGATTTACTGCAGGGAAAATGTATGTTTCTGTAAGGGGGGACTCCCTCATTAGCTGGATCCACCAGAAAGAATTATGTGTATATCTAGACCCCAATGACACTCCCTCAGTCAAATTGAGACAAACCCTACAAGTGAATAGTGTAGATTCCTTTAAGCCCAATTTTGAGGATGAGTTTCCAGAAGTGTTTGACTAACAACTTGGCTGTATCAAGAAATATGTACACAAAATTAGAATTAAGGAAGGGGCTAAACCAGTTGTGAGCAAGGTCAGAGGTGTACCTTTACTTGTCAAAGAAAAGATGAAAGCTGAGTTTGACAAATTAAAAGACAATGGCATCATAGAAGAGGTGGAAGCTACCCAATGGTTGGCTCCAGTAGTTATGGTGAAGAAGGCTAATGGTGAAGTTCCCTTTGTGTGTATTTGCGCAAATTAAATAAGACTGTCATTGTAGACCACTATCCACTTCCAAATAGCAATGAAATGCTTGCCATGTTAAAAGAGGCAAAGTGTTTTATAACTGTGGATCTTACCTCAGCATGGGGAGAGGTGTGGCGCAGCGGCCAGGACGATTGACGCTGGAGGCTGGGGATTACGGTTCGATACCTTGCTCCGGCGGCAGGGGTCTGCCCAGCACTATGCGACTCCGGGCAATAGCTCGCTTAATCTTCCCAGCGGCCCCCAGCGCCGAGATACCCCTTCGGGGGTGATTCATGCGCTATACAAGTACTGGATTTACATACCACCAAGTTAGACTTCGCCACGAGTCTCAAGACTTAACGGCTTTTGTGACTCCATTTGGCATTTTTTAATTTGTATGAATACCATTTGGGTTGATATCTGCCGCCGGTGTTTTTCAGCGTGTAATGGAAAAAATGTTGGTAGGTTTATCAGGAATTAAAATATATCAAGATGAAGTTCGTATATGTGGTGAAAATGCTACTGTGCACAACCAAAGGGTACGTGAGATGTTACAGAGGTTCAAAGAAAATGGTGTTACTTTGAAAGCCAGTAAATGTAAATTCAATTTGGAGGAAATAGATTGTCTTGGTCACAAGATAACTCCAGATGGAATTGAACCTAAAAAGGATCTGGTTGAAACCATTAACAATCTAATCACTCTTTCGTCCAAAGAAGAGGTTTTGGGAATGTCTGAGTATTACAACAAGTTCATTCCCAATTTTGCTGACAAGACAAAAAACTTGAGGGCTCTTCTCAAGAAGGGCATTCCTTTTGTTTGGAATGGTGAGTGTGAGTTGGAATTTTGCACAATTTAAAAAATGCTTAGAGGGGCATCCAGCCTTCAGAGCTTTGAGCCGGGGCATGAGTCCATATTCATGTCCGATGCCAGTTCAAAAGGCCTTGGGGCGGTCTTGTTACAAAGACATAATGGTTTAGAAAAGACCATTTTGTTTATCTCCAGACACCTCAGAGGGGCAGAACTCAATTATTCAGTTATAGAGAAAGAAGCTCTAGCTGTTACCTGGGCAGTACAAAAACTCAAAACATTTTGTGTGGGGGAGCAAGTTTACAGTGAAAACTGACCATAAGCCCCTTAAAGAGATCTTTGAAAGGAAAGGCTTAGATGCAGTCTCTTCTGGGATCAGGCGCTGGGTAATTAGATTACAAGAATTTCACTTTGATGTGGAATATGTCCTGGGGGCTAGAAATTGGGTCGCTGGCTGTTGTTCCTGTTTAGTTGACTTAACTGATGCCAGTGAGAATGTTGCTGATGACGATGAGAATTTGGGTGTTTGTGTGATTAGAGATGGTATAATTAGAGAGGATGAATGGTTGGCTGAAGTTGCTAAAGATCCCATACTACAAAAGATGAGAAGAAAAAATAAGGAGTGACTGGTCCAACTCAGACAAGAATAATGAAGTCATATAGACTTTTTGGAGAGTTAGGGACAGATTTTCTCTTCAAAGTGGTCTTGTGTTTAGGAGCACAAGACTTATTCCTCCCTTATCTCTGATAGAGGGTTTGATTTCCCTAGCCCATAAGAGCCATCCAGGGATCTCCAAGACTAAAGAGAGGTTAAGACGAATGTATTAGTGGCCTGGGATGGATATCCAGGTGGAGCGAGTGGTGCAAGATTGTGGAGAGTGTTGCAATGCTGACAAAACTTTAAAATGTAGAGTGCAACCCATGATGATAAGAGACATACCGAAGGAACCCTGTAAGGAGGTTATTACATTTCTGGAAAAAGTGTTTGAGAGGGAAGGTTTTCCGAATTCTGTGCTGACAGACAATAGGGTGCAGTTGGTCTCTCGTGAAATGGAAGAATTTTTGAAAGAAAGAGGTATCAGACACAAGACATCTGACTTGTACCATCCCGAGACCAATGGCATAGTTGAGAGATTCAACAAAGTCTTAAAGGAAACCATTCAGAGTGCCATTACGAACATTTTAGGCTGGAAACAAGAAGTGCTTTCTAAGGTAATGAATTAAAGGATAACTCTCCATTCGAGCACAGGTTTCTCCCATTTTGAATTACTCAAAAGAAGAAAGGCCAATACCGTAGTCTGTCCATCCTGGGTTAATGATCTGTCCGTTACTCAAAAAGATGAGTTTAAAAAAGTAAAAGAGCACAAGTTAGCTTCTAAAAGGAAAGACCTATTTGACTCACACAAAGCTACCAAGAAAACTGTTGTTAAGGTTGGTGATCTAATTAGAATAAAAAATCCTCGTGGAGGTGTCTTTAGTTCAGGTTCCAAATTTTAATTACCCATGAAAGTTATTAAATGTTTTGAAAATGCTAGATCATTGCATCTGGAATTTGGGTTGTGTGGTGAAAGTTGTTAAGAGAAATGAAAATGTTGTGAGAAATGAAAATGTACTTGATGCAAATGATCATGTTAGTGGCACAACTGATGTAAGAAGATGCTCTAGAGTTTCTAAGAAGCCATCTTACCTAAAAGAATATGTATAATCTATATTGTTTTTTTCTTTTGGTGGGAAAGGGGGAGGTGTGTAGTATCCTGTACCTTGTTGTTTAGTATCTTGCATTACAGCCAACACTGATATGCATTCTAAATCAGTGTTCGCTTAATTAAAATGTTGGGACTGTATCTTGGTTGTGTCTAGTGATGGAATGTTGATGTTTGAAGAAGAGCAGTTGAGGGGAGCCTGGCTGGCCTGCTGGTGGCTGCGCTGCTGCGGCTGAAGTGTTAACCATCCTTCCTAATAAAACTTCCTGACTATCAAGCTACTGCTGCCTTCTACATCATTTCAGGTATTTTTCCTCATATAACTAGGGGGAGCATTCAACTGAGCCATGCGCCCGACATTTTGTTTATAATGTTGATCTTTTTTACGGAGCCTCTCTCGACCAATTTTTCCAAAATTATATTGGCTGGACATTCCTCTTTGGTTATATTTAAGTACAGCCTTCCTGGAAAGCTGTTTGGCTGGCATGTACCCTGCTAGGCAAATCTGTTTTACATTCTTATAGGTTCTAATCGACATCCTGGCTGGATTTCATGCTGCCATTTTTTCCTCATAAAATTCGATTCTGTGGTAATACAAGCAGAAAGGTGTGACAGGGGAATACTCATCTGTCTCAAAGCTGTTTTTGCCATATTTTTGATTGGTGTTTGGTGGCTATCTGACATATGTGACATTTTTGGATGTTGTTACAGTTTACCATATGTTTAACTATATATTGTTTCTGTTCTGCAACAATCTTCTGGTGGTAGTTGCTGTATATATATGTATATATATATATACACACACTCACACACACACGCACGCACACACGCGTGCGCACACACACAAACACACACACACATATATATGATACCTTCACATATGGACAAAACCAGGAATTTAAAATTACATGCTCCTTCATCTTCAACTGCCAGGTCTACGGCCAATGTTGATACTTTTAATACTTACTATGTACTGGAAAATATGGAGGACTATATAACTACCAGTCATGAGTTTCCGGCACCTTCCTCTAATATATCTGCTGTATCCACATCTAATACTAAGAAATCTTCAAAATTAATATCAACATCTGCTACTTCTGCATCCAAAAGAGTTCAAAAAGATGCACCCTCTCCCACTAAATCTATATCAATGGAACTGTTCCTTGATGAGATTAGGACACTTAAACCTTATATGGAAGATACTAATAAACATCTATGACCTTTAGATAAATGGATTTTAGTAGAAAATAGTGTCACTCAAGTGGAGCAGAAGGTAGAACATCTTCAAGACTCAGTGCAAATTATTAGTACATTGCAACGGGGGGTGGTATCTGTAAAGAAGCACATGAAAGACATGGAAAATCGCAATAGGAGAAATAATTTATGTATTTATGGTTCGGTGGAAGGGCTGGGAGGTTCAGATCCCATCTCCTTCTTCAAAATATTTCTTCCTCAGATTTTGGACCTTCCTCCCACGACTTCTTTAAACATACAGCACGCGAATAGACTAGGTCACCTTTCTCATGCTGCATCATCCTCATACAAACGAAGAGGAGTCATCAAATATTTTTTAGAGTATCTTGATCTTCTTACTGTTATTAAAGCCCCCAAACGTTGCATTTCCTGGTCTGGATGGACTCTATTTTGTGCACAGGATTTCAAAAAAGCTATAGCTGATAGAAAGAATACATTTCTCGATATGCGTCCAGGTCTACATTCTCACAATGTGAAATATGGTCATTTCCACCCTTGTCTTTTTGAAGTGACTTATAATAATAAACTACCATATATGAAGATCCTTCTCTACTTCAGAACTTTATTGATTTCTGCAGAGGAGAAACAATGCATACTTCCAACATATAATTATATTTGATGTTACTAGTTTTAAATGTTTCTGCTTCCGGTTTATAATGATATCTCAAATATTAGCATTTATACTTCATCATGGATTTGTCAATAGTTTGTTTTATATGTCTTCCTTTTACTTGATATGATAATGTTGTATTTTCTTTCCTTTTCCCCTTTCCTAAGCTTCCTCAGTGTGTACAGACAAATTTGATTGAAGTCCTTTAACGTGGTCTGCTTCTCTCCCATGTGTTGACTGCGTTGAGTTTCGGTTTGTGTCACACCCTTTTGTGCCCTCCCCCCCCCCCCCCGACTCCATGCTGTTCTGTAGGTATAGTTTTGTTGTTCTTTTTATATCTTTTCTTCTCTCTTCTTTTCCCTCTTAGCTTTTCTTCTCTTTATTATTTGAACTTTTATTAACTATTCTGTTACATCTTTATATCTTTTGTTTTTTCTTTCATTGCCTATTTCTTTCATTCTTTTATAAAAATTATAAATTTAGTATTATTATTCACTTTTTTCATTGCTTATTCCTTTCAATTTCTCGGGGAAATTATAAGCCCACTGTTCAATATTCCTTGCTATGTTGGTCAACTTATTCCTAACATAATTAGTTGACTATAAATATCTCTAAGAATAATTTCTTGTAAAATTAAGGGTTTGGGTTACTCTATTAAAACAGCAAGGAGTCTTAACACATCTATCTAAACTTAGCTGTGATATAGCTCTATTGCAAGAGACTCATGTAATTCAATCAGAAATTGCTAAACATAAAAAAAAGTGGGTCAGTCATATATTTTCTTCCCCAGGCACTGGTAAGTGCAATAGAGTGTCCATGTTGTGTAATAAATGTCTGGACTCAGAATCTAATGGCAGGTGGATGATTCTTTCAGTTACTATCAATGACATTCCCATTACAATTTTTAATATATATGCTCCCACACAGCATGATAGGTCCTTTTGGCCTGGCATTTTAACTAAACTAATGTGCTTTACTGACAATTATATCATTTTTGGGGATGATTGTACTATGGTTTTTTACCTGTAACTTGACAGGCATTCTAATTCTACATTTACACCATCCTCTATGCACTCTCAGTGTACTTCCACCCTACAACAAAGAAGATTAATTGACACCTAGAGAGTCTGTAATCCAAACCTACAAGAATGCATGTTCTTCTCCCTAGTTTCTTCCTCCTAATCTAGAATCAACAATTCTATTCTTCTTGAAAATAACTATACTCAAGCTGTGTGTTTATTAATAATTTCTTTAACGAAGATGAATCTTCTTATATTTCTTTCCTCACGGTGTGGGATTCTTTTAAAGCTGTGTCCAGAGATTTCATTATCTGTTTTGTGACACAAAAGAGGAAATCTTCTTCTAAATAGTTATTTCAGCTTTTGAATCATATCAAGCAATTAGAACACAAATATTATTTATCTAAGTCAAAGGACTGTTTCGATCAATTAATTGAAGCCAAATTCACTTTTAAGAGATTGCCACAGAAACTGATCATTTTTATTTGCTTAAATCTAGTGCTAAAGATTAAGGTGGCTAAACAAATCTGGGAAATTACTGGCCAATTATTTTAAGATTATAAAAGAACCTTGTTAAATTGATGCTATTTTTTCTCCGTCCTTGTTCATAACAATGAAGATATTTTACTTCAATCTACTAATTATTTTAGCACTAGATATACTCCCGAATCCCAAAACTTATCAAGATGATATTTTACAATATTTAAACTCTATCACTTAACCTTCTTTGACTGATATTGATTTTGCTTCGTTAGATAAAGACATTTCTCTTGAAGTTGCACTTTCTGCCATGAGTTCACATAAAAACGGAAAAGCTCCTGGCCCGGATGGGTTTCCATAGAATTTTATTTGCACTTTTCCAAACATTTACCTCTGAAATTATATTCTCTCTTTTCTTACTGTACATTGTCTGGAATGGCTGATGGTTTGTTTCAAGATGCATTCATTTGTCTTATCCCTAAGTAAAACAAAGACCGTAAACTGTGTAAAAATTATAGGCCCATCTCCCTAGTTAAATTAGATTAAAAAATATTTGTCCAAATTCTTGCTCTTCATCTTGATCCCGTATTTGCTCAGTTAATAGGCAGGGAGCAGTCTGGTTTTGATTAAAAGTAGATTTCTCTCAGATAATACTTGAATAATTTTTAATGTCCTAAGTAAGTCCAGATTATATCGACAGTCCTTAGCAGCTATTGCATTAGATGCAGAGGAAGCCTTTGACCCTGTTGCCTGGCATTTTATTTCATCTACTCTATCTTGGTTTGGCTTTGGCAAGAATGTCATTAATTATGCTTTTTTGTTATGCTCCTCCCCAAGGTATCTATCATGGTTAATGGTCTTATCTCTTTACAATTTTCCCTACATCTAGATGTTCGCCAAGGACGTCCTTTTATCTTCACTCTTATTTATTCTAGCTTTAGAACCTTTTTTTAACCAAACTTTGTCTAAATACAGATATTCATGGCTTTCAGTATGGTGACCAACACTTAACATTTTGTGCCTTGCAGATGATATTTATGTCACGACCACAAAGCTCTTTGGCGGCCTTTTAAATAGAAGTCAGGAATTTCAGTTCTAATTCCGGCTACAAGGTGAATTCTGATAAATGTGAAATTCTTCCTTTAAATGAATGTTGGTTTCATGTTAATTTTACGGACTCTTAATTTCATTGGATTCAAGAGAAAATAAAATATTTAGGTCTTTGGCTTCATCCTACCAATAAAGATACAGACTCTACTAACATCAAGCAGGCACTTTTTTCTATTGTTTCTCTTATTTCTAAATGGAGGGATAGGATAGATTCCTTAAAAATGATGCTTGTCCCTATAATATGTTTTTTTTAACATTCCTATCAATATTCCTTCTTGTTATTTAAAACAAATTATTTAATTACGATCTAATTTCCCCTCGAACAATAACAAAGTTCATATTGTCTCTTCAAACACTTAAGCATCCTAAGTATTTAGAAGGAGTTAATTTTCCAGATTTCGTTGCCTATCCCACTGCCTTTTTTCTTAGGCAAGCTACATTTTTCCTCAATGAAGGCATTTCTACTTAGCCTCTCATCTGGGTAGATACAGAACGTTTTCTTATCTTTTCTTTTTCTTTTCAGGAATTTCGGTCTTTCTATAAAAAACCTCTTTCTATGACTCTTCCTATTTTAAAAAATGCTTGTAAACTCTTACGTCCAATTTTTATACTTCCTAGCAATTCCAAAGCTACATTCTTAAATTCTCAACTAGGCACAATAAATTGGTTAAAATAAAAAACAGAACTAACTTTTGGAAAGTTTTGTACATGAAAAGTCTGAAATGGATTCAACTTTTTGAAAATAATTCTTGTCTCTCATTCACTGTAGCTCAAAAACGATTCTCCCTTCCCTCTTCATTTTCAACTAAGTATGGTTCTTAATATTGGTTATTCACTCTGCTTATACTAATTTATCAGAAGTTTCCTCTCCCATCGCTCCCTTAGCTCATTTGACTTCTACCTTATCTTCCTTCCCTCCTGCACCACAAAGTTATTATAAATTACGACTCCGCCAGAAATTAGAGTAAAGACTGATGTGGAATTGCAATTGGAACATGATTTAGGTGTTTTCTATTCCTCTTTTTAATAAAACTTGTCTAAAAATTCTGAAATGTTCAAAAGCAGCTAATGTTATTCAAACGTTATTCTTTATTCATAATCATCTACTACTTACACCTTCCGCTTTACTTAAAATAGGTCATACCTCTTCTCCTTGTTGGTCCTGCAATACATCTCCTTCTGATCTTGAACATTTGCTCTTTGAATGTGCCTCTACTTATCAATTCTGACTGAGGGTTTGGAAACATATAAATAATATTTTTAGCACACAGATTACTTTTAAGTCAAAGAATTTATTTTTATGTAGTCTCTCAGAAGATTGGTCCCATATGGTGATAGAATTCTCATATTTAGCAATAGCATTTCAACAAATAACTAAATCTTGGAAAAATTCCTCCAATTTATCTTTTGAAGTATGGTGGTATAGTGTTTGTCACATATTAGACAGGGCATACATTACTCCCATAACACTTGTCATCCAAAGAGACCTTCTTTGGTTTACTGTATCAAATTTCTTAACTGTCTCAGCTAAGTTAAACGCTCCCATCATAACCCTCGAATTGAAGAGGTTTCTAAACCCCATAGTTTTCTTTTTACTCCTAATATGACTTTCCTTGTATCATAATACATATGATATTTGCTCAATTTTATGTCTTGCAATATTATATATATTTCTGTAGTTATAGAATATTTCTCTTCTATTTATATTATTGATTGTTTTCTATTACAACATGTTGACAATTTCTTATACTTGTGATAGTTCTCTTAGTCATGTGCTAACAATGATATTCATATATAGATTTTTATTCATAGAATAGCTCCCTTTCGCTTATACTATTGTCTGTTTCTTATCATGATATGTTGAATAGTTTGTTTCTTTTGTTCCCTCTATTCCATGTATTTTATTGATTGTATTTTATCAAATGTTAATAAACTTTTTTTTTAAAGTGATAAAAAAACATTCTTCCCAGGTGATAAAAGCATGAGAGTAAAAGAGTGGTTCAATCTTTTGACAGACGTTTGCAGCAGCACATCACGTGGCACAAGGTTTTTACCTTGTAAAGGCAGCATCTACAGTTTAAAGACTGGTGAGAACTTCTGTTAAGTATGATGCAATCAAAGAGGCGTGAAGTCATACTTTATTATTTGTAGAGTTCCCATGTTCTGACCACAAGTAAGATCTTATAGCCCCGCTCTGAGTGCTTGCATCTCTGCCAGAAGCTTAATACAAGTGCTGCCTGCTGGACTGCCTGTTTAATCAAGGTGAATTCCAAACGTTTTTGGGCCTGAGCAGTAGTAGATGGCAGAGCAAAGAGCCACCTAAAATGATTTCATTCTTCTATGTCCAGCCATTCTATCAGTGGGAAAAAGGAACACCTCACAATGATAACACAAGGAGGACAAACACTTGGCTCTGATGACATCAAGCAATCACTTTAGTGATGGACTGGACAGATTATTCAGCATTTTCAGCAGGGCAAACATCAAATTGCCTGCCTTTACTTTTAATTTTGCTTGCTATCTATTGAAACGTCCGGTGTTGTTGAACCATACACCCAGCTATTTATAGAAACCGGCGAGTTGGATTTGAGTTGATTTGTTCTTTGTTTGTAGGACAGCTATATTTTCTTTCCTTCATGTTGTCAAAATAGACAACATTAGAGTTCTAAGGAGTCACAGTTCGGTATTTGTTGTTCAATAAGATTTAAGCTCTCTTAAAGTGTATTGCAATACCATGCTAGCTAGCATGGTCAAAAATCACCCAGCCTAATTCACAAAGGTAAACCTACACTTTTGTGTAAGCTTATGATTGTTTGCCAATCAAAAAGGGGTATCTTCATGAGTGAGGATTCTACGCACATAAAAAGATAGTTATTTTTATATGTGGAGACTCCGAACTCGTAAAGATACCACTTATAAATCCTTTGTGAACAGCAAACAATTGGAAACTTACATAAAAGTGTACGTTTACCTTTCTGAATTAGGCCCAATATGCCAACTGCATACGTTAGAAGTGGTATTGTCATTTCTCCGATTTGTGATGGGCATGCTCTTGGATTGTCCAATGCATTTACCATGTCATAGACATAAAGATTGAACAAAAGTAGTGTTAGAACACAGCCTGTTTTAAGACTCTATTTGTAAATTTTTTCATTGAGAACATTATTACCCAGTTTTACACGGTATCGAGCCAACTGTCAAAATATACAATTATTTTTTACCCTTAATTTCTCAAAAAGTACAGAACAGATTTACCCCAAATTGCAAAAAGCAGTCTCCCGACCAAGATCTAGCTTGCAGCTTAATTTAGTGCAATTCTGTTCTGAAGTTTTTGCTAACTTGGAAAATGCTTGGGGGTTTTACATTTGGGGCCCCACCCTTTTTCTCAGCACCGATTGACAGATCACCCCAAAACTTTCCAAGAAGCAGCTGAGGTAGATGCAATTTTCTATCAAAGTTTTGTGACGATCCGTCAAACGGGGCCAAAGTTATTAGCAAACCAAAAAACTCTCCATCTATGGAAAAGCAGACCAAACTATAACTACCTAGTGGTGACCACCACTAGGTAATATAGATCTACATATATATATTCACTAAAAAAAATAAAGGTTGAAGTGATTATGCAGTTAGGTTTGGTAAAAAAAATCTCAGATTCACTGAAAAAACACAAAGTTAATGTGACGTTATAGCTATGTGTAAATGTCAGTTAAATCATACCATTCAAACTCAAGAAACAACTGAGATTCACCAGTTAACTGAATTAACTATAATTTGTGCACTCGCCATGCACAGTACTGTCATAAATGATGTGATTTCAGATATCTTCAGTGATGTTATCAATGATATCATTTAACGTATGGGTGATGTAATATGTGAAGTCATAAACAGTGCATGGCTTGTGTCGCTCTGAGCGCCGCTGTACTACCACGGTACCATGGCACCGCCCAAAAAAAGGTCTTCATTTGACACTGTTGGTTATTCCTATGGGACCCATCTACAATTGCCAGAGGGTCAGTGTACTCCTATCTTGCCCCCTTATTCCTTATTTTTCTGTGTTTTTTTTAGGACAGACGGGTGGAGCCCCCCCCCCCCCCGAGTCATTAAATGGTGGTTGCAACATTCTTATCATGTTGCGGCCAGCCAATGAGATTGTGTAGTGGTAATGAGGTACTCTGGCATGAAATATTTATACAATTCAAACCTTAATTTCTCAAAAATAACTCAACAGATTGTCTGCTAAATTTGGTGTAATTCCTTTCAGCTGCTTCGGCCGTAGCTTTTTGCACATTTCCTATGGGAATCTGCACAGGGGAAACACTTCTTGAAGCCCCTGCTTGATGGATCACCGCAAAACTTACCAGGAAGGAGCTGTGATGGATTAACCTTTTTTTGGAAAGCTTTATTAAGATTCATCAAGCAACTCCAAAGTTATTCAGAACCCAAGATATCCATTAGCACAGTCCTAACTATAGCTAAATAGTGAATATATATAATTTATTTTTTTTACTGAAAAAACATCGTTTGAAGTTATGCTATAGCTAGGTGTTGGAATGAGACACAAGCTAACAGTAAAAACTAAAATAAAGAAACGCTGAAGTAACCACTGAAGACCAATTGTCTTTAGTAAACTTACTATACCTTGCACTGCTTAAACATCACTTATTACATTCACCAACCGGGAAACAGGGCCAAATTTATTATCGAAACAAAGATCGCTGGAAACTCTATAGGTTCACAGTGGCGACCAATGTCCCCATGCATAGTGATGTCATCAATGATGTCATAGAACATGGCATGAGAGATGTATTATGTGAGGTCTTAAGCAGTGCATGGTGAGGGTGCAAGTCACAGTTACTTCTGTAACTTATAACTGGTGAATATCAGTAGTTTTTTGCTTTTAGAACATGACGTTATGACTAATATTTTCAACTAAGTATAACGTCACTTTAACCATTGTTTTTTTCAGTGAGTTACTACGTTTTTTTTAAATGTAAAGTTAGGTATCATTACCATATTTAACTATATTGTCACTTTAAACTTTGTTTTTTTCTTTAAATTTCCGTTTTCTAAACAGAAATTAAGATCTCTGCCGCTGGGAGGGTTTGCCACAGGGCCTTCAGCTGTGCATGACGTTGGTTTGGCTGCACTGCTTGGCAACAACTGCACGCAGTCTACCCTGCAGCACACTACCACCGGCCCTGTAGCCAACCTACTTCAGGAGGTCAACATGTCCACAAAGGCCATCCGGCCACTGACGCTCAACACACTTCTTTTATTTGATATTTTTTGGTCCAGCAGGACTCCAGCTGCATTCCCTTGGGAAACCCATGGGGTTCCTGCAGTAATCCGACGGGACCACACAGTTGGCTGCGCTGAATTCCACATAGCACCAAAAGGCGAAAAGCGCCAAGCACACTCAACT
The DNA here is from genome assembly GCF_964204655.1 of Triturus cristatus. Classification (NCBI taxonomy): domain Eukaryota; kingdom Metazoa; phylum Chordata; class Amphibia; order Caudata; family Salamandridae; genus Triturus; species Triturus cristatus. The sequence continues at coordinate 607,696,471 of NC_140593.1, read as the reverse complement.
GTTTGCTCCTGATCGGTTCCTAGACGCAAGTTAGGGACAACTGCGATGGAGCACATGTTGAATACAGAAACCAGGTTTGTCCCAGTGTGAAGTTTTACCTTTGGACTTAGTCTCAGAAATGTAAGTTAAAAATCCTCAGCGGGGCAAGGCAGGACGCTGTGGTCGTAGAGGATTCCACGTCGACAACTGCTGGATGAGGTCTTGGTGGCGCCATCGACTTTTGGCTTGATAACTATGAGCACAAGAAATTTGGATTTCGTGACCAAGAAAAAGCCTTGCTGGACTGATAATATTGGTGCCTTCACCCAGTGTAGATTTCTACCTTCCGACTTGGTCACTTTTTGGAGCTCAGATTCATTTGGGACAAGGCTGAAGGCTGTAGCAAATAGGGGTCCACAAGACCAGATATCTTCTCCACAAGATACATCTGAATAGAATTTGCTGTTGTGAAACGCTGCGAGCGGGAGCAACCTGAATCTTTTGGCCCAACAGTAAAGCACCCTCATTGTATCTGGTTTGTCACGGTGCTCAGGAGGTTCTTGATGCCAAAATGTCTTTAAGTCCCAGGTTTCAGGAGATGATAGGTGAAGTAAACTTTGACATCAGCCCAGGGTCTAGGATCTTGGTGACAGCACTTGAGTTCAATTCTCACGGCAGAAGAAGACAGCAGCAGGGTCCACGGCAGGTCCATTTGGAATTGGTCAGCTTGGCAGTTGCAGAAAAGGCTGCTTGTTGCTTGCTATGTACCTTTATTTTGAACAGGAGGTTAGCCTTATGACCCTTGAAGTCGACTTCTTTGTCCTGGTTTCAAGAGGGAGTTCAATTTTCTTGGCTCTTCTCAGGTTATAAACAGCAGGTCTATTTATCTCCTGTTCTTCCACTGGTCCAGAAAGTGCTGTGAGGAGGGTACTGGAGATGCCACATTTATACTTGGCACGGTACTGGGGTGTTGAAATCTCCTGGCAACTCCCTAACCTATGGGGGTAAATGTACCCAGAGGTAGCCCTACTCATTTTTGCAGCCTACTGTGGCAAACTACCCCACAGTGCTTCTCTCTACCTAAAACCAAGATGGCAGAACCTTTCCTCCCCTGTGCAGAGCATCTGTGCTCACCCCAGTGGTGTAGCCATTGACATCAGCAGCTGCTCCTCTGTGGTCACTCCAAACTAGTTCTGGGGGCAGCTCCCCTCTTACTGGAATCGGTGCCTGCCTGAGGGGAACAAATGAGGGCCATACTACTACTGTCAGGCAATATTTGCCTGTGACAGGATAGGCCTTGCTGAAGGTAATCAAGTGTCTGGGTAAAGCCCAGGTGATCATCCTACCATAGGAACAGATACCCCTCCCCACAACCAAGGATCTGGGAGAAGTTTTCATACCTCATCACGGGGGTAGTCGGCTGAGAAGTAACAGTTGTGGGTGAAGCAAAAGCATCTCCAGAGGCCTTAGGCAGGAAAAAGGTAACTTTCTAAAAGAACCTTTCCAAATTAAAAATCCAACTTCACTAGTGATTTTGGCTTTTAATAAAATATTTCAAAAAGTCAACAAAATACATTTGTAGCTGTTTCATAGGCAGAGATAACAATATTAGATGTGATATTGCATCCCAATGCTTTCCTATGGAACAACCAGCTTTGCTGCAGTTAAAATAGCTTTGTGGGCATTTTTCACTGTAAGGACGTGTAACATTCAATTTTTGCATGCCCTACTTTTAAATACCATGTACCCTGTCTTCTAGGCAATACGGCCTATATAGGGGTGACAATATTTAAAAAGAAGGTTTTGATCTGTCTAAAGGGGGTATTTTGACAGGATGAATATGCAGTTTTAAACCAGCCAGCCAGGCTACAAGTGGTAGGCCTGCAGCCATGTTTGCACTGTCACTGCAGTGGGTTGCACAATGGATACTGCATCCCACCAGTGATATTTAAATTAAAGACACTGTGTATACTCTCTACAATATATGTAACCTGAAGTGGCCATCGTCCAGTGTGGGCACTTAAGGCACCACATGTGTTTGGAGGAGGCCAAGGTGAAGTTAAAGGGCCATTGCCAATAAGCAGAATTCAGCGTGAAGAAGGAGCGGGCTGTTACCTGTGGAGGAAGAGCAACAATTCAACTATTCAAACCCGGAAGCACCCAAGAACTGCTTCTGGACTCAGAGAGAGACTTACTGCTGTATGGAGGAGCACCGTGGACGTCTGCAGCCTCAGCTGCAGCATCCAGCCTTCTGTTCACTGCCGGGCCACAGACACGCACTGAGGGACTCCTCACTGACACTCCAGCAAGAGCTGGTAAGACTGACTACTGGGCCTCTATGGGAACTTGCTCTGATTGATGTGCTATGGCGCCAGGACCCTTTGGCTTCTGCAAAGCCATCGCAGAACTTCTAAGACTTAAATTCACTAGCGGGTCTAGCTTTGATGGTGCCTCGCCTAAATGGGGAATGACCACAGTGCTTGGTATGGAAAGTAGGACTTGACAGCTAATGTAGGCAGCACTAGCATGCTTGCCTTATGATGACTGTGTATATTATTGGTTGTGTGCCATATTATACTGTGTGTTCATATAAAAATACTGTCTTTTACATTAAACAAGTATTTGACTGGACAATCATTTATTGGAATTGCTGGGTTTGTTTTGAGTTGTGAGCTTGTGTTCACCCTATGCCTACCTCTCCTGAGAAGCCTTGGGCTGCTCAGCCCGCGCTACCGTTGAGAGTGAAGGGCTGAAGGGGTACTTGGACCAGTTGCTCAGAGCCCAGGGGCCCTGGAACACCAGGAGTGAAAGGCATCAACCCCCACAGTTTAGCCCACTAACTCTTACTTGCCCCCTGGCCCCATGACAGGGGTTCTGATAGTCAATTTTCCCATACACAGGAAATCTAGACATACTACAGTGGCACCTGTGCTGCCCATGAACGTATTTTGTTGACAAGAAAATGCTTATCACCAACCACAATGTAGCACAGTTTGCCTTCATCTAGTCTCCCACATAAAGTAGCATCATGAAAGCAAGTCTTTAAAAAAGCTGTGAAGTTCAAAGCATATTTTTACTAGCAAACATGGGAGGGGTGCTCCGAGTTAGAGCCTCTCCTAGTCAATAACTACCTAGGAATTTATTTTGGTGGAGAACATTCCTTGCAGGTTCTATGAAGCCAACTCATCATGCCAGAGAGACAGTGCCTATTGAAGGTGATTAATCACAGACAGATTAATAACATGTTACACACCCACTACTCACAAGTCTCTTGATGTGGGCGAGATGTGTCTGTCAATCTGTAGATAGCTGATATAGTTCTTTCACAGCTATGATGTCAAATTCTGCACACAGATGTGGATCGTTAAAGCTGATGGAAATATGTTTTTAACAATACATTTCTCTTTTGCTAAGATATTACAATTATGATATTTTGGTTGTTTGCCTGCAGTTTTGCCTATTTAAGAATTTAGCTTATTCACGGTTTTAAATATCAAATGCTAGCTGCATATGGTGTCCTAATCACAGGGCCTAAAGCCTGAAAATTGGTAAATCCTTTCATTAAAGTGAGCAGGTGTGTTCTGCTGTAGCATTGTGTTGGGATTTAGCTCTGAAGCAAATTGACAGTTTGCCATTTGCAGGCCCAAGGCATCCAGGCAACAATGCATGTTTTAGGCCATTTGCTGCTGTCTGGCACCCACCTGTGGCATCTTCTGGTGGCACTGCAGGACAGCTGCCTACACTGTCTTTCTTGTAGCACTGGCCCTCAAGGATTTTCCTAAGTAGGCCGGGGTGTGCTTTATGGCTGTTGGCAATCTAATGGAACTGGGGACTAACCAGGTCAAATCAAGACCACACATGCTGTAATCATGCTTCAAAATATTGTTTTTAAGTAAGTGTGGCGGGTATCTATGGGAAGAACACACTCTATGACAATGTGGACTGTTTTTCCTGGTTCCCATGTTGCTGGGTTTGTTTGTTTCACCAACTAACTGCACCAACAATCAAATTTAATTATAGCCATTACCTTTCATAGTTTATGTATCTGAAATGAAACTAAGTTCAAGGCCTTTAAGTTTCACTTCACAGGCAGAAACTGAAAATGCCAAGGCCTCCTTGTCCAGGGTGCCTGGGGAGCAGGCCAACAAATGCAAGGCCAGTGTTGTTTCATCAATTATATAAACATACGTGTTCTGCAGGACACATTCTCTATTTGATACATTGCATTAGATGTATCCTTAATGAAGAACTGCTGCGAGCCTGCCGACTGCGCTCATGGCCTGCCCTCATCTCACCTACACAATGTGAACGCGCACATTGCAGAGCACGCGTACCAGGAAGAGTGTCATAACAAGGACACAAGAACGGTGAGGAAATGTGGCATAAAGGCCAGAGCTACCAACTTTGAATTGAATGTGGTGCAATTTAATCTGTTGCTCATGTAAAGCACACTAAAGCTGTTGGGCCAAGTTTGCATTGTGTAATACAGCAAAGAATAAATAAGAGACCATCGCCAGTAAGGAAACCGCAGACCACCATCTAACGCTATATGGCCCTAATTATTCGTGCCACAGAGTGGGACGGTATAATTGTCCTACCCAGTGAAATCTGATACTCTGTGATTTGGAATTCAAATTGTCCAATAATTATCTCCAATTATAATTTCGGTCCCCGAAATGTACCTGGGTAAAACTGAAGGGGTATGAGATTTATCAAATGAAAAGGTTATAGCACCCAGTGCATTAAACTCCCCATAAAAACAAATTGTTGAAATTATATTTCAAGATCATGAACACTGACTACAAATGTTTATTCTCAATATCAGACTAAAACACTGAGGTCAATAGATTAAGCCAGGATTACAACTCTCAACAAGGACCTCGACTTCCAACATGTTAACCTCAAGTTCAAGTTGTTGAGTAAACATCAGAACATAAAGGAGTCAGAGGAAAGACCTGCCATTCGGCAAGTGGTTACCAGATAACTTAGGCTAGAGGTGCCTAGAGGAAGGACGAGAACGGTTTTATGACATGAGCCCAGATGGAAGGCTTCCTGGGCTTCAGAAGTCAATTCCCCTCTGCAGGGTGTTCAAGTGTGCAAAGGGGTAAATAACTGGTTGTGTTTAATGGGAGAGCTTTGATGGATCTGAATTCTCCTTTTGCCACATTAGCTAAGGGATGATCAGCCACTCTTGACTATTAGGTTGCATCACTTACATCCAGGTAGTCACAGCCCTGTCTTTGCTACAGGAAAGGTCAAACTGAATGATCCAGAATGTGGAGATATTTGAGGAAAAAGAAAACCAGAACTGGACACATTACACACACCTGACATGGCACAAACTGGGATCTCCGACAGGGGCATGGTGGGATTGTGTTACTCTCAAAAGTTCCAGTCAGTGTGCAAGCCCTTAAGGTTTATACTTTCGTGGCCACATTTATACCGCAGGCTTATTTAATTTTCTGTAGAGATGTGACAACTTGTGAAGCATTCATGAGACGCCTAGTTTGGCTTTTTGTATGTTTCTTCTCTGGATGTTTTCTTCTTGCACTGCACAGTGGGTTGCAGAAAAATACGCCTACAAAGTCACGACCATGCACTTAAAACCTACTTGGCTATTTGCCCAGACCCTTGCTACTCCAGATGCTGTTGTCCATGGCTGTTAGGTGCCACTTTAGACCTTAAGTCATTTTTGCATGCAGGAGACCAGTATTTGCACTTGATCGCAGAAGGCTAGAGAACCTCAACCTTGGTGGATCGCCATGAGGCTGCATTAGATGATGAGTGGCCTTTTAATGGTGCCTGCTTTGAAATGCACCATTTGAATCCTACTTTTAATAACATTTTCTGCAAAACTCTCATTCTGCCCCTTTAAATGTTTGCCCATACTGCACCTGTTCTCTGTTTCCAGAGATTTGTGATTTCCTGCTACCTGTGCTCTGCGTGTTCCTTAATGTATTTTAACAGTACACTCAAAATGCATTGCTTACACCCATTTATTATTTTTTTTTTTTTCGTGGGGAAGAACCCCCCCCCCCGCCTCCCCTTCCCGGTTTGAGCTCTGTTTGTTCTTTGTTCAAGCCATTCTTTTGAAGGTCGCAATTTGGAACTGATGTGAAAATTTACCAAGACAGCTAAGCTAGAAAGAAGCAACTTCTAAGGCAGGTCCCCGCTATATTGACTGACAACAAATATTGCTTCCACGACATCGCTTAAACCATTACATTGCAAGATACATCTAGGTAAGATGTAGAGTTAAGAATACTAAATCAATCAAGTGACTTGTAAAGCGCAACTACTCATACGTAAGGGTCTCAAGGCATTGGGCAAGGCATTGGGGTGGAGGGCTGCTGATCTGTCGAAGGCACTGTGGTTCAGTCGAAGAGCCAGGTCTTGACATCCTTCCTGAATTGGGGCAGCAACAGTGTTTGACAGAGATGGCGAGGCAGGGTGTTCCAGGTCTTTGCTGCGAGGTCGGAGAAGGATCTTCCCCCGGCTGTGGTCTTGCGGATACGTGGGATGGCGGCCAGGGCCAGTTGGGCGGAGCGTGGAATGCCAGGCGGTGGTTGAGGTATGCAGGTCCTGCATCGTGTAGGGCTTTGTAGGCATGAGGTAGGAGCCTGAAGGTGATTCTTTTGTTGACTGGGAGCCAGGGGAAATCTCAGGTGGCTGGTGATGTGGCTGCGGCAGGGGATATTGAGTATGAGTCTGGCAGGCAATGTAGTGGATGTGAATGTTTTTGTAGATTGAGGTTATCAACCTTGATATAGTGTCAAACAACATTTTCCATTAATAATACTAGGCTAATGCTTCCTTAATGCAATTACACTTATATTGATTTTAAATTTAAATTAGGTCTGCGCAGAATTTCGATTACACCCGAGTATTTTCGGTAATCATGCGTTACTCTTTGACATGGAATTATGGATAATTAAGCGATTACTCCTCCTTGCATAACAGTAACCTGATGCAAAAAAATCTTACCGCGACAGCACATTTAGCGAGCACGAGCAGCTGGACACACTCGCTATTCATGTTCTGCTCTATTTAGCGTTGTTTCACAACACAAAATACATCCTCGCATCTATTTTGGACATGTTGGAGCATTTTGTCCTAAGAAAATAGAGCTAAATGCTAATAGTAAATAGAGGGAAAATCCTACCCCAAGATCACATTGAGTGAGCCCGAGTGGCTGCTCATGCTCGCTATTTGTGTTCTATTGCATCTAGTGATATTCCTTAGTGTAAAATGCATCCTTTCATCCATTTTTGATGTGAGGGGGCATTTTTGCACTAAGAAATAGCACTAAATGCAGAATTACTTTTCTTGTACATTCTTTCGAAATTTTAGGCAATTCCGTGTGGTTACGCTACACGGAATTACTAAAGGTACGCCCATGCCTAATTTAAATGCAAGCATTCCTTTTTCTCACAGTTTGAATGTGTCAGGGTGCAATTTTTGAAAGTTTGAAGTTTGAAGCTTATATACTTCTAGAATAAAATATCTAATTACATTCAACAACTTATTCATAGCCCTTCTTATATGAAGAGAACAGCAATTGTTCATTTCAGTCTTGTTGTAGTATATTCTATTAGTCTATTGTAGGCTATGTAGAATAGTCTATTTCTTTTCTCTCTTTTTCAAGGGGAAGAAACAAAAGGGCATTTGTACAACAGTTTTTATTGGTCGTAAATGGAGATTTGGACCGTTTGTGACCGCTAAAACAGCTTTTGTAGTGGACAAACAATATATTTGCGAGTCGGCACTCTATTACAGAGTCGCAAAGTAGGGTTTGTGAGTCGCTATTATGATGGGGCGTGCCAAGGGCGTTACTTCCTAATAGCGAGTAGCAGGGGGGTGTATGATTGTTTTGCGACCGGAATGCAGTCCCATTAAAATTACAGTTTACCGCCATCTTCAAACAGGTGGTAAGCCAGTTGAAAATGGGAAGGGGTCCCCAGGTGACCCCTTCCGCTTAGTGAATGGTGGTGAAAACGTTTTTTAAGACCAAACAGTTGTCCCCCTTTAAGGAAAACTGGTTTCATTTTTTTTAAAACTGCTTCATTTAAAAAGCACAGGCTGGTCTCGATGGCTATATTGTTCTTATTTGAATTGTATTCTCATTAAACAGATTTGAAACAAAAAGCACAGGCATGGTGGTCTGCTGACCCCTGCAGGCCACCATCCCTGTGAGTGCCAACCATTCCCAATGCGAGTCGCTAAAAATCACAATTTGTCAGTCGCAAATCCTGACGGTCGTACATGTGGCCCTATGTTACTAGTGTGTCTTTTTAGGTCTCGCTGAGCCCAGCGCATGCGCTGGCTCGAAGAGACATTTTATATGTGGGCTCCAAAAAGTGCTACCAGGCCAGCCTAAAGCTACAGTGCATGTGCGCGGGCGCGCGCGCCGCGCTTACTTTCACTTTCACGGCCGCCTCGCTCCTCGCGCTCTTTGCTCTTGCCATGAAGCTTCCGTGACACAATCGCTCCTCGGCTTCCGTGACACAATCGCTCCTCGCGCTCTTTGCTCTTGCCATGAAGCTTCCGTGACACAATCGCTCCTCGGCTTCCGTGACACAATCGCTCCTCGCACTCTTTGCTCTTGCCAGGCGGGCAACTAGAGCCACATTTCCGGGGGGGGGCTGAAAAAGATTTCGGGGGGGCTAAGTCTTCCAGCCATAGGCAGAGTGGCTGTAATAAGGGGCGAAAACGCAACAAAAGCTTCATTAACGTGTAAATGGTCTTTTAAAGACCCGTGAAGTACTCAGGTGCGGCTGCAATTAGACGAACGCCAGCCCGCGAGGCTGTCCCAGCCGGGCTGACACACATGAGGGGGGGGGGGGGGCTGAAGCCCGGTGAGCCCAATGGGTGTTGCGCGCCTGGCTCTTGCCATGAAGCTTCCGTGACACAAAAGTTTTTTTTTTTTTTTTTTACAAGAAGCTGCCTGTATTTGGGGGTTATGAATATGCAATGACTGTCATTAGTATTGAAGCGCGGGAGCAGGGCCTGACATCCCCCGCCACTTCTCGCTGCTGCAGAATCGTCTAATGAATTGTCTCTGCTCTTTTCACTCGCGCGCACAGGCCCCCTTTTCTTCTGTTGTGGCTCCCCCCGGTTCCAAGGGGAGTTGCCCGGTTTGAGAACACTATTGACGGCAGAAATTTATTGCCAAGCACCACTCTTGATTTTGTTAAACAATGTTTGAGACACTGTTTAAATTGTCAAAGCAGTGACGCATTAAACTCTGCATGAGGTTGAAATCTTTACGAAGCACATAACCTGCTACAGATATATGTCGGTTTAGAAGCCCCGCGAACCTGACGGTCGACTGGTCTGTTTATTATCCGCTTCAATAGAACAAACAGCGCTTCGAGAAAAGTCCCAAAAATGAACAGGGCTGCGGCACAAAGCTCTTCCATCAAAAGCTCACCATTCCTCCCTTCTTTCCGCACGAATCCTGGGCCTCGGATAAATATTTTACAGCTCAGGCTGATAAGGATGTGTTTTCAAGCGCTGATTAAGATATCCGGGCTGCGGTGATTTGTAATATATGAGACGGTGCAAAAGAACAGGGCTTTTCCCTCTCTCCCTGGGAAACAAATGGAACGCACCTTATGACATATTTTCTTCAATGGGGACTGGCATGCTATAAATTGATAACCGTGCCTCGAAATATTAATAATGTTGTAGTGAAAGATGTGCAGACATAGCCAGGAAGGAAGAAAGCAATCCGCCATCAAAGAACAACACTGCAGGCCTAGCACAGTTGCCGTCGCTGTCACATATAATGGACACGGTCCCAAGACAAGGGGGAAGTTCTGTGCTATCTTCACACATTTTTTGCCAGTGAGATCATTCGATAGTTTGGCTAGTGGCCTGAAAGCTGTGTCCGCAAGTATACATTTCCATCCATCCTCAAAGGGATATGTTCATGGACAGAATCGCAAAGACAAGCACGCACACACAAGCATTGAGATCCAGAAACTGTTACCAACACAAAGACACATATAATCACGGCTTCCCTAAATTTCTCTCACACATACACACACTCACAGACCCGGCAGCTCGCATGCACACGCATGGGCGCGCTCTTACACACACACACAAACACACACACGCACACTCCCCACACCTACACATTTCTACGGATACACAAACAGGCACATTCACAGACACATAGGCATCCTTCAGCCACACGCTCACAGACACCTACACAGGGATACAGAAACATAAGCACATTTACAGATTCGCACATCACACAGACACACTTTCACACGCATAGGCAAACACACCAAATGAAGGCAAGTCTGGCTAGAGCGGCAATAGTGCCATACATCAAACATTTGTTACCTTTTGTGGCCTCGGTGATTGCACATGACTAAGAACAAGTCAGTGAGAACATCAGAAGAAAGATGAAACCAATCTAGGCCTTTGCAAAGCGCATCAATCATCCCACGCAGCCAGCAATATTGTTAATTCAAGTTAAGACTTGTTCGCCCATGTAATGGGCAGCCGCCCGTCCTTCACCTTCCCATCACTCTCCCCCGAACAAGTCTGCACCAAGCCTAGCCTGGGAAATGTTTTTATTATTAATAATATCCTTATTGGGACCAATGCGAGCCAATAAAATACAGGCTACTGAATAATTCCGAAACTTCCCTCAATTTGCATTCTTGCTGTACCAGGCTGCCAGCGCGCAGCACATGGCTTCAGAATTATGTATTTTTGCAACAAAAAAATGTGTAGGAAATAGAGATACCCAATGCACAAATGTTCACTGGTACCTGGAATTACCATAGAATTGTTTTCACTAGATACACACTGTACTTTACATCGAATAATAATCAGAAGGAAAAAGCATTTTAACTTTTTATTTTATTTCCACTGGATACAATTGTGCGTGACTAATTTGAAAATATTGTTTTCAGCGTGCCAATCTTCCATATTACCAATAAACTTGAAGTGTCACCCTTTTTTGTTACGGTGTCGTTATATAGGTAGCTTGATATACGAGTATTTTCTCAAAGTGCTGAGACCCAGAAACAGGGCAAATAGAGCTAGAGTTGTGTGCAACGAAACCAGGGTTGGGGAAATATTATGAAACAAAATGTACATCTTTTAACTTTGATCTATCAAGACAAGAGTTTGAAGGTGAAGCTGAAAACTGGGCTATATTGCGATGAACATATCTACCTAATGTTCAAAATGCAATTTTTTTCTTCCATTTATAGATTTTTTAAGCTTAACTCTTTACTGTCACACTTCTAGCAAGTGATGGACATTGAGGTGCAACATAATCAAGCTTTCCCTAATCTGCGTTCCTTCACGAAGATGTAGGTGACATTCAGTCAGGCAAAATCTATAAACACATACACATACACAAAGCCTCTAGTCTCACTGTTACATCTCGTTTCTGAGAAGTGCAGTACTTTCTAATTAACAGTATTAACTCTCCCTCTCAAAATAAACAAGCATTTGCAATGCAATAGGTCTCGCATTTATACGAGTTTGAGCTATTGACATTGCAAATAACAATGCCTTTTATTTTTGTTTTCGTTATTAAAACATAAATATGAAAACAAAACTAAAAGCCATTGTCATTGACAATGCCAATACCTCAAACACACGTAAATGCGAGACCTATTGCATTGCAAATGCTTGTTTCTCTTGCCTTGTGTTCTAGCTGAACAATATAATCGTCTATTTAGTTTCTTACCCATTCTTTAACCGTTAGTAGTACTGCTTTACATCTCACTTTTATTTTCTTTGTGCACTGCGTTTCAACTGAAAAAGTCCAAAATTAATAACATTATCCATAATATAATTACCTTTAAAATCTATATGTTATGAATGCTTTTATTGTTTTGTTGGGTTTTCATTTTCCAGTATTCGACTCAAATTTTTACTTTATTTCCACCGAAAGGTCAGTTAGTTCTAAAACAATTATCAATAAAAAGACTTTCACATCATGACCTCCTCCGTTGTCTTGCTTTTGCCTTCCTCAAGGCTGATTAACAGAATATAATATTGAGATCGAAGCTCCAAGCATAGGCATACAAAAATACATTTGCAAATTAAATTAATTGCAGAAAGTGATATTTCATGACCACTTTATGTGTCTGAAGAAAATTACAAAGGTCATTGTTTTGCAGCCTTTTTAGGTCTCGCCCATAGCGGTGCAGTGCGCAGCACGAGACCTTTAGTATCTGAAAAACGGGGTTTTCAAGTTGACCTAGGAATCGCACACGCTCATGCGTGTGTTTTTCCTTATGTGCCACGCGATTGGCCTTTGCGTGCGTCTTTTTATAAAAGACTGCACGCAATAGGCAAAAGGCGGGCGCATTGCTCCACCCATGGCCTATTGGTGTCTATTACGCACTTGGTGTGCGTAATAGGCACCAATAGGCCATGTGGTTTCAATTATCGTGCCCAGACACGGGCGCGATAATTGAAACCACGTGTGTCGCTGTGGCGCGTGCACGCGCACCACTCGTTTGCTATGGCATGTTTTCTTTCCTACATTCAGAATAAACAGTGTTTCTGTTGAGAATTACATTATTTATTAAAGTGTTTAGTTTGAATATGTGACGCTGTTTGCGGACACAGTGGCGTAGCAAGGATGCCAGGAGCTGCATTGCAAACTGACAGAACGGCCTCACATCCCTTGGTTAGGTACTGAATCACAGCCATATTTGGGAAGCAAAGGTCCCTCAGCAGGTGTAATTGCACCCACTGACAGCTACACCCGTGCACAGAAGACCTCGTCAGTACACAAGGCTGGTGGAAGCTAAGACACCTGGGCAGGGGATGGAGGCTATGAGGAAAATCTGGTAAGGTGAGGTTTGAATTTGTTATGGCCGATGGCCTGTGTGGGATGTGAAGTGTGGCTGCACAAAGGACCTTCCCTGATTATTCACATTGTTCTCCCAGGGCATCTAGTCTTTCGTGTGAAATAATTCCTGTAAAAACGCAGAACTTATGACGTCACATAAGTATACCAACTTGACTTGGCATTGGATAAGGACGCAAGGTGCTCACCCATCTGCATACCTTGCTGTATAACACAGAAGCTGTTGGAAGGAAAATGCTGGGATTCAGATGATGCCAGTTGATGCAGTTAGATCCACAAGACCGAAGTGAGCGGTATATGAGCATGAGATACCATGACTGAAACCGAGCTAGGATCAAAAAGAGGAATATGTACTAATGTGACGCTTAAGAGTTTTCAAACATTTCTTTCTCCCTAATGATAGTCTTCAGACATTTTTACAGTAAGCTCAAGTTCCTGAAGGCGATTGCAGCCCTCGGGAGAGAGAGCCATGGAAACATCGTTTTTCAGACATCTTGCAGATCAACTGATGTCTGCACAAGAATAGCACCCACTCCGGCCTCAAAACATCATCTTTGAGGAGCTGTGCGTCATCTGTTACTATTGAAGTTGCCCTAGTGAAAAACACAAGCCACACCTCGCTTGACAGTGTGTTCCTCAAACAATAGCGTGAGCAGAACATGCTCTTTGCCACCATACCAGGTGAAAACCTGCTTCAATAGAGAGAAACTAAAAACGGATTGTCTCTGTGGTTACCATATTTTGGGGCATATTAACAAGCCAGGCGATAAAATTATCGCAGCAGAAAACTGCCGCTAAAACGGCGATAATGGGCTTGATAATATGCTCTATGGAATTCCAATTGAAGCCCATGTTAGATGTCCTTCACATCTAACATGGGTTTCAATTGGAATTCCATAGAGCATATTATCAAGGCCACTATCGCCGTTTTAGCGGCAGTTTTCTGCCGCTAAAGCAGCGATAATTTTATCGCCTGGCTTGGTAATATGCCCCATAGTTCCATCAAGTCATTATTTTAAACCTTTGGGGCCCACTCTTGCCACACTGAGTTAGCGCATCGGTCGTATTTTGTAGATTTCCTCATTTTTAGGATTCACAAAAAATCCCGAAGAGTATGAGCTATGAAAACCGTAGCGTTCTTGTCATACCCTGCTTCCGCCTAGTCGCACTCCTTCCTGAATATTGCGCTCAAACTTGCATAACACAGAATCGGGTTTAGTGGAAACGTTCATTTGCCCATTTCTCCCAGCGTTTATTGTTCACAAAGAAAATTATTTTCCATGTGGAGAAATCCATTTTCCTCAACCCCTTGAACATATGCACCTATTCGGGGCTGTTCATCCTCTATGAGCACACGTACCCCTTCTTATTTAGCTATTAATACTGCACTTGCAAACATGAGTGTAAAAGGCCATTGGGAATGATTGGGAATGGCCACACAGGTGCGACTGTGTGGGTTTTAAGAGCATTTTCAACGCCCTGTTTTCACAGTCTCCTCCAGTACATTTTCATGGCACTCCTGTACTTGTGACTATTGGGCTAACTGCGTAACGTATGCACTATGGGGGCAGATTTACGACTTCTGGCGCATCTCTGCTAAACAGCAGAGATACGCCAGAGGAGTTGCGACGCATCTGCCCACCCGTGCCTCACCACTGATGCGCCGCATTCACAATGCGGCGCACCGTGGCACTCGGATGGGCAGATGCGTAACGCATCCCCCGTCGGAAAGGCGGCGCATTGCTGGAGTTGCGTCGCAAGCACGACGCAGCTCCAGCAAGGGTCGGGGGTGCCCTATCTCTAACAGGCTGCGTCAATCCTTACGCCTGCTTCAAGCAGGCGCAGGGATTTGACGCAGCATGGCCTTGCAGATTTCACTCAGCCACTTTTAGGAGGCGTTCCTGCGCCGAAACGCCCCCCCTGCGGCACAACGCCTACATGTGGCGCAGGGCTTTACAACGTGACGCATCTCCCAGATGCGTTACGTTGTAAATACCCCGCATCATGGCGCTGGCTTTGCGCCGCCGCTGCGTCACAAAAGTGACGCAACGGGGGCGTAAAAGAGGCGCAAGGGGCTTGTAATACTGCCCCAAAATGTTTTGTCACTCAGCCTTCAGAGGAGATTTTACTTTCTCTTTTGTTTTTCGTGCTTTTTGCGATGCTTTCCAACGACACTGTAATTTCTGTACGGGGAAGCAGACAAACAGTATAAGCCAGATGGAATGCACAGCTTTGCTTGCTACCAGGCAGACTACAATTTGAGCCAATTCTGCCTTTCATCCTTCTGCTGTCGACGAAATGACTGCCTTTCATTAAATTCCAGGAGACGATTCAGTCTATGATTAGGCCTGTATAAATGATGTTCATTATTACTAATTGATCAAATGCTATGTGACAGAAATTCAAAACATGTCACAGCTTTTCATCACAATGCATGGAAATAAAACGGACATCATTTTTTGTTAATGTATTTTACAAGAAACAAAAAGGCATTCACACTAGGAAAGCTGATGCACATCAAGGGTGCCTGTTATCAGCAGTGGCAAATCATTAGCAAAGTGAGTCCAACTCCGAGTGCATTTTTCACACCAACGATGAACAGGTTATAAAACCCTTGTACTGCTTGTTAGAAAAAGAACTGTAAAAGGGAGTGCCATGGCAGATTAGTTCGCTGATACCGCTGCAAATATGATCACACCATTGCTTGGGGCAGGGAGCAGTGTCCTGTCCAAAATTTAACTAAGATTCAGTAAAACAATATTGCTAACAAGTCTGCCTTGGGATAGAGCTGAAGCATTTCCCAACAGATTGTGGGTTTTAATGCTACTTTGTTAAAAATAGACCTTACTACCAATTTGTTTCAGAGTGCTTCTTAAAAAGATTCCAGATTGGAAATGAATCAATGTCCTTAAAATCCAGTTCTCATCAACGTATAGTGGTTCGACGTTCATATAGGCCCACAATTTAACTCCGTCCTTGTGTCTCTGATGCATTTTTGTTCATAGACCTAGGGAACATAATCCACTGGTGGACCAGCAGGTCTTCCCTGCAATCCTGAATCTACAACTAATGATTAGATTAAAGTTCCTAGAAATTTAGGTAGGTAATTTTCCCCATGTATGAGGACTACGCAGATGCACAAATGTTTTTGAACCTGGGCTTGACTCTGATCATCAAACTTTGACACAGAGCAAGAAAGAGATGGCAGAAAAAGAAAAAAGATGGAAAAATAGTGATAAAGGCAGAAAGCAGGAATGACAAAGAACCCGGCGAAGTATCTCACAAGATGTGTAAGGTGGTAGAAGAAAGAGGTTTGAGGTGCCATCAAGACTAGGCATGCTTGGTATTCTGCAGCCCTGGCATTCAGCAGTGCCACAAGCGAGCCGCGAAGGAAAACTTAGGCCCTATACATTTATAGGTTTAACAATTTGAGCACTGAGTGGTTCTCAAAGGGACACTGCGCTTCTGTAGGAGTTTCTGCCATGCTCCCCTCTTAAAACAGTGAGGTCTTCACCACCCTACCCACAGGACTTACTACTGGTGTGTAAGTGTATTCCTGCAATCACCCAGGTCAAATTTAGTGAGCTAGGTCCCTGTTGTTTTTCAGGAATGTGTCAGGAAACACTTGGGCCTCCAACGCATTTGCAGGAAGCAGATGAGGTAACTCCTCCTCGAGTGGAGGCCAAGGACTCAAATAGTGCCTAAGCCAGTCGGCTAAAGGTTGCACCAAACATAAATCTAGAGCAAGGGTGTGCTTCATCCGGCCCAGGTGAAACTTTATTCTGCTGACTCGACAGATCCCTTTGATTCTGCATAGAATTTTCAAGTTCAAAACCTGCATACCATTTTCTGTTTTCAAGGGGGTACATCAACGTTACTATCCCAAACAGCATTGTTTTTCGGTCTTGCGCCTAGCGTTGCTGTGCGCAGCACTGCTCACGCTGCGCGAGACCTCATGTAGGGGGTTCTGAAAGCTAACCACACGCACGTGCGTGTGGTTTTGCTTTCGCCGGCTGCCATTGGCTTTAGCGTGTTTTAAGAAAAAAAATAAGGCACGCAATTGGGCAAAGGCGGGCGCATGTCCCGCCTTTGCTCCGCCCATTCCCTTCGTTGTCTATTACGCGCAGCAGCACGCGTTCGCCTCACTGCCGCGCTCCCTCGCCCCCGCTCCTCTGTGGCGCGCCTACGCCACTGGTTGTAATTATTGAAACGCCAAACGCTGCCCTTTGTCTTTAAATATGGCAGCCATGCCTTGCTTCCCCGGGGCCAACATTTTCGTGACTAAAGAATATAATCACTGTAACTTTTTACAAGGAGTACGCTATACTCCCGAAAGACTCTAGTTTTCCCATGGCACCCGCGTCACAGACATGCACATTACCACACATTGGTTTTATGTAAAAAGGTGCCATCCCGAGTCCCGAGGTACCTTTGGGCAGTCAGAGGGGAGAAGATTCAGCCCTACCGCAGGAAATGCTTGTTGTGCATTTGTCAGCTGCTGCTTGTCGCCCGATCTATCGTGGTCCACCTTAAAAAAAGCAGCAGCGGCGCAGGCATAGCCGATTCACTTCTCGCCAATGCACAACATCTTCCGTGCCGTCCCCATACTCTACTCTCAACATGGTTGCCTACAGTAGCGGTGCTCGCCTCCAGGCACAGTGCTTCAAACGTCTCACTGCTCCAGAAAAAGTGTGTAAAAGGGGCTACGTGTGTCATCATCATCTCAGATGTTTAAAAGCCTGTACAGTTTCCCATTCTCTGCCAATACGACTGCTATTGCCTTGTTTTCGAAGTACATCAGTGAGGCATTTACTCCATCCGCATCTTTATGGGAGCAACAAGCGCTAGCAGTCTGAATCTCATCAGTGTCCCCAAACGGTCTATGATAACCGCAGATGGCCCCTGCAAGTTTCCACATGTCAGCTGCATGTTGCTGAATGCAAACAAAAGAGGCATCTCCCACCTTACCGTGCTACCCCCAGGTTAGCTGCTCTCCATTAACACCTCATATTTGCTCTTCTTGATACCCTGCCTCTGTAGGGGAGGAGCGGGGAGAGCTCAGATCTCTGCATTCATTCCTTGAGCAGCAATGTCTCGAGCGTTCTAAGCAGTACTGTATTAACATTTGTTGCCAACTGGGTACAGAATGGGGGCATGATGTATTAAGATTTCGAGACAATCTGTGTCCTTGAGACAGGTGTTACAAATACAACATCATTCCAGCCACACGTCTTAAAGTGTGTACCTGTCTATCCCTGTGGGTAAGCGCTTCAGCGCCTCATAAAGTAGGAAAGTAGGCACCATACAAATCCTACTATGCAATGCAGTTTACACACTTCCTAGTCAAATGCATGTTTCCTTCTTCTCCCTTATTTCTTCAATGTGCACTCTGGATGATTGAGAGCAATGCATTGCTTTATCTATGACACTTTCCCTTTGGTGATTGTGTGTCTGTACAGAGCTTTAAGTGAAATAAAAAAAAATCGGGGGTCTCTCAAAGGGCCGTAGTCGATGTAATTAAGGACGTGGCTTAAAACACTTAAGCTACAAACATAGTGCGCCGCACAACTTGTATTTCACTGCTTCAGCCATTGTATCCAGATATATAATACAAGTGACATCACACGTACAGCAAGCCTGGACTATTGGCTTTGCCAATGCTTGTTAGTTGTGGAAGCAAAATCAGCAACAACTAGGGCTTTGTTGAATAAAAAAATTAAAACTCCTCAGTTTTGAAAGGATGAGACGGTGAAAGAACTATAACGAGTGTCTTATAAGTTACCTCAAAGGCAGTAAAGGGTGGTAACCCTGCAAAGTTCACTTTTTTGTTCACCGAGGGTGGGTGCAAAAATGAGAGAGTATATGACTAAGTTGTAGAAGAATCAACGTTCTACATAAAGTTGAATTTTTATAGTTACTTTCTTTCGGAGATTGCCTGCTGTTTGTATCAGAGTCCTCCTTATAGTTGAGAGGTAAAGGAGAGTAGGGAGAAGGAAAGAGGTGAGGTGGCCCCACCATGCCATCCAGCGCTGCTAAGCTTGAGCGTCTTTCGGTTGTCTCGTGGCCCACCTGGTGACGGAAGCAATGGGCGTAATGCATTTCCAGGGTAGCTTTGAGCATGCGCGCAAGAAGCCCTTAGCAACCAGGTAGTTGCACTGTCAGCTAGGCTTCGACCTAAACAAGCATTTGCAATGCAATAGCTCTTGCCTTACTGAAAGTTTGAGCTATTGGCGTTGCAAATAATAATTCAACGCCAATACCTCAAACTTTCAGTAATGCGAGACCTATTGCATTGCACAATGCTTGTTTTCTATGTTATCTTTGCAAAATAACGTTTTGAGCTGTCCCCTTTTCAACTTGTGTAATATCTGTGTTAATAATTTAGGTTATTGGTCACATCATATGCAATTTCATCAGTGCTGTCATCAATTATGCCATTTATGATGTTGTGTCTGAAGTCATGTGTAAGGTCAGGAGTAGTGAATTTAGGAATGTATGCTTGCTATTATCAAACCCTCTGAATTTTAGTGCATTTTAGACTACTATAAAGGAATGTTCTTGTAGTTTTAATACATTATTGATCTCAGTACTTAACCATAACATCCTTTAATATATTTTTTACTTATTATGTATGTGTGTGCGTGTGATTGAAGTTGGTTTAAAGCGTAGCTGCTTTCTGCTTGTATGTGACAGTAGGTTTGAACAGCTGATTAACACTGTGTACTTTTTTATTCTCAACTCCTCTGTATGTAAAATGGTAAATTTACTCCAAGAGAAGTTCTCATTCCTTGGTATGATAGCATACATGTCCCAACCCAATAGCCGCTCTCCAGACTAATGGTGGTGTGAGTAGAATTTCCTGTTCCTCAGTTCCTATTTATCAGGCCGCCTTCCTCTAGCTCAGTAAAAATAAAGGTTTTAAAATATGTGTATGAATTATTTAGAGTTGTTGTAATATGGTATGGTATGTATTGCCTTTTGGTCACTTTCAAGTGCTGACAGTGAAGATATAAAAAAACAGTTTAGTATGCGCAGGGCACAATAAAGTCCAATTAGATGGTTGATGACCACGTCCGATCTTCTTTCTTTGTGTCTCCATTTCAAAGGAGCTCTGTTTTTTATAGTTTTCTGAATCACTTGAGATTGGCTAACATCTCAATGTTGGTTTCATGGTGTTTATAGGGAGCTGTTGCTATGATTCATCCTCTTTAATGATCATTAGTTGTTCAAGAGGGCCAATGCTGAATGCAGATTTCTGGAAGTGAGTAAGGAGGAGCCAGTTTCTGCAATTGTGGTCCTTTGCCTAAATTTGCTTTATGAATAACGCAAAGAATCTTAAATTTGACCCTATCATCTACTTTTTTTAACAGACATATTTTATTATATTCAACAGTTCAAACACGTACCTACTGATACATAACTAGCAGCCACATTACACCAAGTCACTGGTAAGGTCATACGATATAACCATTGTTTCATCACATTAATGTCATGCCCAACATATATATTCGGAGAACTTTCCAGCACAATAATTCAAGTGGTTTCCTCATTTGTAATGATCGACCCCTCGTCATTCCTTGAAGGAGAAGACCTTGCCATCTCCGGATCCATGAATATCCAGTAATCCTACCAACAGCTGAATGTCCGCCTGTGCTTTATCGTCACGCCAACATCACTTCAAGTGGACCTCTTCAGCCATGGCCGACTCAGCCACATCTGCAGTCCACAGCATCTCACTCAGGCTGCACTGACCCATCCAAATAATCGTCACCCGTATCTTAGCCAACAGTAACATCAAGTGCAGTAATTTAAAGGCCATCGCTTGGCTTTTTGGCCTACATGTCACCGAACAGACAGACAGCAGGGCTCATATCCACAGGTATCCTCACCCCAGTCCTCACTCGGGCTAATGGTCTTCCTCAATATTCATGCACCTCAGGGCAGTCCTAAGCCAGGTGTAAAAAGGAGGCCTCCAGAGCGTGGCTCCAGTAGCATGAGGCTGACTTACTGGGGTTTATTCTGTTGAGTAACACCGGCGTGAAATTCATGCGATGAAGTAAGTGTAAGTGCAGAAGCTTAAAACATGCATTCCTCAACACAGTCTTCACCAGTGCACACATTTGCTTCCACTGGGCTTCCTCGAATTGAACCCCCAGCTTCTCCTTCCATGCCCCTATGCTGGGAATGAAACCCACCTACAGTTCTCTGCCATGGTGTTGTACAAGTGAGAAATCAAATGGCGGCTCCCACCCAACTCCAAGAGACTTCGTAAGGTAAGTGAGTTTGCCTGGACCAGGGGAAACGTGGACCATATGTCCCTCACAACAGCTGCAATGCTGGCAAGTTGCAAAAATTGTACCGGCCCTATATGAAAGCTTTCCTGTGCTGCCTCGAGGCAATAAATTCTTTGTTAGGCAATAAATTCCCCAACACCTCATAGCCTCCCGTCCTCCAGGCAGTCAGGTCTACAGAGCCCCCAGCATTCAAAAATCCAATAGATCCCCAAAAACATTCTCTCGTGCAAAGGGGGCCCTGCACAGAATCACCTTAACCGTTTGTTCCCACAGTGAGGCAGTGTGCCTGACCTGGTGTGACATATAGCCCACATCTCGACCCCCCGCCATTAGTACCTGTGGTAGGGTTGAACACCCCTATGAGCGACTTCTCCTAAGTGCCCTCTTCAAGTAACCACTGTTCCGCATGTTGTATTGGAAGGTTTATCAATATTGTTCTAGATTGGGCGAAGGCAAGCCTCCCTCCACCAACTGTCGAAACATGTGAGTCCTAGCTAATCTGCTCCTTCCCCCAGCCCAGATCAGCGATGTCCGGAGGTAATGCAACCAATGAAAACCACCCGAGGCAGCGTGTCAACTGGATAACGTAGAGGCAATGAGGTAAAAACACCATCTTTGCAATGGCCACGTGACCGGTGAAGGAGAGCGGCAAGGAATTCTAAAGCTGCACTGAGGAGCGGAGGCCCTCAGTGGCCCTCACTGTATTATGCTGCATACGTTTCTGTGGCTTACGGTTCGGTCATTCCCTGGAACCGAAATGTATCCAATTCCCGACAAAGGGGCGTAGGTGGCTAGTCGCCTCCACTCACGCATAGCCAGACTTTCCAGGGGAAAAACCAGAGACTTTCTGTAGCTGAGGTGAAGGCCGGACAACTCCCCAAATGCAGTTAGGTAAGATAACAGGATAAGAAGTGACTGCCGAGGGGACGAGAGATGAAAAAAGAGTATCATCCGCATATAGAGACACCAAGTGCGTGATGCCTCCCATGCTAATGCTCCATCCGGACATATTCTGATGGATCTGGAATGCACGGAGCTCCACAGAAATCGCAAAGAGGAGGGGCGACAGCGGCCACCCTGCTGTGTGCCCCTACCCACCTCTCTCAGGTTGGAACAAAGCCTTCCGTCCCACACTTGGGACATGTGCCGTATTTACAGGAGGCGAGACCAAGAGCAAATGTTAGCGCCAAACCCCATTGCCTCCAACACCTGCATAAGATAGTGCCACTTGACTGTGTCAAAGACTTTGGCTATGTCTAGGGACACCAATGCTACTTCCTCTTCTCTGTCTTTCACCTCATGCAAGACTTGCATCGCGTGGTGCAAATTCATGAAGGTACTGCAGCCGGTATTAAATCGCACTGGTCCTCATGAATTAAGCAATTAATAACAGGTTGCCATTAAAGGGCAAGTGCTTTACAGAGTATTTTAGTGTTCATGTTAATTATTGTAAACGGTCTATAAGCAGAGGGATGTGATGGATCTGTAATGGACTTCGGCATCATAGTAATACTAATACTGCCCTTCCTCATAGATGGCCGGAGCATTCCGCTCTCCCCGGCAACCAAATATACCTCCAGTAAGTGTTGATAGAAGAATGAAGCAATAGTCTGATAAAACTTGGCAGGAAAACCGTCACAACCCAGCACCTTCCTTCCCGGTAATTCCTTTAGGGTGGTACGGATTTCCTCCAACGTGAGGGTATCATTCAAATTGCGAGCAGCTACGCTATGTCCCCCAGCTGTGTAAGTGGAGGTAACGAGGCCAAAAAACCTTTGGCATGTGCCCATGAGGATAGGGCAAACTCTCAATATACTTGTTCTAAATGGGTTTTAAAGGTATCCACTAGACCCACCCTGCATATAAACCTCATGACCCTGAGGAGACCAAAGATGTAGGATAATAGCATGGGGAATCTCCCTTCGAAGAATCCATTCCCTATGGAGAAGTTGAGGATATTATTTAAGCGTATACCTCTCAAGTATATCCCGTGTCACTGAGACCACCCATTAAAGGCAGAAATCCTCCCGCTGCCAACCTCGCTGTCAGGTGCTAGTTTTTGGGCGTTTGTAAGTTCATCCTTCCGCTGGAGGAACTCATAAGCACTGCCTTCATGGGTTCCCACTTGATCCCCTGCTAGCTTAAAGACCCAAGTGTTCCATGGCCTTTCTGAGTGCTGCAGTAATTTTAGGCTTGGTATGGTGTTGCGGTGGATAACTATCTACTGCCCCATAATTAAAATGCCCCACCCACAGTATCCGTGAGTCGACAGCCGGTGAGATAACATCCCATCCCGCGGGTAAAAGGTTTTGTATCAATATTGGATCTGTATGTGTTAACCAAGACCCTGTCTTCCCCAGTAAGTTTCTCCTGAATCATTATATACCGCCCCTCCTTATCTGCCTCCATGTAAGAAAGAGTGAAGGGAACCCTCGGGTGATCCAAAGGCGTACCCCAAGGGAGAAGGTCGAGAAATTGGCCCTGTATAGTTGACCCCTCCATATATTAGCTAACTTAGCCGCCTCACCGTCTTAAAAGTGAGTCTTCGGTAAATAGTCAACCTCCACTTTACACCTCTTAAGGTAGGTGAGCACTCTGTATCTCTTGTTATAAGAACCTAGCTCCTGCACGTTTCAGCAGAGGAGCTTAAGCAAAACGGTGTTCTTCATTACAGGGCTAACACATGCTGGGTGACCTTGACTCCACTCCCCCCCCATGACCGAATGCCTGTTAATCCAAAGTAAAACCACACAGAACTCCGCTCCAACAATTCTCTACATGTAAGAACAACCCAACAACGCATACATGTACATAGTATTCAATACATTTGTACACTCAGCATCGCAACCCTAACATCCACAAAACAAACCATGCTCTAAGCAATCACAATCCCCCCCGCTTTAGCACTAAAATCACACCTCGATTGCAAGCCAAGCGCAAGCCAGCTGTAAAGCAAGAGGCCACATACATTCCTGTAGCGCCATACCAAGGAATAGAAGCAATAACATCAATAAATCAACAACATCTGCAACCCGTGCTCACCACGAAGATCCACAGGGTACAATCCCATCTAGTATTCCCCCAACTGGGGTAGACCTTCGCCATCAGCCCTCCTGATACAATTGATGGCAGGTTGGCTGAACAGACTTGTCACATTCTAATGGGAAGAAGAGGGAAAAATAGAGTCCAACTCATAACCCTTAGGGTGGGATTGTGTTGCATACAATGTCACTGAGCTGGGACTGTGTCCCCTGTGTTGCAACATCCGGCACGGCCTAGCTCAACATTGTCGCTGGTGTCTGCTGGGTAGCCAATTCTGGAGCATCCACTGTACCATCATCTTAGATCACGATGCGGCCAGTGCCCCGTTGGCAACCTAGCATCATCACTGTGTCAGGGACACTTTCGCCCTTTGCGGTCGCCTTGGGTATAGAAAGGATCAGAGTCTTTCAAACCACGGAAAGGGTGAACATCAGACATGTACAGCCATGACCAGACATCCTCTGACCATATAAAGAAGTGTGACTTCCCCGAATGTGATGAACCGAAGTTTGGCTGGATATAACAGCATGTATCTTAGATTCATGGAGCGCAATTTCCTCTTGACCTCAAGAAAAGACTTGCGTTTTCCCTGTACCTTCTGGGTGCAATCGGGGTAACTGGCTATAAATTGAGTCACGGTTGCCGCTCTAGCAGCTCTTAGGATCACATCTCTGTCCTTACAGTACAATATCCTTTCAATGAACACTCTTTGGGTCACAAAATATGCCTCACCCAATGGTCCAGGAAGCATTCAGCTGGCTGGCTCTCCACGCATTCAGGGAAGCCCAGTAGGCGCCCATTATTCCACTATGAATGCCCATCTGCATCTTCGACTCAGTGTTCCAGAGTATTTAGACAGTTTGCAGTTGAACTACCTGCTGTTTAAGTTGTTGCACTTTGTGGAGGTCCACTCTCAGGAGGGTAACTTCATTAGATACCCACCCAATGTGACCCTGCCCTTGATCCCTGTAACAACAAGAGTGTGGGGCAGGAAGGCTCCTCCTTACACTCCGTGAGGGCTCCGAGGTGGATGGATGATCTTGACGAGCGAGCCTATGAGTGGTGGGCGGGCTGTGGTATGCTGTCTAATAGTATTCCCCTGCTGCTGTCTCTGTGGTCTGCCCTTCTCCATGGTGTAATAATGAGAGAAGGGCAGCACCGCATGCAACACTCCCAGGGCTGCTCAGGCGAGGTACAGCACCACACGGACGAGCACCAGAGGGGGACATCAGCTCCGTTCACACCAAGGTATCATGGTAGCTGCAGACATCGTAGTGCCGCTAAAGTATCAATGCCAATGTCCATGGCAATAGCTCCACCTCAACAGACCCATCACAGGCCCTGGGCAAAGACACAGGCTAGGAGCAACCCACCGGCACACCAGGAGGAAGCTGCTGAGCAGGGTGCGCCAAGGAAGCGGACCAGCCAGCAGACTTCGGTCGGGAGCCTGATATCAGTGACCCCGAGTGATCCTCCTGGTCGGGGCAGCACGTGGTTCCCTTCTCATTACAGTACCCGCACAAGGCGAACAAAGCACCAAGATCTCTTGTTGTTCTCGCCTCACTCACCATCTGCAGAGCTGCCATTTCTCAAAGTAGGATGGGGTTGCTGATGAAGCAGTGTGTGGGTCCCACCACCACTGCCATTGCCTCCTGCCTCTCGATGACCCTACTTTCCCACCCACACCGTCAGGCCACCGAGGCTCTGACCTGATCACTCCGGAGCTCCTCAATGAAGAATAACAGGTAGGCCTCCCCCCATGGCTTCCAGGCGGTGCAGACCCAAACCTCTCTCGTGGTAAAACGGGCTCCACGATCAGCAGCAGTGCTGGGGGAGGGGGATGGGGGAAAGATTGCCGGCTGAACTCCGGGACTCGCCTTCACCCTGAGCAGTCCCCCGGGAGGTCCGTGGGTGACCATCAATCATGGGACCCAGTTCAGGAAATGGCCTCAGGCGAGGCAGGCTGCCACTCGCATCCTATCGCCGGCTCTATGCCGAGTGTCAGCGACTCTCCAGAAAGCCCTTCAAACAGCCCAGCATGGGGCAGGGGGGCAAGTAGTGGTGGCCTCAGATGGCTTGTTGGGAACAGGATAATTCCGGATATCAAAGCGGGGAGACGGAGCTCCCTGGGGCACGTACAGGCGGGCATCTTGACCGAACTCACCCCCCTCCCCCTCTCACATCTACTTTAAGAAAATGATTAGCTCTGTTATGTTATTGGTGTTCTTATAGCACACTAATCACCGGTGAGTGTATCCAGTCGTTCTGTAGCCGGTGTCTGAGGCCATGCCAGGAGGGCTGACTGTTAACAAGTATTTATCTTCTTGCAAGTGTGGGTTTGGTATGGTCAGGCTTGCGTATGTTTGAGCACATGCAGGCTGCCTGCTTCTTAAGTGTTTGAAGCCTGGCACCAAGTGTCGTAGGGACAGCGCCTAAAATTATGCTGCTGTAGTCAAGTTGAGCCATGACATCAGCTCCACTGGGTGGTCACTATGGTGTGGAGGTAGGCTATTTCTTTTTAAGTGGAGAGAGTTGTGTGTCCACATTATTTTTAGTTACAAATCAGTTTTCACTTATGGCTCCATTTGCCCTTATATAGGCTGTCTGGTGTTAAAATGTTATTTCCTAAACACCATTGACAAGTTTATAAAGAAAGACAAATTCTAATGAAATTGATAAGATCAGCTTGAAATTACTTAGTAATATACATGTCATGGTGGCAAAGGTCATGGAATTACAGTGTTAGCAATTTTTTGTAACTTGCAGTGAGGAAAATGAGTCATGTGTTTTGCGATTCATCTGTGGTCAGATGACCTTACTTCTTAGGACCATTTTCGTTAATCTTGGATGACAATAAATTAAATGTCTTGACTAGGATTTAACCCAGATCTCTTGATAGGGGGTACATTTTTTGATTTGTTCTGTATTCCGTGTCTTTTGCGTCCTCGCCCTAAGTGCACCGGGTATGCCCAGACATGGGTCCCTGGTTCACTGTGCCACTGGAATCAAGCTATCCTGGCTGATGAGTGGCGAAACGCCGAAACCGGTCCTAGGATGCTTGTTTCCGGTCCAGGGAGGACCTGGATTAGCAGTTCGGGCTGGACTGTTCCCATGAGGCACAGGGTCAAGACTGATTTACATATGGCCGGGTCTAAACTGGGGTTGCATGGTGAGCAAAAGAATGATGGATTTAACCCAGATCTCTAGACTGGGGGTGAATGTTCTGATTTGTTCTGCATTCCGTCTATCAATTGTGTGTCTTTTGCTTCCTCGCCCTAAGTGCGCCGGGTATGCCCAGACGTGGGTCCCGGGCTCACTGTGCCACTGGAATCAAGCTATCCTGGCTGATGAGGAATGAAACCCCGAAACTGGTCCTAGGATGCTTGTTTCCGGTCCCGGGAGGACCTGGCTTGGCAGTTCGGGCTGGACTGTTGCCGTGAGGCACAGGGTCAAGACTTATTTGCATATGGCCAGGTCTAAACTGGGGTGGCATGGTGAGCAACAGAATGATGGATTAAACCCAGATCTCTTGACTGGGGTTGAATGTTTTGATTTGTTCTGCATTCCGTCCATCAATTGTGTGTCTTTTGTTTCCTCGCCATAAGTACGCCGGGTATGCCCAGATGTGGGTCCCGGGCTGACTGTGCCACTGGAATCAAGCAATCCTGGCTGATGAGGGGTGAAACCCCAAAACCGGTCCTAGGATGCTTGTTTCCGGTCCAGGAGGACCTGGCTTGGCACTTCCGGCTGGACTGTTCCCAAGAGGCGCAGGGTCAATACTTATTTGCATATGGCCAGGTCTAAACTGTGGTGGCATGGTGAAGAAAAGAATGATGGATCAAACCCAGATCTCTTGACTGGGGGTGAATGTTTTGATTTGTTCTGCATTCCGTCCATCAACTGTGTGTCTTTTGCCACTCGCATCCTATTGCCGGCCCTATGCCGAGTGTCAGCGACTCTCCTGAAAGCCCTTCAAACAGCCCAGTATGGGCCAGGGGGCATCAGCAAGTAGTGGTGGCCTCAGATGGCTTGTTGGGAACAGGATAATTCAAGATATCAAAGCGGAGAGATGAAGCTCCCTAGGGCACGTACAGGCGGGCATCTTGACTGAACTCACCCCCCCCTGCATCTACTTTCAGAAAATGAATTGTTCTGTTCTGTTATTGGTGTTTTTATAGCACACTAATTACCGGTGAGGGTATCCAGGCGTTCTGTAGCCTGTGTCTGAGGCCATGCCTGGAGGGCTGACTGGAAAATACAAGTATTTATCTTCTTGCAAGTGTGGGTTTTGTATGGTCATGCTCGCATATGTTTGAACACATGTTGGCTGCCTGCTTCTTAAGTGTTTGAAGCCTGGCACCAAGTGTTGTAGGGACAGCGTCTTAAATGATGCTGCAGTAGTCAAGTTGAGCCACAACATCAGCTTCACCGGGTGGTCAGTTTGGTGTGGTGGTAGGTATTTATTTTTAAGTGGAGAGAGTTGTGTGTCCAATTTATTCTTAGTTATAAATTAGTTTTCACTTATGGCTCCAGGTGCCCTTATATAGGCTGTCTGGTTTTAAAATAATATTTTAACACCAGACAGCCTATATAAGGGCACCTGGAGCCATAAGTTAAAACTAATTTATAACATGTTTATAAAGAAAGACTCATTCTAATGAGATTGATAAGATCAGCTTGAAATTACTCAGTAATATACATGTCCTTGGTGGCAAAGGTCATGGAATTACAGTGATAGCAATTTTGTGTAACTTGCAGTGAGATAAATGAGTCATGTGTTTTGCGATTCATCTGTGGTCAGATGACCTTACTTCTTAGGACTGTTTTAGTTCATCTTGGAAGACAATAATGACAATAAATTAAATGTCTTGACTAGACGTACAGTCTCATAAACATGTGAGTGGTGTAGTGCAGGAGAGGATGTGCCCAATGGCCACGGCTTCCACATCTTACCAGAGGGGCAATTCACTGATCGTATGATGAGATGCTGAGATACTGAACAAACACATTAAGCAAAAATTGGAAACTCTGGGAAGAAGGAGGCACACAAGAATGACAATCTAAAAGAAAATAAAGTTGTAGAAAGAACTTATAGCATCAAAACAAAGAGACCAGCTCAGACACACAGATAAGGGCTGTGAAGAATGCAAGTGGTGTAACAAACACAAGCTAAGGACACAACATCATAATCACTTGTGAATTTGAGTGGGCACTTAAGAGTCTCTGTTGCAATTATTTTAGTCCTGATGACACTGTTGAACAGACATATGTAGTAAAACGTCAACCTACTTTTAACAGATAGTAACATGCCTTTCTTTTAATTCACGTCTGGGACGCGCATAACAAAGTAGTAGAGAAAAGTGTAACTTATTGACACATTTTTGGTTATATACATGAATATGGATTCACCATAGATTCAGAAATGACAGAAGCCAAAGCCTAAATTGGGAAACCACAGTCAGTTGTGCAAGTATAAGGTGGTGCACCACAAACATCTGATTAGGCAGAGCTGGTGGTAAGAGCTAGCAACAGGGACAGTTACTATCCCTGGCACACAACAAACAAGCATTTGCAATGCAATACGTCTCGCATTTACGAGAGTTTGAGCTATTGGCAATTCAACAGCTTAAACTCTCGGAAATGCGAGACCTATTGCATTGCAAATTACTAGCCCCCATGCTGCACTTTCACATTGGTGGAGGCTACGCCCCATTCTTTAGACAAGCTGCGTCTAAAGAGAGGGGCATGGCTGACATTAAAGTGAAACCGTGGCATGGGTCACTTTGACAAAAAAAAAGCATCTGTTTGTCAAGTTGACAAAGAGATGCTTTTGTAAAATCGCCAATGCCGCGCTTTCACTTCAATAGCGGCCGCGCACCTTTCTATAGATGCCGCTTGTCTAAAGAAAGGGGCGTGGCCTCCATGAATGTGAAAGCGCCGCATGGACACTAGTAGACAAACAAAACAACAACAAAAAATAAGTACGCGTGGCAGCTATGCTTAAAGCTGACTGCACTGCTGAAATAAATAAATAAAGACACGCGGCCGCGATACTTAAAGTGGACCGCCATTAGTAAATAAAATAAATTAGGGCGGCGTGCTGCGATGTAGTGAGTGGTATAAGGGCAAATCATTAAACAAAATAGTGCTCACCGCCAAGATAAACAACAGTGTCTAAAACAAGGGTATTATTTATCGTACAAGTACAAATGCGACAATTAATTGCAATGGATTAAATCCAATGGAGGAGAAAGCCAGGGAGACATTTTTCTTATGAAAGTAACTTGTATTCCAATCAAAGAACATGTTGGACATATTAATTTTCATATGTACAAGCACATGAGGTGATAGCACTGCGTTACATTAAATGACATGTAACCATAGAGATACTGTGCACAAGTGCTCGTGAAGTTTGAGTGACGGCGCAAGTGACACGTGATGTGGTATATACAGCGATTGTGGTGGGCGCAACAGGGTAGGTGAAGTTAAAACAGTTCCTTTACATTTGGAATACCCGAACAGTAAGTAAGTAAACTTTCTCCTCCGTTGGATTTAATCCATTGCCATTAATTGTGCCACTTGTACTTTTACACTAAATAATACCCTTGTTTGAGACACTGTTGTTTGTTACTAACTATTGCCCCAGTCTCCCTGTGGTTTATGGGCTACCTCCTGTAGTCTGATACTCATAGCCAACATAAAGCATACCGTGTAACAAGATAAGTAAACGGTCCAGTCGTTATGGGAGGTAACAAATGCAGACAAGGCGGTACAAAGGAGGGACTAACAAGCCTAAGAACGACTCGGAAGCCAGAGTTTACGAAGGACAATGACACAAGGCAATTAACAATATGGGTGGAGAGCGGGTGGGGCTTCAAAGCCATACTCCAATACTGCATGCCTCCCAGCAGGGCATGCACTGCCCACGCTTGACCTAAAAACGAACACCAATCATGAGAAGTCCAGGAATCTGTCACTGTTATCCAGCGTGCCTACTTGTGGATCAGTTTTGAGTGCCGCGGTTTTACCCCTGTTAATTCCTCTGCTCTGGATTTACAGATACCAGGGGTACTGTTTGCTCCATGAGGCAGAGTTAAAGGGGATTACTGGTGGAACCCTGATGATCCTTAAGAAATTAGGAATTACTAAGGAATCAGTAATTCCCGGTCTGATTCCCCAAGTAATTTGATTGTCTTTGTTACTTATCATTTAGCCCCATGTTTCCACCTGGAGATTTCAGCTGCTTTTTGCAGCCGATATCTTTAGGTGAAAGTAAACAGATCTGTTCCTGTGAGTTTCATAATCACATTTAAACTGGCAATTACTCATCGGCATTAAAAGAGAACTTCAAGAGAGACCTTTAGTGTTCCTGTGAGGTGTCCTTTTCAGCAAGATTCTTTTTAAGTTCTTGTGCACATATATCTACAGTAAAGTTAGGACAGAGGCGGTTCTAGAGATATGGGTAGTGACCGCACCAAAACGTAGAAGATTCAGGGTTGCTTACTTTGAGAGAGTCATAGGAAGTGATACATTTGTTCAGTGTCATATTTTTGTATATGTGTTTTGATGAGGGTGATCCTGCACCATGCTTCACTTTTACTTTACTTTACTTTACCTTCATAGTACAAGGGCCTGACAGAGTACAAGGGAGGACTGCCATAGATGACCATAGGAAGTGTGTTGAACTTGACACGTCACACGGCTTGAGCAGGGTTCAGCTACCTCCAGGCAAATTTGACTTGTGTTCATCCCAGTGTAGATCTCGCTTTGGAGTGTTCAAGAAGAGCTCTGTTCTGAATGTATGTAGTTGCCACAGAACATACAGTGGTGAAAATGGACACAAAATGGCTATTCCAAAATAAGGGAACCGGATTGGCCCTTTACTACCAGTTGGGGATCACGGATACTGCACCACCTTACGAGTAGATCCTTGTGCTCTCACAAAGTGGTGGAAACCACCAGGAGCCCTATGACATATAGGGTGCACTTTCCCTGTTTGCACGATGGCACACCTTCAAACAGGTGCGCCGTGCGCAAACAAGGAGAATGGGCCCTATTATGTTGAATGTGCTACCCTCAGCGCAACCGCAAACTCGTGCTGCCCTGGGGGCAGCGTATTCAAGTGAAATACGGAGCGGCTTTGAAGCAGTCGTGTGTTTCACTGTGCAGGCATCAACTTGCCTACACTTTTAAGAGGGGAGAGAGATCCCATTGCAGGAGGGTGCAGTGAGTGACTGCACCCGCCTGCAAGGGGATGTCTGGAGGTCCACAGTATTCACTTGATTCGCTCCAGAGGGCTACCGTCAGAGTGCCACCTGTTTGTGGCTTACTTTCAGTTCTCCGCCTGACAGCTTCTTTGCCTTTGCGCCTGCGTCCATAATATGGCACAGGTGCAGAGGTGAAGAGATTCACTCATTTGCATGGGGCCACATCCCCATGCAAATGAGGGGATGCCCTCTTGAGGTAGCTCTGGCGCTACATCTGCACCAGCACTATCTGCATTACAGAAAGGGCCGCAGAAGTGTCCCTTCTGTAATACCAAAGTGTCCCGGGGGTGCACAAAGAGGGTGCACATCCCTGTTGCGTCCCCAGTGCACTTTCTATAATATGACCCCATGATAAGACAGCTTTCCTTACATATGAGGACTTTCATGCCTACAACACCTCAGATTTACTGTCTCTTGGAGCAATGGACACAAACATGACAATGGCCTAAATACATTGTTTACATTATTACCAATGCAATAGGTCTCACATTCATGCGAGTTTGAGCTATTGGCATTGTAAATGACAATGCCTTTTAATTAAGTTTTGGGTTATAAAACATAAATAAAAGGCATTGTCATTTACAATACTAATAGCTTAAACTCTCGCAAATGCGAGACCTATTGCATTGCAATAAAGGGCCTTCTCGACTGCTTGTTAGATTGCAAATATCAGAGGAAGAGACCGGCCTGCGTCGTGTGGGAAGTAGTGATAAATAGTGCAATGAAGAAGATGTGTAAGTGTTGTAAATTACACAGACACAAAGGTGCCGATTCCGATCCGTTAAAAAAATTTACCATCCGACTCGTATCCGTATTTTTTTACGTACGAATTGTACAAGTACCGTACAGACTGCGAAGTACGATTCGGACGTGAAAAATACATATGAATTGCGTCGGGAAAATGGTCCGAGAGGGAGCCATACATTTTTACGTCTGAATAGCATCGGGAAACGTGTCCGATAGGGAGCCGAACATTTTTACGTGCAAATCGTAAAACAGAAGTCCGAGCGCGCAAGTACGATCCGTACCGCCCGTCCGAATACACAACCGCATGTAAAAGGCCCCGTACGGAGCGAACGCTGTAGCCTACATGTACACGGGTAAACTTGTGCCCGCATACGAGTCGTACAGCCCCCCTCACCCCGCACATGTCAGCACCGTACCCCCGTGTATCAGCACCGTACTCCCTCCGCACCGTACCCCAACACCATGGCACAGCCCCGCACCTGTACGCACCGTACCCCAACACCGTAGCCGAGACCCGTACCTGTACGCACCGTACCCCAACACCGTAGCACAGCCCATACCTGTATGCACCATACCCCAAAACCGTAGCCCAGCCCCGTATCTGAACGCACCGTACCACAACACCGTAGCACAGCCCCGCACCTGTACGCACCGTACCCCAACACCGTAGCCCAGCCCCGTACCTGTACGCACCGTACCCCAGCCTGTACCTGTATCACCGTACCCCAAAACAGTAGCCTAGCCCCGTACCTGTACGCACCATACCCCAACACCGTAGCACAGCCCCGCACCTGTATGCACCATACCCCCAACACCGTAGCCCAGCCCCGTACCTGTACGCACCGTACCCCAACACCGTAGCACAGCCCGCACCTGTACGCGCTGCACCCCAACACCGTAGCAGAGCCCCGCACCTGTACGTGCCGCACACCAACACCGTAGCCCAGCCCGCACCTGTACGTGCCACACCCCAACACCGTAGCACAGCCCGCACCTGTGCGTGCCGCACCCCAACACCGTAGCACAGCCCCGCACCTGTACGCGCCGTACCCCATCACCGTAGCACAGCCCCGTACCTGTACGCACCGTACCCCAACACCGTAGCACAGCCCGCACCTGTACGTGCCGCACCCCAACACCGTAGCACAGCCCGCACCTGTATGCGCCGCACCCCAACACCGTAGCACCTGTACGCACCGTACCCCAACACCGTACCCCAGCACCCT
Organism: Triturus cristatus; assembly: GCF_964204655.1. Classification (NCBI taxonomy): domain Eukaryota; kingdom Metazoa; phylum Chordata; class Amphibia; order Caudata; family Salamandridae; genus Triturus; species Triturus cristatus. The sequence continues at coordinate 607,662,066 of NC_140593.1, read as the reverse complement.
CACCCAGGATCGCGTATGTACGGACCGTACCTACACGAAAAAGACTCGTACAGAACCAGGACACTGACCAAATCACAACCACCTCTTATAACACACCCACCACAAATTCAAATACAGCCACACCCACAAATGGACCAATAAAAAGGGCCCACACACACAACCCATGAGCCATTGCAACAGACCCACTGCTCACAGACACCACAGACAAACAACTGCACCTTACTCACACGTTAACTACACCTTCACTTACACACCTTCACACAACCTCCTTCACAAACACCCCCTCTTCACCTTCACACACACACCGTCACATTCACACCCACGCACCCACAACCATCCACACCCACACCCCACACCATGCCCACTGACAAGAATCCAAAGTTCACAAAGGCGGAGCTGGAGCTCCTTGTCAACGAAGTCATTAGAGTCGAGCCACAGCTGTTTGGAACATTGGTCAGACAGACCAGCATAGCCCAAAAAACCAGCCTGTGGCAGAGGATCCTCGATAAGGTGAATGCTGTTGCGCCCATCCGAAGGACCAGGCATGAATGCCAAGCCAGGTGGTACGATCTGCGCAGGGCAGTCAAGAGGAAAATTAACGAGTAATATGCCCAGAGTAACATCACTGGAGGCGGGCTGCCCCGCAGACCCGTACATTACCATCCCTGGGAGGAGAAGGTGATGGCCACGCTTCCGCTGGTGGGAGTACACGGAGTCGAAGGAGTCGCAGAGCCTGGTGAGTACACAAACAACTCACGTAACATGGGGGGAATGGCATCCACACCCCAACTACAACAAATGCACTCACCTACCCCCAAGCCCTCACCGCACACAACCATACCCTAAAAACCACGCTCATGCCACTAATGTCTCCATGCCCCATTCACAACTAAAGGCCATACCAACCACAAACCCAAGACTGGATGTCCGGGATGCTGGGAGGGTGGGGCTCACACAACACATTGTGCAACCAGACACCAATGCCCACAGCCCATATGGCCTAGATACATACCCATGCACCATGCCCAATGCACAGGGACTGACAAAGTAATGACAAGGTAGTTGACACTTGGCCCTGCTGTAGGCAGCACAAGGCCCTCCTGTGACCACTGTACACTCAAACAACAACTCCACTAGCTCACATACCCAGCACAGGAACTCACACACACTGTCATGCCAGCATGCACCATGAGGGGACAGACACATCACCTGGGAGACCCAATCACAAATCACACTACACACAACAGCAAGCCTGGTCACACCCCCCCCTCACACAAGCACACACCCCCTGGGCAGGCAACGGATTTACCCACTCACACAATGGACATGTGACACAACAAGACCAAGCCATAGCCAAATAAGCATCCCAGCCAAAAATCGACTGGCAAACACTCAGGAGCACACACCAATCTGTCCCCCGCAACATACCCATCCCCAAGTGTACATTGAGAGGAATGCTAGGCACATCCAACCACCTGGAGGAACTGTGACTACTTGAATATGTATGAAACATGGATGTGGCATGAAACAGCATTAACATTGTCTCTCTCTCACACACAGGGCAACGTCATCGACCTCCCCCCAACAATGGGGGGGAACAATCACAGTCCCAGGCTCAGCGTGAAGATGATCCCACCGGCAGCGACGACTCTCACCACTCTGTGGATGACCCTGACCAACCTGGCCCCTCTGGTGCCCAAGCCCTTGCAGCACCTGCGTCAGGTACATCTGTGCCAACCCCCACCCCCATTCCTGCCACATCCCAGCAGACACCCAGGAGCCCTGCTCGCACCGAACAACACAGCCAGTCTGACCAGGAGGGACAAGGTTCTCCGGGCACCCAGGAGGAGGCAGACGACCACGCTAATGCCATCCCTCAGGGGTCCCGTAGACCCGATGTGCCCACAACGGCAGGCCAGGCTCGTGTGGGCAGGGGTGGTGGGAGTGGAGGCAGGCGGAGGCGAGAAGCTGACCAGCCAGCTGAGGGAACCGGTATGGCACACATGCGCCACATCCTGGACACATAACGGCATGACACCAGGGGCATCAGCCAGGTTGTGTCGAGCCTCACAGACATCAAGGGGACCCTCGACGAGATGAAGAACCTGCAGGCCGAGCAACATGCCAGTCAACAACACCAGGGACGGATGGAGGCAAGACTGGCTGAGCTCCTGGCGGTGCAAACGTACATGAGCCGTTCACTCCGTCGGATTGCCGACAACATGGGCAACCCTCCCTGTGACACCAGGCAAAGACCAGCACCAGCCACAGGAAGGAAGGAGGAGGAGGAGGAGGAGGATTCGTCCGACGGAGCATCACAGACATCGTCAAGGCCTGCATCTGAGGGTCCCCCCAGGAAGGTGGGTCGTCCATGGAAAAGACCGGGAGAGTCAGCGGACCATCCACATCTCCCAGGTCACCTGGCCTGGCACCTGGCTCTCTGGCGCAACAGCACCACCTCACCCAATGACATTCTCTGCCACATGGACTTGCTGGTCACAGTCTGACCAATGATGACCAACACTGGGGTCTGGACTCTGATGACTCCAACTGACAAGGATGCCATCTCCCCCTGTGAACTTTGGATTCTATGCACCCGGTAGAGCACCTTACTTTCATCTACCAAAAAAATTACCCCACCAAAAATAAATACTTTATTTTGTCATGAGATGTTGCTGTCATTTGGCATTATTCCCCAACATATGTGTATGCAAATGTCAAACTATGCCTGAGTGTTGAATAAACTCCACACATCCATACCCTGGGATCGGAGTGTGGTACAGGACACACATGGGTCACAATGTATCATTCAATGCAGACATGGAGCACAATACTCACCTGTGATGGCCTCAATCTGCTGAGGGGGTGCATGCAATACTGTGCCGACAGACCTATTTGGAAGAGTACCATTAAGGCGTAGAGGTCATGCCCCATTCGGAGGTTCCCGGGGAGGGAGTCCCAGGTATGTGTTCTCAGGTGGGAGAACTATGTCCTGCATGCTGAAGTATGGTGGATCTGAAGAATGGTGGCCAGGTCAAGGTTGGATGCACGGAGATGGCACTACGGGGTCTCGGATGACAGTGGTACAAGGTTGGTGTTGGGTCGGGGTTGTGGCCTGCCTCCTGAGTGTGGGTGGGGAGTCTGAAGGTCATCCTGCAGCACACAGCGATCCATTGCAGCTATCTCTGCTAGACGGTGATGTGGCTGGGGCACGGGATGTTGCAGCTGAGGTGTGTAGATGCAGCCTGGATGTGGACAAGTGTCCTGGGAGTTTGGATGTGGCTGCCCCGTAGAGGGCAGGGCAGTATTTGACACGGATGTTGTCGTGGACCTGGGGGATGGTCCGTCTTTCCTTGGAGTGGATCTATCAGGAGATCATGTGCATAATGCAGAGGGTGTTGCAGTCTGAGGCAAAGATGCTGGTGATTACCATGGCAAATGTGAGCAAGCAATCCATGATGCACACCATCTTGTGTGCATGGACACTGGGTGCTTGTGCGGGGCTTCTGCGGGTGGGACACAAGCAGTTGACCCAGCTGTAAGGGGACAATCCTCAGATGTTGACCTCAGTCCTTTACAAGTCCAGCCTCAGGTGGCTGCTGTTCTGCCATTCATCAATCTAGAATATTGGAACTGGCAATGTCTGCGTCCTTGGTGAGGGTGAGGAGCACCTGGCTGTCAATAGCATACAAGTTGATGATGAGGTTGTGTGCGCATGTGATGGTGGAGAGGGGGGTCCTGGACACATTGTAGTTTGACACGCTGAGAGATGATACCTGTGCCATGTGCCTCACAACGACAGCATACTACATGCAGAAGCCTTGAGTCCCACTCCCATGTCCTTGCCGGGGTACAGAGCCGGTGGGGAGTAGGAGGGACATGACCTGGGGGGTGTGACAGGGCCTGGAAGGCGTGGCAGCACTGTGTAAGCAGTCGGAGTTGCACACTCATCATGCAAAGGTGTTGTGTGTGCACTTAGTGTATGCCTGAGAGCTGGCGGCAGATGTGTGGATGGACATTGCTTGGAGGGTGGCTGCAACATCAGACTGTAGTATGATGTGGGTCATGCAAGGACATGAGGCTCGTGCAATGTGCACGTTGCATGTGCAGACGGTCCAGCCTTTGGGACGGCGTGGCCGCAACTGTGGCACAGACAAGCTGATGACAGCCAAATGAATGGGTTGATGGAGGAAGGGAGGTGCATCTTTGATGTGTGTGTGTTGCCAAATCAGGAAACTTCGTGTCCCCTTGCTGCAGTGGCTGCAACAGCAGGCGGCATGTCCTGGGAACTATGCCACAATTTCCACACAAAGTCTAGGATGTCAGAAAGGACTACTGCAACAGGTGTATGTCAAGGAAGGAGTGACCGGTTTTCAATGGCACACCCAGAGACAAAGGATGCACAATCCCCAAAGATGACTGACACCGGATCATGAAACTGAAGGCCAAGCTGCGCACAGGAAACACACCCCAGAAGGTGTTGACTGCCCGTGGGGGGGACTAACATGCCAAAACACATACACAGCCATGGACATCATGCACAATAGAGAATCAAATACATGAAGAACAGCATGCAGGTTGCTAATCTACACATAGACTCATATGCACAATCCTTGACAACCATGCCAGTGATGCCACATGCACAGTGGCAAGAGACCTGCATTGACAGAGATGAGGCACCTTGGAGGCTGAGGAACACCTTTATTACTCAGGCTCACACCTATGCAAAAGCATCAACATTAACAGACTCACAGGTCTATTGGATGAACATGTGGGACCTACACCGGACACCCCCTTTGCACCACAGATGCTGTAAATCCATTGTACTGGCACACAAGTGAAGGGGTTGAGCCAAACATCCCCTGCTGCACACGGAGAGGCTGCAATTCCCCATTGAGCATCATATGGGGATGTCCCGCAATATGTCCACCCGTAGCCTCCCGTATGTTTCAGAGGGAAGTTGTACACACATTGATGCCTTCATCACAAACCACAATCCCATAACAGATGACTGTCACGAAGTGTGACTATCAATTCATGTGAGTCATGCCACATGTCATGTGCCCCATGGTGCGTCGACATGTATGCATAGTAACATAACCTGCAAAGGAGCAGTGCCCACACATTACAAACAACTACCACACCCAAAAAGCCTTGCTGCAATCCTTACCCAAAGGAGAATTTTCACTGTGTCCGTGCATGTAACTCTGATTCAGCACACGTTGCATTGGAGGAATAGCAGGAGCACAACGATGCCACGAGCAGACAGCATGCGCAACTACCTGGGGATGAGAGACACACAAGAAGTCAGGAAAAACATAGTCATCCGCATGCATGGTCATGTACTCTACATGAATAAGGTTGACACCATGCCAGTTGTCAATTGAGTGTGTCAGCTAAAATGTGTGGAATGACATCAGCACTCGAGTGACACATCAGCACACACCTCAAAGTCACTTAGCATACAGTCAGCTGGACATACACATTGCAACACATGCCACACAAGGCTCAAAGCATGCACACTCAGACCCAGGGACTCACCATTATGAGAAGAAGTTGCGTATGAGCTGACTCCGGATGTCCTCCTCCTCCTCCTCCTCCTCACTTGCCTCGTGACCAAGGCCGTCATCCTCCACGGGTGGATGTTCCTGCTCATCGGGATCCAGGATGAGTGGCACAGCTTTCTCCACTGCCATGTTGTGCAGCATGCAGCACACGAGGAAGATTTTGCAGACCTTCACCGGTGCATATGGGAGGGACCCACCGGTCTTGTGGAGGCACCGGAATCGGCTCCTCAGGAGGCCAAACGTCCTCTCAATCACTCGCCTGGTCTGCCCATGGGCGTTGTTGTAACGGTGATCTGCAGCTGTTCTCGGGTTGCGGAGAGGCGTCACCAGCCATGGCAGAGTCCCCTACATGGAAACATCATGTAAAGAAGTGGGTCAGGAGATGCCGTCACATTCTAAGATACCGCTGAATACTGGAGAAACAGAGTCTACTCACCAACAAGACATGCTCGTTTGTTGCGCAGCTGAAGCATAATTTCTGGCACCCTGCTACGCCTCATGATGTAGGCATCGTGTGCTAACCCTGGAAAACGTGCACAGACATGGGAAATCACCATGTTAGCAAGACACACCACAAGGGCATTAATGGAGTGGTAATGTTTACGGTTACGGAAGGCTACCTCCTGTGCCTGTGGTGGTACCAAAGCCACATGTGTCCCATCAATGGACCCAATTACATGGGGCATCCCTCCCAAGGCATAGAACTCACCCTTGATACCTGTCAACTGCTCACGAGTTGGAAAATGGATGAATTCATCCAGGTGCTCCAACATGGCTTCTAAAACATCATGCAGGACACGGCTGAACATGGTCTGAGACATGCCACCCGCATCAGCTATGGTCAATTGAAACGTACCGGTGGCAAAGAAGTGTAGGGCTGCCATCACCTTCATCTTGGGGGTCAGCGCAGTCGGATAACTGTGTTGCGGTTGGAGGTGTGGTGCCAGCCTGTTTGTGAGGTCCACAATTAACCGTTGGGGGAATCGGTAGCGGCGTATGCAGTCACGTTCCCTCATGGCAGCCAAGTCTGGCATTGGTCGGGGGAGAGGCGGTGCAATGCAGAAAATTGGAAGGTATAACGGAGATTGAGTACATTACTACACCAATGTCAATGAACTGAGCACATGTTCAACAGCTAATACACATATGCCACATACAGAGTCTGGTCTGTGCAATACATCCTGCACACGTATGCCAACCAGGTGATACTCCTACCAAGAGCCAGCTACAAACATGGATTGTCAAGGTCTACATGACATGCCATGAAAGTAGCTGTGGGCCAGTGTGAGTGAACAGCCAGACACATTACAGGAGTGACATACATCCACATATGTGCATTTGAAGGATGTCATCTCATACAGACAGCTGCCGGCAAGCTAGACGCACAGGTCACATGTCATGGAAAAAGGACAGACCACACACCTTGCCATCAAGGGGTACATGTCAAATATGATCACACAGACATTGAGACTACGCACATATGTCCTAAGCTCGCAAGTCCCTGTAGATGCATACAGACACACGTCACGTGTTATTCCATATGTGTCCTGGTGTGCGTAATAGTGTGACATTGGCATCTACACACAGACACATGTTGGATGCAGCTACAGCAGATGCCGTTGACGGAACACCAACAGCAAGATCATGGGAACACATGACACACACATGACATAGTCACATCGTGGCATGCTGGTAGTGAGATGTCAGGTGTCATCATCCGTGTACCTGGCATCAGGGGACATTTGCGGGTGTTGGGGACTGTGCCATGCCAGTGATGCAGTGCTTTACAAGTTTGAAATACATGCACACATGTAAAAGGTGTGAAGGGGAAGTGCGCCACATGGTGCCCCATCACACATGACATGTGTACACAGGTCATCACACAACTATTGGGTTATAACATGAGGAGACATGTGCCAGCTCACTGCCTGACACACCTAGGCCCTACACATGATGCACTGCACTGACAATGACTTGATGTCTATCCTTGTGCGAGTCATACACCTCCATTCCTTTCCTGTGCGCCTCCTATCACCGGTGTAAGCTGTTAAACGCACCGTACACACGCTCTGAGGGTGTGTGTATGGTCGTATCACAATATGGGGTTTGGGTAGGAGTACGCGTGTGTGCAAGGACCGTACACACGTACGTGTACACACTGGTCCTATCCCCATGGTAGTGTTGGCGTAGGCGTACGCCATAGAGATAGGGCTCGTACCCGCGTATGTATGGCCCGTGTCTCTATGGCGTAGTGCTACGGGCCCTACACACACGGGTATGGCCCGTAGCACTAGGGTAGTGCGTAGGCATACGCGATAGAGATACGGACCGTACATACGCGGGTACGAGCCCTATCTCTATGGCGTACGCCTACGGCAACACTACCATAGTGCTTCGGCCCTACACACGCGGGTACTGCCCGTAGCACTAGGGTAGTGTTGGCGTAGGCGTACGCCATAGAGATAGGGCTCATACCCGCGTATGTACGGCCCGTATCTCTATGGCGTACGCCTACGGCAACACTACCATAGTGCTACGGGCCCTACACACGCGGGTACGGCACGTAGCACTAGGGTAGGGTTGGCGTAGGCATACGCCATAGAGATACGGGCCGTACATACGCGGGTACGAGCCCTATCTCTATGGCATACGCCTATGGCAACACTACCATAGTGCTACGGGCCCTACACATGCGGGTACGGTCTGTAGCACTAGGGTAGTGTTGGCGTAGGCGTACGCCATAGAGATACGGGCCGTACATACGTGGGTACGAGCCGTATCTCTATTGCGTACGCCTACGGCAACACTACCAAAGTGATACGGGCCCTACACACGCGTGTACGGACCGTATCACTGGAGTGGTGGTGCACTAGGGGTACGTGTGGAACGCACCGTACCTGTGTGTGGATAGTGAAATTACATAGGGGACACATGAGGGACAAGTATAAGGGCCTAAATGCATGCTGGTTGTCATGGAGACCGAGTTTCCAGTTCAAAATTTTTCATCAGGTGGCCAGCAAAAGTTGGAGACAATATACTATGTTGCAAAGTGGTTGTTGACTTGACATCATGCTCAAATTTTGAACCATGCAAAGGCCCTCACTGGGGTAGGTTTAAAGGGATTGGAGGAAACGTAGGATGCAAATGAGATTGACCAATCACTCTGTACTCCTGTAAATGAAACAGCCCAGCAAGGGAGATATAAGGCAGCCAGGACCCATGAGAGAGCACTTGCCTGCACAACCTTTCATTCCACACCACTGCTGCTGCTCGTGATTCCTCTGGCACCATGTCCAGGTCTGTGGAGAGGGCCCAGCCTTTCACCCAAGAGGAGAATGAGGCGTTGCTGGACGTCATCCTCCCACAGTACCCCTGCCTGTATGGGAGACCAGGGGAGCAGGTGAGTGCTGACTCCACTAGCTGTGACAGTGCCCCTTTTTTGTGTCTGTCACTTCTGGCATTGTGTCCAGGTGTGACAGACATGCAATGTTGTTCATGGTGGGTCCCAGGGGGGGGAATGCCTTATGTCTCCCATGCAGAGCCTGATGTGGTTCATATCTGCACTCCTCACTTGCATTGTGCTTACTGTGACAATCACTGCATGGTGCATACCACATTCAGCCTGGCTAATCCTCTTGGGAATGTTGTTTCCATAGTCCTGATGTGATTCTGTGGTCCCCCCAGTGTGACAGGTGACTGTACCCACAGATGTGTGTGAGTTGAGTGTACCTGTGGTGATAGTGTCCAAATGATGTGTGCGGCCCCTGGACATTGGTGTGTGTGTAAGTCCCCTGTCATGTGGGTGAGTGTCTATGTGGAGTGTTGCACCCCAGCTGCATGGAGGATGCATATGCCCTACCCATCAGAGGTGAGCAGGGAGCTGTGCTGTGTGTCTGACGTGCTGAGCTAGCCCCACACCTGTGACTCCCCCCAGTCAAGTGGCACATGTGCAGAGTGATGTTTGTACCCGCAGTTGCCAATGGCAGGTGATTGTCCTGTGCCTGTGTGTGTCTGTGTACTCCGCTGAGGTTGCGTCAGTGGCCTGGGGCATGTGACTGCTTTATTTATTTTCTTAGAACTTATAATGCGCAACAGCTACCCGCAGTGGGTTTCCCGGCGCCAGGGATAGACTCAAGAAGAAAAGAGAACACAATACTATGTCAAAAACCAACTAAAGCAGCAAATAAGGCTATAAAAAAAAGCAGAGTCTTAAGTTTTTTCCGGAAACCAAACAAGTTGGCTTCCAATTTAAGGGCAATAGGCAATGTGTTCCAAAATTTGGGGCCCAAATGGGAGAAGGACCGACCACCCATTTTTACAAGTTTAAATCTCGGGACAACAAAATCGCCGTTTGCCGAGGATCGCAACATGAGGTTGGGTTTGTAGATTTGGACAAGACTCTTTAAATATTTTGGGGCCACACCTTGTTTAATCTTGAAAAGATAACAAAGGGCCTTAAATTTTATGCGGCTTGGGATTCTCAACTAATGCAAATCGCGGAGAACCTGTGCAGCTGAGGATCTCCGTGGTAGATTACAAAGAAGTCGTGCCGCCGAGTTTTGCACCACCTGAAGTTTATTCAAGGTAGAGGTGTCGGCGCCAAGATAGAGAACGTTACCGTAATCAAGGCGGGATATAACTAACGCCTGTACCACGGTCCTCTGAGTAGAGTGGGGAAGCATCCACAAAATTTTCTGAAGCCATCTTAAGATGGCAAAACAAATAGAGGCAACCTTGGTAGCTTGCTGCCTCATAGATAACTTATCATCTATAAGAAAGCCAAGGTTACGAACTACAGAGACCAGTTGTGGAAGGGGTCCCATATTACTTGGCCAGTGCTGAGGGCCCCACAACTCTTTATTCTTTCCCAAAATGACGACCTCCGTCTTGTCGCCATTCAACTTAAGTAGATGCATTTGCATCCACTCGGCGACACGCGATAATCCGTTCTTCAAGACAGATTCACTGTTGCCTTCACTGCTGGAAAGAGAAAAGACAATCTGAGTGTCATCGGCGTATGAAAAAATTGTCAACCCAGCGTCCTCTACGATGGTGGCCAGGGGTCTAACATAGATGTTGAATAGCAGAGGGCTGAGTATGGACCCCTGGGGAACGCCATGTGCCGATGAACAGATGGCCGAGGAGGCTTTCGCCGAAAAAACCTGGAAAGTGCGCTCACTCAAAAATGAGGCAATCCAGGCAAGCGCAGGGCCATCTACTCCTAGGGCCCGGAGAGAGTTTAAAAGGAAGGAATGGGACACGGTATCGAAGGCCGCACTCAAATCCAATAGGATGAGTGCAGATGTTTCCCCTTGATCAATACCGTGCCGCAACCTCTCCGTAACCCCAAGGAGAGCGGTCTCAGTAGAATAGTGTGCTCGGAAGCCAGATTGGGAAGGATGCAAAAATTCCGAACTTTCCACTAGTTGGTTTAACTGAGAGTTGACATGTCTTTCCAGCACCTTTGAAAAAAAAGGCAACAAGGATATGGGTCTAAAATTGGACAAGTTGGAAGTGTCCACACCTGCCTTCTTTAGGAGAGGGACAACCATTGCGTGCTTCCATTCTAGTAACACATGAGACTCAGTCAGGGAAGCATTGAGAAGTCTCATGATAACCCGCCGGGGTTCAAGATCCAGTAACTTTAGAACTCTTACTGGTATTAGGTCAAGGGGAGATCCGGATCTAACGCTGTTCAAGCAAGAGAAGAAGGAGATATCATCAAACAGTTGCCAGTTGGTAACCTTCACCAAAGGGGAAGGTAATTCAGGCACAGCCGATTGCGCCAGATGAGAATCAATTGCTGTCAGGGGAAAGCTCATAGAGTCATATATGCGTTCAACCTTGGCAATAAAGTACTCGGCAATGGCTTTACATTGATCTTCCTCCAAAGCTGGAGGGGTCGGGACAGTATCTGCTCCTGTTAGCTTTTTTACAACAGAAAAAAGGGTACGTGGGCAATTCTGTGCCTGCGTCACTGTACTCACAGTGTAAGCAGCCCTAGCTATTTTACATTGGGTATGATACCCCTTCAGGGCTTCTTTGTATACAGCTTTTCGAGAAGTAGAGTAGGAATGCCTCCATTTCCTTTCAAGTGCCTTGCACTTGGCTCTTGAGATCTTCAAGTCATCCGAGAACCAAGGTGCAGGGGGATGATGTAATCTAGAGCATTTAGATGTTAAAGGCAGTAAAGTAGTTATAGCACTAGTAAACCAGTGAGATACTGCCATATTAAGCTCTGAAACAGAAGCATTAGTATCAGGACAAGTATTGGAAAGGTACTGATTGAACTCTACAATATCAAGTTTTCCCCACTGATGAATAAGTTCATCCTTACCACAGCTGCCCTTAACTGAACTCTTAAAAAGGGACAGGCAAAAATGAACTGCAAAGTGGTCAGACCACTCCAACGGACGAGCACTTTGAGAGCAATCAAAGTGTAAATTAGAGAGAACAGGATCCAGCAGGTGACCAGCAGAATGAGTGGGCCCAGAGTTCCGTAGTGATAGATTCAGGACTTCGAGATCATTTAAAAAATGCATACTAAGAGTACAACGAGGGTCTTCAAGATGTAAATTAAGGTCACCTAAAATGGTGAAATTTGCCGCTTTAAGAAGCAAGGGAACTATAAGATCGGCGAAGGACGACGTCCATGTACTCGCGTTACCAGGGGGGCGATAGATCAAAAGACCCGAAAAAGTAAATTGAGGGTTAATTGCCAGTTTAAATAAAGCAGCTTCGCAACCAGGTAGGAGAAAGGCTTCAAGCTTACACACGTAGCTAGATTTACAAATTATAGCAATGCCCCCTCCTTTTCCGGAGACTCTGTCTTGCCTTACTATGACATAGTTGTCAGGGACAGCAATAGCTACATCCGGGCCAGAACTATCCTGAAGCCACGTTTCCGTAAGAAATATTGCATCCGGCCTCTCATCAATAATAAAATCATGAATATGATATTTATGTTTCGAGAGGGACCTACAATTGATATTCCAAAATTGGAGTGGAGGACGAGTGAGTGGAGTTTTAGCAGCTCATCGGCTCCCACGAGTTCAAGTGTGAGTCGACGCTTTACATCTAGTCATTTTACATGTGTAAAAGTTACAACCAGGACATTTAAAATTATGAATCGGTAAAACGCAGGGAATACAGTTGGTATGAGGGGAGGGTCGCAAGTTTTTTAAGGCCTCACCTGTATATGAGCGAGTTCCTGCGAGTACATGGCAAGCTGCCATGTTTCGTATAAAGAAAATGGCCCCTGGACCCGTACAGACGCGGACGGGCGCAGACGGGCTGAACTCTGGCGTGAACTCCGGCTGAAGTTCGGCGTCCCGCTGCGCGTATCCGCTGCGCGTTAATGTGGCTGCCTTTTGTAGTGGTCTCGCGTCCTTGCGACCCTAGACCGCTGCAAACACACTACAGGCACCGGACGTGATTCCCTCACCTAAGATGGCCGCCAATCTCGAGTCAGGGCAAAGGACCCGCGAAACGCGGTGATTTAGCAATTTTACTATGCAAGTAAGCTGAGGTGAGTGCGAGTCTGCGGGCAGCACTTTAAAAACAGGGAAAAAACAAATTAAGTAAAAAGTAAGATATCTAACGGGATTTTTTTTAAAAATAGCACAAAATGCACGAAATGCTCAACTAACATGTGTTGTCAGAGCGCTGCTAAAAAGATTTGCTGGCAGTAAGGCATAGATGCGTTTTCAAATGACAAGACCGATTGCAAGATTTGCCTGCCTTTTGTAGTGGTCTCGCGTCCTTGCGACCCTAGACCGCTGCAAACACACTACAGGCACCGGACGTGATTCCCTCACCTAAGATGGCCGCCAATCTCGAGTCGGGGCAAAGGACCCGCGAAACGCGGTGATGTAGCAATTTTACTATGCAAGTAAGCTGAGGTGAGTGCGAGTCTGCGGGCAGCACTTTAAAAACAGGGAAAAAACAAATTAAGTAAAAAGTAAGATATCTAACGGGATTTTTTTAAAAATAGCACAAAATGCACGAAATGCTCAACTAACATGTGTTGTCAGAGCGCTGCTAAAAAGATTTGCTGGCAGTAAGGCATAGATGCGTTTTCAGGTGCTTTGAGGTGCTGTTCATAATCCTGGTGTTGCTTGTGATGCACAGTGTGAGCCATGATCATTGATTCTGTCGCACCCCTCATGCCACCTGTGTACTTTAAATGCCACGTAGTGCATTTGGCCTTCCCCAGAGGATAATGTCCCTATGACAAAGGTGCAATGAGTTGGCTGCATACTATGCCCTGTTCAAACAAGCCCAATTGTTCTAATGTGTGTCTCTGTGACATGGAGCAGGTGTATTGATGTTGTCTCACTTTGTCATCCTCACAGGTATCCGCCTATGCCAAGGGGGAGATTTGGAAGTGGGCCGTCAGGGCCGTGAGGTCGGTGGAGGGTCGCAGTCGGCGCCTGGCCCAGGTGAGGAAACGCTGGCAGGATATCCGGTGCTGGGCCAGGAGGATCGCCTGTGTCCTGCTGGGGGACTCACCAGAGGGCAAGAACCGCGGGCGCCGGCGCCTGACCAACGAAATGAAGCGTGTCCTGGCGGTGGTCTTCCCTGACATGGATAGGCGGTTACAGGAGAAGCAGCAGCAGGAAGGGGGTAGGTACATGTGTGTTTGTTGTGTGTCACCAGCTTTTGGAAGTGCTCAGTCGCCTGAATACACTGCCAGGGTTTATATGTGCAGTGCATATCCTGTTCCCCAAAGTCAACCGGTCCTGTTCTTCCTCCGTTCCCCTCCTTGACATGTGTTACCTGGTCTGTGTGTAGTCACTCTTGCACAAGGTAATCTAGGCCGGCAGTTAATCCAAGTGCCCAATGCTTGCAGCATCATATGTGGGGGTGGTCTGTGACATGTGATGGGACCTTGCCTGTGCCCTGTCCAGTTCAGTCATTTGGGGGTCCATGATTGTTGGCACTGATGCAGAGTCTCAACATAGGAGTGTGAGACTTAAAATGAACTGCCTTGCAGCATGCATGACCGATGTTGTGGCCTCAGACATGATGTGCATGAGGGGGAGATATGCATAGTGCAGGGACGGTTGCTCCTGTTGCAGTCAGATCTATCCAGGACCATGGAGCAGTGTGGCCACTACAGTCCCCTGAGACACCTTTTCCTAGGGATCATGTGTGTCATCCAACACTGTGGACATTCTCAGTGTCTTCAGCATAGGTTGGCCTCTGTGGCATTGTACCCTGGCCTCATTTGTATTTACGTAAAGTGTACTACATGTGTACACTGTACAGGGTGACCCAATGTGGCTTGTGCATCCTCACACTGGCCAGTGCCTGTGTGTCTGTGTACAACTATCTGATGATGGTTGTTTGTCAATAATATGTGTGGTCAGCCCCACGTGGGTTAGTTAGAGTGCAATTAGGATTTAATGGAGCCCATTTTTGTGATCCCTGATTAAGAGGTGTAAGTCCTTCCTCTGTCTCAATCACATTGTCTCAGGTAGGGGGGGTTTGTGCGTGCAAGGCCTACATGTCCAAAGCTTATGTCTCCTTGCCAGGTCTGGCCTGTGTGTGATGATAGTCGGAACAGACACTCAACAAGTTTTGACCCAGTCATGTTGTGCAGGGTTTAATGTTTGTGCTTTGCAGCATGTGTCAAAAGTTAAAAGACATGGTTCCTGCTCATCCATTTTTGGCAACGGTGTGTGGTCCAGATGCTGTGCTCGACTGTCCACAGACACTAGCTTCTCTGTATAATTCGATATCAAGTTCTTTGCTGTTGTGTCATGCTCTCCATTGTTTCCAAGTGGCATGGTGGGTCAACCAACTGTGTAGTGCAGGGCCTACATATGTGCGTAGTATTGTAGATGTTACTCATGATGCTTTTCATGCTATGCACTGTTACCTATGTAGTTTGGACTCATGTGTCATATGTATACAGGTGTCTGATTATTCCCTGTCTCTTCACCTTGCCCACAGCATCGTCGGGGGACACCGAGGGAGACACCGGCACGGACGTGGAGGAGGGATCCAGCACCGGTGCCACCAGTGCTGGGGAGTCTGGCGCAGCAAGTGGCACGGAGGGCGAGGGGAGTCAGGCGGAGGACCTGTCCAGTCCCAACACCGACTATGACGCTGACGGGTCCGAGGCTGAGTTCCCAGAGGGGGCGGAGGCTGCTCCCACAGCTGAAAGCAGCAGTACATCTCTCGCAGCCCCCTCCATTCCCATCCCCGCCCTCCCACTTGCTCGGGTCCCTTCTGTCCGTGCTAGGCGACCACATGTCTCCTTCGTGCCAGGCACCGCACCCCCTGCCCCTGTCTCCCCTGCTGCCCTCAATGCCGAGTCTGTGGACATCCTGCGGCAGTTGCAGGTTGGTCAGACATCGCTGCTTAATGTCCTCCATGGCCACACCAGACTGCTGACACAGATGGTGTCGTACATGGAGGGCATGTCAGCAGCGATGTCTGACCAACGGATGTTGCTGAGGTCCATGGACTCGTCACTGACGGCAGCAATGGGTCTCCTGCAGCGCTCCGTTCCCCCCTACCCCTGCACCATCCACACTTCCCACTCCCATGCCTGTCCCAAGCACACCCAGACATCCCCATGCACTCACCCCACCAGACACAGGCAGCACACCAACAGGGAAGGCCAAGCGCACACCTCCAGTCACGCACACACAGGGGGAAGTAGGCACACCCAATGGGTCGGGGGGCAAATGGCAGCCACAGTGGGAGTCCGCAGTCCTCATGACCCACTTCCTCCAAAACAACTCCCCTTAGCTCCCCTGCCCAACAGTCGGACAAAGAGTCCTTCATGGCCACTCTGACCCTCAGCCCCAGTGTGACACCACCCCGCAAGCGGTCGAGGAAGTCCCCAGGCAGGGGAGTTGAGTCCCCCCTCTGTCCACACCCTCCCCCAGTAGCGCTGCAACCCATCCCTCCGACCCCCCCCCCCCGCCTTGGGGCCTGTGGTTCCTTCGGGTGCAGGGGAGACGCTGGCAGACCTTCCAACCCTGTGCAGTGCCATCCTAACCACCACCTTTGGTGCTGCCCCACCCCCTGTGGTGGAGTCGTCCGTCCCTGCACCCACAACACCTATCCTTGCCCCTCCTGTCCCTGCGGTGCCTGGTCCTTCCCCCCCACATGATGCCCCCCCCCCGTAGATGGAAAGGAACTCTGAACTGTGCAGGCAAGCTAGGGGAGACGCGTCCCAATGTGTCCCCCCCCCCCCCCGGAATTCGCATATGGACTGGCCTATGGGCCTTGTATATAGTGTACATTTCAAATCTAATCTTTTTTTATGCTGAATAAAGCATTTTGTTTTTCATTTGCACACGAATGCTTTTCTGGTATTGCTGTTGGTGCTGCTGCTCCCTGAGTTGGAGTGGTGATAATGTGTTAGGTGTCTGGGAAATGTTGTAGAGTGCTGCTCATGGGGAGGACCCTGGTATCTGCGTGCCATCACAAGGTCTCTGCAAATAATCTTTGGTCATGTAAGCTCTTACTGTATGGTGACATTGTCCCAAGGAGTGTTCCTTCCTCTGTGGCACCTGACTTCTTCCCTGCAGGGTGTTTCCCAATTGTTGTGCTGACCTGTGTCTACATTTCCTTGCTGTGTGAGGGATCCCTTCAACTTTGCCCATGCCTGCTCAGCAATGTCTCTGCCTGCATCGTCTGTGCCATCCTTGGTAGTCACTGTACTTGTGTATGGAGTATGTTGCCATGGCTTAATGTGGACATGGTCCCTTTTCTGCACTATGCATGTGTGTACTCCCAGCCTAGCACACGTGTGTTACTTGTTCTGCAGGGTATTTGGGCACCTGACTGACAATTGTGGGCATTGTATCTGTGGGTACTCCACCCTTTTCCTTCCATGGGAAGCAACAACTAGTTGGCTGCCCCAGCACCTGTACATTCCTATCAGTCCTGGAATGTGGGTGACAGTGTGTGTTCCCTTAGGCTCTCTTAGTTTAGTGGGGTTTCACATGAGGATACAGTGTTGTTGCATGATCTCAGTGGGTGTATTGTGCTTCCACCGCCAGGGGTGGGTATGCATGTGTAATTTGTCATCACACCCACATGTGGTGTGTCATGCAGTGGGGGAAGGACATCCATCCTCATGGGAGTGGGACACTGCTCTCAGTGATGTGTTGTCATGGCACTATCAACATAGTCGCACATTGTGGATGCCTTTATGCACCCATGGAGTTTTGCTAATGGGAGGATGATGTACACCCCCCCATGTCTCTGTCCACTGCTGGGAGGCCTCTGCACCCACCCCTCATATGTGTGGGCACTACTGGGGGTCCTCTGCACCCACCCCTCATATGTCTGGGCACTGCTGGGAGTGATAGGCACCCACCCCTCATATGTCTGGGCACAGCTGGGAGTGATAGGCACACACCCCTCATATGTCTGGGCACTGCTGGGAGTCCACTGCACCCACCCCTCATATGGCTGAGAACTGCTGGGGGTCCTCTGCACCCACCCCTGATATGTCTGGGCACTGCTGGGAGTGATAGGCACACACCCCTCATTTGTCTGGGCACTGCTGGGAGTCCTGTGCACCCACCCCTCATATGTCTGAGCACTGCTGGGAGTGATAGGCACCCACCCCTCATATGTCTGGGCACTGCTGGGAGTCCTCTGCACCCACCCCTCATATGTCTGGGCACTGCTGGGGGTCCTCTGCAGCCACCCCTCATATGTCTGGGCACTGCTGGGAGTGATAGGCACACACCCCTCATATGTCTGGGCACTGCTGGGGGTCCTCTGCACCCAGCCCTCATATGTCTGGGCACTGCTGGGAGTGATGGGCACCCACCCTCATATGTCTGGGCACTGCTGGAAGTCCTCTGCACCCACCCCTCATATGTCTGGGCACTGCTGGGAGTGATAGGCACACACCCCTCATATGTCTGGGCACTGCTGGGAGTGATAGGCACACACCCCTCATATGTCTGGGCATTGCTGGGGGTCCTCTGCACCCAGCCCTCATATGTCTGGGCACTGCTGGGAGTGATGGGCACCCACCCTCATATGTCTGGGCACTGCTGGGGTCCTCTGCACCCACCCCTCATATGTCTGGGCACTGCTGGGAGTGATAGGCACACACCCCTCATATGTCTGGGCACTGCTGGGAGTGATAGGCACACACCCCTCATATGTCTGGGCACTGCTGGGAGTCCTCTGCACCCACCCCGCATATGTCTGGGCACTGCTGGGAGTGATAGGCACCCACCCCTCATATGTCTGGGCACTGATGGGAGTCCTCTGCACCCACTCCTCATATGTCTGGGTACTGCTGGGAGTGATAGGCACACACCCCTCATATGTATGGGCACTGCTGGGAGTCCTCTGCACCCACCCCTCATATGTCTGGGCACTGCTGGGAGTGATAGGCACACACCCCTCATATGTCTGGGCACTGCTGGGAGTGATAGGCACACACCCCTCATATGTCTGGGCACTGCTGGGAGTCCTCTGCACCCACCCCTCATATGTCTGGGCACTGCTGGGAGTGAAAGGCACCCACCCCTGTCTGTCCACTGATGTGGATCGTAGCACGACACCCACCCACCCACCCACACGCTCTTCAGGCCTGGGTACGGGCCGTACCCCAAATGTTGGGGTGCCGTAGGGGTACGGCCCGTACCCAGGCCTTCAGAGCGTGGGTACGGGTCGCACCACGTGTACCCCTACATCACCCCAAGAATGGTGGTACCACCCGTACCCAGGCCTGAAGAGCGTGGGTACGGGTCGTACCACGCGTACCCCTACATCACCCCAAGAATGGTGGTACGGCCCGTACCCAGGCCTGAAGAGCGTGGGTACGGGTCGTACCACGCCTACCCCTACGTCACCCCAACAATGGTGGTACGGCCCGTACCCACATTCTGTAGGCCTGGGTACGGGCCGTACCCCTACGGCACCCCAAGAATATTGGTACGGCCCGTACCCATGCTCTTCAGGCCTGGGTACGGGCCGTACCACCATTCTTGGGGTGACGTAGGGGTACGCGTGGTGCGACCCGTACCCTCGCTCTTCAGGCCTGGGTACGGGCCGTACCACCATTCTTGGGGTGACTTAGAGGTACTCGTGGTGCGACCCGTACCCACACTCTTCAGGCCTGGGTACGGGGTACGGCCCGTACCCAGGCCTTACGAGCGTGGGTACGGGTCGCACCACGCGTACCCCTACGTCACCCCAAGAATGGTGGTACGGCCCGTACCCAGGCCTGAAGAGCGTGGGTACGGGCCGTACCACCATTGTTGGGGTGACATAGGGGTAGGCGTGGTACGGACCGTACCCACGCTCTTCAGGCATGGGTACGGGCCGTACCCCCAATGTTGGGGTGACGTAGGGGTAGGCGTGGTACGACCCGTACCCACGCACTTAAGGCGTGGGTACGGTGCGTACCACAATTGTTGTGGTGACGGGACGCGTCCACGTCCACTTCCGTTGTGGCGGGACGCAGGCCTTAGTGGACACGCCCCCCCCCCTCGGAGTGACCAGTCCCTGGAGGTACGGTATGTACAGTGCATGTATACATTTTGCCTTGGGTGGGGGTTATGTTTCCTGCCCCTGCCCCCCACCTTTGCCCCTGGGTGTTGTTCTGACCTTCTGCGGTGTCTGCGTCGGTTCCTGTGCACCAGGTCGTAGGCTATGAGGGCCAGGATGACTCGTAGGATGGGGTCCATGGCTGTCCGTCGCGTACGGGTGCTCCTTCCTCGCGTCCTCCTCAATTTCCCGGCAGTTTTTGGCTCCCGTAAAAAATGCTACGTGCGGAGTGACGTAGGCACGAATCGTACTTGCTGGTTCATAAAACGCTGCCTAACTCCATCCGGACGTCACGTACGCGGTGTCCCGGATCGGAATTGTGGGTATATTTTAGCTGGTCGGTGTTTTGTACGAATCGTACGGAAATGGTATTTCTGTACGAATCGTACTTGCGGGTTTGTAAGGTGGTTTTCCCGGGTACGAGTCGGACAGAGAAAACGCTCCGTACGACGGTTCGTACCCGGGTTTTACAGGATCGGAATCGGCACCAAAGTGTGAAGTGAGAGTTACATATGATCCTAGCTATAAACACTAACAAAGCGCTCCAACACTTTCGCTATGTGATTACTTTGTCGCGGTTCAGGAAGAAGAGCGGGGGGGCTATTTCCTGCCCTCTCAGTGATTTGAGTGTGCAGTGTGGCATTCAGTAATGTTATTGCTATCTTTGGCCTAATAACAAACACTCCAGCTGTAGTAGGGCTCTGACTTCACTTCCTAGTGCAGGGCGGGCAGTGCTTTATGGCAGGCATGGAAGGAGGGAGGGATGGTCTCGGCTACAGCTCTGGCCTTGTACAGTGCCCCTGTTATTACTAGTGTGCGAGAGGTGCTAAGGTTGGGGTATTGGTGATGGCGGTACTGGTATTGGTGGTGGTACTGGCACAGGGGTGTGGAATTTAAACAAATATCTACTTGTACATTGGGCAGGTTGCTTCATAAATCTACTTGTCCTGTAACAAAATCCACTTGTCCCTTTGGCGCCATGTAGTGCGGCGACAAATTATAGCAGCAATGTCATTATGTATGAGCTCTGATATAGCCTTTCTGATTATGCCAGGGTTCATACCATAGTAGTGTTTGAATACTTGCAATCCCTTTATATTTCCACGTTTCCGCAGATCTACATACTGGTGCTGAAGGTAGAGGTAGGCAATAGTTCCAGGGTTAGCATGCCCTTTTGAGTCTGTGCAAACCTACTAATTTGCATGTTTTAAGGGTTTTGAACAACTCTTCTTTAATCTTTTCCAATACTGAGAAATGTTGGAAATGTATTCCTGACAATGGCAGACATAAACCTTCTACCAGAGTTGGGAAAAAAGTGGTTGGAGGGAAAGTGAACTTGCAAACACAGAAGTTCACATGAGCAAATCTACACATTCATGTTTGCTCATGCTAAAATGCAGGTCACAAATATTTTCTAGGAGTACTATTTCATGTTCTACTTCTGTATATTCTTGGGAATTCACGGAAGCCATATAGATTCACTTAGGCAAGGACGTTTACCATGAGTGCCCTTTTGAGACTTTCTTTAATAATTGGGCCTCTAATTTGGTTTGGCGTTGACCGTGACCTGTTGTGTTTATTAAAATTCTGTCTCTCTCGCTCTCTCTGTATCAGCTGCCTTCACTGTGAGTGACAGCATTTTGCTCTTTTACAAGGAGCATATCGGCACACAAAGTAGTTTTGTTCAGTGCCAATAACTACTGTGCAGTATGTGCTTTTTGACACCAAAAATATATTTTTTCTTTTGCCAATGTTTGTTATAATGGTGAGGGCCCAGCAGCTCCCATATCAATAAGGTTTTACAAAAACCATGCCAAAACAAGTCACACATTGACAAAACTAAAAAGCTGACCACCAATTTTAGACCTACTGGCTTTACCAATGCTTGTTTATTTTTGTTTTACATAATCTTATTGAAACTGGTTACACTGATTTTCCTTTATGAATATTTGTAGGAAATACTAGCATGCATGAACACATGGTACTAATTGATGCTGCAGAGAAATGGTACCCAAAATTTTAAGGTAGTTAAGCTAAAGTTTTTTTTCCCTGCTTTCAGTTTTTTTATGAAGATTTTATGTTGAAAGCAAAGAATCATCAATCTTGCTTTGAAGCTTCTGCAAACATTTGCATCAAATCAGAGAGCATTCTGGGAGCATTAAACATAGCCTCATATTGCTAAACTTTGAAAACTTGTGTACGCATTTTTATACTGGAACCACTGTCAGTAGTGCAGTCAGAGCTAACAACATTTACTTAGAGTGCTCACCTTAACAATAAAGACTCTCAATTAATGAACCATAAACACAAGTTTCAACAGCATTAACATATGGACAAAATATCACATTAACTGCAGTCAGTGCCCTTCCCTGATCCATAATGTGGTACTGCCAAAGGATTTGTGCTGCAGGGGGGTTGGGCCTACTTGTCCCAAGGACAAAATACACATGAATACTTGTTGTTCTTGACCCCAAACAAAAAGTCCTGGGCGTCTGGCTATAGGAATTCCACATCCCTGTACTGATATTGGTGGTGGTGGTATTGGTAGTGGCGGTACTGGTATTGGTATTGTTGGTGGTGATAGTGGTATTGGTGGTAGTGGTATTGGTGGTGGTGGTATTGGTGGTGGTGATAATGGTGGTATTGGTGTTGGTATTGGTGGTGGTATTGGTGTTGGTATTGGTGGTGGTTGTATTGGGTGTGGTATTGGTATTGGTGGTGGTATTGGAGGAGGTGATATTGGTGATGGTATTGGTGGAGGTGGTATTGGTGGTAGTGGAGAGGGTGGTGGTACTGGTGGTGGTATTGGTGGTGGTGGTATTAGTGGTGGTGGTTTTGGTAGTAGTGGTATTGGTGGAGTTGTTGTTAATAAAACAGGCTCTTGAAAACAACCTGTCAGGTGACTTTAGTACAGATGACATGTAACAGATGTGCTGTTGTCAGCTTCAGCCCATTAGCACAGGATTATGTGCTACCTGAAATTCACATGACTTTATTCACTAATCATTTCTAAATCCATTTTACTTGGGGGGAGGGGGTTGCTACAGACACAAGAAAGATAATGCTGGGTTAAAGTGACTGAAAGCAGGCACCCGTGTTATGGGGGCAGCCATGCTGCTTAAAAAAACGCAAGCGGTTTTAGCTGAAGCGGCGAATGTCCGGCCTTAAGTCAGAGAAACTCAATAAAGTAAATAGTGCTTACAGACTAAATAACAGGTCCCGTGAAATAACCGAAGTAAAAGGGCCAGTCGCTACGGGAGGGTACAAATGAAGACAAGGCCGTACTAAAGAGGGACTAACAAGCCTATTAACGAATCCGAAGGCAGCATTTACGAAAGATAATGACACAAGCCAATGAAACATATGGGAGGAGAGTGGGCGCGGCTTCTTTGCCATACTCTACTACAGCAGTCTTGCACAACGAGAATTGCATGTACGCTGCCGCTAGGCACGACCTAAAAAGGACGTATGATGCATAAAGGAGGCAAGCATGTTTACTAATATAATCATTCCTTTTCAGAACTAACCACTACATAATGGTCTAAAGGGCGTCATAGTAGGCAGAGATATATGAATATTTTCATGTTTCTAAAAGGATCTCTAATTTTTAAAAGCATCCCTTCTTGAGTGTTTGGCTTTCACAATAGTAAATACCCTATTTTGGGGCTGTAATGCCCTTATACTGAGAATTTTCCTTCAGGGATGCTTGCAGAAAAAAACGTGTTCACCTTGATTAAGATGCCACATAGGATCAACATAAAACTCGGGCGATATTTTAAAACCCGGGACATGTATCGGGTCTAGAGATCATCAGTTCAACAAGTACTTACTTGCACCCACTGGGGTGAACCACTCAAGAACTCCATCAGAGATCATCAGTTCAACAAGTACTTACTTACACCCACTGGGGTGAACCACTCAAGAACTTCATGTACCAGCTTCCCTTGGGGCGACCCGGAGGAGGAGCTAGCGGAGTGCGGTCCATTGCGGTTGTTTATAAAAATGGCTCCTTCGAGCTTTGGGCTGACGAGCTCCTGGACGACGCACCTGCGTGCCTGTGCGGGCACTGAGGCCCTTGACGGTTGCTTGGCGGCCCTCTCTTCCACCCCTAACTATTTTCTCTACTGAGGAGGGAAGTTATCCCGAAACCCGAGCCATGTCTCGGGCGATATTTTAAAACCCGGGACATGCATCGGGTCTAGAGATCATCAGTTCAACAAGTACTTACTTGCACCCACTGGGGTGAACCACGCAAGAACTACATCAGAGATCATCAGTTCAACAAGTACTTACTTGCACCCACTGGGGTAAACCACTCAAGAACTTCATGTACCAGCTTCCCTTGGGGCGACCCGGAGGAGGAGCTAGCGGAGTGCGGTCCATTGCGGTTGTTTATAAAACACAAGAAAGCAGGTGTCTCTTAAAATCGGACACCAAGGAAAATAACAAGCATGGAGCATAGTTCGAGCTCTAATCAAGATAACCAACTGCAGCCTCCATTTTATAAAGTGAAACATAAACAATGATATGCATTACTAATACTACTCCTAATAATAATATTAATAATAATAGAGCAATGGGGTTGGTCTGCTCTCAAATGTTTAGGAAGAGTGGAAGATCGACTCCGTCTCATTTTGTATGTCATTGGCAACTCTGGTCAGCTGTGGCCCGTGCAGGTAAGAGCAGTGGGCCTGGGCGGGGGAGAATTTCGACCGACGACAACGAGGGAAAAATAATTATTTATTTAATTTTCCCTCGTGGTCGTCTGTCGCATCCCTCCCCAACCCGGCCCCACTGCTCTTACCTGCACGGGCCGCTACTGACCCTGGTACATAATACGATTGATAAATACCTAAAATGAGAATTGCCCAGTAAGAGTAGGCTACATATGACTGAGCTGGACAATGGCATTCCACTGAAATAATATATTAATGTTATTGAAGATCTATGTAAAAGAAAAATATCTTGCTTGGACGCATACCGTCTGATTTTAATTATCAACAGTGGTTGCGCTGTATCATCAATTTGAAACAAGTATTTTTACCAACAATGCTGAATTTTCCAAATCGACCTAGGTAGTAACAGGTGGCTTTATAAAATTCTAAATCGGAGTGGGTTGCAATCCAACAAAACTAATTAATATTATTTGGGTATGTTGCAAATTGCAACTCAATACACACTACAATCATAGGGAAAGCACCTACAAGCGTGAGAAGACCAACATGCCTTTGATTGCATTTAAATAAATAAACTTTTTTTTAACATCCTAATTTCCTTAAATGATATGGTGCGGTTTTTGTAAGAAGTTTTCTTCTTTTGAAACTTTATCTTAGAGTTTACATTGGTCCCACAGACCATCGCATACTGCCCAGAAACATATTCCACATTTCACAAAGGCGAAGGGATGGAAAGAGGACCTCTTCCATTTTGCGAATGAGTTACCACCCCAACTTGGAAGCAAGTTATTTTTCAAAGTTTGCAACCAAAATTACGGTCTCAAACTACCGATACATAGGGCACAAATTCTGTTTCGAAAGGTGTTAGACGGCGACCTCAGAGGAGCCCGGAAAGGGGGTCCTGACTACCCTGAGACCCGCCCTCGAAGTATCGTAGCCGGGCACTGGCGGGAGATTCCCCAGGGGGAGGAATCTCGCAATTAGGATCGTACTTCTGGCACCACACGACACAGAGTGACCACACTGGGTATTCTCAGAAAACAAGCTTTATCAATTAGGTATCACTGCAAATATGTACAAGGTGAGCACGGGCTCAAGAGTCTCGGAAAGGTAGGGGGTAGCGGGACAGTCTCTGGTAACGGTTCAAGCGGGGACGTATCCGGCGCACAGCTCACAATCCTCGAGCTGGGGGATACGTGGTCGGAGTCGGGGTCCGGCCGGACCGGGAGAGTCTGGGGGAGCCGCGAGTCACTCAGCGGGCTCAGGTACAGGTTCGGAGGTCTTACGATCTTCAAGGAGCCGCGAGTCACTCAGCAGGGCTCAGGTACAAGTTCGGAGGTCTTACGATCTTCAGGGAGCCGCGAGTCACTCAGCAGGGCTCAGGTACAAGTTCGGAGGTCTTACGATCTTCAGGGAGCCGCGAGTCACTCAGCAGGGCTCAGGTACAAGTTCGGAGGTCTTACGATCTTCAGGGAGCCGCGAGTCACTCAGCAGGGCTCAGGTACAAGTTCGGAGGTCTTACGATCTTCAGGGAGCCGCGAGTCACTCAGCAGGGCTCAGGTGGGTTCAGGTTCCAGGAGCCGCGACCACGTCGGCAGGCTCTCGTTGTTCCAGCGTCGAATCTGCCGGACAGTCTCAGAGCACCCCTTGTTATAGGTCGACCCCTCTTTGATGTCCGGAGTCTGTGCAGGCAGGGGTCTTGTCACCTGGGGGCCGCTTGTCGGGGTTTCCTGCTATTGTCTTTTGATCCTTTCAGGGCCGGGTCGGGAGGAGTCCCAGACACCCAGCAGGCACGGAGCCAGCCCGCCGGGAGGCCGGAGGGCCGATCGAAACCCATCGTCCCAGGGGAGTTCAGAGGTGCGATAGAAACTGCTCCTCCCTCTCGCATCCCCTGGAAGCGTGATGTCCTCCAGCCGGAGTGGCGCCTCGAGGCTCGGGTCGCGATGGGGCCGGGCGGCCATCTTGTTGCATGGAGTGGGCACGCGGGCCCGGGGTGGCCGAAAGGAGGGAGGCCATGGACGGGGATGTCCGGGGTTGGTGCGGGTGTCCTGGTGGGAAGGGTCGGCTGGGCCGTGTGCTTGGGCTGCAGGTACCAGGTTTCGGTGGTGCGGGGGCACGGAGGGCCATTCTACGAGGCCGGGTCCAACACGCGTCCCCCCCAGCTGAAAGCCGGAGAGAACTGCCCATCACCTTGGGGGGTTCTCTTCGCTGAGGCGGAAGAACCGGGAGAGGCCGTCAGCGTTGGCGTGGTCCGTACCAGGGCGGTGTTCTACGGTGAAGTCCATTCCCTGGAGGGAGATTGACCACCGCAGTAGCTTGGGGTTTTCTCCTCGCATCTGCATGAGCCATCGCAAGGGCCGATGGTCAGTTTGGACTCTGAAATGAGTGCCGAACAGGTAGGGTCGTAGTTTTTTGAGTGCCCAGACCACGGCAAAGGCTTCGCGCTCTATGGTGCTCCACCTCTGTTCTCGGGGCAGCAGCCGCCGACTGAGGAAGGCGACGGGCTGGTCTAGGCCTTGATCATTCACTTGGGACAGGACGGCCCCAATACCATGCTCGGAGGCATCGGTCTGGACTATGAACTCCTTGGTGTAGTCGGGAGCCTGGAGGACGGGGGCAGTGCACATGGCCTTTTTCAGAGCATCGAAAGCTTCCTGGCAGGCAGCCGTCCACTGCACCTTCTTTGGCTGCTTTTTAGACGTGAGTTCAGTGAGGGGGCCGACCAGGCTGCCATACCCCCGAATGTATCGGCGGTAGTAGCCCGTGAGTCCCAGAAAGGCTCGGACCTCCGTTTGGGTGATGGGTGGTACCCATGCCAGGATGGCGTCGATCTTTGGCTGTAGAGGGGCGACCTGGCCACTCCCGACTTGATGCCCCAGGTAGACTACGGATCCTTGCCCGATCTGGCACTTGCTGGCTTTTACGGTGAGGCCTGCCTGGCGCAGGGCTGTTAGTACTCTCCGGAGGTGCTGGAGGTGCTCACTCCACTCTGAACTGAATACAGCGATGTCGTCCAGATAGGCCGCGCTGAACTGTTCTAGCCCGGCCAGGACCCTATTCACCAGTCTCTGGAAAGTGGCCGGGGCATTTTTCATCCCGAAGGGCATCACGCGGAAGCGGTAGTGCCCATCGGGGGTGGAGAAAGCAGACCGCTCCTTGGCCCCTTCGGTGAGCGCAATCTGCCAGTATCCGCAGGTGAGGTCGAAAGTGCTGAGGAACCGGGCGGCCCCTAGGCGGTCAATGAGTTTGTCGGCTCGTGGAATGGGGTGGGCATCGGCTCGGGTAATGTCATTGAGCCCCCGGTAATCCACGCAGAACCGGAGCTCGGGGGCGACACCGGGGGCCGCTGCCTTCGGAACTAGGACCACGGGGCTGGCCCAGGGACTGTCAGAGGGCTCGATCACCCCCAGGGTTAACATCTTCGAGACTTCAGCTTGAATGCAGGACCGGACCCGGTCAGGAACCCGGTAGGCTCGGTGTCTCACCGGCGGGCTGTCCCCGGTGTCCACATCGTGAACACACCAGTTGGTGACCCGGGGGGTCAGGGAGAAGAGGTCGGAAAATTGCCTGAGGAGCTGGCGGCAGTCCGCTTGTTGCTGGGCAGTGAGGGCTGGGGAGAGGTTCACCCCCTCCACGGAGCCATCCTGCTCCTTGACACACAGGAGGTCCGGGAGGGGATCCGACTCATCTTCGGCCCCGTCATCGGTGGCCAGCAGGAGGCTCAGTTCTGTCCGCACGAAGTGAGGCTTGAGGCGGTTCACGTGCAGGACCCGGAGGGGATCCCGAGGCGACTGGACGTCCACCAAGTAGGTGACTTGACTCTTCCTCTCCACCACTTTGTAGGGCCCAGTCCATCGGTCCTGGAGGGCGCCAGGCTTCACGGGGGCCATGACCCACACCTGCTGGCCCGGCTGGAACTCGACCAGAGTAGCATTCTGGTCGTACCAGCGCTTCATTTCTTCTTGACTCGCCTCCAGGTTGGCCTCGGCCAGTTCTCGGAACCTCCTGGTCTGGTTCCGGAGGGCCAGGACATATTGGAACACATCTCGGGGGGTGGTCTGGGGCGCTGCCTCCCACCCTTCCTTAACCAAACTGAGGGGACCTCGGACGGGGTGCCCATAGAGTAATTCAAAGGGGCTGAACCCTAAGGACTTCTGGGGGACCTCCCTGTAAGCGAACAAGAGGCAGGGGAGCAGGACGTCCCACTTACGCCGGAGGGGCTCTTCTAGGCCAGCGATCATCCCTTTCAAAGTCCTATTAAACCTCTCGACTAGGCCGTTCCCTTGGGGATGGTACGGGGTGGTGAACTTATAGGACACCCCACATTGTTGCCACAGGGACGTCATATACCTTGATATAAAATTAGTGCCGCGATCGCTCACGACCTCGCGGGGGAAACCCACCCTGGAAAAGATCCCCATCAGGGCCCGGCCCACCACGGGGGCCGTAATGGTGCGTAGGGGAATAGCCTCCGGATAGCGGGTGGCGTGGTCTACTAGGACCAAGATGAAACGGTGACCTTGGGAGGTGGGGGGGGTCCAGTGGCCCCACGATGTCGATTCCGACTCGTTCGAAGGGGGTACTGACGACCGGGAAGGGTTGGAGGGGAGCCTTGCGCTTCCCCCCACTCTTCCCACTGGCCTGGCACGTGGGGCAGGACTTGCAGTGTGCCTCTACCGCTGCTTTCATCTTAGGCCAATAAAAATGGGTCACGAGACGGCTGTAGGTCTTGTCCTGACCCAGGTGGCCGGCGAGGGGGACGTCGTGGGCTAAGCCTAGGAGGAAATCTCGGAAGCGGAGGGGTACCACCAGTACCCGTCCGGATCCCAGCTCCACCGACTTCTGCTCACTATACAGGATGTTATTCTCCCAATAGATTCGGTGCGTTCCGGTCTGGTCGCCTGCGGCTTGGCCCTCGGCCTGGTGCCGCAGCCCGACCAGGGAAGGACAGGTGGCTTGCTCCCGGCAAAATTCTTCCCGGGTGGGCCCGCCCTCGTGGCGCCAATGGGCCAACTCGGGTAGATCCCCCAACTCGGGGACCGGGGCGGGGTCGGCTGGTGCGGGTTCGTCGCTGGCGACGGAGCCTTCTGATGGGGGAACGGGAGGACCCTCGGCGGGGACGGTACTGGTTTCTTCGACCGGGGGGCTCTCGACTTCTCTCCGGGGAGTGAGTCGGGCTGTCATAGATCGGGTGGTGGCACACACCCACTCGGGGAGTCCCATCATTCCTAGGTGGGCCTTGCGCTCTACGTGCTTCCAGGGAGAACTCTCCAGGTCGTTCCCTAGGAGGCAGTCGACCGGCTGGGAGGTTCTTACGGCCACCTTGAGTTTACCTATCACCCCTCCCCACTCAAATGGCACCAGGGCTACCTGACACATACTTTCCCTATTGTCTGCGGATATTACAGGGCAAAAGACATTGGGGAGGATCTGCTCCTCGGGGACTAGGTGCCTGAGGACACCGGTGATACTGGCCCCGGTGTCCCGCAGGGCCTCTACCTGGTGGCCATTGATCTTGACGAGCTGCCCATATTTCTGTGTGTTGGACGGTAGGAGGCTACCAGGGATCATTTCCCTATCTCCCAGGGATACTAGGGCCATCGCGGCGGGTTCCCACTCCTCGGCTTCCCCAACCTCCTCCCCAGGGCTACGTTGGTTATCTGTCTTGCAGGGGGGACTTGGGTGGCCATGGGACACTCTGGGTCATTGGCGTAGTGCCCGGGTTTCTGGCAACGGAAGCATGTGACGGTCACCCGGTGTCCCCGTCTCCCAGGGGGCCCGGTCACTGGTGGAGGGGGCGCCAGGAAAGGTGGAGGTGGTGTCTTCGGGGGGCTAGGCTGGGACTCTCTCGGCCCTCCCTGGTTCCCTCCTCCTCTCTGGCGGGGTGGTCCCTGACTGGCTCGGGGGTACTCTCCTACCATGCCCCGGGAGACCCGGGTGTTGGTCCAGCGGTCGGCCTCCACAGCCAGCTTCCGGGGATCTGTGAGCTTGCTATCCAGCAGATGTTGACGTAGCTCTATGAAGCAGTTCGCAGCCAGATGTTCCCTTAACATGAGATCAGTGAGTTCGGCAAGGGTGGTGACTTTGCTGCCCTTGACCCACCCATCGAAGGCCCGACTAAAAAAGTTTACATACTCCACCCAGGTGGTGCCCGGGATCTTCCTGCAGTCCCGGAATCGTTGGCGGTACATTTCTGGGGTGAGGCCGTATCTTGTGAGGAGAGCCTCTTTCATGTGGCTGTAGGAGGTCTGTAGGGAGAGGGGTAGGTCGAGCAGGGTGTCCCTTCCTTCGCTCAGAAACCGCCCCCACAACCCCGCCCCCCAGTCCTTCTGTGGGATCCGATGGGAGGTCATGGCGACCTCGTAGGCCCGAAACCATTGCTGAATGTCATCGTTTTTATAATATTCCTTGACCACATCCTTGGGGATGTGGACCTTCTGTTCCGCTGGGGGGGCCGTCTCTCGGTTTCCCGAGTGCCTCCCGTCCTCATTTCGGGCCTTGAGCTCGAGTTCCTTTAAGCTGCGTTCGTGCTCCAGTTGG
Source organism: Triturus cristatus (assembly GCF_964204655.1). Lineage (NCBI taxonomy): Eukaryota > Metazoa > Chordata > Amphibia > Caudata > Salamandridae > Triturus > Triturus cristatus. The sequence goes on along the minus strand of NC_140593.1, from coordinate 607,630,742 downwards.
AGCTTCCTTCCTTCGTGCTCCCGTTGGAGCTTCTTTTCTTCCAGTTCGCCCTGTACGCGCATTTGCTCTACCGCTAGCTTTTTCTCCGCTAGCTTCAATTCGCCCTCGATTTTGAGTTTGGCTAACTCGAGTTCATGACTGCGGCTTCTCTCTCTGTCCGCGAGTTCTTCCGGGGATAGGCCCCCGTCTGGTACTATGCCTCGCACCTGATTGTCGCTGCTTTCACTTGGAGGGGGTTCGGCTTCGTCGGGGCGCTCTCCCGTGCCTTCCGGGCGGGAGGCCCCGGTCTCCACCCAAGTTTTCAGTGCTTTCTGCAAGTCTTCCTTAGTGTTGAGGCCAGTGGTAGCGATTTTAAGTTCTTTGCAAAATTGCTTTAGCTCTTTGTGTGTGTATTCTTCTAGATGCTCCACCTGGAACACTCTGTTGGCGTTGGTTTCTGCGGAGCTCATGGCGCTTCCTTCTGCCATCTTTGTTGGTCGTGCGTCCGTTGTTCACTGTACGATCTCTAGGTGATGGGCCCGAATCCCGTCGCTTGCCACCAATGTTAGACGGCGACCTCAGAGGAGCCCGGAAAGGGGGTCCTGACTACCCTGAGACCCGCCCTCGAAGTATCGTAGCCGGGCACTGGCGGGAGATTCCCCAGGGGGAGGAATCTCGCAATTAGGATCGTACTTCTGGCACCACACGACACAGAGTGACCACACTGGGTATTCTCAGAAAACAAGCTTTATCAATTAGGTATCACTGCAAATATGTACAAGGTGAGCACGGGCTCAAGAGTCTCGGAAAGGTAGGGGGTAGCGGGACAGTCTCTGGTAACGGTTCAAGCGGGGACGTATCCGGCGCACAGCTCACAATCCTCGAGCTGGGGGATACGTGGTCGGAGTCGGGGTCCGGCGGGACCGGGAGAGTCTGGGGGAGCCGCGAGTCACTCAGCGGGCTCAGGTACAGGTTCGGAGGTCTTACGATCTTCAAGGAGCCGCGAGTCACTCAGCAGGGCTCAGGTACAAGTTCGGAGGTCTTACGATCTTCAGGGAGCCGCGAGTCACTCAGCAGGGCTCAGGTACAAGTTCGGAGGTCTTACGATCTTCAGGGAGCCGCGAGTCACTCAGCAGGGCTCAGGTACAAGTTCGGAGGTCTTACGATCTTCAGGGAGCCGCGAGTCACTCAGCAGGGCTCAGGTACAAGTTCGGAGGTCTTACGATCTTCAGGGAGCCGCGAGTCACTCAGCAGGGCTCAGGTGGGTTCAGGTTCCAGGAGCCGCGACCACGTCGGCAGGCTCTCGTTGTTCCAGCGTCGAATCTGCCGGACAGTCTCAGAGCACCCCTTGTTATAGGTCGACCCCTCTTTGATGTCCGGAGTCTGTGCAGGCAGGGGTCTTGTCACCTGGGGGCCGCTTGTCGGGGTTTCCTGCTATTGTCTTTTGATTCTTTCAGGGCCGGGTCGGGAGGAGTCCCAGACACCCAGCAGGCACGGAGCCAGCCCGCCGGGAGGCCGGAGGGCCGGAGGGCCGATCGAAACCCATCGTCCCAGGGGAGTTCAGAGGTGCGATAGAAACTGCTCCTCCCTCTCGCTACCCCTGGAAGCGTGATGTCCTCCAGCCGGAGTGGCGCCTCGAGGCTCGGGTCGCGCTGGGGCCGGGCGGCCATCTTGTTGCATGGAGTGGGCACGCGGGCCCGGGGTGGCCGAAAGGAGGGAGGCCATGGACGGGGATGTCCGGGGTTGGTGCGGGTGTCCTGGTGGGAAGGGTCGGCTGGGCCGTGTGCTTGGGCTGCAGGTACCAGGTTTCGGTGGTGCGGGGGCACGGAGGGCCATTCTACGAGGCCGGGTCCAACAAAAGGGATATCCAAAATATAGTCCTGCCAAATAGCGAAAAACGGGACTCATACATAGGAAAACCTTTTTTGTGGTCACATCCTAGAGTTGTGTGTTTATGACCGTAAAAAAGGTATTACATCAGACCCACTGTTTGAAAAAATGACAGTGCGCCCCTTTCAATAGTAGTTTCAGAAATCATATTGGCCCTAATAGCCAAACCTCACTAGGCTTCATATTAGAAAAGACCTTTAGGACAAAAGTGATGATGATTAAACCTTAAAATTTTCTGAAGAACAGATTGGTTTACTTCCTTCCGTAATAAATCGATCCATAGCAATTCAGTTTCAAGGAAAGTGATGCTTGCTTAATGCCATCTTGTCAGATTCTTGCATAAGATTTTTCTCTCAACTCGTTTTTCAATTCTGAAGCAAGCATAGACAATGCATTCAAGGTGTGTATCTTCATGGGGGCAGATGCTAAGAGTCCATCAGTAAAACCCATATTTGCATAGTTTTCAAATACTTTCACATAGTGGTTATCTTGGTTCTACAGAAGTTCTCTAAAAAGGTTAAGTAACCTCCATCCACTTCCAAAGGGGGATAACTGGAAGAACGTTGAGCCGAATGGAGTATTTGAAGCCTTCACAGACTGCGCTACAGTCTCTGAACCCTTTCTCAGATAACAACTCCAATGCTCTCCTACGCCATTTTAATACTACTTTCACCGCAGGTCTGGCCAATAACTTACCAGCCAAGGCTCTAAAACACCTTTCCACTTGCAGCAGAAACAACCCCAGGCTCGCCCTCAAACTAAAAAGCCTTAAATGAACAACTGCAAGAGTCGAGACAAAATAGAGAAGAGGATATCCCATGCAATATAGGGCCGCCTATATAGCCACTTCATATGAAATGTAAAATTATGGAACCCAGAACAGATTTTACTTTGAATGGATCACATTAGAACCAAATATCAGTAAGGAGCGTTTTCATATTGCCTCCGATGAATATATGCATTTACAATGCATGCGATTAAAACGTGGTTGTTACAACGACCGCATTGTTACATCGCAGTACCATTACAACGCAAGTCGTTCCAACGAGTTGCTGTAGGGGGCCCGCTGGACTTAGGAATAGTATAATTTACTATTCCAACTCCAGTGTGTGCAACAGTAGGGAAGGCATTGGAATAGTAAATTATACTATTCCTTAGTTTAGAGCGCCCCCTATAGCAAGTCGTTGTAACGACTTGCGTTTTAATGTTACTGCGATGTAACAACGCGATCGTTGTAACAACCAGAAAAAATCTCAGACACCATCACCGCTATATGGTCCCCAAATCAGGGAACCTGCCCTGTCCCCAACAGTCTCCTCTCTAGAAAGGCAGACTGGAATCTTTCTCACCCATTTCTGAGGACGAAGTAATGGAACTCATAAAGAGAAGATATCCAACAGGTCACCCAAAATCTGTCCACAGTCAGTCTAATACAGTCTCTTTTCTTGGACAGCAAAGAAATGCACTCTTTTTACGAGTCTACTAAGTTGGGACATTTATCCTGATCTTTGCAAATCTTCCATAGTGGAACCTTTATTAATGAAACCCTGACTCAACCTTATCTAAGTACTTTTCTCCCCATCTCCTTGCATCAATATTTGGTAAATTTTTAGAAAACATGACGCTATCCCAACTGCAAAGTTTGCAAAAGAAAATGGTCTGCTTGATGGAAATCAAGCAGGGATCCGACTAGGCAAAATTGGCATGAGAAAAGTGCCTAAAAAAAGGGAAAACCTGAGAAAAGAGGTGCACAAACACCGATTTCTGAACGTATTCTTCATTCCTAGAGCTAGAACTCTCAATCGGACTGAACTTTTCCACAGAGAAATATTGCAACCTCTGGAATCGGTATGTCCCTGTGGGGGAATTCTCAGACCTAAATTCAGCATTACTTGTAATGTGCACGAGGTCCAATTTCAGAATCCAGTTATCTGCCTTCAATAGTCCTCTGAAGATAGTCATACTTTATCAAGTGAACTTTCCTCCTGACACCAGATGACCTCTACAACTGATTATCTTGCCAGTTCTGCTGTTTATGGCTTAATATGTTATCTCATCACTAGTAGCGGCTGCTATCGGACTGGAGTGGTGAGCGGATGGTGGCGGGGAATTAAAAAAATTAAAAAACTTACCTTTTTACCGGCCGCCGTCTCTCCTCCATCTTCTTCAGCTTCCTTCTTCCTGCAGTCCCGGCAGCAAGTAGCACCCAGCCTCCCACAGCCAATGACAACGCTGCATTGGTCAGAGCGCCATGGGTCAGCGCTCAGACAGGGACTGGAAGGGTTAGCATGGTCCTCACAAGGCTGTGTAATGCAGCGTGGTGAGGAAGATGCAGAGTGTGCATGACTAATTGGGATAGGGCCAGTCAAGCAGTCATGCCCACTTAAGCAGTGAAAACCACTCTTTCCCTGCTCTGCCCAGCCCCATGAGCCACTGAATTCAATAGGAAAAATACAATGAAAATAACGGTACGGTAATATCATTGTATTTTTCCTTTTGAGTAGTGGGGCGACGCTCCTCCGCCATAGCAGAGGAGCCGCCACTGCTCATAACGCCTCATCCAAATTGCATCAGCATCCATGTAGAAGCAGCAATCCTATGAAGATGAGCCATTTTCCAGTAAACTATGGGCTTCTGACTTTCTCATGAATTCCATTTGTGATCTTTGCTGTGAGTGAACCTTACGCTCTCTTGCTTTACCTCTTGGTGATTAATCCTTAGGTTATCAATCACTGCTCCTTTCTGCTTCACACTGTTGGGACAGTTTTCAGATAGGTATAAATAGCCCTCACTGCTAATAACATTTGCAATACGTAGTAGACGTGTTTTGCGCATGAGGAACACCATGTGCTAATGGTGCCACCTTATTTTGGAGAAATCAGAATGGAGAATACCAGCCTAAAGACACCAGGCTAATGAAACTATTTTGTAGGGTATCCAAAAATTAGGAAAAAGCTTTTCCTAAAAAAATATTGAATCATTCCATCAACAAATATCAGAGAAACTGGCAAGACAGCAGAAACAACAGGGTTATAGAAAAATTGGCTGACGTAAAGAGGAACGAGTAAAACACTTGGTTGAATACATGGGGCAGAAGGTAGAGAGAAGTTACCATGGGAAAAGAAGGATTTGAGGCTCCTCTGCCGTCGCCATGGGCCTGGATCACAATGGTAACTTACACTATTGAGTACGTTTACACTTTTGAGTACATTTACTACTTTTTGGTATTCACAAACTGCAACAGACTACGATGAGTCAACTTGGATAGATATTGCAAAGATGTGGGGTCTAATTCACAAACTGGACTATAGACCAACACTACACATGGCCAGCTAGTGGTACTTCAACACCCTCCCATAGAAGAGAAAAGAGGTAGGAACTTGCTAAAAAAGTGTAAGTCATTCCAAAGGGGGTAAGACTACAAAAATGCAGTTAATGAATACTGGAAAGTAGTGCACTTACTCAAAAGTGTAAGCTACAACAAATATGCAGTTTGTAAATAGCACTTTGCAGTACGTTTTGAATTACTACTGTGGTACTACAAAACTTACAACAAAGTCCAATTTGTGACCCAGACCAAACATCTTTGCACTGTCTATTCAAGCTGACTCATAGTAATCTGTTTTACCTGCAAATATTCATTTACTATCACCCTCAGCTACTAAACATTTTACTTGTCAGTTTTCAGGAGTATGATTTTTTTTTAAACAAATGTAGAAAAACCAACAACGGTGTGCCCTGTGAGCGTGCAGAGCAGCAGTTTCACATCCCACACCAAACTAATAAGCATGCCACATCTTGGATAGAATCACAAAACAGACATTATTGCCATGGGTTACCATTCGACACGCCTCTGCAAAAAAACAATTCCCTTACTGCAGCAGGTAGTTGTTGCACCCACTCATAAAACCTTTACTGAGTAACAATGTACTTCAAGACAATCAACAATTGGGATTCGCTTTGGCAAACCTGCTCTGCAAGAGTGCCTTGTGACAAACTGAATTTGACAACCCCTTATAATTTAAGATAGTTTAAATATCGCCACAGATAACCGCGGCAGTTTTGAACTTGTAAACACACATTGTATAGGTGTTTTGCAAGGTATGGGAGACTGCATGCATTTGTGCTTGCTTCAGTTATTGTTTGTAGCATCAGTAAAAATTGGCCCAACAGACCATAAAACGCATCCCAAAACAGACAAAAACTGGCCCACACACTGACCTCTCACATCAGACCTTCTGTCACTGCCTGGCTGCTCAATAGACGAGTCTGACCCAGGCTACATATTTCTTTTTTTTAGAATTAAGTTGGAATTTCCGAAGGACCATTGCCCACACAAGTATCCCTTTTCATATTTTGTGTTACTTACTGTTTGACCCACTACACCTACTTGCAAAGCTTCCACGGGAAGACGATAGTCTTCTTAATTCTGGGCACAATCCAGAACTTAAATAGATAAACTGCTTCGATGTATGCACACCCATTTTTAACATTAATGTTCTTCATTCTAATTACCTTTAATCCTTTAAAAGGTGTAGTCCTATAGGTCTAGGGGATGTTTTTCACAGCTTTCTGAACACACACTAAAGCACCAATTACAGTCTGCCTCTAAAAGGATGAGACATTTATTGCACCCTGAGACGGTCTTTGATAAGATAGTCCCCTGGGTGGAGAGAAATTTGGCGCCCTTACTGATGCTAGTGAGCTCTGAACTGGTGTGAATGTTTGACATTGTTCAACATTCTGTCCATCAATTGTTCTTTTTGCATCTGTTACCTCAAGAGGGATGAGTATGTCCAGACGTAGGTCCCGTGGTCTCCATGCCACTGGAATCAAGCTAGCCTGGCTGATGAGGGGTGAAACCCCAAAACCGGTCACAGGATGCTTGTTGCTCGTTCATGGGGGACCTAGCCTGGCTGTTTGGGCTGGACTGTTCCCATGGGGCACAGTGACAAGACTGATTTGCATATGGCTGGATTCAAGCTGGAATGTCATGGGGAGCAAAAAATACAATGGATTTAGGCCCAGTTCTCGGTACTGGGATGAATGTTTGACAGTGTTCAACATTCTGTCCATCAATTGTTCTTTTTGCATTTGTTACCTCGAGTGGGACGTGTATGCCCAGATGTGGGTCCCATGCTCTCCATGCCACTGGAGTCATGCTAGCCTGGCTGATGACAGGTGAAAACCCAAAAACGGGCCTAAGATGCTTGTTTCTGGTCCAGGGAGGACCTGGCCTGCCAGTTCGGGCTGGACTATTTCCATGAGGCACATGGTCAAGACTGATTTGCATATGGCTGGGTTTAATATGGAATCGCATGGGGAGCAAAAAAACGATGGGTTTAGGCCCAGATGTCTGTACTTGGGTGAATGTTTGACATTGTTCCACATTCTGTCCATTAATTGTTTATTTTGCAGTGAATTAAATGAGGCAGCAGGGGCCCCCTTTGTGTTCACTGGTTAGTCCCTGGCTGAGCGGTGACTGGCCTCTGAACACAAACTTCTCTGGACCCTCCCTCAGAGCACCTAAATCACCCTTAGCTTAGCTGCCTCACGCGGATGATGTCTTTGTTGGTGTGTGTCAGCAAGGGTGAGAGGGTGAAGGGAGGGCAAAGCAGGGGGCTAATGGAGTGTTAAAACATCGTATGATAATGAAGGCTTAAAACCACTTTAAACTGCCAAGCCAGACAGAAACAAGCATGCAAGGACAAGGCTGGAGCAAGATGACTCGGCTGCTGATGTTGGCATAACCTTAATGCATACAGGTCTGTGCGCCCCTCAAAATATTGGCGCCCTGGGCCTTCACCCAGCTCGCCCATGCCAAAAACGAGCACCCACTATATTCCAACACCACATGTATCAGAATTTACTGGTGTGATAAATAGCACCCATTTATGGTTACTGCCCTAGAAATGGGGCATAACTTACAGTCTTTGGTGCTCATTGCACTGAAACCCAAGTCTTGTTACTTATAAAACATTTTTCCCAGTAAATTTAGTCGTGTTTACCTGCGGTAATACATGTCTTGTGTATGGTGCATATGAGTTCCACCACTCCATGCTACCTGCCTTTTCTTCTCACTCATGCATGAGGAATCACGGGGTGTGGCTCCTCGCAATGGGCAGAACACTGGGCCTCTGCGCCTACGCCCTATTAAACATGCAGGTGCAGAGGTAAAGGTAAAGGCATAGGCGCTGGAAGTAGGGGCCCAGGGGGTAATGCGGCACCCCCAAATAGCTATGCTGGGGTTCAGAGGGTGAATGAGCAATAAAGATGCTTATTGATGTTTTTATTTTGCCGCCTTTGCTAAGCATTTAAAGGCATCAATCAAATGTCACTCTGTCTTCCAACAAATTGCTACTTATTATTTAAACATGGACATTGTTTTTTTTCTTTCTTTGACTACAAAATGAGAGGATTTAGTCAAGTGACCTATGTGACAATTTAGCTGGGGTACAGAGGGTGTGCAAGGAAAGGCTGTAGAATGCTACTTTTTCTCACATACATCAAAAGTTAAATATTTATAAATGAACTGTACAAATATTTAAAAATGCATCAGCAGTTAGAAAAGCATAAATGAAGCTGATTTTTTCCACTTCTGAAATTAGATGGAAACAAAGATTTTAATAGGATTAAAACTAATCAAAACGCTAATTGGTGATGAGCAAATGATAAGCATTTGCTAAAATTTGATTTCCACATATTACCATTTGAGCACTATACAGTTTTAGCAGTAAAACTGCATGTGAGTGTGAATTTAGGAACCATTTCAAAGAAAATGTGCTGTCTGTAAAGGACCATGCGCTAGCACACCATGTTTTCCTAATATATTTGCAACAGTTTGCTTCTAAAAGCATCAATAGTGACATGCCAAACCCTTACCATGCTTCAGCTGAATGGGTATGGCTCGGTGACAAGCCACACCCTTACCACGCTTCTGCTGAATAGGTATAGCTCCGGGACATGCCAAACCCTTACCATGCTTCAGCTGAATGGGTATGGCTCGGTGACAAGCCACACCCTTACCACGCTTCTGCTGAATAGGTATAGCTCCGGGACATGCCAAACCCTTACCAAGCTTCAGCTGAATGGGTATAGCTCGGCGACATGCCACACCCTTACCACGCTTCTGCTGAATGGTTATAGCTTGGGGACATGCCACACCCTTTCCACGCTTCTGCTGAATGGGTATTGCTCAGGTACATGCCACACCCTTACCACGCTTCTGCTGAATGGGTATAGCTCCGGCACATGCCAAACCCTTACCAAGCTTCAGCTGAATGGGTATAGCTCGGTGACATGCCACACCCTTACCACGCTTCTGCTGAATGGGTATAGCTTGGGGACATGCCACACCCTTACAATGCTTCTGATGAATGGGTATAGCTCGGTGACAAGCCACACCCTTACCACGCTTCTGCTGAATAGGTATAGCTCCGGGACATGCCAAACCCTTACCAAGCTTCAGCTGAATGGGTATAGCTCGGCGACATGCCACACCCTTACCACGCTTCTGCTGAATGGTTATAGCTTGGGGACATGCCACACCCTTTCCACGCTTCTGCTGAATGGGTATTGCTCAGGTACATGCCACACCCTTACCACGCTTCTGCTGAATGGGTATAGCTCCGGCACATGCCAAACCCTTACCAAGCTTCAGCTGAATGGGTATAGCTCGGTGACATGCCACACCCTTACCACGCTTCTGCTGAATGGGTATAGCTTGGGGACATGCCACACCCTTACAATGCTTCTGATGAATGGGTATAGCTCAGGTACATGCCACACCCTTACCACGCTTCTGCTGAATGGGTATAGCTCGGGGACATGCCACACCCTTACCACGCTTCTGCTGAATGGGTATAGCTAAGGGACATGCCACACCCTTACCACGCTTCTGCTGAATGGGCATAGCTCGGGGACATGCCACACCCTTACCACGCTTCTGCTGAATGGGTACAGCTCGGGACATGCCACACCCTTACCACGCTTCTGCTGAATGGGTATAGCTCTGCGACATGCCACACCCTTACCACGCTTCTGCTGAATGGGTATAGCTCGGGGACATGCCACACCCTTACCACGCTTATGCTGAAGGGTTATAGCTCGAGGACATGCCACACCCTTACCACGCTTCTGCTGAATGGGTATAGCTAAGGGACATGCCACACACTTACCAAGCTTCTGCTGAATGGGTATAGCTCGAGGACATGCCACACCCTTACCACGCTTCTGCTGAATGGGTATAGCTCATTTCCTACACTTGTTCTTTGCATGACACTAGTATTTTTCAAAATACGTACGACTTCAGCAATGTAACATTAATGGCAGCACCCCCACCACGAAAACTGTTTCAGGACCACTGGGCACAGGAGCTGTTAGGAAGTAAACTGACTGAGAAACGTGGCTCACAGCCAGTGACCCCCTGAAGGAGATCCCCAATTGGATAGCTTGCTACGCCCGCCTACAGGGGATCTCTGACCCTATGAAATGCAGGCTGGGTTGCTGCCTGCAAAGTGAAAAGTAGGCTGGCTGCCTCTAACAGATAGAGCACTTTCTGTAATACGTATTGCACAGCATACATTGCAAAGCCGAGGCTTTTCTGGTAGCTACTGCCATGGAAGGCAAATAAGCAAAAGGCTGTGGACACATTAAGATCAAATGACATGCCAAGGATCAAACGTCGTATACCTTAGCACAGCACTCATCCATACATAGCCAGTGACATGTCAGCAGAAAAAAGTGCATGAAATGGCATTTTCATATTTAGATTATAAAAAAAAACAATTGCTAAATCGTATTCCAACATAAGATACACAGTAAGTTTTCATATTCTGCAAAATGGTACAAGAAATCTATTTAAGGCAACAAGTTCGTACAAGAGATATATCTCTTGTCACTATCCCTAGAAACGTGGGCGGAGCTATGGTTCCCTGTTCCTGAGAAGTGAAAGTAAACCCGAGGGCGCACCTGACAAAGGGCGTGACTCAGAGCACTTCCAGCTTAACAACGGGCATTATGACGAGCAGAGACAAACGGCAATGTGTAGGTAAACTCAAAGGGCCCGATTACGAGTTTGATAGCGAGGTGGCGGGACCGCCCCGCCGCCGCATCTACCAACCCGTGTGAGAACCGCCCTCCGTATTATGGATATTTAAAAGTCATTGGCAGGCGTTTCTTTGGCAGCCCCACGGCGGTGCCTATAAAATAGGCACCACAATGGGAACGTCAAAGGAAGTTCCAGCATGGACTGTGAAGTCCATGCCATGCTGGAACTGGCGGTGCATGTACACAAGGAGGCACGTTTTGTGCCCCCCTGTTTGCGTCCACATGGAGCGAGGCACCGCCACTGTTTTCATGTAGGAAAGACCTCCATGAAATCAGTGACGGTGAGGAAAGTTGTAATATGCTTGTGCCGCCAAGCATATCGATGCATCTTGACCGCCGCGCCACCGGCAGGGAACGGCGGTTCCCTGCGGTCCTGGCGGAGTCGGCGGTCCCAGGGCGGCACAACCGGCAAGGTCGTAATGTGGAGGTCGGAAGACTGCCACCGCCGCCTCACCACCAGTCTGGCAGTCTGAGAACCGCCATACTCGCAATTGGGCCCAAAATTTTGCTTTTAGTTGTAACCGATGTTATCGCAAATCCGAGTCTTCGCTGGTAGCTACTGCCATGGAGGGCAAATAAGCAAAAGACTGCCGACACAAAAGATCTACTGACATGCCAAGGATCAAACGTCTTACACCTTGACAGAGCACTAATCCATACATAGCCAGCAACATGAGTCAGCAGAGAAAGTGCATGAAATGGCATTTTAATATTTATATTTTAAAAAAAAATTGCTAATTCGTATTTTAGCATGAGTTACACTGCAATTTTTAGGTCTCCCCTGACCCAGCGCTTGCGCTAGTCTGGCGAGACTTTAAGTAAGGGCTTCAAAAAATGCTACCACCGGCCACAGCTTGCAGTACATGTGCGCGGGCGCGCGCTTGAGCAGAGGTGCCATATGGCGTGATTACTGCTGTGCGCGCACCACTCGCGCACATGCACGGCAAGCTGTGGCCGGCGGTAGCATTTTTCCCCCGCACCCTAAAGCCAAAAAGTAGTTGCTTTTTTATTTTTTCTCCGAGCTTGGGTTCTCTAAACCATCCCATGGTACTAATTCTCTGAGCTCATACACCCCCTGCTTGCAGAAAGGCTGGTACTGCCTCTCGTGTGCTGTGAACCAGAGGCGGACAAGGGCGCTGCACTAATCTGAGATGGCACCTCTCGCCCCGGGCAGCGCCAGGCTCAGGTATCTCTGGGTTAAACTTCTAGCACAGGGAAGGGGTCAACAAAAGGAGAGGTGGGCAGTGGGTCTGTCTCCCTCGATGTCCTGCCAGGCGTATGCTGCTCCCTGTGTGTTCCCTCCCTTCTGTTCCTCTCACTAGCATCTGCGTATGGTACGTGAGTGATGACGTCTGCGTGTACCATCCTTTTCACTGGTTAAAGCATACGTGCTACGTCACAACAGTGTTTTACTCTGCCCCCTACTCCATGTGTCTACAACACTTCTTTAAGCTCACCTGTAGCTTTCTATAGGCTACTGAAACTGAGCTGTTGAACCAACCACAAGTCTTCTCCAAGAAGACGAGGCTTGAAGTGTCGCTAGTTTGACTCCACGCCCTAGTCTTTGTGTGGATTTCAGAATTTTATAAAGCACTTTCAGAGGCGAAGAGGATGGCTCAGTGAGTTAAATGCTCACTGCTGAATTATCTGCTGATACACAGCTCATACCCAGCTAGGCCTATTTAGTGTTCCAACCTGCCTGGGTGAGTAATTTGAGTACTATAAACCTGGGTACTAGCCATTAGCCATTTGCAATGCTTAGAAACGTCAGCAATGTGGAATGAAGTGCTATATAATAAGCAACTTGTTATTAAAAGGATATTTTCTATTTCGGTAACACATCAGTAATAGTGGCAGTTGAGGCTTCCTGTTTTCAGTCTCTTCTGACATTAATGCTTGTACTGTCTGGCACAAGGCAGTGCTCATGGTCGGACTGGCCGTAGCGGGCACCGGGCAATCCCCCGGTGCGCCGCACGAGTGGGGGCCGGTTTTGGGCCCATGGGGGCCGTTTTTGCAGCATGGCTCCAAAATCGGCCCTGTAAAAAAATCAGCCGAAAACCGGCCCTGGCAAAGAGCTCGGCGGCACCCCCAAGCCCTGGGGGGGCTGGCCGAGCACTTTGCCAGGGCCGGTTTTGGTTCCCAGTCCGGCTCTGGCAGTGCTCCTCATTGCGTATGTTGCATGTTCATTTATTTGTAGTGTTTTTGTTTTATGGCTTTGTTTCGTACTTTTAGAATTGTGTGTACTTGCATGTGTAACTTATTAATTAATTTCCTGGACGACTGTGGCAGGGCTTACAAGGTTATCTTCTGTATTCTAGTTGGTCTGCTTGTTAAGTCCAGGTTTGCCTCCCGCTTACATGGTCTGATAAACGAAGAATATGCTGCATTATCATATGCCCCGAAAAGGGGGGTGGAGGGCGGCTAACATCCCTGCTTCCTCCCAAGGCATTTTCAGGACCTCAAGTGCCTTTTTTCCCTACTAATATAGTTTCCCCATTAGTCCATCTTCTTTCTAGATAAAGTTTTCTGATTAACAGTGGCATGTGGCGCGTTACCTACATCTTTTTGCTTAAACGGTTCTTGCCATTCGTGACTGGGGAATTTTAGCCATTTTTGAAAAGTTTTTAGTTAAGGATTCTAGAAACACTTCAAAGTCTTTTTTCATATACCTCTTCACTATTCCCACTGAATCGACATCTAGATACCGGAAAGGGGCCTGCTGCACAGTCAGCAGACATCTCTCAATCGCCCCGTTCATCTCTGAAAGAGGATACTCTTTAGATTTGTTAGGTCGAGCCTGTAACAGCTCTTGCGCTGTTCTGGCGAAGACTTTATGTAAGGGTTTTTAAAATTTCACCTCACACTCGCATACGCTTGTGCGTGTGCTTTTTGTTTTGTCCCACGCTACTGGCCTTTGTGTGCGTCTTTTTAACAAAGACAGCACGCAATTGGCCAAAGGCGGGAGCATTGCTACGACCATGGCCTATTGGTTGCGGTTACCCGCACGGCCGCCATGTGGTTTCAATTATCGTGCCCAGACACGGGCGCGATAATTGAAACCAGATGTCTCGCTGTGGCGCGCGCGCGCCTCTCGTGTGCTTGTTGCAGTCCATAGGTTCGCACAGCGCATGAGGCATTCCGGCCCCTTCCACGCGACCTACATCGGGACACAGGAGAAGAGATATTCGAGAAGGGGGAGGTCGTCTCAATCTAAACAGGTAAATGCCGACTTCATGCGGGCCGTCCGAGCAGCCCCGGTTCCGGCTCCGCCTCCGCGATGAGCCCGGCACAAATTCTTTTAATCTGTTTTCAAAGCCCACGTCCTCTGAATGGCCATTTAAGGCAGCACTGCAGCAGGGCCAGCTTTTGGGGAATGGTTGAGAGTTCCTTTCTGAAAGAATGCACTGAAGAGGCGGCCAGATCTCCAGACACGAGGACTCTTCCCCCGACTCTCTAATCACCTCAGCGCTTTAAGTGTACGTGTCGGGGACCGGGCCTCGCAGTCCTCTTCTCACTTTCCTCTCAGAGGAAGCTCCTCATTTCTTCCTTTGCTTCCAAAACCGGGAAAGTTAATGAAAGTGCCCCTGTGAAGCACTGGATCTGTCCTGTGCACTTTTTAAAACTATTATTTTATTTTTAATATGTTCATATGTTATAAATAGGAATCATCCACCAGCTGCCTTGTCAAGCCCAGAGTAGGTGTAACCACAAGGTGTTAAGTAAACGTTAACAGGCCACAGAACTGACCAATGGGCGCTTTGTATTTCGAGTTAGGAAGTATGTCCAAGCTCTTATCGTCCCTTTGGAGTCTTCGGCGCTGCGAGCCATCAATCCCTGCGGTTTTGGGAAGGAAAATCGCTTGTCCGTGCAGCTATAAACCTCTAGCTTTGCTTTAAATGCTTTAGCAAAAAAAAAGCAGTTTGCGTTATTGTTGTCCTTCAACATAATTAATGCCGTTACTTGTTTTAAATACGCTTCAAGTGCAGTATGATATTTCAAACAGGAAAGCATTTGAAGTAAAGTATCTACTTCTGTTTCTGGGTCGGTAACTCTTAACTCCAGCAGCCGGTCATGTAGACACTGTCACAGACGCAAAATCACACACATGGGTGGGTGCGCCTCCATATTCATATCGAGAGACGAGACAGGAGTCTGGCGTGTCATTTAGAGCCAAACCATGATCTGAGCAGGCCTAATCATGAACGTGACACAATAAATGATGTGTTTTAGTTTGGCAAGACACACAATGCTCTCCCACTTTGCCTCGGATTACTCACTGAGACACTGGAATCCACTTTGTGGAATACACAAGGAGCAGCCCAGAATAGATGTCCCAGAAGCCCTTGGCATGCATATATAACACCAGAACAGTGGCTGAGAGAGGGACCCTTCCAAATCTGCTCAAGGTCAGTGGTTCTCTCTCACACACCCCTTCTTTCTCCCTTGCTTACACACTCTTTCTGCTCCTCTGTCTGTAGTTCATTCAGCATTTTGTGCACAGACTACCTATTCCTCTCTCTTCCTGTCTATCTATTCTAAGCAGCTCACCCCTGTCTATCCACTGGTGCCCTCTCCTCACAGTGTACATAGCCCGCTCTGAAGCCCCCTCCTTGTTCTGGCTCTCATGGTCTATGTCAGGGACCCCAGTTCCAAAACCCAGGTGCATTGCGGCTGTCCTGGGCATCGCTGTGGTGTTTGTCATCACCCGGCTGCTCTGGTCCTGGACTGCGGTGATGGTACTTCTACACTTATAAGGTCCCAAAGCGAGACCTATTGGCTATGCCAGTGCTTGTTCATATATATTTTTGGGGCAGTTTTGTGTTGCGCGAACTCCACCTGAAGGTATCAGAGCGCTTTACATTAGCACCAGTTGCATTACAGACGGGCACATTCAGTTTTTTAGGTCTCGCCTGACCCAGCGCATGTGCTGGTCTGGCGAGACTTATTGAGAGGGCTCCAAAAAGTGCTACCAGGCCAGCCTAGAGCTACAGTGCATGTGCGCGGGCTCGGGCGCCGCGCTTGACCGCGATTACTTCCACTTTCGTGGCCGCACGGCCGCTTTGATGTTTGATCGCGATCACTTTTGCCGCTTGGCATAACCAATAGGTCTCGCTTTTGGGACATTATAAGTATTTAGTTATGCAACTGTTGCATGGCTAAACACATAAGGTCCCAAAGGCGAGACCTATTGGCTATGCCAATGCTTGTTTTGTTAGACACAAGGACATTAAGTGATTTACCCAGAATCACAGGATGCTTGTGCCTCCTGCCAGACTCGAACCTGATTCCCCAGCTTCAAAGTCGGCCGCTCTATCCGTTAAGCCACACTATTCTGCAAAATTGTTAAAGAAAACTATTTAAGGCAACAAGTTCCAACAAGAGAAATCGCCTAGTCACTGTCCCTTCAGAAACGTGGGCGGCGCCTATAGTTCCCAGTTCCTGAGAAGTGAAAGTAAACCCCAGGGCGCACCTGACAAATGGCGTGACTCGGAGCACTTCCAGCTTAACAAGGCGCATTATGATGAAAGAGGGACGTGCAAGACAGACAGCCATGTGTATGTAAACTCAAAATATCGTTTTTAGCTGTAAGCGATGTTCCTCGTAGAGCGCGTGATCTTAAACTTCCCAGCAACGCTCACCCGTACCACGCAGGACAATATGGATAATGTAATTTTACCTCAAATCTCGGAAAAATTGGTACCCTTTCCAAAACTCCCTTGAGTACACTGAGAATGACAATGTATTCCCTATGAACGGTCGGTGAGATAGCTCAGCGGGTACAGCACCACCTACACACCGTGCGTTCTGATTCTGAACGCTGTCAGTTTGGATCACAAACAGGGCTCACCTGGGCTTTCCGCTTTCTTGGGTCGACAGAATAAGTACGTCGAGGAGGTGTTTACATTTTGGAAACATCTCTACACCCTATGCCTCCAAAGTGTATTTCTGTGTGTCTTAGTACAGATAGAAGAGCGATATATTGCACATATGAACTACTGACGGTGTGGTTTGCACTTTTATGAACTGTAATACATGTCTATATGAAAGGAAAATCAACAGTTTTCGTTGACTATTCCGAAGTGTGCTGTTGACTTTCACGTAGGAATATGGACACTGTTATCAAAATTCCTGTTGGTGGGAAACCTTTATTCGTGACACTGCCCTTTGCTGCCACCTAACGTCAGAACAAGGAAACAAGCCCACTTCTTAGACATCTGTGATATACAGTCGGGTACTTGCAAATTTCATCAATCGCCCCCCTGGCAAGAACTAACATATCAATTGAAAAGCATTGAAAAATTTCATTTACGCAGTCCAGCAGGGTCATAGATGGGAACATGCCTTAAATTTGCACTACAGCGGATACCATGTAAGGGGAGAAACAAAGAAAATGTTAGACGATTTGAAGGGAGACACTGAGTTTAAAGGTTTATTCAGGGTCTCTTTAATTAAGCGAGTGAGGACCAAATTATGTGGCAGGTTGACTAAATTATGCGGCAGAATAGGCCTATTCCATGTCATACGGCACATATTGTGATAGCATCACTTCTTTAGACATTTGTACACATTTGAACATTGTCTGGGCATAAGGGATCGCCTAATTCTTACCAGTTTAACACCCAAATAGAGCAATAAGGAACTGAAAGGTGACCAGTCAACCTCTGGGAAAGGCCTTCCACTGTACAGCAACATGTGTTATAGTGTTTTTTTAAACTTTTGATCCCTTTTAGTTAAAAACATTTTTTTTTTCTGAAATCTGTAAAAAAAATACAGTCGGTCAGCGATTCTTAACCTTTTGACTCCTGTGGACTCCCATTGAATCTTTACTTGAATCCGGGGACCCCCCACTGAGTTATTATAGGAAGCAATTTCTATGATTTGAACTTCAAAACAAGGCACAAAAATACAAAAACAAAACTACACAAAAACCTATTTTGTTTAATTCACTATCAAATATAGATTTTTTTTAAAAACATTTTCAATTTTGGTTAGTTATTTGAATATATACTTTATTAGTTGTAATGTATTACATTTAATAATATTTCATATAGGTTAATTTGGTAACACATTCATGGACCCCATGAGTAAGCTTAGCAGACCCCTAGGGGTCCTCGGACCACAGGTTAAGAATCACCGCAGTAGGTGATAATGTGGCAAAGGCACCAAATTTTGAATATTCTCCATACTCTTCTTCTTTAACAGAGCTATTCTGCTTCTGTTGCTTTAATAATTATTTAGAAATAGTCCAGCCAAATCTAAAATCCTTCTGAAGAGAGTTATCCTTCTTAGTTTGCTGGTTTATTCTAATATTCCAAAATGGGGAAAAAAAACTAGCTTAAGCACATTTTTCGATTTATTTACTGCCCTTCACGTATAAATACTGCCATGCCACTAAATTACTTACAAGGTGGCAATTGTATCAATAACTCAAATATATGTCTGAACCCCCTCTCTAATATAAATTTGTAACTACCCTCTGGTCTCAACTGGACCCCAAACACCATACTACTCTATGTACAGATCCTCATGTTTGAGATGTTACAACTGGAAGGCATGCTGCGTAAAGCCCTCCACAGCTCCTTAGCCCAGGCCTGCACTGTTGTTGAGTCACTTACACCTCTGGGATGTTAAAAGGAGCGAACAAAAAACACACCATAGCAAATGCTAGGAAAGAGCAACATTTGCACCTATTACCTGATGGGTGTTCGTGTTAAAACATGATCAAGTACTGTTTTTGCACAGTTTAAGCTACTTCACAAGTGTAAATGTTAGTCCATGTTAATAGGTTCTTGATAGCGCATGCGACTCGCCCCTGAAGGTGCATCTCAGCGCTGCAGTGACAGACAGATGGAGTAGCAGCCGATCAGAACAACCAAGTTTTGTAATGTTTTCTGAAGCCAGAGAAGTCAGAGCATGCACAAAAGAACAAGGGGAGTCTATTCCAATGGTAGGGGGCAAGATGAGAGAAAGCCCGCCCCCCAGTGATTTGACGTCCGAAGCGACGAGGGCATAGGAGTTGTTTTTTTGATCTTAGGTTTTTGTCAGGGTGGTAGGGGATGTGTTTATCCTGTAAGTACATAGAGCCTTTGCCTATCAGGGCTTTGTGAGTCAGACAGAGTAGTTTAAACAGTGTTGTCTTCCTAATGGCGAGCCAGTGGAGGCCCCTGAGCAAGGGGGCTGAGGGCGTCTCTGTAAATATACACAATTAAACAAGCATTTGCAATGCAATAGGTCTCGCATTTACGAGAGTTTGAGCTCTTGGCATTGTAAATGACAATGCCTTTTATTTATGTGTTGATTTTTAAAACATAAATAAAAGGCATTTAACAATGCTAATAGCTTAAACTCTCACGAATGCGAGACCTATTGCATTGCAAATGCTTGTTATCGATGTATGCATCCATTCCATATTAACAGAGGCCCAATGCATTTCTGCAAGGCAGAAACATTACATTGCCTGTAAATATAATTTTGTGCCTGACCTTTTCACCACCATTGGGGTCTACTTTGCATCAATGTATACAAATTTCACCATAACTACACAATAATGCAAAAACGTGGCACATAATTTGTTTCATTCACAATGTACCATATAATTTGCTTTTCAAAGCCACATAATAGCGCTGTCGGATAAGTCGGCCCTGAGTTGTCAGTCTCCTCCCCACCCTGCGTATCACCAATGACATCGTCCAGTACCGGGACCTGGACAAAAACAACTGACAGTAATGGAGGGGTAACAGTGGGCGGCAAGTGGCCAATGTGTTCAAAAGAGGAGAAGGTGAAGCTAGAGCAGTGCTGCAAGGGCCGAGTATACGTGCTGGAGAGAGACTCAAGGCGGTAGTCGGGGTGAGGGGGTGATGGAGATGTGGTGACAGAGGGGAAATGGTGGGTGAAGGAGCGCAAGCTAGTGCTGGAGAAAGAGTGACAGGAGAGGGAATAGAGGTTTCGGAGATGTGGGAGAGAAAAAAACAGCGATCTACTCCTGGATGACGGGCGTGGGAGGGTGGTGGTGCTGGAGGATGCGGGGGGGGGGGGTAATTGAAGAACAGGGCGAGAGAAAAAAATTCTAAGCAAGTGCTTAAAAAATCGAGAGGAGAAAATACCATTACCGGAGAAAGGAGAGGCTAGATAGCCCGGGCTCGGGGGGGGGGGGGCAGTGGTGGAGGAGAAAGGGAGAATGAAGTCGGTGCCCGGGAGGGTGAGAGACAGGCGGTTAGGGGCAGAGGGAACCAGTCACGGCGGAGGGAAAGGGTGCGGGGAGGTAGTGCTGAAGTGATCGGGGAAAGGCTAGCGATAGAAGGGAGAGCCCGTGCTGAAAGACGGGCGAGGCATGGAAAGCAAACCACTGAGGAGGGCTGGTGAAGTGTGGCCAGGGAAGAAGGTTAGCCAGTGCTGTGGGTGTCTGGAGGAAGAGCCAGGGTGGAGGATAGAGAAAGTGGTGCGAGGGGCGGCCACAAAGATGGAGAGAGAAGGGTGGCAGTGTTGAAAGGGTGGATTAAGCCCTTGGGGAGGCCGTAAGAAAGAGAGGAGGGAGAGATAGTCTTATTGTGTGTCGGGGGAACGGGGTCTTGTAGAGGGAGTGAAGGACTATGTATTTATTTGCGCTGTTTTATGTAGCGCCATTATCCAAATATTATAGAGCGCTTTACATATGATGAGTGAGTACCAAGAAGCCACGAAGAGTCAGTGCTTAAGGACGATAAAAGTGGGGCAGTATAGAGTCAGTGAAGAGGGGTAGAAAAAGTGAGGACCGCAGGGTCGGACTTGGACAGAAAACCAGGCACAACGAATAAAAGAAGCTCTCATTAATGAATCACATAGCTAACAAGCAGGAAGTGGGATAAGGGAGGGGGTGGCAAATGGTGTGTACATTTTGCGGGCGCTTTGATGTTCGCAGTGGCCGCACGGCTCACTGAGAACATCAAAGCGCCCGCGAAATGTACATGCAGGCTGCCAAATGGTGCGCACATGCACTGTGTGAAAGTGATCGCGATCACATCAAAGCGGCCGTGAAAGCAAACAAGTGCTTTCAGGCCTCCAAATGGTGCGTGCGCCCGGCCGACGCACATGCACTGTATTTGGAGGCCTGAAAGAACTCGTTTGCACTTCCAGATCCCCCATTTACAAAAGCTCTCGCGAGAGCAGCACTAAAGCGCTGTCTCAGGCGAGACATAAAAAGACCACCCTACCAGCATCAAACGTTCTCCTTCACTGGGATGAAGCAATAATGGCCCATGTCCGTGAGTGACCAACTTGATTTTTCATCTAGAAAGACATGGCCTCCAAGGCCTATGGAATGGCGTCCAGGTACAACTTGCATACCAGCTAATTTACAATAACACAAGAGGTTTTTTGTTTTTGCAAATTAGAAGATGCACATCTTGCACACAATTATGAAGAAATGGGGTATAATGTGCAGTTGCTGTGTGTCATTCCGAGTTCCAAAATGCAAAAATAGTGTAGTTGCATAATCTGCATTCGCAATTTGAGCCGGCATTCTTCTGCTGCAAGGTTGATCGTTAGTAGGTCTCGACTAGGTTAGTAAGTCTCGATCTGCCAACGATCAGCTTTGCCAACATACTCTTTGCACTCCAGCCCAGGACTGCATTTACGCTTCTCCCCATTACTGAGGACAGCACACCTCGATGCTCGCAAGTGTTGACATTCTCCACAATTATGTATACGTGCGCCCTAACGGATTACACCTTCTATGCCTTGAAAAAGTCTCAGGCCTGCGCACCACCAGGGGGCGAAACACTTATTGCCAGCTTTTGCTTCCGAGCTGTATGTTCTGGATCACCAGAATAACCCAGTTACCAGCTCTGTCTTCCTCCTCAACCGAGATGTAGCTCAGGCACTAAGGGGCAAACTGTGGATTCAGCAAATCCAGGCTCTGATCTTGACTTCTATTTGAGGCCAGAGGACTTGATCTTTGGAAAAGGATGTTAAATATGTAACTCCAGTTTTTCAAATCTGCTAAAATTGGGTTCATTTCATGAGCTACAAATGTATGATTAATATTAAACGGTTTGCTCTGAATATAATTAAGATCCAAAAAGTTCCAATTTGCTGTTTAGTGAAACTAATTATTATTATTTTTTTTTGCAGCGTTTTATGTAGAGCGAACTTGACCCGGAGGTATCGGTATCAGAGTGCTTTACATAGCACCAGTTGCGTTACATGAGGACACATTAATTTTTGTTAAGCACGGGGAGATTAAGTGATTTGCCCAGAATCACAGTATGTTCAGCGTCCTTGCCAAGACTCAAACCAGTTCCCCAGACTTGACGTTAACCGCCCTAGCCGTTAGGCCAACTCCACTCCCCTAATTATGGTATATCATCCAAAACAAGGGCCAACCTTTGCACGTTGGCTAGCATAGCGTGAGTCGTAATATGTCTTTATATAAGCCTCCTCAATAGCCTGAAGGAATATGAACACATCACCCCAATTTTAGTGACTTCCCTTGCTGACCGCCACCAGATTAAAGGGTAGCTTCATCATCAACATCATTGTGTTCTGTTCGGGGTCCACCACTCAAATTAATTGCATATTTCCCTATACTAGTTACCAGCAATTCTGTTTGGGGTCAGCAGTAGCGTGCCACTCATTGAAAAGTACTTCAACACCTCTTCAGGAGTTGCGATCGCTATATAAATGCAAACCTTCTCCCTCTTCTATCCCTCCACTATCCTTCTCAATCCAAATAACTGACTAACATATCCACCACTCACATTACTTTCAAATTTCACTATACTAATTCACCACTAATCCTTCATGGGTTCCAGAGTAGCATGCTACTCGCAGAAAAAGCGCTTCAACACCTCATCAGGGGTAGCAATCACTATATAAATGCAAATCTTTACCTCCTCTATCCTTCTCAATCCAAATAACTGACTACCATATCCACCACTCAAATTACTGTCATATTTCACTATACTAAGTCACCACTAATCCTTTATGGGTTCCAGAGTAGCGTGCTACTTGCTGAAAAAATGCTTTGACACCTCATCAGGGGTAGTAAGCGCTATATAAATGCAAATACAATACAATCAAAAACCAACACGACTCGCAAACCTGCTTTTCAGACTAAGAAGGTCACCATTTTTGGTGGGTCTCCCACACCAGCAGCCGGGACACCGTCAGACTTGAGAGGAAGTACAAGGAAGAGATAAAGTAACCCCTCAATAAAGAACACTGCATTGCAACACTGTAAATAGTTAACCTCAGAACCAAGCACCCCACCTACATTCAATCTCCCCGCCTAGTTTCACTCTCTTACCTTCGACCTTGTACAGCACTCTGCAGTATGTCCATGTTGCATTGGAGACAAAAAATATTTGCTTCCCATTTTCTGGCACAACTGTCTGCTCGACCTTTTGTTAGCAATGCTTTACAAACTCTTTAAAATATATAGCGCAAGCTTTGGTTCCAATGGGAGGAGTACTGATATCTCATCTTATTCTATTGGGTGTTTCATTTATCATTCCACCTACAATGCAGTTGCATTGTAATGCATAAGGGATTTTTTTTTAAATATGAAAAGCACAATTAATTTTTACGCATTAAGGGCAACATTTGCAAGGAATTAATGCAGTGCGGTGCGGCAAGCCATTTGGGTGTGCCACGCTGCGTTGATTCCGAAGCACAGGGATGCGTCATATCTACAATGATATGACGAATCCATTTGCTCTCCCCTGCGCAGGCGCACAATTTGCTGCCATGCACCAACGCAGGCACCCTTGCACCACAGTGCTAGGGTGCCGGTGTTGAGGTGAATTATTGTTTATGGGCAGGAAGGTGTCCCTTCCTGCACATAAACAATCTGAAATAGCGTTTTGAAACTTCTGTGTGTGCTGCTCAATGCAGCACACATAGAAGTTCAAAAACTGCATTTGTTTCAATGATTGTTTTTGTGCAGGAAGTGACACCATTAATAAATCATAAGAATGTCAGTTTGACAATTTCTATTTCTGCATAGGAATAATAGTTTCCTCTGGGAGAAAGCTCTTCACCTACACCTCCATTAAATATGGTGGTGTCCCATTCTCATCCTACAAAGGCATTAACCACATCTATCACTGGAGGAGTAGAAAGGTATGTGTTTCCAGGGGGAAAGAGATATGGGATACAAACATACAGATGGTTGTGTTTACCTACTTCTACTGGGTACCCACATTGAACTGTCACAAACCTTCCACACAATCTAACTTAAAAACGTTGCAAAATCTGCCCTCCAGGCGATCATAAAATTCCACTAATTTCAGATTCTCTGAATTATGATGTTGTATTTGTGAACACCAAAACACACAAGATGATGGACGGAATGTTGCACATTGGCAAAACATTCACCCCCAGTCACAGATCTGGGTTTAATCCATCGTTATTTTGCTCACCACGCCACCCCAGTTCAGACATGGCCATATGCAAATCCGTCTTGATCCTGTGCCTCATGGGAACAGTCCAGCCCGAACTGCCAAGCCATGTCTTCCCTGGACCGGAATCAAGCATCCTAGGACCGGTTTCGGGGTTTCACCCCTCTTCAGCCAGGATAGCTTGGCTCCAGTGGCGTAGTGAGCACGGGACCCAAGTCTGGGCATACCCTTCCCACATAGGGCGAACACACCAAAATACTACCTCGATGCGAAAATATGTATTTGAAGGAGTAGTTTACAGGAAAGAAAGTAGACAGGCAGTCTGTGTAAATGGAAAGGGCAAAAGCAGAGAGGATAGTTCATGTTCAGAAGGGGCAGTATGGGATCAGAAGGTGCAGTGTGAGGAAAAGGGGCAGGGTGCAAAAACAGCAATGAGTGCCGGAGGGGTTACGGAGTAGGGGCAATGTGAGTGTGTGGGTAGTGTGGAGGGTGTGTAGGCAGGGGGCAGGCAGCATGGGGTAGGGTGTAAGTAGAAGAGGCAGAGGGCATGGGGCAGTGAGTCTGTGTGTGAACAGAAGGGGCAGCAAGGGCAGTATATGAGCACAGTAGTGGCATCTCCAGAGGGGTGCCAGCTCGACCCATGCCCAATCTCTATTTATTCTTCACCCCTCCCTACCCACCCGCTGTGCCCAAGCAGCAGAGCTGCTGAATGGACAAGTAGGTGACACAGAAAAGACAGGCTGACAGTGCACCCTGCCAGACGCACTAATTTGTCCAATTTCCTCCCCTTGCAAAGCACTTTTGGTTGCTCATCAGTTCTAGGGATGCCACTGGAGCAGAGCAGGCACGAGCTGTGCACGAGCTGAAGGGACGGAGA
The DNA here is from genome assembly GCF_964204655.1 of Triturus cristatus. Lineage (NCBI taxonomy): Eukaryota > Metazoa > Chordata > Amphibia > Caudata > Salamandridae > Triturus > Triturus cristatus. Next base: position 607,605,512 of record NC_140593.1, on the reverse strand, counting down.
GCAGAGGTCAGTCTATGAATAGGGGACAGGGGCAGTCAGGGGAGTGGACAGGGAGCACACAGGGCAGTGAGTGTTAAAGAGGGGGGAGAAAATTATAGAAATCTTTCAGTCTCAAAATGGATCAAATTGTAAACATTTCACAGATTGATAAACCACTGGCCCACCTGCAAATCTTTCCAATTTATAATCCAAATTTTAATGTGCCCCTCCAAGAAGCTTGTGTATCTGGCTCATATGTTACCACTAGTGCTTTAAAGTGAAATATGGAAGTTTTGCTCCTCAGAAGTGCGTGTGCTATGACATTACAGCCTGTGCTGAGAAGTGCAGGTATCTTCCTTCCAAATTAAAGTGCAGGTACTCGGTACTGTAGAGTACCTTTTGATGCACTGGTTACCACCAAGGCCAACACCAAAACATTTGAACAGGCCTGTATTGCATGCTTCCCCACATGAGATCCGGACCCATTGGCTTTGTCAACACTACAGTTTTCACCGACCTGTGACTGAGGCACGAAGACTATTAGCCAAGGACCACCCAAGCTGTAAGAACCGAGAAGGCGTGATTGGAACACTGTTTCCAAAGGACAGGGGCAGAGCGCGTTTCTTTTTTTTTTTTTTTTTTTTAAACACATTTTATTGATTTTCTTTCTATTGTTTTGACAGCAACAAAATATCACAATGTCATACTAAATTGTAAACAGATAAGAAGACGCAAATGCTTTCCTCATAACCACCCTCCCCTCCAGCGCCACCTCACCAACAGCCCGGGGGTCCCCTGAACCAAGGCCATACTGGCTGCCCTGAGCATGCAAGGGGTAGGTCCCAGAGTAATGCCAGGGGCCGAGTTCGTGATTCGGGCCATCAGAAGTCTGAACGTCGGTAGCTACTCCTGATCCGCGCATTGAAGGTCCCTCTAGAGTCGAGAGCTCGGGTTTCGCGGTATAATCTCCTACCGTGCGTCTTCTCATTTCGTGCCATCGTATTCTGTAAAAGGAAAGCGAAAGTACACGCCAGTACTCGCAGCAGATGAAGACACGTGCTTTCCAGGAAAGCAAAAAGGCGGGGCCGCGGGCAGAGGGGCGGGCCTGGCGCGGGATACATATGTGCGGGTGCCGGGTCGCCGGCGCAGAGCGTCGCCTCCCTCCTAAGCAAGAGCGTCCGAGCTGCTGCTAGCGCCGGCCAGCGCACACAGGGCTGACTCACAGGCACCGGGCTGCAGCACACACACAGCGGCTGCACGGCTCCAGGGATTATGTTGGCTCTGCGCACAAGGACTCAGCAACCTCCCCGAGCGGCTCTTCTGGAGGGATACAGCGGCTGTGCGTTTTTCCCGGCCCGCTTCGGTGCTTCATGTCTTCTTTGGATTACGTTGCAGCGACCTGTGGTGCCCAGGGCTGACAGGTAAGGGGCGCTTGCAGCAATATTCATTTCCCATTGTACTCTGCAGCCAGTGGTGGGGCGACGGGAGGGATGGAGGTTTGGCCCCACAAGCCTCCTTACTACTTCTACTGCGGGAGGAGGAGTGAGTCCGGGACTGCATTGGCTGTAGCTCGGGATTCCACGGCTGTCGGCATGTGTGATATGTGTCACATGCCGATCCCAGCTGAGCTTGGCATTTAAATTCATAGCACTGGCTTGGTCTTTTACGGGCTTTGAGGAGGAGGAATAAAGCGATTTTGACGTTCAACGAGGATCTGGCTCTTCAAAGGACAGTCTCCTAAGAACTAAACGGTTCTGGAAAGAGGTGCGTTTTGTAATGTGTTGGTGACACGTTTCGGTATTTCCTTCCTGGCTGTGTGAGGTGCCTCCCCTGCACCACATTCTGCAGTGTCTGGGAGATTAGCCGGGATCTACTGTGGCTGGCAGAGTTCGGGCGATGTTTAGCCACAGCAGAGCGTGGCTCGGAATACCAATGAGCGTGCTGGGAACATACGTGACTGTCATGAAGTGCCTCTTGGCTCGGCACTGCGCGGCGCTGACTTTCGGTTTCGAATACACAGGCCTCCCTTGGGTGCCCAGTAGGGTGCAGGGGCGCAATGGGGCCCCAGCAGCCCCTGCGGCGCAGGTGTCTCCAGCTGCGGACCAACGTGTATCTGGAAGACTCGGCACAATATGCGGGGGGGTGGGGGTTTTATTTTGCGTTACCCCACTTGCGTTCAGTCACATTTTATGTATGTATTAGAACTGCACTCTCTGATAAAAACTATGGTCTGCGCCATGCTCCTCGTGTGTATGTTAAGGTTTACTATTTAAAATAATTGTAAGCGCCTTGATGCCCGAGATGTGGCGGGTGCGGGCCTCTAGCACAGTCGGAGGTCACGTGACCAGGCATCTTATCGAGTGTGAATTGTTTCATGTCCTATTTAGACTTATAGGTGCATTCTTATTTGTCTAGTGGTAGTGTCTGCGCGGCGCACTGTACAATGTTTACTATCTTTAATGTGATGCTGTTTGGAACTCTCACGCGTGAACCCAAGCCTGACGGCATCCCACCAGTCTCGGTAGTTAATGTGAATGGTTTCCTCGTCGACATAGATGCGGTAGTGCCCGACTGGCTGGTGCTTTTCTGCAGTCTGTACCCGCAAGCCTCGAGATATTGTGCGAATGGCTGGTGTTGGCATGTTCACGTGCAACAGTGCCCGGGTGGTTGCTGCATGTCTGCACCACAGACGTCGATGCAGTTAGGCTGTGCCAGTTTTTCATTTGCGCATCTGCAGCCTGGTCCAGGCGGCCTCCGTAGGTACAGTATGGAAGATTTAGGTTTGCGTGATCGCGGGCACGGGGCTCCGTTGTTTGGGTGGTGCACGTCTGCAACCCACAGTAGGGGCATGTGTAAGGTTCTTAATGCAGTGTAGCTTGGCATCATTCATATTTAGGCAGCACGGAGCAAGATTCGTGGGGCGCTGCAGCCACCTAGTAGCCACGAGCATCTATTTATTGTGCCGGGATGCCATCTGCGTGCTCGCATGCAGACAGCACGGGGCCGAGATGGGATATTCCTGTCTGCAGACTAGTAGTAGTAGTGCCATCGGTGCAGAGCGTGGACGCTTGCGTTTTGCACGATCACACAGAGGTGCTCTGAGGGCACGTAGCATAGGGCTTAGTATGGCGTGTCTGGTTACTATTTGCACGATGTGATTCAGACAGCGTGGTGCCCAGCTGTTTGTGTAATGCAGATCTGCAGCCAAAAATAGGGGCATGCCAGAAGGAGTGTGTATCTTTTTTTTGCTGGCGTTCACCACCCGTGCTAGGGAGACCCACAGGGTACTGTGGACAAGGATTGTCAGCACACCAGACAACCACTCGCCATCGCGTCCCCCATAACCACCATCCGTCACCTTCCTTGGTATGTTCCGATGGGAGCCCTTAGGCTCAACACCTCGCAGGTTCTACCGTCTCGTCCACACGGATGATTTCAGGGACTGACGGTGGTTGTAGGGCACCCATATGATTACATCTACCAAAAGTGTCCGGAATGTGGTCTGTCGACTGGTGTTATATAGCACAAAATACCGTACTTGCGTCGTTCTATGCGTTACAAATACCATATGTTACAATTGGCTACTTTATTTGCTTTACAGCGGCCCGGTGGTGTACCTGTATATTCGCCTAGCCCCTGCATACAGTCCAGTCTGTGCTTAAAAGACCCCCTCCTCCTCCCATAACAACGCTCAAAATGGAAGCGGCCGAGCGAATCCATTCACCCGCTGCCACCCAGGAATGCTGCGAATTGGCAATCACGCAGAAGGCCTGCTAGGCAATCAATGTCTCCGCTCAGAAGTACCCATAAAACGCGGCTGTGGGGAATTGGCTTCTGAGAAGGCCTGCCGGTTTCTCAACAATGCGCCGGAGCAGTCAATAACTGGCCAGGAGAGGACTGCAGCCTAAAATCCATGCTTCCTAGTAAGGTCAAGTCAATCACCCGAGAGGTATTATTGAACCGCACTGTCAGGAGCAGGCAGCCGGGGCTGAGAGATATATCAATAAGCAACCATTTAGATTGCGAGCACTTATAAAACAAGCTGCAAGGGAGGGCGCAGGATCGTGGAGCGGGCCTCGGGGTTTGTAAAGGTGGGTTGTTTTCGTGCTTCTGAACGCGGGTCGTTTTTTCTTACCACAATTGTTTCCAGTGAATTTGTGTCGAGATTTTTGTGGATGTCTGTAAATGCATGCAGATAAACATTATGGTGTACGTGTAGATATATATATATATGTATGGTTATTTATAGTTTATAGCATGGATAGAATAATGATAAATGTATATGCAGCTTATGTGTAACTTATTTTCATGCATACATCCTGTTTGTGTGTATGTATATATATATATATATATATATATATATATTAGAGAGAGACTTGAAGGAGCTTGCACCTCACGTTTAAACTCGGTCTCAAGGGACTTAGTGCAGTATTGATTCTACTAGAGGAATGTGTTTGTCCTCACTTTGGGTGCAAGTCTTGGCGGGTCAACTCAGCCTCTCATCCTCCCTAGGTAGATACAAGTATAGCCATTGAGTAGATTAACAATGTACCATTGAGTAGAGTTAGAAGTAAACAATAGCAGGCCAAGGAGATCTCAGGGGGTGGCCGAAAGCTTTATAGATTCTTGTGCTGCGTTATGTTACGTTACCTTGGCTACCACCTTCCCCGACCAAGCTACATAATCCTGTGCACGTTGTCACCCTGCAACCCACTCACCACCAGGGGTGGTATTTAACCCTGTTACATTGAAACTACGTACCCTGCAGCTCTCACCTGCACAGCACCATCCCTACTTACGAGATATGTTCAGTGACATCCTCCCCGTGGGCCAGTAAATTAAAAATACTCACTGTAACCCAATGAGTATATATAGATGCATATCATCTTTAGCAAAATTCGTTCGTGAACTGATGTCGCAAGTATAGGTTTAGTCAGAGGCGCAACTAGAGCCAAATTTCGGGGGGGAGGGGCTAAGAAAACATTTCGGGGGGGGGCTGAAACTTTAAGCAATAGGCAGAGTGGAGCTGCAGGGGCTCGTAGAAGGTGTGAAACAACAGCAAGGCCTCATTAACATGCAAATGGTCTTTTAAAGACCTGTGAAGTACTCGGGTGCGGCTGTGTGTCTGCCCGGGAAGCTGTCTCATCCCGGGCTGCCACCACGAGGGGGGGGGGGGCTGAAGCCCTTCGAGTCCAATGGGTGTTGCGCGCCTGGGTTTAGTGTATATATTAGTTCGTATACAGTGATTGGTTAACACGCTATCTGCAAGCGAGCAGCGTGCAGTATAGCTGCGGCGAGGATGGTGGTGTACTCGCGAGTGCATCTATCGCACTCATTAATTACGTGCATTTTCTGCAGCTGCCTGTGTAATCAAGCTTTACAAATTGCATTTTACTCCAGGGAGCCGTGCCGCGCTTCTTTTCCCAGCTCCTCGAGCCGTGCTCCGAGTCAGCGCATACCGCATATGTCCGTCTTTAATTTCAAAGCAATTACTGTGGCATGTTCTGTGCCGGTGTCTGAGAAGTGACACGCTTCCCAGAGCCGAGGAAGCTGCAGGCCTGGGCTTCCTGTTATTCAGCCAGATGTGGCCGCCTTCATGTGGTCAGGAGGCCCCGCGCTGCTGCCGTCCTCTGAAACCGCCGCATGCCATTCGCGAGCAGATGACTTCTCCGAAGCGGGGGGGGGGCTCTTTTTATTGGCTTTACTGCTCGGCTTTGGATGCAGTCTTCACGCTGTAGAGCTTTAAAGTGCCACTCTCCAACAGTAAATGCCCGCGCGTTAAGGACGTCATTCCCTTTCGCCCCTTTTCTTAAGCAACAATGCAACTGGTGCTCATGTAAAACGCCCTGACACCTTCGGATCGTATATGTAACACAGCAAAAAAAGCGGTCTGTACAGTTAGGCCTGTCTGGAAGTTTTTTTTTGTTACCGACTACGTCATAGCATTGCTACCCCTAGCCCCTGCATTACGTGAGGACAAAGGTGATCTTATCCAACCAGGGCGAGACATTTATTAACACTGGTTATGTGTTGCAGGTTGATTGATTACAGGGCTTGGGTGTTAGCCTACAGGGATCCAGGTGTGAATGACCAACCTACTGACTCCTTGTAAAGCCCCAGTGGCCTCGCTACGCCCACTCCTGATGCCCTGAGGCAGGAAAAGCCTTGTGTGTCTTCCATTACTTTTTTTGGGATGGGGACTCTGCCCATCCTATCTAGCAGGGGAGCAGCAATTAGATGGTGCCCCGTTGTGGTTCTATAGGCAGCGTAGCCAGTTGCATTTCCATGGTTGAAATAAGTAACAGCAGACGTCTTCTTTTAGTGCAAGAGTTTATTTCAGTAGATTACTCCACAATTGTCGAAGCAGTACAGTGGAGGAGGCCCCTGGCCCGAAGCTACAGTGGGCAGGCCCTGGTTCTTTTGGCAGACATGTTGCTGTCCAACTTCTACTCGCTGTGACGCAGTTGGCTGAAATCCCAGCTGCCTTAGTCAGGTCATCCTAGGAAACTTGCAATGGTATTCCGACGTAACCCAAAAATTGCATATGTGGAAATCGTACACGGCTCCATTTCGCTCTGAGGCCTTGTACATCGCAGACGAAAATCCTAAATATTTCGCAAGCTATAAATGACTCATTAAACACTATCGGAACCACATTCTCAGACAGATTGCAATCCGTACTTCCTCCGTGACGGCACCGGTTCCTCATCCTGTGTCATCTTCGTCATCGCTGACGCCATCGCCACTATACACAGATCTCCAAGATCTCCCGCGTCAGGCGTGAGAGGCAGCTTAGCTTTATTTGCATTAATGTACCTGCAGTTTTACTTTCTCGGTTCAGAGCCAGTGTAAGCGTGTCTTCTTGCCACAACAGTGGACTACACGTACATTGGAACAGCTTGAAATCTGATTTTTTTAGAAATGCAAAGCTATTTACTGAATGTATTGTAAACGTTTGAAAGAGTGTATGTAAGATAATTACGGAGAATGTTATTAACCCGGATGTCGATGGCTGTTAAGTGTCTAAGTAACGTTTGGTTGTCTTTCTCTTTGCTTTCAGACGGATTTCTGGGCAGCTGCACCCCGGCTCTGAAGGACTGGCGAATATGGAAGACCACATAGGTTGGTCTAGTCTGTAGGATGGTAGCGCACAGCAAGGTAGCAGATAATGCAGATACCACCAACGTCCGACTGCCGCTCCTCGACCTTCAGGCCCTGGACCGTTGTCCTATCAACCTCCAACACCAGCAGTGCCAGCCCCGGCCCGTGCTGCCCAGAGCCCGCCATGGTTCCGCCTCCAACGCCACTACGCACTTCCGTACCTTCCGCTCTCATTCGGACTTCCGGGTCATCACGCAGACTTGCACCAGGCTGGAGGACTGTGGCTTCTACTGGGGGCCGATGACGGTCAACGAGGCTCACGACAAGCTTAAGGCTGAGCCCAGTGGGACGTTTCTCATCCGGGACAGCAAGCAGATCAACCGCTTCTTTGCCATCAGTGTTCAAACCGCCACGGGGCCCATCAGCGTTAGGGTCAACTTCCAGGCCGGGTGCTTCAGCCTGGACGGCAGCAGGGAGTCCTTTGACTGCCTCTTCAAGCTGGTGGAGCACTATCTGACCTCCCCCAAGAAGCTGCTGGTCACCCCGCTGCGGAAGGACCGGGTCCGCACGCTGCAGGAGCTGTGCCGCAAAAGCATTATCACCACATTTGGGAGCGAGAACCTGGAGCGGCTCCCGATCAACCCTGTGTTAAAGGACTACCTGAAGTCTTTCCCATTTCAAATCTGACTCGCGTACAGCATTAAACCCGCAAGGGACAAGACAATGGGCGGCAAAATCCTGCCTCCTGGGTTTTTTATTATATTTAACTATGGTCAATATTATTTTTGTAGCAATTTATTATTGTATTTTGGGATAAGACTTGAAGACTTGACTGTACATGTTTACATGGATGAAAACGGTTTGCACAAAGCAGGGGTGATCCACCCTTGCAAATATTTTTCTGCTGAGCAGAATATATTTTATAATATTTTCAGAACAAATAAACTTTATTGTGAAAGTTTGAAAACTAAATGCTGGTGTGTGAATGAATTCATATTGGTCATGTTTGTATTATGTCTTACCTCGGGTAGCCTTTTCTGTATGGTGGGACAAGGTCAAAGTCCTGGTTTGGTACATGACTTCCCTTTTACACTTTATTTTGAGTCCAGTGATTTAGACTATATTGTTCATTTGTTGACAGACAATGACATCAGGAAAGTGGTTCACCAGAGATCCACTCGGAAAATCTCAGGATATTTCATTTACGTATGGGATAATGTTACCCCTGCCTCACATTTAAAGAATATTGCAAGTCATCGATTAACTCCATGAACGTCTAGAGGACCGAGGCCGGCATAGTTCCATTATAAGGTCATAGAACTCTTAAGTCGCTTGCTGTACCTTCTTAGTGTACAGTACAGGCGATTTTATTCAGTGTAATACGTATTCACACCATAACCCACTTCATCCACAAGGCCTAAATCCTTAGTCTCTTGCTCCATCATTTGAATGAACATAGTTGAATATATGTAGAACACTCGCAGAATCTCTGGTAATAAATTAAACTCACCAATATAAGTTAATTCGCTGCAAAAATGCAGCACATGCAGTCCTATATAAGACTCTTAAAAAAAATATCTAAAGTTCTGGTGTGGTTCACAGTGCAGTTCCTGCCTTCCCGTAATGAACTGCAGCAATGCCTCTATTTTGCTAATGACGGTTCATTTCAGGTAAACAGTTAGGCTGACAAGCCTATTCTTCCTTTTATTGTTTAAACAGTAGATGTCATTCCTCTCCCTGATCACCCCCTTGACACAGCCCGCTAGCCCTTTTTACTGGCGTTGTGATGGTGCCACTCGACTGTAATAGGCTATTACATTTGAACTGCTATGCGACTTTCATATTACAGCTGACTACTGGTGTCACAACAGTAACATTTTACAAATAATGGGGGGAGAAGGATACTCCATATTGTAAGTGGGCTCTTAACAACAGGTAATCCACAGGGACTCTACCACCACACACCATATAGATAAAAAAATAAAATAAGCTTTTTTTGTTTTCATCGCAACAATGATGTGCTAAGACAATTAGAAAGCAGTTTTTATGCATGGATTATAGACCCATGTGTATTAAAATTGTAATATTTATTTATCAATCCCCTTAAAATGAAGACTTAACTTCTTTGTTGAATAACTGGCATCTCAAGTAATAATGCAGCGTACCACCGGGATCCTGAAGTGTTGCAACATTAAAATACTGAAATCCAACAAACTTGGGTACTCAGTCTAGCATGCAGTACAGATTGCCCTGAAATCAAATGCTGTTATGGAAGCACAATGACCAGGTTTGCAGTTTACTCCCTATTATGTATAGCACAGATGCATAAAATGCTATTTCCCTGCGTTAATACTGACGCTATACAATATTATTGCACTTGTAGGCACTCTCAAAAAAGGTAGCAGATCTAAGTAATGGCTGGAGAAAGCTGAGATCAGAGTGTTGATGGCACAGAAGAGGATGGCACTGCTTTTTTTAAATGTTTAATGTACATATCGTAGAAAAGACCCAGTCTACTATGTTGACAGAGAAATGAATCACTTGACAGAGAAATCAATCGCGTGAAAGTCATCTGGTAAATTATTGCAGTTTAATTGAATTTGCAACACCATTGGATTTTGCATAGCTTACTGCATTTATTAAGACATGATGGTCACCTTGGAAACTCTGATTTATTTTGTGGAGCTAGCACCCCTTTGATCTTCAATAGTCACTACAATTTAGGTCTTTTCATTCATTGGTCTGTTGTCGTCTTTCACATTTTTCTTCCGTCCATGGGCCAGTGGGTCAACCCACTTCTGCCATTTGCTAATATCACTGAAAGTGGCAAAATTCTGCTCTTTCACAAAGCACACATCCAAACAAAGTAGTTCTCTTCAGTACCAGGGACTGCTACCCTTGAGTGTGCTTTGTGAGGCCCAAAAATATTTTTGCTTTTAGCAGTATATTGCAGAGGGCCTGGCGTCTCCATAAAAAAACAGTTTTATGAAACCTAGGACAAAACGAGCATTGTTAAAGCCAGGAGGTTGGCAGCAAACACCCGACCTATTGACTGCCGTTGCTTGTTTTGCACTGTTTTATGTAGTCACATGTTATGGCTTTGCACGGCCAAACAAAAATGGCATCGGTTGTTTTGGTGCAAGGGGGTGGGATGCGTTAACCAAACCCAAACTCAAATTCATACTCTTCCAAAAGGAAAAACTGTAAGTAGGAATGGAGAACAGAAGCGGAAATCTTGAATTTTATTTTCCAGGTGATCTGTTAAATTAGAGTGACGCCTTTCATTTCAGATTTTTTTTTATGTACTTCTCTCGGTTCTTCAATTTTGGACATTCTGGGATTCTCGCATGAGACGGACAAGTCCAGTATCTCTTAAAGTTGAGGTGCTTCAAGAGCGCAGCGTGTGGGGTGAACAGCAGGTAATGTTAGGGTAATGGCTTTAATTCTACTGTCAAAATCCAGTCACTCCCCTACCACGATTCTTTAGCTAACAACCCCTCTTCATTTTTGCTATCGAGCACTTCCTAATCCATACCAAAACTTTGACAGATATGCTACTTTGACTGACGGGACTTTCTTTCCTGGTTGCTCGTGCGTTATTAAGCCTTTTTTAGGTCTCGCCTTAGCCAGCGCATGCGCTGTGTGGAGACTTTTAGTAAGTGGGCTTCAAAAAGCTCACCAGACACTTTTTGTGTGGCCTAAAGCGTGCAGTTTCGCTAACGGTTACGCACAGACGCCATCTGGCTTTTCTCTCTCGTCATGGTTCATTAAGCGCATCGCTCATCAGAAAGCATGGGGGCGCACTGGTCTCTGTTTAAGTCAAACAGATGTTGTCTTTCCATCTCCGTTACGTTTAGTTTACTTAGTTGCCATTCATTAAAATAAATAAATGTGTCTGTGGCACACACGCAGTGATTTCCAGCATTCTCAATAGTTTATTAGAAGTAAATAAAACTAACTTTCTTGAGAAAAGTGCAGTTCAGGAAATGAAAATCCCCAAAAATCACAAGAAACGTGTCGGCCCATGAACTCTGCCCAAATGCTGAAAGTTGTGTAGGTTCTTACACATTACACAAGCTTTGCGGTGAAGATACAGGCATCTTGCTGAGGTCATGCCCCTGTGATCTGTGTAGGCACGGACAAGTGATAACATGAACACTTGTCAGTCTAACTAACATCAAACAATTGGTCTGGCGCAAGGGTGTCCAACCGAAGTCCAGGAGAGCCTGGGTCCGTGACGGATTTGCAGGATATCACGAGATATATTTGCATCCAAGAAATGAAGGACAGTTGCTCATTTACATCATCGGAGGTCACCTTGAAAACCTGGCCTGGACCGCCCCTCCGGCATGGAATCCATTCTCACACACAAGATGGCAGGAGAGTGGTACTGCCTCAGTCCTGGCCTAGTGCAGGAAGGAAGCCAGGGACGTTTTCTATTAAATTGAACACAAACCAAGGCAACCTTTAATGATTTCACATACAAGGCCACACCCAGCATTCTCTGCAGCTTGTCAGGCTGTGAGCAGCACGGGATTTGCACAGACTTGAACAGACCCGGTTCTGAGTCTGAGGCTCGCCTCTGGGTCTGTAAAGTGGCCACCCCTCGCCAGCCACGGTGCATGTGACCGCGACTACTCATAAGGTGCTCTGATGCCAACAGGGAGCACTTTACTCATGACTGACTCTGTCCCGGCCCACCCCACCGTACTAAGACGGGCATCTGTTGTGAAAAGCTCCTCGTCCCCTGGGAGGCTGACCACATCTGGCTCCCGGAAGGCATGGTTCGCTGATGCAGCCTTCCTCTCGCCTCCCAAAGCGCCTAGAAACTGCTGAAAGGCACGCTGGTTTCAATTCCATGTCTGCATGCCTCACCTGTGACGTCTTCAAGGCGCCCTCGCGCCTTCAACATACAGCCTAGGCGTGACGCCCATCACCAGAAGGGAGATTATGGTTGGGCGCACAGAAGCTAGACCCTAGGCGCTATGTTATATACATTGCACTGGTGCAAGAGCTATCGGGTACCGTCGCATGGACGTCTTTCATGTTAGTCAGTGCAAATGTAACGTAATCTCCAAGTTTCCTGGGGTAGTAGGGGTGAAAATAAGTATTTTCCAGAAAGACCAACTTTTATTTTTTTTAAGAGGTGGGTGTGATTGGTTTGCAGCTTGCTTTCAACAATCTGAAGTGCTCGCTATGGCGGGATTCGAGGCGGTGGGGAACTCTTAACTTTTTTTTTTTGTAAGTTCGTTTTATTTCTCCTTCTTGCGTGTTGATTCCTGAAGGCCTGGCCAGGGTTTCTGCTGAGACGATTTTTAGGCAAAGTCACTTGTGATGGAATTTCCATATAGGAAAGCTAGCAATGGTCTATTCATCCTTAATGTAAAGCAAACAGCCTGCCGACTATGTAGGCTTCCCACAGAAACGCTAAGCCGGGCGTTGGCTTGGTCACAAATCCGTAATATCTATGGGTCTATTTTCAGAGTTTCTTGTTCCATATGAAAGCGCAGAGGTAGCTACACTTTTTACAAAAGACCCTGGCACGGAGTGCGCATGCCAGAGAAAGAGGCGCGAGAAGAGAAATTAAATGCTTCCAATGAAAGTTATTCTCTTAGAGAATTTAAACGCATTTTTGTGCGTTTTTTAATCTTTGTTGACCGGATTGAAACGCTTGTTGAAGTTTCGGTTGAAATACCCTCCGTTTAGTTGCTAAGTGAGTCTGATTACGGAGATAATGGAAAGACATGGTGCCTTTCAGTTTGACTGGCACGTACTTCCGGGTTCACAGGGCTATATACTGTTAGGGAGTAGAACGTCTTCTGCTTCTAAGGCGTCGTTGGAGGATGCAGGCTCGTTTACAGGCCCAAGGATACTTTAATCTGTTACAGGAGATGTCCTTAACCCTTCATGCTGCCCTTTTCACGTGGGACAAGCAGTAGGGGTGGAGGTTCTGTTTTGTTTGCGATCTTGGCACGGTTTGTGTTAACTACAGTGCGGAGCAACATCTAAATCCACCCATCAGAGCGTGGGAAAGCTAAACGGCTCCCTCGAGGTGTCCCCATACGCACCAGATGCCGAGCCTGGATTGGATGCGCTCTCCCTGGATTTATATTCCTTCATCGAATGTAATTTCGACACATTTACACACAGGAGCCAGCAAAAAGTGAGCCATCCCAGATATCCCAATATCACACAACCCTGTGAACCCCTTAACACCGGAAAGGCCAGCAGTGCCTTATGCATGCCAGATTTTCAGATCAAAGATACATGACCTCCATCATGAGTGTGTATTTGCAGTCATATACGTCATGTGCTGCTTGAAGACTGACTGGCATGGACTCGCCTACATGGAGGCACTTTGACAGACAAGTATTTGAAACATGAAGTGTCTTACGCTTTTCTGTTGACCCGTTGTGTTGAAAAGCGAACTTCACAAGTTTTAATGATCTTTAATATAAGAACTCCCGGGCTTTACAGTAAAACACAAAGGTGATAGGTGCAATGATTTTAAACAGTCACAATCACTGAAAGGCGCCTGGGACGCATTCCAGTCCATTGTTTTTCATCACTATGCCACTTCAGACAGAGACCAGCCATATGCAAATTGCCTTGATCCTACTCCAATAGGGACATCTGGGTTGGACTAAGGAATTGTCAAGACTTTACTTACAAGCATACTAACTAATTTTTTTACGTTTTCATCACTGCTGGTCTTTAAAGCATATCCAATTTGTGGGTATGCCACAAGATCGTGTGCATATATGGCTTTAGGTGGTCGCAGAAGTCTGTGTTCCCTGCTACTTAACAAAAGACGAACCCCAACATAGGCCTCACTGTGAGTAAGACAAAGTGGTATCTTCAAGGAGATACAGCGCCTCTCAGACCGGCCACAGCCTCTCCTAGCCACTCCCTACCCTATAACCTCTGACAAGCACTGGCCCCCATCGTTCACACATCAGGTGATAAATGTCAATGGATTTGACCCAATAATTGGGGAAAACCAGCAGAGAAGGACCTGCTAATTTAATGTCCGCATTGTTATTTCCCATTCTGGCAATAAACTCAATGGGCAAATGTAGGTGTGGAGATACCTGGCGGAAACAGAATCTTGGCCCCTGTAATGTCCATAACGAAATCCAGACAACTCAATGGGCCTTATAAAAGCTACTTGATAAAGTCACGGATGACAACACATTAAATGTAATGGGGTGACCTCATTGAAGTGAAAAATAATGGTTGTTAACGGTCTATTCATTATGCTCCCTCTAGTGCGCTTCTCTCGAGTGCCACAGTGGGACCCTACTGTAAGAGCTCAGCCACGGGGCGAGAATAAGGAATGCAGATTAAAGCGGTTGAAACAGCGGAGTGGATCAATGCATCTTCTGCTGAAATCTGCAGGTTATCTTGATAGTACTGCAAGCCCTCATTTAGAAAGGAAAAGACGCAATCCTGCTATGGTGGTATCATGTTTGTTGCAAACCCCACCTCATGGGCAACACAGCACTGTCCATCAAGCAGGTAAAAGTGCAATGAATGGCAGTAAAACGTCTCCACAACTATATGAAAGACATCAAATAAGTGCAACATTTAACCAGAGTAATGGTATGGGTAAAAAAATTGTGTTTTATAAGCCTTGCTCAAGACAAGGATGGTGGGATGAATTCACTGAAGGGTAACTGGTCCTATAGAGGGATTCCAGACATCTAGGTTATGAAAGGGGTAGAAACTGGAAAAAGTTGAAAATCACTCATCTGAAGTACACAAAGTTAGGTTGGATAGTATAAACAGCAGGGAAATTCCTCAAATTTGAAGAGTTTCCCTCACCCCCGTTAAGGTGTCATGCTTCATCATAGGGCATTTTTGCTCCTTGTGGGGTTGGCGCTGCAGTCCCCCATGGGCCCCGCAAGAGGGCTCTTTAACGGAGATCTTTTAAGAGAAGCGCCAAAGTGGTGAGTGCGGATGTGTGGAGTCTGTGTGAAGGTGAATTGACAATATCGTAGTAGTTCCCCTAACAGTATTTTATTCTTGGATCCGTTCGGTATGGTTAAAAACAGGAAAGTACTGTCAGACCTTCCAACAATGAAGAGGGTTAGTTCTGCTTACAAAAAGTGAGGAGTGTAAAAGGTCTTGGGATCGATATGTTTCACGCCCTAGTGGTCCATATTAGATCTTTAGCGTTTCATCAGGACCTACAGAAAGTGTATATTGTGGATAGAAAAACAGGGGGCAAAGGGAACACCTTGTTACATGAACCTTAGTCAGGTTTTGTGGTCGTTTCGTCTGATACAGTCATTCAAAACCACTTCAATGTATATATCCAACCCCAATCAATGCAAGGGGATGCTTCAACGGGGGGTAAAACAGGCGTCTCTAAGGGTTATATTGACCCTTGGAGATATGTGGCACTTTCACCTACCATCGCCTGCTGGCCGTCTAAGAAGGATGGTGGGAGCCAGTCAAATTTGTTCTTGTGGTAGGTTCCATGTATTTTCAGTAATGTTTGTGAGTGCTTTTCAGCAATCTTAGAACTTCTGAATGATGGATCTTTAAATTGAAGTGAACCTTCCGGCATTGTGTGACTCCCCTTTAGTTATGGGCCTGTCTCTGAAGTTGTCGGGTTTGATTTGGTAGAGGCTTCACTGCATGGTAATCAATACATTGCGAATTAGAACCTATTGTTCACAGGAAGCCAATTAAGTCTCATTGGACCATGGTTAATAAGACCAAACATCTTTGCATGGTGCCAGACCAGAAACTAAACTGTGAAAACTTTGATAAAGCAAATGTTCATGTGAGGGTATCGGCTAGGAAGGGATGTATGTCGTTACAACGCACACTTTTACAACGCATGCACTTACAACGCATTTTTTACAACGCAACATCCACTACAACGCATTCCATTACAACGCAGGACACTACAACGCATTTTTAAAAACTACCTTTACAACGCATTCCATTATATCGCATACTACCTTTACAACGCATACCATTACAGCGCATAATATTACATTGCATTTAAGGTAAGTATTGGATAGTATAGGGGTAAAAATTACTATTCTTACTCCAGGGGGTGCAACAGTAGGGTAAGTGTTGGATAGTATAGGGGTAAAAATTACTATTCTAACTCCAGGGGGTGCAACAGTAGGGCAAGTGTTGGATAGTATAGGGGTAACAATTACTATTCTAACTCCAGGGGGTGCAACAGTAGGGCAAGTGTTGGATAGTATAGGGGTAAAAATTACTATTCTAACTCCAGGGGGTGCAACAGTAGGGTAAGTGTTGGATAGTATAGGGGTAAAAATTACTATTGTAACTCCAGGGTGTGCAACAGTAGGGCAAGTGTTGGATAGTATAGGGGTAAAAATTACTATTCTATCTCCAGGGGGTGCAACAGTAGGGCAAGTGTTGGATAGTATAGGGGTAAAAATTACTAGTCTAACTCCAGGGGGTGCAACAGTAGGGTAAGTGTTGGATAGTGTAGGGGTTTTAATGTAATATTATGCGTTGTAATGGTATGCGTTGTAAAGGTAGTATGCGATGTAATGGAATGCGTTGTAAAGGTAGTTTTTAAAAATGCGTTGTAGTGTCCTGCGTTGTAATGGAATGCGTTGTAGTGGATGTTGCGTTGTAAAAAATGCGTTGTAAGTGTAGTGCGTTGTAAAAGTTGCGTTGTAAAGGTTGTATACCCTAGGAAGACATTGCCATTTATACTACCTTCAGCATGCAGCAAACCTTGCCCAGCACAGATTATCACAGACCTTTTTTACAATTACTTGGTTCAGTGTTTTTAGGAGGCGAGGTTGGCATTTTTAAAATTTTTGTGCGATGTGAGGTTGAGGTGTTAGATCCTCATCATGGGTGAAGTCCAGAGATGACCTAAAGGAAAACAGTGTGAAAAGTCTTTTAAGTGAGTTGTGCTTGAAGAGAATGCCTTTAGTATGGAATATAGGAAATTGTGTCGTGGAGGAGTTGAGGTTCAGGAATTACAATGTTGTGTTCAGCTCTACAGTGAGCAAAGAGCTCACTTTCATGCTCTCAGTGATTGCATGGCAGAATTGGTTGTCCTAGACCGTGGCAATGGCCCAGTGAATGTGTCAGAGCGGGTTGTCCTAGACCATGACAATATTACTGTCCATGAACCTCGATCCCTGCGGCAATATTTACAGGATGATGAAAAGGGCAAGATGAAAAGATAGAACATGCCTTGTGTGATGGGTAGAGCAGTGTACCTGTAGAACTCGCTATTAGGAAGGACTAAAACATACTCAGGAACTCTCCCCTAAGGTCCATGCATGTGGTGGGAATTGACTTATGACCCGCCCTGTCAAATGCAGCAGAGCGATCGAGAAGCAGCAGTATGTGGGTGCCTCCATCTGCCAATATATGCCAGGTCTCATCCAGGGCTTTGAAATGTTGTTTCAATAGATTGTAGATCTTGATTTGTGTTTGGAGTTGATTTGCTCCAGCATTTTCAGTTGGTTTGCTTAGAATGGGATGTTTAGAAACAGGGTGAAGGTTTTGGAAATCAGTATGTTTGGGGTTTGAGATTTATAAAAACCCACTGAACGGCAGTAGGGTGTTGTGGAAATCAAGACAATGGGCCCCATTTAGAGTTTGTTGGACGGAGTAGTCTGTCAAGTACACTATATTTAGTGACATTGACTAATCAATGTGTACTACGACCTACAAGACATCCGCATATTTTTGACTAAGTACCCTGTCCGCCGAAGTCCATATAAGGCACTGTATTTGTCCAGTTTTCTGCAATTCATGTTCCTTTATCGTCACGAGTCAAGAATCACCATTTCAATGTAGGATACTTCTTTATTGAATTAATTCCATGTACACTCCCAAGGGTAAGAAGAATCTAGAAGTAAGTAGGAAACCAGACTTTGAGCAAATACTTGTCTGCTTGGCCTCCAGACCCCTAGTGACACACAGAGCCATCACTCCACACTCCCCACTCCATTTAGGCGTTGGCACTCATGTAAGCTGAGCAGTGGCATAGAACAAAGGTGTAACACATTCCTTTTCCTTAGAAGGATAACAAAGATGCAGCTGTAACACAGTTGGTAACATTAACACCTTTTAAGTTCAGCGTTACTGACTGATCAACAAGACTGTCAGCAAGCAGTAACTATTAAAAACAAAACAGTAAAGGCAATAGTTTAATTGTTTGCATGATAAATGTAGCGAGGTGGAAATATTATGTGGAACGGCTGGGGAGCCTTAACATGTAATATTAACACAATATCCAAAAGTGGACCTTGGATTCGCACTAGTAATCCTTAGCTCAGCCCTGGCAAAGAGCAGTCGGGCTTACTTAGAGTAACATGTGTTAAGCATTTCAGAGCACCAACATGGACAATAAGTAATTGACACGACTCCAAAGAAATCTGACACCAATTTATAAAAATAGAGCTTATTTTTGAATCAATTTAGACACCAAAACGAAATTCATACAAGGCGTATAGCCAAAGTTATTGATTTTAAAGTGTTGATAAAATCAGTTTTTTGCAGAGCTGTCAAACTTTACCACTGTGGTCAACGGAGAAAACACTGACAGTCACTTGCAGGGTGAGTTCCACGGAACCCACTTGGAGTTAAGGTCTTGTGGGTCCACAGACCAAGCCTCGACAGTCAGAACTCTTTTACCTTGCCCTGGGAGTCCGGGTGCAGAGGTGACTTGGCTGTCCTTGGTGCTGAAGGGGGAGTCGCAGGAGCTGTCAAAAAACACCCTTGTGACACTCGGTCACTTGCATGTTGAGTTCTGGGGAACCCCTTGGAGTTTAAGCTTGGAGAGACCCCCAGACCATGAATCACCAGCCAGAACTGCTCTACCCAGATCGGGAATCTTAGGATCAGAGGATTACCTGGCTATCCGTGGTGCTGAACGGGAGCTGCAGGGACTGAGTAACAGGTGAGCCTATGCAGACAGGTTTGGGATGCAAGTGCTCAAAAACTGTGCCACTGAAGCTGAGGGTCGACTGTGCAGGATGTTTCCCACTTCTTGGAGCTTTGAGTAAAGCAGTCAGTAGTCAACCAGACCACCAACAAACCTTGGCAACGGCAAATGCAGCGATGAAGGTATTCGTGGGAATGCTTTAGAGGTCTGAGGCTGGGTGAGGTTCAGGACTACACGTCCCAGAAGGCACCTGGCTGGTTACTTTTGAACTGGTCCTCGACATAGCACAACGGACAGTCCTTCTTTGGATCTTGGAAGTGCAATTTGTGCCTGCCAACTGCAGGGGACTAGAACCTCTAGTCCTAGGGAGTCCTGGTGAAGTCTTTCGGTTGCAGAGGGAGTTTCACCTTCCTTTTGGAACCGATATCTGGACCGTGTCAAGTCATAGTCTAGCAGGTGGAGGGGGCCTGCCACAGGTGCGGAGCTCCGTGCCTTCTCTTTGTGAAGTCCTGCCTTGTACAATCATGAGTCTCTTCTTTGTCCTTCAGAGCAGATCTGGAGTTCTGGTGTCAGGGGTGCCCCTTAAATCCTGGATTTAGAGGGTGTTTGGGGGTGTGAAGGTTAGTAGCCAAAGGGCTACTAGTCCTCCGGCTAATTTGCCCCTGAGGTGACCCCATCCGGGGGATGTATGTCACCAAACTAGCCAGAACCCACTATTTTTGAGACTTTTTCAAGATGGCACGAGCCATCCTCGGCTTTACAGGCCAGCTAGCCTGCCCTGGAGGTGTGGCTTGCCGTTGGGGGTCCTTTTCCTCCTTAATACCAAATTTACAGCCTGCTCGCAAATACAAGTGCGTGGGGTGGTCTTTGTCTTCACTGAGAGACAAGTCACTTACATATCAGAGGCAGTGTGGCCTTGGATGCTCACCGCCCTTATGAATCTTTCACTAGGCATCCTGGGATGGCAGAGGTGTGTCCCTTGCTCACTTTGCCACTGGATTCAAGCTAGCCTGGCTGATGAGGGTTGAGGGTTGTTACCCCGAAACTGGTCCCAAAATGCTTATTTCCAATCCAGGGAAGACATGACTTGGCTGTTCGGGCTCAACTGTTCCCATGAGGAACAGGGTCAAGACTGATTTCCATAGGGCGGGGTCTGAACTGGCGTGCCAAAGTGAGCTAAAGAACGATGAGGGATTCAATCCAGATCTGTGACTGGGGGTGAATGTCTGAAAAGTTTCTGCACTCCAGCCATCATCTCCTCATGTTTGCGACCTCCTTCCTGGCCAAGCCTTTTGTCTCTATCCTCTGGAAGTGATAGCACTCCCCGGCAGGAGGGCAGACTTCTGCCTTGGCAGCAACTGTTTCTGAAAGCTTGCCAAAGCACAGGGACACTGAGGCAACTTAGGGGCAACATCTAAGAATGCCACCTGGGTACATGCTGCTCACCCTCAACACAAGGATCGTGTCAGGGGTGTAAAACGACAGTGTTTGATACCGGTGTTCTTGCTTTCCTTCTTCTGTTATGCCTTGCGCCGATGTGCAACCCGTGGCGTTCTCGTCCTCACCACTGCGGACCGCAGTTCAGCCCACGTCGCTTCACATCTCTCAGACAAGCCGCAGTGACCCGTTGCTGCCCACTGTTGTAGTTGGAGTGTCTCGGGTACACCCCACAATGCTCTCATCTGTACCGCGGTTCAGCCCACAACGCATTCCCCTTTTGGGTACTCTGCAGATCTGTGCAGTGGCCCTTTTCACTGCCTGTATTATCCCAGGTATGTTGTGGTTCCCTTGTTGGGACCGTGACCTCCTGTATTATACCCAGTTTTGAGCCCAGTATTTCTCACCTTAAGCCTGGAGGTTGCACTTAGCAAACATTTCAGTAGCCATTCTTCTGCCTAGGAGCCATCTTCCTGCTTGTCCTTATCCCATGATTCCACAGCCTTACTCCCAGAATGCATTGGAAGAGGTTTTTCTTACACCATTCTAGTATGGCGACTTTGTCTATCTATTTCACTACAATTTCCCTATCCAAAATGGTGAATGCTCATTTCCTGTCACATCACTTCCTACCTGTGGGGATATAAGGGGCTGAATTTATCATTTCCTTGCATTGCAACACTCCCTGCTCCTGCTGGTGTGTCCTTGCTCTTGTTAGTCCATCTTCGCTCCTGATTGATGTATTTTCTCTCCTGTTGGCGCTTTCTGTTCCTTTTCGGATTTCATTGGTGCCTTTGTCCTCGACTGGAGCTTCCTGACTTTTGGTTTGAATCTTCCTCGCTGGTAGTTTCTGTCTTCACATCTGCTTATCTACTATTGTCTCCTTTCCGTTCCTGGAGTCTCCACCTGCAGTAAGAGGATTTTTCCCTTTGGGGTTTTTCCTCTTGGGACTCCTGGAAGGCACAGTCTGCTCTGGCGTTACATAGTCAGCAGCACTGTGGCTACCGGAAAGGGTCGCCTTTACCTCGGATAGACCAGAACCTTCATGAACCGTGCTAGTGCACTAAATGTGGTAAGAGAAGTTCCGAATGTGACATTCTTCATGTGCTTAGCCATACATGAACGCCGGCCCAGTACATATTCTTGTTTGGGTTGTTTGAGAGCCTTCTCTCATCCTTCCGTCACCAAACTTAGAGGACTCCTATTAGGAAGGCTAAACAGAATCCAAAGGGGCTAAAGCCAACCCCCCTCCCCCTTCTGAGGCACTTTTGTGTATGTAAACAAAAGGCATGGAAACAGAACATCCCATCTCCTTCTGAGTTTCTCTGGGAGACCCATGATCATGCCCTTAATGGTCTTGCTGAATCTTCCCACTAAGCCATTAGTCTGGGGGGGATAGGGGTTTTGAATTTGTAACTTACACCACATTCATCCCACATAGCTTTAAGGTATGTAGACATGAAGTTTGTCCCTCTATCACTGACCCCTTCCTTAGGAAATCCAATCCTGGTGAAGATTCTAAGGAGGCCCTTTGCCACTGCAGGAGCAGTTGCAGTCCTGACGGGAAATGCCTCTGGAATGGTAGTGGCATGGTCCACTACCACTAGAATAAAAGTGTTTCCCGATGCAGTAGAAGGGTTAAGGGGGCTTTTGGTTGAGTGCATGTCTTGCCGCTGGCTTCACAGGACGCACAGGAGTGACAAAACTCTTTTACTTCATCAGATATTTGGGGCCAATAAAAATGGGCAATCAACCTGTCCTCTTGCCTTCTTTGATGTGTGGCTTGTGCCCTAGTTGTCTGTCTCTCTCTCTCTCTCTCTCTCTCTCTCTCTCTCTCTCTCTCTCTCTCTCTCTCTCTCTCTCTCTCTCTCTCTCTCTCTCTCTCTCTCTCTCTCTCTCTCTCTCTCTCTCTCTCTCTCTCTCTCTCTCTCTCTCTCTCTCTCTCTCTCTCTCTCTCTCTCTCTCCCCCCCCCCCCCCCCCCCCCCAGCATCTCTGTATGATCCCTTTTCTCTACTTCTGCCCATGCAGAAGTCTCCAGGTCATTGCCTAACAGACACTCCAGTGGTATGGCAGGAGACACAATCACCTTCTTTTGGCCTGCACCTCCCCCCCACTTTAAGTTCACCAAAGCTATTGGAAGAAGCTTAGTCTCATTATCAGCGTCGGTATTCTGGTGTCTAACACCGGGGATCATCTGCTCTGGGAAACCCAGTCTGGCTGCCACCATGGTGACACTGGCTCCTTTATCCCTCAGAGCTTCTACTTCGGTCCCATCGATCCTTGGCCTCTGTCTGTGCCTTTCCAAGCTTGAATGTAGGACTGCCAAGGCTTCAGGGTCCACACCCAGGGAAACTAAAGTACCCTTGGTGTATCCTCTGACCTCCCCAGAGTGCAATTCCACTCCCATCCCAACTCTAGCTAATCCATTAGATTGTCCACCATTGGGGGACTTCTTGGTGCATATTGCATCACACATCATGTGCCCTGGCTTATTACAGACAAAGTACATCCCAGCCTTTTGGGATCCCAAATTTTACCTTGATGCCCCTTTCCTCTGGACTGGGAAGAGTCCCAGGGCCCACTCGTCTGAGAACTTTTTTGGGGGCCTTTAGAGAACTCTTTCTTTTTATCTTTCTCAGTGCTCACCTCCTTCCCCTGTTGGGAATTCTGTGCACCCTTCTTGGGGTCACTCCCAGCTTTGTCTTTTTCTAGGACACCCTGGATCTGACCCATTTATCTGCCTTCCTCCTCAGCTCTCTCTCTGGGACAACTCAGAATCTACTAGATGCTTTCTCAATGGCTCTGTGGAACAATTAACAAGAATGTGCTCTTTCATCAACAGATTATACAGCCCATCTTAAGTGTCAAACCAATTACCTCTAATCGAGCCCTCCAGTGCCTTGACTGAGAACTCAACAATGTCTACCCAAGTTTGGTTTTGTCCTTTTTGGTTTTCCCTTAACTTGACTCTGAGTCCAAACCCTTCTATGAGAGTCTTTTTCATGTGTTGATAGGACTCCGCCACATCCTCGTTAAGGGTCAGAAGTCTATATCTGCCCTTCATTGAGAATAACTCCCAAAGAAGGGAGCCCCAGGGTTGGTGACCTACTTTCCTCATTTTGCAAGCCCTTTCAATAGCTGCAAACCATTTATCAACGTCGTTTCCATCACTACACTTGGTAACAGTCCCTTTGGGGATCTTGGGGTCAAAAGTTTCCTCTCTTTCTCTATTTAAGTTGCTGCCACCACCTTTAGGAACTTGGCCCAACTTAACCCTTATAACGCCAAGGGCTAGTCTCCTCTGATCAAGTTCAAGCTTTCTATGCTCCAGGGAGATTTGGGCAAGCTTGCCTTCAAGAGTAACCACCACCCTGTCAGTGGCAAGGGGGGAGGGGGCTATAGTCACCTCTGTCACTTCTCACAGCAATAACCTGCACCAACCCTGGTGAAACACTTCAGCAAAAATGCAAGTAAGCATTTAAAGTGAACTGCATTTACCATAATGCTAAGAGGTGAACTGTGTTGGGAGGAGAAGCAGTGTGCTCCCATCCCCCTTCTACTTCCCACTGCAGCAGGGATTCTGGGGAAGAGTGCAGAGTCTTGGTCTTCACTACCTTCCACATTGTCAGTCTGGCTAAGAGATTTTCTTCATCCTCCAGTGGAGGAGTGCTTTTCCCTATCCTTTTGCTCTTCCTCATAGGAGCTGAGGGCCTTTTTGAGGTCCTCCCTTTTGGCTGTAGCTCTAAAGTCAATGCCCCAGAACTTGTAGAAAGCTCTAAGATCATTCATCCTGAGAGCTGGGATGATGGACAGCTCGAGATCGGGACTACTCTCCATTGTGCTCTACTTTTATCGGAAAGTTTGGAAACATTAAAATGTACCCAAACTTTTAAAACCTAACTTTCTAAGGTACTTTTAACTTTTCTTTGTGCTACTGGATTGGGGATCTATACAGGGCCCTAGCAATTCCAATTAAACTTGATTTTAGAAAAATCTCAAAAAACCTTACTTTGTCTATAGATAATTTGAGGATTTCTTGTGTACTCAAAAATATACTTATGGCCATGTGGAACTGCGAAACACAAGTTCTAGATCCCACCGCTGCCACCAATGTAACAAGGTGGAAATATCATGTGGCATGGCTGGGGAGCCTTACCATGTAATATTAACACAATATCCAAAAGTGAATCTCAGATTTGCACTAGTAATCCTTAGCTCAGTCCTGGTAGAGTGGCAAAGAGCAGTCCGGCTTACTGAGAGGAAAATGTGTTAAGCCTTGCAGAGCACCAACATGGACGATAAATAATTGAAGCAACATCAGAGAAATCCGAAAACAATTTATAAAAAAAGAGCTTATTTTTATATAAATTTAGACACCAAAGCAAAATCAATACAAGGCGTATAACCAGAGGGATCAATTTTAAAGTGTTCAGGAAATCAATATTTTTGCAGAACTGTTAAACTTTACTATTGCGGTCAATGAAGAATACACAAAGTGACACTCGGTACTTGCAGGGGGAGTTCCACAGAACCCACTTGAAGTTAAGGTCTTGCGGGCCCACAGATGAAGCCTTGATAGTCAGAACAATTTTACCTTGCCCAGGGAGTCTGGGTGCAGAGATGACTTGATTATCCATGGTGCTTAACGGGGAGCCACGGGAGCTGTCAAACACAGACTTGTGACACTCCGTCACTTGCAGGTTGAGTTCAGAGGAACCCCTTCGAGGTTAAGCTTAACCAGGTAATAGAACATTTATGGACCAACACCCCCACCCCCCTCCCAGATGCCACCGCCGACCTCAAGGTGGCCATCAAAAATTTCAACACCTGGATCACCGAAAGCACCAACATAGTCGCATCCCTCAGCCTGACAATACAAGGCAGACACTCCAAACATATCAGTGGTTCACTCCTGAACTAAAAGCCTCCAAATACAATTGCAAATGACTAGAAAGAATCTGGCGCACCAACAATACACCCAGCGACCAAGCCAAATTCAAAGCGGCTCTCAATAAATATCACATACACCTGAAAAACGCCAAAAAGGAAGTCCTAGCCACCCGTCTCAAAGCTAGCTCCAACCAAAGAGTTCACCCACCCCCTAGCAATTGTGAACACTGTAACCCTCCTGCAGGAGCTCTGCAACACCCTCACAGACTTATTCTGCAACAAAATTGCCATCATCTATGAAAACTTCGACCTGCAACCAACCAGCGACAACTTCAATGAACTCCTCAACAGCAGCGACTTTACCTCAAACACTACAATCACTTCATGGGGTCAACTAACCACTAGGCCTGGGTAGTGAACTCTGCTCTGTTCGTGTGGTTTGTGGAGTTTTCTGCACTTTGTGGAGCTCGAGGAGTGCAGAAAACTCCGCTTTGCGTAGTGCAGTGGAGTTTTTCCCCGCTCGCGAACTGTAAGTTCGCGAGCTGCTGCTCAGGTAGATTTTCTACCCGAGCAGCAGGAAAACCAGGGCAAACAGCAGTTCGCACTGCACTCTGCCTCTTACGGAACTCTGCTGAGTTTTTTTGTCACTTCACGGAGTTCCGCGTAGCAAAACTCCACCAACTACGCCCATGCCTGCTAACCACACACACCACCTGCACAATCATGAGCGCCATCCACTCAGGAGCACCCAGAGACCCTTGCCCCCACCGCATGTTCAACCTTAATGAGGGAGCAACTCCATCATTAAGGAAATCACCACCATCCTCAACTTATCCATCACCTCTGCCTCCTTCCCAGAAGGATGGAAACACGCAGAAGTAAAACCTCGGCTAAAAAAAACTACCGCTGACCCAGAAGAACTCAAGAACTACCGGCCCATCTCCCTGCTCCCTTTCCTGCCAAAAGTCCTGCAGAAAGCAATAAACAGCCACCTTTCCAACCACCTAGAGATCAACAACCTCCTGGATCCATCCCAATCGCAGCAAAGAAACTGCCCTAATTCCAGCCACAGATGACATCTGATCTCTCCTAGACCAGAGAGAGACCCAGCCCTGATCCTCCTCCACCTCTCTGCAGCCTTTGACACCGTGTCACAATACAGCCTCCTACATGGACTCCATCCGATGGGGATCCAAGCAAATGCCCTTAAATGGTCGCTTCCTTCCTCGCCGAAAGAAACCCCGAAAGAAACCAGAGCGTCCACCTCCCGCATTACACCTCAGGCTCAAAGAACATTATCTGTGATGTTCCCCAAGGGTCCTCACTGAGTCCCAACACTGTCAACACATACATGGCCCCACTGGCCACGCTATTCATATCCTATGGTATGAGCATCATATCATACACTGAAGAAACTCAGCTCAACCTCTCCCTATCCTCAAACCCCACTAACACCAAAACCAATTTCCACAGGTGCATGACCAGCATTGCCAGCTGGATGCAAAACGAAAGCCTCAAACTCAGCACTGACAAAACAGAGGTACCCATATTCCGGAGCAACACTTCTGCATGGGATGACTCCTGGTGGGCCGGGGAACTTGGCCCGCCGTCCACTCCCACAGACCATGCCAGAAACCTTGGCATCATACTCGACAACAAGCTTATCATGAAGAAGCAGATAAATGCTGTCTCTTCCGTCTTCTTCCTCACCATCCGCATGCTTTGGAAAATATTCAAATGACTCCCCATAAACGCCAGATGCACCATCACCCAAGCCCTCATTACCAGCTACCTAGACTACGGAAGCTCCCTCTACGTGGGCATCACCTCACAACTACCGAGCAAACTGCAAACCATCCAAAATGCTGCAGTCAGGCTCATCCTCGACCTCCCAAGAAGAGCCCACATCACCCCCCACCTCAGAGCACTCTACTGGCTCCCCGTCCAAAAAAGGTGCCAGTTCAAACTGCTGACACACTCCTACAAGGCCCTGAACAACAAATGACCAGCCTACCTCAACCACACACATAAATTCCACAAACCCCGCTTCCACAAAAGCCGAAGCAGCTGCCGCACCCTCTCTCACTTGGCTACCAAGACCTGGAATGGCCACCCACTCCACCTCCGGACTACACCCACACTACAGAATTTCAGAGATGGCCTAAAAACCCAGATGTTCCACTGACAACTGCCAGCAGTAGCCCCCCCCCCCCCCAGTGCCTGGATACCCTCACAGGTGATAAGCAGCGCCCTAAAAATTGTAGATTGATTGAAGCTTGGAGGGACCCAGGAATCACCTGGCAAACTGGCTCTACCCGGCTCGGGCATCTTCGGTGCAGAGGTGTACAAGAGCGGCCTGTGCAGGTAAGAGCGGTGCAGCGGATTGGGGGGGATTCGACAGACGACCACGAGGCACAACAAAATAAATAATTAATTTCTCCTTGTGGTCATCTGTCTAAATCCTTCCCACCTGGCCCAACCACCCCACCACTCTTAGCTGCACAGGCCGCTGCTGGAGGTGTACCTGGCTATATGTGGTGCTGAACGAGAGCTGCAGGGGCCGACTTTACCAGATGTGCCTACACAAACAGGTTTGGGATGCAAGTGCTCGAAAACTGCACCACAGAATTCGAAGGTAGATTATGTAGGATGTTTCCCTCTTCTTGGAGCGTTGAGTAAAGCAGTCAATAGTCCGCCAGACTACCAACAAACCTTGACCACAGCAAATGCAACGATGAAGCAAATCTTCTTCCAAAAGTCCTGGGAATGCTGCAGAGGGCTGAGATTCTGCGAGGTTCAGGACTACCCTTTCACAGAAGGCACATGGCCAGTTACTTTTGGGCTTATCTTTGATGGAGCCTGGCGGACAGTCCTTCTTTCGATCTTGTAAGCACGGTTTGTACCTGCCAACTGTATGGGACTAGAACCTCTAATCCTAGAGAGTCCTGGTGACGTCTTTTGTTTGCAGAGGGGTTTACCTTCCTTTTCAAACCGGTCTCTGGTCCGGGACGAGTCATTGTCCCGCAGGTGCAGGGGGGTTGCCACAGGTGCAGAGCTTGACTCCTTCTCTTTGTGAAGTCCTGCCTTGTGCAGACAGGTCTCTTCTTTGTCCTTCTTCAGAGCAGATCTGAAGTACTGGTGCCCCTTAAATCCTGAATTTAGAGGGTGTTTAGGGGTGCGAGGATTAGGAGCCAATGGGCTACTAGTCCTGTGACTAATCCACCCCTGGGGTGACCACATCTGGGGGGTGTATGTCACCAAACTACCCAGAACCCACTATCTCTGTGACTTTTCAAGATGGCACAAACCACTCTCAGGTGAACATGCCAGTTCCTGTTCTAGAGGTGTAGCTAGCCTATGGTAGTTGTACTCCTCTTGAATACCTAATTTCTCACCTGCTCACAAACACGAATGCCTGGGAGTGTCTGGGGTCTTTGTCTCCACTGGAAGACAAGTCACTTACATATCAGAGGCAGTGCGGCCTTTGAGGATCACCTCCCTGTGTCTTTCACTTGCCATACTAGGAGGGCAGAGGTGGGACCTCCTTCCTGCCCAAGCCTTGTGTCTCTGTTCTCCAGGAGTGACAGCATTCCCCAGCAGGAGGGCAGACTTTTGTCTTGGTGGCGACAGGCTTGGAAAGCTCGCCAAATCACAGGAAGACTGAGTCTACTTGGGAGCAACCTCTAAGAATGCCACCTGGGTACATGCCAACTCACCCTCGACATGAGAATTGTGCCATAGGTGAAAAAGCACTGTGTTTGATACCAAGCACGGCTGAATTTGGTGGTAACATAATGGAACTTTGCTAACTCGGGAATGCTAGGTAGCCAGTCCATGTTAACCTATGGACCGCCATTTATTTACAGTGATCTTTAATGGAAAGGTCCCTGTAGGGACATGTATGCTTGCACATACATGTCCACAACATTAATATAAGGCACCCTGCCTCCTGAGCTATTGGAGGCCTACCTTAGGGGTGGCTTACTTATATTAAGGCAGTGAGGTGACCCTGTCACACATGATGTGTGCAGGGTTGATCTCGAGCAAGGAAGCAGCTGGTGCAGGCTGCGATGGCAGACCTTCAGACCTGACTTTTACTCGGGTCACTCGGGAGGCACAAATAGTGCTGCAGCCCTGGTGACCCCTTTAGCACCCTTGCCTTGGGTACCACTGGTACCTTTATAGTAGGGACTAACAAGGGGGTTAAAGTAACTTGCCAATTGGCTGTACCAATTCACATTACCTTTGAGGGAAAGAGCACTGGCACCGGGCTGGTTTAGCAGGTCCCGGTGCATTTTCAGTTCTATTACCACCACATCCAGAGCAAAAAGTGTCTGTGTGTGTGTGGGGGGGGGGTGACCATTCAAAAAGGGCCTTTTCCTACAATAAAAATATCTGTTCAAACTCAGTGAAGGTACAACATGGAAACAGCAATGCACAGCTGTGCAAATGTTTCTCCAAAAAGAACGGATACAGTCCAGGCAGCAGCATTTGAAGACAGACACATATACACACCAACTCCTGCCCCACAGAGGGTACAGAAGAGGTATTTTTCAAAGGCAACAGCTGTCCAGTCATTCTTCAAAGACACAAAACAGGCCATAAAGAAGCAGTGGTGCTTCCCTTCATAAACATAACAGACACTGCAGGGTCAGTAGTAGCCCGAACATCATTCACACACACAAGATGCACAGCAAAGGTAGCAGCAGTGCAAGTTTCCATCACACTCAGAATGGGGATAGCATGGACAGCTGTAGCTGAATCCTCCTTCAAATACACAGAACATGTAGAGCAAGCGCAGCAGCAGTGTACACTTAAGTTCACCAACATATAAATGAGCACAGCATGGCCAACAGCAGAAGACACTATAAGGAAACCATACTATGGATGGTGCCTCTCTCTTTCCCAGCCCTGACTTTCAGAGGTAAGATACATGATTCATTCTCTTAGTGCCTTAAAGTTAAGCATACTTACCTCTTCAATGTTGGATTACCCAGAAGCCTATTTCCCAGCTAAAAACCAAGACCCTTAACAGCAACAATGCTCCCAACTTCTTAAACACCCTGAGAAACACACTCTCAAATATTACCAGCTACTGAATAATTTCTTTGTGGAACACTAAAGTGAACCTTAAGAGAAGCGAAGAAATGCGATCTGACTTATGGCATGTACTCTTCAGATGTTCCAGATCAACTTTGACAAAGCAACCATTATAATATAGCCAAAAAGCTCTCTGAAATCCATAACTTACTTACTTACTGCCCATCATGCCAACTGGCATGTAGGGCAGCAACAAAGGTCCTCCACTTCTGTCTGTCTTGGACACGTTTCTGTGTGGTGCTGCAGCTGTGGGCCAGGGTCTTCATTTCTGTTTCCAGGGTTTGCCTCCAGGAGTTCTTTGGTCTATCTCTCTACTGTTTGGCTTCTGTTTGGTGGAGAGGTGTTCTTCTGATGGAGTCTTGTTCTCTCCTCATGATGTGTCTTATCCATCTTTTTCTCATAATAATGGTGTCCATGCTCTCCTGCTTGCATCTGGTGAGCAGTTCCTAGTTGGAGAGAGTTCACGGTCGGAAAATGTGCAACATTCTGCCCAGGTTACTGGTGTGGAAGGCTGACAGTTTGGTGACATGTTTGCCACTTGCGAGCGTTCTGATCCATATAAGAGTGTGGACAGAACAGAACAGAGTTCTCGTAAAGCCTCGGCTTGGTGTTGGTGCTTTACTGAGATTAACTCCACATACTGAAGACATTGCTGGACTTGTTCGGTCTGCTCTTGATGTCACTGCCTGCTGCTTCATCAGGTCCGACATTAAGGCCTAGGTAGCTGCAATCTTCAGTCATGGCCAGGTCCTCTCCATCCACCTTGGTTGGTGAGGGATTTGAGATGTTGAGTGGCATGATTTTTGATTTCTCTGTGTTGATCTTTAGTCCTACTTGCTGTGTATAGATTTCGAGGCAAGACGTTTTTTGGTGCATATGCTGGTGTGTGTGTGAGGGAGCAAGGATTGGTCATCCGTGTAATCAACAGTCCTCCAGTGTACAGAGTAAGGTCCCTCTGGTGCTTCTGGCTTGGTCTTCTGCTGTGCGTTCCATCACCCAGTTGATGACTAGGTTGATGAGTAACACTGACATTACACATCCCTGTCTCACGCCAGTCTTGACTTCAAAGCTATACTCACTATCTCCTACCTTGAGTAATCCATAAAGACAAGTTGAAAATCTTTCTTACATGTTTCTTAGAATGGGGCATGGATGGGGCCTAACAGCCAGAGCTACCCTCTTTGGAACTGGTTCCAGCCTCTACTCTCCATCCTGTTATCTTGTGCAAATCACTTAGTCTCGTCTGGCCAAAAAAAACCTCCGTACTTGTGCTATGTAATCTGGTGCTCATGTAACCTGATTGGGCTAAAATTGTGCTACATAAAACTGAAAAGAATTGAATATATAAATGATGAATCTGCTGTATGAAGAGAGCTTTTTACTGCATTCTACCCTAAAACTGCAGATGCTGTCAACATGCTCCCTACAGTGGAGTTCATTGTAGCTTTAAAGTTGAACATCGTGAGGTCATGGCACTTTGAGGACACTCATGTATGTAAGAATCAAAACACTAATAGCCATGGTCATCTTCAGTGTTTTACAAACAGAAAGAAACAACCTATTCCCAATGAATTATTATTGGGTGGTAGATTTGTCCTAACCTGGCCACCACAGCATCATTAACTGATGGGGTTCTCTTTAAAGGTCAGCTCTCGCTCTAACAAGAATCCCTAGTCAGAAGACTCGTATGAACTCTTAAGACTCCTGCAGTCTTTCCCACTCTGATCTGATTGGATGTTGAGAATCCCTCCCCAGGATAATGGACTTTGTATCTGTTCCACTGGTATGTTGTTTGTGAACCCTTTACAGGGACACTCCTTGATGTAACACCACATAGTTTATCTGTAACTGTTCTCTTTTCGCACCAAGCAAAGTTTCATGGACTCAAAATCCTCATATCTTTTTTCAGTTCACTCCTTGGACCTCGTTATGAGTGTAGAGGTAATTCCTATGGGAGCGGGAATTCTGGTTGCCTTCCCCATTAGAGTTACAAGGCGGGCAGATTTATCAAAGATCTAGTTAGTTTCATTGTCATATTCCGGCACCTGAAAGCAGCCGCGGCCTGTGCAGGTAAGAGCGGCGGGGTGGCATTGGTGAGGGGGTGGGAGGGGGGGGGGTGGGAGTGAATTCGACAGACGACCACGAGGGAAAATTAAATAAATAATTAATGTTCCCTTGTTTGTCTGTCAAAATATAGCCCCCTTTCCCCCAGCCCCACCACCCCTCCACTCTTACCCGCACGGGCAGTGACCGAAATCTCTGAGTGAAACTCTGGGGGAGAATGCGGACTTTTATGATTAAACTTGTAATCCTGCACTGGCGGAGTTGCAGGATGTCAATATCAGTAACTGTTTTCGAACTACATGATCACCACTAAATTCATGGCATTCATAAAAAAGGGCGTAGTGCAGGCCCCCAAAACTTCAGGGGCCCCTTTCAGCCCAAAGCCAAGGGATATCTGTGGTATACAGAATACTGGGGGTCCCCTCCTCACGTTTTGCAGCGAGACCTCGTCATTTTGCGTTGCGCCACTGTTCATAATCCGCAAATTTTGGCTCCTCTGCCTTCCCATGCTTTAACACCAGCAAACAGGAGGGCTCTGCCTGGCACCCCGCCTCAACTAACTAATAACCTCCAAAAAAGGAGAATAATTTCCACATTTATAGCACATCATTTTATAACTTCCTCGCTCATAAAGTTGAGCGTGGAGCAGAATATATGAATTCTAACCTAAACGGGGGACAAGGTCTAAAATAAGGCTTTCCACCACAAACGCTTCTGTGTGGGGCTTTTACGTCTGTAGAAAAGTAAGGGTGGAAAGTCGAGTTTTGCATTCACGCTCTCGCCTCTGTTTGTCTACTGTACCAGCTGCGTCGGCACAAGTGACGTCACTCAACCGCATCAATGAAATGCCATAAACCACTGAGTCCGCAGTCGTTAAATGCTGTTTTCATACAACAGAGGGCGAAGAACGCGTGAGCTGGAAAAAAAAGTAAACGAATTTCCTGTTTCCAAACTGTTTTCCATGATTCAACATAAATACTTGTTTGTATTCAGTAAGCTAGCTTCTACGCACTTTAAAGATTTTTGTAGAGGTTGTCCGACTGTTCAGTGTCATCTGGTCCACTCTCTTAACTTTCCAAAGTTCCTGTAAAGATGGGACATTATATTAAACGCTCCCACGGGAACGGCGCTGAGCTTTCTTAAAACATGAAGTTTGCTTCTCACCCGTTTAATTTTCCTTCCTTTAGCCATTTCCATTTTGCAACAAAGCATTCGCGAGAAAAGTATCGGTGAACCGTGAACATGGTGTCATTTTCTAAGAAGTCTGGACATATTTTTGGCGATTGGGGATACCTGCGCCTATTGGAGTTTGGAGGGGTGCCCCTGGGGGTGTGGGGGAGGGGGGGTCGGGGGAGGACTGGGGGGTGAGAGCACACCAAACACGTTAATACACACGCTGCCTTTGTTATGGGTTCCTTCCTTTGTATTGCATGTCACTTTCTTGATTATATCGACGCCTCAGTTGTATTGGCGAGTCTGGTTTTCCTGTACGGCTCCATTGCTGGTGGGGGGTGGGGCTGGCCCCTTCTAACGAGATGACATCTGAACTCCTAAGGGTGAAGGGACTGGGCCTCGGGAGGGCGGGGGTGGGCGCGCCAGCAAACACCTGACTGTTCCCCCCCCCTCCCCCCGACAGTTGGCATGATTCACCAGTATGTATAGATTTCTGACTTGATATCTATGTAATGTGATGCCGTATGATATGCTTATGTATTATGATCTAAAAACTTAATAAAACATCTGACAAAAAAAAGAAGTCTGGACATATTTTAGAATTTCATTAAAGTGTTTCAACAGCAACTAAAGGCCTCTTTTAGATTTTACGTTAAAAACTGTCAAATTTCCCTCATGGATTTACTCACAAGTCTCCAACTACAGGTTAAAGATCAATATATATTGAACCAAAGATAAGGAATCCATAAAACTAAACACAGCAAAGATAAAATGTATTGTTATTTTATTTAATTTAAAAATTGTTATATACCTCAAATTTGTATTACAATGATTTGTCCACAATTATCAGAATACAATAGGGTAAAGTATCTTCAAAAACAACAATCATGTGTGGAAAGTAACTCTCAATGACAGGTAATTGCACATAATTAAATCAAAAAACAATTTATAAAAACATTCAATATGGGAATCAAAAATGCATTGCATACATATAAAATTGATATAAAGACACAAATATAATTTTGTCCTCTTGTCGACGCGTTTCGGTGTAAGGTATGATTTGTAACACCTTCTTCAGGACCAATGAATAAAAACAGCTCTCTCTATCAAGTTAAAACAATCTATAAAAAGAGAATATATATAATTATAATACATACATATACTCATGGTGTTCAACCCTATCTTTGGTTCGACATACTTGATTTTGGATGACTAATAGTCTTAATAGAATTTTCAAAAAGTTTTCTAGAATAATGCAAGGTCTGTTGTTAATAAACGGTGCAGAAAACTGCACCAGAGAATGTCCCAGCCTCACAGTTCTAAGACATATATACGGCTTATCTTATTATTGCCCAACAATCTGTTCAATCACTCAGGTATACTATTATTGATTTTAGTAAAGGGCCTCCTGAGAATCATTACATTATGTTGGAGGTATACATTAAATAAGTCCTCCCCCACAGCAATTATTATAAAATAGATTGCTGTTTGATTCTGTTGTTGCTGTAAATTGGCCATAGTGAATTTTAGGCATATACTCACATATGGATAGGACCATTTGATCGCAGTCCTTAAGTGACCAGAATAGCGTGTTGGCTCAGTACATCACACTCCAATCTAGTTTAAAGAATATATATATATATTGCGATTATGCCAAGGAACATCTTTTTCAATTATGTCTCTTTAGCTCTTATTTTGTTTGGTATATACTTACAAAAAATTTTTAGACTCTAGGTCGCAGTCTTTAAATAACTAGAGCGGCGTGATTAACTTGATCCATCGTGCTCCAATCTAGTTTCAAGTAACATCGAGATTATTATTTAGTTATATCTATTTCTCCATTGGTTACAAAGTTATTTATTCTAAGGGAATTGTTGTATCAATATGTTAATGTGTACTACTCACCCTAGTTAAGCGGATGTCTCTTCTTAAAGCCGCTCGTTAGCGTTACAGGTAGCTTTTCATGTTCAAGCTCAGTTACTTCTATTTAGGCACAAATTAGATATGGCCTGATTAGTATCAAAAGTAGATAGTATACCCTAATAGCTAATAGTTCTATTGCGCAATAATTTGGCTTACCTAGAATTTCAACAACGGTCTATTCATTGATATCTTGTCTCTGAGTACGCTGAATGACCGGTTGTTCCGCTAAGCACCAAGGTGTCTGTACATCTGACCTTCGTGTTTCGTTTTGGCGGGACCGATTTCTAGAAGTTTAAGGAAAAGATCGCACTGAATAATACGATGCTGTAAATTAATCTACGTTAACTAATGGGGCCATAATGGATATTATTGTGATTTAGGATTTGCGCCATATGAGTTGTCTAATGGTTAAACTCTATATATCGAAACAACTAAAAAAGCTCGACATTTGAATAAGCGCCGTGCCCAATCATAAGGAATGCATGGTGCCCCGACTGACATTATTCGTGCGCTAAGCGTCTTAACATAACGCTATGTCACAAGTTATTCCTGTTAGCAAACAGACGTTATTGACCCCTTATTACATTGAATCTGGTGGTATCGCCTCTAAGGTTTATATATCAAAACAACTAAACCCGCTCGACATTTGAATCTGCGCCGTGCTCACTCATAGGGAATGCATGGTGCCCCGACTGACATTATTCGTGCGCTATGCGTCTTAACGCGGCGCTATGTCACAGATTATTCCTATTAGCAAACAGACGGTATTTACCCCTTTTTTTTACACTAAATCCGGTGGTATCACCTCTAAAGTCCTCAACCATGGACCTCAGGTTCTTACCTTTCAAGGAGTGTAGCGTCACCTCATATCGGTATCTCTGGTCTGGCTCACCTACTAAGACTCTGTTGTCCTTCTTTTTATACGTATCTACGTTTCCGGCAATTACTTCATTACGTATATACGTATACTGCGGCCATTTTGGTAGTTCCTAATAGTTTATTTTAGTAGTTTATGTTTTCGTATTATTTCCGTATTTTTATGTCTTCTTATTAAAACCTGATTGGTTCAGGATTTGTGCAACCTTTATAAGATAAAAGGAACCACCACAGCTTGGTCAGACTAAAGTTTTGACGTCCGCCATATCTGCATTCGTTTGTTTACATATTTTACGTGCCGCATAGACATCTTTGTAGTACCTTACTCTATTTTTTATTTTTTTACAATAAATGACACCTTGGCCAACTTTATTAAATCTGAGCCGCTGCGTCCGTTTCGGCATTCGTTTATTTACATGTTTACGTGCTGTGCAGCCATCTGGCTAGTTCCTAGCTCTATTACTAGCGATAAGAGACACAAGAAAACTTTATTGATCTCAGCCACCGCGTCTATTGGGGCTTAACTGTATACCTTATAGAAAACCTCGCAATGAATATTGATTTTTATAAAATAAGGTTTTATATATATCAATCTTATTAATTTTTTGTATTTACTTTGCCTTCAATCTAAGGGGATGCTTTAATGGTAGCTACATTTTTTTCATTCTTATGGATAGCAATGAGCTATTTTACATACTGCTATTTTACATACTGCTAACATTAGCATTCGTGATTGCGATTACTGAAAACTAAGGGGACTCATTGGTCATATTTTCATGTAAATAAAGTGAGTTAGAAGTGAATTTGTAGTACCATATAGGGAACACAAAGGTATAGGGAAAATAAAAAATATAAAAAGAAAGGCCCTTTAAGAACAATAACAACAATTAATGTTGTAAATGATGTAAATCAGTTTACCTGACAATTCTTTCCCACTCTTCTCTATTATTAAGGCCCTGGTAGTAGGTCTTGAATTTAGACATGAAAAATTGTTCTCTTTGTTTTCTTCTTTTGTCCGTATCACCGCCTCTCGCTGAAATTTTTATTTTTTCAAGAATGAACCATTTGAGATCATCTTCCTTATGTTTCATTTCTTGCCAATGATCAACCAAAGGGGCATTCTTTTTGCCATTTTTCAAGGCTGACCTATGCTCTGTAAGGCGAGAACGCATCTCCCTACTTGTCTCACCTACGTATCCCTTTTGACAGGGACAGATTAAAAGGTATACCACATTTTTGGTTCGGCAATTGACCATTTCATTTATCCAATGAGTTGTGTTATTAAGCACAATCTTTTGTTCTTTCACAATGGTCTTACAATGTGTACATGAACTGCACGGAAAATTGCCTTTTAGTTTCGTTCCATCATGGATACTGGTTTGTACACTCATTTTCGGTTCACTGAAGGTTCTTACTAACTCGTTTCGAATCGTTTTATTCCTTCTATAGGAAAATATAGGTTTACTGAGTGGGCACTGGCCTGGTTTATTCAGTAGATACCAATTTTTATTTATCAAATTTTTAAGTTTATTGCTCAAGCCATTAAAATTAGTCACCATGACAATTTCTTGTACGGCTTTTTGGGGCTTAACATTGGGCTCAAAGATGCTGTCCCTGTTGTAGTATTTAGCTCTTTTGTGCGCTTCTTTAATGAGTCGTTTGGGATATCCTCGATGTAGGAGTTTTTGTTGCAAGGCCAGTGCATGAAGTTCGAAATCTTTGTTTTCACTGCAGTTTCGTCTAATCCTTAAAAACTGGCTAAACGGAATACTATCCTTCTGGCATTTAGGATGATAACTCGTATGGTGTAATAATGTATTCCTGTCTGATGGTTTAGTGTAGAGTTCTACTTTTAGTTTATCATCCTTTACTTTTATGGTAATGTCCAAGAAATCTACTGATTCTTTACTTCTACTTCCTGTGAATTTTAAATTGGCATCACCGCAATTGAGCCAATCTAAAAAAGAAACCAGTTCTACCTCATCTCCTTGCCAGATAAAGAACACATCATCTATAAATCTAGACCACTGCTTGATGTTTTCAAAATAAGGAGCGACTTCATTATAGATGTGTCGGTCCTCAAATTTGCCCACATACAGGCATGCCAGGCTGGGAGCACATGTGGCTCCCATACTGGTGCCTTTGATTTGGCAGTAGTATGTGTTAATGAATAGAAAGATGTTATTCATAAGGATGATTTCTATACATTCAACAATGAACACTTCCAGGGGCGAGAGGTCTCTTCCTTCTTCACTGAGTATCTCTTTCATCATCTCTACTGTATCATGTTGGGGTATGTTGGTATATAGGGACTCAATGTCCAAACATACCAACCATTGAGTCTCTGGATTGAAACTAAGTCCTTCTACCTTGGAAATCATGTCAGTTGTATCTTTTATATATGATGGTAGCTTTTTAACAAGAGGGCTTATGAATTTGTCTACATATTTGCTCAGTGGTTCTGTGATGGAATTAATCCCTGATACAATGGGTCGCATAGGGGGGTCATTGATGTTCTTATGTACCTTCAGGAGGCCATAAATTGCTGGAATTAATGGGTGCTCGTTGTGTAAAAAGCGAAATTCATCTTCACAGATTACACCGTCTTCCTTCGCCAATCTCAATAGATTGCTGACCTTGTCTTTCAATTTAAGCCATTCATCTGCATTGGATTTCCTGTAATGTAACGGTACATCCAATAGCTTTTGCATCCTCCTGTTATAGTCAGTCGTGTCAAGGACCACTATACTACCACCCTTGTCACCAGGTTTGATTGTGATAGAGTCACAGTCATGAAGGTTCTTAAGGGCAGTTATTTGACTTTTCGTTAGATTTCTATCCGTCCATTGTTTCTTGTCAAACATAGCTTCTAACCCTCTAGCGATGACCTTTTCAAAAGTGTCCACTTCTTGGCTGACCATCCCAATTGTTGGTGTCTATGTGGACTGGGGTTTCAAGCCAGATCTATTTTGAGTGGGCCTGGGTTCCTTATTTTCAAAGATTTTTTTTATTCTGATCTTTCTAAAAAGGTCACGTACATCTTTCTCCATTGTGTATTTGCATGCTGGCGCACTAGGCGCAAAACCTAAACCCTTTTCTAAAGTGGAAATTTCATCTGTTGTCAGTACCCTGCTAGAAAGATGAATAATTGGGGCTATTAGGGGAACCCGTTGTTAGTCCCAAATTTTCTGGCTGCGAGTCCGCATATAGAGTCTCCTCTGTCCTGTTTCCCTTTGCTGACTCCCAGAACGGCCCCTGCCTCTCGTTCTGAATGTTTGGGGGTGTCGCCGTTGTTGTTGTCCTAAAAAAACCGGGTAATCACGGCTACCGCCTGCTACCTCCTCTCTAGGGTCATTTCTTGGTCTAGTATCAGTATTTCTCTCTCCCTCTGAGTCAGAGCTATTGTAGGAGGTATCTGAGAAGGTGACGGTTTTTTAAAAAAAGTGGTTCTTATTGTACTGATTTCTGGGTCCATACCCTGTAGGTATCGGTTGGTCATAATAATCTTTTTGTAAGTAGGGATATATCAGCTCTGTATTGAATTTAGCAATATCCTTACGTAATTTATTGGATTTCTTATTTATTAAGTAGTCCCTATAGCCGGTTATATCTTCCTGGATTTCTTCCAGTTTACGTTTGGCATCCTCTAGGGCTGTATTTTCTTTTAATTGTTTTTCCAGGGTTTCTATTTCTTCCCTTTCAATTATAATAATTTCTTGGGCTGTTTCAATTATCAACAGCATCCAATCGCGACTACAGCGATTGGCTATTAGGGTCCAGTTTTCTTTAAATTTCTCATTTTTGACGAATAATCCGGGTTCGTTTTTAATTTGTAACCCTTTAGGGATTATGCCCTTTTTGCAATACTCTATCAAAAAGTCAGAGTGGAGTTCGGTTCGAATCATTTTTTTCTTTAGATTCCATAGATTATTCCATTTCTCATTGTCTCCTTTTGTCAGGGTTACAGTATTAATAGTCTTGGAAGTAAAAAGAAGGACAACAGAGTCTTAGTAGGTGAGCCAGACCAGAGATACCGATATGAGGTGACGCTACGCTCCTTGAAAGGTAAGAACCTGAGGTCCATGGTTGAGGACTTTAGAGGTGATACCACCGGATTTAGTGTAAAAAAAAGGGGTAAATACCGTCTGTTTGCTAATAGGAATAATCTGTGACATAGCGCCGCGTTAAGACGCATAGCGCACGAATAATGTCAGTCGGGGCACCATGCATTCCCTATGAGTGAGCACGGCGCAGATTCAAATGTCGAGCGGGTTTAGTTGTTTTGATATATAAACCTTAGAGGCGATACCACCAGATTCAATGTAATAAGGGGTCAATACCGTCTGTTTGCTAACAGGAATAACTTGTGACATAGCGTTATGTTAAGACGCTTAGCGCACGAATAATGTCAGTCGGGGCACCATGCATTCCTTATGATTGGGCACGGCGCTTATTCAAATGTCGAGCTTTTTTAGTTGTTTCGATATATAGAGTTTAACCATTAGACAACTCATATGGCGCAAATCCTAAATCACAATAATATCCATTATGGCCCCATTAGTTAACGTAGATTAATTTACAGCATCGTATTATTCAGTGCGATCTTTTCCTTAAACTTCTAGAAATCGGTCCCGCCAAAACGAAACACGAAGGTCAGATGTACAGACACCTTGGTGCTTAGCGGAACAACCGGTCATTCAGCGTACACAGAGACAAGATATCAATGAATAGACCGTTGTTGAAATTCTAGGTAAGCCAAATTATTGCGCAATAGAACTATTAGCTATTAGGGTATACTATCTACTTTTGATACTAATCAGGCCATATCTAATTTGTGCCTAAATAGAAGTAACTGAGCTTAAACATGAAAAGCTACCTGTAACGCTAACGAGCGGCTTTAAGAAGAGACATCCGCTTAACTAGGGTGAGTAGTACACATTAACATATTGATACAACAATTCCCTTAGAATAAATAACTTTGTAACCAATGGAGAAATAGATATAACTAAATAATAATCTCGATGTTACTTGAAACTAGATTGGAGCACGATGGATCAAGTTAATCACGCCGCTCTAGTTATTTAAAGACTGCGACCTAGAGTCTAAACATTTTTTGTAAGTATATACCAAACAAAATAAGAGCTAAAGAGACATAATTGAAAAAGATGTTCCTTGGCATAATCGCAATATATATATATTCTTTAAACTAGATTGGAGTGTGATGTACTGAGCCAACACGCTATTCTGGTCACTTAAGGACTGCGATCAAATGGTCCTATCCATATGTGAGTATATGCCTAAAATTCACTATGGCCAATTTACAGCAACAACAGAATCAAACAGCAATCTATTTTATAATAATTGCTGTGGGGGAGGACTTATTTAATGTATACCTCCAACATAATGTAATGATTCTCAGGAGGCCCTTTACTAAAATCAATAATAGTATACCTGAGTGATTGAACAGATTGTTGGGCAATAATAAGATAAGCCGTATATATGTCTTAGAACTGTGAGGCTGGGACATTCTCTGGTGCAGTTTTCTGCACCGTTTATTAACAACAGACCTTGCATTATTCTAGAAAACTTTTTGAAAATTCTATTAAGACTATTAGTCATCCAAAATCAAGTATGTCGAACCAAAGATAGGGTTGAACACCATGAGTATATGTATGTATTATAATTATATATATTCTCTTTTTATAGATTGTTTTAACTTGATAGAGAGAGCTGTTTTTATTCATTGGTCCTGAAGAAGGTGTTACAAATCATACCTTACACCGAAACGCGTCGACAAGAGGACAAAATTATATTTGTGTCTTTATATCAATTTTATATGTATGCAATGCATTTTTGATTCCCATATTAAATGTTTTTATAAATTGTTTTTTGATTTAATTATGTGCAATTACCTGTCATTGAGAGTTACTTTCCACACATGATTGTTGTTTTTGAAGATACTTTACCCTATTGTATTCTGATAATTGTGGACAAATCATTGTAATACAAATTTGAGGTATATAACAATTTTTAAATTAAATAAAATAACAATACATTTTATCTTTGCTGTGTTTAGTTTTATGGATTCCTTATCTTTGGTTCAATATATATTGATCTTTAACCTGTAGTTGGAGACTTGTGAGTAAATCCATGAGGGAAATTTGACAGTTTTTAACGTTGTTACGTACCCGGTCCCTTCTGGTTAAGCCTGGGAAACTCTCTACTTGTTTTTGGTTTATACAGCTCTTTTAGATTTTGACATTCACGAACAAGCAGTGCTTAATTTATAAAATATTAAGTGCCAGGGCTCCCACCAGGAGGCCACTGCAGCTTGCACCACTCATCGCCCTTGTCATCGCTGCCAAAAAAACTACTAACAAACTCTCTCGTATGTATATCCGACAGTTCAGATTATTCGAGGTCCCTAAAGCTAAAGGAATGGCTGGGGAGGCAAGTATTAGCAATTTTATTGTATATTGTAGCCCTATACTACCCTTGTTCTGCTCATCTCTAAATTTGATGAGCAGCGCCACCATGTGGTGGACTGTTCGAAGTATGGTGTTGACAATAAGGTGCGGGTGCCGAACACCGGAAACCAATTAAGTGCCAGTGCCCAGCACTGAAGGCACCGGCTCAAATTAGGCATTGCAAACAAGGCAGGCAGATACCCTGTCTGCCAAACTGACGGTCTGTCTGCTCTATTTAAGAGTCTTGCGAACCATTATGTTTTTACCGAAT
This sequence comes from Triturus cristatus, assembly GCF_964204655.1. Taxonomy (NCBI): domain Eukaryota; kingdom Metazoa; phylum Chordata; class Amphibia; order Caudata; family Salamandridae; genus Triturus; species Triturus cristatus. The sequence goes on along the minus strand of NC_140593.1, from coordinate 607,562,325 downwards.
GCAAGCTCTGCCAGTGAAAGCCTTGTACCAACTGCCCCAGTGGTGTAACGAAACTTGAGCCCCCCCTTGCAAAGTACATGGAGGGGGCTCCCTCTGGACTTAATCAGGAGCGCTCAGGTCAGGTTACTGTGCTGAGGGGCCCCTGGAGTTTGGGGGACCCCTCTGGGTACTGGGCTGCAGGGGCCTATGTTATGCCACTGAACTGCCCTACAGACTCAGGGCTTTTAGTGAAAAAATACATTAGACCACCCACCCTATATAGAGCGGATGTTGTAATAGACTTTTTTTCCTCTTCTGGACCACTTGGAAAAGCCTGGCGGTCCCGAACGGAAAGGAAGAAAAATTACCCTCACACCCTGGGAGAAAACTGCCAGGGTCTTAGTATTTTGTTTGTTTCTGTAAAACCAAAACCTTTGCTGTGCAGCCACATGAAACATGGCAGCCACTCAGCACTCTTTTGGTGCCTTCAGAGGAGCTGCCATGGCAGCGGCTTATTTGAAGACACAGAGCTCTCCACAAGGCCGGCAGAGGTCCCTATACATGAAAGGTGGCAGCCCATCAGGGTAGCAGAGGTAATGATTTCCACCGCCTTCAGGGACAGTTGGCCACTTGCCAAACTCATCCATCAGGGTGCCAGGGGACCTTCAGGGACGGCGGGCCACCTGTCAAACTCTAAAAGAGGCACTGAGGGCCTGATTCCGAGTTTGGCAGTCCGTTGACTGCCAAACCCACGATGGTACTGCGCACCGGTAGTCTGACTGACGTATTATGACTATGGCAGTCGAACCGCCATGGGACCATGGCAACCGCCGGGGATACGCGAGCCCTCAGCGGTCTGCGGTCTGTCCCAGCAATATGCTGGTGATGATGCTGCCGGACCGCCGTAGGACCACCCGCCAGACCCCAAAGAAACTCGTAATCTGGCGGGCAGTCAGTGGTCGAGCTTGGCAGTGTGGGAGCAGGGCAGTGGGGTGCCGCCCCGTTCCTACACTGCCAAACTCGTAATCAGGTCCTAAGTCTTTAAAAATATTACACAGTGGTGGCCAGGGTATTCTTCTTTATTTTTTCTCGCTCGGGCAGGGCAGGGCATGCAGAGCAGGGTTGTATAAATTACAATGAGAAAAACGTTTCCACACTGGATATCCCTGCCACCCTCTTTTAGAAGAGAATTCAAATAATAATCATTGTATCTCAATAGCACACTTTACCTTTTGCCTGATCTCTAGGCACAGACATTAATCTTTGCTAATTCCAAGCTACTCATTCTGTCACCCTCGAAAGGATGAACAGCCTCACCAGCACTCAAACATATGACCTTCAGATTGCACACTGATCCCTTCAATGAATGCATTAACCACTGAGCTTAGTTCTTGGTTGCAACATGAAAAGGTATGCAGGGGGCATGAACAATCTAGAAGGACAGTTGCCATCTTAAAGTTGGCACCCCCTCCATGAGGAATTTGTCCTCTTCCAAAGTTATGAGTTTAACGTGACTAGAGACCACCTATGACAAATGACACAGCAAAATGAAACAGATTAGGTCACAAGTGCAGCTCGGCTCCATTTTAAGAGTGGTCTCAATTGTGTAAACTAGAGCTAGAAAGGGCTGGGAAATGGAACCTGTTTCCATTGTTCTCCTATTTTGGGAGATAGGCTGATGAGAGAGGGCTGTGTAATCACAGATATCTGGAGGACTTCTTTTTCACTGTTGAGGAGACAGCAACTCCTACACTATCTCAGAACCTTGACGCTTGCAGGCTCATCAAGTGTTTGCCTACCTGTACCGCTTTGGATTAGTTATTGCAGGAGCCCCATGCCTGGAAACAGATGATGGAGCAGTTCCTTACCTCCCAGATCTCTTGTCCAATGTAGCCATATTATCTTATGGGGGATTTGGAAGGTGGCAAACCAAGGCAAGGTACACATCTTAGTGTTATCAGATCTATTCCACGACTTTTGACTCTATAGACCATAACATTCTGCTCGAAAGGCTGACCACCTTGACTGTGGTCAGCATAGACTCGCCACATTGGTTGGCTTCTTTTCTCAAAGATTAGATTTCTCTGGTTAAGTGTGGGGAAATTATGACTTCTCTTTTGGAGGTGATGTGTAGAGGTTCTCACAGATGCCCATTGCTCCTCGTTGTAGCCACCATTTGTGTGAAACCACTACACAATATGCTGCTCATGAGTGGCATGGGGGTTTCACATCTATGCAGATGAGTGGTAATCATTCCACTTTGTAACAGTAGTGATTGAAACAGGACACACTGAAACTAAATAAAAGTATCATCTTTTCACAAAATCGGATGGCAAACAACTGTGTGCCACTAAATAAGGAACACACTGAACTTTTCTATGTAGGTTACATGATGATAGTGTTAAAATTAAAGTACGAATGTATGATGGTAGATGACAAATTTCAAACCGTGTCCCAAAAAGTAAAATCAGTCATGGTGCTGTTAGATTCCCATCTTAGTATGGTATCAATAAACTAAGACTTGTAACTTTTGTATCAAAGCCCTGCCCAAATTAACAGTGGTGGCTGCCAGCAAGGAAAAGGGTGGGGCAGCGAGGGGGACAATAAAAAATAAATTAAAAAGGAAACATACCTGCCGTCTCGCCACCTCAGTACTCTTCTGCTCCTGATCACAGGCTCCCAGACTTCCCTACACCAATCCAGATGCTGCTCTCATTCTAGTAATACTGTTACCCAGCATGAGAGCAGCGCTGATATTGGACAAGGCGGCCTGGTTTTATGCTCACAGACGGACTGGGAGCCTGTGCCTGCTTCTTCTCAATGCTATAGGCAATAGCCTGGAGATATCTAAGTGTGCATGACGGTTTGGCCATCCTATCACAGCGGCCAAACCATCATGCGCACTTGCAATGCCCTGAGCTTACTACTCCTCCTGCTCCTGTCAGAGGATGGCCCCGCCCTCAAGACTCGGCTCCTGCTCCATCATGTAAAATAAAATAATAATAAAACTGCTTTATTATCATTTTAATGTTTTTATCTGCATGCTAAGGCAGTGGGGCGATGTTCCTCTGCCATAAGAGAACAGCCGCCACTGCAAATTACACCTTTTTTGGAAGGTGAAAGAAAAGGACAACTATTGTGATATTTATCATGGCCTCCTTCTTAGACATTTGTAACCCTATCTTTATTGAAGTGCCTACAAAGATTATATTAAAATTACTAGTTGACTAATTGCTACAATTACTAATAATTTTAACGCAGACAAAAGTACTCCTACTAATGATAAATTAGGAATATCGGCCAAACAGATAGTGCATTCCACAAAATGAATACTGCCATATACATTTAGCCAAAGCACAACACTGTGGTTAGTAAACACAGACAGTGAGTGAGAACACTTGTCAACAAGCATTTGCAATGCAATAGGTCTCGCATTTGCGAGAGTTTAATCTATTGGCATTGTAAATGACAATGCCTTTTATTTATCTGTTTTGCTAATTAACACATAAATAAAAGGCATTGTCATTTACAATGCCAATAGCTCAAACTCTTGCAAATGCTGAACCTATTTCACTTCAAAGAAGGGGCCCCCATTGTCCTGGGCTGCTTGGAAAGTGAAATCACACATGGCACGCCGAATGCTGCAGGAAACATGTCGCGCCTGTAGTAGGAGAAACTCATTAAAGAAACGAGTGCTCACAGACTAAATAAGACATACCTTGTAACAACAGAAGTAAAAGGGCCAGTCCTCATGGGAGATTACAAATGAAGATTAGGAGGGACAAACAAGCCTATTAACGAATCAGAAGCCAGCATTTACGAAGGACAATGACACAAGCCAATGGAAAATATGGGTGGAGAGTGGGAGGGGCTTTCAAGTCTATACTCAAATACAGCATGTGTCGCAGAGCAGCGCATGCGCTGCCAAGGCTCGAGCTGGAAATAGTTTATTAATCAATGCTATGTCCAGCACTAATCTTAAAAATCAGCGGTTTGTAAACTTTACACGTATGTGGTCCCCCATTGAATCACTTCTAGATGTCTGGGCCCAAGTAATTTATACGATCTAAACTTCAATGCAAAACAGAAAACTCCAGAAACAAGTATTTATCAAATAAATACACACATGATGAAATATTTGATTTAATCCTCAAACAAAAAATATACAAAAACCTAAAATTTAATTGGAAGGTTAGAGCTTTTCTTAATGTGTTTTTATTTCTAAAAGACAAAGCAGTATGCCAGACTCTAGCACATCACTTTGCCTTTCATGCTCCTGAGGCATGCTGTCTTTTTGTTGGAGCACCGCAGCGCTACAGTTGTAGTCACCATCTGTCCATTCTAGATTGTATTTGCTGTACTCGCAGTGCTCTTACGAATCCAGCAAAGGATACCACCTCAATTTGTAGCATCGAATTTCAGATTTGAAAGGCGTTTAAAAATGTTCAATTTTATGTATGCTTTTTATGCATTTATATATTTTGTTAATCTGCTAATATTATTTAATGTTCTAAACATTCGAGAACCCCCTGACTAGGCGTTGGGGTCACCCGGGGGTATGCAGACCCCACAGTAAGAACCACAGTTCTAAATAACAACCTAACTTGTCTCTCTTCCCATCTGATGAAGTGTGTATTGCTATTCTAGTCAGAAAAACAGTGAGCTAATAAGAAACTACACACCATTCCTGTCTCTGGCCAGAGCTCACCCTTTAAAGCAGCTGTAATTGATGCTGGGTGGCAAGTTACATACTCTGAAGTCAAAATAGTTCTTGACTCCAGTGCATGTGTATGCAGCCTGTCTGTCTGCTCTGATTTCCCAACAGCAGGCGACAGCTAGGAATGTGTTCATCCCCAGTAATGTACTACATCGCAATCCTTAGCGAAGTGAAAAACAGTCCTAGAAATACAACTGCGCAGGCGGTAGGAGCTATTTGCCACTGTGCTACGCATGGAAAGAGGGAGTGCAGCATGAATATTGACCCCGAGATATTGATGCAACACAATATCGCGGGACAATTGTCGGGAAAAACAATATCAGCAGGAAATTAAGTTTATTTTCTGCACCTAACTCCACATAAAAGTACAGATGCGGTACATCTATCTTCATGGGGGAAATATCCATTACAACGCAGTCATTACATCGCACTGCTTTTAAAACGCTGCCGTTACAATGCAGCTGCCTTTACATCACATGCATTATAATGCATGTCACTTCAACACATGCCATTACAATGCATACCATTACAACAAATGCCATTACAACGCATTATAAGGTAAGTAGTGGTGTTTTTTGTTGTTTTAGGGTGAATATGGGTTTTGGGCTAGATGGGAATAGTAATTTGTACCCCTATGCTATCCAACACTTACCCTACTGTTGCACTCACTGGAGTGGGAATAGTAATTTTTACCCCTACACTATCCAAGACTTACCGTACTGTTACCCTAAAAGTATTATGCGTTGTAATGGTATGCGTTGTAATGGAATGCGTTGTATTGGAATGCGTTGTATTGGTAGTTTTTAAAAATGCGTTGTAATGGCATGCGTTGTAAAATCATGCAATGTAATGGTATTTGCGATGTAAAAACCGCATTGTAAAAGCATGCTTTGTAAATGTTTGCGTTGTAACGTCATATATTCCTTCATGGTGCATAGGTGTGGAGTTAGGGACAGTAAATCTATACTTCCCATTATGCACATAACTTTTGATAATTTGGGCCTCATTTACAATATTTTGACAAATGGCAGCGCAGTAGGCCTTCATGCAGTGCTGCCGCGCTTCAAAATAAAAAGGCAGGAATGCACCGTATCTACAAGACGTGGTGCATTCCTGTCCTTCTCCCCTGTGCCGGCACACAAACAGCAGCCGCGCGCCAGCGCAGACATCCTTCCTTCATTTTGTATGAGCGCCTGCATTGAGCGGTTTATTCTTTTTGTGCAGGAAGGGACACCTTTCTGCACAAAAACAGTCATTAAAGGCATTTTCCTGTTTCTGAAATAAACCAAGGAGAAATAAAAAGGGAGGCATAGGATTCTGATGCATTCCCAGGTTTACAAAATTTTGTAAATCTGGGAATTCGTCAAGTTCCATGGATGCTGCGTGGGAACACCCATGGAATGCCCCTTTCACGCAGAGTTATGCGTGAAAGGGAAACATATTTACAAGACCATGAAAAGTCGCGCCGAGTGACTTTACATGGCCTTTTAAAAATGGGGAAGCCCATTGCGCTGCCGGTGCGCCAATAAAAGTGACGCCCCGACCGTACAATGGGCTTGTAAATAAGCCCCTTTGTCCCTTGATATTCTTGTACCACACTATGCTTGAAGTCGATAGTAGTAGTACGATCTGTAGAGGCTCACACGTTTCAAACCACATAGCACGCATTGGCTGTTTTTCAGACACACAGTTAACACAACAATGATCAGGGAATGGAAGGATGTAACAGAATATCGCTTGGGGTTGAAGAATGTGGAAAAATGTTTACCTCTCACACCACCTGGGATTTATGTCCTACTCACAAAGCCTGAAAATATTACATCCGAAATATGATTTTTGATCAGTTTTGGGACTCGGGAGCCCAGCACTTTTCCCAGAATGCACCTCACAAGGGTTAATTGTCCAGAGTATGTCAACAGTTGCACAGTTGCACTTGAACATGGATGCTTCTTGCCAGAGAGACTGTGAAGTAAAAGCTGCCATGGAAGAGGCAATATCTCTTTGAGGGGAAGATTGAGGGCAGTTGCCCCGTGCCCCTAAGAACCCTTGGACAAAAAATGAGTCCAGCCAGCAGATAATATAGGCCGATGCGTCAGACACATTAACAACATTTTTTTGTTTCAAAGGGGTGCCCAAGGGTAACTCATTACATGAGTTCCAGAACTCTATGGCCTGCTTGTGTGCCCATGGGGAATGGGCCCCTGAAACAGCAAGCCATGTATGTGTCTAACAAAGAATTCTGGGCCTGACTGGCAAATGTGTGTGCTACAGGGGAAGCAGTGGCTATCTGACATGGCGCGACCCACCCAGGAAAATAGCCATGAAGCCTATGGCAGGAGAAATGAAACCAGTTTTAAAACCCATGCCAAGAGAAATCAAACGTCCTATGCTAGGAAAAGAATACTATCCAAATGTATGCTATTTTATGTCTGAATATGTCCTGAAACTTATTGAGGTGCCTCAAATTTCTATGGCACTGACAATTATTTCAAGGCACTGTCTCAGATATGTCAAACTGCTGTTGGAAACATTGGGCTCTTTATACAACCCCGCTTGGATGTTGCTCAGGTATATAAAACACACAAATAAAAATATCCAACTATATAAAATAACAATGTTATTTCTGTAACTTCGCTGTATCATAGTATGGAACATTGAGTGATTAATTCTCTAAAAACTCATTAGAGGTTGAGCAGGAATTTATTTGTTATGGTTCTGTCATTATTACACTTCTCCCTAACCTAAAGTAATTTTGCGTCGTTATCCTGTATACTTTTGTGAGATGCTGCTCATTTATGCCAGAGTTCAGCTTTATGTAGGAGCCTGTCAGAAGTGCTGCTCAAATGTACCATGGCTGCCCAATCTAACAGTTTCAAGGGTAATATTTTTGAGGGCTCTTCTTTGCTCCATCTTTCACATTCTGTTTCCTACCTCTATTTCTGTCTTGATCTCCTTTCTCCCTGACACATTCACACCCTATACCTTAGCCAAGAACTTCACTGTACAATATTTAAAAACATTTGGCCTTAGGTCTTCAAAAAACTGGCTGTTTTCAATTAATCAGTGTCTAACAACTGTCCACCCTCACCTTCTCTTTGATACTACAAAATGCCTGATCATCATCTTGGCCATAATGTGTAACTATTGCCACCGTGACATCTCCCAGGAGTCATTCTCGACCCATGACAATCATTAACTTTGGCCCTTTACACATTTCTTCCTCTTCCGCAATACACTCACTTATCTCTGCCGCCACTGAGCCGACTGTCTCTGAACACAAGGGGGCAGATTGACAAGCCCCTTGCGCCACTTTTGCGTCACTTTTAACATGGGAAAGGTGACGCAAAAGTGGCGTAAGGGGCTTGTAAATCTGCCCCAAGGTAACTGTTCTTTGCTGTATTCATGGCTGTACAGGGCACCTAAGTGACTTATCTCTCCATATACTACTTCTGCTACATTAAAATGTCAACACCACACTTTACCCGACCTAAACTACTATTTTGTCTTCAAGTCTTGATCTTTCAAACTACTGGAATCTTTCCTCTGGGACACCGGCCTCAACTAAATTTGAACGAAGCCTTCGCCTTTTTTGTGTGCAGATTTTATATAGCGCGAACTCAGTGGGGTCACTAGGGTTGGTGTCACCCGGTGCGGGTAACTCATGGTGTTACCCCCTCATGACTTACCGCATGGACCTCCTCCGCCCTGAGTCCGCCAGTGGACACAGTTGGCAAATAACGGGACCATACAGAATCTTTAGTAAGGTTTGTAAATGTAGTTCCTATATTTACAAAATGTGCCTGTTAACAACAGTGTGATAATGACTCATTAATCAGGTTGTACAGTGGGCTACCTGCTAGTCAACAGTTTATTGGAATTTATAATATCATAGGTATGGTACTTTTTACTGGTGTGGTGTTCCCACTATCCAGCAACACGATATATCAGTGATCAAAGTGAGGGAAAAAAAGTAGGGGAACTGTGGGCGGAGAATCAGAGGCGGGAATAACCCAAGGATTGGATCAGTGGGCAGAGCCAGAGGCGTGGCCAGAATGCGCAAACATCCCAATTTTTTGTATTTGTTTGGTTTCACTGCCCATTTTTATCAACCAATGGATACACATGATTATTTAAGGTTATAATGAGTTATTGACAGTAAAATGTGTTCACAAAGTGGGATATGCTTCTAATCACAGAATGTCCCCAAATACGATAAAATGTGGAAGCACAAGCCATTTGTCTCCGAGCCATGGAGTTTCTATCATCAGCACTTCTCCCTTTTCTAAAACAGCAGTTCAAACATGAACGGCTAAAAATCCTAGTTTGCAAATGTTTTCTAAATAATAATGGTTCTGCCATATTTGCCTCATAATGCAAGATCTGCAGAATGATCTGACCATTTAAACTAATAAATTGTTTGTAGCTCAAACGTATCAAAAGTTAATAAAAAATGTGACTTGTTTTGCTGCGGAGTAGATGACAGTTAATAGCTCACTGTTCTATGTTAGGATTTTAACTTATAAACTGCAAGTAACAAAAGGATCTCTCTGACAAAAGCAGTAGCCCACCGGCCTATTTACATTATGTGCACTTTGTTATCTGCATGGTACATGTTCTTTGCAGCAGGTACATTAACCCTTTGAGCTACCTTTCCATGAGTCAAATCTTCCATTAGACAAAATTCCGATCTCTCTCTAGGAAGAACATTAATCACCAGAGTCATCATGACATTTTTATTGTTACCGAAAATTACTGGAGGCCAGGAAGGAGGCAGAAAGCGCTTTTAAAACCATAATATACATGCAAAAATGATGCCTCCACCTAAAGTGAGCACCTGGTGCGGTCACACCGGTTGCACCGCCCTAGAACTGGCCCTTCTAAAGGGTCCTGTGATTTCAGTGACAGGGTCACTGTTCTAGGGTGTACTGCTTCATAGGCCTGCCCGCAATTCTGGAGGTGAACTTCAGTATGAATAGTGGTGGACAAGCCTTGAAGGTTAACCTACACTTGTCATGCTAGGGTCCACCTGCTGGTGCTACGACACCGGGGCTTCTAATGTCTTGCGAAGCCTTCTAAGGTCTAGAATGAGATAGTGCTCTCTCAGGAGAGTGGTCTGGCGGACTGGTTATTAAGGCTGTACCTGGTTCCCCAGTGCCAAATTCAGCAGCTCTGGCCATAGTGCCACATCCTCTCCCCCACTGAACACCATACTGCCCCACTGAGAAAAACTCAGACTGCCTTCAACTACAACCCAATTGTTGCCAGCTATAAACACCTGGATGCGGCTCAATTTAAATTACGCACTGGGCAAGAGCAATATGTGGCCTACAGAAAAAAGTGACAACATCCTGGAAAAAGCAAACAATCATAGGGAATGCAAAATTTTGCAAACCATGTGAAATGTAAGCAGGAACAACATGGTTACCTTAACGCTTTTACACTCACTGTTCAGAAATCAGTGAGTGCTTTTGCCTGAAAAGTTAAGGACATGACAACAGGGCCCTGAATGGACCCATTTCAATGGCCATTGCTTATATCCTTACAAAACGTAAGCAGTATGGTAAAAAAAGATAACATCCCTAGATACAGAGCAGCAGTACAAATTTTGTTTTTCAATCCTCACATTGCAGTACCTCCAGGATTGGTGCACTAGTTCCAAGCCCAGGGAAAACAAAGCCAAGACAACAAAAATAGCGCTTCACTGGCAAACTCTGTAAAAGTGGCGCTAATGTGTTTGGGTGTGAATAAAATCAATCTGGACAGATTGCTACCACTCTGTCTTACTTTATTTAGTTATTTCTTTTTCATATTTTTAAACTTTTATTCCCGATGCTGCATTTTGGAATTAAATGTCAGAAAAATACGACATTGATTTCCAGCAAAAGTGATTTTCTTTTTTGGATCCATTTCACAGGGAAGCAAATAAAAGAAAAGAGAGGAGACAGTGCGCACTGCGCACAGGCACCTCCTCCTCCTAAAAGGTTAGGTTGCTCTGCGCACACCGGCCCTGTTGGTGTCACCCCATGTGAGGGTGTCACCCGGTGCGGTCCGCACCCCCATAGTGACGTCGCTGCGCGAACTCGACCCAAAGGTATTGGAGCGCTTTTCATGAACACCGTTAAGTTACACAGTCAGGCACGGGTAGATTAAGTGATTTGCCCAGAATCACAGGATGTGGACGCGACCCCAAGGCTCGAACCCTGGTTTCCAGCACCAAAGACGGCAGTCTAGCCGACGGACCATGTCCTCTCCCCAATGCCAGCCCTCAGAGAGAGCACACCTCTCTAGTCTTGAAGACTTATGTGGCTACCCCCGACAGCGCTCGTCCTCCTAAACCCAAATTGTGTATAACTGTGTAAAATAAAAATCTAAAATAATTTTGTATAATATGCTTTGAACAAATTAGTCCTTCCACTATCAGTGAACTTGAGAACATAATTATGAAACCACCTCCCTTCACTGTTTATTCTCACCATCCTTTCACTGTGTAAGAATTCACATTAGCAATCTTTGTGAGCTCATCATACTAAACAATGCAAACACAAGTCAACAAATTTCAGCTTAGATCAATAACTGATGCCAAATATATATTGTTTGCCTAGTTGGGCCACCAGCATATGGGATCCCTGTGAAATTCAAAAGATTACGTTTTTAGGGAAATCTATATTTAGATCCAGCATAAAGACATATTTGAATCCCTGACAGAGGCATTTCTAGTAAAAAAACAAAACAAATGGGCATAAAGAGAGAGGCTTTGAGTCAGCTGCCTTCAGCCATTGCTTGTTGCTAGTGTAAATCGAATGTTCGATCAGGCCATAGAAAAGCAAACATAGAGCTGGGCAGTGAGTCAGCCACCTTTAGCCATTGTTTTTTTGGAAGTGCCATTTACATTTTGAATCATTCTAATAGGAAAACCATGTTTGAATATTTAGTCATCAGGACTGGTGACCTGTTTTGATTCCCCATATTACAGGGGGAGCATCGAGAGGCAAATCAGACCATTTCTTTTTTGCTTGCTGCCAGTTTGGAAGACTATGGTTGAGAATAGTAAGGGTGAAACAGCAGCTGCCAACCGCTGCCACGAATGGTCATGGCAGTAGTTAGCAGCTGCTGTGTCCCCCTTACCTTTATTTTTAAGTCTCGCCTGCTACAGCACATGTGCTGCATGCACTCTTGCTTCCAAGGGGTGTTTTTTACAATAAAGGACTTGGAGTCTGCCCATTGCTTACTGTTCTTTGGCTTCATTGTCACTCTTCTTTGCCGCCTCTTAATTGGATAGCGTGTGCCAGGAGTCACTTCCTTTTCTTTCTGTGGAGAATGGACCAAGCACAGATTGTTTCAACTTAATTAGTGTCCGTCCACTGATATGCTGTGATTGAGGCACGGGTTTCAGGACACTTCCTCTGTTTCCAGTTCTTGTGCTGGTTTCTTCATTTGCTCTGTTGTCAAATGCATTTTTGGACATTGTTTATCTGCACCTGCATGTTTTGGCTTACTCGTACAATTAAAATAAAATAACATTTTACATGGGTTGTATCGAGAAATTATAATGTATAAATGCAACACTAACACATTTATATCTTCATGATGCTTGCTGCCGCACACCTATTTTCATTGCCCTTCAGCCATTCATACCTTTATGCCTCATACCTTTTGTGTTGATTTTAAGTTTTTTCCTTGTTTAAGTTGCTTACACCCACAATTTTACTGCTCTGTGCCACACTACTCTACTCAACACTACCCCACTCCATGTCACTACACTCTAGGCCACTCTATAACACACTACGCCAGCCACTTCATGCCAAACCATTCTATTTCACTCTACACCACTCTATGGTACTCTACACAACTCGATGCCACTCCACAGAACTCTACGCCACTCTACTCTATGTTGCTCCACTTTACTCTAAGCCACTCCACTCTACAGTACTCTATGTCACTCCACACTATGCCACTCCAATCCTCTCGACACCACCCCACTCTACGCCACTGCATGCCACTCCACTCCACACAATGCCACTTTACTCCACTCTTCTCCAGCCCACACAATGCAAGTCTGTGCTGTTCCACTCTACATCACTCCTCTCTATGCCACTCTACACAATGCCACTTCACTCCATGCCAGTCTACTCCACTCTATGCCATTTCACTCTATCGCAACTCCACTCTATGTCACTCCGCTCTGTGCCACTCCACTCTACACCACTCTATGCCATGCCACACCACTCTATGCTACTCCTTGCCAGTCCATGTCACTCTGCATCATTCCACTCCACTCTACACCATTTGACTCAATGGCACTTTACGTCACTCCACAGTATGCCACTCCATATCACCCTACTTTATGTGACTCCACTCTACTCTACTCCACTCCACACCACTCTATGCCACTCTACTGAACACCACTCTACTCTGTGCCATTGCACTATGCCTCTCCACACCACTCTATGCCACTCCACTCCACTCAGTGCCTCTCTATGTCACTCCACTCTATGCTACTCTGTGCCATGCTACTCCACCTCATGCCACTCTGCTATGCAGCACTCCACTGTATGCCACTCAACTCTACGCCACTCCACCTCATGCCACTCCACACCACTCCACGCCACTCTGCACCACTCTACTCTATGCAACTCTACTCTACGCTACTCCACTGCACTCTATGCCACTTTACTCTATACCACTCCACTCTATGATATGCCACTCCACTGTACGCCACTCTATTCTACGGCACTCCACTTCATGCCACTCCACTCTATTCCACTCTACGCCTTCTACCGTGGCAGTTTCCCGCCCCTCCCTAACCCCACCCTATGCTCCTCCCCCTCCTAGGACCAACTTAATGGCGGCGGCTGCGCAATTGCGCAGTCGGTGTGCTGCTGGCACACTGAAGACATGTCAAAGTCATGTCTGCGCCTGGACCACACCCACTGCCATGGGCCCTGGTCCATCTAGCCGACACTGCTACACCTCCACTGACTGTCGCTGTCCTGCTCTGCACCACATCACATGGCAGACCTTTCTCATGCACTCACTGATACTTCCCTTGCAGCATCACCCCTATGCCACCCTCCGCATACACCTCCACCCACATTGCCTGCATACTCATTAACACTGGATCCCTCTGCAAGAATGCCATCAAGGTCTAGGACCTCATTGACACTCACCCCACGGCCATCCTCTTTCTTACAGAGACCTGGCTCATCCTGTTATCCACCCCCACCATCACAGTGGCCATCCCCCCTGCTACAAGATCGTTCACTGCAACATTCCCCACAAAGCTGGAAGAGGACTTGTAATCATCCACAAAGACACCATCACCTGCACTACCTCTACACTTGCACTTCCAACTGCATCTCAGCCACTCCACGACTATCCCAGACACCCTTTCTTAGCAACTGCCAGAACCCTGCACCACCTTCAGCAACTTCCTCACCGACTTCGTCACTCCCATCACCGTTAGATCCAATGACTTCCTCCTTCTCGGAGGCCACAACTTTCATCTAGATGACCCTATGGACTGTAACACCACTGACTGCCGAGAACTCATGACAACATCGGGCTCACTCAGTTCGTACAAGGTCCAACTCACTCTGACGGATACACACTCGACCCTATCTCACAGTCGACAACAAGATTATCTTCAGCCACATCCCCCGCTCACATGGACAGACCACTCCATCAAACACTTCTACATCGATGCACCCCACACCGCACACCCCACCAAACAAAAAACAACCATCAATCCCAGCCACAACAGAAACAATATAACAGAAGCACACGGGACCCATGCCCTCATATCCAACCAACATATCCTCACAGGCGACCTACAGAATGGCCTATCCACCTTCAACAATTGGATCTCAGACTGCTCCAACACCTTGGCCCCCATGAAAAGGACCAAACACACTAGAACTAATGCTAAAGCATGTCTGTACACAAAAGACCTAAGAGACTCAAAACGCTATTGTAAACAGCTGGAAAGAAGATGGAGGACCAGCTGAGACAACGCCTCCAGAGACACCTACAAATCCTCACTCAGTAGATACCATGCACATATAAAAGAAGCCAGGAAAGCGGCCCTCGTGCTCCAACTCTAAACCTGCTCCAAATCCGGCAAATAACTCTTCAACAGCATTAAGGAATTCACAAACCCAGCAGCTGCCACTAACACTATCATCCCCTCGCAGACCCTCTGTAATGACCTTTCGGACTTCTTTCACAACAAAATACTCAAGATCTACACCAGCTTCACACCTCAACCCACCGAAGAGGACATCATCACGCAATCCCCCTCCACCACCAGGAGCAACCACCGCCTAATGAACTAGAGCCCCCTCACCACAGATAAACTGGCCAGAATCATGAAGACCATCTACTCAAGGTCCCCCTCAAACCCCTGCCCTCACCATATGTGCAATCTGGGAAACACCCTGATCAGCACTGGCCTCACCACCATCATCAACTGCTCCATCCTGCTGTCTGCTCTCAGACAGCAGGAAGCACATGAGGTCACTGCCCTGCTGAAGAAACCCTCTGCCAACCTAAAAGGTCTCAGCAACTACAGGCCCATCTCACTCCTACCCTTCCCTGCCATAGTCCTGGAGAAAGAGATCAACAAGCAGCTCTCTGCAAATCTTGAACAGCACCACCTCCTGGACTCTACCCAGTCAGGGTTCTTCAGCAACCACATCTCAGAAACCGCCCTCCTGGCAGCAACAGGACACATCTGGTCAATCATGGACAGAGGAGAAACTGCAGCTCTCATCCTGTTTGACCTCTCTGTGACGAACTTTTGGCAGCAACACCATCTCCTATAGCACCCTCATCACCAGAATTCAGGAACCAGGAATCAAAGGGCTCGCCCTTAGTTGGATGGCCTCATTCCTCTCCAACAGGACACAACGAGTCAGGCTCTCCACTTTCACCCTTAACACAAGAAGCTCATCTTCTGAGTCCCCCAAGGCTCCTCCCTCAACCCAACCCTGTTCAATATCTACATGGCACCTCTTGTCCACATCATAAACCCACAACATCAACATTGTCTACTACGTAGATGACACTCACCAAAATCGAAGAACACCATCAGGACCAACATCAACGCTTGCATATCTGATGTGACTAACTGGATGCAAGAGAACTGCCTCAAACTTAACACCGACAACACAGATATCCTGATCTTGAGATATAAGAGTTCACCCTGGGACTCCTCCTGGTGGAGACCCGACCTGGGCCCCACACCCTACCCCACAGACTAAGACATGAACCATGGCATCATCCTTGATGACAAACTCTCGATGAACAAACAGGTCAATGTTGTGATCGCAACCTGCTGCCACATCCTCAGAATGCTTGCCAACATTTTCAAGTGGCTCCCCAGGCACATAAGATGCATGGTCACCAAGGCCCTCGTCACCAGCAGGCTCAACTACAACAATGCACTCTATGTCGGTATCTCCAACCAACCCACACAAAAACTCCAAACATCCAAACTGCCACTGTCAGATTCCTCCTAGACATCCCCAAAAACACCCATATCATTCCCTACCTCACTGCATTACACTGGCTATTCTTCCAGAAATGTTGCAAATTCAAGCTACTCATCCATGTCTACACAGCCCTCCACACCACAGGACCAACCTACCTCAATGACCAACTCCAACTCAACCAACCCTCCAGATAGCTACGCTCAACCTCTCTCGTCTTGGCAAGCATCCCCCACATCCGCAGAAGCAAGACAGGAGGGCGCTCTTTCTCATTTATCGCCACTTTAAACTGGAACAAACTTCCTTTACACATCAGGACTGCCACTCCACTCCTTAACTTCTGCAAGAAACTGAAGACCTGGCTGTTCAAATTGAAGCACCACCTGGCCTTTGCTCCTGCTCCAGCACCTGGACATCATCATGGGTGATAGGCTGCGCTATACAAATCTACATAAAATAACACTGTGTGCACTGTCAAAACTCATTGAAGCTTGAAGTACCACTAGAGGACATATGGGTTACAGTTGAAGTTGAACGTTTTAAAAGGAAGAGATATATGTTGAAATATAGACTCCACACTTGGTGTGAATTGTGTGATCTTGGGCAGACGTATTTCCCTTATCCCATTAACATGGCTTATAAATATCACTATACACAGTATAAAACGGGGGCTGCCCCTTCAAGCACCCACTCAGACCAAGACTGGAAGTTCTGCCGCCCCTGTGTGCATGGAAGAATGATTGACCAACAGTGGCGGGGGAGCAGCCTTTTGATACCAAAAGGACCACGGCCCCCACATCACCCTGTTTAGACCATTTGTGCAGTCATTCATGATTTAACTCATTCTTCCTCCAATGCACTCACCCATTGACCACTTCGTTTCATCTATTCACGAACCCATTTATCCAACCATGTATTTAATCACAACTCATCCATTGATGCACTTAATCATCCATGCAATTCATTCACGTATCCATTCATAAGTCCACCAGCAACAAATCCCTCACCCATACATTCATCCCTTCACTCGTTCATTCATTCATTAACACACCCTTTGACTCATCCTCACATGCAAAATTGGCATCCTTGAAGAAAAATGTGATTGAAAATAGCCTAATCTATTGCCTTTGCCAATGGTCTGTTCAGTTAATGCTGCGATTATAGTCATTGGTATGTTCAAAAGTAAGAATAGTTTCCCAGAAAAACACCTTTTTTGAATTTCTCAGGGATCACCTGTGTTACCGTGGAATGTATTAATATTTTGTGACTGTGGACGAGAGATTTCCTGGCACTTATTGTACTTGGAACTTTGCACATCATGGCAAAGAGTGTACGACTCTCTCCTCGCTATCCTCTTCCTTGCCCTAAAGGTGTTGTATTGTTTACATTATGATGTTCACAGCTGCAAATTACTTTAACTCCATTTCAAGACGGACTTTAAAAAGTTGAAACCTCTCCAAGACAAAGGTAGATAAAGGCTGCTGCTGTTTCAGCTTTATTTTCCTGGAAGGTCCACCTTTGACGTCCACTCGCTTGAATTGAGTAATGTATCTGGTTCTCAAGGAAGTGAGCTATTGCATTGGTCAGAAGACATTTGAGATATTGCATGTAGGGATTTCTGGGTAATCTTTTTCACAACTATTTCACAATGGCATAGCTAGGAACACATGAGTCAATTATGAAACATTATGACTCAGACTGATATCAAACTGATTAGATACTTTTCTAATTCACGTCAAAAGAAGCCACCTTTCTTAATCGCATGATGCCTGTTTCCCAAAGGCCGAAAATGAAAATTTTAAACTCCTCACCTGTAATTTTCCTCCAATATCTGGGATGCGTTTCTGTCTTTTATGGTATTCAAAATTAATCCCGGATATTCAAGGGAATCTACTATATAGTTTCCCACAATTGGGCCGCTTGGCAAAGTGGTGCTGATTTTCCATCAGTGGACAATTTGCAGGAGAAGATCTTGCATAAATGTGCGTTTGGATATGCCTTTTTTCTCTGCCTTAAAATATTTCTTGCCTTGAAGAAACCCCTTCCTAGTCACTCCCATCAAATAGTTGCACGTTCGCTTTCTGATCCCATGCAAGAAAGGTACTCATTCTTGACTTTGACAGGAGTCTTACCTTTGCTTCTATCAAGTATCTTTGTGACTCTGGCATGCCTCGGGCCGAGCCTGCACATAGTTTCATCACAGGATAGGTTCATGATACAGCAGATATAGATATTTCCTGCTGACTTCCCAATGCATAGATCTCTTATGCTGTTACCCATTGGTGGAAACATCTGCAAAGCAGGGCTGAATTTATAATAAATAAATAAGTGCAGATGGCCAAAGTTTTTCTTAGGAGGTTGCTCAGTGCTTAAGTTGAGCCTGTGGTTTTCGGTGCTTGGCACTGGCACTTAATTGTCAACTTGGTGGCGCTGCATATCTGATTTAGATATGCGCACAGCAAGAATTGTTTAAGAATACTTCTAGAAATGCGGTCTCTAGTTGGCAGAGGTTTTTTTTACAGAGTTTTATATAGCGCAAACTTGACCCAAATCGGGTATCAGAGCGCCTCACATAGCACCAGTTGCATTACACGAGGACGCGTTCATTTTTGTTTAGGCACGGGGAGATTAAGTGATTTGCCCAGAATCACAGGATGTTCAGCGACATTGCCGAGACTCAAACCCAATTCCCCAGATTCAAGGTCAACCGTCCTAGCTGTTAAGCCAACTCCTCTCCCCAAATTAACCCGTGCTCACCATCTGGTAGCTTGGCACAGCTCAGTCAACCTGAACTTAATAGGCAAAGTGTGAAGAATTTCTGCAACACTTATTACAGCATAAGAGTGAAAACACCACACAAAAATAATCCACACCAGGTTGAAAAAATAGAGCGCAATGTAATGAACAAAACAATGCCAAAAGGACAAAAAGACAATAAGTAGAACCTGAGTTATGAATATTTAAAGGTTAAATTGAAATATAGTGCTTAAAAGCATATAAAGCGCCAACCAGGGACATCTGTTCAAGCTGGACGAGGTAAAATATGAAAAGTCAACACGGCCACGATGGATCGCGGGTCAGATACAGAAGCCACACAGGCCCGCTGAAAACAGTACCTTTCTGGAGGATGTGTCGGTACAAAGGAGCAACCACGTCAGTGAGATCCTGTGTCATTGTCGAACTCCTTACAATGAAGACACTGTGTCTTCGACAAGCTTTGCTTTAGGATCCCATGTCATTGTTGAACACCTTACAATATGATGCTGCATCATCATCAAACTTCGCAGTTGGGTCTCGCTTCACCGTCAAGCCCCTTACAATGAAGACACTGTGTAATCGACAAGCTTTGCTTTAGGATCCCATGTCATTGTTGAACACCTTACAATATGATGCTGCATCATCATCAAACTTCGCAGTTGGGTCTCGCTTCACCGTCAAGCCCCTTACAATGAAGGTGCTGCATCATTGTCGAGCAGCGCTGTCAATGCAGTGGAGCCTTCGAAGCGGCACTGCATCGGCGTAGGAGGTAAATGCATCTGTTCTGACCGGCGCAAAGCAGACGATGGTTGGATTTTGGCAGAAAACAGCTGCAGAACCCCTTTTGAAGGCCCAGGACTGGATTGGCACCTCTTGGCAGGGCATGGCAGGGCTCACAGTTGGCAGAGTCCAGCAGCTGAAGCAGAGTTGAAGGAAGTCTTTGATGTTCCTGAGACTTCAGACCAGGAGGCAAGCCAGCATGCCCTTGGAGTCACTTAGTTCTGGTGATGTAGAGATTCAGGTCCAGTTCTACTCACCACCAGCCAAGGGGCAGCAGGCAGCAGCGCAGGCACAGAGCAGAGCAGGAGTCCAGCAAATCCAGCAGAGTCCAGCAGAGTGTCAGTCCCTTCAGCAGCACAGCAGTCATTTCCCTGGCAGAGTGTGGCAAGCAGTAGATGATATAGAATGTGGAATGTGGGAAGCTGATGAAAGGGGTTGGAATGTAGAGGAAGCTGGGCGGCAGAGGAGCTGGAGAGTGATAAGAGCTCTAGTGGGGATGCCTGATAAATTGAAATGAAATAAAGCTAAACCAGAAGAAGTTGGAAAGTGTATGTCAATCTTTACACAGAGTGTCCTCAGGTCCAGAATGTACTGACTTGGTGATGTCAGGGGTCCAATACTTATACCAAGTTGCGCCTTTGAATTGGGGGAGACTTTAAAGAGAGGCCATTGAAGTCCACAAGGTCCCTGCCCTTCCTGCCCTGGCTATATACTCCCTACAAGGGGGTATGTAGCTCTTTGTGTGGGGACAGGCACAGGCCTATTCAGGTGAAAGTGTCAGCTCCTCCCTCACATCTAGCCCATGAAGACCCATCAGCCTGGTGATGGCCATCAGGATGTGAATGACACACCCCAGGTCCCTTTGGGTGTCACTGTCTAGAGGGAATGCACAAAGAACAGCTGTCATCCACTCCAGACGTGTATTCAGACAGGCAGAGGCACAGAATGGTTAAAGTAAGAAAATGCAAACATTTTAAAAGTAACATTTCCAGACTTACAATTGAAAATCCAACTTCACCATAAGTTGTGATTTTAAATTTTGAGTTCAGAGTTGCAAACTTGAAATTTCTATCTTGTTCCAATTGGAAATTATGCTTACAAGATGGAATACATTTATAACAAAGTTAACCTGTGGGCAGGATATTCCTTGCAGTTGGAAAAAATTATTCCCTTGGGGCTGTCAAAGGCCTACCTTAGAGGTGACTTATATATTATAAAAAGGAAGGTTTGGGCCTGGCAAGTGGGTTATCTTGCCAGATCAACATGGCAGTTTAAAACTGCACATACAGTCTCTGCAATTGCAGGCCTGAGACATGTTTAAGGGGCTACTTAAGTGGGTGGCATAATCAGTGCTGCAGGCCCACTAGTAGCATTCAATTTACTGGCGCAGGGCAAATATAGTGCACTTTAATAGGGACTTATAAGTAAATTAAGTATGCCAATTTTGGATAAGTCAATGTTACCATGTTTCAAGTACAGAGCACATGCACTTTAACACTGACTTGCAGCGGTAAAGTGCCTGAGTAGTAAAACCAACAAAAACGAATTCAGCAAAAATGGGAGGAGGAAGGCAAAAGGTTTGGCGGTGACCCTGCAGAAAGGGACAGGTTTAAAAAATAAAATATACATTAACAATTACTAATACATGCCTCCTCAGCCAATCCTATAGCTTTGGGGACCTGGAATAGTCTAAACTGAGGCACTTGCAGGAGAGAGATGGTTAGTAGTTGTTTTGGTACCGTCATTTGTATGATGACAGGAGCAATTGGAGTTGCAAGTTGTAGTGGCCTCCTGGTCATGGCCCTGGCACTTATTATTTTACAAATTAAGCACTTAAGCACTGAGCATGTTGTTGTGCAAGCGAATGCCTGGATTTCCAAACATCAAAGCTACCTATTTCTCATTCCGCCACATGCCTCTTCCTTCTGCCACCTACATTTCCCATCTAACTCTTGCAGGTTTTTAAGTCCCTGCACTATACCTTTGTCTCTGTTTTCCTATCTTCCCTTCCCCATTATTTTTCTCTATTCTGCTTTTCTTTCTCTTGTCCAAGGTCCAAGACCGAGGATGAAAAACAAGTCCCGGTCCCCAGAAAGAGTGCCAGGGTCCTCCACTGCCAATCATTGGCACAAATTAAACTCTGCTGCAAAGACCTTTTGATAGGAATCAGTAGCTGCAGCTTGAGGTGTAAAGATGAGTGTGAACTCCGGGAAACAGGTTGGATTAACCCCCCTGTATCAGGCCACTATTTGGCAGTGGAAATCTCCGATGCTGCCTTCCGGTTTTGCGCATGTGCGATTCACATGGTTGAGTAATGAGAAGGATTCAAAATAGGCTACTGTCATTTCAAACATGGTTATGAATGTCTGACGAGAGGTGGAACTCTCACAAAAGCAGTGCTTAATTTGAGCCGGTGTTTCTGGTACTAGGCACTGGCACGCAAATGATAATACCAGCTCTTATGACAGTCTACCATATGGTGGTGCCGTTTATTGAATTTAGAGATGAGCACAACAATGGTTGTTTATTAATTCTATGTACATTTATAATAACTAATACCTGCAGTCTATGCAATTCCTATAGCTTTGGAGGCTGAAATAGTCTGAACTGTCAATTTTTTAGGAATCTGATGGTTAGTAGCTGTTTTGGTACTGTCATTGATAGTGATGCAGGGTCAATGGGTGGTGAGAGATGCAGTGGCGTCATGGCGAGGGCCTTGGCACGTATTCGTTTTTTTACTAAATAAGCACTGCACAGCAGCCTTTTGATCTCCGCAAGGGCATGCTGCACTACTATAAGAACTTTCCAAACCAATGTGGGAACATGATGTGCTCTTCCGGCATTGGATGGTAGTCTGGTGAGTTCTCTTGTGCATCTGGATTCATTCTAAATTGTCTTGGCTGTTGGTGCCTTCAAAGGCTCTGTTGCTATCCAATCTTATATGTAAGAGTAGTGCTTGTGTACACATGGATGGAGATACCCAAGAAGGAAAATAAGGGTGAAGGAGGTGTAGGTGCCCATACCAGCTCTATTTAAAGAACTAGTTGTTATTTTGTGAGTAGTCATAAAAGCTTCCAATGTCATTTCCCATCCCTTCTCCCCAGTAAAAACATTTTCCTTTGGAGAAAAAAGGTGATCTTTCTGAAAAGTGCAGAGCCCAAAGGTCAGGTTAGGAAGAGCAAAGTCTTGCGTTGATTTCACCTTTTCTGTGGTTCCTTTGTTTATTGGGGTTTTTTCTATGGTTCACGGATGGGTGGAAATGATGGGTGGTGACAGGTTTAAAAGGGTTCTGGGTGGGTGGAGTTTAGGCACAGAAAAGTGTTTTTAGGATTCAGGAATGGGTGGAGTTTATGGGTAGTGAGGGCTTTTAATATTCAGGGATGGGTGGAGTTTAGGGGTAGAAAGGGCGTTTTGAGTTTGTGGATGGGTGGTGTTTAGGGGCAGAGAAGGGTGGAGTTTAGGTGTGAGTGGCTTTACGTTTCAGAGTTGAGTGGAATTTTTGGGTATAGGAGGTTTGTAGGGATCAGGGATGGGTGGATTTAGGAGTTGGGGATTGGTGTAGTTTATGCGTGGTGAGGAGTTTTTAAGTGGCAGGGATAGATGGTGTTTAGAGGTTCTTGGGGGTTAAAGGAAAGATTGTTTTATGGGTTTTGCAGGGTGTGCGGTCTAAAAGCATCCAAAGTAATTGATTGACACTGTAAAAGTTATAAATATGAAATAATGTCCCCTGAAGTAAAGCACTAAAATAAATACCTCCAACAAAAATGTTTCTGAAAGTAAGACCTGCTCCCCTTTCATTCGCACCCTAAAAAATAAGCATGCAAAAGCCTATTTTGAAAAAATAACATTTTATGAAGTTGTTTCTATGAAATAGTAAATGCCATTCATTCACTAATTTCCATTGAACACTTTAGGTGAAATGGTTTCTCAGTAATGGTGATCCAGCGGCGTACCAACAACAGATACTCTACTGCCATATACTCACCTGGGCCCTTAAAAACACACACAATTGAGTAAACCGCTGGAGTCAAAGTTTATATTTGTGTTGATCATAATATCCAGGATTAGTTATTCAATATTCCTAGCTAACCTTTCACTGATCAAAAAGTTATTTCCTCTGGTCGTTTGACCATTTGTTGAACTAGTTGATGGTGAAGATTAACTTAACTCTAAATTCCTACCTTAATTTCACAGTAAATAATCACAGACTCTGGAAGGTTTAAAATCTTTATCTAAGTTTCAAGTGTATGTGAACCATCTCAAATACACAGTACAACCCCCATCATTCGTACGAGAGAAAAGATTAATTGGTTAATCATCAAAACTCATACTACAGGACAGAGAGAAAAGAACATCTGCAAATAAAGTGAAAATATAATTACCAAGAATGATGTAAAGACAAACCCCCTGGCCAAAGGGCTGGTAAGGGTCCCCTGGGAAAGGTCAGGAGACAAAGACTTCAGGACAGGAATCAGGACAGGATAGATGACCTCTCTAGATTACCAATGATTGTGCCGCACCCCTCTCTGACACTCTCTTCCTCCTTGAGATTCTTCCGTGATCTTCTTATCTAACTCAATTAAATTAGGATAGAAGGTTCTGCATTTGATTCTTCATCAGCATGTCACAGCATCTCTCCCAGCATCAGCTTCTCCCGCTACGCAGACAGCATCCCACGACTCACAGCATCTGGTTCTGTAGAACTAACTAAATCTATCTCACTTATACCTTTCGTTCTTCATGTTCCAACCACTAAAGTTTCGATATCGTAAAAATACGAAATCTAATTGGTCAGACAAGGGAGGAAGATCATCACACAATGCTTACATGTCATCTAATTCCGTTAAACCATTGTTCACAAACCCATCCCCTTAATTTTTATTCATAGTTCTTACTTCCCACCCACATTCACATTTCATTTGCAACATTTATTAATAGTCCAATATGTAAGCCCACTCTTGTTGGAAAGTGGGTTATTGGTAGGGGCAAATGTAGGTCTCTCACTGGCAATAAGACCACTAACACATGATAGGACTCAGCATAGGTCTTAGAAAATTATTCCTATGCTCAACCCTTGGTAACGAGGCTGCAAGCAGACATGCTTAACTTCAAAGACAGGTATGTAAAGCATTTAAAAACACCATTTCAGTAAATAATTAAAGACACAACACATAATAAAAATCCAACACCAATTTATACAAATAGCAAATATTTTTACCTTTAAAATGACACCAAAATGACAAAAATCGAAAGTAGGGAACCGGAGATATGAATTTTCAAAGATTTAATAAAATATAGCACTTAGAAGATTAGAGCACCATATTGTGATACCTGCTCGCGATAGACCGGGGCAAAGTCAAAGTTTCAGGCCGACCGCGATGGAGCCCTGAGCGGCTACAGCTTGCAGCAGGTCTCAGTCTCAGTTTCTACCTTCACACTTAGCTCCCAGCCAGTCGAGATCCGGATTAGGGTTCGCCGGCTTGCCTTGTGACGAGGTCCCGGGCAACTTCCCTGGAGCGGACTTAGAAAATATTTCAAGATTGCTTCAGCGGGACAACCCAGGAATCCAGGCCGACACGCGATGGAAGGCAGGTGGCTTGGCTCTCGCGGTTGCTCCCGGTCACCTTTTCTACGAGCGGACTTAGAAACTTTTCTGGAGCTTTTTCTCGTGGTGTCTCTCGATGCTCCTCATGTAGCTGGATCCGGTGAGGGTTCGCTGGCTTCAGTTTTTATCTAGTCCTCGTCAATCTCTGGAAGTTGGACCCATGGAGCTTTTAGCGGGACGAACCTGGAAGGCTTGGCCGTCTCGCGGTTGAAGGCAGACGGCCTGGCTGACCAGGTTGAGTCGGTCCCTCTATGGAGCTTTTTTCAAAGTTGCTCCAAAGTTCCCCAAACTTCTTGAACTTCTTCCCGAAGTTCCTCAAGGGGTCCCAAAGTGTCTCAAACTTACTACAAGGGTCTGGAAGCTCCAAGATGGTCCTTGAAAGTTGAAGACGTCAGTTCCCACAATCCACTGGTACAAAACCCTTACAAATCCACTGATGGTTCTCCACGATGTAGATTTAGTTGGTGATGTTTCAGTTGAGCTCTTTTAACCTGTAGCTTTCAGGGAGTCCACTCTTTAGTTATTTTTCAGCAAAATAATCCACAGGGCTGTTGTTTCAGATGGTGCAGTTTTCAGAGATCAGGCCTTGGAAATCTTTGCACAGCAAAACTTCTCAGCAGAGCACTTCTTGCTTCAGTAAGTTTCAAGCAGCAGATCTAGAGGGCACTGCCCCTCTCAGATACTTATTCCAAGTTCTCTTGGTCATGTAGGAGGTCACTTCTGACCAATGGAAGCAGGGTAACTCCTCAAAGTTATGACCACATCCTGTAGAGTGTGGCATTATTTTGTTCCAGAGTGCATCAAATCTTCCAAATCTATAATGGCTGCTTTTCCAGCAAAGAAGGTAAGAGCTGGCTAAACACACCCTCTAGGATGACTTATTTCCATAGACTCTTCCCCTACCATCTGCACATACCTTCCCTAATTCTAGGTCTGGTGTGGGTCAAAAGTGTAAAGTGGAAACTGACACTGTGGCCATCCCTCTGCCTTTGAAGACCATGGTTTACGACTCCTCCCCCTGGCCTGGCATTCCTATGGAAAAGCACACTGCCCTCCCAGCAGAGCTGGTTAACCCCAGGGGCTCATTATCACCTCTTCAAGGCAGCCTGGCTAATCCACTTAACTCTGACCAATCAGGGCAGACCAGTGGAAGGCTGAATTTGCACTTATAAACATGAAAGTCTTATAACTTCTTGTATGTACACTTTAGGAGAAATTAAACAATATGATATTGTTGGATTTGTTAATACCATTCTGGGAAGTGAATGGCAGTTCTATCCCTCTCCTATCCATAGTTATTATTCAATAACTTCCTACCATATTAACCTATGTAACAGAGGA
This sequence comes from Triturus cristatus, assembly GCF_964204655.1. Lineage (NCBI taxonomy): Eukaryota > Metazoa > Chordata > Amphibia > Caudata > Salamandridae > Triturus > Triturus cristatus. Next base: position 607,535,660 of record NC_140593.1, on the reverse strand, counting down.
TTTGCAATGGAAAAAATGACTTGGGACATTTTACCAGCACCAGGACTTACAAAAACATATTTTACAAGTACTTGCCTTATATCTACAAGAACCCCACCTCATGTGCAACTAGGGGAGACTTAGGGGTTCTGAATCTGTAGGAAGATTGCAGATTCTCCCTCTAAAGTGCTCCTAGCATCAAAGTCGAATTTGAGTAGCACTGTACCACAATATGGGGAGTGAAATGTGAAATAAATTTCACTTTACCCAGGCATATAAAAACTCATTTGATAAGGGTCTACCTTATAAATACCTGACCCCCCACCCCTAGCATACCTAGGGGAGACCCTGGGGGTCCCTAATATGCCACAACATTGTAGGTTATCTATTTTTAAGTGCCCCAAACACCAAAGTCGTGTTTGGGCCCAATTTACTTTTTAAAAGCAGTCCTGGCACCCAGTGCTGCTTTTAAACTGACCTCAGGTTTCAGCAGTGCACACATGCAAGTGCAGAAGGAGCTGCTGGCCTCTAAACTGCCATGCCCTAGGGTACTGGGGACTTCTAGGTAGTTTCAATCCCCCAATCCCTATTATATACTAAGGGCTTATAGGGCAGGTCATTCCAATCACAGGGGTACCCCACCATACCATTGTGTACCCTAGTGTATGTAGGTGTTTTAACTGTATTCTAATGTGTTTCATTCAGCATAGCACTGGCCCTGGGCCTGGTTAGGCAGAGCCCAGAGTCAGTCAGAGTTAGTTACCACCAGCATCAGTCAGGAAAAAGTTGGGGGTTGCCCAGGGCACATGATGACTTTGCCACAACTCTTTTGAACTTTTCACCGTCCTTTCTCAGGCTAGGATACTTTGCGACCTTGGCTTCTATTCAAACTCCGAATCATCATTCCGGGTTCACTTTCAGTAGACATGCGCAGCTGTCACATGACTCAGCTCACTTCAGTTATACATGAGAGGCCCAAACGCGCACTAGTAATAAAGTCAAAAAGACAAATGTTACTTTCACAAATAAATTATTGCACTGTTTACCGCCCATCTGTACTCTATTCCCCTTTAGTTATTAATACTTTTCCCACATTAGCATTAGTTAAAGAGATTGTTTTCATTTCAGCTAAGCAGGTGCCATGCACGCGAGTCTTTAAGACTCCATTTTAATGCCTTCTGCTCATGCGCAAGAATTTCCCTCCAAGCATTATTCCGTCATATTGCGTAGATACAGTTGACGCATGCGCAGTAATGATTTCCCCATTAAAGCCGTTTTAGTGCTTTGTTCATATTATTCGCGTTTGTAAACACATAAGCAAGCTTCACCAACCCGCGTGTTTGTGCGGTGCACATTACTTTTACCCAAAACGAATTTAGTAACTTGTTAGTGGGTTAAAGGAGTGGATTGCTTCCGAGCAAGTCTCTTTTCTACGAGTCCTTGCTCTATCAATGGTATTCCATGAAATCGTTTTTCTTGGAAATCAAAAACAGCCATAAGCAAGGAGTGTATCTTTCTTATGCCTAAATTTCCAATGGTTACCCAGGCGCACTACAAAAGTGAGTCACAGCATAATCTCTGTGAATCAGGCTCACTCTTTGTATGTCTCACTTGGCAGTCAACTGTCTGCAAGACCTCATTGTAAGAAAGAGGGTTTCTGTTGCAGTAACCCCCCATTTTTTGCCTGATAACTGATGCACTTTTCCTTGTTGTGCCCTGGGCTCCTGCCAATCAGGTGCCCAGGGCCTGTGTTCCTTCCCTGAAAACTGCCTAACAGCCAAAACCTAATTGGCATCTCTGGTCACCTGTCAGCCCCTGGTAAATGGTACCCTAGGTGCCCAGGGCCTTGTGACCAGAAGAAGGCCCCTAAGGGAAGCAGCACGCACTTATTGTGCCACCCTTAGAGGCCCTGTACCCTGACACACACACACTGCTTTTGCAGGATGAGTGTCTGGGTGCAGAACAAAACAAAGAGTGGACATGGCACACATCCCTGTGTACCATGCCCACAACACACTGCCCTGGCATACCTCAGTCACCCCTCTAGCTGGGTGCCCTATGCCAGAGGTGTGGGCACAGGTGCATGAGCCCTGTGTCCCTACAGTACCCAGGTCCATTCTTGGGAACTGTAAGTGCAGTGCTGCCATTAAGAGTATATGGTGCTGGGAGGTCGTCATACATGAACTCCACAGCACCATGATGGCTACACTGAAGACTGAGAAGTTTTTATCAAACTTCTCAACACAGTAAACCCACACTGATGCCAGTGTGGGATTTACTGTAAGATGCACAACAGAGGGCATCTTAGAGATGCCCCCTGACCCTAACCTACAATCCACGTCTTGTCTGAGGGGCTGCCTAGGCTGCCACACAGCAGACAGGTTGCTGGACCCCTGGGTAGAGCGCCATCTGCTCTCCTGGGCCTGCAACAATGCACATCCTGGGTGAGGTGCAAAGTCTCCTCCCCCAGGATGGGCAGGAGAAGCTTCAAAGGCATTCCGCCTTTGTGAGCTTCTCCAGGCCACTTGCTGTACCCAGCAACTGGCCCCTACCGGTTCTCAACCCCCTCTCTGGCGGGAAGACTGTCCGGAAACCCCAAGGAAGGACAGGGGGTGTGCCAGCCTCTACCAACCCCACCCCTTAGGTGGGGGAGGCGAGGTGAAGCACATCCCCGGGCTCTCGCCATCTTGAAGATGGGGAGCCCTGCCCAATTAGGACTAGGCCACTGTCCCCCTCCCACAGGAGAGTGGCAAGATAGGGGTGTACCCACCCCAAGGCAGGGACCCAGTGGTCCATGCCCTTTACCTACCTGTAACGCCCCTAAATTTAGTATTTAGGGGCACACTGAACCTTCCTTCCTCAGATCCCGATTCGAAAACAAGCAAGAAGATCAAGAAACCAGAAGACCCGCAGCGCAGCTGCTAACAAAAGGATGACATCAACTGACTTGGCCCCAGCCCTACCGGCCTGTTGATCCTTAAACCTGCTCCTGTGGAACTCCGGCGCCTTCAGTGGTCAGCAACCTGAAAAACCCCGGAGGACCAGACCACCTTGAGACTCTACCAAGACTGGGACTCCCATGAGCAGTGGCTCTGCTCAAAGCAAGTTTCTAACCCCTGGCATCAGCCCGGAACCGGGAACCCTGCACACTCTGCACCCGCCAAGCCTGGCCTGTGCCGGAGTGAACAAAGACCCCGAGGATGTCCCCCCGCGACTGTGACCCCGAATCCAGCACCCAAGGGCTCAGCTCGACGCTCCTGACGACGCCTGCAGCCTCAGAACCAGGTACCCCCCCAACCGCGATCAACAGAGGGTAAGATTTCCAAACATCAAAAGGCACCCCTGCACCCGGCGCCCTGCGGCCCCCTGTGCCCAACTCCTGGGTACCTACCTATCATCCAACTACCCAACTTACCTCTCGAAGTGGTGGTGGCACCTGAAGAATCTTCGTCCCCGAGCTTGCAGCCTTTGTTCAACCTGGCGCTTTCCCATTGAAATCCATTGAGCGCCAGAAGGCTCAAAAGCACAACTGCACCCAGCCGCCCGAGTGGCCCTGGCAGTGTAACTTCTATTCCTACCTACTTCCCCATTTGCCCTGAGCAAGTGACCAGGAGCCCAGCTCCCACAGCCGCATGGCCTGCTAGTCAGCAGCCACCAACTAAGGCCCCCCTGCCTCCCGTAGGATAACATTGGGGCTAACTCACTCTGCCCCCGGCTGCCCCTGTGCCGCTGAGGGTGTAACAACTGTACTTACCTGACCCTGGAAGACCCCTGAGTCTGTGCCCAGAACCTTAACTCTGCCAGCCGAGTACTTACCCAAAAGCCGATTACTCACTTTTCTTCCATAGGGTAACATTGACTGGTTTTCTCTGAAATTTCTTCTAAGTGTGGAGTTTCTAAACTTTAAATTATTCACCTAAAATGAACCGAGTAACGAAAACGGAAATACTCACCAGCTATTAGGAGAGATACCAGTGCTGGATCTTGGTGCCCAGAACTGACCCTGAAAAGTACTCACAACCGTACTTACCTCTAACTCAATTTTCTCCCATAGGAAATCATTGACTGTTTTTCTGTGAAATTTATTCTGTGTTGATTTTTGCAAACTACACATATTCTTTAAAAATCGTACCAACTGTGAAAACGTAATTACTTACCTGTTTTAGATAGATGTTCCAGTACTGAGCCTAGGAGTCCAGCACTGGATTACAAAAGTAACGAGAACATACTTTACCTGTAACTGGAATTTTCTTCCATAGGGAACCATTGACTGTTTTTCTATGAAATTTCTTCTAAGTGTCGATTTTGCAAAACTTATAAATATTCCTTAAAAATCGCCTGTATAACTTAAACGCAGTTTCTCAACTGCTTACAGGTGGCAGGTGGTACACTAGTGCTGGATCTAGGATCCAACACTGACCTAGAAAAAGTAACCATAACCCCACCTACCTGCTAAGTGAATTTCCTTCCATAGGATAACATTGGCAATTTGATCAGAAAAAGTTTCTGAGTCAACTATTAAAATAGCAAAATATTGCTTAAAAATCACAACAGTAACTAAAACAAATTTACTCACTTGTTTCCAAGAACTGTCCCAGGACTGAATCTAGGATCCAGTCCTGGAGTTAGAAAAGTAATCTTGAAAGTAATCAATTGCATATAACTTAAAATTCTTATTGAGCTCAATGTATTATTGTGTTTGAAATTGTGTTGCCTATTGCAACAAACTGTAACTATTATCTGCAAAAGTCAATTGCCTATTGCAAAGTATTTAACTGAAGCATCTCATTCTGAGAAATTATATTTTGATATCTATTGTTGGTTCTAAAATAAAACAACCATATATTTTTTATACAAACCATTGGCCTAGAGTTCAGTTCTTGAGTGTGTGAGACCATTTGCTGACTGAGCGTGTACAACAAATGCTTTACACTGTCCTCTGATACTGCCTTACTGCTCGACCAAGCTACCACTTTAGAGAGTAAGGTTATATCTAACTTTAGCCTCTGCCAAACCTCTGGGGATTGTGGACTCTGTGCACACTGTACCTATTTGGGAACAGTATATACAGAGCCACTTTCTCACACTCTTGTAACCAATTCTTTAGCTTATATAGAGTGGGCTCTGCCCACAGGAGTATTACACAGTCGCCTCATGCTATTGGCTGTTTGGTATATAAATCTGATTCTTATACACTGGTTGAGGACCAATTTGACATTTCACAAAGTACATTCGGAATTCATATGTGAAATTATTTGTCTCATAGATACATTCAATACAGAAATTTATGGCATATTTTTTAGTGTGTGTGTTTTTTAACTCAAGTAGATGCTCCCATTCGGGCACTATGGATTTGGAGATCATGTTCAGAGGCCAACCACTGTACAGTAGATGCTGTGTGCAGCTCAGTTGCCCCCACCTTTACAAACCTTCCTGGATATGTGTGGGTTACCACCCACACTCCGGCCAAAGGTGGTGTGACTCTCCTTCCAATGACGCGATTGTGTAAATGAATCGATCACGTCATTGGCTGGCTGGCACCCAGGAAAACTCTTCCTGGTTTCCCTGGGAGTGCAGAGGGATTCAGAAAACAGAACCGTTCTCTGTGCTTCCGTGGAATTCTGCTGAAACTCAGCTTCCAAACAACACCTCCCTTTCACTTCAGAGCGGCAGACGTTCACAGTAGAATGTGATTGCCTGGCCCTCTGCCTAGACTTCAGGGATTTTTGTAAGGGCAGTGGCCCCTTGGGCTAAGGTCTGTGCTTCCCCCCACCACCTCTAACACCATCAGTCTTTCTGACGCACCAGGGGAGGTGGATGTGGGTGATTACCTCCAATCTGCCTCCCAGTGGGGACAGGAAGTCCACTAGACAGCAGGGGAAACTAAAGAAACAAGCATTGGCATAGCCAATAGGTCTCGCCTTTTGGACCTTACAAGTGTTTAGCCATGCAGCACATTATCACCCACCGGGCAGATTTCTGTAACAGAAGTAGTACTTATGTAAAGTGCTCTCTTTCTTTCTCTCTCTCTCCACAGAGAGGTCAAGGGGTCATTGAAAACAGCTATCAGCCTGCAGCTTGCGAGATTTTGTGGTTAGACAAACAAATATTTCTGTGAATTACCTAAAACTTCTAAATAAAAGTTCTTCTATTTGTTGTGCACTCTCTATACACCCCAACACTACTGCACCCTGCTTTACTCATTTTACATGAGTAGGTAAGATTCCTCGATAACACCGCACATATTCTACGCCGCCCGAGCTCAGGCCCTGCCCTAAGGACACCTAGTTGTGCGTTTCCTTCTAGGAGGGTGGAAACAAGAGTTAACTGAAAACACATGTGAGCTCACATTTCTGACCAGAGGAACATGCTTCGAAATAACAAAAATGTCAAACCTCACGCTTGCCCCTCGCAGGAACCACGACACTGAGCTCCGCCAGACTGAAAACACACTTCAGGCTGGCGGGAAACACCTAATCAGAACCCCATGTTGAGGCAAGGCCTGACCACATCAGCAGTCATTTCATTCTGGCAACGGCAATTGTGATTCAAACATAAAAATGATTTTCATGTTAATCTTCACAGAAGTGAAGGATTGCATTGCCCTGGAAACGCACACGCACCCACACGCACCCACACGCAGGCAGGCACACACACAGATGCATTCACATACACTGGCAAACGCACACAGGCACAGATGCGTGCACAGGCACGCACACACACACACACACAGATGCAGACATGCTCACACACAGATGCACACACACACAGATTGTTGGACAGGCCACACGAAGGGCTTGCGCCCTCCCCGCATGACAGGGCCCAAGCCCCGGCCCCCCAGGCGCGGCCCACGAGAATCACCCGCACCCCGTCGCCCGACGGAACTCCTGCCCTCGGATCTCCCTGTAGCACGGGCCCAAGCCACCACCGGCTCCCTCGGCCGGGTCAAGCCGCCATCTTGGGCCCTGCGCCACGAGGCCGCGTGGCCTCCCCCCGACCCTAACCCTGGGCCTGGCCGGCCCCGACATCCCGGCACCACCATCCACCCAGGAGGTGAGCGGATCACTTGGCAGGTCAATGGGAGGACGAAGTGCCAAGGACTCTCCCCCGCCAGGTGACGATCGCCTCCAGCTCCCCCCAGGCACCGGCTCCACCCCCCGCTGGGTGTCTGGACACCTTCATCCCGGACCCTCCGACCCCCAAGTGCGAGGGTCCGGACATCAAAGGGCACCTGCCCTATAACTGGAGCAGCTGCGGAGCAAGAAGGCAGTTGTATCCTGGAGTCGAGAGACACCGAGAGAACTCAGCCTTGACGGACTACTGGCGCTGCCGTAGCCCTATCTTGTGATCTATCGTCCTGCCTGCTGGCGCTGCCGTGGCCTTCTGCAACATCCATCCTCGTCGGAACCTGCTGGCGCTGCCGCGGCCCGTTGTAACGACCATCTTCACCGGGACCTGCTGGCGCTGCCGCGGACCGTACATCGACCATCTTCTCTGGGACCTGCTGGCGCTGCCGCGGCCCGTGTATCGACCATCTTCACTGGGACCTGCTGGCGCTGCCGCGGCCCGTACCAGCTAGACCACCTAAGCTCGAGGATTGTGAGCTACCCACCACACCACCTCAACTACCAGACTGGTAACCAGACTGTCCCGCTACCCCCTTTTCCCATCTTGAGAGACTTGAATCGAGGGGACCCCTGAGTCCAGACCTCCTTGTACCTTTTCATCGTACCTTAAGAAGTGCTTATAAAGAACGCTAACTCATCTCCTTGTGTGGTATCTGTCTGTGGGGGGGAAGTTATTTGTCTGCAGATGGCCTGTCCCGCTTCTTCCGCCTCGACGAAGAGAGTCCCCAAGGAGATGGGTGACTCTCCCCGCCTTCAGCTGGGGGGGACGCATGTTGGACAGGCCACACGAAGGGCTTGCGCCCTCCCCGCATGACAGGGCCCAAGCCCCGGCCCCCCAGGCGCGGCCCACGAGAATCACCCGCACCCCGTCGCCCGACGGAACTCCTGCCCTCAGATCTCCCTGTAGCACGGGCCCAAGCCACCACCGGCTCCCTCGGCCGGGTCAAGCCGCCATCTTGGGCCCTGCGCCACGAGGCCGCGTGGCCTCCCCCCGACCCTAACCCTGGGCCTGGCCGGCCCCGACATCCCGGCACCACCATCCACCCAGGAGGTGAGCGGATCACTTGGCAGGTCAATGGGAGGACGAAGTGCCAAGGACTCTCCCCCGCCAGGTGACGATCGCCTCCAGCTCCCCCCAGGCACCGGCTCCACCCCCCGCTGGGTGTCTGGACACCTTCATCCCGGACCCTCCGACCCCCAAGTGCGAGGGTCCGGACATCAAAGGGCACCTGCCCTATAACTGGAGCAGCTGCGGAGCAAGAAGGCAGTTGTATCCTGGAGTCGAGAGACACCGAGAGAACTCAGCCTTGACGGACTACTGGCGCTGCCGTAGCCCTATCTTGTGATCTATCGTCCTGCCTGCTGGCGCTGCCGCGGCCTTCTGCAACATCCATCCTCGTCGGGACCTGCTGGCGCTGCCGCGGCCCGTTGTAACGACCATCTTCACCGGGACCTGCTGGCGCTGCCGCGGACCGTACATCGACCATCTTCTCTGGGACCTGCTGGCGCTGCCGCGGCCCGTGTATCAACCATCTTCACTGGGACCTGCTGGCGCTGCCGCGGCCCGTACCAGCTAGACCACCTAAGCTCGAGGATTGTGAGCTACCCACCACACCACCTCAACTACCAGACTGGTAACCAGACTGTCCCGCTACCCCCTTTTCCCATCTTGAGAGACTTGAATCGAGGGGACCCCTGAGCCCAGACCTCCTTGTACCTTTTCATCGTACCTTAAGAAGTGCTTATAAAGAACGCTAACTCATCTCCTTGTGTGGTATCTGTCTGTGGGGGGGAAGTTATTTGTCTGTACGATCGCTGGAGACGGCTCTCCCCGGAGACCTCTCCTCTTGTCCTCGGCCGACCCTCCCGGTCCGTCTAACACAGATGCACGCACACACACATACACACACGCAAACACATGCGCCCACACACACACAGGCACACAAACTCACAGGCACATACAGATACACACACACACATGCACACAGACACACACATGCACACACACACACAGAAGCCAAACACATGGACACAAACACACAGGCACACACACACATTCATGTTTCCGTGTGCGAGGCTGGGAGAAAGAGTTAATTCCAAACTCCTTGAGTGTTCAAATCTAAGACAGGAGCAGAATCTAGAACAAAACTGCTCCATCCGAGGCTCCGGCAGGAAGTAGTGTGAGAACTCCAATGGACTGAAAACAGCATCACACCAGCAGAAAAGACTTAAACAGAACTACACGTTGAAAGAGAGGCCGCAATAGTGTTTAGTTTATTCAGATTACCGCAAAAGTTATACAAGAATGAAATCTGCCTCCTGGAACCTCTGACGCCAGTCTTCGCTTTTCATCAGGACGGGGGACAGTTGCAAGGACTGGCGGACTCCGCTTCTCACTGGGGCGGGGGATTGGTGCAAAGACTGCAGAAGGGGCGGAGCGGGGTTGGCAGCGAGGCCAACAAAGGGAGGTGCAAGGCTGCATAATGGAGCGGGGAGGGGATGGAGGGAGCTCTTCTTTCACTCAGCACAACTGGGCCTTGCTGAAGAGCGTGTCAGGCAGCACAGATGCACACACACACACAGATGCACACACACACACACACAATAAATGCAAATGCTTTAATTGATTACATAACTTAACACTGCCACAAGCACTTTTGCGAAGTTTTGGCATATTGATTTGTTAATGGACTGGATTTGTTGTAAGACTTTATTAGCATACATTTTTTTCTGTTTTTGAAGAGCACTCTAAGCAATGCTTTAGCGAGATATAGTAATTACTTCCCATGACTAACCGATCTTAATGAAGATGGATTTTAGCTGGGACATAGAAGCAGATGTTAAATGCCATCTATCCAAACCCACAAACAAGGCAAATATCGAAGAAGTCAACAGAGGAAGTGTTGCAGGGATTCTGCTGATACACAGAACTATGCGAAGAACCCCAGGACCTCAGTGAATTGTGGTGTACCAGAAACTCACCTCAGAACCCAGAACCCAGTATCCGGCTAGCATAAGTGTCCCATTCGTTATCCGAGATTTAGCTCGGCGGTCCCAATGTGTAGACAACCCAGAACAAGCGACTCAGTACATACTCAGGAATGGTGGGAATCGGAAATACCTGTTCGTATATTATTCTCACATCAGTCCACAACAATAATCAACAGAGACACGTTGTAAATAAAAAGGGGTTTATTTTTATAGACCACGTGTCCTAAGATGCAGTACTTTGGCTAATACAAGCAGACAAATGATTAATATCAAAACCAGCAACATAGTTACAATACCATAGAATATAAAAGGGGTGATCATATTATAATGACAGTGGATACTACCACCTTCCCTTTACTAAGAAGCTAATATTATTATTATGCTAATAGAAGGTCTCTTAGGCTTGAATAGGGGACCCCATACCTCAAAGATCAGCTTAGTGAAATCACATCACAGGAGCATCAGGAGACTTCTCGCAGGAAGGCTCGTCTTCGGTCTGAATAATAAACCTGATGTCTGTGATATTAAAAGCACTAATTTTCAGGCATTTGCAGCTGCGCGTGTGTTATGGCTAAATAGTGGGCCGATCAACCTAGAGTGAAAAACATGCATTGTGTAATACCCCAGACTGTTTGTCACACCATGTACAGACCAAGGTCGCTGCGCAGAGCTTGGGATAGTAACAACAGATCGCGCTTGTGTGAAGCAAGTCTCGAGTCAACAGTCTGTCTTAAGAAATAACATGTAAACGCAGTGCCGTGTGCAAAAGCAAAAAGATGGCTTTCTAACATCTAACGTGGTTATGCTAACTTAACAATGCCTGTACGTATTCAGAGAGAACTCACTACACGCCCCCTTGATCGAAGCACTATTTAGTAGGCAAGAAAAGAGAGAACGCAGAGTTCAGTTTCGTCAGAGCAGAACAAGGCGTAACCAATTCAAAGGTTCAGAACGAGTTAAAGTCTGAAACGAAAAAAATTGAAAGCAACAGGGGAAACTGTGGAGTCCGGAAAAAAAATATAATCAATTAAAAAAAAAACTCAAAACAACCATCAGGGAGAAAGTAAAAAAGTGTATATGCCGCTGCAGGGTGCTGTCCAGGAGCGACAGGCGCCAAAGACGATAGTTCAGTCAATCCATGAATGTATAGGCAGCATATGTGGCAACCGCTTCCAACAAAAAATCATTTGCAGGGCCAGCGAAAGTCTCAGCCATCCAATCCATCAACGAGAAGGAACACACGTGTTCTTCAATCAGCGGAGCTTCCAGCACGATCAGAGGGCACCCGGAATGTTCCTCCAAATAGCTCATAGCCAAGAAGTTGTAGGCAGCTGCAGAGATGTCCCAATTACCCAGGATCCCATGTGCTGCTCCACAAGCCATTATCCGGACACCAGAACAGGTCAACTCGTGAGACACTAAGGGCCTCATTAGTCGATCGAAATCCGGCACCGGAGACACCAGGCTGGTCAAGCACAAATCCAAAGGCCATTCAAATGGGCAGTCCAGGCAGTGTAGCACAGGCTGTACGCAGGTGAAGTAGCAATACCGGAAGGACAATCCATACGCCAGGCTTAATGTCGCCAATGGCAGAGTTCCATAAAAGTCAAGCATCCTATCCCGAAGAAGCTGCAGGCGGGACAGGTGCACGAGTGGCACAGATGGAGCAGCCATTTCGCAGTATGAAAAGGAAAAGCAGCACACCTGCCACTAGCGCCAGAAGTAGCGGAACACCTCCAAAGATGCTCGAAAAAATGGAATGAAAAAAGCCCGGAACCACACCAAAAATAGTTTGGAAAGAGGTCACGAGACCCGAGCCCACAAGTTTAAAAAAATGAGCCAGGCCGGTCGTGGACGAGGCATTGAAAATAGTTTGGATCAAAGAGCCGAAATGTAGGGGGAGGTCAGTATTCAGAAGCGCCTGTACCTCTGTGCGCGTATTAGCAACGTGAAGGTCGAATGTTTCACGAGAGGAAGTCAAAGACACCTCTTTTTGGGACAATAAGGCTCTTATTCTGCTCAACTTGTTGAACTCTGCTTTCAAGGTTGGAATCGAAGGCCAGATAGAAACATCCAGCCGCCCATGCGGGGGTGGAAAGAGAACATTATTGCAGCAGACAACTTTCTGCGAGACAGTTACTATGTATGGGATTCCCACTAACATCCCACAGCAAGCTTCATTATTCAAAATTAAATAACTACCGTTAGCAAGCAGCGTGAAAGAAGGGGTAATCACAGGCACTGGGATACCTCGCAGAACGCAGGCCAAATTCGGGGCTTGTACATTGCACGCGCCGTGTAATTGAATGTGCCTACAAACCAAGGAATGGTCTGGTGACGTGGTGCATTCCTCGCCTTTCAAATAAACCTCAGTTCCGTCCCTAGTACATCTATACGTAAAGGGGAGGGACCAAACCTCATGTATGAAAGCGGTGCCTAGCGGTTCATATCTACCTAAAGCATAATGTTTCATACAAGACGTAAACTTAAAAAGCGCAAAAGGGAGAGTTATCAATCCGTGTGCTAGCCACGTAGCCGAATTGATCTCCGCTACTGAGAAGGGCAATGGCTCTAATTTTTCAATATGTAACAATGAATATGTAGCATCCTTCATGGACATAAAGCGCTGCTTGTCAGTAAGGTTAAAGGGAAGGAATAACGATGTAGTGTTCAAATAGTCCCAAGGGACCCTCCCTGCCTTTAACGTCTGCAATGTCCACGCAAACTGCATAACAGAACGCAACTGGTTTTGACCATGATATAACACAGACATATCATCATGCACAATATCAACAACTGACGAAACAATATTATCTAATGTATAAATCCTAGAAGAGAGAGTGCTAATGCTATTATCTATAACGGCTAAAACCTTCTCCATGTTTGCTTGGTCAATAGCTCTCAATCTGGAAGCCGCCTCAATCTGTGACAACTTCCAGACTTCGTTGTAAATAGCATACGCCCATCTTTTGGTTCTGCCGCCCACAGGACCCTTAACAAAATCATTCAAATCTATTCTGTCATGTAATTGGGATAAGTGATCCTTGACAGACGCCAAAGTGGAATGTCGCAGCCAAGATTGACATAACTTGCCCACAGAGTATGTAGTGACAGTATGTGACGACTCAAACCGAGGGTCTACACGTTCTTGAGTATATCCCGGTTTCAGTCCCAGAAAACGTCGTTGACAGATATCTGAACTGCTTTGCCAAATTAACCAACCCTCACCATTAATTTTCGAAATATTGAAAGATGTATTTGAAACTAAGGAGTGCAAAGCAGCAAGGGACAGATCTGTGTGGTTATCCCAATCGGGATAAGCGCCCAGATCCGGCACAGAAGGTGATTTTAATTGTTTAGAAGTAGCCAATCCAAAACAGGTGGTTTGGAAGATGGATGAATTCAAAAATAACATATGATTTGGTATAAGACAGGCACGATGTAAAGCCTCTGTACCCTGTACCTGCCACGGCTTGGAACCCCAAACCGACTTTAGATCAATAGTAGCCTTCCATACATCATAACCTTTGATTGACAACTCGTCCATAAAGGACTTGGAATAAAGCAACTTTGTGTGTGTCAGTCTAACCTTTGCGGTAGGCTCAGGCAGCACCTTAAAATAAAACGCTGCCGGGTTGGAAACACTGAAATCGGTAAAATATGAATACTTGTTAACTAGTGTTTGTGAACTTCCGAATTCGGGAGTAGGACAGTGTTCCCATTGGGTAAAATTTACAAAATTTCTAAATGTATTTGCTTTATGCAGGAAATGATTGCCATAATGTTGAAAACAATATTGTTCCGCATAATTAGCCGCATTTTCGTATAAATCTTCAGCATCAAAAGCGGCATAATATTTCAAATCAGAAAACAGTGACTCAATGGCGTGTACATCCCAATCATCAGAACGTATGTTCTGCCTAACCACATCACCCATAGAAACACGAAATACATTAGGTACATTAATGACCTCTGTAGGCCCATGAATTTGGAATTTAACAGCATCCCATGCGATTCCATCCAAGACGGGCCAGGCAGTAATGTTCACAAAAGTCTGGTCCCTCTTCATGATGTGGGACGAGGAGTGGGGGGCCAAAGTTCCATCGATAAGTCTAATTGTCGATCTCTCACTCAGATAGTGGCCATCCACAAGACGGAAAAAAACTATTATAAATCCAATGGACATAAACAAAAAAACACTGAAAAGCAACAGCCAAATGTATGTCCAAGGGGCAATCAAAAAATGTCTCTTAAACCAGCTGAAAAAAACTGCAATGTTCGATGGGGGGCTTGAGGGCAATGAGTTAGTGTCAAAGGAGAAACGGGACTGTCCAAGCGCCGTAGATTGTAAAACAGGTGAGGGACCACGTGTAGGATAAGCATACTCAGTCTCTTCTGGCAAACCACCAGCCGATGGTATCAATAAGGGATCAGTAACCGATTGCATCTCGATGGCAACATCAGGCAAGGTGGTAGAAGCAAGAGTCAACATTGAATTTCTTTGCATCGTCTGGCATGAAACTGCTGGAGTCACACTAAGAAGTATCGGCCACTCGCTGAAGTTTGACATTGTCAATTGAGATGTACCTGTTTTCTTTGCGACCAGGAAGTGGAGGTAAAATGACTGTTCTTGTACCCTGCACTCCAAGCACTGGAACTGGTGCACGATAAGAGGGGCCGAACTCCTTCTTGTTCTCCACCTTCTCACGGACCAGATCACCAACTCGGGGTAGCCAGCCGACTACCGGAATCTGAACTTCAGCTTCAGATGTGGAGGGCATGTGTTCCTTCGATAGAGTGTCTCTGGCTTCTTGCAGAGTCTGTAAAACAGCACAGTGATCATCTACGTCAAAGGGTGCGGTCGACGCCGCCATGTCTAGACCATCAAGGTCTGGTACAAACATTCTGATTCCGAAGAGCATCATGTACGGGGTCCGCCCACCCAGAGACCTTCTAGGGAGATTATTAAGTGCACGTTGGACGTTATACAAATG
Source organism: Triturus cristatus (assembly GCF_964204655.1). NCBI lineage: Eukaryota > Metazoa > Chordata > Amphibia > Caudata > Salamandridae > Triturus > Triturus cristatus. The sequence continues at coordinate 607,520,569 of NC_140593.1, read as the reverse complement.
GGCTAGCCAGTTTCGGCCTGTGCCTAAAACACGGGCTGTCAATGATTGCTTTAAGTCACGGTTCATTCGCTCCACCACACTATTACCCTCAGGCCGGTAGGGGGACGAAAATTTGACTAGGACCCCCAAATTTCTCATAGCCTCCTTGTAAGCCTTAGAGGCAAACGCAGGGCCCTGATCAGAATGGAAGGTACCACACGCAAAAGTTCCCACAAAGACACGCAAATCTCTGATGACAGTCCGCGAGTCAGCACTCCTTTGTGGCCATACCCACAGAAAACGTGTGCACGAATCCACTGCAACCAAGATGTACTTGTACGCAGTATCAGAAGAAAAAGGACCGCAGTGATCCAAATAAACACAACCAAATGGTTTATTGGATATGTACAACTGTGTTTGTGATGGGCGCGCAACAGTAGAAGGTTTAATCTGTTGGCAAATGTCACAATCGAGAACATAAGCGCGCGCTTGTTTATATAAACCGAACCACCAGTAACGTTGTTGTAGCAGAGATATAGTGGCTGACACTCCGGCGTGGGCTGACGCCAACCCCTCATGAGCAGCCAGAATCAGTGCGGGTCTGCAGTCCGCGTTGGGAATAATTCTGTCACCAACGTCGTTAATCTTCACTAATGGGACATTGTCAGGACTTAAATGGTAAATGTAACGAGAAGGAAAACCCTTCGGGTAATCGCCTCCCTTTTCTGTAGCAGCAATAGCTGCCAAGATGTCATCATCAATCTTACTTTTTGATCTGGTAACTGCTGCCACTAAGTATGTAGCCACTGCTGTTTTTGCTGCCTCGTCAGCCAAGCTGTTGCCGACAGCATGGACACCAAGTCGTTGGTGACCAAGAGTGTGAATTACATTCACGAGTGGGAGACGTTCTTTAAAGTCTGCCACTCGAACCCAAAGCGTTTTATGCTTAATTGTGCCACCTTTTGTGTCTCGATAATCATTCTGAGACCAGAAGTGTAAATTGTCATTATAGGACTGGACACAGTAGAAAGAATCACTCACAATTAGAGTAGTGACTCGGGGATCAGCAAACTCCAGTGCAAGCACTAGAGCCCGAAGCTCCGCCAATTGCGCGGTACAATCGCCCAATGACTGCGTATGCACTGCATCAGATTGGAATTCACCATTTACGAAAGTACCTACGACAATTGCGCAAGCCGCTGAGTAGGCGTGCTTTGATCCAATTGCGGGCTGCGCAGACCCGTCAGTGTATATGACACAATGGTATTCTTCGAGCGGGCGCAAAGACAGAGGAGCCGGATGAACGAATTCATACTGCAAGAACTCTTGAGTCTGTAATGAGGCATCAAAGATGTAGGTGACGTCTGGCGACGTCAGTGTTGTGGCCCATTGTATCCACCGAGGATGCAAAGCTGTAGAATTTGGTACACTTGCCTTTGTCACCGCTTCTAAGGCGGGATAGGGTGTTACAACCAGAATCTGTTTCCCATGTGACAGTGCGCGTTCTTTAAGGATCGCCATCTGTACAGCAGTCAGAACTTTTTCGACCGCGGAAAAACGTAATTCAGCAGAGGTGTACAAGTGGGATTTGTACGCAATGGGGACTGTATCGCCCTCATTAAACGTCAAATACGTGAAACCCACGGCGCCTGGCACTATTCTTATTACCAGGTTGGTGCGGTTATCACGTGTCAGCAAATATTGTGAAGCAAGAAGGTCAGCCTGTAAAGACTGTAAAATTTTAGAATGTTCCAGCTGCCAGCTAGACTTCGAAAATGTGGGTTGTACCAAGGCGTAAAGCGGCTTGATACGCTGGGCATAATCAGGAATGTACGTACGGCCGAAATTCAGAAAACCCAGCAGAGATTGTAATTTCTTTAGTGTCGTTGGCGCACTCAAGCATGCGCACTTCTCCAGAAAGTGGGGAGCTAACCCCTTACCTTCATTGTTGAGCTCGTAGCCCAAAAACAACACTGTATATTCCGCGATGTGAGACTTCGCAAAATTGAATTTGTAGCCATAGTCAGCAAAACTCACCACAATATTGTCGACTCGAGACAGATGCGGCAACAGCTCATCATCCGTGAGGTAGATATCGTCAACATAGGAGTATGCTTCGGGGTCTATTCTTTCTAAGAGAGAAACCACGCGAGCGGAAAAGACGCCAGGGCTATTTTTGTAGCCCATGGCTAATCTCGTAAACTGTTTTTGTTTACCGCCCGAAGTAAACGCTGTCCACTGGCTACTCAGTGTGGACAGGTTATGGCTAAAAAAGCCATTGGAAATGTCAAGTGTCGTTTTAAACCGTTTACGCACGAGACTGTCGACTAGAGCCGAGCTATGTGTATTTTGTACCGCGCAGGTCCGGCAATGGGAGTTTAGGTGCCGGTAATCCAAAACTAAACGGTACGAGCCGTCAGGCTTCGTCACAGTGAATAAAGGGTTATTCATAGGGGACACACATGTTTCAATTACACCCTGATATTCCAATTGTTCAAGGATCGCCGCGACGTGAGGTCTAGCCTCACGACGCATGGGATATTGGGGCTGAGGCTGGGGCATAGACCGCAATGGAATCTCATGGCAGGGGGACAACCGGTCCCAACCCACCTGAGTACGATATACCGCTGGCGCAAGCGCCAGCGCCCACTCACCAGCGTACATTTCAGCTTGGTCCTTAGGCACCGTGTGCGCAAAGGACGGGAGGATTTTCTCCTCCCCTCTAGGAGCTTCCAAAATGAAGGCCGGGGGCCAATCTGCCTCCGCTAGGAGGATATCATAGGTGGTGGTCAGATTATCCCAAAAAATCCCTTTTATAGTACGTTGTATGTCACCCTCTATTAATAAGACTATTTCATAAAGTCTATCAGGGGGAGCCACTCTGGTGTCAGCTGTTTCAACAGTAACCAATACATCAGTTGCTGTCGCCGCCAGAAATGGACGCAGAGCTTGACGGACTATGGTAATTTCCGCTGCGCTGTCTAGTAGCGTCAGCGCCCATGTCCGGTTCTGAAGCTGTGTCCGCACTATCTGAGGCATATGTTGCCGTCAGAGCCGCCACTTTCTTCTTCTGAAACGGGGGTCTTTGTCGAGCAAACTCGTCCTGCTTGCCTTTACCCTCAGTCTGTCGGGGTTGGTCACGCTGTTGTGGAGCACCCCGACCTTTGCCACCGCCTCCGCCACCAGACTGTGTAGCCGATGTTTCCTGTGAAGAACGAGGAGAACGCGGTTCAGAAACCTGAAATCTATCAGGAGACTTAATAGTAGCACGATCTCGCAGATCATAAGTGCGTTCACTACTTGACTGTACGGGAGAGGCAGGCCGAGAGCCCTGTTTCTGCTGCTGCTTGCCCTGTTGTTTAAACGGCCACTTTTGTTTTGGAAAAAAGGGTCGTTCATCCTTACCAGAAGTTCCTGCCTTACCCTGCTGCTTAGAATCGGGATTCTTGATCACAGGCTTAACTCCTAAAGAGCTACGACCCAAATCACGATATGCTTCTGCGATTATTTTAGCAAATTCCTGCGGCTTGTCCTCTTCAGCAACCTTCTTCAGTTCATTACGAACCTGAAAGTGCAACGCATCACCCTTAAGGTTTCCCATTATCATGGTAGCCACCAGGCCAAAATCTCCGAGGAGCCGCATCCCCAATTCTATCGCAGACTCCGCTCCATGGTCCTCTTGAACCTGTTTAATGATGGAGGGCAGCTGTAACATAGACGGAGTGCCGAAGCACTGCGCGTACGTCGCAGCAAAAATCTTACCCCAGGATACACAGTCATCTATATGGGGTACTAAGTCTTTAGGCAAACTAATGGTGAGGATCCTGTGTTTTTCCACAGGAGTTGTATGCGGATAAACCGCCTCTATTTGGTCAAATTTTTCAGCAAGCCAAAAAGGATAATCATCCCTTGTGAGGGGGCGCTTGCCCACAACAGAATTGACCATAACAGGACTAATGACCACCGCGTGACGATCACTAGGTTGTCCCGCACTAACAGGCGCCCCCGCCTGTACAGTGCGCGACACATACTGCACTAACGCCCTATATACTGTTATAAGGGCAGTGTGTAGTACACGCAATTCATCCACCGTCACCGTGAGGTAACGGGGATGAGGCGTAAATCCGGCTAGTACCGGCCAAGTGGCCCCCGCAATTGATAAAGGGCCCATTCTCGGCGGTATAACCACATGGGGGAGGGCGCCATTAAACCAAATCTGATGTTGCCAAGCAGATATTGGAATCTCCTGTGTCCTATAAGGCGCATAGGCGGCAGGCACGGCAGTTGCAGTGTAAGAATGAAATGTATTATCATTACCACTGACTGCCGGAATCGTCACCCAAGAGTAGAACAACTCAAAGGGGTGAGCCGCATCGGCTCCCACCACAAAGATGACGTCCATGCCCGCGTCCGGCACCCCATACTGCGTCAAGTGACGTTTCAGGGCCGCACGGCTATGCGCCGCAATATTAATTGCCATAAGGACAAGCTACACTTCAAGTATTCAGTAGCACAAGGGTTCAATAACCTTTTTAATAATCAAGCTTGAAGGAACCTATATCAATAGAACTAGGTAGGTTTGAAAGCCGTCAGACTTGTTATCCGGAAACAAGAATGAGGGTGCTGTGGACTAAATGTAAGCACTACTAAGGCGTTTCAACTCATAGACCAAACGTTAGGTGCGCCATGTTGCAGGGATTCTGCTGATACACAGAACTATGCGAAGAACCCCAGGACCTCAGTGAATTGTGGTGTACCAGAAACTCACCTCAGAACCCAGAACCCAGTATCCGGCTAGCATAAGTGTCCCATTCGTTATCCGAGATTTAGCTCGGCGGTCCCAATGTGTAGACAACCCAGAACAAGCGACTCAGTACATACTCAGGAATGGTGGGAATCGGAAATACCTGTTCGTATATTATTCTCACATCAGTCCACAACAATAATCAACAGAGACACGTTGTAAATAAAAAGGGGTTTATTTTTATAGACCACGTGTCCTAAGATGCAGTACTTTGGCTAATACAAGCAGACAAATGATTAATATCAAAACCAGCAACATAGTTACAATACCATAGAATATAAAAGGGGTGATCATATTATAATGACAGTGGATACTACCACCTTCCCTTTACTAAGAAGCTAATATTATTATTATGCTAATAGAAGGTCTCTTAGGCTTGAATAGGGGACCCCATACCTCAAAGATCAGCTTAGTGAAATCACATCACAGGAGCATCAGGAGACTTCTCGCAGGAAGGCTCGTCTTCGGTCTGAATAATAAACCTGATGTCTGTGATATTAAAAGCACTAATTTTCAGGCATTTGCAGCTGCGCGTGTGTTATGGCTAAATAGTGGGCCGATCAACCTAGAGTGAAAAACATGCATTGTGTAATACCCCAGACTGTTTGTCACACCATGTACAGACCAAGGTCGCTGCGCAGAGCTTGGGATAGTAACAACAGATCGCGCTTGTGTGAAGCAAGTCTCGAGTCAACAGTCTGTCTTAAGAAATAACATGTAAACGCAGTGCCGTGTGCAAAAGCAAAAAGATGGCTTTCTAACATCTAACGTGGTTATGCTAACTTAACAATGCCTGTACGTATTCAGAGAGAACTCACTACAGAAGCAGTGTAAAGCGAGCACCCCCAGTGTATGGGTTAAGGTGACATCATTTTAAGCAGCTGCTTATGCACAAATTGAGTCACGCAAAAACAGCAAGTTCACGCGAAGAATGCGAAACATAATGGTGGGCGCTTCCAGCTGATGCGTTCGTTCCTCCTGAAGCGCGCTGCTCAAGGGATCCCACAATAACATCAAGGTCCCTGTATTGACGTCACCGTGCCCTAACAACTAGTTCACTGTAAGAATGCGAAACATAATGGTGAGAGCTCCCGGCTGATGCGTTCGTTCCTCCTGAAGCGCTCTGCTCAAGGGATAACACAATAACATCAAGGTCCCTGTAATGACGTCACCATGCCCTAACAACTAGTTCACTGTAAGAATGCGAAACATAATGGTGGGCGCTCCCGGTTGATGCGTTCGTTCCTCCTGAAGCGCGCTGCTCAAGTGATCACACAATAACATCAAGGTCCCTGTAATGACGTCACCGTGCCCTATCAACGAGTTCACGGTAAGAATGCGAAACATAGTGATGGGCGCTCCTGGCTGATGCGTTCGTTCCTCCTGAAGCACGCTGCTCAAGTGATCACACAATAGAGGCACGGGGTGGGTGTGGAGAGGAAGGGAGGGCTGACTTCACGAGCGAATGGCAGTGTGCGCTGTGCCAGAAACAAAGATGGCGACAGCCTGCCCATGTGGGCCATCCTAAAAGTGGACAAGGCGGTCACCGAGAAGCCCGCTTTCCAATCACATGCCATTGTTTAACATAAACGATGACGGGCACCAATTGGAAAGAGGGGCGGGCCTTTAAATGAGTCTGGAAAATGTATTGATAGCAAAGGCACTCGCATGGCGAGAGTAGCGCATGTGCGCTGCTAACGAAAGGCAAGACCTAAAAAACAAAGGAGTGGGGGCAGCCCACAATGTGCAGGGCCATGACCCTACCGCAAAAAGGGCACAACAGTCTTTCTGCCTCCTCAAGTGTGGCTCGTTGGGAGATTTCTACCAATCTTCTTCCTGGGGCAGAAAACTCATTAGACACCAGGGATACTTAGCAAAAAAAGAAGACATACCCCCAGCCCAAAAAGGGCATAACAGTCTTTCTGCCTCCCCCCCCCCGGGATAAAAATGTAGTTGCTTGCCTACAAGTTGCCTCTGGAGGGATAGACAGCGCACTATACACCAGTGATTTGAATGGCATCAAAGTAAACAAAAATGATGGAGTTGTCCGACCCTGGCCTCGAGTCCCATTTGCACCCCGGAAGGGGCAATAGTGTATTTTTGCACCCTGTAGACAGATAGTTTTGCCCAGGGCACAAGTCCTAAAAAAAGAAGTGGGGGGACGCTGTCACCGGAAGTGACGTCACAACAGGAATCTCATGAAAAGAAGTGGGGGGACGCTGTCACCGGAAGTGACGTCACAACAGGAATCTCATGAGTATTCATATGCCTTTAGATGACGGGGCATTTCACAGCACTGCTACCCCTGGTCTGTTCCTCGATGTCCTTTGCAACCCCCCCTCCCCCCCACTCCCCCGAGGGGGTGCCCCAGTTGCACAACGAAGTGCTCAAAAGTGCACAAGATACAGAAGGACACACATTCCAAGCGTTAACCGCCAACGCCTGCTCGCTCCGCCTCCCAATCACTCCAGCCTGCACACACCACCGGTGCCTCTTAAAGTCTCCAATTACAAATATTAGGATATCTTTGGTAATTTACGGGAAACTTCCCTCCCACCCGGGCTCTCTGCTCACACAATGCTGTCCAGCTTTTGGGCAGGGGGGACGGCGTCCACCCGGAAAAACCTGGTAAAATAAGTGGGGGGACGCCGTCCACCCGCGTGGTACCCCGACTCGAGCCCTGCTTTTGCCCAATCTGCTCATGTTACCCTAAATCTACTCCCAGGTAAGGGTAGCATGGCCACTAGACACCAGGGATTTTGCACTTGGGGCAAAAGAAAGATGTGCTAGAGTCCCACCCTGGCATTGGGTCATACCCCCACCCCAAAAGGGACACGCCAGTCTTTCTGCCCCCCCCCCCCCCCATTCCCCCATTTTTCCCCAGTGGTGTAAAAAGCCCAATAGACATCCGGGATTTCAAAATGACCCAAAACCAAATACATTTTAGCCAGGATTCGAAAAAGCAAGCCAGAGCTATTGGTTGTGCCAACGCTTGTTGAGTGAATGAGACCAACTTTGGTAAATAATTGACTGGAGGTCGGATGATGCTTCCTTCCCGCCACGTTGTCCAGGAGAGCGGAGGTTTCAGCATAAATAGAAGCTCCCTCACACTCCAGGGGAAAACACCAGCGATTTCACAACGAACAATCATTCCCGTAACGTGAATTGGAAAGATAAGCACATCAATATGCAAATGAGCAGCAAAAAACGGGCTGCCGTTATGCAATTATTCGCGGATTCGAGGTGACTGGGCTCTACCGCGCTCCGAAGCTCAATAGAAATTGAGTGACAAAAGCAACTTTAGCCGACAGCAGCGCTGCGGTCACGCTTAATCCTGTTATGATAAAAGTCATTTACAAGAAGTGAGGCTTCAGCCGTAGTCAGCAAAGATGCTATTTTCAACGGCCAGGCACAACGCATACCCTAGGGCAATGCACTGACCGTATCTGGCCATCAATACAGTTCACCCAGGCCGTACTTACTCTTCCTCGGAACAGCAGCGCCCCCCTCCCCCCCTCCTGCCCTGCCTCGTGCTCGCAGCCCCTGCTGTGCACCGCCTCGTGCCAAGCACTCATAGTTCATTGATTCTTTTGGCCTTTCTTTCATTCGAGCCGTCTATTTTTTCATTCATGCTCGGCAGTCATTTTTCTAAAGCGGCACAGCGAGCAGCTCAAGTTTTATTTTTACATCATTAACCGTCCCCTAATCTAATTATAATTACAGCCGGAAATAGTCGCTGCTGTTACGTGGTTTCTTTTGCGTCTTTTGACATTAATTAAAAGCGCCTTCGAAAAAGCGCTTGTAAATTACAAAAATTATTTTCAAATGATGTACAAAAATGTGAAAGAAGCTAGGCATGTCTTCGTGAAGATGAAAATTCATAAGGGAAGAAAACATTTTCAGAGTTCCAACACTTCAAAAGGACAGGTTTATAAGTGACACAAACAACCAAAAAGACAGCTTGAGTTCAATGTAATACACCTTTGTTTCCGTTTCTCTTGTCCTACATAGGCAGGATATCGGCTGTCACACTTACGTCAGTGACACCCAGGGTCACTCACATTTGATTGTTGAAGGATGGGGAAATTCTTCAATTTATTATGAAATGCCTCGTTCGCACCTACGACTTGATGACCTTAACTGATTCCGACGTAGGTGCTACATTATGGTAACTGGCACATCACAAAAGGGCGACAGGTGGCTTGAAATGGCCACAAAATGGTGTGTTAGTGGGCTTGGGGGAGCGCCCGAAAGGCAAACTATAATTTTGTTCTAGTATCCACAAAACCTGGAGCTGGCAGCCACTGCCTCTGTGGTTGAAACCAGAAATCTTGCTTCCCAGTTCTGTTGACCCCAAAGCACTATATGGCGAGTGACCCTCAGCTCCACGAGCACTGGGTCCCCTATGATTTCTACTGTAGGATTTCATACCCGGGGGTCATCAACAGTGTCACCAAACGTGTTACACTTATTCCACCACTTGAGCATAATCTGCTTTAATAGTTGTCTTTGTCTTCCAGGGGTCATTACCTGCACAGAGCTGACGACTTTAGAACTCAGGAACCAGGTTCGGGTCCCTGTGTGGAATCAACATCCTGCTATTCTTTCTGGGCAAAGTGCAAGGGAATGATACACATTTCTCAGGCGTGACACAAACAACTTTTACAGAAAGTTTGTCAACCATTCTAAGGTTGTCTTTCCTGAAGGGGGTCCCGTCATGATGAGTCCTGGTGAATCGGCTTGTATAGATTTGATTGGGATCCGCCATTCTTTATGATGGATGATACCTTTCTGTAGATACAGTGGTTCACAAGGAACATATTTACCTTAGATTTCTCAAATTATTCTGTAGGCAAAAATATAGACCCCCAAACACCTCAGTCCAAGTGTGTATATCTATAAATTGAAAACTCCACAAAAAAGGCCTACTTGCTTCAGGGGCCCAGAGGAAGAGGGAGACTTCTTTCATCCATTTTGGAAATGTCCAGTGACTGCGACGTACTGGTCGGTCATCTTCTCCACCCTCTCACGCATCTTGGAGAGACCCATTGAACCCACACCTTGTATCGCACTGTTGGGGCTCCTGGAAGAACTTGAGTGCTGTAGGGGGGAACGAACACTGATCGGTTTGGGATCCCTGATAGCAAAGAAGGTCACAGTGCACAATTTGAACTCTGCTGACCTGCTCTCTCTGTGGCGACATGGCACGCAGCCCTGGACTGCGGGGCTAAACAGGAAGAGTCTGTTATAAAGCAAGAGGATGCCCCCAAAATCTTAAGAAGATCTGGGGCAAATGGTGGAATTACTATTGATTGGTGTAATAGCTGCATTGGTTGTTAATGCTGTAAGGCACTGTGACGTATGTATTTTATCCGTGATGCTCTTCATTCTTAGCACTGTTTAGTTTGCTTTAAAAGTTTCAAATAGCAATACATTTGCTTTATTAAAAAAAAGCAATTGTGCAGTGGTCATTTCTGTGTGAACACAGTGCGCTGACTGAATGAAAGTGCATTTAAGGGGTATGTGTTTGATCACAATGGACACTATCACCTCTGTGCTGGAATGTACGGCATGTTGCAATGTACCTGATTCATTATCAGATACATACACATAGGAGCATAGGAACAGGACCTCTTTAAACAATTAGCTAATTTGTCCCCCTGTTGATTACACATGTTGCAATGTACCGCATGTGAATTGACATCGCTTGAAGTGTTTGTGTTCTTGAGACTTCAAAACAGAAGGCAAGCTCTACTCAAGCCCTTGGAGACTTTCCTCAAGCAGGGGACTCAGCACACAGCAAAGTCATTCTTTTTTCCTTGGCAGAAACAGCAACTGCAGGCCAACCCCAGACACACAGCAAGGGCAGTACTTCGTCTCAGTTTCTCCAGCCCTTCTCCTTGGCAAAGTTTCCTCTTGATTCAGACATAGTCTAAAGTTCAGGGGGTTTAGGTCTAATACTTATACCCCAAAATGTCTTTGTACTCTTTGTGCGGAGAATCCCTGTGACCAGTCAAAACCAGTTCTGTCCTCTCTGGCGCAGCTTCTTGGCAGGTGGAGACAACATTGTGGAAAGTAGACCAGGCCAATTCAGGTGAAAGGAAACCCCCTCCCCCTACTCTAAATGCAGCCTAGCCCTGACTCATCAGACTCTCTGGAGTCACTGCTCCTCCCCAGCGTCTGACATTCCAAACCCAGACAGTCAATCCACATCCTAGCAGAGGCACACTGGATGGCTAAACAAGAAAATACCTACTTTCTAAAAATGGTATTTTCAAACACAGAATGTAAAAATCACCCTCACTAAAAGATGCATGTTAACATACTGATTTCAGGTATACTAAACTTGATTGTCCTACCTTGTTCCCAGAGGTAGTTATGTTTATAAGATGTTATAAAAAAATTCTCCATTCTGTCCTATGGGAGCAGGTAGCCTTGCAATAGTGCAAAAACGAACTTGGCAGTAATTTACTATCAGGACATGTCACACACATCAGGGCATGTTATACTTTTCACATACACTGCACCCTGCACACAGGGGTACCTTGGGCCTACCTTAGGGGTGACTGACATGTAAGAAAAGGGAAGGTTAGGGCGTGGCAAGTGGGTGCACGTGCCAAGTCGACATGGCAGTTAACAACTGCGCACAGACACTGCAGTGGCCGGTTTGAGTTACCGTCTCAGGACTACTCATGTCGTTGGCACAATAAGCGCTGCTTGCCCACTAGTAGCATTTGATTTACTAGCCCGGCACACTCATTGCACTTTACTAGGGACTGACCAGTAAATCAAATAAGCCAATCAGGGAGAACCAATCATAATAGCAATTTATACAGGGAGCATTTTCACTTTGACACTGATCAGCAGTGGCATAGTGCCCAAAGCATCTAAGCCAGCAAAAACGAAATCCAGCAAAGTATACAAAAATACAGGAGATAGAGGCAAAAAGTCAAGGGAAACCATGCCAAAGATGCCAAGTCTAACAGTATCACAACACACTTGGTCACAAATCCACCCTTTAGTCATCATAACTGAGAATACAAAGAGACCTGTTGTTTTACTAATAAAATCGCAATGGTGGCGAAGCGCCTAACTCCAGCAGGGAGGTGTTTGACATAACCTAGCAGCGCTGTTAAAGGAGATGTGGCAAGTTCTATTTTGACCATTTGTGATAGAACGCGGAATATTTCCTCCCAGTAGGTAAACACAGATGCACAATTCCATGCCAAAAGTAAAAAATCTGCCTGGTCTCCGGCACATCAGCACAACTATGTGGCTTAGTAGGATCAAACTTAGCCAATAAATAAGGAGTGGTATAAACTCAATGTAGGTATTTGAAATTTAAGAATTTGTGTCGGTGGTTATTTAAAACTAATTTGGTCTGTTCACAGCAAAAGCGCCATGTCATGTCTGGTAGAGGGCCACCTAGATCTGTCTCCCAAGCCGCCTGTGCCCCCTGTCTGTCACTGGCTTCAGAAGGAGAGCTGTATGGTATAATTGCGTAACTAAATGAGAGGCGTCCGGTGTTGTAATAATTAATTACAATAATGGAAAGTTAGAGGGCTCTGCTGGTGCAGTCGGGATTATGGCACGTATTGTGTTGTGTGGCCGGTGTAATATGAATCTATCCATGTATGTCACATTATGTCCTTCAGCTTGGGATGTGACAGTTCGCGTTTCATTCTTTGAAAATAGGTCACCTATTCGGAGCAACCGGCAACCTGATAGGGTGTGTTTAGTAAGAGCCTCCGTAGTTATTGGTAACCAGGGATTATCAGCAAGGGCGATATGTGGGAAGTATAAATGATCATAACTTAGATACCATTGAAGTTTAGCCCAGGCCCAGCTGGTAGTGGGGAGCATTTGTATTTCGGATGTATTTCTAGGTAGACCCTGGGACAGTGTTGTAGAGAGTGGGTATGTGTGGTCTGTGACCATTCCGGTTTCAGAAACTGAAGGCTTGCATAGTGATGGAACCAGTGGTATGCAAAGTGTGCAACCAAATATTGAAGATATAAATCAGGGACGCAAAAACCTCTGCGTTCATATGGTAAGGTCAAGGTTTGCCAGTTGACTCTGGGCTGCCTCCCTGCCTATATTAAACGTGTTAGAATGCTTCGTAGGGTGTCAAAGGAGGCAGTGGTCATATCTATGGCGATGTTAAGGGATTAAATATATGAAAAAGGCAGTACCACCATTTTATAATTGCTATTCTGCCTGCCATGGATAATGGAAGTTTAATCCAATGTTGCACACCATTTTAAAGGAAATTCCATTCGGCAAGTAGTTGTAGCATTTGTTAAGGGAAACATTTCTGATTTGTTCCAATTAATTTCGAGACCAGAGAGTGTTCCAAAGCGGGCTATCTCACTGAGTAAGGGTAGTTGGTTGGTCTCCGGGTCTCTGACAAATAGCATTATGTCACCTGCGTAAAGGGAGGCCAAGAGGGTCCCACGGTGGAAACGGAGACCTCTCATCAAATGGCATTCCTGGAAATATCAAACAAGGGGGTCCATAGCTATTATAAATAAGAGAGGAGATAGCGGGCATCCCTGTCTGGTACCACGGATTAATATGAATTGTTCAGTTAGCATGCCATTTATTTTTAAGCGGGCCAATGGGGTTGTATAGAGGAGGCAGACCAGTGCACAAAAGCCTTTTGGAATTCTGAGTTTTTCCAATGTGGGGAATAGGAAAGGCCATTCTAACGAATGAAACACTTTTTCAGCGTCGATTAAGACAGCTACAGTGGAGAGTTCTGGATTGATTTGATTGAGAACAGCAAATATAGTTCAAAGATTTATTGATGTGGAACGGTTGGGGATGAACCCTGATTCTAATGGGGAACATTTTTTATTCATTAGTAAAGCGAGGCAGGAAGCAAGAATCTTGGCTAAAATTATTTTATTTTCATAATTCAAAAGGGACAGTAGCCAATAGAGGTGCATTTGTCTGGAGGTTTGCCCGGCTTGAGTAGTATGGTAATGACAGCTAAGTGCAGTGTCGGGGGCAGGCTTCCGCACATCAGGGATTCTGCATACACCTCAAGTTGGTGTGGGGCAAGCATCGATTTGTAGGCATTATAAAAAACTTCGTTAAATCCATTAAGGCCCTGGGCACGAGTGCCGATCAAGTTGTCTATGGCCTGAGTTATCTCTTCACATGTAATAGGGGACGTGAGGAACTGCTGTTGTCTAGTATCCAGCCACACCATGGCTATGTCAGCTAGGTACTTTGTGATCATTTCTGTAGCAGCTCCATATCTTGCTGTGTATAACTGAGTATAGTAATTAAGGAAAGTGTTAACTATAGCATCATTGTTGGTGACAATGAGACCATCATCAGGGTGGATCTGTATGATTAATGAAGCCTGGTACTGAGGTGGTAATAGTCCGGCCAGCATGCGACCTGACCTCTCCCCTTCTCCATAGGCACTAGCATGTGCGTATTTACCTAGATGATTGTCTTCTCATAATGCTTGTTCCTGGAATTTCTACAATAGGGAAGCTCATCGATGTGATAATGATGGGGAGTCCTTGGCGAACGCTTGTATGTCTAGCTCTTTCATTTCCTGAATGCTTGGCGATGCATGCCCCTCTAATATATGATTTGAAAACATCACAAAGTGTGGAATAGTGTTGTATAGTGCCAGTATTGAATTGGAAGTATTTGACTATTGCATCTCGTACTTTGTAGCGGAATACATCATCTAGCAAGGCATTCGAGGAAAGCGCTAAGGCGCTCGTGGCAGTGTAGCTTTGGGGATATATAAGTTAAGGAGCACCGGAGAGTGGTCCTATAGGGTCCTAGGAAGGTGTTCGATGTCAGTAAGTGCTAGTGTTAGATTTTGTATGTGATACCAATGATCAATACGTGACCAGGATCCATTTGGGGCAGAGTAGAAGGTGTAACTTCTGGTAGACGAATACCTGGAATGCCACACATCAGTTAATAGAGAAGAATGAATAAGAGTTGAAAATGCTTGGAAAGAGTAGGGTTTATCGATTAGTCCAGTGCCAGTAGTGTCTATAGAGGGGTCCATAGTTAGACTGAAATCTCCTTCCATGAGCAGTGTGTGACCTTGTATTCGATTAAAATGTGCTGATATATCTTTTAAAAAATTCCGGCCGACCACGTTGGGAGTATATATGTTAACCAGGAGGTTGGTACAGTAGACAGGGTGCTGGATATATAAAGGTAGCGAAACCTCTGGATCCGCTACTATTTCCCGTGGAGTGAAAGGGACCGCTCTGTGTATTAGTATGCATACACCTCTGGAATATGTGCTGTAGTTTTAAAAAAAAAGATTCTCACCTCAGTTGGTGGCAAAGCAGGGAGTAGTGCCTGGAACGAGGTGGGTTTCCTGTAGGTAGGCTATCTGTATGCCATGCTTAATCAGGTAGGACATGACTTGATGCCCCTTCTGTGGATTAGATAACCCACGTACATTCGAGGTTATGCTTTTCAGCGACACATTATTGACCTCAGTAGTGGGTGCAGTCATTTAGAAGGAAGGGTATAGAATAAAAGACAAGAATGTGGTTGTAGGAGTACCTTGTGACATAGCTATTATTGTGTGTTCATTCCCTTGCTTAAAATTCAAATGAACAATATCAAAATACAATAAAACAATTCCCAAACCCTCCCCACCCACACCGGATAGATAACAATCCGCTTTCGGTGAAATCCATCAGTAATTCAATCAAACAATACCAAACATAAACAAGCGGAATCTTCTTTCAGGGAAGCCAGTGCTCTAGGAAGAGCGCCTACGAATCATGAATGAAGATAATTAGTAATTTGGCTTAGTACGAAGTAGAGATCGTGCCCGTCAGGGATGAAGGCAGCGCCATAATGACAAGTTGTGCATTGTCTTATTCCAGCTTCTGACCAGGCATCGTATGGACAATCATGCATATGAACCAGTTCTGGGAAGAATGGCAAGCAGGGTGAATTTGAGTTCATTAGATCGCCGAAATATGCGACGGGGAACCATCAGGTCTGTCGTCACCTGGTAGGCTTCATGCACCATGGCGTTGTTTACAAAAGTTTATGGCCTCCATGGAAGTGTCGAAGATGTGGGTTTTTCGATCTATCTGTATTCTTAGTTGCGCCAGGTATAGCATGGAATACTTTATGTTGGCCTTTGGGAGTGAGTGTTTAGCGTCTGTGAACTTGCGGCGGGCCTCCTGCACTATGGGAGAGAAATTGGGATCGAAGGAAAGTGTCATACCTTGATAGTGCTGTGCAGCACGCTCCAGAGTGAGTCACAGGACTTTGTTGAGGTCTCGATAATTGAGAAGCTTGGCGATTATCAAACGGGGGTGCTACCGGTGCCGGTCATGGGCCAAGGGTTCTGTGGGCTCTTTCGATTGTAAGTGTGGGGGAAAAAGTTTCCCTGCCAAATAGTCCCATAAGTAGGTTTTCCAGGTAGGAGCTCATACAGCCGGTGTTGGTTGATTCTGCAACTCCAGCTATGCGTATGTTATTTCTGAGCGACCTCACCTCTAAGTCCTCTGCTTATGCAGCAGTTTGTTTAAGTAGTCTCTCAAGTTTATCCATATGTTTAACAGTGGAGGCACCAATGTCTTTAAGGTCCGAGATGCGCTGTTCGCCAGTAGAGATGCGCGTTTAATGTTGTTCGGATTTCTCGTGTATGCTCTCCAGCCGAGCCGTTATTGCATCTAATCTGTTGTCAACTGATTAGAACCCTGCGTGTTGCTCCGCTAGGATAGCCGCAGTGCCTTCAGGGGCCGGGGTTTAGATTCCACTGTATCTGAGGTTGCACCACGTGGCCCCTCTCCTCTCCATGCCGAGGGTTCTTGGCCGCATTAAACGAGAGTGGGCGTTGAGGGGGGTCGGAGCACCCCATTGTGCAGCGAGGTAGGAGAGTTTCTAGGTTTGTGTCTGTTGGTAAAGCCAAAGAGGCAGGCAGCAATCAAGTTTAATATATGCACCCCCAAATCCGACCTGACGTGTAGCATCCACGTGGGTCAACTGGCCAGTAGGCACACCATTAGCACCAAAGGTATTCAAAGTTGGTATCACCAGTAGCAGCGGTTGACACACGCAAATGAATGAGCCTCATTAAACACCAAACTTTGGTGAGTAAAAACCGGTAACGTCCAGCAAGTCAACCGGTCAAACTAAGTGATTGAAGAACGCTCGCAGATGACACATTGCAAAATGTACCATAGTTAATCCCATATTTTCAGTCACTGGGTCTGGGTAAAGGCAGATTCATGAATTCCCGGTTGAGGCGAGGAGAAGCACAGGCTCATAAAAAGGCAGAGAAGCAGCCAAGTGTCCCAGACTGTCGGACAATTTGTGCCTTGTGTGCCTTTAGTAGTTCACGGTCTCCCTGCAAGCAGTGGCACAGCCTCCAAACCTCAGGCTTATGCGGAGTCCCATCGTCAATGGTAGTCGGACAATGGAAAGTGCAGGCAGCGAAGTGATGCTGGTGCTTTCCAGCCCATTGTGCCAGCGCTGCAAGCCTGCAATGTCTAGGTGCAGCACGCGCTACGAAATTTGTTTTATTTATTTAATTGTTTACTTACCTCCAATTATCCATATTCCGGTTTTTAGTACCGCCCACTCTGCCCCTCCCCCGCCCTGTCTTTCCGCCCCACGGAACACCCTCCACGGGCCGCGGCTGCTGCTATTCCCTGTGTTAAACTCTTCGGTTTATATTATGAGTTAAGTCTGCTCTGTTGCTGAGCGTCTCAGATGTTCGCTTTGAATTACGTTTGTAATGGTAACTTTTTTGTGTGTGAAATGAGTAACACCCCTGCTGGATCTGTTCTGTGTGTAGCTCTTGCTATTCATCGGCCTTGCTAAATCCACTCTGTGAGGAAGCTTGTGCTGTGGCTCTACGTGTACTTTGCTTTGAGGCAGGGCAGCTTAAGCGCTGGTGGAGCCGCGTGCGGCAATGTTTGTTGGCACCCCCGAATGACCTCCTTCTCCACGGATTCCCTCACTATCAAATCTCCAAAACCACTCTCTCTCATGCATTTCTTTAGTTTTATAGTGCCACTCATACCAGCGTAAGGTATTAGAGCACTTTACATCACATACACATTACACAGAGACAATCAATCATACATGTGTAAATCAGCATATAGGAAATATGCTATATCAGGCAGAGGACTACAAGGTGTAAAAGTCACAAGTCATCTCTGCTAGTAGAGAGTATAGTTTGAGTGTGCGTGGCATGGAGAAGCACAAATTCAGAATTTAAAACGTAACAAAATGAATGGGGGTTGGCTTCACTAATAAGAATTGATTTCTACCCAAGTGAACCCTTTTTGCAACATTAGGATAATGAAAGACTGTGGGGGGGGGATCATAACACTCTAATCTGTACCTTGCAGTTTGCATGCAGCTCTTTGATGAATGAATGAATGAATGAATGAATAAAAAGGCATTTCTAAAGCGCATGGCTACTCAAGAGCATCCCAGCGCTGAAATGTGACAGTTCCAACTACAAGCAGTTAGGGAAACAGAAAGGTTTTAATTTGCTTTCGGAAGGTCAAGTAGTTGGTTTCCAGGCGAATATTAATGGGTAGGTGGTTCCACAGCTTTGCAGCATTGACTGAAAAACGACGTCCCTGCTTCGTGTTCTTCTTATTTTTGGGACTACTGCCAGATGTTTATTGTCTGACCTGAGAGATCTGGTGGGGCAATAGGGGTGAATAATGTCTCTGATAGTAGAAGGGCCTTTTCCTGAGAGTGCCTTCTGCATGATACACAGAGCCTTAAATTGGACTCTTTCTTGGATGGATTAGATTTAGAATATTAGGGAGAGCAACGTCTGATGGTGCTCCAGACTTAAGTTGGCTGAGAAGTCCTTGGAGGGAAAACAGGTTTAAAGGAGGAATAATCTCTAGCAGCTGGTCTCCATCTTGGACTGTCTCATCACGTGATGGTGATGTCTGTTGAGTCATCACTTGGGGGAAAGAGTTATAGATCATTTGTATTTTATTAGAAAATAATTCTGCAATATCATTGCACCAGTTGGGAGTGTTTACAAAAGTGATGGGAGGCGCGGGGCGGTAAGGAGTGACTTTACAATGCGAAAGATTTCACGTGGATGATTTGTCGACGACGTGATTTTTTCCTCATAATAGAGACCTTTGGCTGCCTTTATTTCTACTTTATAGATCTTTATCGCCTCTTAATATTTGTTTTTATTGATTGCAGAGGGGTGTTTCCTGCACAATCTTTGGGCGTGTACCAGACATTTTGATTAGATCCGGGTTTGTTATGAGTCAATATTTTCGGTAGAATCTAATTAAGTGATGACTCAAGCCAATTTACTAAGTTTTCATTCGCGGTGACTGGATCAGTTTCCAAATTGGGAACAGAATCTTCTAAAATAATCACCCAGGATTTTATGGGCAGTTTCGACCAGGACCGTACAAACTTGCTGTTTTTTTTATTGGAACAGAACCATCCTGTATCATCCAGGAAAATAGTATTAAAAATGATCAGTCCAAGGTACTGAGATAGGGTCTTTAACAAGGAAATGAGAGCTGTTTGAGAAAATAGGATCCAGTACATAGCCTTTGAAATGAGTAGGGCTTTTAACTAGTTGGGTAAATTGAAGCATCTCCAGTCCTTCTACTAGTTCCACTGTAGACGAGGATAAAGTGTCATCGAAGTGGAGATTAAAATCCCCTAAGAGGGTTACGTTGGGGAGGGAGCTGGCTAAATTGGCTACAGTGAAAGGGAGAGCTTTACAAAAATTGCCCAATGCACCTGGAGGTCGATATATTAAAATCCCTGAGAAAGTCTTGGTGTGAGAGATACTTAGGGTAAAATAGATACTTTTGCAATCTGGCAGAGGATTGTTAGTGGAGCGACAGGTAAATTAAATTTTTTATATATGATGGCTAAACCACCTCCTTTACCTGTGACTCGATCCAATCTCAGTATTGCATAACCTGGGGGAAGTGCTTGGACAATCATGGGGTCAGCCTCCTTATTCAACCAAGTCTCTGTTAGAAAAAGAACATCCGGGCTTTCCTCTTCAAGTAAGGGGTAAATTTCCAATGAATGTTTAGCTAATGAGCGGCAGTTTACTAAAAACATTTTAATAACTTCTGTAGTTGGAAGGACTAAAAGTGTTTCGAGTGAAGTGCAAAATTTAAATCCACAGGTGTGACAGTGCCTATTAAGAATATTTGGGGGCATTGTGTGAAGGCACTTACTTCTTGGCGTTCCTCTGAAGGAGGTGAGTTGGTCTTTAGTATAAACCTTGATTTCTCTGAAAAACCGGCAGGGGCGGTCGTGCGCGGTCGGGCGTGGACGGGTGCAGACGGGCTTGCCTTAGGCACGCATTTGGCGCGCCAGCGGCGCGCCCGCTGCACGCGTCTGCTGTGCGGTCGCGTCATCGGCTGCTTTTCAAGGATAGGGGAGCGTGTTAGCGTTAAAATCAAGAGCGCTGACCTAAGGTTTAGCTATTTGTTAAGTTCAGGCCACCGGAGCATTAAAACACAGCTCCTTCAGTGCAGAGGTAAAATTAGCAGCAGACAAATATATTTAAAAATCACAGTATTACAATTTCAGGTTAAAATTCAGTTAAAATTGCCACCCACACGGAGCATTGAACACAGCTCCTATTGTGAAAACACGCAAGATTAACAGATAGGTCTCACGAGTTACTAATTGCAGTTGGAGGCGCATGTTATTAGCTCACTGTGCTGTATTAGGATTTAAACTTATAAACTGCAAGTAATAAAAGGGACTCTCTGACAGAAGCACTGACCTATTTACATTGTATGCATTCTGTGATCTGCATGGTACACGTACTTTGCAGCAGGCATTTTAACCTGCTGTGCTACTTTATGATGAGTCAAAACTTCCTCTCGACAAAACTCAGATCTCTCTGTAGCAGGTCCATTAATTAATCACCAGAGTTATCTTGACATTTTTATGGTTGCCTGAAAATTGCTGGAGGCAAGGAACGTGGCAGCAGGTGCTTTGAAAACCATATTGTACTTGACAACAGGGCGCCCCTCCAAAGTCAGCGCCCGGTGCGGTGGCACCCATCGCACTTCCCTAGAGCCGGCCCTGCTTTGAGGGAAGCTTGCCCTACTGTTGTCAGAGAATAAACACCTGAAATTTGCGGCGAAATTACCACATTTAAAATATTTCAAGCTGATATTTGATCAGATAATTGTGTCAGGTGTTATAAGAAAGTGGTATTTGGGGGCAAAGCAGGTGGTGCATTTTCAAAATAACAGATCAATTTTTGAGTAATTTACATTGAAAGTGGCTGTACAATGCATAGTTTTATCTATTGTTTTATAAACAATAGGTTAAAAGGATTGTGTTTGACTCCTTTTAGGTCTCACCTGTGACAGCACATGTGCTTTTCCTTGCGAGAAATATTCTTTTCAACAAGGGGCTTGCAGCTCACTTGTTGCTCACCATTCATGGGCTTCATTGTCACACCCATTGCTGCCTCCATATTGGGCAGTGCATGGCAGCTTCACTTCCTCCTTTTTCGTTTGGAGCAAGTACTGATTACTTCATCTTGATTAGGGTCCTTCCGCTGCTGGTGCTGTGATTCAGGTGCTATGTTTCTTTCTAGCTAGCTTAGTCATCCTTTCTAGTCAGCACAGTCGTCCTTGTTGCTTCTTCCCTCCCATCCACCACCCAGTCTTGTCCGTGTTGCTCCTTCCCTCCCACCCCAGCCCTCCAGTTGTCCATGTTGCTCCTTCCCTCCTACCGCCCCTACTGTTGTCCATGTTGCTTCTTCTCCCCCACCCCACCTCCTGCTGTCCATGTGGCTTCCTCCCTCTCACCCACCATTTTCCCTTTGTTCGTGTTGCTTCTTCCCTCCCACTCCTGCCCGCCTGTTGTCCATGTTGCTCCTTCCCTCCCACCGCCTCTACTGTTGTCCATGTTGCTTCTTCTCTCCCACCCCACCTCCTGCTGTCCATGTGGCTTCCTCCTTCTCACCCGCCATTTTCCCTTCGTTCGTGTTGCTTCTTCCCTCCCACCCCACCCGCTAATTGTCTGTGTTGCTTCTTCCCAACCACCTCCACCCTCCCGTTCTCTGTTGCCTCTTTCCTCCCCCCCCATTATCCGTATTGTCCCCCACCACCACCTGCCATAAGAAAAAAAAAGTGCTAAAACTTAACAAGCACTGGCCGCATGATAGCACCTTTCCCCTTCCAGCTCCTGTGTCATAGCACCCCGGTGTCCCGCACTTTCTTTGACCCTGTCAGTGTTTTTATTCCTGAATGGTATAGTGGAGCTGGTGGTCCTGTAAGTTCTGGAGCAGGGAAATAGGCATCATACACGTGGCTCGTTGCATTACTGCATGCATGATACAGGTTTAATTTGCAACTTATGTAAACGCCTGAAACTGAGATCTGCAACGTTTTAGGCGCGAGAGGGGTGAGGTGTATATGGGGTGGCTGTAGTCAATTTAATCATGCATATAACGGTTTGATACGGCACGTGCAGTTGGAAGTGATGGAGATTTCTCGATGCACACCTTCCCTCTCACCCCCCACCCCCTCCTGATGTCCTTGTTGCTTCTTCCCAACCAAATTATCCGTGTTGCCTTTTCCCATCTCACCTCTCCACCCTCCTGTTGTCCATGTTGCCTCTTCTCTCCTACTCCTCACCTTCCCTTCACTCATGTCGCCCCTTTCCTCACCAACCATAAGAAAAAAAGTTCTATTTTTAGAGTACCTATCCCACATCATAGCGCTTTTGTATAACTTTTAGACATGCTGTAGAGAAGCCATACTACTCTATTATATACATGTAAGTGTATATAAATGTGTATGCATGGCTAAAAGACAGTGGAAAATTCATTAGCTCTCACATAGGCGAGACCGATTGACTTTGTCAATGCTTCTTTCTAATTTCTTTGGGGTGTCAGGGCAGTCACCCCAGAAATCTCTGGGGTAGTTTGTGATTACTTGGCACGCAATGTGAGTATTATAATATTCTAAGAGTTCTTCTAGGCTTCTTAATCAAATTTTTTCCAACGTTCTCCCAGCTCTCAAGGCTCCTTTTCAGGATTTGGCCTGACTCTCTGATCTCTGGCAGGCTATATTTCAGGACAGTGAATCCTGAACCCAAGGAGTGAACTCATAAAGATAAGCTGGCTTGTTAAAAGAATAACACATGCCATTGTGAATTCTTTCCCTCAAAGCTGAATGAACTAACCTGTGGGTTGCATAACATGGTAGTTGCTTGCACAGCCTGATAGTGAACTTTCACCAGTGCCCTCACATTGCCTCTGACTGCATATCTCTGATACACTGGGACACTCCTGTCAGGCGCTGGGACACTCCTGCTGGAGTAGCTGTGCTATACAAATGATTGATTGATAAGACGCTGTAGCTACTGGGGGCACCAGATGTACGGTGCGGCTCCTCCATGAGAGCGGAGGAGTGTCACCCACCACCTAAATTGCCCCCAAAAGCCTCAGAGATGAAAAATGAAATGGTACTAAAGTTAATTCATTAACATTTTCTTTGTCATTCCCTGTCCCAAACCGTCGGTCAGGAAAGGGTGGGGCTTGCAGAGTGACGGCAGCAGGGAGGATGGTGGGCTGCCTGGGCACTTTTCAAAGTGCCCTTGTCCTTTTGGCCAGCCGTCTTGCGACGGCCAGCCAGACATGCGCACTTTGAAAGCTCTGACCCATCTGTATTACTACAGCAGGTTTAGAGCAAATGCAGGGCTCCAGGGTTCTCGGGAGTGGCGAGAGGCCACTCTCTCCAATCCTGGTGCTTCTCTCATGCTGGTAAGGGCAGCGCCAGGACTGGTTAAGGCAGTTGTCTGGAGCCCGCGTCGCACTGCAGCAGCAGAGAGGAGGATGCCATGTTTAAGGTGAGTGTCTCTTTAGGTCAAGCCTAGCAGCGCACATGTGATGCCCTGCGAGGCATGGGGTATCTTCTCTGGTGTCGTAGACCACGCCCACCACTTTGTATTTTTTCCATCCTATACCAGTCAAAATTGCTTACTCATTGCTTAACATAGTGTGTGTTTGGCGCACTCCTTTTTTACGTTGAATGGTCCCACGCTGTGCCTTGTGGTTTGCCTGCCTCTACTTGTTTGTGCGCCATTTCATCTTTTTTCACGCCCGCTCGCTGTCATTTATAACTATAATTTATGTGCATTTCATAGGGGTGATGGTGGGTGAGTACGTACCTTTAACAAGCCTGTTATTATTATTGTATTTTTTTAGAAATGCTATTTTTCCAGTCGGGCTGTTTTTCACGCTGGTTTTGGAAAGTACGATATACCGCCATCTATTCAACTATTTTAAGATGCACTTCAAACCTGCCTTTCTCTCTCTGCTGCAAACATAATTTACTAAAGTTCTAACTCGGCACTGTAAAATAGCATAGGTTCACTGTAAATGTGAAAAAAGGCGTTTTTTATATAAAAAAACGCCTGGCTGTGATGACCTGCACTCACTATCAATTTCTTCTAAAAATAGACGGGGTAAAAAAGTAGAATCTTTTTTGTATATCATGAGGTTAAATTTAAGGAGAATTTGGGAGGCCTGGAGTCTTCCCAATTCTTAAATGTTCAGAGGGCAGGGGTGCCCCTTGCTGCATTTAAGTGGGCATTTCTCTACTCATGCACCACACTCCCCTACAACATGTCCATGGCTGTTTGCCTCGTCCCTCTCGTCCGAGAAGAGCTTGGTGGGAAGACATGGCCCTTGGGGGTAAAACACACACACACACACACACGTGTGCACAAACACGTGCATTCACACGCACACACACAGACACACAAGCACACACAAACACTGTTAGACAGACACACACAGACACACAGAGAGACTCACCGACACACACAAACACACACACATATGCACACAGACAGACACATACAGACACACACACACACAGAGACACAGACACACACAGAAAGACAGACACACACACACAGGCAGACACACACAGACAGACACACAGACAGACAGACACACACAGACAGACAAAGACAGACACACAAAGACAGACATGCAGACAGAAACACACACACACAGACACACACACAGATAAACACAGACAGACACCCACACACAGACACACTCACAGACACACAGATAGACACACACTCACATAGACACACATACACACAAAGAGACAGACAAACACACAGACAGACACAGACAGACACACAGGCACACCGACAGACACAGACAGACACACACACACAGACACACACACATACAGAAACACACAAAGACACATTCACAGACACACACACATAGACACACATACACAGACAGACACACACACAGACACACACAGATAGACACACAGACATACACTCAGACAGACACACACTGCACACTGACACACACACACAGACACACTGAAAGACACACACACAGACAGGCACATACACAGACACACAGAAAAACACACACACAGACACACGCACACAGACAGACACACACACAGAGACAGACACACCAACAGACACACAGACAAACACACAGACAGACACACACTGCACACAGACCCACACACAGACAGACACACACAGACATACTGACATAGAGGCATACAAAGCAAGTCTTATGCTTTACAAAAAATTACTCCTTGATACCAAAAGGACATATTTTGTGGAGCAGATCAATCAGGCCAAATCTTCCTCCCGAAAACTCTTTAAAACCATAACCAAACGCACGACCCCCACTATCCCCAAAACACATAGCAGCGCGAACTATGTGAAACATTTGCCTCCTTCTTTCTGCAAAAGGTGGAAGTCATCTTCTCTTTATGTACTCATATGCAGAAAGATAACAACGAGATTTCAGCCAGGATGGTGCCCACGGACTCCAAAATAACACCTACTTTAGATAGCTTTACACCATTACAGACACAAGATTCCATCAAACTTCTGATGGCGATTCAATCTGGGTCCCCTTTGGACCCTTTTGTCCGGCATCCGTGATTAAACAAATCCCTGACACTATGGGTTCAGCCCTTACCTCCCTGTTTGATATCATCTTTAACCTGGGCCAGTTTCCCAAAATCTGGAAAATAGCATTGATTCTCCCACTGCTAAAAAAAACCAACCTGGATCCTAAGGACCCGAATGATTACAGACCCATCTCGCTGGCAAAAATGATTGAGAAGGCCATGAATGCCCAACTTAGCATGTTTTTCCAGACCAATGGCCTGTTGGATCTTACCCAATATGGCTTCCGTGCTGA